>NC_067121.1:21150811-22501665 GCF_021347895.1 Acanthochromis polyacanthus
CTTACGGCCAAAGAGTAAGGAGTAATTCCTGATCAGCAATTTAGTAAAAGATGCTGCACACATGGAAATAATCCATGTAAAAAAGAATTATGTGAGCTCCTAGTGCATCTAAATGGGTGATTTAGAAATGAAGAAAGAAGTGTATTCCAGGCACTATCACCTTATGAGACAAGCCAACTCAAAACTTAAAACTGTACAGCTGCATGAAGAAATAATATGAACAACTTAGAATTGAGGGATTGTCTCAGTTGTTCAGCAGCCTGCCAGCACTGAAAGTCTGTCATTAAAGACAGGAAAGTCATCGTTTATTTGACTGATTTTGGATGTGATTTCTCGAAATCAGCCAGTGAATCCAACCTGGGAACAGACTTTTTTTTATAATCTTTTTTTGTACCATCAAGTTAGAATACTGAATGAAGCCAATTTCTAAGACATGGGTTTAGATGTGGCGCTTTATAATTTAATCTAGTTTTTCTAGCAGTTTGGAGCTGTTTCGAGCTGAAACCGTGGAAAAACACATTACAGCGCTGTTGAAAACTGCAACCAAATCATTTTACATTCACTCCAGGCATTGCAATCAAAGTCAAAATCTTGTTTTACTCAGTACGATTTTTTCTATAATCAACTTTAGGCATCAGTATCATGGCTCATCATTAATTAATTTAATTCATTATTAATTATATTGGACTGCACATGGCTTGGTGGTTAGCACAATCGCCTTGCACTTAGAAGATCCCTGGTTCACGTTCCGGCCTTCCCAGGATTTTTCTGCATGGAATTTGCATGTTCTCCCTGAGCATGTGTGGGTTTTCTTGCTTCCTCCCACAGTCCAAAAACATGCTCAAGGTTAATTGGTGACCCTAAATTGTCCGTGGGTGTGATTGTTCACCTCTATATGTAGCCCTGTGATAGACTGGTGACCTGTCCAGGGTGTCTCCTGCCTTCACCCTAAGTCAGCTGGGATAGACTCCAGCCCCGCCACAACCCTGATGAGGATTAAGCGGTGTATAGAGAATGGATGGATTAATTATATCATAGCTTCAACAGCAAAATTACAGCAGTTTAATGTCTGTGACGTAGAGCATTAGTACTCTGGATTTGTTACCAGTTTTGACATGAATTATTGGACTAAACTTTAAAAAAATATATACATTTGGGTACATTTTCAAGGGTCATCTCACCATGTGGGATTAAAACAAGTGGCAGCAAATGAAAGGTCTCATTTCACCTATTTTTTCACATTACTTTCATCCTCAAGGCATGACTCCCACTGCGACAAAATCATTTTGTTATTCAGGCATATGTTAGCACTCAATAATGTAGCTTAAGGCTGTGATAAAAGAGAAACATCATTGCTGTTCACCTGTTTTACATAATAATTTGGACAAATGGCGCTGATCAGACAGGTTTGGAACATTCAGTGCTTGTTTGAGAATTTTTCAAATTCTACTCTGACAATTTCCAGTTATTGTTCTTCATTTTCTTCTGGCAGCTTGTTTCCATTGTCGAATTGTGAACAATGTGATAATGTGTAATCTTTGTGTCCAGTGCTTGTATGACAAAGTTGTTTTCACTCAGAAGAATTCATGACTAGAAGATGAAACTGGTATCAAAATGGAGGCAAAATGAGACATTTCCTTTGCTGTAACTTGTTTTTTTCCAACCACATGATGATATGACCCCTCACAAATTTCCGCAAAATTGACTTTCAAAGTTTTCTCTAGTGAATTGTCAAAAACAACTAAGAACTAATAACAAATAGAGAGCCCGGGCTTGTTTTTATTACTCTGTCTGTCAAAGACATTAAAGTGATGCAGTTTTGCTATTGAAGCTAAATATATCCCATAATATTCATGCTCAAAGCTGGTTATAGCAAAAATCATGCTGAACAAAAGCAAGATTTTGGCTTTAAATCATGACACTAATATATTTTCCATCAAAGAAAATGTCATGTGGTGATATCCTGAAAAGTATGAAGTTCTGAGAGCTCAAAAATACTGGAAAAAAATAATAACAGGAAATAAAAAGCGCCAAATTTTGACCCATCTTTATATACTTTTCTTTTATGACCTTGTACCTCTGAAAATATCTCGGAACTTATTCTCATTTCATTCTCTTCAAATGCTGCTGCTCACCATCTCCCAACAAAGAGGCATTGGCCTTTGCGACCACTTCATTATTTCTAAAGTCAGCCATTTCAGAAACTCAAGTTTCTAATTCGCTTTTCAAATCTCTCAGTATTCTGGTTGCATTTTTCTCTACACAGCACCATGTTACTGTTAGTGAAAACAGCACTTTCATTGTGGTTCAGTCCATCAGTTCATCTCAGCAGGGTCAGTAATTGCCACTGCAGGTATTCTACATGACAAACTTCTCTGTGCATATTTGAATGTTAATAATTTGTGTTGTGCTTTGCATATGTGATGGATGGAGGAGGTTCCTCCAAGCCCTGGTGCTGCAGAAAATCATCGGGCAGGATTGCTCGCACCTGGAAAGAAGTGGGTGTGGCCACTGGGCTGGGTCTGCAAAGTGCTGCTCAGGGCAGTCAGTCTGTCTCTGGCTTCCCACCTGGTGTTAGTTTGGGCTTTTTCTTTTGTTTAGAGGAATATGTTTGGTTTTTCTTTCGTTTAGTGGACTATGTTTGATCAATTCTTAATTCTTTGTTTTGTTATATTCATTTATTTGGTTAAATAAATTACTTTATATTCTATTCAGCATAGTCATCCACATGTTGTGTTCTTTGCCACAGAACGTAACAAAATGGGGGCTCGTCCAAAGCCAGTTTGTTGTAGCACTGGTTTTTGTGATAGTGTGATTATTGGTGGAGAGTCACAGATATATGGTAGGACCAGAGTTCATTATATTGTAGATTTGTCTAAATTGGAGACAGACTGGTTGATGTACTGTCGTGAACTTTTCTCTGGTAGGTGTAGCAGCAGTCGGTAATAGAGGGGCTGCTGTAGTTTTTTTTTTTTTTTTTGCCTGCTATGGCTTTGGGTGGTACTCCGGGAGGGCCCCTGGTGAACTCAGCAATGCCACTGAAGACTAGGGTTGAGTTTACTTGGTGTCTTGGATAGGCAGTTAGTAGGGGGGACCCAGTATTTCAGTGACTTGCATTTTTTATCTCCATTGAGTGTTTGAATTACCGGGTTCGGGTTAAGTTATGGCTACTGTTGTTGATGAGTTTGCTGAAGCTCCATCCCATGAAGCTTTAGAATTACTTCCAAAGAAACAGTTGCTCAAACTAGCACAACATTATGCAACTGATGTGGATGCCAGACGCACAAAGCCCACCATCAAAAGCATTCTGAAAGCAAACCTACAAGAGGAAGGAGTTCTGGAAACAGAGGAAGGTAAGAGTGATATTTCTTCACCTGGTTTAACCTTTGAATAACAAAAGGAATTGTTATTGTTAAGGTTAGAAATGAACAAAAGTTGGAGAGAATAAAATTGAAAGTGGAAGAAATGAAATTAGAAGTTGAGCAACAGAAACAGGGGCTGATTAAAGCAGGGGCATTGCCTACTGATACAGGTGAGTGTTTAACACCTACTCATTTTGATGTTACAAAAAAAATGTAAGGTTGATGCCTCAATTTGATGAAAGATGTTGATACTTTTTTTTTGGACTGTTTGAATGTGTGGTTAATGCTAGAGGTTGGCCTGATGAAGAACGAACATTAATGCTAGTGTGTAGTTACAGGAAAAGCACAAGAGGTTTATTCTTCTATGCCAGCAAAGGAATGCAAAAGCTACATAAAGGTAAAAGACGCTATTCTGAAAGCTTATGAGCTTGTCGCTGAAGCGTATCGACAAAAGTTCAGAGGCTGGAAGAAAACAGGAAAATAAACATATGTGGAATTTGCAAGAGATTTGGAACTGCATTTTATTCATTGGTGTAAGGCAGCTGAAGTAGATACCTTTCCAAAGTTATCTTATCTGATGCTGGTAGAACAGTTTAAACAGGCTGTACCAGATAACATTGTCACTTGCATCACTGAAGGTAAGGTTACCACTCTGGGTGAAGCACAGGGCTGGGCGTTATTCAGACATCCTCGAAGATATATAGTGAAATGCAGGATTCTTTCATGCTCACCACTCCAGCCTCGCTTTCTTCACATCGATCTGCATCCTCATCCTCACTTGCTGGCTCAGCCTCTTCATCAACAGGTGGCCCCTGTGCCTGTGATGGACTGGCAGCGGCTACAGCAAACATTTCTGTTATTGTTTTACTTTGTCCGGCCGACGCTTCGAGAGCTTTTCTTCTCTTTTCTCTGAGCTTTTCAGCCCCTCCTTTACGTTTTTTGACGTTCTTCTCCATCTCCAACTGCCTAGCTGGGCTTTACTGTACACACTGCGAAATCAAGTCTAAACTCTACTCAGCCCAGAGCAGGCGTGAACTAACCGTGACGTCACCCATTGGTTTCAATGCCGAGAAAATGAAGCCCAGATATTGCTACTTCCTGGTTGCCATTTTAGATTTTTTTGGAGCCAGTGACGTAAAAAGCGTCATCAAACAGGCTGGACCGGAGAGCAACTAGGGGCAGGACCAGTCTATGGGCAGGCCAGACTGAGAGCTGAAGACTCTCTTACTTGATAGACAAGACTGTCTATCAAGTATAACCACGCCCCCTGGCTCCGCCAACTTTAACGATTTATTTAAAATTGAGTATTGATTTATTTTAAGATTGGCCAGCTGATCTCTCATTTTGACCATGAAAACTAACGGGGGAAAAAATCCTGAGCTGTAGAAAATCAGTCTATCAAATTTTATTTTTTCCGGTGATGAATTGGGGTCTGTGGAGCAAAAGCTTTTTGGAGCCAACCCTAGCGGACGGCGTGATATTGCAAGTTTTTGACACTTCTGGGTAGGCTTCATTTTTGGAGCCAGATGCTACGTCCATCTTTATACACAGTCTATGGCCCAGAGCTGTCACCTGAGGGCGGGGCTGAGCGTGCGTGTGGTGTGACGCATGTGGGCCTGCGGGCCTGCACAGGGCTGATGAATGGTTTGACGCTCATCCCATTCAGCCGCATATGGATAAATAAACAAAATTATTATTTTTTGCCTTTTTATGGTGTTAGTCGCAGTGAAGACTGACAGGAAATGGGGAGAAGACATGCAGCAAAGGGCCACGGGCAGGAATCGAACCCCAGCCCCTGTCCATGGGTCGCCTGCTTAACCCGATGAGCTATACAGGCACTGGGTACCCTATATACAAAATTGTTTAATAAATACCAGCGCACCGGCCCAGATGTGGACCGGCCCTTCGGTCAAACGACCGAATGAAATAACGTTCAATCCGCCCCTGGCGAAGCAGCAGTATTAGCTGAGTATTTATTAACTCACAAGCTTGTCTTTGGGGAGCACTCTCACTGGGACAAACCTCACTCTAATGGGGATAAGAGTCAGAGACAGGGTGGGCCCACAGTTTCCCAGTAAAGATGGGTCTGGTGTGTCATTACTGTCACCAAAAGGGCCACTGGAGAAAAAATTGTCCTGTGCTGGCTGGGAAAGGCAAATTGGTGCAGGTTAAATCCACTTGTTTAGTTGCACCAGTACGCAAAAATGTGCCTTCAGACTTAGTTGAGCCCTTTGAAGTTACAAGCCAATCAAAGAGCATCCCTGAGATTGATTCATGCTATCAGAGCTTCATCTCTGATGGAGTTGTAAGATTAAGGGATGGAGACCAGCAAACCTCAGTCAAAATTCTGAGGGATTCAGGAGCCAATGCACTCTTTTTTAAGGGCAGCTGTTTTGCCTTTTTCTTCACAGTCAGGCACCGGGGGCTGTGTGCCCTGTAGAGGTTTGGCGCTCCAAACGGTGCATAAAGTGTTTTACCATGTGTCAGAAAGACATGGAGATTGCTGTTCAGGAAGAACTTCCAGTCTGGGGAGTTCTTAGGTAATGATCTGGTACCTGATGGTTGTATTTGGCCCGATGATAAATAAATTACTTTATATTCTATTCAGCATAGTCTCCACATGTTGTGTTCTTTGCCACAGAACGTGGCAACAGCATAAATTTGCATTTATTTTCAATTTTTGCATATTTTATTGTTAATATCAGTTAATGCAGTTATCCACATGAAAAGTATTTTTTCCACATTTTCTTGTTGTTCTTATTTAATTCATAGATTTCTATTCATATGTTCCTGCAGATTAGGTTTATCACTTGAATTATGTTCAGTGCTATTCATTTTCCATATTACTGCTTATATTACTTTTGCCGTGCTCTGTCACTAAATTAAAACTCCATCAATTCAGCATCCCTGCAGGGAACATTAAAAATGCATCCTCTCAGTATGTTAATCCAGGATTTGAATGTATATGCACTAATGTCAGGTCTGTGTTGCTGTAGCTACTGTACATGCATACCTATATATTACTGGGGCCTTCATCACTCTGACCCTAAAACAAACAATATATGGGAGGGAAACTTATTACAAGAAACAACAAGTAAGATTTAGAATTACTGATGTTTGTGGGTGTGCATACATGCATGTTTGAGTTGCAGGGGCAGGCCGCACTTGACCCACACAGTAATATCCAGATTAATGTCAGGACCTCTGAGGCATCTGTTGCTAAGGCTGCATGTCAGAGATTAATACAGGATATTAGAGGAGGTGGACTGGTGAAACGGTAATGTTGAAAAGACCTTTTTGCAAATGAAAGGAGATGGCAGTGGGCCAGGGACATAATAAATTGGTGATTCAGTGTGAAGCAGATTAGCTCAAAGACAAACATTTCACATTCGGGGACAGAAGTCTATTGGTAGACGGGGAACAAAAGGGAATTTTAAAACCCGCATGATAAAATTCCAATTAAAACTTTCCACCTTTTTCTTTGGAACACAGTCTTTGTATGCTGTACAAAAGAGATCTTAAATGAATTTAAACTTGCTGAAGTGAAGCCATGGCTGCAAATTGAGCATCTTTCTTTTTTTTGCTGCTCACTGAGAGCCCAGCAGGGATTTCACTTTTCACTCCAAGGAAAGTGCCAGAACAATGCCTGCTGATGTTCGAGACTCTCAGAAATCCTTCCAAAGTGTATTTGTGAACTACTAGAATGCTGTTGCACCCATGGACTGGCAAAGAGACATCCAATTACTGACCCTTTTAAATTTCTTCTTCAAGCTTCACTCAAGGAGAAGTAGCAACTGAAACAGGTGTTGAGATACATCGGAGGGACGACTGCTGAGTGTTAATGGACTCAGGCTCACTCGTAGATCATCCTGGGAGTGTGGGAAGTGCAGGGAGACAGACAGTCTTAAGCATGAGAGTGACATGCAATCGATGTCTAGGGCAAAGTGAAGAATTTCATGGATGTCAAAGCTAAGTTGTGGTGTTACAGAGGGAGGCGGGAAACACTGAGTGCTTCACGTCGTTTAAACTAGTGCCAGGAGCAGCGCAGCATCTAATACTAGCAGACATGCTGGTGGGGTGAATGAGAAAATACATATTTGATTGCAGTATGTTGTCCTTGTGAGGTGAACAACCATGAGAATATGAGGTGTACATAGTACCATACATGCTGATTATATGCCCATACAATGTGATCCATCCCAGGTGCAAAGGAATTAGGAGGTTTCTAAAAGCTGAACTTAAATAAAATATTTTCAGTAGAGGGCTGCACTGTTGCTCAGTGGTTAGCACTTTCGCCTTGCAGCTAGAAGATCCCTGGTTCATGTCCCAGCCTTCAAGGGATGCTTCTGCATGGAGTTGTTCTGCCTGTACATGTGGGTGTTCTCTATTTCCTCCCACAGTCCAAAAGCATGCTCAGGTTAATTGGTGATTCTAAATTGCCTATAGGTGAGATGTTTAATGCTCCACAGGAGAGATGATGTCATACATGTGATGTGTGATTTATTCTTCGTGGAATCAGTGTCTGCCTTTTTGTTCCTTTCTTGACTTAGCTCAGGTCAAATTCAAACTGTCTCAAAATGAAAATCCTTTTTGCACTCAGGTCCAACAATTTCAATGACACAAATAACCTATTTTCTTTTTACACAGCTAACATTTTCATTGCGTTTATAAGGGAAACTGTTGACGGAAAGGGGAAAAAATGTACCAAATGCGGTGCCTTTTTCCTTTATGCAACATTTTCCTTTGCTGTCATTTGAATGTGGTGTCTGTCAGAGGGGAATGGATACGGATGTGTGTAATCTGAGCACACTTTAAATGGGGAAAACCAATTAAAAATGCTCTTTTTAATCTTTCTGATGTTTGTCTCTGTATGTAGTCCTGTGATAGTCTGGTGACCTGTCAAGAGTGTCCCCTGCCTTCACATTAAGTCAGCTGGGATAGACTCCAGCCCCTGCACGACCCTAACAAGGATTACGCGGTGTATAGATAATGGATGGATGGATTTTCAGTAGATTTTATACATTTATGCAACAAAGCACAATGCATGCCGGAGCTTCTTAGGATGCTGTTCTATCAAGTTCGGGATTAATAAGGAAATCTGAATTCTTGGCATTTCTTAACATGAAACCTGCATTACTGGCTTTTGCACTCATTAATTTTGCTTGTTACCAACAGTTTCCTTCACATTTCGTCAGACAAAGGACATTAGCAGTCATCTCAGTCCAATAATTATTCCCTCTGTTCTCCATCAATGACTCTTTAGCCACTAAGAGCTCCACTGCGTTCTCTATCTGGTTGCTAACTGAGTCTATCATTTAGTGCTGAGCAGATTTTTGTTTGAAATAGTTACCTCAGGTGGCTGGAAACAAGACTTGAGAGCATTGAGAGTTAACCAGCTGTTGGTAGTAAAAGCAAAACAAAGAGCTAAATGAAGGAGAAACCTGAGAGGTTCTTGGCACAGCAGGTTTTTAACAATATAGACAAAATGAAAATGGCGTTTATGTTCATTTTAAAAGCATCCAATCAACTGAATATTTAATGTGCTTCTGTACAGATATTCCTCAGAGAAAAGCAACGCAAAAACACTGGTAAACAATAAAAGCACTCAGAGTGCAGTACTCCACCAAGGCTGCGCAGTCATTGTATCATTTCCAATGGATGGCATCTTTAATAAAAAGTTACCTTGCGGTGAGCACAGGCGTGTGTTTTGCATGTGTACATTATGTATGGATGCTGAATTGTGACCTAAATATGTAATGGGCGACTGGAATTGATGGGACTCAGAAACACCTCCACTGTTGAATCAAGTGTTTCTTGTATCACTTCTCACGGAGAAGTCCCAATAAGTTTGCAGCGGTGGATTTCTAGTAGGATCACCATCATGTGATCATCAGCAGACAGCTGACGTAGTGTTCACTTGTCATAGTTACAGTGACGCCGTGCTGCTATCTCACAATGACGCAGAAATCTATAAAAAAAATCCATGGATCCAGACTATAAGCTGCATCACTGCCAAAATCTAATCACTTGGTCCTTGTGTCATTTCTGACCTTCCCTGAAAATTTCATCCAAATCAGTTCATCCGTTTTTGAGTAATATTGCTAACAGACAGACAGACGGGCAAACGTATGAATATTGTCACATAACTTCGCCGCGTTCCTTGGCTGAGCAATGATGCGAATTAAGTTCAGATTATGTTGAATTTAATGGACATGGAAGACTTATGCCCTTCCATCTATTCATCCAGTAATGAAACGCAGACACACGTGGCATGTTACGAAAACAAAAGGTGACCATTTATCAATAATTTTGCAATTGGTATGGTAATGAATTGATGCAAAATTATACAAATACCATTGTGAATAATCTGAATTTTTGTGCTGGCATTCCCAATTTAGGAAATCTTAAAAGCTAGTTTGTAAAATGACAGAATGTATCCCATGTCCTTCAGATTTACCATAAAGATTTAATGGCATTGCAAAGCAGTTTACGCAAATTTTACTACAGATAGTACAGTTATGTATCTTAAATTCTTTAGATTGGATTGAAGCTGCATAAATTTACAACAAAGCACTTTTTTTAAGTGAGTAAATTATTCCTGGAAAGCATTTTACCAGTAATCTCTTTGTGATATGAACTTGACATGACAGGGAGACATTGAGCTTACACTGCAGACAGCAGATTCTCAAAACCCACTGGTATCATGGAGAATAATCTCTATGAAAAATGAGTGCTGGAGTGTATTTGCACAAATTAAAAGAATCAGTCAAAAGCATATATTTTATTTATATCAGCATTTAGAGTTTGAAGTAACTTACTGCCCAACAACTGTTGGACATACATTTTTAAAAGAATGTGACCGTATTTCAGGTTTGCTGAGTATTAACAGAGTCGGATCGTAGATGGCAAAAAAGAGTGTGTACAACAATAGGTTAATGGAGAATTTATTGCAAATGCCCATAAAAATGTGACCGGTCATGGGTTAGGTGAAGCTCTGTGAGATAACCTCCTTTCCGCAGCGAGGAGGGACACTGATTAATGCTTCACTGATGCATCTTTTGATATTACATAACAGAATGTACTGTAAATCTGACGTACTCTATAACCTTGGTTATCACTGGTTCTACCTCTGGTTATTTTTGCAGTGCAGATGATTTCCTGCATCACATGAGGCTACAGCTTTGTGATTTCATTTCAGAAGAAAGACAAAACAGGAAATTAAAGTGTAAAGCTAACAACAAAGGAGGCTACTGTGTATGCGCCCTCAGGATATTGATTCATATTTGACAGACTAATGTTTTCACAAAGGCTGCACAGTGGCATACTGGTTAGCACCTTCACCTCGCAGCAAGAAGATTCCCGGCCTGGGCCTGGGATCTTTCTGCATGGAGTTTGCATGTTCTCCCTGAGCATGCGTGGGTTTTCTCTGGGCACTCCGGCTTCCTCCCACAGTCCAAAAATATGCTGAGGTTAATTGGTAACTCTAAATTGCCCGTAGATGTGAATGTGAATGTGATTGTTTGTCTGTGTATGTGGCCCTGCGACAGACTGGCGACCTGTCCAGGGTGTCCCCTGCCTTCGCCCGAGTCAGCTGGGATAGGCTCCAGCCCCCCCGCGACCCTAATGAGGACAAAGCGGTGTATAGCGAATGGATGGATGGTGCAATTGAAGCAGATCTGAAAAAAAAAAAACTTTCCTTGTGACTGAAATATTTGGGTTGCGATGCAAAATGCAGAATTCCACTTATCAGCTGGCTGCAGTGGCTCATCACAGGTGCAAGCACTGGATGCTAAATTGCTAAATTATGAATCTGAGCAGGGGACCAAAGGCTATTGTGGCTGTCTCCTGTCTTGGAGATGAATCAGTGCTATTACTGCAGTGAGAGGTACAGGAAGACAAATAGAGAGAAAACGAAGAGCATCCTGGCTTGTATAAGTCATCCCAGGCAACATTCCGCCTGCTGTTGAGTCACATTTCTTTAGAAAGCAAAATCCTTTAATTACCATCATTTGGGTGTATAATGTAAAACGTGTAATCCCACTCATAAATAAAGATCTGTGTCATATTACATCTTTTAGCACTTCTGCGCTTATAAATGGGTCTTATAAATATTTGTTCACAGAGCGTCAGGTATCATCATTTAAATGTGAAATATCCAAGAGGTTTGCATTTAGCTACAGGGCATAAAGCTTTAACAACTTAGTATTAATAAACTCCTAAATGCCTTTCCAAGTTCATTTTCAGTTTCTTTGTACACCTTATAATATGCATCCATCTGTTACAACAATTTGTTTCTTTACTGCTCAGAGGTTGATTTCTCGTTCATTGGTACATGCAGACTTAATGGATGGCAATTTGCAGAAGCAGATAACTGCATCGACACTAACAGTCATCCATTAGAGTTGCAGCAGAGGCTGTCGGACACGGCAGTTATCTGGAACTTTTCTCACTTTCCATCAAATAAAATTGTGGCACTGGCAGGTAAATGCAAAGTTGAAGATGAAAGTTAAAAGCAAACACTACGATTACATGATTGCATAACTGTCATGTGCAGAGTCTCGTGAAATTTTAAAACATCCAGAATGTCTCTACTGAGCTAATAGTGTCTCCAGAAATATATTATGGTCTCAATGCCTATTTCCAACTTCACTAATGGGCATTTTTAAGATCTGAAAATAAGTTTTAATTACCAGCTGGAGCGGTATTTTGTTCTGAGAAGAGAATGCGGCATAATAAATTGGCATTTTCATCAATTCTGTCAGTTGGCAAATGATTGAATGGAAGGATCAGAGAGGTTGCGTTGCTGTATGATACAGCAGCTTCAGGCATTTGGTAACTCAGAGGGAACAATGCTACAAACAGCTGTGAGCAACACACTGAACTTCAGCTCATATTAATGTTACAGCAAAAACTGGATTACATGCAGAGGCAGAAGGAGTCACTTCTGATAAGCCTCATTAATCTAACCAGTTACTAAAACTGTCTTCCAAACACATTAAAGCTGTGTTGTCTTATTAGCTTTGTCTGTTTTGTTCTTCATACTGATGCCACATGGAGAAATACCTGATTTTGTCCTGTGTGTCCAGGAGGCCTGTTCAACCCATGCGTTTTTCATGAGGCTGTAGGTTCCTCTGATTTGGTTTGAGATTCGTTCGGGCTGTGTCAGACCATGTGACACAACTTGAGAGCACATCTTGCACCTTTCCCACAACTGTGTAGATATGAAAGTTGGCAGCCCTGCTGAAAAGATATTCCAAGTTGTGACATTTTGGGAAAAAGCGTGTCACTTCCTCGTTGAGAGCTCAGTGAGAAGATTGATCACTCGTGTGTCTGTGAGTCATTAATGGAGCCGCAGCCACGACGGTTAACACGGTTTAGCCTTAGGACTGAGGTAACAGAGTTAGTTTGACAGCTGCCTGCCAGCTCCTCTGAAGTTTGCTAATTAACACGCGGTTGCTTATTTGTTTAATCCACACCAAAAAAAGGGACTGCAGCTGCTACCGCTGTTTCCAGCCTTTATGCTGAGCAAGGTTAACTGTCTCCGGGCTGCAACCTTAAAATAGACAAAGAGAAGAGTGTTCTAGTTTTTTGCTTGACTGACAGCAGTCCTTGTCTTGCATAGCAGATTGAGGTTACCCCCTGCTGCGTTGTTTAGCCATACTTTGAATACTTACCTCTATAGTACCACAGTGCAAACCCACAATAAATATGCAAAATGTCCCCCCAGAACCTCACAAGGAATGTGTTTCTCTACAGTCTGCTCATTGCAATGGATGTTCTACTATTTGTTCAATGCATTTTCAGTTTTCAATGCAGATCACACATAGTAGTATATCAACATTTAATTTTTTCTCATTTTAAAACAAATCTGAAATCCAAGTTCATGCTTAATTTTTGGCCGTTGGCAGAGCGGTTGGTAACACTCCCAATGCAAACTGAATGAAATTAAAGTTAAATGAGAACTTCTGCGAGGTATAGACAGCATGTTTGAATGTTTTCACAGTTGCCCCATGTTGTGCTAAAGTGGTTGTTCACCCCAAAGACAATAAATAGTAATGGACTGTTAAACAAAAAATGTGTTTGGTGTCTAGAACAGCCCCAGGAGCAACTCAAGTCCTGAGAGGATGTCTTATACTATCTTTCTCTTTGAAATGCAGATGAGAAAATTCAAACGCATTACGCCACTAAAGTGGGAAGTCCAAACCATGAATAAAGCTGTCTTTGAAACACTGCCCTGCACTTCCCTCAGACTGCAGATTTGGCACATCTTTGGCACCGTCGTTCCCACAGTCACACATCACTGTTTCTTCAGAGGAAGGATTAGGTTGGACATTTTTCCTATTGTTGTTGTCTTATGTGAAGAAGATTTCTGGTCAGAATAAAAACACTAGCTACAACAAACAGGATTTTCCGCTGCACAGACCAGAACATTTAAGCTAGCTGTTTTAATTTTAAAAATAGAACGGCAGAGCCTGGAAAGGAAAAGAGTTTCAAGTCAACAAATAGATACAAACTTTTGTGTCATCACTTTAGGCTCCTCAGATCGTATTGATTTATAAACATATTCACCAAAAAGTTGTTATTCATTATTAATTATTGACTTAACAGTAATCGTGTTATTCAGTTTATGGGTTAGGGTTAATTTCTAGCTAAATGTGTAGTATGAAAATGTGCACTTTTTAAATGTTTGCTAAAAACAGATCTGATGAGACACATAAAAAGCTTCCTGCCTTGTTGTTCTGTTTAATCAGCGCCAGTATAAATGTGTGGTATATAAGATTGCATTTTCAAGGACACAGTGTGACATGTGGATGTGAATATGGATGTGAAACTGAATCTAAATGTGCTCTGCCGACACTGTATGTGCCTCTGGGAGGGAGAACCTTCTGCTGTCTCTGACTTGTGCCATTCACAAACTGATGACACATTCTTGGTAAAACTCCACTTCTTGTCAGCTAGAGAGAGCAGCTGCCTTGAAAATTGCAAGATCTTCCAGAAAATTTTCTAAAATCAAACGAAAAAATAATAATTTAAATATCACATTAGAAGCGGAATCAGCATAGGCCAGAATGGACGATGAGATGATGTTGAATGTCTACTAATTAGTAAACTTGCAAGAAAAATTACAGATCCTCACTTACTCTTCCAAGGATGTGAGGATAAATACCCCTCAGTGATTTTTGCAGAGCCCCTCAGCTATTTATGATTCATTTCTTATGTACTCTGTGCTTGTTCCAGCTACCATATCAGTAGTATAGTGATGTCTTGGAAGAAGGTCCACTGTGGGTCCAAAGAAAACCCTCACCACCCTGACCCTCCACCACCAGCCACCCTTCTGTGTTTAACCCTAGGATGCATAGGTGGGGTCAAAATTGACCCCAGAGGTTGTTATTCCTTAATATCTTTAAGATTAAAAGTTTTGATATTTTCATATTCCAGGTATTCCTCATAAAACATGTTTGTGACATGATTCCATTTGCATTTTTATTCATTTTTTCATTAATTAAAAAAAAATTCAGTTTTTGTATCAGTACCCCACTCTTCCATGGGCGGGGTCAAAATGACCCCAAGTATTTCCAATGGGATATTTCACTTAACATTGGTTCTTGGCAACTGTTAGTGTAAATAAACATTTACTGTCCCTCATACAACTGATGTCAGCAGTCCCACCACCTAGGAGGTCATTTTTGCACAGCATTATACATGTAAGTATTATCTCCATTTATGAACTTAATTTTCATTGACAGAATATGTGAATTTGATGTGAATGTCTGTGAAATTTGCCTAGTTTGTGGTTAGCTAGCAATACTGCTAGCTAACAATACTGTTAGCTAACATTATTATTAGCAAACAGTATTGTTAGCTAACACAATCACACACACACACACACACGCATGCACGCACGCACGCACGCATACACATACACTCATACACTGTTGTTGCACTGTTATTACACAGTATCTTAGCTAACAGGATTGATAGCTAAAGTATTGTTAGCTAACGCAAACACACACACTCTCTCTCTCTCTCTCTCTCTCTCTCTCACACACACACACACACACACACACACACACACACACACACACACACACATACACCATTGAATAATCGATGATCACATAATAGGCTACCTAATGGGTTAGTGTGTGTGTGTGTGTGCGAAGACCGCAAAGCCACCAACTTCTGTTGGAAATGCAAAAGCCCTGTCTGCAATGGTCACAGCCACAAGAAAATAGTCTGTGAAAGCTGTGAAGAGTGAGAAGAGACATGTTTGTGTCTGAACATGAATGTTGAATGAATGTTATTGAATGTTATGATTGTTATGAATATTATTGATTATTGTTACTGAATGTTAATTTATGTGTCCCTCTGTCTGTTTTAAAATACAGACGAAGATTAAACATGTTTTGATACCGTTTCAGTGATTGTTATGTGATAAAATTTGAATTAAAAGTGAAGAAAGAACATATCAAAACTGAAAATACTCTTTTGTTGAACAAAATATATAATGTCTAACCAACATGAAAGAAATGTCTCAAGTTTATTGCAAAAATGCATTGATTTCAATTGGGGTCATTTTTGACCCCACCCATGGAAGAGTGTAGGTATTGGCTGGCCATGCGTCCAAGGGTTAATTAATATAATGCATTGTTGAATGCAGTTGAGGACGTTTACCAATGCACTGCACTTCTGCTGTATTACGAATTGCTTCCCCACTCTACTTCTTCTTGTATTTTATTGTGGCCAACTTCTGCATCAAAAAAATATTGCATTTTTTATTCAACTACTCTATTTTAAAGCTCTAGTTAGAATTTTCTTCATAGATTAAGATTTTACTGACAAAAACATACAATAAGCTCATAAAATATAAAGCACTCCTATCGATAAGATTGTGTCAGAGTGGATGAAATCTGTAAAACTAGCTCCTTCTTGACCAACTAAAACAGTGAAATGCTGCCTCTAAGGTAAGCAATGTTTAAAGTAGTTTTGTTGACATTTTCAGGTCTTGTAAAGGTGCGTTTTTATGCTGTTGTGTTGCTACTTTCTGATTCAGAATTCTTTGCATTGTCTCCTTTAGTCGATTTATCTTCCTCGAGCTCAAAGCAATGTGTTGGCAGCTGTTCTTTTCTTGAAAACAAAGCAAAGAGGTCCATGTATATGTTTGCATTTTATTTCTTTGAGCTATGCTATTCGGGGGGGGCAACAAGAATAGAGACCCTTGTTCTGTGAGTTTGTCCCTAAGACAGTGCTTGTCACCGGACTTTGTGTATTTGTACCAAAGTACATTGTTTGAGCAGTTACACTGCCATGAAGGCTGAATTCAAGGGACACAAGTGTCTTTCTGCAGTATTAGATAAAAGACTGACTGCAGCTTTATTTTGCAGGTTGCATACTGATATGTATGTGTGACTGTTTTTAGATGAAAACAGGGTAAATGCTCCTGCCTAGAAGCACCGTGTACCTGCATACAGTTTATGCAGCGCCTCAAATCTGTATGCTATTATAGAAGACTGTCTTTTAATGTTTTTGTGCAAGTCATGGCAACGGCAACCCCTGAGGCCAGTGCTGTCTTTCAGCAGGACAGCGTTCCCTACCACACTGTAAACACTGTTCAGGAATGGTTTGAAAAACATGATAAATATGACGCCTGAACAATGACAGAATAGTTTAACATTGAAAATAAAACGTAGCTTTACAAAACCAAAGTTGGCACTGAGAAAAGTTTCTCTGAGAGATAACGCAAAGATATTCAAAGTAGTAATGATTTCATTTTTTCTTCACATTTATCTCTTTATTTTTTGCACTCAATGTGTATTTTGTTTTATTGTCAGTGCTTTCAATTTTAACTTTAAACTTACCGTAGGGCAGATTCTCATATACAGTGCATCCGGAAAGTATTCACAGCGCGTTACCTTTTCCACATTTTGTTATGTTATAGTCTTATACCAAATCGGATTCAATTCATTTTTTCCCTTAAAATTCTACACACAACACCCCATAATGACAACATGAAAAAAGTTTTTTTGAGATTCTTGAAAATTTATTAAAATAAAAAAACTAAGAGACCACATGTACATAAGTATTCACAGCCTTTGCTTAATACTTTGTTGATGCACCTTTGGCAGCAATTACAGCCTCAAGTCTTTTTGAATATGATGCCACAAGCTTGGCACACCTATCTTTGGGCAGTTTTGCCCATTCCTCTTTGCAACACCTCTCAAGCTCCATCAAGTTGGATGGGGAGCGCCGGTGCACAGCCATTTTCAGATCTCTCCAGAGATGCTCAATTGGATTCAAGTCCGGGCTCTGGCTGGGCCACTCAAGGACATTCACAGAGTTGTCCTGAAGCCACTTCTTTGCTATCTTGGCTGTGTGCTTAGGGTCGTTGTCCTGCTGAAAGATGAACCGCCGCCCCAGTTTGAGGTCAAGAGCGCTCTGGAGCAGGTTTTCATCCAGGATGTCTCTGTACATTGCTGCATTCATCTTCCCCTCTATCTTGACTAGTTTCCCAGTTCCTGCTGCTGAAAAACATCCCCACAGCATGATGCTACCGCCACCATGCTTCACTGTAGGGATGGTATTGGCCTGGTGATGAGCAGTGCCTGGTTTCCTCCAAACAAAACGCCTAGCATTCACACCAAAGAGTTCAATCTTTGTCTCATCAGACCAGAGAATTTTTTTGCTGATGGTCTGAGAGTCCTTCAGGTGCCTTTTGGCAAACTCCAGGCGGGCTGCCATGTGCCTTTTACTAAGAAGTGGCTTCCGTCTGGCCACTCTACCAAACAGGCCTGATTTGTGGATTGTTGCAGAGATGGTTGTCCTTCTGGAAGGTTCTCCTCTCTCCACAGAGGAACGCTGGAGCTCTGACAAAGTGACCATGGGGTTCTTAGTCACCTCTCTGACTAAGGCCCTTCTCCCCCGATTGCTCAGTTTAGATGGCCGGCCGGCTCTAGGAAGAGTCCTGGTGGTTCCAAATGTCTTCCATTTACGGATGATGGAGGCCACCGTGCTCATTGGGACCTTCAAAGCAGCAGAAATTTTTCTGTACCCTTCCCCAGACTTGTGCCTCGTCACAATCCTGTTTCGGAGGTCTACAGACAATTCCTTTGACTTCATGCTTGGTTTATGCTCTGACATGCACTGCCAACTGTGGAACCTTATATAGACAGGTGTGTGCCTTTCCAAATCATGTCCAATCAACTGAATTTGCCACAGGTGGACTCCAATTAAGCAGTAGAAGCGTCTCAAGGATGATCAGTGGAAACAGGATGCACATGAGCTCAATTTAGAGCTTCATGGCAAAGGCTGTGAATACTTATGTACATGTAATTTCTTTGTTTTTTATTTTTAATAAATTTGCAAGACTCTCAAAAAAACTTTTTTCATTTTGTCATTATGGGGTGTTGTGTAGAATTTTAAGGGGAAAAAATAATTGAATCCGATTTGGAATAAGGCTGTAACATAACAAAATGTGGAAAAAGTGAAACGCTGTGAATACTTTCTGGATGCACTGTAATTTGTGAACCAAGAAGCCAGTTCTTTTTCTTCTTCTGCCAGTCGGAATTGGACATGAGCAACAAGTGCTTTATTTTACAAACTACAGAATTATACATTGCCGTACGACATTGTTTTCCACTATGGAAAACTAAAGAGGACTAGCTGCTTGGGGTGCAAATTATACGTAAATCACCTTCGCCTTCGTAGACCTCTGCTCTATACCAAAACAATGACACAAAGATGAAACTGAAACCAGTGACATTGGGAAAAAAAACCCATAAATATTAAATATAAATAATAGAATTTTTAAAAATCGCTGTAAAAAGACAGACATGAAGAACAATTCTGACGTTTGGGTTTAAAACTACCAATAAACAAATAAATACATTTTAATTAACAATTAAATAAATACAAAAAAATAATAAGAATACATTTATATCTGGGTTTTAACCTCAGTGCAAATCAAATAATTCTTCAATGCCAGTACAACTTGTTCAAATACAAATACTTCTATTCCAAAGTTTTGTTTGTCATTTCAGGTTTTGTTTTCAATGTCACATTTTATTTTTCATGCCAAACTATACTTTCACTGTGCCCCATAGAAAAAAAAGAAGTTCAGACTGTTGCCTTGGCCTTCAAGTCCCCAATTTGTGACATTTGCTGGAAACGCAAGTCCGATCTCTGGACATTACACCCTGAAACTTCCAGGACTTAAAGGATCTGCAGCTAACATCCCGGTGCCTGATTCCAGAGGACACCTTCAGAGGTCTGAGGAGTCCAGGCCTCATGAGTCAGAGCTGCCATAGAAACACAAAGGGAGCTTACACAATATTTATCAGGTGATTTTAATATCGTGGCTAAATATGAAGTGGTGCATGAATAACTGCAGGAAAATGTCCATGTCTGCTGCCTTATACCCTGAGGTGAGTAATTCAGACTATGTGTCCTTTGCTGCATTCTGTTCACATTTCTCCTCAACATGAGCCTGACATCTCTAGAGGAAACTGGGACCTGAAGGCAGAGAAGTTTCTCCTTCTTCTTTTACCTACAATACATTTAAAACTGCACAGGGCAGCTGGGAAGGGATCGCAATCTAACACACAGAGCGTATCCAAGTCTATTTTGGCTTCCTTTTATGATGTGTTAAAAACGGCTTAACTGAGATATGAGCAGTTTTACAGCCAAACAGAGCCAGGCTAGGTCAATTTCACTGTCCTCGTAGACCACAGTGGTGTTTGTGGGTTTTTTTCTAGCTTGAACTTTACAATGATAAATCTTTGTGGAAATAAATAACACAAACTGCTCCTATCATAAATCTTTAAGGGTGGAAAAGCTTCACTGAAATGCCATCCACGTCCCACACTGAGCCACACCGCGGATTAAGTCCCAGCTGAGAGGTAAAATCAGCTTTGTTAACACGAGGGCTGTCACAGCTTCTTAGAGGGGTTCTGTCAAAACCAGTAATCCAGTGGTGACGTTTAAATGATGTGTCAGATGATCAAACTTGTGCATTGATAACGCTGCACTAAATTTAGCTGCACGTTTGTGTGACAAAGATAATACATTTGGGATGTGGGGTGTGTATTTTATTCAGAAAAGCACCATCCACCGAACGGTCTGAAGGCTGACGGATGAACTATTTCACCATGAATTCCCTGCAGTCTTGGGGCTTTTAAATAAATTAAACAATACCGCAGAGGATGGGACGTAGGGAGCAGGGTATTGACTGAGAGGTATTGTCTGATTCACCCTGAGGATGCAAGAGGAACTATTGAATGAAGCCTCTTTCTGCATGCTTTAAGTGTCATGCATGGCAATCTGGAGAATACTCCTTAAATTGAACACTTAAGAGGACAAAAGCCGGTTAATCAAAGGTCCAACGGCATCAACACAACGAAATTAGGAACACAATGAAAATCACTTACCTGCTCATCAAGTTTGATCACACAATTGTAGTGTAGGAAAGTGAGGACATGTGGCGTCTGAAAGTCGGAGGAAATTCTACGATTTTTACTCTAAACACGTGCTACGTGTGAAATGACTGTGACTTACTGAAGATGTGTTTTTCCTCATTTTTGTGTTTTGGTGGGCTAGAAATCACGCCACTATGCTGCACCGGAGCCGTACTTAGGATGACCCCTTCTCCCAACCCTATAATGGCATAAAAACCGGAGTGCTACAGTGATTCTCCTGCTTGATCGTGAGCTACTAGATCTATTACAGTCAACAGTTTGAGAGCAATGAAAAAGCATCTTAACTGGATGGCAGAATTTGCAGCCACAGCCACGTCTCCTTATCTAAATTTTCTATGACTGATGGGATGAACAGTGTGCAGACTGATTTTGTGAAGGGCCAGGGCCACACTGATGGAGAGCTGAGGACCATTACACACACTTGCCTTTGCAGTTACCATTTTATACTGGGCAGTTTCAAAATCTCATCTTGCTTCCAGGGCTGATCTGTGATTTTGTACCCGACAATAGTGAGAGTAAACACAGCTACTGAAATACTGTCTATTTAACGGGCAACTGTGTTTAGAAATTGCAGCGTGGAAAATACATACACAGTTATATTTTGTGTGAGCATGGCCAAAATTAAACTTTCCGGCCGCAACCTCCACACTTAAAGGTGTGTTGGCACTCCTGACAGGTGCACAAAATTTAAAATTAGGCAGTAATTATCTAGTCTCTCACTTAGGGTTTAGCTTTAGCTCTGGATCAACGTAAGATCGAAAGCAAAGGATTTTAGGTTTACTTCATCTAAGATCAGGTGTGATTATGTCACAAAACCAATTGATTCACATGGGTCACGTAAGCAGAACTTTGCTTGTGGCTCCACAGAAGTCAGAACTAGTCAGCCCAGTCCTTGTTGCACTGACATTTTAAAGCCAGCAGTTGCCTTGCGGTGATTTTAGGATTCACTGTGCAGCCTCGTCTAAAGGTAAGAAGCATGTGGAAAGTGGGGGTGGTGGGATGGCCAGAGGAGGGACGACAGTGACCTTATTTTCAAATCCGTACTTTGACAGGTATTCTGGTGTGCTTTGTTTAATATAGTAATATAGTGTGCTTAGTTTACAGCTGCAAAATGACAAAAACGGTCACCATTGACAGTTTGTATTTGTGATTTTTATATCACACCTGAAAATGTCAGGGAGTGCACATGCCCCCGCAATTTTTATGGTTTTTCAAAAATTTGAAACCCAATTTTATATTACTGTTTAATCATTCAAATTTTTACTGTTTTCTGCAGTGAGGAAAAACTCAGAACATACAACATTTTTACTGCTTCCTGCTGGCTTTAAATTCTGGTCAGATGGCACTTCTGTGTTTTTGTTCTTCCACTTCTTCAGTCTCTCAAATACCCAGAACGGTTTCCATGCACAATCCTCTTTAATCTGCCTCTGCACCCTCACCTGCATGATTTCAATTCTGAGACAAGTGCAAGGAGAAACCTCCTGGATAATGACATCTGGTCAAAAGTATCAGGAACACAGAATTGCTTTGCCTGTCATGCGACAGCTCGTGGCGGAAGGATCACCTCTATTATCCAGTACTCAGATTGTGAAGACCTCCACTTCAGTCTGTCAGCTCTTAATTAAGGTGCTGAAGTAAACCCAGTTGATGAAGAAGACTACGAGTTAAGATTGCATTTTCGTTGTGTACTGTAATTTATATTTCAAAGTGACTGCACTAAATTGTTCCTGCATTTAGTCCGAAGCAATAATTGGTTCATTCAACACAGATACAGCTTTGCCTTATAGAGGTTCCATGTACTGAAAATCCATTTTTGTCGTTTCTTGTGGTTGTTATAAACTCATAGGAAGACAATGTCTTATAAATTCACCATACACATATAGTACCAGTCAAGTGTAGTCGAGAGAAGGCCAAGAGTGTGCAAAGCAGTAATCAGAGCAAAGGGTGGCTATTTTGAAGAAACTAAAATATAAAACAGGTTTGATTTATTTCACACTTTTTGGTTTGCTTCATAATTCAAAATGTGTTCATTCATAGTTCCGATGCCTTCGGTGAGACTCTACAATGTAAACAGTCATGAAAATGAAGAAAAACCATTAAATGAGAAGGTGAGTCCAAACTTTTCACTGGTAGTGTATATTAAAAACAATGACGTTAATTCAGAGATATTTCCATGACAAATAATCGCTCAGAGAGAAAGTTAGGGCTCTCAGTGTCAGCCATGCTGGTTTGCTCTGAGCAACAGATGCAGAGAAAATGTTCTTCCTGGAGGGAGGTGGGGACAGCAGCATCTCATTGGTTTTCCAAGTGAAACAGCCTGTTTAGAACAGCCCTACATAAAGGAGTTTTACAGTCATGGTAAAATGTCTTTGCAGTATTTAGAGCTGAAAATGTAAAAAACACACTGTGGGGACATGTGTGACTGGCATTTATTTGCTGAAGAGGGGCACAATATGGTGCTGTTGAAGCGTTAATTAACTAATTACAGCCAGCAGGTTACACTGTACCCAAATTATTTACCCGGATAATGTACTAGCAAAACTGCAGACAGAGAGACCACGGGCTAGCTGGTGAATACAATGGAGAGTTTAGCAGGGCTTAATGAAGACCAATACAGAGCTGAAATGAGAGAGTGACACTGGGTTCGGGTTCAGCTGGAGGCCAGTGGGAGGTTGCAGTGTGTCTGCTGGGTCTGTAAACCAAAAACAGTTTGCCTACATGCTTACCATGTCAGCTTTACAAAGTAAAATCAATTCAATGTTGCATAGCTTGTTATAGCATGGTTCACTTTCCCCAAGAGGCCAAAACATCAAGTAATGCAACTAAACAATAACGCATCCAACACAAAATACCCTTACATTCCCATAATCACACTTTTACCGCTATTGTGTTTCACAAAATCGTTATGATTCCTTTGTGTTTACGAATCCGCAGAGCAGTTCAGAAAAGAATGACTGCCAAAAGATCATCCTGGTGGCAAATATTTATCATTCATATTTCACTGGTGAGGCATACGCACTATCGTTCAAAAGTTTGGGGTCACTCAGGCAAGTTCATGTTTTCCATGAAAACTCACACTTTTATTCATGTGCTAACATAACTGCACAAGGGTTTTCTAATCATCAATTAGCCTTTCAACACCACTAGCTAACACAATGTAGCATTAGAACACAGGAGTGATGGTTACTGGAAATGTTCCTCTGTACCCCGAGGTAGATATTCCATTAAAAACCAGCTGTTTCCAGCTAGAACAGTCATTTACCACATTAACAATGTCTAGACTGTATTTCTGATTAATTTCATGTTATTGTCATTGCAAAATAAAGCTTTTCTTTTATAAATAAGGACATTTCTAAGTGACCCCGAATTTTTGAACAGTGGCATATAGTCAACTTGACCACGACAAAACATTCTTTTGGAGTTCCCAAGCTACACAGTCTTTAAAAAGAGTATTAATATATCAAACAAGCCAGACTTCTAACTTCGAAAGATGAGCCTAAAATTCACCTCTCCAGTAAAAGCCATGTGAAAATATTCTGCTCTAAAGAATGCTGTTTTATTGCTATAATTATATTTGAAATGCTTTCACTTGCACCCAGGAGCACCACATGACCAGTATCTCCTGGAAACAGAGGTAATTGTTCATGAAAATATTTACATTAGGCATAATTACACAGTTTCACCTCAAACTGCAAAGTGATGAGCAGCGATTATCCGAGGTCCCTGGAGGTCTGAATGAGAGCGCTCTTAGCATTATGGTTTAATCTCGTAGCTTCATGGATCTTGAGCCCCCACGTAGCATCATTAGTTGAACTTCATCTTGAACCTGGGTGGGGTGAGGCAACGCAGTGCTGCTGCGCTGGCACTGAGATCTGCCTGAAAGTGTCTAAATCTGACATCTTATACAACACCTCAGAAAAATGTCAAGCAGTGTGGTGTATATAGTGCAGAACACTGCCTAAAATAAGCCTGAGAAGCATGTCACACAAGGTTAATTTGAGGCAGTGGGAGTCATATCCCGTAAGGCTGTCTTCTTTGTCAAGCGATTACACAAAGGCAACCCGTGCCTGCCCGTCTAGCATGCAATAATATGATGAGAGTCATGGAAGGAATCAGCCTGTGGGAAATAAAGTGGCTGTGATCAACATATTTCTCCTTCTCTATGGGTAGATGCAGTGTCTGACATGCCATCTCTCACAAGCAACCTCACAGAATGACACTTATTCTGTATTATTCTATATGAGGTTTTCCTCACACAGCATCATATCCAGTCAGGGAGGATTTGTTTATTCAGTTACATACTTTAAGACAAGCAAAGAAATATATTTCCCTCACCATGCTGTGTCTCCTCTCGAATTTTAAAAGACACATAGAGGACTCCGTACACAAAATGTCTAATTGCTGTGAAATTAGAAAGCACTGAGTAGCACTCTGCAAATGAGACGGAGCTCTGTTTGTGCTGCCAGCTATGCTTTTAACTTTGTTTGAATATTATTTCTTGAACAAAATTAATTTTGTTGTTCATTCAGGGAAGCTCACCCACTAAACCTGCCTTTTTTATTCTAGTGTTGGGTTGTATTCTCTGCTTCCTTGAGTCTGTAGAAACCATCAGCAGAGCAGCGGCGAACACCAATTTAAATTAACCCTGAAACTAAATGTGTTCACCTTAGCCGTGTGGGTAAAATTTATGAGCAGGTGAAGTCAGATAGGTCTTAAAAAAGTAGAGCGTGTAGCTTCCAGGCATCCTTTCACAAACAAATATAGCAAATTTAGCATGGTGTGAAGTCTATATTAGTATAATAGATATTTCAATATAAAGCTAACCAAATCTGAAAGACGTTCTCACCTGACATCCTGAGAGTCACCTGACTTTTTAATGTACAATAATTGTAGTATATTGAACGAACTCATGCACAATTGTCCCTTTATACCATGAATATTTCTTGACAAGGCACATCTTCTAATCATGATTCTTTCTACATGCCAAAACAGTTTTCTGTTATAGACATATCTTAACAATGATAAGATGTAAAATTTGAGAATCTATCTCCTCAAGGAATTAAAATCATTATTATTCTAAAAGGATGTCTTTTTGGCCCTTTAGAAAAGACACATGTTGGATAACAAGACTACATATTATAAAGGTGGTTCACAATCTGATGACAGAAACAGGCCCACAGAACAAACTGAACAAGAAAAAATAAAACTAAAATCTACCACAGTAGAACCTGAAAAACCCTCAGACAAGCTCTGAATGTTTCAAAGTTGCTTGTTCAATGCAATTTGACCTAACTATTATACAAAACATGCAAATACCAGTTCATTTGTTTTTTTCATTTTAAAGCCCTAAACTACATTCACTACAACAGTGGTAGACCTACACCGAGGGAAAAGCCAAAAAATCCACATTGACCATGATTCAGTGTTAAAATGCAGTGTACTATGACTTATACAAACATTGGATCATCTTTAAACTCTTTTTTAAATTAAAGGACATGATATTTAGGTGTTAGGTAGTCATGATTTTCTTTGACTGAGGGGGAAAAAAACACCATTCATCACGTTGCTTTCATGCAACCCTGTAAAAGGGTCTTTTCAGTGAGCTGATCAGGACTCCTGCTCCACATCACATTCATTCACATCTTCAGCTGGGTTTGCTTTTCACTCCCAGTGTGAAACCTCCAGGCAGATATTCCTGCACAGCTTATAGCCTGACAGCCTTTCTGAAAGGATGACATCATCATGGGCGCTAATTGCCAAAGACTTATTGCACATTTCTACAATTTCCCTGCTATGCTTACATCATCAAATAAACTCTATCAATTACTCCTACAGTCCTTCTTGCTCTCATCTCTCCTGAATGGAACAGATTTGGGGTGACCTTGGCTTGCAAAATGTTCAGCTTTCTTTACTAACCACTTAGTAGCAGAGGAAGCGGTGCACATTTGGCTTTTGTGAGTGCCTGCGTTCCCTGTTCTGTTAGATAAGGAGTTCCGCTAGCGCTATCTGGATTGAGTGGTCTTGAAAACCAAAACAATGAGCAGAAAGCTTCCTCTGGGCTCCTTTTGATTCAGTGCTAATACCAAATATATTTCAGGGACACAGCAAAGATTTCGTTCAAACACCATATTCTACTGTGAAAATGCTTCTTAAACCATGACTTTGCAAAACAAACAAGTGACAAATTCAAGAAAAAAGCAACATAACAAGTGTTTCAGTACAGTGTTGGGCCTCCATGTACCACTAGAACCATTGAGTCGACTCTCCAAGTATGTGGAACTCTACTGGAGGGATGCAACATCAATCTTCCAATAGATATTCTCTCATTTGATGTTTTGATTATGGTAGTTGAGAGTGCTGTCTATACCAATAGATTTCCACCTGGGTTGAGATCTGATGACTGTCGCCATTTTTGTGCTCATCAACCATTCAGTGACCCTTTGTGCCCTATGGGTGGGAGTATTGTCATTCTGGAGGAGACCACTCCCATCGGCTCAGAGATGTTCCATCATATGATTAAGGTGATCAATCAGAACAAATCTGTATTGATTTGCAGTGACCCTTACCTCTGTGGAAACAAGTGAACATGCCACATGCCGGCCAAACAGCCCCTGCAGCATAACCAAGATAACACTAGAGTCCTTTATTGTAGGGGTTAAGAGTTCAGATTCCTACTTTCATTGTCACCAGTGCCTTAGAGACCAGAGCCTTAACTGGAAATGGCAAACTGTGCACTTGGAGGTCTGATAAAATTTGTGTAAGATTTATTCTAAAAAAAAAATTAACAAAAAAAACAGAGTACTGACACGCAAAATGTATTTATTTTGGAAGTACATTCCTGTAAGATGTGCTGTGTACTCCTTGTTCCAAACAGAAAGGAGAAAAATGACCTAATGGAATCCAAAAGATTTAGAAAAGCAAAGACTGTGATTCCCTTTTCTCTTGTACACCTTAATGACTCACTCTTCAGATTCCTCAGAGTCCTGGTAGTAACACAAACTACACGTAGTCATTTCAAATCATTCACTTGAGCTCCATTTTGCAAAAAATGAAAGGATTATCCTCACAGCTGCAAAGGAAAAAGAAACAGATGTGAACAGTGAAACAAAACACATACACAAACAACACGAACACATCTACTTGGATAAAAAAAATTCAAGGCTTGAGCTGAGCTTGAGTGTAAGCATTTGTTACTGTGAAAGCTGAAAGGATATTTTCTCTCCACCTCCAGCTGAAATGGTCTCACAGAGGCTGTTATACCGCGGTGATGTGGACCTACCTGCATTGTTTTCCTTCTTCTTTTGTTCCTTTTCTGTTCTATAAACAGAACTACCTCAGGGTAGTTTCTATTCATTGTATTTTTCTGCTTTTAGGATTGTGATAATGTTTCAGACTTAACAAGAATGCGCTCCCCTTTTATTTTGCACTATACCCTCAAACCCCACATCCACACAACCAGACACACGTTGACACATACTTATGTTGTCAACAACCACAGAATAACGTACCAATTCCACCTCTCCACTTTTCACTCTTTTACTGTATTTCCTAACCTTGTTTTGTTGCCTTTATTGCACCAGTAAAATAGGGATTTTGTAAAACTGTTAACAATTATTGTTCCATTGAATGTAATTCGGCATTCGGTTACTATGGTCCCCGTTTGTGGAACAGTCGTCCGGAGAACCTCAGGGCTGCAGAGACTGTTGATATTTAAAAGAGGCTCAAGACTCATCTTTTTCTTAACCCTTCTTCTTATGCTTTTTATTATTATTATTATTATTATTATTATTATTATTACTCAATTTTTGAACTTTTAGGATTTTATGGTTTTACATATTTTTTTTACATTATTTATTTTACTCTATTTATTTATTTCAGTTCTAGTGTTCCTCGGTGCCTCGACATGTCTTGATGATATCATGTTGTGTGGGTGTGTGAGTCTGTGCATGTGTGTGTGTGTGCTTGCGTGGGAGTGCGCATGTGAATGGCTGTCTATATGTAGGGAGGGTGGAAAGTTGTTTTTTTTAAAATTTATTTTATTTCTAGTTTTAATTGTATTTATTGTTTTATTTTAAATGTATTTATTTATTGCCTTCTTTGTTTTTAATTCCTGTAAAGCACTTTGTGTTGTTCTGCATGAAAAGTGCTATACAAATAAATAAAGTTTGAAGTTTGAAGTTTAATTCTTCTTGTATTCTAACCTCAGAATGAATCCAGCAGTTTAACACAGCCATCCACAATGATTTATTCAGTACTTATCATTCAGAGTCAAGATGAGTGACACACTTTAAAGAAAAATGACATACCACAATGCTTAGGACACGTCAACATTTAAAGCTGCGCTCTTACCCACAGCATGGTAGGTGGAAATTCACGCTACAACAAAGTGATGTGACGCACAAAGCCAATATAAATAGCATATCGCTCTGTGTTGTGCAGCAGTATCTCCGTTTGAGCCTGGCTCACTCTGATGATTTGCGCTTGTAAACAATGTCGAAAAGATCCAGGAGTTCCATTCCCCCTTCATATTGCATGGACAGTTCTCGTGATAATACACAGCATTCGTCACGGCTCTACTTTGATGCAGTGTTTATGGTGCAGTGTAGGCAGATATTTACAAAGATACCAGTGACAGCAACTCATTTAGCTTGGCATATTAACTGTGGTACAGTTGCCTGCCTCAGCCCCCAGGGAGATCATAAAGCATTTTAACATCAAAGTCTTTTTAAATTGTGAACTGAACTGGAGGGTTTAACTGTCGCTTTACGCAGGCGCTGCCACTCAGTTCAGACAGAGAGTGGTCAAAGGTTGTCCTCCGCCAGGCATGTGTTCAACCTGCCGTTCTAGTGTTTTGTGGCACAATGAGTCTGTGTCATGGCTGGGAGCAGCAGGGCATTAAAAAAAAAACCTGGAGTCGACACTGCTCACATCCTCAGCAAAACGAACTGGGAATCAAATAGCTACAACAAGCACTACTCATCACTTATGGCACCTGAGCAGGGCTCAGTATGTGAGTGGTGAGCTGAGCTGTCAAATGGCTTTAAGCTTTGATTGAGTCACCTTAAAGCCAGTACTGTCGTGGATAAGGATATTTATTTAACAGCTATCACTTCTTAGAGTGCAGTAAGTGGTTCATAGTAAACCCTGCAGTCATGGAAAGCTCCTCAGCCTGACTCATGAGTTCAATTTGCCCATTCGTTGTGTGGGGAGTTTGCTAAACTCAATTAAATCCTGCTAGTGCTCTGTATAACCTCCTGAGACCTGGTCCATTCATTTCTGTCCTCTGTAGTGGACATTAGTTTTCGATGTATATCGTTTGAGTCATTTGAGCTACCCTACTAAATAGTGGTGTGCTCAACAGAGGACACCCTGGTCTTTCCAATGGTATCTCAGATGATTGGGTGGGATGAGGGAACTTTGTTTTCATGTTGAGACAAAATGGAGACTGCATCAAAACGCAGGCTTCCTGACTGTTGAGCGTTTGATTCATGTTCATGTTCAGTTTAATTTAGTTTCTTAAAGTTTCACCTGAAAATGGATTGATTTTTACACTGAATGATATCACTTTGACCTTTTGCTGCATTTAGATAACGGTAATGTTTTGTTGTGTCTAACTTCCAATTGTTCTGAACTCAGAAGATTAAGTAGGGGCTCCAAAGTGCACTTTGTGTTCCCCCCTGCTGTTCTCTTTCTGCAGTCGATTTCTCCGTGCCACGTCCTTGCTCTGAGCTATACTTGAACATAGTCAGCCTGTACATTCTGCCATTCACTCTTACATGCTGTAGAATAACATCAATTAGACTTAAAGAGTAACTGACAGCAAACAAAGAGATTTTAAAGTGATTAGTTTGGATTGTAAGCATATTAATAGCCTCAAAAAGCAGATGTGAATGCTAATAATAATCACAAGATGCATCCCTGTAACACAGTCCACTGTACATCTGATTAGTCATCCCCAGCCAGATGAAAAAGGCTTCTTATCTGTTGCCTATGCTTATATCACCAAGTGAAAGCCTGAGTCATCGAACACCCTAAGGCTCAGAATGGCCTGTGAAATCCCACATAAAATCAACAACCTTTTATAAATCAGCACAGAAACTGTGGTAGAGTTGAGTTATGTGGGATTAGGCTTAAATGCCTTTGGGTCTTGAGATACTCAGGCTCCCAGATCTGAGGCTCACAGATGGAAGCAGGGATCCACACAACACTCATGAAATATCCTTCTTCTGCACTCATAGCGAATGCTCTGTTGTTCACAGAAGGATGCCTGAAAACATTTAACATCCTGCATACAGTGATCAGCCACAACATTAAGACTGCCTGCCTAAATTTTTTTAAGACACCATCGGGCTGCCAAAAGAAATTCATCAGGACCCAGACATGAGATTTTGTGTGAGGATGTTGGCAAAGGATCCTTTGAATCCTTTAGTTTCTGGGATTGGACTTCCGTGTGTCAAGCTTGTTCAGTTCGTTGCTTGAACAGATTGGGATCTGTGGAGTCAGAAGGTCTGTCCAACACCTTGCACCCTTTGTAGCGTTTTTACTTTGGTGGAGCTCATTTTCCTGCTGTCAAAGAATGCTGTTCCCATGAGACTGTGCTTTGTCCGGCACAAGATTTGGGCTGGTGGTACATGTCAAAGTGACATCACCATGAATGCCAGGACCCAAGGGTTCTCAGCAGAAAATTGCCTGACAACGAGGTGATTAGTATTATTCACTTCAAAGGTCAATGGCTTTGATGCTGTGGCTTAATGGTGCATAAGCTCTCTTTCTTCTTCAGGCAAATATCTTTGCTGAGCTAAAATCTTAGGCAACATAGCATGTTATATGCAATTTAAATAATGCATTCTTGAAACAGATGCTCATCATTATTCTAATTTAAAATGGAATCGCTTCAGACAGTAATGAAGGTGCAGCTTTGCTAATTTTGCAAAATGAATTTATTAATCAGGACAGATCTATTTAATCACTTGAAGTATGCAGCATCTTTAATGTACATGAATTTTAAATTTGTCGTCAGCGTACTTGAAAACTTGGAAATAATGCAATGAACATTTTGAACTGAATGAGTCAGACATAGAGAAAGATGACATACTTTTTCTTTTTGCTAAAGGGAAACGGTTTGCCTTTTGTGGGCGAACAGGGGAGGTTCTTTTAGCATTTTACCGAGAGGACAACTTTGCAGTTAGTTCCAAGATAATATCGGATTAATAAAATAACAAAACTATGCTGGATCCCAAATGGACATGATGTTTATTACTACTATAGTAGTGATGATTGTTAGTATTTTACTCAGTGTCCTCAAGTGACAAAATTTTGTTCTGCTGCAGTTTGCATAGTTAGGTCTTAATCTTAGACACGTGTGACCACATTCGAGAGGATTAAATATGCAAAGATTTTAATGCTATTACTTGTTTATTCCTCGTCCCATTGCTGAAAGCTGCACAGTGCAGCGTGGGTGCTGTGAGAGAATTAATTAACTTTTTGGACTACTATTAATAGCTGAGCAATTATAACAGTGTTCATCACATGGTTAAGTCAACATTCAGATGCTGGGCTGATCCGTGAATACGTTGATCTGAAAGCACCGGTTGCTAAAATGAGATGGAGCACTGCACGTGGAAGCTTAGAGGGAGCTTAGAGAGAAAGCCTCATGGCGATGAAAAGGTCACATCTCAGATTTAACAGGTAAACAGCCAAGATATTAGATTCGGTTATGAGACACATTTCCTGTCTAGACACTTTTCATTGGACAGGTTTAAATTTTTGAAGACACAACACATTTGACTTTTAGAGTTCTAAATTTATCATGAGCTGCAACATGTGAGGGGGCTGCACAGTGGGTCGGGGGTTAACATTGTCGCCTTGCAGCTAGAAGATTGCAGGTTCGCGTCCCCGCCTTCCCAGGATCTTTCTTCATGGAGTTTGCATGTTCTCACTGTGACTTGCATGTGTTTTCTCTGGGTTCTCTGGCTTTCTCCCACAGTCCAAAAACATGCTTAGGTTAACTGGTGATTCTAAATTGCTGATAGGTGTGAATCCGAGTGGGATCGTTCATCTCTGTGTAGGAAATCAAATGCTTAACAGGAAAGGCGTGGGACTGCAACCTTGTGCCAAATGTAAAGATATTCAATGAAAAAACAGTTTGATATCACCTCCTGCATCAAAATGAAGGAACTGACTCTTACACTCCTTGTGTAACCCAATAACCATAAGGGGGGAATTAAAGATTGTATTACAAAAGTAACTTTGTGCAAAAAAATCAATGTAAAAAAGCATCTTAAAAGAGAATTTCCTATTTTAGTGAAACAAGTATTGCACACGTATTGACCAAACTGTCAAAAATTAATACTGTTTAAGGTGGTTGTCTTTCACATTGTGATTTCATTGGAATCCGGCCCCCTCCGTGACTGTAATGAGGATTAATTGATGTATAAATAATGTTGGATGTGACATGTGAGCTAAAATGTAAGCTAACTAATGCCAAATTATTTAAGACAGGTTTCAACAGAAAAGGCTGTAATAGTGTGAATCCATCAGTTTCTCTGCCATCCTGGATTCAGGACAATTTATTTGTTTATTTTTCAAATAGAACTAGAAAGAACTGGAAGCTATTTCAGAAGGACTGAGCAAAGGTCACTGCTGATGTCATAAAATTCATGGACTGAACCTCCAGTTTAAGCAGCAGATACCTGCCTATGTGTATACTGACCAGCAGTCATGCATTTGATAAACTGACTGATGCCGTGCACATTTTTGAGGTTTCATGTGCTACATATCCCAGCCGTTTAGCTGACATATCTGCACAAATGTCAACACAGCACTCAGTTGTTAGGGAGGAGAGCCACTCAACCTTAATGCAGGGCTTTTTTTGGAGGAAAATGTTAAGTGTTGGGAGTTTTGATTTACATGCTAATTTTAATTGCGTTCATAATTATTTTCACATTTACTAATAGCGCTGTTAAAGAGGAAAGCCAGCAACTCTCACTCTTTCAAAAACTACACTCACCGAAGCGTCAAATCCGGCTCTGCTCCGTGAAAAGTTTAAACAATTTCTATGGAAATTATGTCAAAGAAATTATCTGTTCCACTACAATCAAAGCTATTTTTAAATTTTCCAGTCAGCGAACTGAGACTGATGTTGCTAGATATCCTGAACTGAATGCGAAGAAAAGTATCAAGTCAGTTTTTACATAGTTATCTCAGCTTGAATTTACTTTTAAATCAATTAACTCAGAAATCTTAGTTTAAGTTACACACAATATCAAGTTGATGCAACGTTGTTTTGTCAACAAATTAATGTTTTCAACTTACATAGTTAAATCAGTAAAGTGGAATTTTATTTTGCAAGCACATATTTACATAAGTGGTTGGAACAAATCGCTTTTTAGAGCATAGATTCTGGATTTTTTCAGTAGGGGAAAATACATACATGCCATTTTAAGAATTTTAAATCACACAATTATGATTTATTCATTTTTTAAATAGCTTAACACCATCAAGACAAGTTCATAACCCTTCAACACATGAGTGATTGGACCCTACACTCTTCCACAAATGTCTGAAAAATGAGCCATATAAGAATCAGTGTGTTTCTATACTATTTTTTGTCATTTTGGTTAACAACAATAATTTGTATTATTGCTTGTATTATATTTTTGATCATGCAAGAATGATCTAATTTTTTAAATATGTATATTTTTCACTTTATAACAGATTTTAAACATTTTGATAATTGATAAATATCACACAGAAGAGCAATAGAAGAATGTCTACATCCATTTTGTTGACATTTTCCCACTGGTTTCCTCCAGCTGTTGCTGCTCTCCGTCCCTCATCACCTCTTGTATGATATCATCAGTGATAAAGAGCTTGGGGTAGTAATACAAATATTACAATTTCTTTAAAAGTATTAAAGACAACTTAAAAAATTTAAATGGAATACATCAAAAACATGTTTTATTGAGGAATAACTGGAATATGAAATGATAAAAACATTTCATTAGTAAGACATTGTAAGAAAACGACCTTTTTGACCCACTTATGCATGTGAGGGTTAAGAATTATTTTTGTACACATTTTCTAATTGAAAATGAACCATTTTTTGGGCTCCTTGCTTTTCTCATAGCTGATCTGCTCCATCTAATATCAACCATCAACAGGTATGTGCACGTGTGATTCCGCATCTCTCACCCACACTTCAGACTTTCTGTGTCCCTGCATTGAATTCGACTTTCTCGCCAGAAATAAGACACAGGTGGGGCAGGTGTGAAGTGTCAGAGTGTGACACAGTCCGTGATGTGATCATGTCCGTGTCGACCGTCTCTCATGCGGACGGAGCAGCGGATCCTCGGCTCTGATTGGTCAGCGGAGCTCCCGCACGGAGCGCCGGGCTCTCCGCCTGTCAGTGCTGCTGCTCTTCCTCACATGCCCATGGACACCGCGGGGCGCACGGTGCCCTCCTCCTCCTCTCGCACCTGAATTCATTCTCTGAAATCTGGTCGCACCATGGACGCTACTATTTACGAGATCATTTTTGGAGAGCTCGGGGACGTGAATTGTAGTTTGGTGGAGGCTTTCCAGGACACTTTTTGGAAAACGCTTCAGTGTCGTTGCTGAGCGCTGACGGTAAGATGGAACTGCTGTTGTAAAATTTTGTTCAGCATTTGAAAGATGTTTTTGGTGCGTCTTGGAAAAGGGAAGCTGTTGACGTGTGCATTTTTTCTTTAGCTACTTGTTTTTTTTTTTCTTTTTCTTTTTCTTAACCCAAGGTTTATATTGCAATGCCACCACGGATGAGATTGGAACCTGCTGGCCACGGAGCAGCAGCGGCAGGATGGTGGAGAGACCCTGCCCGGAGTACATCAATGGAGTGAAGTACAACACAACCAGTAAGACATTTTCTCTCGATGGCAAAAGTTTCATAACGCACACTGATTTGGATTATGGTGAGGAATTCTGTTCAAAATTGTTTAATCAATTGTGAAAAAGAAGGAACGTGCCTCTTTAGCAAATGTGCACTGTAATGTGTTGCCAGATTTCAAATAATGGAAAAAAAGGTGAACATATAAGAAGTGCCTCTTCAGTAGGCTATAAGCAGCCACTAACTAATCCATATCTACAATAACCTCACAGTGACTACCCTATGAATTCTCATTTGCAGTGAGTAATTTTCAGCCCTCTGCTTGGTCTGTTGACCCTCCTTCTGTTCTGATCCACAGCAGCAGTGGCTGTGGATCTCAGTGATCATCACACCTCATGTCACTGGAGCAGCTGCAGCAGCATGAGCATGTAGCTGTTCATGCAATACAAAAGCACAAATACAGCTGAAGTCATTTAAACTATTACTTGTGATAATGCTACTTGTGATGTGATGACAGTTCTTGGCTTTATTTATTGCTTGAATCTTGTTTTGTTCCTATAAATAACTTAGCCGATGTGACGATGCACTGAAATTGCGGGGCAGCTACAATAGAGGAGGAGAAAAAAGATGTTTCTGTCAATAAAACTGAGGCTCCTAAGGTATAAAAGCAACCTCAGAGGTGTTTTGTTCAAGTGGCTGGTGGTTACTGTAATGGCACAGTGACTGTAGTGGCCATAGTAGTTACAGGAGGAACAAGGGAGGAGGTGAGGGGATTATTCTGTACTATATGAAGGAGGTGGGGGTGGATGGATGGGTCAGCGAAACATTGGACCTCAACACAGGAGGCTGTTGTTTTGTTTCAAAACGCTGATAGTCGGTGATACTTTAAATCATTTTTGCGATCTTAACCAGGCTGCACAATGACTTGGTGGTCTTTGGGATCTTTCTGCATTGAGTCTGCATGTTCTCCCTGTGTATGCGTGGTTTTTCTGGTACTCCAGCTTCCTCCCACACTCCATAAACATGCTGAGGTTAATTGGTAATTCTAAATTGTTTGTAGTGTGAAGGTGAGTGTGATTGTTTGTCTATCCCTGTAATAGACTGGTGACTTGTCCAGGGTGTCCCCTTCCTTTGTCATAAGTCAGCTGGGATAGACTCCAGTTCCCCGTGACCCTAATGAGGATTATGTGGTGTATAGATGATGGATGGATGGATGGATGGATGGATGATCTTAACCACATGTTTATTTTTGGAACTATAACACTGGTTTCTCCGTGATCTTTCAGGTCAAACAAATTGTTTCTGTGCCTAAACTGTGCTGCTTTGTATTTTCCTCACTACTTAGAGTGAAGGGAGTGTGTGGTCTGTCAGGCTGGAGGACTTGTCAAAATAACTGTTAGTGTTGCACCCCTGTAGCTCACTTGGATGAGCTTGTGTAGTGGCTGTGGCGCTGGCGCAGTGTTTTCAATTACAGTTCATGGTGATTTGCTGCATGTCCTCCCCTCCCTGCATGTCACTATCAATAAAGGCAAAAAATGTCAACAAATAATGCTTGAACTCCCTGTTTGTGGAGTTTTGCACATTGCTCAACATACAACGGGCCACTGTTATAATTTGTAAGTTAACAATACTGATCACTGCAACCCAGTGAAGCTCCCAGTGTGTTTAAAACTTTGTCATTTGACGTCAGTAAGCAGGCGTTTCTGTTATTGTCAGATTCAAACTCAAATTTTCCATCTGTAGTGACAATGAAAACACTTTTCACATGCTTGTTAGCTTCAGCAATATGCTAAAAGGACGGTTTTAATCTGCTGCCTTGAGAGGCTGAGCTATTTAAGAGCCAAACTGCATCAGCCAAAAGTTTTAGTCAGAGCTGAGAACATCATATCACAACTCTGTACAACACCAACACTGTCACATTATGTAACTCCTGTTTTAATCATAATACTGATAAAATTATTGCCACAGTCAGAAAAATATGCATCAATTTCCCAAAGCAGCACTATGTGTTCCCTACTGTAACTCACTGGACATGAGGGTTTATGACGTTGAAGCCTGGATATTTCACCTGACACAGGTGTGTATGATAGTCTCACATGCAGTGTCACCCTCCACACACACCCCTACACTGCCTCTGCTGCTTGCTCAGTCACCTCTTGGTGCATTGATTCACCTTTTGCCCTGCTGGTGCTTTATTTTCGTTAAGTATGCATGGTGGTTTGATGGACGCATGTAGCTATGACAACGGACCTCCTCTCATGTATACCTTCATTTCATCACACTCTTGTCCATCAATATGACACTTTTGCCAGGCGGAGGACCAGATATTACGGCTAAATTGTAGATATTGATTGTAGTATGTGAATATTTTCGCAACACTGATCAAATTGTAGGTCTGCCAGGTGCACTGGAGTATAATGGGATTTTGTAGGGACAGGAGGTTATAATATAAATGCACAAAGAACCGTACTTCTTCTGTTGCTTACTGCTGTTTTACTAGAGAAAATGAGCACATGAATCAAATCAAATCTAAAATCATTTAGGGAAATTAAGTTGTCTTACTGAGCACAATGAAGATCAGGGGTGAAATGAAAAAAAGGTGTGTTTTTTTTTTTTTTTTTTTTGCTGTTGCTACTGGAGTCAATGAATAATTTCATTACAAAAACAGGTTGTTCTAACTGCAGACTGCAGGTTTATTTCTTGTAATTAAAAGAGTCAGTTTTCCACTCGTCTGGCTCTAGATTAGTGCTGATTTAATGTGACTCACCGGATGTAGCATGCAGGTAAAAGCCACCGCTGATTTCAGCTACCATTCTCCCCCCCTACCATTATCTGTGTGTGACTGTTTCCTTCACAACGGGGAATAACAACAAGAAAAAAAAAAAACTCCATCCAGCCACTTACCACACAGACAATTTCAAGTTTTGCAGAGGACATGACTGCTGAGATTGATTTAAAGAAATGCAGACAAGCCAGAATATTCTGATGGCATAATGATAAGATGGTGCAGCAGACCATTATGTACTCCACTACAGAATGGGCTGGCACACTGACACTAGTGTTGATTTGTTACATGTCTATGCTGTCATATGTGTGTAAAAGCTTATGAGTACTTACATGTTTTCAGTGATATGTGAAAAAAATCCTTTTATTTTGTGATTCCATTAGTGTTTCCAATTACGTACACTAATGAACATTATATAAATAGTTTCAGAAGTAAGAGAATATAAGGACATTTCTATTTGCAGCCATAAAACATAAGACAATAAGCATTTTTGGCTTGTGTATTACTTTCATGTGTCCCCCATCGTAAGACCAAACGCAGAGGAAGCGTAGACTCATGGCTCAATAAATTTGTTGTGGCAGGCTTGATCGATTTGGCTCTCTGTGATGAGCTGTTGTGCAAAAACACAGAAATCACACAGGAATCTAATAGGCTGTGAAGAATTCACTGTATGGAGTCATGTAACACAATTTTGATCATGTCAAATTATGGCAGTCGTGCATATGAGCGTGGAATCTTTGCAGGCGGTTGATGGGACTGGAGTGTGACATATCTAAACACCACCTGCTTAACCTTAACTTGTACTTTTGAAGGATCAAAACGGATCTAATTGCGCATTATTTCTGGAGCTCTTCTGCAGGCTATGCAGTTTTGCTTCTTTTATTTTTTGCAATTGAAGTTATTTTTAAATCGTATGGGACATTTTCAAGCGTTCACATCTCCACTTCTCCTCTGTTTGCCACTGAGCGTTTCCACAGTTAAATGGATGAAGTGGATGAAAGTGGTATTATAGCAGTCACCGAGGTAGGATTGATTTTAAAAGCCAATCTGACATCTTGACAAAGATGTTTATCCAGTTTCTTGGCATGACTTGGATGAGGAGATTTCTACCACTTGGATCTCTGTCCAAAGTTAGTTTAACTCGGAGTCAAATGCCGCAAATTAGGGATAAACAGCTTGCCTGGCTCGTTTCTCAAGGGGCTGTGCATCGGAGCGCATCTTGGCCGGCAGCAGTCAATTCTCAACATAACAGGACCCCAGGAAGCCACAGCTCCTGCAAAGCTTGTGCTTGTTAAACTAAGCACCTCCTGGTAGTTATATAATTAATGTCTGACTCCTGACTGAGTCATAGAAGTTTTTTTTTTTTTTTTTAACTTTTGCGTCACCTCTTCTCATGCATCCATGGGCAGTAGCTTTGTATTTATTGTACAGAATATAGAAAAAATTGAGAGTGGACTAACTCACCAAGTAAGTGTAACAAGCCTTTTCTTTATTCTGGAGCCTTCAGATGTTGTTAAGGCAAATGCATGGTTTTCCTATCCCTCAGGGCAGACAGATGTAGATATTGAAAGCAGAAAGGTGACACTCATGCAGTTCTTTTCACTGCAGTCACATTGCCCCTCATATCAACCCAGAAATAGACACAGGTCTTCTATGACTTGGCTGTGACTTTGCATTCTTGTAGATTATAGCAGGTTCTTACAGATTGGTCTGTAGCATGGTAATAATAATTCCATTATTAGTAAGGCATGTAGGGCACAGTGGGCATGCATAGCACAGGATTTCTGGAGAACTTTGGACTTCTTACTGTGTTTGAGCTCCGTCAATGGAAGGTCTGTACAGATCAAAGCACTTCCAAAGTTCTGTGGCAATCACTTCAATTACAGCTCTTTCAACAATTAATTCTAGATATGGATGATGGCACATACCTCACACAGCCTCTCCTCAAGACTAGCATCTGTCTTGATTATGGTTTGTTTTACTGACACATGCAGGCTCTGTTCACTGGTAGAGTTCAGAGTCGGTGTGGTCAAACGTTTTAGGCTGTAAATGGATGTCATGGACTTTAAGTGATGACAAAATGTATCCCATGCTGACACGTGCAGACACTTGAATACAAAAACCACAAATTAGCCTGTATGCCAAAACGTTCAATGCAGATCTGTAGGATTCTGATACAAATCATGAAGGCAAACTACTTAATGGATTTCCCATTCCTCTTCATTGTGTTGTTCCGTGACTTTTGGAATATTTTCAGAAGTTAGAACATTGTAAAGGGCTGCACAGTGACGCCTTGGTTAGTACTTTTGCCTTGCAGCTAGAAGATCTCCTGGCCTTCCTGGGATCTTTCTGCTTGGAGTTTGCATGTTCTCCCTGTGCATGTGTGGGTTTTCTCCGAGTACTCCCACAGTCCAAAAAATACGCTGAGATTGATTATTCTAAATTGCCCGTAGGTGTGAATGCGAGTGTGATTGTTTTTTTCTGTATATGTAGCCCTGTTCGCTGTAGTGCAAAAAGATGGTCTCATAAAACCATTATTGCTATAAAGCTCCTAATTTCATAATTGATAGATGCTGCATGTTTTTACAACAAAGTGACATGCCATTGGAGTATTTTGGTCCCATTAGCAGAACTCATTTGAAATCAGGGATAAATAAAAATTTAAACTCACAAAATAGGTCAGACTAAGAATAGAAGCTCGCCCTAAAATCCCAGAAGCAGGTGGTAATTAACACAATGCAGTAACACAGAGAGGTTGAAAGAAAAAAATGAATTGATATGAAGCTACGCCTCAACATTTTGCAAAACAAAGCTGAGTGAGATCTGTTTTTAAGTCAGTCATTTTGGCAACTTATTCGGTAGCTGGCCTGTGAGACTAACATGAGATTCTCTTCCATTTGCCTGGAATGTCTCTGGGCCAAACATCTTATGCTACTGGACTGTGCATTAGAAATGCATGACCAAGGATGGACTATTGTTGTATTTTAAATGCAGTACCTTGTGCTTTGTACTCCCAGTACAACACTGCTGAACACTGGATAATATAAATGTAGCATTGTATGTGAAACCTTTTAGGTTTTCTGTAGTATTTTCAGTTGAACAGCTGACTATGTCTAATATCAGCAAAATGTTGCTAATCTTTTTGAAAAATTTAAGACTTTCACAGACTTAAGTCTCGCTCAGGTAAGTGGTTGTAAACTCTTTTAAATATTAATGTCTGCACAGAGTGGCTTAAGAGCTTTATGCATTTTTAAACCTTCATGTGTCCTTTTTTTGTGATGCTTTTATTTAACTCTAGTGACATGAAATGAACATCATCCCTGTTGAAGTGTTGTTAGACGTGGTTTAAAGTCATTCACCGTCTCTGTTTTGTCACTTTCACGTGATGTGCGTCCTGTCGTGCCTCAAGCAAGACAAGATGTTCGCAGTGGTATAGATGAATAATATCAATACTGAGGTGTCAGCTTTGCAATTTCGAATCATCTCTCTGTAACCTGTGTGCATTGTCTGTTGAGTGGACCCCAGAAAATAACTCTAATTATATAATGAATAAAAATGAATCATGAATCATGTCCTCTTTTGGTAACTTCACTTTACACTCGTGTGTCTTTGTTCATTGTCACAGAGGAGACAACTTGTCAGCACAGAATTTACTTTTCTAGTCCACACAAGTCAAAGTCAAGACCGCTGTCCCTACAATAGAACTTTATTGATTCCCTTATCAGGATTAATAAAATCTGAGACGTATCAGTGCCACAGTGCGTATCAGATTCAGAGAGGAGAGTGAAGCTAATGCAGTGCTGCATGTCGGGGACACAGCTTGTCGCTTTATTTTAAATCAGAGACAAGTCTGTACAACTTCACCTCGCCTTTCAGAAGCAAACATGGCACCGAAATAAAGCAATGAATAAACAAAGACGAGCATCATCATTAAACATGAAAATGTTAGTTTTGTGCTGCTCTGGCAGTTCACAATAATGCTTTAAAAGGATGCTATGTCTATTTTTGTTGTTTTTTTTCCCTATTCTGTTTGAAAAAGCATCTACACAAAACGGTCATCTCTTTCTAAAAGGGATGCAATAGTTGGAATAATTTAGATGCTAAGAAAACTTTCAGAGATTATTGAAGAGCCACCGGTGTCACAGGAGGACAGGCCTTTGGGCACAAATCTCAAAATGCAATCTAGAGTCTTCAGAGGTGTGGTTGTGTCACTGATTTTTAGAATTTAAAAATATTTACAAGTAGTCTAAAAATGTCCTTACATTTACTGATGACTCCCTGATTACCCCTCAAGTTTAATGATGGTCTGAGTGTAGCACTGCTTCACATAGTCTTGTCAGTGAGCCATCATGTCCCCAGAAATGCACGAATCTGAAACTAATATTTCTACCTTTAAGAAAGCTGTGAAAAAGACTTATGAATGCCTGCATGTCGATGGTCTGGAGTTGTAATTGTATTTATTGATTTGGAAATTTCCGAGCCACAGAACATCTCATTTTAGACATTCGTCCTACTGATGCCGTTGACTTCCCATGTGTAGTTTCTCATGCATAGAATGATGCACTTCTGGCTGCCACAGTTTATTTTTGTCTGCTGAATCCATTGACGGCACTGCAGGTCTCTGTCAAAGAGCTCTCCTGCCGTGAATCTAACCCCTTGAAACCTTTGATCCACTTCTCCACGGTGAGGCTGGGTAAGAGGTTATTCAGTCAGCACATTCTGGTCAGAATGTGTAACAAACATTTCACCAGCTAATGCAAACCAGGTACTGGAGGGGGTCCAGTCAGCACCAGCCTCCTTATTACTGGCCCAGCATCCACATGTGTCACGCGACAGTACAAGAGCTGGACTGACATTTTTACACCAACGTACAATTCACACATCTAGATGGTCACTATTGTTGACATGGGAGCTCTTTTTATTTTTCTTGTGTTATGTTTTTAAGGAAGAGGCGTTTGTCATTTCCCAGCCTGATTGTCTCACTTAACCATTCATCACTAATCTATCCAGCATTGTGCCTTATTTTCCGAGGATTCATATCACCATTAAAATTGTTACACTTCATTTACTTCCTACTTTTTTTTTCATCTCATCATATCAAACATAATCTCTCATTTAGAGCTCCAATGACACTTGATTGCCACATTTATTTCCTAAAAGCTACACTTCTATGGGAGGTGTGTTATGGTAGATGAGTTTGTGTCTTACCTCCCACCTTTTGGATTGTTTTTGGGGCATTTTGAGCCTTTATTGCAATGCAGTTGATTAGAGACAGGAAAGGTGGGGAAATTAAAGGGGAACCAATACAATCTTGCCATGGAATCAATCCACAGCCACAGGGACTAAGCTGGGGCACCCTCACCTCCTTTTTTCCACCCTCACCTCCTTTGTCCACCCTCTCTTCCCCACTCCATCTAGAATTGGCATTTTTACACATCAGAACTAAGAGGATGGAACAGCTTGCTTGTTAAGGAAGCCTTAAAATCGCAGTACCTATGAAGAAAGGTAACAGTTCTCTTGGTCGGATACTACTTAGCCTGCTGTGGTACCGTGATCGCACATGTAATGCTGTCATTTGTCTCTGGAGATGAATGTGCGTCTTGCTCATGACTGTTGTCTGTGTTTTCACTGTCAGCCAGTTTTTAATTCTTGACCAAAGCTACTTCATATTTATAATTGTGCATGCAGATAAGCAAGCGTTAGTGCCTAGTCAGGCTAGCATGCGTATCAATGTTTTTTATTCACCTCCATGAAACTTTTCTTTGCTTTTGTTGCCTGAGATAAAACACTGCCCTGGTGTCTAAAGTCAAGGCGCAGAAGTCTTGTATACCCAGCCACCACAATGTTAAACTCACCTGGCTAATACTGTGCTACCACAACAGCTCTGACCCATCAGGGCATAAACATGGGACCTCAGTGGATCCTGTGGGTTGCTGGGTGGTTCTTCCATGTTCTGAACTTGTTCTGTAACATCTCACAGATGCTTGATTGTATTGTGGGGGTGTCCTTGATCTGCAACAATGATTTGGTGGGGCGGCACATGTAAAACTAACATCTGGATGAATGACAGGACTCAGGTTTTCCCAGCAGAACATTGCATTCCTGTGAAATCCACCCATCCATTTTCTCCAATTACAAGTGTGTCCCCAGCGGCATTTTCCAGTTTTCCTATTCCAAAAGTGATAAGCTATGCAATCCCTTCAGGAACTTTTTGATTTATACCAGGGTCTCCTCCCTGAAACGAATCCAAAATAAGGTACCCAAGAGGCATCCTGATGCCCAAAACACCCCACCTGTTTGGACACTACGCAGCAGTGACTCCAGAGTCTGTTGGGTTCAATCATACCCACTGAACAGAGAAGCCCTTTGGTTGTCCTACAGAGTAAACCCATTATATTCACTTCGGTGCCAAGATGATCAGTGTTCTTTTCGTCACCTGTTGCTGATTTTAATGTTGTGACTGGTCAATATGTGTAGGACAGTAGTTGAGACTTTTGCAATATTTTAGAAAAACCATGACCCTCATAAACCATAACTAGGTATTTTAACCTTTAGCCTTTACGACACTTCACTGCTCTACATCACATGTCTTATGCAACAGTGTTTCCTCCAAAAAAACAATATTTTGGTAGTGAAAAATGGGATTAGGTATAAAGTCAAACAATACAGACCCAATACAAATGAATTCTTAGAGTTTAATAACAATAATTAGACTGAAAAGGGCTTATTGTTGTTGCAGTGACCAACTATAAATTTGAGTAGGTTAAAGTGCTTATGAAGTATGACAATATGTGCATGTTTTTCTGTTGTGCATGTCAGATAATATATTTTCATCATTACCCAGACATGCTATCCTTCATATTTGGTTGCTTGTTGGTTTCGCTGAAGGCTACAGACTTAGCACATGGCCTCTTGCTCATTTTCTCTCAGCAAGTGACTTCGGTATGGCTGTGAGGGGTGAGAGTTTGACAGCAAACATGCAGTCAAATGTTTGCCTCTGCAGTTGTACCTAATATGTCACGAGGGCATGGAGAGAAACGGGAAAGCTTTAGAGACGCAGCTGTGAGCAAAAGATTGCACAGCATCTCTTCCTCAGGCTCCGTTGGCCTGTCTGCTTCACTGGTCATTACTCAAAGCCTTTAAAGAGAGATTCATGTTCTCTGCTAAACAGGAGGAGATAGACTGACAACTACGCACGCTCTCTTTATCATAGCAGTTGCTCATGGTACGATTCTTAAGACATGTGCAGTGAAGCTACTACTTTTACTTTTATCTGAATCTCTGTTTGTTCAACCAAATAGTCCAAATGGATGGAGCGATTCAGACAGTCTGTCGATCTAAATAAAATTCTTGCACATATGACCATATGGCGATTTGATAATTTGGTCCAATTTCTCAGCAACTTGTTAACTTAGACTGGTGTCCTGATGTGCTAATTCGTTATTATTGCATTGCAGTCTTTGCCATGGCATTTGTACATCTTCGGGATGCCTGTCTCTTGCTTTTCTTTTGTAGTGCCACCATCTGAAGCATCTTCTACATGGATTGCCAGAAAATGTATACACGCATCCAAATTAGCAAGCAAGATAGAACTCTAAACTAATATGATAAATGGCAGACATAACTTCTGCTTAGCCTGGTTTCAGTGTTACAGTGAATTTGTCTGTTTCCAGATGTAGTATTTAGATTATTATTTAAGGAATGAGCAGTTGTACGTAAATCTCATTTGGCTAAAAAAAATATGGTGATCCTACACTTAATTTCATGCCAACATTCTGAATGTGCATATTGAGTTCAGAAAAACAAAAGAAAATCTTCACTTGGAGGAATAATAGTGTTTGTATGCTGCTGTCTCCTTCTATTTCCCTTCTTGCATATGTTCAGCTGTTCCAGCCAACTGGCTCTGCAGCCCAAACAAAACCTGCCCCATTCCTTCAAGTTCAACTGAGAAAAGCTGCCTTCCTGCCGCTTTAAATTCTTTTCTTTAAAATACTCAGACATAACGACTAACATATTCATCTCAGGTTTAGTGATGTTTTACTAGAGGGGATTTCCTGATATATAAATGTCTCTAATGAATATACAATGCCAGAGGGCATAACCAAGTAAGATATTAATACTTATGTCACGTACATACATCCTTCTCATTAGTTCGTTTCTTGAAATCAATGAACCATCTAATTTAAAATGAGGGTGTCAATCATAGCTCTCCCTCCCTCCCTTCCTCCCTTAATGGGGATTTATAATTCTTCAATTCTGTCTGTACAATTCATATGTTAAGAGACAGAGAAATAAAATATCCTCAGCAGAAGAGAGAGAGAGAGAGAGAGAGAGATATCTCAGAGAGATGTTTAGTAACCTCCAGCTGTCTGCTGATGTCCTACTCCAAGGTGTTTTTAAATTTGGCCTAAAAACTGGAGGACATATTCTTTGTGCCATAATTACATCCACAGTCTGGATTTTGTCTTTGAAAACAGTGGCCCCTGACCAGATCACTGAGTCACACAGGCAAGTTCTTTGTTCCAAACATCTCAGAAAATATAATATGCTTCTGTCTACACTATGATGTGTGACAGCCCACACAGTCAAAAATAAGTAGCCTATTTGTTCATCCAGTTATTTTATTGATCTCTGAGAAGCTGATTTTAAATGTCAGGGTACCGAGCAATCCTCTGGAGTGCAGGTTAATTTGTAGAATACATTTTAACCTATTGACAAGGAGCAAAAATATCAATAACATCTAATTGCACTTGAGAGAACACTCTGAATTTTGACAAAATTACTGCTCCAGTCAATTTAATTGTAAACAGACTGGCCTTTACTAACAAGACAAAGTTCCTATTGCAGGGATACTGAGCTTTCTTTGCTCAGGGGCTGATCTTGCAAAATGACAGGAGGCCAGGGGCCACCTAAATAATATACACTAGCAGTCAAAAGTTTGGACACACCTTCTCATTTAATGAATTTTCTTCTTTTTCATGACTATTTGCATTGTAAATCCTCACTGAAAGCATCACAACTATGAATGAACTCATATGGAATTATATAGTAAACAAAAAATATGAAATGAATCAAAACATGTTTTATATTTTAGATTCCTCAAAGTAGCCATCCTTTGCTTTGATTACTGCTTTGCACACTTTTGGCAATTTGGCGTTCTCTCTATCATCTATCTATCATCTATCATCCATCTATCTTCTATCATCTATCCATCGAGAGAGAGCCTGTAAGACTGTACTCAGAGATAAATGCTAACTTAAACTTGCTGATTTTCTCACAAAGACAAATACTTATTTGTGGAAAATAAAGAAAAAAATGAAGTTATCACTGTCATAATTAGGTTTTGTCCTCTGGAGTCCATGAATGTCTGCACAAATTCCATAATCATCCATTTAATACTTCATGTTTCGGTTCAGTCAGACATTGTTAACTAACGTCTTTAAAAATGAATGAATTTGAACTTTCTGCTTGCATTTCTGTATTTAATTTTTATTTCATTTTACTGTAAGTCAAAATGAAAAACTGAGACAAAGCGGGGCTACTTTTCATTCTGTCATGGACACTGTAGTAATGGATTACCACAAGTAATTCCATGCTTGACCCACGAGAACACCACTTCAGAACAGCAGTTGAGAATGACTGGCATGCAGCGTGTACTTCAGACTAAGCGTTTTCTACCAATTTATGTTATCTGGACTATAATGAAGCCTATTTTTCAAATTGCTGAAACAAATGGCCTGTGGTTGTACAGACCTTTTGATTTGACTACTTTCCTGTGGCTTGAAGTGATGCAGGTGAAGAAAAAGGCAAATCTGCAGAACATCACTCTTTGTAGCAGACTTTTGAATTTCTTGTTTCGTGTTCCAGGAACATCTCATGACCCCTAACATTCATTTCACAACACACTGTGGGTGTCCAAACTCCAGGTGGGAAGCCTCTGCTCTCCTAAGTCTATGTTAAAAGTGTACAAGTTAAATTTTTCATTTATTTTTGTCAGTTTGCCGTGGAAGATGCTCCTGCACTGTGCATGCAGCATGGATGATGTAGTGAGCCAGCTGCTGCTTGGGTGAGCAACTCTCTCTGCCAAAGCTTTTAGACTAACCTCATGTGTCTTTTGTTGATTGGCTCAGTGGAGGTCCACCAGCGCTTTTGAGGTTAGGTGGTCCATGAGGCTGTTCTAGGACGCAGTCATGCTGGGAATTTTCTCTCTTTAAACCCAGCACAGCTTTTCTTTTTTTTTTACAGCCACATCTCCTACTGCCACCACAATTGTCAGGTGTAGGAGGAAGAGCATGACACCGAGGCTCACAGTCACTCTGAGAAAACATTGAAGGTGCAGTGGGATTTTCTACTCTGGCAGATTTCTTGCTCTAAATACCACCTTCTGTGTTGCTGGCTTTAGTACAAACTATATCTTGTTTGTTATCCAACTAAAAGCAGCGCCCACATTAGTTATGCTCCCAAGATACTGCATATTTTAAACTAACCGAGGCATCTTCGGTGAAAGCGGGTGACTAATTTTGTCTGCAGAAATAAACCAGGAACATTTCTGCAGAAGGCTCTATGCAGAATGACAGTGTCTGACAGAGAAAGAGGCGTGTCTTCCTTTCAAGTTTTACCCTCTGGCTGCTCTTGTCATTGACATCATTAGTGTGAACTGAATTAATGCGGGGGTCAGATTACAGAATAGAGATATTTAGTCCAGTTTGTTGTTCCGCCAAGGAGGTAGAGCCTGGTCAGAGTTATGCAACGACTGGTGTTGGTTTGTCTGTCTGTCCATCTGTTTGTCTGTCTGTTAGCAACATTACTCAAAAATGGAATAACGGATTTTGGATGAAATTTTCAGGGAATGTTAGAAATAACACAAAGACCAAGTGATTAAATTTTGGCAGTGATGCGGCTCATAATCTGAATCCATGGATTTGTTCAAGGTTTCTGTATCATTGCGAGATAGTAGCAAGTCATCACTGTAACTAGGACTTAGGGCTGGGCGATATGGCCAAAAAATAAAATCTCATTTTTTTTTTTTTAGTCATCTTGGATGATTACGATTTTAATTGATTTTTGTTGTTTCTCTGCGGTCTGTGTGCTATGGCTAGTGCTAGCCATGCCGCACTCCCGTAGCTGCGAGCACTCTTCCCATTCTTTAGGATGCCTCTGCTGGAGGTGCTGAAAGAGGTTAGTTGTGCTGCTACTCTTTGTTTTCACAGTACTTTTGCAAACCTTGCACACGACTGTAGTTTGCTCTGTGTCAGTCTTGTCAAAGCCGAACCACTTCCATATAATCGATGTAACATGAGGCCCTTTTCTCGTGACCAACTCTTCGTCTGCTTTTGTGTCCGCCATGACGGGGGCATGAGTGTTTTGGCGGAAGGAGATGAGAGGCGCAAGCAAACGCCAGTGCACAAGTCGTGAAAGGCAGAAGAAGAAACTGTATTGTTATATATTTAAGCTCACCTAAATTTTACGATTTGGCAAATTTTCAAATCGTCGGGTTTTAAAAAGGAGAATTAATCGAATGAATTCGATTTATCGCCCAGCCCTACTAGGACTACAAGTGAACAGTACATTAATGACCTGCTGACAATCACATGATTGTGATCCTACTACAAACTGACCTAGTCCGAGTCACATCAATTCCCTCCGCAAGCTACATATTCAGGTCACGCGATTCGGTATCCGTACATAACGTACACATGCAAACACAGGCTTGTGCTCAACACAAGGTCATTTTGTTTGTGGGTACATCTATATTAAATGGCCACATTCTATAGTGCCGTAATTTCTGATCATCAATAACTGATAAACAAATGCTGCATTTCTGAAAAAAATGGCACATTTCTGACAATGCCGTATGGGGGGAATGAACAGCCTTGGTGGAGTACAGCGCTCTCTGACTGCTTTTCTTGTTTGATTTCTGAACCTTTCTAGATTAAATTTCATGTTGCAGCAACTGTGACAAAATACAGCTCAAATAATATTTGAAAACAACCAGACTCATTTTTATGAAAGAGGTGGCAGGACTTTTTGTATTTTCTGCTAATGTGGTGTCTACAGTACATGTCTGCTGTCAAATATATACAACATATGTGCAAATATCCAAAGCTAGTAGCAGGAACAGTTTCTTTACTTTGTGATGTATGTGTGACTTGTCATCGAACCAGGTTTGGGCTTACAGTATTAACTCGTAATGAACCACCCAGGGATTTGCTTAATGTAATCCAGTCACAGCATGTGCGTTTGATGCCAGAGAGTCAGGGACACTGTTTGCTTTGAAAAGGATTAGCACCTCTGACGCAATGTATAACGGAATGAATGTGACAAGGATGGGACAGTATTATTTTTTTAGTTGTGTAGCTGTCATGTTGTATTTGATCAAACTTGGGTCAATCAAGGTCTTGGGAGCAGTTGCATATTGGTGCGGTCACACTGACATTTTAGTGTTGTCAGGTAGGGCTAACTGGAGACTAATTTTTATGACCTGAACCACAGGTCATCTGGGTTGGAAATACATGATTTCTGGAAACTGGAGGCAGAGATTATCTCTTTCACTTTTCATTCTACTTTCATATGTGGTTAACTTCTGTCTAAGTCAGTCAGTCACAAATGTCCTCTGTTAGGTGTTTTGGGCTCATATATCATCGAGAGCATTTCTTTTAAGGAGACACGTGAGGAAAAGGGAAAAGATTTGCCCTTTGAAAAGGACACTTTTTCATATAAATGAAAAGCGGCAAGGTCAGTCACTGACATATTCAAAACAGCAAGAAGAATAGACTTGAAGATGAGATGTTGGCCCGAAAATGGAACCATTCTGACTGAGTAAAAAGCATAAGCCAAAAACCTACATTATTATAAAACAGCTCCAGACTAATGTCAAAGACTCAGTGCTTCCCATTGAAGTCTCAACTTGAAGAAGAGCTAAATTAAATGGTTGAACTCATTATCTGGGAGACATATTCTCCATTACTGTCTTTTACTGAAAAAGGATTCAAGACAAATAATGACTTTCAGTAAGCAGGGATAGAAGTTTTGTTTTGTGTGAATTCAATTCAAATTGAAAGCCAAAATAATTTAATGAGATGATATGAAACAAAATCAGGACTAAATTTCTTGAGATTTTTCTTGGATATTAGAAGCTAACAGTATTTTTTAACAGGCGTTTCTACTCACATTTCCCAAGACAGCTCTAACGGTAAGGGTGTACATGACATTTGGAGCTTCTTATGGCTGCCTGACATGGCCAAGTGAACGCTGAACGCAAGTAGCTCTAAAGAACATGTCACAAAGTGTAGATGTAAACGTCACAAAGACCACCATACTTGGAATTCCTGAGTGAGAAAATAAGTCTTAGAAAGGGATTCCACTGATTTACCATTGCACTCCACTGGCCTCATAATAGGCAGTCTGGATGGAATTGGATTCAGTGCAGCAGAACCTGCCATATAGCATTTGCACGAAAGGTTAAAAACAAAGCAGTTGCACTCAGTGTTGGTCTGAAGGAGAGATTAGGAGGAGTGTACAGATGTCTGGTTAGCTCACTAAGTCCACGTGCCCAAATAGTTTTTTTTCATTTCCAGACTGTTTTCACCCCAGCTGACACTGCTTCAAGTAAAATCACTTCAGGTAATTTTTCTTATTTTTCACATACACAGTTGTTCCCCCTGAGACCTGCAAACAAACATTCACAAACATTTCACAGATGGTGGTTAAGACTTTCCTCTATGATTCATTACTGGGATGAGGAAGAAAGCCACAATCAATGGCTCCACTGCATGTATGTGGACTGTATATGTGCAGTGGATGCTGAGACTCTATGCTTCTATTATAATCAGTGACTACAGCGGACGTGTGAGCAGCGCGCAATGGTTCATGTCCACAGGGTTGTTTTTGGACGCGAGTTTGTGCTGCTTCCCAACATCGGATGATTGATAGGTGTACAATGAGGCAATGTCACAACGGATGATTGACAGGTGCTCTTCAACAGTTTTTAACAATGAATTTACAACATAGCGACTGGTTTAGAAACTTTTGCTCATATTACATTTGAGGTGAGAAATAGGCCATACAGCTGCTGATATGTAAGATCTTGATCATGAGATGTTCCATCTTGACAGACTTCAAGCTATGAGATCCACAGCTGGTCAGCTCAGTCATAGTCTTAACTAGAAAAGCACTGAGTGCAGTACTCCACCAAGGCTATTTATTCCCCCATATGGCATTGTCAGAAGTGCAGCATTTGTTTATTAGTTATTGATGATCACAAATCACGGCACCATAAAGTGTGGCCATTTAATATAGATGTACTTGCAAACAAAATGGCCTTGCAGTGAGCACAGGCGTGTGTTATGCATGTGTACATTATGTGCGGACACTGAATCGCATGACCTAAATACGTAGTGGGCAGCAATTAATGGGACTTGGAAATGCCCCCACAGTTTAATCACAATTGTTTCTTGTATCATCTCCGACGGATAAATCCCAATAAGTCCACAGCGGTTGATTTGTAGTAGGATTGCAATCATGTGATCATCAGCAGGCAGCTGATGTAGTGTTCACTTGTTGTCATAGTTACAGTGACGCCTTGCTGCTATCTCACAATGGTACAGAAATCTTAGACAAATCCGTGGATCCACACTATAAGCTGCATCATTGCCACAATCTAATCACTTGGTCATTGTCATTTCTGACCTTCCCTGAAAATTTCATCCAAATCTGTCATTCCGTTTTTGAGTAATGTTGCTAACAGACAGACAAACGTACGTCGATCGTCACACTTTCCTTGGCAGAGTAGTAATGTCAGCTACAGGTGTGTTTTAGACATGACTGACAGATGGTTCCTCTCTGGTCAGGTTCAGTAGGAGGCACTCTTTTAAGAGCTTCTTGAATTACAAAGCTTTTGGGGAGCACATCTTTTTCCTACTTGTATCCAAATATCATTCATTTTGATTTTGTGGTTGAATAATTTATTTATTATTGGAATATCCTCTTAATTTTCTACCTTCATGCCTCCCGGTGCCTCCTAACATAGGTGTATGTAAATTGGCAGTTTTTCTCCAGTACCTGCTGTCTAAATGAAGTATGCCACTGCAATTCCCATTTTATGATACTATTTAGTTCTTTATGTCCCCAGCTGGTGAAATTAAATTTCTTATGGCTTGAAGGAAACAGTGTCGTCAGTGGTACAGGTGTGTGGTTCACATCAGTTGCTTTGATCACTCAATATTGAGATAATACAGCCTTTCACCTTTACTACAGTTTGAAACTCATCCAGACAAAAGATTGAAGTTTTACTGGTTATTTCATCAACGAACTGAAACAAGTGGATGATCTGTGATAAGCAGCAGCTTGGTCCTTTGAGGAGGTGTAGCTGTCATGTCATATTTTTTCTCTTTTGTTTGAGCCCCTCCCTCAGGAAACCAGCCTCCTGACACAAAAAAACACACAACTAAAAATAGGCAAGATGACAAAATAAATCCGAGAACAATCAAATACGAGAAAGGGAAAGTCAAGCTTACACAACCTTTAAGTGAAAAGTGTTGTACTGTAATGTTCCTGTTGTGTTATATGCCTCACGGTTGGCATAACAATCAGCTAAGAGAAACGGGTCAAGTTTAGCAGCAATGAAGACAGACGGTCTGGTTTGTTTTTCAGATTACTTCTGAGAATTTACAGATTTAATTCACAGCAGATAACTTCATCTTTAATGTTTTAGATCTTCTAATCTGCCACTTAGGAATAAACAATCCAACAAAAACTCAAATTAAATTCAAAGCTTTCCTCATTTCTCTCAACAGCCTTCAAGTTATAAAACCCATGAGCAATCATATGGTGTTTGTGTGCAAATGTAAATTTGTGCATCCAAGAAAAGCAGGAAAGTTGGCCCAGTGGCTGGCAGAAGAGGTGGGCAATGTTGGCACAGAATAGACCAGTTGGGAATTGCACATTTTTTCTTCCATCTTCGAATGTGTCTTTACATCAGTGGAGTGTGGTCAGCGCTGGGCTGTTTACAGCATTGTTAGCACCTCACATGGCAGCTTTGTTCCTCACCTAAACTTGGAATGAGTCATGAAGTGATTTTATTTTACACAGTAACAATATAATACAGGGAAACTGCACTGAGAATAACCTTATCATGCACAGTGTGCAGATGGTTCATCAGGGATGTGCACTGCCTGCACCACTGCTTTGAATTAGTCCTGCCTCAGTGGAATCGCTCACAGGGGCAAACCTCACGACCTGCTCCCTTCCTTCTGCTCCTGCGCCATCACTGCTTATTTCACAAACACAGTCTGATAATTGCCTGAAGAGACTGAGACCTTTATCTGGAAATGGCTTTGTTCTGCTGCTGTATTATTAGCACTGATTACTTAAACACACACACATACTCACACACAGCATTACAATTAATTATCATTATAAATGAATCAGAAATGCAGTCTAGACATTGGTAATGTGGTAAATGACTATTCTAGCTGGAAATACTTGATTTTTAATGGCATATCTACATATTTCCAGCAACCATTACTCCTGTGCTCTAATGGTACATTGTGTTAGCTAATCATGTCAGGCTAAGTGATGATTAGAGAAGTCTTGTGCAATTATATTAGCACATGAATAAAAGTGTGAGTTCTCATGGAAAACATTAAATTGCCGAGGTGACCCTAAACTTTTGAACGGTAGTTTATATGTATGTGTTTGTAAATGCCAGAATTAATTTGGTGGTGTCATATTAATAACACCAGCTCTATTCCTCAGACCAGTTACAGGGAAACCTCTGCTTGGTATGCTGAAAAAAATCACAATATGATGAAGTGACATAACAGAAACAGTTAACTTAAGAAATGGCAGATACATCCTGTTTACTTGCCGTAAAGATGTCTGAATTATTTCAAGCATGCTGAAGAGAAATACCAAATCGAAAATGCACTTTTGCGTCACTCAATGGACGTTCATGGAACCGCATGCACCTCTGTGTTCTACATTCTCAGTACATTTTGTTGTTTGGTGTTTGTGTGAGAGTTCCCATATGGACACATGTATAGAAACATGATGCCTGGTTGAAATACAGTACATTTAGTACAGTGTATGTGGCATTTAATAAGACAAGGATTTCAAGGATTAGTATTATCCTGAATTTCCCAACTCGCTTATCATTTCAGAAATGAATAAAAGTGACTTTGTCCTGCAAACACAATCAAATTTAAGGCCTTCTCCAGAAACTGTTGATTGCATGAAGAAGTAAAGCAAAAGTCTCATAAAATCTTCACTTTATAGTCAAATCCAAACAAAACAATGCCTAGTCATGTTGAATTCTGTGTATTTAGTTTATAAACGGTATCATTTCCAATTCTGATCTGACGCTTAGTAAATATTGCTTGTTTCTTCAGTAAAGTGGAAGTTAACCTGAAAGTGCCGCATTCAACATTTATCGAAGATATCTGCTGTTGTTAATGCCAATAATATATATCAACAACAGAATGTGAATCCCTTTGGTTTATTCTGTTGTTGTGACAAAGAACTAACGATTCAACTAATTATTTATGTTGTAATCATAGGTAGACAGCAGTTGCTTCAGATTTGTACCCAGCTTTGTAAACAAAGTCCTAAAGAACTGCAGCTTAAAAAAGACCTTCGGCTCATTACCATAGAGTTGAGTCAAGACTTTGCTGATTGTTGTATTGAATTCCCTGCAATTGTACAAGCAATTCTTCTTTCTCCTGTCACTTGGTGTTCACTGCAATCAATGCATAAATGAATCCAATTTGTCACTATTATGAAGTGAGAAGCAGCCGTGCCCCTCTTGATGCCCTTACTGATGGTACAAACAAAGTAGAGCCTGGGTTTCCAGGTTGATTTGCCTTGAAAATCAAAGCATTTGAAATTATCCATTCTATTAAGGCTGCCTTTAACTGCACAGGGACTCTGTGGATGCCACCTGATCAATATGAACATGCTGAGGCAGTTTTTAGACTTGCAGACGTACATTGCGTTTTCAAATTGATTACAATTGGCCGTCTGTGTCTTGGGACATACGCTAATTTAAACGCTTAAGTGACTGAACTGACTTTGATTTATCTTTATGCTTGTGCAAACAACTCTGTCTCAAACAGCTGAGCTAAAAAAAATCACAAGACAGATGTGTTGCCATAAGTCAAATGAAAATCGTAATCGCTTATTTTTTTCCCCTTCCTATTTATTTCTGGCTGCCACAAGCAGTTTTCTGCTCTCAAACAACAAAATGTCACATTATATAACAGTAATGTGAATGCTAAGGATATTACTCGGCTGCTGCCATCGCAGCAAAAGTTGCTGTAGGCATTTCTGAGGTGAATGGTTTCCTCACTTTTTGCCATATTGTTTTGTTGCTTAAAAGAATATTTTATTTCAGAATGTAAGTAAGTATGAACATTGCAGTCTGAGGTTGTGTGAAATTTGTCCAAACCGTTAATCCTCAAGGGGAGGAAAAGCATTATACAACTTTCTGAACACTGGAAGAAACCTATTTATTCATTCATCCATTCATGTTTTTACAAAAAGATCACAGTGGCCTCAGGGGTCAGCTGCTCACAGGAAATATAATTTGATCATTTATTAATAACAACAATAACTCGAGGTGCAAATGAAGAGTGCAGTCTCTTGCCAAGACCAATTTTAAAGAAGGTAATCACAGTTTGCACAAAAACTGAATGTGTCCTTTCTTTGAACACGATCCACTTCTCAACCAACCTTCATGAAAGCTAGTTTGGTTGTTTTTGGGTAATCCAGATATCATACTTCCACTTAGGCAGAGGACTAATTATTGTAAGTGGGAAAGTTATTCTATTCTTTCAGCACCTTTAGAAACAGTTGATGAATCAACGTAAGCATAAGTTTAACAGATTTGGAACTAAACTAATCATACCGTGAGTTAAGGTTAATCTGAGAGGCATTTATTTAAAGTTGAATACACAGTAAATCAACGAGAGTGCTGGAAGTGACAGAGGCAGAATCTGAGTTTTCATTCACAATATGAAAAAACCTAAATGAATTAAGTGTAACTTGGCAGTATGGTAGTTCAGATGATCACCTTAAATGCCAGCCATAAAAAGGAGAAGAAAATAACCTTTACACATTTATTGCTGCTATGTTTCCACCCAGCTCTTTGTACATTTTCCGGTGTTAGAGATAAAGGGCTTGCTGAATGTACACAGGAACTTCAAAATGAAAAATTCAGTTCAAAGTTGATTGTAGAAAGTGGGGTTTTTAAAGATATGCAAATACACTGACAGAGTAAGAGGCTTTGCATTTCCCTCTCGTGAATAAGAATTTGTGTTGCGGAATTGGTATTCTGTGTTTGAGTCCGACAGATAGTGCTCAACTTTGTACTGAGCTCTAAAGAAATATCATGGATGTTTAGCTTACCCACTTGGCAAACACTTCACTAAAACATTGCCACAACAAATTACTGGCTCACACCAGCACTGACGCAGCTGAAGGCAGCGTTGAATGTAGATTTTATAGTCTTTAAAACTCAACTTGTGTTTTAAAACATTAACAATGTTGCAGTTTCCCTGTTTTTTTCAGCTGTGTTCATAACTTTTTTTTCTTGCAGGGAGCGCTTACAGAGAATGCATGGACAATGGGACATGGGCGTTGAAGAGCAATTACTCCAATTGTGAACCCATTCTGGAGGAGAAGGTTAGTGTGGTGATGCAGGAGCAATCCTGCTGCCCTTCATTGTCAGCTTTCCATTCACCATCCCAGATAAATGCTCAACACAGTCTCTTATTATTACCCTCATGCCACACAGAGACATCGCTTTCGGAGCTGAAAATGTGTTATTTTTATAACGCTGAATGTATCTTAGACTGCAATTTTTTAATACGAATGGCGGTTTAACACACAGTTAAACTAAGCATTTGTTTCCTGATGACAAATCCATGAATACAATCTTGTCTGTGTCCCTTAAAGCACAGCCTGAGGCCAAACTGTAACACTGATGTACTGTATGCAATGTGATTTGGCCTGATTGCTCCACATCATGTCTCCTGGTCATGTGTATTTCTGGATCTTGCTCTATTTTCTCAGATAGTTTTAAGCCAAGACAACTGAAGTATGTCAATGCCATTTGCTTTCTTGACTTGCTTTCTCTCACTTTAACTAAACTTCAGAACAATGACCCCTTGATAGATGGAGAACATAAGCAGAGGAGCAGCTGAAAAGATGCAGAAACAGCCCAATTGCACACACATTGATATGTTGTTGTTATCATTGTCTTTCCATTTCAAGTATCCTGGATAGTATTGTGTTGTTAATGCTGTTGCTTTCAACTACAAACAGCTCGAGACAACTGAAAATATATCAAATCTTTTATATTATGTGATTGCAGCCCAAGAAAAATGTGTTTTACAATCTCATCCAAACACAGAATATGTTACTGATTGCTCCATTACAGGCCAGAGTTTAAATGCATTGATAAAGTAAGAGCTTATCTTGAAAACCCTCTGCACGCTTCTGCCTCTTAATTGTTGTACAGAAGCGATGTTGTCATGACCTAAGTATATAATTACTCGTGATGATCCATTAGTTCACTGAATATGTATTAGAATAGAAAATGTGCAAGTAAAAGCAGCTGCTGGCCGTACATTAGATAGGTCCTTTTGAATTAGTGATGTATTTCTACCTGTGTCTCTCTGTTCTATTATCCAACTGTAACATTAAAGACATTATTAATGTGTTATCTTTTCAGAGGAAATATCCAATGCATTATAAAATAGCGCTGATCATCAACTACCTAGGCCACTGTATCTCTGTGGGAGCCCTTGTCGTGGCCTTCATTCTCTTCTTGTGCTTAAGGCAAGTACAGAAATAGTACCTATCTAAAAGTGTCCTGTATTCATGAGACCGCAAAGAAGACAATCAGTGAAATTCATGTCATATCCTCAGACTGCATATCATTAACTTGCTTATGTCAGATGAATACATCTCTGCAGCCCAGTGCAGCTTCAGAAAAGCCTATTATGTATTTCCCAACACTTCTTACTTCTAGGCAGTTGTACTTCTTTTAATGTCCTGGTTTAGATAAACTCACACACACCTACATCTGTTATGACAGAACAGGGCAAATCCCCAAAAAGCCTCAGCTGCTTTGTGTACTGAGGTGTGACTGTCGTGGGTTTCTGAAAGCAAGTACTGATGTTCAGGTTCAAGCCCAAAATAGTTGCTGTTCTGTTCTGAGATTAAATCTCAGCAGATTTCAACAAAAAAAATCTGTAATTGCTGACAATTGGCTGTTGCTTTGAAAACACATTTTGATGAACACCTGCACCCAAAAGTCAATGTTAAAACTTGTATAAATTAAATGATTAGACTTTAGTAGGTCTTTAAATGTGGAGCACCCATCGTGTCTATTTTTTTTAGAAAGTAAAATTTGCATGAACACCTGTCACAACTGATTAAGATGTAAACGCAGAAATACTTTTCTATTCTGACTTACATTTCACATCGATACCTGTTTCTTTGGTGCTTAGAATTTTTCTCAGTATTAAAGCATCATTTGGTCAGTGCTTCCCTCCTGCCCACCTCAGGATCAGCTGATACCTTTAGTATAAAACCATGCAAAACTTAACCTTTTTCAGCATTATTGAGCCCTCGCAACTTCGTATGTAACAGAAGAGCCACACGGAGCTTTAGAGCCGAGAAACAATCTGAGCTCTATTGAAAAATGCACTCGCATCAATTTTACATCCACACTGGTTGCCAATCGAAAGAAAAAAATCTCTTCAGCACTTTTTTCATATGATCAACTTTGAGCATCGATATCATAGTTTCAGTGGCGAAATTGCACCAGTTTAATGCTTATGACAGTATATTATGACAGTCACAGTCATTGGTGCCCTGGATGTGTTTGTGCTTTCTAATATTTCACTGGAGAAAACTGCATTATGGTGATATGATCAAGGAGGATGATATCACCATGTGGGATAGCTAGTTGATCAAAACAAGTTCAAGCAAGTGATGAAAGGTCTCATATTTACTGACATTTTGGTGCCTGGCTCATCTTCTAGTCATGATTCCTTCTGTGTCAAAATGCTGTTTTGTTATTATGAGAAAACCGATATCAGCTCCAAACGCTGGTTATAGAAAAAACATGCTCATAAAATGCAAGATTTGGATTTAGATTGACTTCTAGTACTTAAATGACCTGCACCTTGAATGCACACTAAACATCTGCTGATTCTGAGAGGAGGTTTTTGTAGATTTGGTTGATTTTATAGGTAATCTGGTAATAATTGTCTGTACACCTATGCGCAAAATACAATCTAGCAGCTCATTTGACGTGCCGTTAGTCGTGATAAACAAACTGATTGGTTTAAGATGACTGTATGTCACGTTTTTACAGACTATCAGCACGAACTACTGGAGTCTCAGTCTGAAGTGACACAGCTACCCAAAAACTGATGAACAGCATCAATGCCAATAAGTTAGCAAACAATGACTCAATAAGATGTACTGTAGTTTTAAAACGCCATAATAAAGCATCTCTATCATGATGGTTTAGGAGCATACGATGTCTACGAAACATCATCCACTGGAATCTGATCACCACCTTCATACTGAGGAATGTTATGTGGTTTTTGCTTCAGCTGATTGACCACAATATCCATGAGAGCAATGAGGTAACTGTCATATTGTAGAGTTTACAAAATCTTACTGATTTCTTATGACACAGATTGTTTCTTGACTTTTTGTTTATGTTGAATGATTTAGTCTTTTCTTGTTTCTCTTTCAGCCGTGGTGTCGATTAATTACGACAATATACAACTACTTTGTGGTGACAAACTTTTTCTGGATGTTTGTTGAAGGGTGCTACCTTCACACAGCCATCGTAATGACTTATTCAACTGATAAGTTGAGAAAGTGGGTCTTCCTTTTCATCGGCTGGTGTAAGTATGTAGAAATTAACGCTGCACATGTAATGCTACACACAGTGTGTATCCACAGATTTTTAGAGTTGAATTCTCCCGATTTTGACAGTTTAGAGACAGTTTAACATCACTCAACTATAATTTGATAGTAATAATTAACCACATTGGACCCACTATGGCACCTATCGGAGATATAAAAGTTTCATGGTCTTTCCCACATTGTGATCTGTTAATAGTAATAATAAAAATATATGTTTTATATGTGTAGCACTTTTCAAAATACTCAGACACTTTACATAGTTACGTGATAAAATCAGCAAACATTAAAACAGAGGAACATCATAAAATAAACGAGAGGGAGAGAAGATTTGTGAGAGTTTTATGGGTCAGAAGGAGGACTCTGAACAGGATGGGTTGTGGGACAGGGAGGCAGTGGAGGTTTTGGGGTGACATGTTCGCGGGGGGGTGAGGAGTCTGGATATACTGAAGTTTATTAAGGACTTTTGAAGATGAATCACAGAGAATGCTGTTGCAGTAGTCAATACAGGATGTGATGAATGCGGGGATGAGGGTTTCAGCTGCAGGGACGGAGAGTGAGTTGCAGAGGCAAGCAATGTTTTGAGGTGAAAGAAGGCGGTCCAGGTGATCTGGTTGATGTGTTGTTTGAAGGTGAGGTTGCTGTCAAGAATGATTCCCAGATTATGGATGTTCTGTGATGGGGCCAGAGTGGAGTTGGCAATGGTCAGGGTGAAGCTGTCAGTGTTTGTTTGTTTTTTTTGTGTGAGGAATTTGGGGCTGATGAGTATTATATCCGATTTGTTGCAGTTTATTTGCAGAAAGTTATTTTGCATCCATGTTTTTATTTCAGTTGGTCAGGGTGGAGAAGGTTGTTGGGGTGATGGATTTGGTTGAAGTGTAGATCTGTATGTCATCGGCATAGCAGTGGAGATGGAGACTATGTTGACGTATATTAACAAGAGGGGAGGATGCATTAGATGAACAGGAGAGGTCCAAGCAACGAACCCTGGGTTAAAAAGAAAGCTTTCAAAATGGTAGACTGTGTTTTTTGATAAACCAGTAACTGGATGAGTTTTGCAACTCTGATGAATCTGAAAAACACAGAGAAGCCATTTTTTATTTTTCCAATCACCACCTTTATAAGTGTTTTTTTCAAATAAAACCACAATGACACAAGTCTTTAGACTGATCACACACAAGACTTATTGCAACAAGAAAGAATTTGGAAAATGAGCTGTAATGTGAATGTATTTTACCTAAGTAATATAACAGTACATGGCACGATGGACACCATCATACATTCAAAAGTGTATATATCTGGAGGACACAAATCATATGTCTGCCCAGAGCCTATCGGGTTTTTTAAAATTTGTTGTATCACACACATAATCGTAGGAGCTTCAGTAGAAATCAGCTAGACTTGTCTTGTAGGTTCTTGAAGATGTTTCACCTTCATCCAAGAGACTTCTTCTGTTTTAACTGACTTATGGAGAGTTACAGAATTTATAGTCTCTCCAGCTCACATGGCTGATGGTCCATTGATGACCAGGACTCACAGCCTCAAAGTGTGAATTGTTGTGAAACCAGGTGTTCCACTAACAACAACAACAGCAATCATGGTGGTGGGGCATGCCAGTTCACACAACAAAGGATATGAATCTGCCCAAAGTGGAGTGACTCACGATGTTAACAGTGGCGAAACTTTCTGTGGAGAGACCTTATCACAGCGGTATAGGTGCTTGATAAGTGGTATGGTGGTTACTTTCCTCTGTTTAAAGATGGCTGTTCCAATTTGACGTAGATAGCTTCCTTTACTCCTCTCTCAAACCATCTGTCCAAACGTGGCCATTGCTGTCCTCAAAGGAATGTCCTTCATTCTTCAGATACAGGTGGATGCCAAGTCTTGTGCTGAGAAGCTGCTCTCCTGTGTTGAACCACGTGCTTGTGAATCTGTTTTGTCTCTCCTATGTACAAGTGTGTGCACTCTTTGCTGCACTGACTGCGTATACAATATTGCTCCGCATGTGTATCGATGTTTTGTCCTTTACCCTTTCACACATTTAAAATCAGAATTTAGTTGTTTGTGAAAGCAGTTCCACCATGATGTATTTGACATCATTCAAAGTGAACATTTGTGTGAGAATCAGAGCACTTCAGACATGATGTCTGGTCTGCAGGTGAAGAACCTTTTTGTGTGTCTGACTCATGATGAGGCCTTGATTTAATAAGAGAACAGGGCTGCACTGAAGTGTGGACAGTGTCACTTTTTGTGCTTGACTCGCCGTAACGGAATGAGTTTTCAATTTGTAGAAGAGTTGTCTATGATCATATAAATTATACAGCCTCACCTTGACTGATGATGGAAGCATAACGTATGATGGACAGAGCTAACATTAGTGTCAGAATATTTCATCATCAGACAGAGGAATGCACACAGAAACATGCTTGTATACTTCACTGAGACAGTTTGACATTTTCTTTTTCTCTTTATGTAATGTACATTATGTGGTCTGCAGGAGAAAAAAACAGAGACTTTACTGCATCTAGGTCATGTTAAAATGATTCAACAGAGGTTTATGGACACAAGCATTAAAAATTAATATGTATCAGTAGAATACATGACTAGTAATGACAGAGGAAGATAGATTGGGAATCTTGTGCTGGCTTTAAACTCAAAATTATCAGCACATATAAATCTAGTCCTAAATAGATACAAAGTACTGGCAGCTTTTCTTATTAAGATTATATTATCCGAGTAGTTTTCTCTTGAAGGTCAACTCATCAATCCTCCAAATGTAGATTAAACAAGGTTTCTGTTTCAGTCCAGTATTACTGTTCTCACTGTCTAATGTGTTTGCACTCCCCACAGTAAGTGGAAGAATAGTATTTCTAAAAATAATACTAATATTGAAATAGAACCAGGTACAGCTGCATTGGAAATTGAATAACATATGGAGTTTTTTTTCATTTTACTGCAGCTACATTATGAAAGAGAATGAATTCTTCATTGTGCTGCTGATCTTAGTCTTGAGAGGTTTTTAATTAGAATATAATTAGAAGGTGATGGAAGGAGGGCATATTAAATCTGTCCTCTACCACAGGCCTGGTGTTAGCTGGGATCAAAATAGGTTTTGACGTGTATTCTTTCAGCTCTATTAAAGGTCACTTCACTGATCATTTCAGATGAATGAAAATTATATCCACTGTGTGAAGGTTGTTACCAAACCTGACCATATGCTGTCACTGTGTTTTCAATACATTTGATTTGTGAAGTAGCAAGATAGAAGATAATTTGCTCGATTAGGTTGCCATATCACTGGCTGGGTGAAACGGTGAAAAATCAACTGCTTATGTAAAAGAAACAAACTTCCTCTGAATTGTGCACCTGAGAGTGTTGGAGCAACAATAAAATATTCAAGAGCTTCAGTTTTTTAATTGCTGTAATCTTTACTTGAAGCAAGAAAAAGCAAAAAATCCTTTGATTCTGGACAATGTGAAGACAGTTAATGAAATACGTGTATGCTCCAAAAGAAGACCACATTCATATTTAAAGAAATGAAGGATCGTAGATGAATTGAATTAATCCAATTGTTCCAATGTGAGAAGGTTAAATTGAAATGTTTTTAAAAATGAAATTTTTGCTGCATAGAAACTCCCAGTAAAATAGCTTTTGTCTGTCTGTTTTAAAGAGACGTAGCTCAAATGGTTTCATCTTGTGTCAGATAATTACAGCGTCTTCAAGCATCTTTTTAAATTAGGCATGATAAGACATCAGCCACCAGTCCTTTAAACATATCACAGCTAGGCTTAGCACCACTTTTCTTCAGTGCATACACAGAGATAACTCATGCTAGTTTGACAGATTACTGTTGAATTATGGTCACTGTTCAGCAGCGGGACATCTGAAGGTTAAAATTAAGAAGATTGATTTTTCTTTTAAGCTTGCAGTCACATTCAATAATGATTTTTCAGGCACTGCATTTGTTTTATATAAGATTCATCTTTCTCATATTTTAGTTGTGTGTGTATATACTACTGGTTAAAAGTTTTAGAATGGCCCAATTTTTCCATTTTTTTAAAATTGAAATTCAAGTAGTTCAAGTCCAATGAATAGCTTGAAATTGTACAAAGGCAAGTGGTGAACTACCAGAGGTTTTAAAAAGGTAAGGTTACCCAAAATTGAAATGTACATTTCACAATTACACAAAAGCCTTTTTCAGGGAACAAGAAATGGGTTAGCAACTTAAAGCTGTTCTGCAGCAATGGAGGTTGATCAAGCCTTGAAAGTTGGTGCTGCCAAATCCTACAAGTGTTCCAACTTTTCTTGATTACTTACAACCCCCTCTGTCTGCATGAAAGTAGTGTTGAAACACACCATGGCACCATATCCTTGAGAGCATTATTTGAACAGTATTCTACTGCAGAAAGTAGTAGGTTGCTATAAAAATGGCTAGGAAAAAGCAATTAACAATAGAAGAGAAACAGACCATCATAAGACTTTAAAATGTAGGTCTTTCCTACAGAGAAATTTTCAAAGAAAGTAGAGTTTTCTTCACCATCAAAAGGCACTCAGAAACTGGGAGAAACTCTGACAGGAAGAGGTCTGGAAGACCCAAAGCCACAATAGAATCAGAAGGCAAGTTTCTGAGAGTCAACAGCTTGGTGATTGACTAGGTTGACTGGAGCTTCAAGCACCGCTTAATGGTGGTCATAGTAAGAAGTCTCAATTTAAACTGTGAAGAGAAGACTTGGAGCTGCAGGTTTGACAGGTCGAGTTGCAGCAAGAAAGTCATTGCTAAGACATCAGAATATGAAAAAAGGCTTGCCTCGGCCATGAAACACTGCTAATGGACTACTGAAGACTGGAAGAATGTATTATGGACTGATGAATCAAAATTTGAAGTCTTTAGTTCATCATGCAAGATTTTTGTATGCCATCGAGTGGTGAAAGGACGGTTCCTCAGTATGTGACATCAACTGTCAACCATGGAGGAGGAAGCGTGATGGTCTGGAGCTGTTTTACTGGATCCAGGGTCAGTGACTTGTACAGAGTGAGAGAAACCCTGACCCAAAACAACTACCACAGTATTCTGCAGTGCCATGCAGTACCCTCCAGTATGTTCCTAGTTGGTCAGGAGTTCATCCTACAGCAAAATAATGACCCAAAACATATGTCCAAGCTATGCCAGAACTACCTGACGAAAACGGAACAAGATGGTAAACTTGAAAACATGGAGTGGCAGCACAGTCTCCAGACTTAAACTGCATGGAGCTGGTTTGGGTTGAACTGGACAGAAGAGTGAAAGCAAAGCAGTCTACAAGTGCCACATATTTATGAGAACTTCTGCAACAGAGTTTGGAAGAACTTTCTGAAGAATATTTGATTTCCATTGGAAAGAATGCCACCAGTGTTCAGCTGTTACATTTGCCAAAGGTGGCTACTTTGAGTCAAAAGTTTAGAATACATTTTGGTTTCTAAATAGATCGTTTAAAACTTCATTTATTTATTTGTTCTATGCTTTCATTTCAGAGTACAATGAGACATCAACATGCATTATTTCTAATAGTATTTCTAATGGTTCCTGAATGATGTATTGTGTGTCTCTGAAACCCGTCTGGGCTTAAATGTTGTACTAGATGAGGAAAATTATGTTTTATTCTTTTTGTACTTTTAGCTTTCTACCAGGAGATTGTGGTCTGTGATTTCTCCATAGTTCAGCATGTTAAAAGCAAAACAAAAACATCCTGTGATTCTCATCTTCAATACTGTTTGAAGCTGCTGTATTTTTGTATTCAATTTTTAATACTGTATTCCCTTTATGCTGTAAACATGTTGATAACATATCTCAATTAGATGACTGTTTTTCTTTACTCCAGGTATTCCATGTCCTATAATCGTGGCCTGGGCCATTGGAAAGCTGTATTATGAAAATGAACAGTAAGTATCCCAACCAAAATTAAAGGCTGTGAATGTTTTTTTGAATGTTTTAATAATTTAATGACACTTACCTCCTTTCTTCCATCTACAGATGTTGGTTTGGTAAAGAGCCTGGGAAATATATGGACTACATTTACCAGGGTCCAGTTATTCTTGTGCTTCTGGTGAGCAACAACAAAGAAAGTCATTGCACTTCATCCACTTCCATTATTTTCTCAATATTTGTTAAACTGTAGCACACACGTTAAATTAATCACTGATATCTACTTTTATGTATACTTCTATATGCCAACTAATGGAAACATCAGCCCTGAGATGAAAATGGTTTTACGAAAAAGGCTATTTCTCTGTTGGAGAGGTAGAATTAATCTTCAAAACCTAAGACTCCTGAAAAAAGGAAATTGTATTCATAGAAATGTATTGACTAGTGGCGACGTCCAAGTCCTTACCAGCATACTGCACTCAATACTTTCGATTTGGGTGTCCCTCTAACACTGTCTTGAGAGGGATGTGCTTTGACTCGAGTTTTCCCTCTTCTTCTTTAGCTCAGCATGTACTGAGCTGTCTGTTCACAGCAGATAATCATTCTCTGGGACGCTCTGTGTTCATCGTTACCACCAGGGCTCAAAACTAATTCCTTTTTTGTGTTTTACTTTTCTAGATAAACTTTGTTTTCCTCTTCAACATAGTAAGAATTCTGATGACCAAACTAAGAGCTTCAACCACGTCAGAAACGATACAGTACAGGTAAGTTGATCCTATGTATAATAGTGTATGATGCCGAAATGACATCTTTCTGTTTGTTTGCTTCTCTCAAGAAGAGCATGGAATTTGTTTTAGGCTGTGACGGAGTACATTTTCAAAATTTAATACTCTTTTCGATTAAGCAGCTACCACTGGGGCTAAAAGAAAAATGAAGCCACAGTCCCAAAACTGCAGTTCCTGAAATGGCCACTTAAGACAGATTTGAAAAGTGAGTCAGTCCCCATAGACCTCCATGTTAAAATGCGAAGCTTTACTGAAAAAAATAAACATTTTTACAGTCCGGGACAAAACACTGTTTTGGTCTTTATAGCAGTATTACCAGTTAAAGAAACGGTATGGGGGCTGAATCTACGTATAGCACACTCTTGTAAATGTCACTGTTGTTGAATTCCTTTTTGGATTAGCTAGTAGTTAGAAATTGGCACTGAGCGGGTTCATTCATCGTAATATACAGTCAATGACTTTACCCTTTATAATTAGCGTCGCACTCCATTGCACTCAAACCTAACAGTCTATCTGTGACAAAATATTTGGGGTTTAACTGATTAAGTATTAGTGACAACAAAATTTGGATCAGTTCCAAGTACTGTTGGAGCAGAAATTATTGTTCTTACTGCGTTCGGATCGTCACTTTAAATCCTAACTCTAAGTACTGCAATTATTGTGGTAAATTGAAAAGAATAAATTAAAAACCCTATTTTCTTTCATTGTTATCTCTGAAATGCTGATCCTTCAAGCAAGAAAATGATTTTTTTTTCATAAAATAAGCATAAAATAATGGTAACAATCAGATCCTTTTTAGACATTTGTTGCAATATGCTTCCTTGAGTGTTTCCAGCCTTATCTTCAATTAAGATAAGCTGAATTCTAATTTCTTGTATTTTAGCAATTTTCCCAAAGAGCCTGGTCTGATACTGGCTTATGCATTTACAGGCGCTGTGAAAAGGAAGTCTAGACAAACACCTTTACCCGAGTGGGGTCATGGTTGTTTCAGTTAGTCTCACCAGTAACCATTAGAGATGGAAAAGCTCTCCTGAGTCTGTGTGTGACAGGGCTTGATGAGTGAGCAACAGCAGAGATTTGGTGTGTGCTAGAGTGGGGGCGAGTTGCGGACAGTCCTGCTTTATGTTGCTTCTGATCGCTAAAACGCTGAGCTTGTTTTCTCACCTGCTGTTACCGTGTCAAGTGTATTTTTCTTCTGTAGGGATTATTTCAAGCATGCAGAGTGTTGGCAATGTCACAGCTCAGACAACTTCAATTCAGGCTTTTCAGGCTGGAGCTGGATTTACGGTTGTTGTTGTTGTTATGAGCCATGCAGATTTTAGTGAGCGGAGAGACCGGAGTTTCAAGCATAAACTGTGAAAATAAAATATGTTGGCTCCTTCAAAAGGCTTCTGTTTTGCTAAATTTGCATAAGATAAATAAACAGAAGGCTGATATGGACAAGGAAAGCTTTTCTGTTATCTCTAAATGCTTGTGGTGTCAACTTAATTTTAAATATTTGGGTTCCAAGAATGCTAAAAAAAATTGTCAAGTGTTTATAGCATTCCACTTGCTATGTCTCTTTGGCAAGCCTTCTAATTGAAAAGAGCTGCCAAAATGGATTTTTCACCATTTTTGCTTGCAGTCTATATGGATAAAACCCTTTAATATTGAGCATAATAACAATACCTGCAAACCTAGCAATTTATTGGTGCATCACCAAATAAAAATGATAAAAACTAAAAATGTGTTATTAATGACTTACAACTGATTTTCTTTTTTAAGAATGAAAGAAGCATTAGTTACTTTATATTGGGATTGTCAAACACATTTTAGCTCAGGGGCCACGTTCAGCCCAATTTGATCTCAAAAGGGCCGGACCAGTAAAATCACAGCATAATAAACCTATAAATAACCACAACTCCAGATTTTTCCTTTGTTTTAGTGCAAAAATGTTCACATTCACAATGACAAAACATTATGAAAAATGTGAAATTTCTTAAGAAAAAGAAATTAAATTTCAACACCATTATGCCTCATATCATTTACATATTACAACCCACAGAGCAGTGTGTCTACACATGCACAGAACATTTAGGCCCCATCCACACGAAGACAAAACGCTTAACAGTTTCAAAAACAATCCCCATAAAGACGAAGGCGTCTCAGAAAATGTGTGTGTCTACATGACTGCACTCGATACGCATGGAAACGCTGTAAAACACATGCCAGACCTCTAGGGGCGCTGTAACGATATGACGGAAACACGCGCAAATAAGAAAAAACAGTGGGCATGCGTACTTGCGGCAAAAGTTGTAAACAAAGACCAAGCCGCGAAGTAAATAAAGTGCCGTAATGTGTCCTCGATAATTGTTTGTTCAACTCGGTGGTGATTGAGAAGAAGGAGATTTTGCTGCAACAGGGATAGTAGGGTCACGAGCTTCGTTGCCGTGTGTGGCGCATGCGTGTCAATGAAGATACGAAACTATGACGCAAGCGTATCTGAAAAGTAGCGGATAGCCAGTAAACACAGAGCTGCCTATACAGCGTTTCAAAATCTTTCCACTCTGGAACCTGGTTTCAAAAACGATCATTTACAGACCTCCAAAACGCCGTCTTCGTGTGGATGATACGCAGATTCGGCAAGAAACTTATGCGTTTAGACCTCGTTTTGTCTTCGTGTGGATGGGGCCTTAGTCACAGCTATCTGGAACTGAAGGATATAGTATATTACTTTATGATCAAAACAACAAAGGTCAGGCAAAATATTACAAAAATGAGGCACAAAACAACAAAAGCAGGAAACAAAATGAGTAAAAAATTAAACAAACCACATGAAACAAAACAAAACAAAACAGACAAACTTTGACAAAAAAGCTACAGAGTGACAAAAAAATGGGCAAACGACAAAAACGATGCTCAAAATAACAAATCTAAAAACTAAATGACAAAAATAAGACAAAAACCACAAGTGAGACAAAAAGGAAATTCAAAATGACAAAAACATGAGACAAATGGCAAAAGCCTCACAAAAAAGACAAAAACACCAGACAAAATATTACCAGAATGAGACAAAATGACAAAAGAGCAAAGAACAATCTAGTATTTTCCTTTGTGATCAAAACAACTCGTCATGGTCTCGAATTTTTTTAAAATTCATAGTTGTACAAATTTACAATTTGCACTTCATGTCGTCTCTGTAAGTTTTACACTTTACAAAGTCATCCCATGGTCCAGATTGGGCACTATGTCGGGGCAGTTTGACACGCCTGCTTTAAATAAAGAGTTTCATACAACAAAGGATGCCCATCATGCAGACTACAGGTATCATCTCTTATTATGCATGGATATCATGTTATGGCAGTGCGGTGGTGGGTGTGATTTTTTTTTTTTTTTTTTTTTCCCATTTATTTTTTCTCGATCTGCCACTGACACAGTCATGCATTGCCACAGAATCAACTTGGACGAATCTCAAGTTCCTATTTCTGTAAAGTTATAAATGAGGCTGCTGGCGTTTCATCCCTGTTTTCACAGAAAAGCCGTGAAAGCAACACTAGTCCTGCTACCTCTGCTGGGCATCACCTACATGCTCTTCTTTGTTAATCCGGGGGAGGATGACATCTCACAAATTGTGTTCATCTATTTCAACTCCTTTTTACAGTCTTTTCAGGTGAGTAGAAGAGTAATGATGCAGCGTCACAGTAGCCAAGCCTTGCAAACCCACACACACAGTCTCCCAAGTGAACAATGTCAATTCCACTGATTAATTCAGGCTTTTTACAGAATTGTATCACTGCTTTGAGGAAACTTTTTAGGTTATAAGCCTTCTTGTGGGAGTATGATTTGAAGTAGCACCCTGACTGTGCTTACACAAAATGTCCCAATCCTGTCTCATGTTCAGAGCCTTCAACTGTCATGATTAACAGGGCTATGTGGGCAGGATTTCTTCTCTGTGGCTATTTTTTCTAATCTTACTATCTTCTGGGCTTAAATGTAAGGGTGAGTGGGAGGAAAGGGGGGTTTCAAACAGAGCTTCTTTGCTGTCATGGATTCTTTTGGGCAGTGTGAGATTTTCTCCTTAATTTGTTTTGCCTTTTCTGTTTATGCACCATGTGATTTCTTTCGTGTCTAATTAAGATGCCATTACACAACACCAGCACATTTTCTGCCTCTAATTGTAATGTTTCTTTTTCTGCAGGGGTTCTTTGTGTCAGTGTTTTACTGCTTTCTAAATGGAGAGGTGAGTCTCTAGAGTTTGTCAAAGACGATTTATGATATTAATTAAGCTGTCAATGTGTTTCTTGATATGTGTTCTTAATAAAACCCCAAATTGATTCCTGTAATTGGTTTAATAGTGTTTTCTAACTCATCTCCTAGTTCCAACTTTTCTTAAGTTCAGCCAGGGGTAGGATCAATTAGATTCAATTTTTTTTTAATGCAAAAGGATTGTCTATTCAGTCAGTGAAATTGTAGCATTTAGATGGGGATACTTAAATATGATTGAAAATGTTCACAGAGCTCAGGCATTTTTCTCTAATTAAAATGAAAGCAAATTACCAGAATTCCAGCTGCTTGAAAATCATTAAAGTCATTTTAAAAAATTACAGGTTTGTCAATGATTGTGAAAAATGAAGGACCCTCATGTGAACCCTCAAATAATTGAAACTTGTGGGTGGAGAAGGGGTTAGTTTATTGAGGAATGGTGAAGAATTTGTATAAATATTTAATGCAATTGGAGAATAGTTGTGTGGCATTAAGGAACATGTTTTGATTTTTGCACTCTCCACACACATTTCAAACTTGTCTTGTTTGCACTAAATGCTCCTCTTTCCTCTATTGACTTAAAAGAGACAACATATGGGTTAGCTACTCTTTGGGGAAGTATGCATCTAAATGCCTGAATCTTTTCTCCATATTTTTATCTATCTGACTAGTCAAATTTTAAATAATAAAAAATTGCTTTTCTTTTCAAATTATTTTTCCCTTCTCTGTTGAAGTCAACACTAACAGAGTAGTTTGACATTTTTGCTAAATCTACTTATTTGCCCTCTGGTCAAATGCTGCAGGTGCTGTTAAGTGATTTTTGAAATGTATTTTTAGTCAGGATAGCTGTTTAAACGGAAATACACAGACAGTAAATTTCAATAATATAAAGTCTTAAGATGTCTGCATGTGAGCGGTTGGGTTTGGAGGGGCAAATAATATAACATCTGCTTGGGATTCATTCGGAGTATATTTTGAGACAAAACATAGCAGTAGAAAATATTATTGTGGTTGCGTATCTGACCAAGCTCTATTTATTTTCCTAGACCATTTAAAAGTGTGTTGCGGTCAACGGTGTTGAACAGAGGGCCTTGTTAAAACAGAGCAGGCATGCGTTCCATGTGATGGTTGGCCCAGAATCCAGACTGAAACTGCTCAGAGATATTTTTATGATTCACATGAGAAATTATTTTCAAGGTGACAGACTTTTCTGAAAATGGAAATTGCTCTGAAATCGAAAAGGGAAGGCTTTTTTCCTGTCTCCGAAGTTGTAGGATTTGTGGGGCAACAGCCTGAAATACCCCTTTCAGGAAATGGAATGATGTCTGATTGCATGCAAGTGCATGAATTTAAATGAGACACTATGTTCGCCAAGTCTAAAGGGGACAATTTAGTCGGCGGTAGAGTACACAGGTTTCTATACTAAGGATCAGTTTGGAGCCTTATGCCACCTATTTTTTTATTATTGAAGTGGTGGAGACTTTGCTCACACAGTGGCTCTGGTAATAGAGCTGGTTGTCCACCAATCACTGGTTTGATCACAGAAGTGCAAGATACTGAACTTCGAGTTGCTCCCAATAGTATTGAAGTGTGAATGTAGAAACTACGTGCTGCATACAGTACATGTTGACCATTTACCATTTCTCAGAACGTGTTGACTTGAGGGAGGACTGATCTCAGAGCTGATGGTTTAGAGGTGAGGTTGTGGCAACTCCATGCAACCCAAACAGAGAAATATGTGTGTCTCCTCAACAACATGTTGGTAGTTCATCAGTAAACTTTTAATAAGTTCATTTGTGTGATCACTTAATCCATGCCAGTATGTTTAATAGGATTAATAAGGACGATATTATCCCGAACTACTGTGCAGATTTGATCAAAATTACTCAGTAAATAATTCACAGAAAGACTGTGGTCATGAAAATATTGTCAGTAAAAAGATTTTGGGCAACTTTTAGCTGATTTGAAGTCAAAATAGTGAGTTGGACACTGGTCCTCCAAATTTTTAGCCACAGTTAGGAAAAAGTGCTTCGGGTCGAATGTTCTGTCACTTGATTTTCCTTCGTTCAGTGTTTCTCCATGGAAACAGTTATCCTCAATTCCTCTCTGGCTGACTGCAGTGTAGCGCCCTTGTCGATCCAACATGGCCTCAAGTACCCTGATTTCCCGACAAATTGTCTTGTGTGCCGAGATGATGGTGATGTCTCGTTTTTGAAGCTCAACGGAAAGCGCCAATAATTCTTGCAATGCATCGCACATGATGCCCAAGTTGTTCACTAACGCACGCGACGATATGCGCATTGCAAGTCCACTGTACGTTTGCTTGGTAACACTATCACGGGATGAATCTTCCGATGCAGTTTTGAAATGCTTGTAAAGTGCTGGGTAGTTCTTCCACACTGCTTCAACTGTTCTAAAACTTGATGCCACCCATCTAGTGTCTAAAATCCGACCTATTTTGCATAGCTGGACATCTAGGCTCTCTGCAGACTCTCTCAGCTCCATTCGGTTTTTGTTAGATGTGATATACAGCACATATAATTTGTCCATCAATATTTTCAAGTAACTTACAGCACCCATCTCTTTCACTACGTCTGCGACGGCGAGCTCAAGTCTGTGGGCTGAGCAGTGCCACACAGTAATGTTGGGGAAAATGGCCCGGAGCCTACTTGCTACTCCGCTTTTGCGTCCTAACATGACAGAAGCGCCATCACACCTTATTCCAATTAGGTTTTTAGAGAGGAAATCCTGAGTTAAATGCAGGCTCTCTAACACAGACAATAGTTTATGGACAATACCTTGAGCAGTCAGATCATCTAGCTCTGCGAGATCAGTAAAAATGTTTGTTGGCTTTTCCATATCAGGCAACTGAACTCTGAGGTATATTATCAAGTAACTCTTTTTGCTTAAACTGGTTGACTCATCCAGCATTAGACTAAGTTTGGGTGCGCACTGTACTATTTTTTTCAAAGTTTTTTTTTTCTCATTTCTTCAGAAATGTGTTTCTGTATGTTTGCACACGCAATGTTGGAATGTAAAATCCTTCCCATATCAAGTCCATTTAACTCTTGACAATCAATCTCATGTTCAAAGCCATATGCGGGACGGTGGCATTTAGCCTCCTTGTACGCAGTGCGAAATATGCGAGCTGTAGTGGCTATCTGTTCAGACTGACTATTAATTAAGACCTGTCCTAAAGTGTCTGATTTAGCCTTCTCAAGAATACTTGCTGCGGCGAGGTGAGCCTTGGCACGGGCATGTTCAAATACTTTTTTTCCGAGTGCGCGCTGCTTTTTTAAAATATCCGTAGCAGATGACGTGACTGTGCATGAGACCCATTCTTTTGCAAGTTTCATCCCCCCTGTCGTCTCTGGTCCCAGAGTTCCCACAGCCTTACATGTTGTGCAGCCCAAACCTGAAGTTTCCATAAGAAGCCAGGGGTAGCAAGTCTGCTTCAGCTTGAACTGAGCTTCTGTCCAAATTGTTCTGTAGCCCATCCCTGACACGTTGCTGGATGTCCCACATTCTTCTCCACTCAATGCGCTCTCCTCTGAATCTTCCTGCAGCAAAATTGAGCTAGCTGATGCCGTGGTTCCTGACTCTTGCTCCAGCTCTTCTTCTCGGCTGGGGTTAGCTACGTTAGCCTCCTGAAGCAGTCGGTCTACATGACCGCTACAACTGCCCTCGTCCGGCTCGCCGTCACTTGCTGATGTTTTTCGGACTCGTTTTGAGTCATCATCGCGTACCCCTTCGTTCTTTTTAAAAAATGACATTAAATTTAACTGCCTTTTAGACATGTTTGATTAGCCCTTTGCTTACTCTCTTCATGAATAATCTCAGATGCGACAATTTTCTGTCAGAGGCGGGGTTTGATTCAGTGCGTCAGCAGATCTGTGACTCTTTTAAATGACTTTTATTTTTTAACTTTTAATTTTATTAAACAACGTGAAATTAGTAACATTTGTTCTGTGAATTAATATGTTAAAATATATATATATATATATATATATATATAATTTTATGGAATTAATGTGATTTTTTTATTTTATTTTATTTATTTATTTTTTTCTCCTGTGACGGAGATACCGGATCTGCCCATATAAGTCCCGGAACACAGACAGATCAAAATCAAGAGGTGCCGGATCCTGCCGGAACAGGATCCGGCACAAATTAACCCGTTTCCGACAGATAGTCCTGATAAGTCCACAGCGTTGTTGTAGAAGGATTGCAAACTCGCATGTAGTCATAGTTACAGTGGCGCTCTGCTGCTATCTCGCAATGATACAGAAGTCTTTAACAAATCTGTGGATCCCGATAAGCTGCATCACTGCCAAAATCTCATCAGTTGGTCATTGTGTCATTTCTGACCTTCCCAGAAAATTTCATCCAAATCTATTAATCCATTCTTGAGTAATGTTGCCAACAGACAGACAGACAGATGCTGACGGACACATAACGTCGCTGTTCCTTGACAGAGTAATTACGTATATTCTCATGTTGTCCAAAGGCACACCATGGAAGAACACTAAGTTGATTGTAGTTTAGAGTCAAATTAAAAGACTCAGAAAGGTTGATAAAATAAAGAATAAATGAAATCATATACATTTATATTAAAATTTCCAAGAATAAAGACTACCATATATTGGTTATGATGGAAAGCAAATACAAAGTCAGAACATTCCTGAATAAAAACAGATTTTAGCTCAAATATGTGATACTGAGATTTAAGTGTGTTTCCAGTCTTTGTGCTAAGCTAAACTGACAGTCCCCTGGCTGTAGCCTCATAGTTAATTAACAGCTGTAAGAGTAACATTGATCTTGAATACTTCCCAGGTTTTGCAGTGTAGCAGAATTTTTGCATCAAGGACTGTTTTACCTGTCTGCTTAAACACATTATAGTATGTTGTGCCATGATTTATTTTAGGTCCGTTCAGCAGTAAGGAAACGGTGGCACCGCTGGCAGGACAACCACGCCCTTCGAGTACGAGTGGCACGAGCCATGTCCATCCCCACGTCTCCCACCAGGATCAGCTTTCACAGCATCAAACAGACCACAGCTGTGTGATGGAGGGAGCAGACACATAATCTCAACTGCAGCATCTATTGGGAGCAGACTTATAACTTGCATCCACTACGGACTATGAAATGATTTGCAGAACTGACTAATTCCTCTAACACGGCCACCATATGTCCAGTGTGGCTGAAGAGCCCACAAGATCTATTTTACCTGATGGCAAAGTCTATTTTAAGTGCACATGAACATAAGGTCGTAAGAGGATTCATTTTGTTATAATGTACTATACATGGCCCACAGGATTGGGGATTTTCTGACAAGCGACTATAAAATGCTATCATCTTCATCATCATCGTATCGCGTCTTTTGATGTTCTTATCACTACCATCTTATTGCTCATTAGCGGAGAAAGATAATTCCACGGGCAGCCCACTTGTACGAGCAAGCTCTCCACTGTTTCTTAGAGGCAGGGCCAAGAGAGATACTTGAAATTTGACTAACCATGATGCATTCACATGTTGCCAAATGGCCATTTGTATTTCAAAATTTTAAAAAAAGCTCCTCGACATCAACAGCTTCTTTACTCAGACAGGAAAGAGGCTTTCGGGAAGAAGATGTTTCATCTGAATTAAATGTCAAGAAACTGTACTGAAAAGAACATATTCTGTCAGCGCTCTTTGTAGTGATAAGGGACTTAAAATTGATTGTCAAGTAAACAACTGGTATTCATGAAAACACAATCCTAATGCATATGTCGTGGTCACTGTGAGCTGTGGCTATTTTAAATGAACAAGCAAGGAGCCTTTATATTCTCCTCAAAGGGTCTGAGTCCTTTTTCTGTCAGTCTGTGATCTTTTATGCAACACTGATTCTTTTGATCTTGTACTGTATGGTGGTAAACATTGTTAAAATACTTGGTTACAAGCTAACCTCTGTTCTGGCTATTTGATCTCACCATTTATTTTTACACCCCCTTTGTCCGACTATTCTCTCTTCTGGGAAGGACGGTGTCAACACGAGGAGCTGATGTGTTGTCTGTTTGAACTTCTCTTGTAGATGAGCACAGATAAGATTATATGTATCATTGTATGGACTGACAGCAATTCAGAGACATTTACGGTATGTGACGTATACATATGTTAAGCGCAATGCAGGGATTTATTGTACAGGCGCAGATTACACTCTTTTTGGCTTTATGAAATCCTTCGGGCTTTCTCGTAATCGGTGTCACAACTAAGCTTCTGGTTCTAAACGAGAGAAGCTTGATGAAGTGAGAACCAATTGCTTCCCTGAACACTTGCCCTTGTCAGGCCAACATATACAGGCCACTTGTAATGCCAGCTCTTACGTCTCCTTGGGCTGCTCACGCAACCATAATGGACACAACCATGCATCTGATTTGGCAAGTCCTCAAAATAGTTTTTTCTCCTGAAGGGTAAAAGATGGAGATGAAAATTTTGCTTTAAAAAAAGATTATGAACAATAGAGCAAGTATTAATTACACTGCAAACCCTTGTATCTCCACACAATTAAAGAGGAGTTTTGTTTTTCCAGATTACATGATGAAGAATGTTAAAAGATCTGTTTGACATTTTGGGAAATACTCTTATTGGCTTGCAGAGATGGAGAGTGAAGTAAATGTCATTCTTATGTCTGTTTGGGTTTTTTTTTTTAGTGTTTGTTTTTATGTATAGGTTGAACAAAACATTCCACTTCTACAGATTGCTGTAAGTGAGCAGCAGTGGAGTAGCAGCTTCTCTCTGCCTCTAGTTATATGCTATTTAAGCACATTACCCAAAATACCAAACTAGTCTTGAAATGAATATTGTTGCAATGACTTTGTTATGTATTTATTCATGTGTCATTATTTATTTATATGCAGATTTACTTTGGAAAAAAATGTCTTTTAAAGACTGTGAATAAATGTGTTTGAGGGTGTTGTACAGAACAGAAAATATTTCATCTCTTGATGTAAAATTTAATTTTCATATTTGTATTTTGTAAACTTTTGTTACATTACAGCAGACATTTTTTTTTTATGTGCTGCTTGGCTGGGCCGACGGGGGTCGGTGCATTAAATATTAATCACAAAGCGACTTTGATGTAAATATTTTACCTGCATTTCTGCAGCATCACAACTTGTGCAGCTGTAACATAGCACATCCATCCATAAAATCATGGCACAAAAATGCAAGAGTTTTAAATTCTATTATAGTTGTGAAATATTTCCATATTGAAATTTTAAAAAAAAAACGTATTCAATTCACCAAAGAGACCAATTATGTTTACCAACATACAGATTTTATATTGTCTACTTATTTCTATAGTTGCCACTGGACATTATTGATCAAATCTTGTTGACTTTATTTTGTACATCATTTGCTAATTTACTGTACATGACGTGTATTCAACACAGTTTGATGTCAGACCTACTAATTTTATGGAAACCACCCATGTTGCCTTACAAACAAAAGGAAATAGATTTTTTTGTGGGGGAAAAAAAGCTCTTGTCTCTACAAATGAAGCTTCATTGTGTTACTGACATGACTTGTACATGTACGTGTGAAAGAAAAGCATTAATTTGAATTAAAGTTGTGCTCTTGTTTCTCCGGCTCTTCATATTAAAAGAGTGTTTTAGAGTGAAATGTCAACAACAGTGATCGGTGTAGACGGAGTATACCATGCATTATGTCGACTCATTTATACTGAGCAATCTAACATTAGCCACGGATTGCACTAATAGGATCGCTTTAGCTGATTCACTTACTACTTATCTCTTGCATAGTAGTAATGACTCAAACAAGTATTCCTATTATGTGGAGGATGAGTGCAGCTTCAGTGGCACTCTGACATGCATTGTCTGACTTGTAAATACAGTTTTCAGCCATGGAGAGAAAAGATGCCCTGAGAGAGACCCTGCTAGATAGTTTCATACATATCAGGCTGGGCTGTAGTGAAATGGAGCAGAAACTACTGCCTGTGCCCAGGGCCCCGAGGACTTGATGAGTTGTAAATCCCCAAACAATCAGCCAGGAATCTGATGCAGTCTAATAATGGCTTGTTGTGGTAATTAATGCTTTTGATGGCTGACAGCAGCTTGAATGGCAAATAGTAGATGTCATGTCCCCATGTATGAAGGCCGGAGCCGTGCAGCACATTTGCACTGTATTGTGGATTATTTGCCCTGAGCTTCCTTGTGTCTATATTAAACCGCCTTTCAACAGTCATTTCCTCAGCTAAAAATAAAACATGACAACCTAAGGCTGTTACTGTATCCAAACTACGATATAATAATAATAATAAATCTGTACTGTGTCATTTCTCACATGACTTAAAGGTCCCATATGGTAAAAATACATTTTTATTGTGTTTTATGTGCGTTATAAAGTTGGATGTGTAACGTAAAAGATAACCTTTCAGTTTTACAAGCCTGAACTGCTTCCTACCAGACAACAAACCATTAGATATACAGCACATAATTATTGGCACCCCTGGTTAAGATGTGTTCTTTCATTTTTTTTTCTAAATAATATAGGACCACAATGAAAAAAAGAGAAAAATCCAACCTTTAATTCAAGTGCAGTTATTCAGTAGGGAAAAAATAACTCATTAAGAGATAATTCTTATACATCAAATCGTGTGTGCCAAAATTATTAGCAACCCTGATGTTAATACTTTGTACAACCCCCTTTGCCAACAAAACAGCACCTGATCTTCTCCTATAATACATTTTTCTACATTTTTCAGTGTGAGAGTATGCTTCTGCAATAAAAATTGAATTCAGTTTAAGGCTTTTAACACATCTTAACCAGGAGTGCCAATAATATTGGAGGGCTCTGTATAGCTCAAATTCTCACTGATCCTGCTCCTCACTGGGCCCTGCTTAGAGGTGAACCATCGAGAAAGAGCAGCTGCCTCTCAGTTCCCCCCAGGTCTTTACTATTTGGAGCTTCTTCTGTTAACTCTAAGATGACTCAGCCATGAGCAAAGTACACCAAACGTTCTGCTGTTGGCTGCAAGAGTGAACGCAAGAATCTAAATGAACTTCAAGCATGTGAAGTGCATTTAGTGGCCAATCAGATCACGTGCCCCGTGATCTGATTGGCCACCCCATGTGCCCCGAAAAAGTTTTCGTTGAAAATTTACATTACTGATACTTCGATTTCGTTATCCGACTGCACCTGAATGCACCAATGATGTTAGTCTGATCTTTTGATTGTATTTCGTTTTGATTTGAAGAAGTTTGAAGACGCTTCCTGATGCCAGAGGAGAAGACGAGCAGCTTTGAGCCTTTGCCATAAGACGACTGTGGCTGTTTCTCAGTACGTAACTGTCCGTACTTGGTTCTGACATACACATGAAATGTCATCATGGAGACTGCATCGGACCAGACTAGTGTGCATAGATATGAATCAGTAGATGGATAGATATTTGTGGCTGTAGCTGGCAGTGAACAGGAGGATTTTATGAGAGGAAGTCAGACACAGTCACACCGAGAAACATTAGAGTTCACACTGAAACGGAGCTACAGCTCTGTGTCTTGTAGAAGATTTATTTTCAAAGCTACATGTGTGACGGTAATGATCTGTGCCAGAGCAGACCTCATTAGCACTTTCGCTAGGTCGGCTAACTTCCGGTCACTCCATGGATGCTGTTGTCGGTAATGTAGCGAGAATATGGATTCATTTCTCTTTTGGGCTTGACAAAGACGAGAACAAAAATATTCAGAACAAGTGGAGCAGCTAGCTAACGCCTATTACAGTTTGATTTACATTTTCAAAGTCACATTTTATGAATTATATATATATATATATATATATATATATATATATATATATATATATATATATATATATATACATGCAGAAGGACTTCATATATTTTAGGCTGTATTGGCTGAACGAGATTGCAATTTAGTAGAATTGGCAATTCATATTTGATGGAAATATCAAAAATGGATTTCTGTTTCCTCATAATAATTGAGTTAATGCCATTAAAGGTTCATCAGTTATTTTTCTTTAGTGTGAAACTTTTGCTTTACAGCTGTATTTATTTTTAAAAATGTAGGTCATTTTAAAGTTAGACATTAAAGGATTTTTTTTAGGTAAATGAATTTAAGGGTTAATTGACTAAAATCTTTCATTCAATGCTGTGTTTCTTTCAATTTGAAATATCTCGATTTCAAAATTTTCTGGTCCCCTGTCAACATCCCACACAAACCAAATCTCACTCTAAGGTCTGGTCACAAGTTGGCAGCCCTGTGTAAGGCTAATGTGGCTAACTTACCCACCCATTACCTATACACCACTTAATCCTCATTAGGGTCGCTGGAGTCTATCCCAACTGACTTAGGGGTGAAGGCAGGAGACACCCTGGACAGGTCATCAGTCTATCACAGGGCTACACATAGAGACAAAGAATCACACTCACATTCATACCTACGAGCAGTTTAGAATAATCAACCAACCTCAGAATTTTTGGACTGTGGAAAGAAGCCAGAGGACCCACAGAAAACCCAAGCATGCACAGGGAGAACATGCAAACTCCATGCAGAAAGATCCCAGGTCCAGCCAGGGATACGAACTGGGGACCTTCTAGCTGCAAGGCGAAAGTGCTAACCAGAGAGCCACTTAACATTAGCTTTAAATGAATGCCTGCAGCTCAGAAATACCTGAAAACCGTAAAGGTGAACAACATTTACAGATGGTGGAAACATTAGCAGAAATTCAGAAGCAATAAACATACACTGGGTTGGTTACTGTGTGTTCATGCTACCTTTTGTGCTTCAGTGCAACTTAAACAAATCAAGTGATCAGTTGGTGTCTCTCCTGCTCTCTGATGCAAAGAGAGTCTTCTTCCTGTAGGGGGCATGGGCACCCGCATCCAAGCTGCATTTAAAGCTACAGGCACTGAAGCTTCTCATTTAGGACAGGGCTAAAACCACAGGTTATAAGCGTATGGTAAAATAAAGCCTCTTTGCAATATTTTGAGCCAGGAATTGAAACACACACTAATTTTAACAGACTACAGACATTTAATATCATTCTTTTATAAGGTCACCCAGACAATTTTACATATATAGGTAAGTCCACAGTAATACCCATAGGGAGTTGTTTTTAGCCTGTAAATATGTCATCTGTGGCTCTGGAGGAGCTTTGTCAATCTTTTCCAGTTTGGCTTCAAGGCTGCAAATTTGTCAGGCTAAGCCTGTATCATAAACTGGGAGTGTAGTGTGTGAAATGCATTTACCAGGCTGGAGGGTCTGAGGACTGGATATGGTGTCAGTGGGAGATACAGGATCCAGCATTTCTTCAAAGGAGCAGCAGATGGAGTCTGCTTAGCTGTCTCTAGGTGTTAAAATTCCCATTCCCCACTGCGATCTTCTCATTTCTTTAGGCTTTAATATTCAAAATTATTCTTTACCTTGAAACAGCAATTGAGTAATAGTAATATTTCCTGAGCTTTCAGTCACTGATTGTCTTTATGTTTGTTTGCTTTTAAATATAGCCATCTATTCTCTATGCACCGCTTAATTGTCACTAGAGTCACAGGGGTGCTGGAGCCTATCTCAGCTGACTCGGGTGAAGGCAGGGGACACCCTGGACAGGTCACCAGTCCGTGGCAGGGCTACATACACAGACAAACAATCATCGCATTCACACCTACGGGCAATTTAGAGATTTTCAATTAACCTCAGGGCTGCACAGTGGAATAAGTGGTTAGCACTTTCGCCTTGCAGCAAGAAGATTCCTGGTTCAAATCCCGGGATCTTTCTGCATGGAGTTTGCATGTTCTCCTTGTGCATGCGTGGGTTTTCTCCGAGTACTCCGGCTTCCTCCCACAGTCCAAAAATATGCTGAGGTTAATTTGTTACCTAAATTGCCTGTAGGTGTGAATGTGAGTGTGATTGTTTGTCTGTATATGTAGCCCTGTGACAGACTGGTGACCTGTCCAGGGTGTCCTCTGCCTTCGCCTGAGTCAGCTGGGATAGGCTCCAGCCCCCCGAGACCCTAGTGAGGATAAAGCGGTGTATAGAGAATGAATGGATGGAATTAACCTCAGCATATTTTTGGACAGTGGGAGGAAGCCGGAATGCCCGGAGAAAACCCACGCATGCACAGGGAGAACATGCAAACTCCATGCAGAAAGATCCCGGGAAAGCCGGGACACGAACTAGGGATCTTCTTGCTGCAAGGCGAAAGTGCTAACCACTAGTCCACTGTGCAGCCCTTTTAAATATATATCTTGTAAAATCTTCAGTATTGCACTTCTGCAAGAGAGGGTCACTAGAGTACATTTCGATATTTGTTTCATTAGGATGTATTGCTACATTTAAAATGTTTCAAAAGCTATTCACTGATTGGGGACACAATTATGTTCATGCTCTCAAAAGAGGGAGTTCAGACTGTTTTGTATCATATTTTTGTGTGCAACACTAAAGCTAAACCTCTGACCAATAAATATGCACCATGGATGCAGAATATAGAGTACGTGTCCAAATAACCAAGCTAATCTAAAGAATGAAAAATGTTTTATTTCAACTTTATATTTCCTTAATGGGGGCTGCACAGTGGAATAAGTGGTTAGCACTTTGCCTTGCAGCAAGAAGATCCCTGGTTCGAATCCCAGGGTGGGCCTGGGATCTTTCTGCATGGAGTTTGCATGTTCTCCCTGTGCATGCGTGGGTTTTCTCCGGGCACTCCGGCTTCCTCCCACAGTCAAAAAATATGCTGAGGTTCATTGATGATTCTAAATTGCCCATAGGTGTGAATGTGAGTGTGACTGTTTGTCTGTATATGTAGCCCAGTGACAGACTGGTGACCTGTCCAGGGTGTCCCCTGCCTTCGCCCGAGTCAGCTGGGATAGGGTCCAGCACCCCCCGCGACCCTAGTGAGGATAAAGCGGTGTATAGAGGATGGATGGATGGATTTCCTTAATGGTGAGCCTTTGGGACCTGACAGTGCATATCAATTAAGTGCACTGTGAGAGGAGCGAAAAGGCCCTTTATCAAACTTCACATAAAGGCTATGATTCTGGCAGTTGGTGTGATCTGATAGCTTAGTTATTAGAGAGAAAACCACATGGGTGCAAATAGTTCCTTTCCCACATTTTCTCTTTTGCTCTCTCTCTCTCTCCAGTGCCACCGTCAAGGCATAGGCAAAAAAAATGCCAAGAAGATAACCACAATAAATAAATAAATAAATAAACTTCCACTGATAGTGAAGCTCTGCTGTGTCTTTATGTCCCAAAAACCGTAAAGCACTTCCAGTCTACAAATCCAGTGGAAGGTTGGCTGTGCACACATAACAGGTAAACATGTGGCCTGATGAGACCTGAAGAGGAGAGCTAACTGAAAAAGGTCATGTGGCTTGTAGAAAGTCAGTAGAGCAGAAAAGAAAAGGTGCTTGAAAAAGCAATTTGTAGACGGCAAGGGTCAGACGAATGCTAAAATCAAACTAAAATAGTTTAGGTGGACAAATTAGTTGATTAACTGATAAATTGGTGGTCTGTTCAATACAAACGAATTGTAATTCTGGTGAAACCCCAAAGATACCAAATAAGCATTGATTTGTGGGAATATATGTATAACTCTGTGAGGTCACACTGTTTTTATTTTACTGGAGCCTCACATATTTTGCTGTGCGAGCCATAGAAATAAAATCTGCAATATAAGATACAAGCAAATAACTGACAGAATTTTTGCTTTAAAATCCAGATTTTTCAGCATATTAGGCTATTTAAAAATGCACCATACTGCTGTAATGCCACATCATAAATCAAATCAAATCAAATCAACTTTATTTATATGGCACTTTCCATACAGTCGAGTAACACAAAGTGCCTCACAGAGGATAAAAACAAAAACAACACAATACAAAACACTGTGAAAAACCCGAAACCTTACACCCCCCAACAAATATACACACAGATACGTAATCACATATACATTCACACACATACGTAGACATACGAACAGACATACAGACCCACACACACAAACATACGAACATACACACACCAACATACACCATCTGTCAGTAAGGAGATATAGCGGAGACATGGCTGGGCTCCGAAATCCGAAGTGAGGAAGAAGCTACCTTTGGGGGCCACACACACCGAGTGGAGTCATGGACCATGACTGCAGGGGAGCCGACACAAGGACCACCCCGGCCCAGGCAGACAGGAGGCTCCACACGAAGGTGTAAAGCTCTCCAGCCACCCGGGCCAGGGCCATCCACGGGCCAGCACCCCCATCAGTGGACCAGAATCAACTCCAGGTGTGGTAGGCCCCCAGGAGGAAACACTGGAGAAACGAGGGACTAAAATAGTAAAACAAATAAATAAATAAAAATAAAAATAGTAAAAAATAAATACATCAATAAATAAATAAAAGGTATGAAAGCTAAGACTGAGATAAGAGAAAAGAACGTATAAGTAAAAATGTATACATAAAATAATAATAAAAATTGTAAGAATAAAAGTCAGCTTAAGAAATTATAAAGAATTAAAATCAGTCAGTTAAAAAGCCTGATTAAAAAGATGGGTCTTGAGCCTCTTTTTTAAAAACATCAACATTCTCTGCGGCCCTGAGGTTCTCTGGGAGGGTATTCCACAATCGGGGGCCATAATAACTGAATGCCGCCTCCCCGTGTGTTCTAGTTCTAACTTGTGGTATCGTTAAAAAGCCAGCACCAGAGGACCTCAGGGTCCGCGAGGGTTGATAAAATAAAAGTAGTGCTGACAAATAAGAAGGCCCAAGACCGTTAAGACATTTATAAACTAATAAAAGAACCTTAAAATCGATCCTGAAGCGCACGGGGAGCCAATGCAGCGATTTTAAAATAGGTGTAATATGCTCCCGCCCTCTGGTCCTCAACAGCACTCGTGCGGCTGAATTTTGCAACAATTGTAAGTTATGCATTCTCTTTTTAGGAAGACCAGAGAGCAGGGCATTACAGTAATCTAAACGACAGGAAATAAAAGCATGCATCAGCACCTCCGTACTGGCCTGAGAGAGGAACGGGCGGACTCTGGCTATATTCTTGAGATGGTAAAAACCTATCTTTGTTATGTTTTTGATGTGTGGAATAAAAGTGAGCTCAGAGTCAAAAATCACGCCCAGATTTTTTACTGATTTTGAGGGTTTAAAATCCTGTAACTTTGGTAAAATTTTCTCTCTCTGGCCTTCAGGACCAATAACTAAAACCTCTGTTTTGTCCCGGTTGAGCTGCAGGAAGTTTGCTGCCATCCATGAGTTGATGTCTAAAATACAGTGAAAAAGGGCATCAATTGGCCCTGTGTCATCAGGAGACACGGCGATGTACAGTTGTGTATCATCAGCATAACTGTGGAAGCTGACACCGTGCCTCCTGATGACGTCCCCAAGGGGCAGCATGTAAAGATTAAAAAGAGTTGGACCTAAAATTGACCCTTGGGGAACCCCACACTTTATCTTATGGTTTCCTGAGGAACATGTATCCATACTTACAAAGAAACTTCGGTCAGTGAGGTAGGACGTGAACCAGTTAAAAACAGTACCAGAGAGGCCGACCAGGTTCCTCAGTCTATTTAATAAAATGTGATGGTCTACTGTATCAAAGGCGGCGGTTAGATCTAGCAGAACCAAGACTGTGAGTGTATGGTTATCTAAATTACACCTGATGTCATTTAAAATCTTTAAAAGTGCTGTCTCTGTACTGTGGTTCCTCCTAAAGCCAGAGTCTCTAAAATATGTTTCGAGTTTAAAAATTCATTCATTTGATTAAGAACAAGTTTTTCTAAAATTTTACTTAAAAATGGTAGGTTGGATACCGGCCGGTAGTTATTTAAAACATTGGGGTCTAGATCACTCTTCTTCAGAAGGGGCTTCACCACCGCCGTTTTAAAGGAGGTGGGGAAGACACCCGTCTGAAGAGAGCAATTGACTAAATACAGCAGCTGTTCCTCAAAGGATCCATAGAGTGTTTTAAAAAACGGTGTGGGAATTGGGTCTAAAAGGCAGGTCGTGGGCTTTACCTGGGAGAAAACTCGACCAAGTGTATTCGCATCAACCAGGGTAAAACTCTCCAGGGTTTCCTCAGGTAAAAGCAATGATCCAGGTGTTAAAAGCTGTTGGGATAAGAGACTGGATCTTATGTCATTGATTTTTCTTCTGAAGTGGTCTGCAAAATCCTCACAAAGGGCGTTATCCGGTGTCTTGGCGGATCTTTTAAAGTTTTTGTTTATTAAAACATCAATAGTGGAGAATAAAACTTTAGGATTGTTTTATGGTCATGGATTAGGTTTTGAAAGTGGGAAATTCTTGCTTGTTTGACCGTGTTATTGTAAATTTTGAGGTGTTGACGTAGTATTTCATAGTGAACTGTCAACTTTGATTTCCTCCATCTTCTTTCAGCACTCCTGCATTCCCTTTTAAGTTTTTTAATATCCTCAGTTCTCCACGGAGGTATGGGTCTTGTTTTAATTGTTTTGATAAAAAGTGGAGCCACTGAGTCTAGTATTGACCTTATTTTATAGTTCAAATTTTCGGTGAAAGAATCGCAGGGTGCTGGTAAAATTTCGGCAGGAGTGCTCTGTAAGATCTCAATAAAATTTTCAGCCACTTCAGAAGTTAGGTAGCGCCTCCTCACTGTTCTCACAGAGGCCTCCCGCTGTTTAAAACTGGTGATTGTAAAAAACACACAGAAGTGGTCAGACACAGCCAGGTCCACAACAGAGGGCGCACCAACGGACAGACCATAAGATATAACGAGGTCCAAGGTGCGCCCCCTGCTGTGAGTCGGCTGCGTGACATGTTGCTTAAAATCAAGGAAGTGCAAAAGATTTAAAAAGTCTCTAGACATTATGTCTGAGGAAATGTCGACGTGTAGATTAAAATCACCAGTTATTAAAATTCTGTTAAAAGAGCTATGAATAATTGATAAAAGCTCAGAAAATTCACTAATAAAAGAAGTAGAATACTGGGGTGGTCGGTAGACAGTTATACAGAGGATTGGTGGGCTGCTAAAAACGAAGGCATGGTATTCAAATGATGAGTAGCTGTTAAAATTGACTTCGTTCATTTGCATGTTGTTTTTTGTAATTGAAGCAGTACCGCCCCCTCTTTTGCACCCCCTAGTTGAAAATAAAAAGTTAAAATTGGGTGGAGAAGCCTCGGTGAGAACGACAGGTGCATCAGTGCCAAGCCATGTCTCCGTAAGGAGAATGCTGTCCAGGTTATTATCTAAAATTATGTCATTTATAATAAATGATTTGTTTAAAAGAGAGTGCACGTTCAGCACAGCCATTTTAACATCTGTGCTGAGCGTGCGCTCATCATATTTATCCAATGGGATGTTAAAAACACAGTTTGATCTAAAAGTAGTCCGAGGTCTCGTTTGTCTGTGCGAAATTATGGTTTCGATTGTGTGATTATTGTCCTGTGCCACTGGGGTCACTGAAGGAGGGGCCTGTATGATGTGGGAGGGGGTAGGCGAAGGTGAGTGTGGGTGAGGTGCAGAGGACGCGTGTATGGGTGTAGTGAGTCAGGAGGTGATTGTGGTGCCAGACCGGACTGTCATGTCAATGTTTACTGATAAAAGCCGTGACCCCTCCTGGTTTGGGTGAAGGCCGTCCAGTTTAAAAAGCTGGGGTCTGTTTAAAAAAGTGATAAAATTATCTACATATGGAATACTTTTTCCAAGGCAGTATCCCTTCAGCCATAGGTGCAGCTGGCGGAGGCGACTGGTGATGATGTCACCATAGCGCGGTGGGGGAAGCGGGCCGGAAATAACCAGCCGCTTCCTCTTAAGGAAGCGGCTGGTCTCAGAGACCAGATTGCTGGTCTCTGAGATCGTTGATGCCGGCCTCCAGGACCAGCGTGGAGGCTGAGCTGTGCTGAGCACATAGCTGGAGAGCGGAGGACTTGACCTCCTTGACCCGAGCTCCGGGGCGGCAGAAGGTCAGGCCACCATGCACCTTCACGTGTCTGACCATCGAAGTCCTGACGACCAGCACGGAGGGGGTGCGCTGCTCCACGTGCTGCTTGGAGGTGCGCCGCTGGCGGGGTGAGACCCGGGGTTGGTGGGGCCGGCCCGCGGTTGCTCCTCGCCGTGCCACCAAAGGAGAAGAGGGACCAGGCTGGACACACGGACTCCTGGGTTGGCGAGAGCCATGACCAGCTGGGTGGACAAGTCCCGGGGGCGGGTCGGAACACGCTCCCATGGGAGGAAAATCCTGCAGGCTCAGAATATCGTTTCCGTTCTCCAGCGGTAGAACCGGAGGCGGAGAAGGGGGAGATGGACGAGCCCTGGCGCCTCTGGTCACCGCTGACCAGGATTCCCTGTCGTCCGAGAGAAGTAGCAGTGAGGAGGAGGGTCCCTCCCGCGTTGCCTCAGGGTGAGGAGGTCCACCGGAGCGTCTGCTGACGGCCTCCCTGAGCAGCTTCCGGCGGTGGGAGGAGATGAGCTTCTCTCGCTGTTTGCTCCGCTGTCCCTCGGTGGTCCGTACTGCCCTCCGGACAGCAGCAGTATGACCGGAGGGTGCAGAGGAGACAGCAGCAGGGGCGTCAGATGGTAATGACCCCGCCGGAGGTAGAGTGGAAGTGACAGCGGGAGGTGGAGAGGAGACGCCGGCAGGTGAAGCTGAGGCTGCCGCCGCCGGAGTGGTGACAGCAGCAGTGGCCAGTGGCGGAGAGGCGGTGATAGCGCCCACTGGATCCGGGTGTGGGGACCTGGGAGGGCAGCCCACAGTGTCGGCGTTTAGTCCAGCATTTGGATCTCTGGGGGTATCATCCTGCAACGCCGCGTAATGGTTGCTGAGGAGGAGAGGCGGAGGGGAATGTGACGGCTTCCTTGAGTTTCTGTCTCCACGAACCACGACCTCCGTCCAGGAATCCCGGGGATTAGGTGTTGAGCTGGAGGAAGGACGTGGGCGCACAGGATCCCACAGCAGCGTATCCGAGATTTCGGAGTGGATGGCCAGTAGCCTCTTGGACTCCGATGCAGCCATGTCAATGTAACTTGACAGCATGGATTCCTTCATCCGTAGCTCATCGGACAGCCTCCGGATGTCCTCCCTCAGGTTAGTTACTTCTCTTTTCGTTCGAGAAAGTGTAACACAGCCTTCGCAGTGAGAGGTTCTCCTATGTGCAGTAGACGCCATGTCGTTTAAGGTAAACAACAGTGTTGGCAGTCGAGTTAGCTATCCGCTAACTTCGCCAAACACACCCCAGGTGCTGTTAACGTCCTCAACACAAACCGCTTCGCAGTGAGTCTTGCACTCCGTAAGCTCCCTACGTCCTTGTAGAAGTTATTCTGTGATGTGTCTGTCCACAAGGCAAACCTACAGTTTTAAGCATGTTATCGATTTTTAACGACAAACACAAATGTATGTTCATTTGGTCTCATCAGACTTGTAGCCTCAGGGAACAAATAAATCATCAGTGCTTTTCCAGTCATTAATGACTGAGAGACCACATAGGTATAAATAGGTTTTCATTTGATTGAATGGTACAGTCACAAAAATGAGAACAAAAACAAAAACTTAAAACTATTTTTGGGGAGAAAAGGGAAATGTGTAAGGAGTGAATGTTGAGTCTCTTTAAAAACTTTGATGAAGATTTACGTGAGCTGTAATCTTAGTTAACATATGCAAACTGGTACTTGTTTGCATGTGTAGCTAATTTAGCATAGAAACATGCTATAGCATGCAAATCAAATGCTGGCAACAGGCCAGCAGATGGTAAACCACAGTGAGGTAAACACTGTGACATGAATGGAACTTTGAGCATCAATAATGTACCACAATAATTACAAGAATCTGGATTCCAGTTGTAATAATCATTAGGCTGATCATGAGCCTTTCTTTGAAATGTATGGTTATTCATCGCAACATGAATCCAACCCTCTACTGGTTGGATGAAATGGAAATTTGAATCTAAATGACATTTAATTAAGTGGCCCTAGTGGGATGAATTGACTGACACCTGAATGCTAGAGGTTGATCCTTGGCATGTTTTAAATCAAGGACAGAGACTTTGTTTCTGCACTGAAGGAGTCAAAATTAGAAGCAAGCTTTTAGGATTCTTTCTTCATTTCACAAAAGAGTGGCTGCTGTTCTGTATCCAACAGTTTTGGCAGAAACCCTCTATTTAGAATGAAGAAGGCATTATTTGGGCAACAGCTCACTCTGTTGGCAAAAGAGGAGAAGTACTACTCATCCTAAAACTGAATATACATTATATTTAGATTTTTATATTGTTTTATATGTTACATTTATTATTTTTAATTCATCCATGCCCACATAAAAATTTGTATTTCGTAACATGATCCTGAGAAAAATTGTATTTTTCTGCATTCTATACAGTATGTTGAGACAGAAAGAAATCACTAAGATGTGATTTTCTCTACATCTATGTTTGTATATCTACATCTGTGTCCATTTCTTGTATGTAATATGTTTTTCAGGAAGAGTAATTAATTGCAATAAAGCTCCATGTGTGAGTGATGTGATGTTATTTTTGTCCATACACATTTTCTTCTGTTGATATTTTAGGACTAACAGAGAAAATCATTACTGATGGATATCTTTCCCCCCTCATTTTCTTGTTCCCTCTTTTAACTAGCCTCTTACTTTATCATATTACACAGTATATACCTCTCTAAAAAAAAAAAGTCCCAAACACAGCAGAAGTTTAGACGGTAAACCACTACACCACAAGGCACTGTACACCATTGAAATGAATCTATTTATTAACCATCATCAACAAAATGAACAGGGGAAATGAGCAATGCCTGTACAGCATCAATACAAGAGTGACATATTGATTACTGAATTATAGATCAATTCAAGACACGTGGAAATGAAGAAATATACAAGATGGCATTCACAGGTCTTCTGTGGTCCAGACTTCGCAATCTTGGTTTTCCAGTGAAGGAGCAATAAACTCAACACTCGCTCAAATCGATTTAATTATGTACTGTGTAGCACCAGAATAACAATGAGGCTGAAACAAACATGCCCTTTTTAAGATGCCATGATGTGCTTCACAAAAGCTTCATAATTTATGCATCCGTTGGCATCCTCTTGGTTTTGCATCAGCTGCTCCACCTCATCCTCCCTCATCTTCTCACCTGTAGTACATAACGAAGAAACCAGAGGAACTGTCAGCTTGGTACATATCCTTGTGACCACACATGCATAAAATTAGCTTGCATTAAGGCTGTTCAACTCACCCAGTGTTGCCAGAACGTGCCTGAGCTCAGCACCCATAACTGTGCCGTTTCCTTCCTTGTCAAACACCCTGAGACCCTCCACAAAGTCCTCGAACGTTCCACGGTCCTTCGCTTTGCAAATGTGTTGGTGTATGGGCAGAAATTGGTCAAAGTCAAGCATCTTGGTCTGCATATCTGTGGAAAAATAAACCAAGTGCAGATTTATCCCAAAGACAAAGGAGTGGTGGACAGGTTTGTAGTTATGACCAGTGGTGAACTTTATTTCAACTTTTCTCTGTGTTTTAACTCTGTATTTGAATCCAGATCCGGTTAACACCAATCTGACTGCACACACACAGTGGAGTGACCACATACTGGCCACAGTACCAACCTTCAGCTTTAGGCTTTCCAAGGACATGCATGATCTCTGCATTGGTAGGATTCTGGCCCAAAGCCCTGATTAGGTCACCGCATTGGGCGTACGTGATTTTCATCTCGCTGGTTGGTGTTCTATCAAACAGCTGGAAAGCATCTTTGAAGTCTGTGAACAAAACTAAAACTGGTCATTTCTTCAGAATTCTACGCATGTTATTGTGATCCAAGAGTGCAAACAGAATCTTTGAAGGCTTGGAGATGCCGCCAGGGCAGCATAGTAGTGATCTATAATGGCATACCTCACATAAAAGGGTTCTCTGCTAATGAATCCTGAAAGAGTGAAACCCTGAGATGTTCTACTCTACCTTGACTAACATGCATCTTCAAGTCTTTACAAAGGGACTGACTGAACTAGTTGTGTATATTTTAAAATACCAGCATATGTCTGATCTAGGGTATCAGCAGCTGTTGCTCAACATTTCTCACACACTAATGGAAGGCATGATCACACAAACCATTTATTCCCTCTATAAATAACTAACAGTGCATGCAACACAAATGACAGCAACAGCCACCCTAAGCCTTACCCTCAAGTTGTTCAGGGGTGAATTCCAGCTGAAAACAGGGAAAGCAAACAAAGAGGTTAGAGGCTGCTGATCATTCAGGAGGTTGCAGACAAGACAAGACGAGAATGGTACATATAGCAGACAGAGAGCACATGGAATGCATTACGCTATCACCTCCACCTTCATTATGCCATCCCAGCAGATAGAGTTCTGGTCTGTTCTGGTCATTGTTTATCAGTGACCTTGGATCAAATGCTCCCTTCTCACTGAATGTATACAGATTGCTACTGTCAGCTTCATCTGAGTTTATTTATAGATACATCATGTGGCAAAGAGTCTTTGGTACTTTAAACTCTGGACATAACAGGATGTAACAATGACATTATGTTGCTTGCTTAAACAATAAAGTTCATGAATTCATCATATTTCTGCATTGTTGAGTGAAACAAGTGCTTTAAGACCTTAAAATTATATATTCTTTTCAAATCATCATTATCGTCCAATTATCAAATCGTCTAATTATTACAAGTAAGAGATATATGGTTGTATTTAGCAGTTTTCTGAAACAAGAGGGCACACTACTTGCACAGTTTAACAGTTTAGTAATTAAGTTTTTTTTTAAAAAAGTAGAGATGAATGTTTAACCAGATGTATGACACATTTTTACAGTCTGCTTTGCCCTCCAGTTTAAGCTGTTATTCTAAGTCTAAAAATAAGTCCTTGTTCCTACCCACAACTAATTTTGACTTTTTATACTCCATGTCTACTTTGGACTCCTGTCAGATTGTGCCCTAACTTTCTGTCTGATGTCTGCATATCTGCAAACCCCAGCCTCTCCGAGAAGCTTTGTGAAAATATTATCCAGAACTTATCTAAGCATGTTTAAAGATGGATGGAGATGGCTATAATTATCTATATTTTTCTTCCTCCCGGCTTTTCCACCCTCCTGCCCTCAGTGGAATGGTGTGGGTGGTCCGCTACTCAGAGACATAATGAAAATCATATTTTGTGGCTCTAACCGCGCTTCATTGTAACATGGCGGCTCGCTCGACCAGGAAAACATTTATCCATTGAGAAAGGGCCAAGTCAGCAGAAGACAATCTTTCCATGATGTCTGACACACCAATTAGTTTGCTTCTGAACCTCACCCTAGCACAGAGCTACAGCTTCTTTAACTGTGTTTGGTTGTGCATGTTCTGTAAAGCTGTGAAGTAATAAAGCTACAATGCAGATTACCAGAGAACACAAACTCTTTCAGACAACTGCACTGGCCTGGTTGACTTGCACTGCCAAGTTTAGGTCACATGGGGTCTCTGATGCTCTTTAAACACATGCAAAGCCAGTAACACCGAACAGCTTCTAGGAAATCTCCTTGTTGTTTTATGGTTAGGGCTAGGATTAAGATTATAAGATGATTCTAAGTTTTGCTTCCACATTAAATAATTATTGGTCCGTGATTTTTAAAAAAGGAGACATATTCACTTAGAACACTCTAAATTTAACAGTAGCCTATCTCCATCTTATCGTCTGTCTGCACTGGTACACATGGCTGCTGATGTTTTACCGTCACTGATGCCGGGTCAAACTCCGGAGTCTTGGGGCGCTCAGGCTCTGGGGGTTTAGGGGCCGCTGGTGCAGCAGGTTTTGGCTCTTCCTTCTTCTTAGGGGCCATTTCTAGAAGCACTCAGGAGGCAAAGGGGACACAGCAGATCCTGAACACTGCAGACAGAGGTGGGCGATTAGAGCCCCTTTATCCACAGTCCACAGGTGTCACCCCCCCTTCATGTGCAACCACTCTGCCAACAATAGGGAGAGGACTATAAAAGGATATGCCTTTGTGATTCTATTTAAGACAAAGCCTGTTGTTAAGTGTGTGTGTGTGTGTGTATGTGTGTGTGTGAGAGAGAGAGAGAGAGTGTGTGTGTCTGTGTGTGTTTGTGTTTCTGTACACAATCAGAATATGAATGATGGAAAGCCTGGAACCTTAATCAGGCTACTTTCATTAACACAAATGAGTCCTTGTGTAACCTAACCTATGTTAGACTGCTGACCTTCGTGGGTGAAGTGCGATGGTTATTAGTGAGGAGGGGATGAAGAAAATGATGATTGCAGAACAAGAGGAGCAATTTTTTAAAACTGAAATATGACAATGCTGTATGATGAACAGCAATTATCCTTGATTAAAATTCAAAATCACAACCAATGAGACAGCAGCATTCACCGTGCACATAATGTGCCAGGACAAGCCTTTATCATAACCGTTTATCTGGTATGATCAGAGGGATTTGTGCAGCATTAAACTCAAATCCACCACAAAAAAGCATTCGCAAAATGCTGTCTCTGTCTGATCTGAGATTTTCAACTGTAGTTATATGTGGACAAGCCTCTTTTAAAGCTAAGCATCAAAAACACACAAGTCAGGAAAATAATCTGGAATGACACTCAGTGCCACTTCATAAAACTTCCATCCACGCTTGAAGGGAAAGAGACGTTTCAGTGGCAGCTAGAAGGATGTCTTTGGTGTTCGCATTGTCACTAAATGTCAAATAACTCCAGCAAATTTTCAGTTATATTGTTAAAAAAAAAAAAAGTTTAGTGTCCTCGAAGCTGACATTCACAGTAGTGCCATATTTCATGTAATATTTAGATTTAACAAGTCTTGGTTAAGATGTACATTCACAGAGCTGCTTAATGGCATTTTCTTTCTAATAAATACTGCTGTTTTGCATCCATACTATAACCTGTGTATCCAGCTATAGAACCTCATACATTTTTAAAAAGTCAGTTCTGTAGCTGACGTATCCATGTCAACAGATTTATCCAACTACAGAGGCAATAAAGCCATAAAAGTTTATGTTGATAATGCATAGAATGCCCGCTCTAGAGCCGAGTTTAAAAGACATTTCTGTTTTGATTATATAATTTTGTTTGCCTCTCATGTCTTCTGACATACTCTGCATAGCATCTGAAACTACATTTCATCCCCTCTTCACTCTATAAAGTACTTCAAGCGATTTTTCTGTAAAAACAGTTTTGAACTTCAACAAAATATCTTGAAATGACCGACAGAAAAGTCCTACTTATTATGCCTCTCCAAAGGTGTAACAAGAAATGCAACACTATGGTGGTAATCATTTTTATAAAAAAGCCCACATTAATAAAAGGTTCAGCAGTGTGTCAGGGTCACTAAATCAAAGGATATTGCATTTTATCTCCTGAAGAATGTCCCATTCATTTGCTTCACAGTAGGACACCACATTTAAATGTCATGACAGCAGGTGAGTCTGAGGCCATAAATAATGCTGATTATTATCATAATGATACAGACTGAGTCTTTTAGTTAGCACCTTATTGTGTAGTGTTTGTGTGACCTAAAATTACTGCTATTGGTTTTATTTTGAGCTGCACAAGTCTGTGGTTAGAACTTTCGCCTTGCAGCTAGAAGATCGCTGGTTCATGTCTCGGCCTTCCAGGTATCTTTCTGCATGGAGTTTGCATGTTCTCTCTGTTCATGCATGGGTTTTCTCCCGCTTCTGGATGGTTTTATTTTTGAGGCATTCATTATTTTTGAGGAGCACAGTCTATAGGTGGTGAATAGAATAGGTATGGATTAAGATTGGCACTTTGATATTTGCACTAGCGCTGCTATCTATTATGATTATCTGACTCTTGATATATGGAGGATCAACTATGACTCATTCATAAATAAAGTTTATATATTTTTTGCTTTGTATTCCCCTCAAACATAATTAAATCCCTTTATCTTTGCACTGAAAGATGTCACTCAACAGCTGCTCTGGGATTGTGTTTCAAATATGGGCTCCCACAAAGCTCATGTGACTAAGGTGGCAACTGTTCAAATCAACAGAAAAGCAAATGGTGAGTTTGGCAAATCCACTGTGAGGAAGGGCACCCAATGTATGGCCTTCATCATTTGCTGGGCTTGCAATGCTGAAGCAGAAATGAAAAAGCTTTGAGATTTTCTGTTCATAATGAAAATCCAAGACTTTTAATAAACCGTGAATGTTGAAATATTATTGAGATATGTCCTTTCATCTGCATTTACAGGCTGGAAAAACCAATAATTTTGTAGATGCCTGAATGAATTAAACACCAAGAATTAAATCCATTTCTTTGGAGATGTTGTCAGAAACAAAGCAGACAAATACGGCAGCTCAAAATACTGTAGAGTGACCTGTCAATAACAGTTTGTAAGTGGGATTCAAATGGATGGTTTTTTAATTGTTGGCAGACTTTTTGACATATCATTGCAAGCTGATACTGCAAAGAGAAACCACAATCTATAATCCAGAGGCTATTATCCTATTGCGAAAATTAAGAGAAGCACCCACAGGAAAAAAATCATTTGGCCCGCTCTGCTTCTATTTGCTCGCGCTCACTGCGGCCTGGCCTGGAAGAGATGGGGCATAGAATCATTAGATAATCATCAGATTAGTGCATGCTGGAGAAATAATAAACCATGGCTGCAATTTGTTTCTCATTATTTTCAAACAGAACATGAATAAAGTTGTCAGTCCTGCTTGAGCTAACCTACATAGAGACACAGACAGAAACAGTGTATATCAGAGAGTATAAATGGATCCAGCCCCGTATAGCTCTCTACCAATCCCCCTCTTTCAGATCCCACCAGGTGATTGCATGGACAGGCTCCAGCAACAATTCACAACATGGCAGACTGCGTACAGACTGCATACAGACCAGCTCTTGGAACATCTGAAACCTGGGTGGTTTGCTATTTTGGAGTTAGCCTGTTGTCTGGTTGGTATGTGCCTTGGAAAGGCTCCAATCTGCGGTGCACAATGCCAGTCGTTACTGTGGCCCATCAGACGACCTTCAGTGCAGCTGTAGCCTTTGCAGTGTGATGCTTTGGAAGCCTGGATAAATTATGTAACCACCACAAAGCATAGTAGTCCAATTCAGATGTGTTACTGTTAAACAAGAACTCTTCGTCTGAAAAACAAAACAAATCACAGGCTAAAATCATCAGTTGTGACTGGTCTACCAACTTGCTGTGAGGGAGTGTGCAGTATTTCAACCTGCTGTATGTGTTGTAACAGTAGAGTGTGAAATCCGGTTAAGAAAGATACAGAGAACCTTATTTTCAGAAGAAGGAGGTGGATAATCGGCCACAGTGGCTCCTCTGACAGGAAAGACAAGAGAGTTCATTCAGACATTTGCTCTGACAAATGTTAATGTCGAATATACAAATTTAATCAACTCCAGTGTTTCCATTAATTATGTGAAAAATTATAGTGTATACTACCATTGAAAACTTTGGGGTCACTTAGAGATGTCCTTATTTTTGAAAGAAAAGCCTTTTTTTCCAATTAAAATAACATTAAATTAATGAAAAATGCAGTTTAGACATTAAATTAATGTGGTAAATGACTATTCTAGCTGGAAACGACTGATTTTTAATGGAATATCTACATAGAGGTACAGAGGAGCATTTCCAGCAACCATCACTCCTGTGTTCTATTGCTACATTGTGTTAGCTAATGGTTTTGAAAGGCTAACTGATGATTAAAAAACCCTTGTTCAATTATGTTAGCACATGAATTAAAGTGTGAGTTTTGATGGAAAACATGAAATTACCTGGGAGACCCCAAACTTTCTAACGGTAGTATCGATAAATTAGCATTTGTAGTTCGAAAACCATTTTTAAAATATTTATCTTCAGTGTTTTTACACAAATATTGCATTATTACTCATATAAAGGACATTAAAGTGATATGCACTGACTCATGGATTTGAACTCAGCCTTTGATGTGATTCCTAGATATTAAATTAAGGGTCTGTTCCTTACTATTTAATTATTACCTCAGAAGTTGTCTATCTCCTTCTGTAGTAGCGGGTTCTACGCTTGGGGCAACTCTTTCACTGACATTTAGATTTCTTATAAAGTGCAGTATCAAGTGTATGCAGCACTCTGTAACCGCATTAAGAGACATAAAATCCCCTAAGGCTCAGTACTACGGCCCTGCTGAGGCGACACTGCTCCACTGTGATCATTTACGAGCACTCTGGATACAGTGTGTCCACGCCAATGTTAATACTAATAAGGTGGTTAATACACCAGCTGGATTCCTGGTAGTTGTGACGTGTTCATTATCAGGTCCACAAGGCAGTCAGTGAAGTGAAAGAGCGTGTAATTAAACTGTCCCCTGTCCAACTAGGACCTGATGTGGTATCCAGTTTAGTGTGCTCAAGTGGACGGTGCCAGTCTGTACAGGCTTCCATCCAGCACAGACCCTGTTGCCAAGATGTTTGGCAGAAGTTCCTGTTTAGTAAAGATAATATAAACACTGTTTTTTAGGGACTCTCAGCAGGATTTCCTCTAAAACATATTTATACGAAACATTTATGCTCTTCCTGTTTATATGTATGTGTCTGACAGTGTGCTTTGCCAGAGAGCAACATCTAATTTACAAAGTTTAAATTATTCTTTCACAATCATCTAAGCGGCTCCAACGTCCACCAAATATTTGTAGGATCCCTTCAGTTAAAAATAATCTATTATTTGGGATGTCACTGCGTGAGATGAATGTTCCTCTTGAGGAACTTGAAGCAAACTATAAGCTGAAATAATGGCATTAAAAATGTAGGAGAGATGGGAGAGGTCAATTTCAATGTAAGGAAAGTGACTGAGCTTAAATAAATGTAAGGCAGAGATGAAATGGATATATTATGTTATATTATGATATATGATATATTATGCACTTTTTTTTTTTGCTTTGTTTTCTATGTTCCTCATAAAATGTTAGCTTAGCTTTTGATGCAGGAGGCCTTGGAAATCATTCTTTTGCAGCCTATAGAGCCTTTGTTGTTTGACTATCTGATATGACTTGAGTGTGTTACGCTGAAGAGGTGAGGTTCAGGTGTGCTCCCGCATTTATGTTTCATTTGATGTGATATTTGATGTTTGTTAATGTTGCTTTGTGATTTGGTATTCTCTAATCAAAAAACACCTTTAGCATCAAAAAAGCATCCTCTCAAACCAAAACATCATACATCAAAGATTGCACAGTGAGAAAGAAGGAATCCTTTCTACGGTCAATAAGCCTGCGTTAGATCTTGTCAACATGTGTCCTGTCAAACACCAGCAGCCCAGCCAGCAGCTGAACCACACTGCCCTCCTATGGTCATGGGGTAACTAGCTATAACTGAATATGTCACTTTGAAGTAAATCTTCTTTTGGATCCACAATGATTTGTCCTCTCTCATTTTTCTCATCTCATCTTTGAAATATCTGAATCTAGGATGTTTTAACCTAAGGCTTACATGAGTTATCACACAGAAACTAATGGGATAATCTGACCACCATGGATGCAGCGCCCTGCTGAGCAGCATCATTTCTTAGGTAACCTTGTATAAAAGTGTCCTCACATTAGTTTGATGTCACATCAAAGGCCCCACACTCTCTGTTCTATGAGTAATTATCCATCTCTGCACTATTTCCATACACCAATTATACACTGCTCTCACTTTCATGGCTCCATGGGAAAAGAGAAAAGATTTATTGAGGTGTGATACATGTATAGCTCCTCCTGAGGACAATCATTCTCAGAGTTTTACTCAGCAGAGCAGACAGTCTCTGTGGCTCACAGTAACCACCAGGATCCTCTTTCTGTGAGGTGACAAGGCCAGCACTTCAGGTCACTGTGACAGACTACTTAAAATTGTGTTCTTGGCTGTGGTCTTTGGACAGAAGGTGTTGGCGTTACAGTCCTCCCGCTAAAGCTGTTTTTCACCTAACTTTGACCTATACACTGCTTTTGACTATTGATCAGCTAAGTGTCTTCCTCTACTCTGTCCACATTGCATTTGTTTACCAGCCAGGTCTCTATTCAGGGCAGTGGAGCAAAGTTAGACCTTAACTTGCCTTTTGTCACAAACATAGTACTGAGACTGCATTGTTATGAGTGACCAATGACACAACTTTGCCTGCAGACAAAAGACAATATTCCATTCTCATCTTGTTTACTTCATAGGTTGCATAATTGAACTGACATTTCTTAAATGGTTTCTTATTTATTTGACTAACAGATATTTAATAAGTATAGATCATATTGAAAGAGGAAGACTAAAATGTTACTGAGGAAATGCAAGCATGCTGTAACAAAATATTTTGGTGGTTAGATTTCAGTGGGGAGTAGCATCCTGAAGAAAGCTCTTAGATGAAGATTAAACATGAAGAGAGGACCCATTAGAGTCTAGATGCTGCTGGTGGAGGACAGATAGCAGGTGTCTAATGGATATTGGCTGAGTCTCCCTGGATATCTGAATGAGTGAGAGATGTCGAGGAAGATAAGTGACAGAATTGCAGTGAATTTAAAGAACGGAGATCACAGACTGATCGACTCATGAGGGCGGTGATGTTGAGATTGAGAGTGGAGTGATCGAGATAGCGTGGGAAAACAGAAGAGAGAATAACGCAGTGGAAATAACTCTTATACACCCATAGGAATAGAGGCAGAATATGAGCGAACAGATCTATGTCATGAAACTCATGCTTTAGCATCATTTTAATGTTTCTATCAATAATAATGCTCAGCTCAAAACATCACATCACTGTTGCATCACTGTTATGCTGATGACACCCAAGTCTATTTCTCTGCTCAACCTAGTAACCTGAATCAACTGTCCTCCTTCCATGATAACTTTGCTGCCACCAAAGGCTGGACATTGCTTAATTTTCTCCATCTAAACTCTAATTTTCCCATTTCAATCAAACTTACTACTAGAATCTAGGTGTCACCTTTGGCTGGTACACATATGTTGGCCATCATGGTAGTAAGGCTGTCCTATCCTGTCTTCTTAAGCAAAAAATATTACTAAAATCAGATTAGCTTTACCTCTACAGATGTCACACTTTCAATATATTCCTTTATTTTTCTATGCTCAGTTTAGATCATTGTTAAATCCTCTACACATCTTCCCCTCAAGCTGCTTTAAATCGATTTTAGCTGGTTTGTTCGGAAATAGCCGGCAGACTTGCATTCCTTCTGTTAGCAACTGTAATATTTTCCAGATCCATTTGATTATTCCTGTTTTCTACCCTTTGTCCATCCCTTGCTCCAAGTGCAAATAAATTTGTGATTGTGCCTTTGCAGTTTTAACAAAAACACCTGGAATTATTTGCCTCAGTCTGTTTTTGCTGAACGTTTGGACTGTTTGAAGCAGCTGCTAAAAGCCCATCTTTATATGCAAGAATTTCACCATCCTCCATTCCAATCTAATTCTAATTCTGCTTTTTCTGCTTATTTGTCTAAAAATAATACAGAAATGTTATACATGTACATGATACATGTAAATAATACAATAATTTTTCAAAAATTTCAAATGCTTTTGTTCACTGTTTTAATTGTTAAGACTGAACAGCTGTACCATGTAGTAAACACCACAAATGGGAACAAAAACTATATTTGAATGTTTTTTCTTGCTTTGTATGTAATATAATTGACTGATGAATTTTAGTTTTGTTTATTTTCTTATTTATTTTTGGCAAACTTGATTTGGACTGGCAAAAACTCAAAAAGTCTTCATTAGTTTACGTAGTTATTTAGACAACAACAATATTTTTATCGCCCATGTAAATAAATCTGGCATCTTAGCCTCAGAGCCTTTTTCAATTAGTTTCTCAATTACATGCAGTGAAAAGATAATTGGAGATATAGCAAATCTCATTTTTTGGAGCAATTTTTACACTACCCATCCAAACAAAAGGTCGCACAGTCTAATATTTCATTGGACCCCCTTTAGCTCTGTGGATGACACACATTTGCCGTGGCATCGTTTCGATAAGCTTCTGCAAAGTCACAGCATTTATTTCTGTCCGGAGCTGCATTAATTTTCTACCACGATCTTACATTCATGATGGGAGAGTCAGACCGCTGTGCAAAGTCCCCAAAGATTCTCGGTGGGGCTGAGGTCTGAACTCTGTGGAGACCAATCCATGTGTGAAAATGACGTCTCATGCTCCCTGATCCACTCATTCTCAATGTGAGCCTCATGAATCCTGGCATCGTCATCTTGGAACATGTCCATGCCATCAGGGAAGATAAACTCCATTGATGAAAAGACCTGCATATACATTCTGTATATTCAGGTAGTCAGCTGACTTCATTCTTTGCTGAACCCGACCAACCCCAGATCATAACCCATAACCCCCACAGGCCTTTTAGGCACCAGGCATGATGAGTGCATCACTTCATCTGCCTCTCTTCTTACCCTGATGTGCCCATCACTTTGGAACAGGGTAAATCTGAACTCATCAGACCACATGATATTTGTTTAGTCCCAAACTTTTGTATTCCCTTCACACTATGCATGTGGAAATGATCTTACTTTCACTATTCAACATATCCATGAGTTCTTTGATTTCCTACGATCATCCAAGAGTTTGTTCCGACTACATGTGTTTCCGGAAGATGATGGTTCACCACTGTCTTTCAGATTGTAATAATGCTTTGGATGGTTCTTAACCTGATTTTAGCAGTTTCATCTCCTTAGTTGTTTTCTTTGCTTGATGCAGGCCAATAATTTGACCCTTCTGAAATAGATTAGCATCCTTTCTGTTACATGTAGACTACAATTCCATGACAACAAACTCCATCTACTGAGAAAAGGTCACAGGAGACAATCAAATCTCCAAACAGAAACTCAAGCTGACCTTTCTGAGACTGTTTTGTCAACTGCTACATTCTGGTGCGCAGCTCTTTTTCTTTCTGATGGACTTTGACATGAGTCACACACCCCCATGTCTGTTTTTGTTTTTGGTGGAGCTCTTTTTTTTACCCACCACTTGGAAATTTGTTGACACTGTTGGACATATTTGTCGAACAACACATTCTGTATTTTATATGTAGGCGTGAGACGGTTGCATGTTGTGTTTTAATTGTAATTGTCAATTCTGGAACAATTTGTTCAACTTTTGGCAGTAGATCTCATGTGAAACACCTCTTGGAAAAACTTGCACAAAGCACCCAAGGACCTCGTTTGGGTTTTATGAGGCTGATAATGACAAAAAGTGAAATTTAATGACTAAGCGTGTACTTCACTTGGTGGCTTTTAAAACACTTGTGGTTAAAAAGATGGTATTTGGTATTTGGTCAATATAATGTGTCACAAGTCTGTTGATAGTGATCTCTTTGTTAGGTTTGGAGGTCAGTAAAAGTCATTAGCTAGCTCATGCTTCCTTATCTTTCTGAGCCATGTGTTTGATGAAAGGGGCCTCAAATAGCTCGACATCAACGTGGAAGAATGGGGTTAGCAATCAGCAAAGAGCTCCACCTCAACAGTGTGAATGTCTAACCCATGTTCAGAACGTCAGGGATGAACTTCCTGTGACCAGATTTGTTCTTTTACTCTATTTCAGGGGTATACCGTTGGGAGACCTGAGTGGATGAGCTGTCAAGACAAGAGTTGCTTCAGAGAAGATGAGCTGACCCCAATCCAGCTGGAAATAGCTTCCCTTGGGGACTTTCACCAATTGTTTAGAGACAAAGGCAGGGTATTGACTGAATTCTAAGTGACATTCATTGTCTTCAAATCATGACCACAATATATGGAAATGATTAAAAAATGAAGCAAAGGAGAAGAAATGATTCCAATTCGCATCCCAAGTGCTTTTTGGAGGGTTTGTGGTGATTATACAAAACTCTCCATCTCCTCTGAACATGATAAATAACTTATATTTCTGCATGGGAAGCTTTCACATGCAAATCAAATATCTAAATTCCTTTGTTAAAGTTATGTGAAAAGTTAAGATGTTGGTTGAAATATATAAAGAATTCACAGAAAAACATATGACTGAAAGTGTAAATACAAATCTGCACATGTAAAGGCCTGCATGATACATGAAACCGTAAGGTCAGTACAAAAAATATGTTCACACACGAAAACTATCATGTGTCCCAACATACAGTACATGTGCTTTGAATTTATATGTGGGTTTTTACATCACTTTGGGAAATGCGTCACACAGATATACAGTTTCAGTGTCCCAGTTCCTGGGCAGTTGAAGATTTTCAGGGTGAAGTAAATTTCTTTTGCTGTTTTTTTTAAAAGTATGTGTTAATGTGAAGATGTTATCGGATTTTGAAGCATTTTAAAAAAGCAGAGACAAAGTTATCTCCAAAATGAAAATGAGGGACAGTAAGATGAAATGGGGTAAAATCACTTTTTGCGAGTATAATCCCTGAGAGATTTCTTGCTGTCAAGGGCATGAACCTGTGTCCAGTGTTTTAGATGATTGCCTATTTTTCATTTTCAGCAAAGCTCTCTTTTATGTTCACATTTGACTCCTACTATTCAGCTAATATAAATGCAAAGTAAGAAGCATCAAAACTGACTTAGTACCAAGCAGGATTCAGTCTATGACTGCATCTGGATGAGTTATTTGTTAGAAAATTACAGTACAGTGCAGCTACTAGCATATACTTAGCTTCCACAAATGGCAGGGAAAATAATCACCTAACAGCATGATGCTGATTTTTGTCCCATATTACCAAGCGCTCTTCTGCTTTCGATAGATAGATAGATAGATAGATAGATAGATAGATAGATAGATAGATAGATAGATAGATAGATAGATAGATAGATAGATAGATAGATAGATAGATAGATAGATAGATAGATAGATAGATAGATAGATAGATAGATAGATGAGAAACACCGTTATATTGTAGCGGTGCATGAGTCCTGACTTACAGACACTTGGAGGTAGATATTAATCAACTGGCTGTCGAGGATCAGAAGCACCACAGTTCTATGATAAACACAATAGTGGAGGTTGCAAGACAGGGTCAAAAAAAAAAGGTTGTTATTGACAGAGACGGGTACTATAGCCAGCAGAAGTGGCATGGAGATACAGTAATTGGCTTAAACCCACATTTAACCTTTTATAGTGAATGTCTCAAAAGAGAAGCTTTATTTAGCCAGGAGAGACGCATAGAGAGACAGATATTGACAGAGAGATCAAAAATTTAGTGGAGATTATGCATATGTCTCTAGTGTTAATCTTCTGCAGCTTACAGTATCTTGAGTCTCCCGTGGAGAAGCAGCGGGGTGCAGTTTTCCACATGGAAAATGAGCAAACAAACGATCACATTCTATTGCTGTTTGTTTGACAGCTTTCATATTGTTCATTATCGCTTACCCCAGGAATAACCTATTCATGATAGGAACGAAGCCAAGGCTGATAAAGGCTGAGGATATTGTTACAGTAATACCATGACCTCTGAAAGATAAATATGCAGTGTTTAAAAAAGGAAGAAAAAAGACAAATTAACAATATATTACTATTATTATTCTGTATGCTGTTCGAATATACATTTTTTTTATAATATATGGTACCTATGTTTCAGTAAATCTGGTGGTTTTGCTGTATTGGTGCTGAATATTTCATATTTCTTAATGTTAAAAACGACATTGGTATAGGGCTTTGTCTTTGATTTAATGAGTAAAGCGATGCAGCAGCAGACTGAGAGTAAGAACACATTTCAACAGAAGAGAGTGAAATGCTTATTGTAGCTTTGTTTTTTTTTTGTTTTTCTGTTGTTGTTATTGTATTAAGTGACAAAAGGAGGACAGCCAGGGAGTTTTTTCACAATGCAACTCAAATCATTTGCTCAAGCTTTCCACAACATATTATATACTTCCAATGAAGATGGAGTGCTTAAATTACTGGTCTGATGACAGTCCACATATATATTTTTTTGTCATCAAGAAATCACATGTATAGTAAATACCATCTGTGCGACAAGCTTACAAATTGCTGGTTTTGGTCTTTTTGTGGCTTTAGTGTTTAGTTATCTGACATGATGAAGACGCTGTTGAAAAGTCTGAAAATTCACATAAAGAGGAATGAAAATGGTTACACGGTGAAGGTGTCTAACACAAAGGATGTGCATAAACTTAGAAGCACCTAGCTGGAATGGGGACAAGCTCTTATTGTGAATTTGTGTTCGAAGGCTGACGGCTGAACGTAAATAAAGGCTTTGTGAAACACCAGGAGCTTCACCATTGTCTGGCTGGGCTTTGCTACATTGGGAGACCTAAATATGTTGTGGGCGGCAGGAATTGATGGGACTTAGAGACACCCCACAGTTTAATCATTTGTTCCTTGTATGATTTCCAACTGATAAATCACAGTCAATTTGTAGTAGGATCACAATCATGTGATTGTCAGCAGGTAACTGACGCAGTGTTGACGTCATGGTTACAGCGACTCCTTGCCGGCCTCTATATATCGCAATGGAAAATCCTTAACAAAGCCATGGATCCAGACTATAAGCCATCACTATGAAAATCTAATCAGTTGGTCCTTGTGTCATTTTTGACTTTCCCTGAAAATTTCATCCAAACCCGTTTGTCCGTTTTTGAGCAATGTTTCACACAGACAGACAGACAGATTCACAGATTCATAGACAAACCTGCACCAATCATCACATAACTCCGCCGTTCCTTGGCAGAGTAATAAGGCACAACAATAGAAACAAACATAACACAACAAAGCAAAAAAATAAAATGAAATAAAAAAACATATCTGAAAAGGAGTAGGACGAAGCATTAGCTTTTTTACTCTTACCACTTCTCCATCTTGACCATCAGTCACTCAGTACCCCACTCCCATATTTATTTATGTACATATTTACAAAAAAAAAAGAAAATAAATAACATAAATGAAGAAAGATTAAATAATCACTGATATATCTGTGTCAAGAAGGAGGGGCCTCCTCCCTGTACCTCATGAAAACCATATTTTTGTACTGCTTTTTAAACTGGGTCGTGCGTGGACGTTGCTTGAGCCCTACCTCCAATCCGTTCCATAACCTCACTCCACATATTGAAAGACAAAAGGACTTCAGTGTAGTGTGAAATCTACCATGTTTTGAAATTAAATATCCCCATTCCAATTATAACCTCAATCTCCATTAAAAACAACTTCTGAATATTTATGGGAAGTTGGTTGTTGATTGCTTTGTACAGTATTTATGCTGTTTGAAAATGAACCAGGTCAGTGAATTTTTTGTATTTTTTATTTTTAAGAAGAGTGAATTTGTGTGATCTCTTTAACCAGTTTTATGAATTGTCCTTTTTACTCTTTTTTGTACTAGTGATTGACTGTAGTGAACATGTATATGTATTACCCTAAACCCCCAAACATTAATTTAGTTATGGTAAGTTAGGGTGAGGGGAAATATTGTTTCTATGAATGAGCTTTCAAGTTCAATCCAATAATGATGCAACTGCTGTCCATCCTATTACACAGAGGACTGTGGTTTTTGTCTTTTACCTCATTATGGTAATTCACTGCTACATTGTTTATGGCAATAAAAGTAAACTGATGTATATCAGTGAAATGATCTTGACTCTAAATCCGAACCTGTTCTGAGGTCTATGCTTTTGAAAGGCTCACGTCTCCATGTGCTCCTCTGTAATGAGTCCTCCAAGTAAAAATTTGATTTGATGCCGTATCATGTGAGGATATTTTCAACAACACGAGAAGCCATTTGTGGACAAACAACTTAAGTGGGGATACTTTTGCACCAAATCTGTGCTCTGTGTAGCGGGAGCATATGGCAGTTGATGACTTTGATGCTGAAACATTATTCTCTCTGATGGATGATGCATGTGTTGTCATGGTCCACAGTAGCAGCCCATCAGTGTGTTCCAGCGGTGAGAGCTTTTTACACTGTTTCTATTTTCAAAAAAATGACATTGCAATCCCAGCAGCTAGAGCACAACAGCAGCCAGGATAGGCAGTGCTGATTATGTGTGTCAAAGCTTTCCACTAAGCATAATCATAACCTGCCGAATATGTTGAAGGCTGCGATTCTGTATGAACTGTTGAGAAAAAGGCAATTTCATATGCAAACAGTGGGACATCTTCATACATGAGGACTTTGGATTGACCATTGACCTCAGAGCAGGAGAGGCTTCTGAATCAGAAAGGGCAAGTTTTAAATAGGAGCAACAGCCTCGTCCGCCTCACAGAATGACATGTGAACCATTGTGCTGGAGACAGACAGAACTGAAACCTACATGTTCTGTTCGGGGCTTTGCAAACCTCTCCGAACGCTACAAAAAAACATGCATGATATTTTAACAGCTTCATACCAGATAGTACATTTGTAGAAGAAATTTAATCATTTATTTTTTTTGTTTGTTTGTTTTTTTTACAAAGAGCTCTGTGGCTGTCAGTAATTAAGTATGGTGTTCCACATGGGCCAGTTTTGGGACCAAGTTTGTTTCCACTATACATGCTTTCGCGTGGGCACATTATTCACAAACACAGTGCTTCTTTTCAATTTTGTGCTGATGATACACAGATGTACCCGCCTGTTAAATCCTCTAAACCTGTGTGCTGCATGTCTGATTTCAAAAAGTGGATGTCAGATAACATCTTCAAGATTCTTGTTATTGGATCACGGCACATGACCAAACAGATTTTGGCATCAGCTGGTTCATTTTTGATCATGCCAGACTTGTGGCAAGGAAACCTGGTGCCTGGTTTGATAGTAATCTCAGTTTTGAACGCCACACTTCTAAGCCGTGCACTCTTGTTTCTACCATCTTAGAATTATTTCAAAAAATAATGCCTATATAAAGCTTTAAAGACCATTTTACATGCTCTTATTTCATCACATTTGGGATACTTCAACGGCCTTTTTACCTGCCTGAACAAGAAATCTATTGACTGACTCCAGACTGCACAGAACTCAGCTTTTAACCAGAACCAAGAAACTACCATTACTCCCATGTCAGCCTCTTTGCGCTGGCTCTCAGTATGTTTTAGGATAGATTTTACGGTTTCACTGCTTATTTTTAAGGCCCTTCTTTAGGCCATCTCTGCTTGTTATATTTCTGACCTTTAAATACCGCATTCACCATTATGCACTTTAAGATTATGGGCCAGAGGTCTGTTGTCTGTTGAAGGAGCGCAGCTGAAAACTAAAAGGGGCAGAGTGTTTGGAGGTTGGTTGAGTCATCTTTAAACATCCTTGAATCAATAAAGCTTTAATGATTTTATGTGGTTTTTAAAACTGTGTGTTTTCACCTCTTCTATGTTTATGCACCATGTTGGGCTTTTTTTTCTGTCTTTTGAATGATGGTGATTTTATGATTTGGGAATCACTTTGTAACTTGGATTTTGAAAAGTGCTTCATAAATAAAGATTATTGTCTTTTTAAAGTTATTTTTATTTTTGCAAAAGTAACTGTCACAAAATACACCTTAAGCTATGGAACTGCAGCTATGTAACTGCTGTCAGATTGTTCCTGCATTTAAGCTTCATGGCAAATCATGTGAGGTTTGACTTCCAAACTAAACTGAAAAATGTGTTAAACATAATTGCAGATGCTTCTGAATCCTGAATCCAAATTGCACAGTAAAGCAGCACACGGTGCCTCAGATTAAAAAATCTCCTGCATTACGTCTCGGTAATCCAATCCTACTAGATGCAACTTTTGAGAGACTGCAGGGGAAAAAAGTGGTTTGGCAAAGGCCCTACGATCTGTTGAATGTGGAGTTTGTTTGAGGGGTGAGAAAATATGTCATTTCGGAGTCGTGGTTTAGTCCAACGTAAGAGAGAGCGCACCAATGAGAGGCTTCGACGCTCCACCCTACCTGCCTCCTTTCCGCCCCCCCTTTTCCATCCACATACTCACTACTGAACACGACCTGCCGCCTGCCACATCTGGAGCCGCTTCCCAACACGAGAAACTTCAACTTTTGCTTTTTTACGCTGCGCAAAAACACTCAGGCGTTTGCGCGTAGTCTGTCCGTCAGGGCGAATTTGGCTCTCTGTTGATAGTAAGTAGAGATTCTTGAAGCCAAGTTGGCGTTTCTGTCTTCTCTGAGCGTTTTTTAAACCCATCACCATTGGTAAACAGAGCCGAGTTTCATACATTCAGTTTGTTGTCGAAGTGACACGCTTGTTGCGCACGGTTCCTGGAAACAACACAGATGAAACGTTTCCATGTGATGTTAATTTATAAAGAGTGGGTGGGGGGAAAAGGAGAGCACTGAGTTGCAAATCACATGTATGAAAAGTTTGTAATTTCACGCTCTGCTCTGTCACAAAGCTGCTCCTTTACTAATAAAGCCTGTCTGAGAGCTGCTGGTTCACTGCGCGATATGCATGAAGGCGTTGATGGGGACGTGAGTCAGAGCAGGAATGAAGCTGTGAAATTCAACAGCGACTAGTGATGGAGTGATACAATTTGGACTGCTCTTTTTTTTGTCTAACACTGATCTAACGTTTGGACCAGAGGACTGGAATAAGCCATAAGGCGCACGGCTCCATACTGAAGTGTTTAAGTTAGTCTGAGGGGAAATTTAAAAGACCTAAAAATACAGCGTTGGTTTCTTCCCTACAAAGAATCATTTGAACTTCCCACCGCAGAGCGAGAGCGACATAAATAGTTCTGACATGTGGATGTAATTTCAGAAGAGGAAAAAAAGACAGATGCAGAGAAATAAAGCGCGCCGGCTGAGTCTGAGCATATAGTAGATTATAGGAAATTAAACCGAGGGGGCAGAGCAGAGGCGATTACTGAGTTATGATTTCACAAGCCGCCATAAGCATCGAGAGGCCAGATGGAGTGAGAAAACACAACTCGCTCCACTTTGAAGAGAGTTAAGTAGATTAAATAATTTAATCTGAGCTTCATCAGCATCTGTTTGAGCCCCTGCAAGGATTCTTGGAGATAGAGCTGCCTCAGATCAGGGATGGGATCCTCTGTGCTGCTCCACCACCTGGACTTCCTTCTCATCTCACTGCTCAGCGGTTTCTGCCTGGTAGGTCGTATTTTGTTGTTGTTGCTGATGCATACATTCACACATGCAGCCATTTATTCTGTGCAATGACCGGCATGTTTGATGCTGCACTTGTGAGCTGCAGAAGTCCAATGGTGTTTCTAGCACTGCAACCTTCCAACTGTTTTTGCATCTGGAAATGTTTTAATCAGAGAAAAAAAATTGCATATCGATCACATCTGCAAATTTCACTCTCAGCTTTTGAGTTCTGCAAAGTTTGCTCATTGCATCTCTTGCAAATTATGACTGTGATAGCGTGTGTCCAGTGTTAATTGAAGACGCTGTCCTCATAAAGTAAATCAGGGTTGATGTCAAAAAGCTTTTATTCCCAACATCTGGACACCTTTAATTGTCTCTAAGCTGCATGTCACGCTTATAAATTATCTGTGTTGACAGTGAAATAGGATGAAGTGAACCACAATGCATCTGGGCTCAGATTAACAGACACTTTCCTGAGTATTGACACACACATTGACAGTCTCAATATCTCAAACAGGTTGACATGACTGCTAACAACAAGCAGCTGTGATTAGCGATTACACTCTTGTTCCATTAAGGGCATCTCCCCACAGTTACAATACAATAAGTGTTTGTCTAAAGCAGCGCCTGTTAACCTAGTTTCTGTAATAGGCAGGGCATTATGCTTACTACAGATTGTTTCACAGCTTTGCCAGCCCCTCACCTGCTTGAACTGCAGCCATTCTTGCAGTCAGAATGAGAATGAATATTTCATTCATATCTCCAGCAGCGGCGCCTCGACAATTTCACCTCTCCGATTCACCTCTCCGATTCACCGCTGAAATGTTTTGCTTTTTCCTGACATTGTGATTTTTAATTGTGATTTTAAACTTTGCCATAGCTGTACCCAAGAAAGCCTGCTGCACACACACGCACACACACACACACACACACTCACACACACATACACAGTGTGCAGGCAGAGCAGCACACCAAGTTGGTTCTGTGTGTTTTGGCTGAGGCTGTTGTGCATTCAACAGGCAGTTCGCCCAGGCTCTGAGGTATAGTGCATTTTCCCAGTGATGTGGTCCATCACTGTACCGCAGTGGACCTCTAGGCTCATTGGTTTAGATGGCAGAGGAAAACAATTATAACATAGCTGTGTATTTATAGCTGATTCAACATTCAGTCGTTAAAAGGCTCTGTCTGTGAATGGTGTTTACCCGTTTTTAAGTTTGGTGTTTGCTCAGTCTTCTCCACAAAAAAGTGTTCTTTTTCCAAACTGCGACCAAACGGGACATAGATTTCACTGAATCTAAACTAAGAGTGGAAAGTCTGTGTCTGTGTTTAAACACAGAAGATGAGGTTTTTCAAATTAAGACATGCAGTTGTTAAAGTGCAGGACTGTGCCATTTTCCACGGGCTCAACATGCAGGTGACAATATCCTTGTATCACGAATACAAATCTCCACAGATGAAACACTTGTAGATTGGTACTGCCTGCCACATCTTATCCAACATTTTCATCTGAAGGAAATTGGCTGATATAGAAACCGACAAGGAACATCTTCATTGTGTTTTACACCTCGGCAGACAAGCTGCAGTGACAGCTCACACACAGAGCACGAGCTCACAGAGGCTTTGTTCGGTGTGGCAGGCTGCCTCACTTACTCACTTATTACATTTATTAAGAGGAAGCCATGCTTTCTGGAAACCTTAGTGAGCATTTAATTTCTACCTCATGACTGTGTTTTCCTCCGTGATGACTTGCATGTGTCTCGATCCTCACTGGAAGATCTCAAACTGTATCTGTATCTGCCTGCCACAGCCAAGCATGGCAGCTCTGGACAACATCTGACTGTGAGGACTGACATGTTTTGTAGTGCACAAGACAGCGTTGACTGGTTTGACTGCATGTGGAAAATATCTGTTGTTGACAACTTTATTCCGAAACTTTTTAAAACAGAAAAATTGTGGCTTGGTTGCTCCATCTGGCCAACAATTCTCGATGAAATTGGACCTGAAACCAGTAATTTCACTCACAATATTTGTCAAAGTAACACTGAAACAAACTAACTGAAGCAGAACTGTTGAAAACCTCATAGATATTTTTTTTTCAACACAATTGATGCTCATAGACACAATCAGTCAAACTGAAACCACAGGAACACAGTTGCCAGCTTCATCAAAATGCATGCAACAGGAGACATCCAGAAATAGCTTCTTATAATAACCATTCTCTCACTTCTGCGAGTAGTGGAGCTTCATCCATCTCTGTCATATTATCCTCAATCGAATTTTAGAAGGCAGATTAAAGAACTGGATAATCTCATCTCAGTCTGTCTCTGGTAATTAGGACTAGCAGATCTCCTCTCACTAACTCAGATGAACCGACAGTTCATTTGTGAGATAGGCACTAATATTGAAATTCATTTTCACATGCCCCTTTGACAGATCTCCAAAATGACGTAATTTTTTCCACTTGTCTGAGTTTGAGTGGGTACATGTGTATTCGAAGAAGTGTGAAATGAACCATCCTTATAAATTTATTCCACAAATGTGCTTTTGACTAAGTGGTTTGGACCAAACTGCTGAGACTATGGCCTGTTTGACTGCCGCTTTTAATTATACTCAGAGTTACCTAAACTTTCTCTGGTAGGAGCGACACGAACCAATTACTGAATAAACGAGTTCACAATGCATGAATGAAAACAAATTGCAGAACTATAACAGAAAATGTTAAATGTAAAAAAATAATTCTATATGTTTATCTACAGATACATATATATGAATAGAACTATTTAAAAAATAAAGAAAAGTAAAAATGCAATGCAATTGATGAGTGTGTAAAGCTGAGTTATCATTTTCAATATTATCATTTCTTGATTTTATGAACAAATAAATTTTATACGCTCAAATACCTTTTAAAATTATAACATTTTTCTAAAAACATTATTTTGTTTTTGCACATCACCATAATTCATTTGACTCAATGATACGCATGAAGTGAAAACCACTTCTGGGCTTTTGTTTTGAATATTTCAGGTGAAATTATAAAATGAGTGTTACAGTGCAGTGATAATAGTGGTAATGCTGCTTTTGTTCACACTGCCCACCCCTGACTGTAATCACTCATTATTTTTCAAGCATGTGAGCAAAGGTGAAATTGTTTTCCAATTGAACATGCAGCACCAATTCATTTCCATTTGAAAAACTAATTACACCTCTTCCAGTTGACATGAAAGTGAAGCTCCTCCTTATAGTAATTATTATAGCCTCTAGTAGGTCATTGCATGATACCATCTTTCTTTATCAGATATTTGGCCATGGGTTTGAGGTAACTCATTTGAATCAAATAAGGGTCTGAAGGTAAACTCTTCAGTTTTTTCAGTTTTTGTTCTTGTGAAGATGTAGTTTTAAAGATAAGTAAATCAATCCCACATCTGTATGAAAAGAACAGCTAAGTGGATGAAGGTATTTGTGCAAAGTTTTCATTTATTACATTATGAGATTCTACAGCAAAGTGTCAACTCCTTCACTTCCTACCCACAAACTTGAAAATCTAAGCTATTTATCTACTTATTCTAACTTAAAAATGCTCTTCAGTTCAAGAGCGCTGCACAGTTGGCTGAGTAGACCCTAGATGACTGCATGACTAAAACTGATTATATATAACCTAAGCAGTATAATTAAACAGAGGGTCCTCTATGAACCTACTTAATTCTGTCAAATTTGAGCATTCGATAAAATTTTCTACAACTATTTCTTTTGTGCTCTTTCTTGCATTTATCAAGAGAACAACACACAGTAGTGAGTTTAAATCTGGCATTGGTTGTATTTGCAATCACTATCAGCTCCTCATCAGGTGTACTGGCAAACACATCCCCGGGACCAGTCAGGGAGGCCAAATGACAGGAACAGACAGGACCAGTAAAAACTTTATGGATTTTTTTGACGATTCGCTCGCCTCTAATGCAGCCCACTGGGAATTGTCCCAGTCTACCCATAGGCCAGTACACAACTGATCATCACTGTTTGCACTTATCAATGTGTTGCTACATTCTCCTTTCATGATTTCTGACATCTACCAACAGCAGGATGTCTTACTGCAGAATTTTGTTTCCATTTCAGCCAGTCGACTGGTATGTCATCCAAATGTATTCACATTTTAAATTTATTTTCGAGGTTCATGGTTGTCAAAGGTTTTGTCATTTCACACATGCTTTTTTATCCAGTCTTTTCTTACGTGTGTTCCAGCTGGAAAAACATGTCGATGAGTGAATTAATTTCAGATGTAGGGTGAATCTATGGTTGTGGTTTGACGAATAGAATACAGAAGATTTGGTCTAAAAGATATTTTTATAGTTTGTTATCATTTTCCTCATAAATGTGTCTTGTTTTCCCGGTCAGAAAACCCTTTTTCTGTCGTGTATTCTTAAGCGTGATAAACACAGGCCCAGCATCTCATTTCTTTTACTCAGGGAGTTCAAACAGTTTAGATGCTGCCTTGATCTTGATTCTCCATCTTATCAGGCACCATTAAGAGACAGAGAGACAACAAAGTCCTGCCATGAGCAATTTACACATCACAGTGTACACTTGTGTTAACTGTGTGTGCTATTGTAGCCCTTTTATTGTTATCAGTTTATGAGATTTTCATTTTCTAAGGGTTGTTTCAAGGTGAAGGCCTCAGGATTGTTCGGTATGTGTACTTGGAAGGTCATCTTTTGTAAAGTCTTGTTTGAGTTGAACACTTTGTGAGTACAGACAACACGGCTGGTTCTCAATTACATACCTCCAAAGGGATGTTTGAGGGTTAAGACAGGTCGAGGCCAAGGTAAGATTTGGGGTTAGACCTTTAGGCTATGTCCACACATATGCATTTTTGTCTTAAAAAACATAGAATTTTCTATGTGTCTTACATTCACAGTACTCTATTGTAGACCCTCTAAAATGTAGACTTCTTGAATTATTAAAAAAAAAAAAAAAATCTTTTATTTCAGTTCGGACAGACAAAAACTGAGACTTTTGAAAACGTTGATGCAAACACTTGTGTTCATCATGATTAGATATCTTATCTGACAGACAATATGTCTCCTTCACTGATTGGTCAAGGCAGTGTTATTTACACTACCGATCAAAGGCTTGGGGTCATCCAGACAATTCAATGTTTTCCATGAAAACACACTTTTATTCATGCCCTAATGTAATTGCACAAGGGTTTTCTACTCATCAATTAGCCTTTCAGCATAATTCCCTAACATAATGTAGCATTAGAAAACAGGAGTGATAGTTTCTGGAAATGTTCCTCTGTCTCCCTATGTAGATATTCCATTAAAAATCAGCCATTTCCAGCTAGCACAGTCATTTACCACATTCACAATGTCTAGACTGTATTTGTAATTAATATAATATTATCTCCATTGAAAAAAAAAATTCTTTTCTTTCAAAAATAAGGACATTTCTAAGTGACCCCACATTTTTGAATGGTAGTGCACATTGGTCAAATGTTGACTGGCTCTATTCTGACACCTACATTGAAAAATATCAGCTGAATTCCTGAACGACCCCAAACTTTTGAACAGTAGTGTGTGTAGCACATTTAAAGCAACAGCTGTTGAGCTAAAGTGCTTACCCATAGAAAAGTGTTACTAATTTACCCTGTAATTTTGAATGCTGAGATTTAGAATTGACCAGATTTAAATATTAAGTAAACAAAACCTACAAATGATGATAAGATAAAAATATAATGTTAATAATTATGTTAATAATAATTATGCAGAATAATTTCACTAATATAGATTTAAAGTTCTGAGTTCTGCGTTTCTGGTCAAGCTCTTATACAATGACAACAACTCCCAGTCTGTGTTTTCTGCCCATCATAACCGCTTCATACTTGTGTTACTTTTAGCTACAGTTCCACCTCGCTCTATCAATGCAAAGAAATCTTTGCTCTCTATTATTGTTATTCCTCCTTAGTCTTTTCTGCAATCACAGAACTTTCTGTTTCCAGTTACACTGATTGTTGTGTGAAAATAATTTTCAGTATGAATTGAGATGATTTCTGTAATGGTACTAAAACACTTGTTTGGGTGGATATCGTATTATCCATTTGAAATGATGGGTGGACAGTGGTCCTGAGAATGCACTAATTTACCATACTTGTTGTTCATGTTTTCTCTCTCTGCTCAAACCTTATCCCGACTAGTCAAGGCACGTAGCTGCTGGATTCTGGTTCTGTAGAGGGTTTTCGCCTATTTAAACACAGTTTGTCCTTTTTGCTGTTGCCAAGTGATTTGTATTTTGCTAACTTGACAACACAGGCACAGAGTGTAGAAAAACAAACAGTGCAGATGCAGAATATGCACCAAATACAAAAATACAGTGGTCTGTGACTAATGCTGAAAGTAAAATATAAACTAAGTGAACACCAAAGATGAGTGGTTGGCTTCAGTAAATGTATGAGTCACCATGACAATAGACACGGTCATTATTGCTCCGCCAAGGAACACGGCAGAGTTACGTGATGATCACCGTATGTCTGTCTGTCTGTGAGCAACATTACTCAAAAACAGATAAATGGATTTGGATGAAATTTTCAGGCAAGGTCAGAAATGACACAAGGACCAAGTGAATAGATTTTGGCAGTGGTGTGACTTATAGTCTGGAGCCATGAATTTGTTCAAGATTTCTGCATCATTGCGACATAGCATCACGGCGTCACTGTAACTATGACAACAAGTGAACACTGCATGACCTACCTGCTGACGATTACATGATTGCGATCCTACTACAAATCCACCGCTGCTGACTTATCGGGATTTATTCGTTCAAAATGATGCAAGGAACAATTGATTAAATTGTGGGGGCGTTTCCGAGTCCCATCAATTCCTGACGCCTGCTACATATTTACCGCGGTTCGGTATCCGTACACATGCATAACACACGTTTGTGCTCTGTGCAAAGTCATTTTGTTTGTGGGTACATCTATATTACATGGACATATTCTATGTTGCCGCATTTTTTGATCATCAATAACTAATAAACAAATGCTGCATTTTTGAAAAAAAAAAAGCTGGATTTTTCTGACAATGCCATGTGGGGGAATGAACAGCTTTGGCAGAGTATTGCGTTCTCTTTGTGCTTTTCTAGTTATTATTTGTTAGTGTCCCTAGAAACATTTCTTTTGTAGTCCTTCTGACAGTGTTTTTTATTCGGTAGGGTCTTCTGTGTTCTGCAGGATGATTTTATAGATATGCCTCATTGCTAAATTAATTGCCTTTTTTATTAAATGTGCTTTCTCAAGTCACAGTGCATTTAGACTGTCAGGGTCACTGGAGAATGCATTATTTCAATAGATGTCCTCAGGAAGATAGCCATACACAATACACATGTGTGTATGTGTGTGTATCTGAGGCATGGCCAGGCTCTCTGTTGTGACCTTTCCTTCTCCCAAGAGAGAAAATATAGGCTGTAGGAAGTGTGTCAGGAATGATTAAATAGCAAAGTACCATTTTTGGCCAGAAATAACCAGGATTTTTTGAACCACCTTCAGACAAAGTCTTATACATGAATTCTGTTTTCTGCTGTTGTTGTGTTTTTTACATACAGTAACTTACAGTAAAGGTTTCTTTTATGCAGCCTATCTGTACTGTGCTTGCAGTAAGTTGCCTATTAATTTGCAGATCTCAGTGCTCTGAAAAAAAAGAACCCAGGCATTAATCCATTTTGTATCACACGTTACAACTTGCTTTTGCAGTGCTGCATATAAATATAACTGCAGTACTGCTGCTACATTTTCACTGTGCAATAAATATGTGCAGATGTGTATATATATTTGTGTGTATACCCATAAATATGTGACTACCAGTCAAAAGTTTTACTCACCTCCTCAATCAGTGCTTTTTATATATTTGTATTATTTTCCACATTGTAGATGAATACTGAAGATTAACACTTTTTTGTTTACAACATGATTCCATATATATTCTTTTATAGGAATAATGTCTTCAGTATTAATCTACAATGTATAAAAAAATAAATAAAAACCACTGAATGAAAAGGTGTGTCCAAACTTTGACTGGTAGTGTGTGCCGCTAGTTCAACTTTAGCAGCTGAAGAGCAGACTGCTAAGCTTGAGCAAATCATAGAAAAAGAAACCACAGACCAGGCTAAGAGGGGACTAGCTGTCCTGTCATGTGAATGCATCAAAATCCACCTCATGGCATACAAATTATATGTATATTTTTAGCAACTTTCAGGTGTGTTGGTATGTTTCTGCGTACCTTTTTTAATATAGTATATTATGATTAACTCTGTTCCTAGTAGAAATTATGCTTCTTGCCTAATATGTCTGTGGTTTGGGAGCTGTCATGTTGGCCGGCTTCACAGTGAAAACAAGCCTTCAACTTAGCCTTAAGGTAGTTGTGACCAATCTGGCTGAAGAATATTAATAATTTGAAAACCATTTTCCCACCATTGTATAACAGCTCTCCTCAGATAAGAGCAACACAATAAGTACGTGTAATATCTCCTGTAGGTGACTTTAATTTCAGGACATTATAGCCTTTGTGTGTTGTGACTTTTGTGCTCTCTAAGGATAAATTTTTTATGCTGGATCTACTTTAGACCATTATCTTCATCAGAAGAAACGCAGAACTGTGGTTGGCTTCAAAAGCAAAGACAAATTGCATTTAAAGGGAAGATAAAGAGATCGTCTGATTGCTCATCATTGAGGACAAGTGATAATTTATTGTACGTCTTTAAGTTTCATCCCATTTTTAAATTCACCATATGTATTCCATGCCCCTCACCTTGAAATCACCGAAAAATGAGTCCTGTGTGTAGCCACATCACTGATTTCTGAGAAGCCTAAATTGCTGCAATCACCCAGTTTGCCATGCTCATTCTTTCTTAGCCTCACAGTCTCTTTACTTTTTCTTCAGCCTCATATATTTTACAGAATGTTTGTTTTGACATTATAGTCAATTATGACATTACAACTTTTAGTCTGCGGTCGTACAGCAGTGTTATATTTTCTGGCCAGTTTACAGATTGTAGGCCAAATCAGTGAGAGTCACACAGTCTGTTCACCTCAGGACTCTCCCTTCATCTGCTTTAGAAGTGCAGCTGTCGTGGTTCCATCCTGGCTCCCTGTCTACCTTCTTCTGTCCCCTCTTCTCCTCCCTCGCCCTCCTTTTCTCCTCATCTTCTCTCTCTCTCCTGTCTCTCGGTTCTGCCCCCTCTGTGCTGCGCCTTCGGCTGTGCTTGTGATCGGGGCTCACTGACTCCAGCTGTGGAGGGAGCACATTTGGGCCAGATCAATAATCAGTGGTTGATAAAGCTGGGCTCACCCTTCACCTCCCTGCGGGATCATTGCTCCTGTTGGCTGTTCACCAGCCACTCCACGACACGAGTCGAGCCGTTTGTTTTAAGTTTAGGTTTTCTGCAGGTGTTGTGACCAGTTTTAGTTATAGTTCTTGGTTATTCTGGAGTTCTGCTCAGTTTGGCTTAAATTTGCTATTTTCTGAATGGAGTTTGGTTTGCTTTGGTTCTGTGAAATAAAGCCCTTGTTTCAATCTTAGTTTGTCTGCCTATCTGCCTATTTTGCATTTTGCCACATTTCAGACATTGATGAAAACACTTTTTATTTGGAAATCAGAAATCCTGATTCCAGTCAGAGCTGTTTGATGCCACATTTCATTCCCTCTCCTGCTACAATAGACAGCGTGCCAGTTTAAGCTGGTAGTTCAATTAGTGGTTTCACATTATTGTACTGTTAAACAGAATAAGAAAATTGTATGATGCCACTTATACCCAGGTCTTGGTGTGTAAAATATATAAAAAGACTATGACAAGTGGTGGTTGTGGCAGCGCAATGACTGCAGCATTTTATTAGATGATAACAAATGTCCAGAGACAAATTTAGATGATGGAAATAGTATCACATCAACCAAACACTGTAAATCACAATTTTCATTAAAATGTGGACAATCAATCAGTACGAGGCTAGTTGGAGAAAGAAGTTGGAGCTCATTTTGATTTCATTCTCATTATTTTGCATTTATCTGTTGTTTTTCCAGGCAAGACATTAAGAACAGTTTATTATTGAGAATGACGGCCTGACATTTGCCAAAAGACACAAAGAGGCCAGAAAGACGTGTGAGGTGTAGTCATGGATTGTGTTTTAACCACACGAGTTGTAAAGTATCCAGAGATATTGCTCTCACTTACTGAGTGAAATGTCACATCACAGAGTCACTCCCAGCTTTCAAAGTGTCATGTAACTGTGAACGATGGACTGTGAAGGAATAGCAATCAACTGTAGCATACAAAGCTGGAGGCCTGAGAGGGTGTGTTGCAGTGCACAGATGGTATTTGTGCCCACCTTGGTTAAGATGTAATTTCTCCTTCCTAATAAGATTATGTGGCTGGCAGATTTGAGACATCCTGTTTTGTAATGTCGTTTTACAGCATGTGTTGTAGATTTAGGCGGTACGGAGGTGTAAACTCTGCATCGGCTGCTGTACACGGCTTGTCGCTGTAGATTGTGAGTCACTTGCTGTCGTCACTGGTCAGTTTACATGTTTGCCTGAATTTTCCTGGGATCAGCATGGGATTCAGCTCACAGAGGCAACTTGTAGTGGGAAAATACCCTTCACACACACACATCCTTATGCTCAGTATTTCACCGCGGAGCTTTACAGTAGCTGGGAGGATTCCTCACGTAACTGCAGAATAATTAGATTTCTTGAACTTCGAAGCGGGCAGCTCTGCGCTGTGGTTATCTTTTTTGTATTGACTGACACTTTGCACGGTTTTAGAGGAATTGTGAGTCAGACGCATGTGTTAATAGCAGAGTCTTCAGTTTCACCAGCATGGTAAGGTTATACCATGGCTGTGTTTGACTCAGGAAAGGGCTTGTTTTCTTGACTTACTGTGACCTCTGCTTTTTTTCTCAACTTTTCCACTGAAGAATGCTAGGGTATGTGTAACTCAATGCCACTTTTACACCTCACTGAAAAAGTTACACTTCTAACTGATATTTTAATGGCATGCCTTTGCTCTGCAGACTTCACCAGACAGAAATAAAGTGTGCTCTTTGGCTGTGTGCTTGAGTTGATGGTGAGTTTTTTTTTTCTTTCCCTCCTTCTTTATGCCTTTTTTTTGTCTTGATGACTTAATGATGTATTGAATTCACTTTGATTTCGCTCAATGATCCTTTGAAAAGTGCATCTTCAAAAGCTAACGAGAAGCAGTTTGACAAAGATTCGTGAAAGTCAGAGGAAGGAGCGATGGTTTCCAGGTTTCTGCTGAATACCCAAAGGCATGCTGTATGTGGTGATAGTTATATCAGCCAAGTTAAAGCTGTGCTCATGCATTAAACGTATACATCTTTGCTAGTGATGGGCAGCCTCTCTTCTCAGTCTGCGATAAGGTGGACTGGGTTCCTACTTCGATGAAGAACTCGGGAGCACTCTGGAGGATTGTCAGTACTGTGATGAGTTTGTGTCCTGTTTCAATATTGTGCTGCAGATTTCCTTGCGAGTAACATGCTTGAACTCTCTGAGTGTACCTCAGTTGAGTTGACATGTGAAAGTTCTCAGCTATGCAGTTGCCTTTGCCGTTGACCGACAGTTCAGCTCGGCCCTACCCCCACCCCCACCGTTGGTGAACGGATTGAATTACAAATATACAGGAGATTCCAGGCTCTTTCCACTCTCCCTAAAACAACAAGAGTGGAAGCTTTGGAGACAATTCTGAGTCAATTCCCTAATTATCGAGAGCAAGGAGAGTAGGATTTCACACATGTGATCCAGTTGTTTACGCAATTTGGAAACGGCTGTAACTTGGGGCAGGAATACTCCTCCTGGCACATGGCTTATGGCTGAGAGGAGGCCGGATTTCTTAAAAGAACCTTTATTAGTTTCATTGCAAAACTCTCGGGCTTATGGGTTTGTAAGTATGCAGTTCACAGCTCCAGATTTTCCAGCAATAAGTAAAAAAAGCCTCACACTGCAGCACTGGGGGAATCTCGGCCAATTTGAATTCAGATAACAGTGCAAAGGTTTTTCTGTGTTTACTCCATAACATTTAGTACAAAAACAGACGAGAGAACAAACTGTGGCTGCAGTCATAGTTCCGGTCATCGCAGATCTGAAGTTAATGTCCATATGAAGATCCTTGTATAATGTTTTGGGCTGACATTTAAAAGTGCAATTGTGCATTGAAGTTTAGACAGATGACTATTGCATGAGTGCTTCCTAAAACATAGAAAAAATTGCTCATCAGATGAAGGTCACCGTGTTTCCTTCTGCTAGACCAGCAGCCATGTTGGCACAGCAAGAAGTGGCTGACTGAATGTTTGCATAGCTAATTAACAATTAAATTGTAAACAACTTCATATAATATGCGTAGTTATATTGAAACGGCCTGTTAAAATAATATTTTAAATTATTTATTTATTGCAAAATTCAAATGTTTTAAAGATCAGATATTTAAAGTCCAGTCGTACAATGCATGGTGGAGATCTTACATCTAGCCACACTTCAACTGACACTGTCCACATTCATGTATGTGCTAATGTACACTGAATACAGGCAATGTTTGAAATGCATCCAATAGAAATAAAACTTGGTGCATATAATGTGTAGGAACTGAACGTTTCAGTTTATTCATTTATCAAAGTGACTGAAACTGGAGCAACATCTACGAGAAGTCGTGGCTTATTTTTTATTGAATTGTAAATGCCAGTGAAAAGTCTAGATTCTGCATGCGCTGTAATAAATATTTTTACTATTTTTGTTCCTACAAAGCTTTATTTTTTTCATGTCCAAATTCTGCTCATACAAAATGCCCTTTTATATCTGTTTGGTCACAGCCATAAAGCAATTAAGTGAATGTGGTAAACAAATGCCTCAGTATCTCACATTACATTATATTTCTTTGCAGTATAATTATATTATTTGTCATATTTACATGATAAAGGAATGTATCGAATTTCAGGAATAATACGCTTTAAAAAATGCTCCAAGCCCAAATATTGAACAACAAAAGCACTCAGAGAGGTGGTGGGAATTGATAATAATAATAATAATAATCTTTATTTAAATAGCACTTTTCATACAGTAGTTGTAGCACAAAGTGCTTTACAAACAGACAAATAATTAAAAGAAAGAAATTATGACCCAAATCCAACCCACCCACCCCCGAACCCACCCACCCCGCAATCCATACTGTATTGTTAAAAAGCAACATAAATGAAAGACAATAATAAATCAGGGACATTGTTATACCCAGTATGTACTGACGAAACGCCATCATAAAGGTTTAAATAGGTAAACACTGGAGGTTAGTTTGAAGTGTAAAATAAATAATTAAATAAATAAAAATAAATGAAGTAAATCCATAAGTAGATCAGTAAAATAAATAAATAAATTCAATTAAATATATCATATAATAAAATAAAATTAACTGAAACAGAATAAAAGATAGGACTCGGAAACATCCCCACAATTTAATCAATTGTTCCTTGTATCATTTCCGACAGATAAGTCCTGATAAGTCCGCAGCGATGGATTTGTAGTAGGATCACAATCATGTAATCATCAGCAGGCAGCTGACGTAGTGTTCTCTTGTTGTCATAGTTACAGTGACGCCATGACACCATCTCTCAATCATACAGAAATCTTGAACAAATCCATGGATCCAGACTATGAGCAACATCACTGCCAAAATCTGATCAATTGGTTCTTGTCATTTCTGACCTTTCCTGAAAATTTCATCCAAATCCATTGGTATGTTTTTGAGTAATGTTGCTCACAGACAGACAGACAAATCAACGCTGATTGTCATATACAGCGCCTTCCATAATTATTGGCACCCCTGGTTAAGTGTTCTTTAGCTTCTAATAAATTCTTTTTTTTTTCTAAATAATATAGGACCACAATGAAAAACAGAGCAAAATCCAACCTTTAATTCAAGTGCATTTATTCAGTGGGGGAAAAAACAACACATTAAGAAATAATTCTTTTACATCAAATCATGTGTGCCACCATTATTAGCACCCCTGATGTTAATACTTTGTACAACCCCTTTTAGCAAACAAAACAGCACCTAATCTCCTATAATACATTTTTCTACAATTTTCTGTGTGAGTGTATGCTTCTTCAATAAAAAAAATTAATTTAAGGCTTTCAACACATCTTAACCGGGGTACCAATAATTATGGAGGGCGCTGTAACTCCAAGGAACGTGGCAGAGTAATAAACAGGGATAGCACATTAGTGTCATTTCTTCAGATCCTTTTGATCAAATGCACAAAGCAAACCTTTTGTGGCTGCGGTAGGAGCAGCACAGAATTTGATAGTAATGCATCAAGCCCTGCATCTTGACTATGTGGATTGTTGGAGTTGAACATTACAAGTGCTGAATGAAAAATATCTAAAATTTTCTGTTTGAAGAAAGTGAGCTTACCAGGCTTCTGTAGTCTGCTTTTCATCGGTGTCAGGATGCATTATTAGTAGCAAAGCACACCCACTGTATATCACTGACTGGATGTCTGGAATGAGTAAGATTGTCTCTAGTTCGACTGCATCTTTTATAATTGTTTCTTGTTTATCCTGTCCAGCCTGAGTCTGACAGTTGTACAGGCGTTTGATACTAGGTTGCTGCTTTGCCGTGTTTGCAGTGTACTAAATGTGTGATATTGACCTGTATCACTGTCATTTGTGCTCACTGTTTGCCAGACTCAGCCTGGAACACGTGATCTCAAGTAATTTTCAGTCAAATGGAAACTCGGTTGAGAAATCAGCATAGTGACCTTGCCGTGCGAGCAAAGTGTAGAGCTCATACTGACAGGTTCGTTGCAGGCCTCTCAGGTGGAGCACAACGTGGACAGTGTAGCCTGTGTCTGCTTGCATTTTATTTGCTCCCAAGAAAGTCTGAGCATCTTCATCCTTATCTGTGTGCATTAACATTTCTGTCGTAGTTACGTTAAATCTTTTAATGCATTATAAGATGACCTATGCTACATGCGTCTCTGTAGTTATTCCCAGACCCAGATAATCATTTAGAGGATTTATAGTTCTATATATAAAACAACAACTTTTTATAGAGTCTACAGGACTGTGAACTTTATTTGAAAAGAGATTTCAAAAATCACAAATTCATGTATCAATCAGAGGCAAATGGACCTCTGGTGCCGTTTACTGCCAAGAACAAAATTGAAGCTACAATGTGATTTATATTTAATCTTTCTTAATAGTTTGTGTTTCAAGTGGACTTATGCCATGTGAATAGTTTTTCCTGGAAGTCATGCTAGACATTATGGTGCATGTTATTTATGTTAACACTCACAGTGATGCTTTAGGCAAAGTGACATATGCTACATATGCAAATTTTAAATATCATTTTGAAGGTCATAAAAGGTTGGTTCTGTTGTGTTTAATATCTACACAGTAGGGTCATCTGTGGGTCCAAGAGTTTATTTATTGTTTAATTTTGTGCTTAAACATACACTGTTTAAAAATCTCTTATTTAAGCCAGTTTGTAACTGTTATTTTTGATAGTGATAGTGATAGTTTTTGTTTTTTGTTTTTTAGATTTTCTCTGTTCTGTTTAAAAATTAGTTTAAGTAATAAAATGCATTACGATATGATTTGTATAAAAAAAATCCCAATTTTTTTTGTTTAATAATGTATGACTTTAATATTAAACTTTTCTACTGCAACGAAAGCAACTAAAATAGCAATATTTTCCAGATATTTTTGCTGTTTTAATTTTTATTGTTTTTATATTCCTACAGATTTTTTCTGGCACCTGTGCGGCCAGATTTTCATTTTTTTTTTCTTGTACAGTATAGTACATTTACCCTATTACCACATGTGAATAATGATAACAATATTAAATATATAATACTAAAATAAATAAATAAATAAAAAAGAGGTTTATTTATATAGCAGGAAACAGAGTTTCAAAGTGCTTCACAAAAGGATTCAAATATTAAAGACACTTTGAAACCGATGCGCATTTCATGATAGTTGTTAATTCGGTAATTATTGTAGAGAGTAATTCTTATCCTTTGCTCCTCCATTAAGCTTGAGAGCTTCAGCATGACTTTTTCTTGCTTTGTGATTTTAAATTCTGTTGGTGATAGAATGGCTCCTCTCAGAAGCACTTCAATCACCTGCAGGAGGTTCTCTCTCAGCAGCCTCTTAAATACGCAAATCTGAAGGTTGTAATATTGGCAGGAAATGAAATACACCTTGGGTGATTAAGCAGGGCCTAATTAGTCTACAATTTAGACACTTTATTGGGAAGGTAGTTACAATTAGGAGCCTTATGCAAACAGTGTCCTTGTCCTGGTTCTGAGCAGACAGCAGGGTATTTGGTGCCCCTTTGGTTAACAGTGGAAAAGGCGCTGATTAGAGGGTCACCTTTTGGTATTCCTTCGCTCAAATGTTAAACTACATCCGCCAGCCTGATGAGCTACGTCAAGCTCTGCTCTCATTAATATGTCAAGAGTACACTTACTGCAATTAATTGCTTTACTAAATTATTCTCAACAAGAAAAGCACTGAGAGCGCAGTACACTGCCAAGACTGCTCAGTCGTATCATTTCTGGCAGATTAATTTTCATCATGGCCCCGTGGCATCATGGTAGTTGATTATAAGAAATCACGGCACCGTAGAATGTGGCCATTTAATATAGATGTACCCCCAAACAAGATGACCTTGTGGTGAGCACAGGCACGTCTTATGCATGTGTACGTTATGTACAGATGCCAAATCGCATGACCTAAATATATAGCGGGTGGAGGGAATTGCTGGGACTTGGAAATACCCCCAAATTTAATCAATTGTTCCTTGCATCATTTCCAACAGATAAGTCCTGATAAGTCTGCAGCAGTGGATTTGTAGCAGGATCGCAATCATGTGATCGTCAGCAGGCAGCTGAGGTAGTGTTTACTTGTTGTCATAGTTACAGTGACTCTGTGTCGCTATCTCACAATGATGCAGAAATCTTGAACAAATCCATGTCTCCAGACTATGAGCCGCGTCACTGCCAAAAGCTAACCACTTGGTCCTTGTGTCATTTCTGACCTTTCCTGAAAAGTTCATCCAAATCCATTTATCCGTTTCTGAGTAACATTGTTCACAGACAGACAGACAGACAGACAGACATACACCGATCAGAGTTAAAAACACCTTGGATGATTAAGCGTCAATTAACTCCACCATTCTTTGGTGGAGTAATTAAGTTTCTCTTGATTAGTTTCAACTTTTACATGTAAGCAATATCGATGAAATATTTTATACAGGATTGGTATTATTTAGAAACCCCTTATACATAAAATAACAAGATTTTATTAGCTTTGGCTGTTGCCTTTATTTTAATACAAGATTATTGACCTTGTAGCTTCATGCAAAAACTCCACTAATTCTAGCATTTCCATAAAATAAGCCTGCTCATTTATTTGCATCGTTGCCCATAATTGACTAATGCTATAATTATTTTTCCCACTAAACAATTCACTATTGTTTTACTGTATCATTGTATCACCCAGCTCTAATTGATTGCGGTGTACAGACAACATTGCATTGTCTGTTATTGACACATTGTCTGCAATACATACAGGAAAAAACTTGAGCAACCAGAATGATTTGCATGCCGAAGATTCTCAGTGGTGGTTGATAATCAATTGGGCTTGTTCAAGTGTTTGTCTGTTAAACAAAGTGCCATATGAATTTAAAAAGTCCCTCCAGGCTCCTAACCGTAATGTCGACAGTGAGATGGTGGATGTTGGAGCAAGGTTCTCCAAATGATGGGAATTTGATGTTAATTAGAGGCTGAAACAGAGAAATATTTGTCAGTGGGGGAGATGCAGCTACGAGTGAAGTAAGACAAAAATAGCGCAGTGGACACTTCACCTGAACCACGAGAGCCACATGACCTGACAGTCAGTTCGCTGCCATCAATCATTTATGGGACCTTTGTGTATAAAAAATTAGCTTTTGAAAGCTTTCTGACATGTTAAAGCAGGGCCTGTATTTTCTCACCACAGTATATATTTTTGTGAAAGTCTCATTTAAAAATTGACGAGTCCATCAGAATGCGTCTGCTGTCCGTGCTAATAAATATTGTAGAGCCTTGCATTCTGCAGCCTCGCCTATTTAGTTATTATCCCCCGCCTCCACGAAGTGGAAAAGGGGGATATAGGTTTCGCCTCCATCCGTCCGTCCATCCGAGATGAAGGGGGCAGCTTTTCTCGGAAACTATTACAGCTAGGATTACGAAATTTAGTGTGTAGCTTCACACCATGGACACCTTGATCAAGTTCGAAAATGAGACCTGTGCGATAATGTTGAACAGCGTTATGGCCCTTGATCACTATTTTGGATATAGACTCATAGACATCACATGTGGCGGGGGATATTGATGACCATGTCGTCTTGTTGCAATTACTGTAGGTCATGGCCATTTGCAGGACTGTAATTAGATTGACCCATAACTATGGCACTTCTTTCGTTATTTCAGCTAGTTCTAAAAACAAAAAGGAAAAAAATGATAAATTTGAATCCCTGATGTCTGTTTTTGCAGCAGAAACATGATGCTGTTTGAATGCTAATAGGAGCATTGACATGATTTCATGTTTTATCATCAGCTGTTGTCATTTAGAGGATTAGCACTGATGCTGCCAAGCTATGACTGAGAGGGTATCATATTCCATTAATGCCATAGTCTGTGTGGTGGAACTACATGATCTGTTATATCTGAGAAAAGGCTTTTATGGATTATAAATCCACTTTAAAATGTATATTTTTAACCCATAATCCCCATAATCCATCCATACATTTTTTTTAAAGCAACTGTTCCACCAGCAGTCTGTCGAAAGTATTATCGGTTAACACTTTGGTGGCAGCTGTTAAGATATTATGAAATGCCCAGGGCATTTGATTGTTGCATAAGCGTTAGTAGTTTTTAAGCTTTTGATGAAAACTAAATTGTTGCATTTGCATTGAATTCTCTTGGTGTATTAAATCGCTTATATAATGCAGGAGCGATCCTTTTTAATTTGAGAGAACAACACAATCACAGCTATCTGCCTCGTATCCTGCCTCTCAGAGCACACACAATGTTTCCATCAAGGACAAAAGTGCTGTTCTTCAGGCTTACGACCAGAGCAGGGTATAATTAGGAACTAAATGCTGCTTTAAGTCAGAATGTGGTCTGCAAGCATTTCCAAAGGACAACCAGTCTTGTGGCTTGTGGTTTTTATCATCAAATGCAAATTGCACAGTTGAAGAGGAGTGGCACTGACTCATAGAGTTTATAATATCCAGGAACCTCATCCGCTAAAACATTCATGCGGTGTAATATGTCAAAAGTAACATATTCATGTTTTTTCCAGATAGCGGACAGGGCCGTTAAAAACTAGATTCAGCAAAGTTCTAATTTTCTAGACCCCCCTATTTTGTGAAGAAAAAACGTACAGGAAAGTCTAAAAGCCCTTGGGATCAAATTTTGAATACATGCCAACAACAAGGAAGTGAATGTTAGCCTATGGTGTAAAGAATGGCAAATGACCAAAACAAGTACATTAAACAAACATTCGACTGTATTCCCATAATAGAGGGGCTTTACAGCGACCAGAGTAAATATTATCTGTATATTATTTATCATCCATGTGATGAAGTGTGATCTGTAAAGGAAAGTCTCACTTCATGCAGCCATTTAGCCGAAAATCTCATCCTCACTGACGGATCAGCTAACAGAGAAGGGCACTATTGGATTGGCTCAGGAGTGATAGAGAACATGAATATAGTTTGTTTTTCCAGGCAAAATACTGCCAGAGTTGTGATCAGAGGTTTTATGTTGACAGTCAAAACACTTCAAAACATTGTAGTGAGGTGAAGTAAGTGAGAGGAGGGCGTGTATGAGTGTTTGTGCATCTCTGTGCCCTCTTCTGCTCACATTTGTAAATTGTTGGTAGATTATGAATCCAGTGTTGGAAAATGATGGGAAATTTACACTTCCATAGACCTGTAAAATACTGCATATACATTATCGACCGCTCGTAGAAATGTAAAAAACAATAAAAATTAAAACAGCAAAAATATCTGGAGAACATTGATATTTTAGTTGCTTTTGATGCTGTAGAAAAGTTAAATTTTAAAGTCATACATTAAACAACAAAAAATTAGAATTTTAATACAAAGTTTGGACACATTTTCTCATTCAATGGTTTTTATTTAATTATTTTATACATTTTTGAATAATACTGAAGACATCAAAACTATAAAAGAATGCATATGGAACTATGTTGTAAACAAAAAAAAAAGTTGATTAAAATTTCAAAATATTCAAATTTCCTGTTAGACTTTTTCACACTTTGACTGGACTTAATTGATCTCTCCGTATTCATAGTAAAATGGTGTGTCTAAAAACAAGAGATAAATTGGATTATACATTTGCTTAAACACTAGATGGATGAAGAACTGCAGTGGTGCCTTATGTATCTACAGTTTAGAAAATCTTAAAATAATGCATAAACTCTAGCTGCTGTTCAAAGTTAATATGATGATGTGTGATTGGCACAGAGACAGTCATTGTACTAGAACATAAAAATTTGTCCTTGGTCTTGAGAAAAATGAAATATCATGTTGTCTTTATTACTGTCGGTGACATTTATCAAATGCTGGTTCCAATCTGCTTTTGAACGTGTTTTGTTCATGTTAGAGATGAAGATGAAGAGGCTGTTTAAACCCCGACTGCTGTTTTGGCTAGCAGCCAGTGACTGACTCCACCAAATCTGTGGACCTTCTGCAGCAATCCATCATCATCATAAAGTTTGTCTCTGCAGTTTTTAAACTCGTCAGTTACCACGTTCCTCATAAACACACAATATTAGTTGTACACAATTATGTGAATTCAACATGAGCATTTAGTCAGCCTGTAGCCATCCCCTCAGAACCACCTTTATGCTTTGATTAGATAGATAGGTGGGAGCAGCTGATTGTTTCAATTCAGCTACACTACCGTTCAAAAGTTTGGGGTCACCCAGGCAATTCCATGTTTTCCATGAAAACTCACACTTTTATTCATGTGCTAACATAATCGGACAAGGGTTTTCTAAACATCAATTAGCCTTTCAACGCCGTTAGCTAACACAATGTAGCATTAGAACACAGGAGTGATGGTTGCTGGAAATGTTCCTCTGTACCCCTATGTAGATATTCCATCATAAATCAGCCGTTTCTAGCTAGAATAGTCATTTACCATATAAGCAATGTCTAGGCTGTATTTCTGATTAATTTAATATTATCTTCATTGGGAAAAAAACTACTTTTCTTTCAAAAATAGACATTTCTAAGTGACTCCGGACATTTGAACGGAGATGTATTTCTTTTTTTTTCTTTTTTTTTATGGTTTTGACAGTAATCCAAGCTATAAGCATGAAACCCACTTCAGGTATCTGCAGTGTCTCGCCATTCTTAAGTGTAAAATATGTTAATTCTGGCAGGGAAATGTTCCTTTTAATTCAACTTTGGGGGAGGTTAGTGGAGGGTTAAAGCTTTGATGCTCAAAACTACTGGCCTCTCTGCCGTCATGATACTTGGAACTGAGACTTGTGTTGCTTTTTAAAACTGATGTGACTGATCGTGGTCTGAGATTCTGCTAATGAGATCACTGAGCTGCGCTTTTAATCCAAATCCACTGTTGACTTATTGCAGATAATTATACTCCATTGAACTCGGTGGGTTTTGTGGTTCATTTAAACTTTTTGGATACTCAAGTTTTTGTTTTGTGCTTCCTTAATGAAAGCCTACCTCACAAGCTCCAGCATTAGACTCACATATTCACTGTAGGGCATTGCAGGAAATAACTTTGGTCAACCACAACTTTCTTGAAAAAAGAAGAAAGAAAGAAAAAAACGCAAATCTGTCCACAATGAAGGCCGCTGGTAATGTACCGGAAACCCAGTGTCTCCACTAAATGTGTGCATGGCGTCTGTCCACATGACTCCATTTTTGAGGGACATTTTTTAAAAATCCTTTGTTACAAAATTTTTGAAAAATCAACAAGTAAAGTCTAAAGATATTGATACATACATACTGGACAGGATACTTTTAGAATTAAACACAACCTGCACCAACTCGCTAAAACCTTTAATAACCAAATGCTGGAAATAGAGAACTAAAACTGGACTGTAAATGCAGCTTAGCATACAGCAGAGTGCTAGTCTTTAGTCGTAGTGGTTGAACACTCTCTTGACAGAGCAGCCTAAATACAGTTCTCTCAATATTGGTCTTATATTCTTGCAGAGCGCTGCAGTTTAAGTCATCAAGCCACAGTTTGCGAAGACAAATAGAAACTTGTGGTTTATTCAAGTGGAGTTTGTATTCTAGAGACCAGTGATGAAAACACACATATTTATATGGTGTGTATTTTTCTAATTTTCGTTTTGGCTCACACTCAAAAGCATTCAACAAAAAGAATACTGTGTTTTGGATGAAATGCAGTAAATAAGAATGTCCATGTTTCTCCCTCTGACAGTTGTGTTTGCTTTGGAGGTTAGGACTCTGGCCAGAGGAGGAGGAATAGTTTTCAGAAATAATCAGGGGGCACACTTATTACCCAGGATTCTCTTCTTGAAATGGTAAATGATACTCTTCTATGCCCCTGCAAGCAGCGGTCTGCAGATGAACGAGGCATTCCTGTAGTTTTTGAGAAAGAAAAGAAACCCTGAAACTCCATCCCTCATTTTAGTTTCATATTTCACTGCAGCTTAAACTGTGCTGTTAAGGTTAAGATGTTTGTTCTTAATGTGCTGCAGCACTTTCCAAGTTTGCAGAAAGAACTAAAAAAAACAACTCATGTGCAGCCTGTGATTTCAAAGTGTAATAAACTAGCTGACATTTCAGCTACATGTAACATCCAGCAGATCCAAACCATCATCTACAAGGAGGGAAAAACGAGAGTGATAATAAAGATCCAGACACTTTTCTTTTCCCGTCTCCTATTAGTTGAGCCTTCACCTCAAGTAAAACCAGGCAGTTATTTAGATTAAAATAGTGTGAACGCTTCGGGAGCTGTCAGTGGAATATTCTATATTGGCATAGTTCGTACAGTAAACAGGTAGTATCTATCCTTGTTCGCCTGTGGTCAAATGTTGTTCCATCTGTGGTTGTTTGCTGTGCAAAGCCATAAATGTCTTCATTCTGTAACCTTATTCAGCTCTCAGACTGGACATCGTTCTTTCAGGCCTGAAAGTAGTGAAAATATTGATGGATTGAGGTATTGTGGGTTTGTATGTAGCAAACCCACAACGGCTCAGTATTTATAGTTTAATTTGAACTTCACGGAATTGCGCACTCGCATCAGACACAATGTATACACGTCTACGTTCCCAAGTGCTCCTTGTCTCTGGACGTAGATTTAGAAGTTACTTAGCTGCTTATTTCAGATTATAAACAAGTACCAGAAAGGCCTCCAATGGTCTGGAAAATATCAAAGATTTAGTTCTTAACTACAGGAGTTAATTCTCTTGTCTGTAGGTGCTTCTTGGAGTGCAACAATTATAGTAACAGCATAAACAGTCCAGGCATAGCAAGTAAGGAAATTCATTTAAATGTTGTATTTAAGTAGGAGTTTCAAGTACTTGTACTTAGAGTATTTCTATATTTTGATGTGTTTTTATGCTTTAGCTTCACTGTGTTTTATAGGAAAATTATGTGCTTTTTAGTCTACTACATGTATCATTTATTTTAGATTTAGAAAACATTAATTTAGCTGAAAATATATTGCCTTGTTACGGTTAAAACTTCCAGCAGTATTAAAATAGTATAAATTTGCACTTTCAAATAATCCTTACACATGCAACAACAACAATAATAATCCTACATTAATTAATTTAGCTCCAAGAGGTGGTATTATGATTGTTGTTATATTTGAGTATATATTTTCTAAAGATACTTATCCAATTTTACTTCAGTAAGCTTTTGAATGCAGGGACTTTTTAGGATGTATTACCATGTTCTAGACTGTTGGAGGTGTTCTTTTACTTAACATTTTTATAAGATGTACACTACTGTTTCAAAGTTTGGGGTCACTTAGAAATTTCCTTATTTTTGAAATAAAAGCCTTTTTTCAATGAAGATAACATTAAATTTATCAGAAATCCAGTCTACACATTGTTAATGTGGTAAAAGACCGTTCTAGCTGGAAAAGGCTGATTTTTAATGGAATATCTCCATAGGGGTACAGGGGAACATTTCCAGCAACCATCACTCCTATGTTCTAATGCTACATTGTGTTAGCTAATGGTGCTGAAAGGCTAATTCATGATTAGAAAATCTTTGCGTAGTTATGTTAGCACATGAATAGAAGTGTGAGTTTTCATGGAAATATGAAATGACCTGCCCTGAACTTTTGAACAGTAGTGTATTTATCATACCTTAGTAGAGGCCTGAACACAGGCTGTAGTAAGAAACAAGCAACAGCTGATTCATATCAGATCATAATAATCGTATTACTCAAATTAAAATCTTATTTCTGATAGAGACATGGGTAAATCAGTGGTATGAACTTGTGCCTGTACATGGAATGGAGCATAATCATTGTGTCATAATAAGAGTAGCCTAACGCAGTGCGTCCACTTTGTGTTCGCTTCCTGTCAGTTGAAACAGAGGCTATGACTACAACTTGCATTTTCGAGTTATACATGCATGTAAAATGAAAAATGAAATCCAATTTTCCCTGAATGAATGGCTGTAATATATGTTTTGAAGTGCAATTATATCTAACTGTGCAGGCGTTTAACATCTTCACTCTCGCCTACGTCTTGCCTTAATAAAAGTAGGTATGAAATTTGATTTCTGACATCCAGACGTGTAATTTGTGTCTGAAACTGACAGATGCAACTGCAGCCAGGGAGTCAGCTGCTCTGAGTAAACGTCTGTCTTTAATTTGTACTGTTTGCTCTGGATCAGTGAACCAAAAAAAAACAAGACTGGGAGTTTTTTTTTTTCTTTTTTAGTCGCACCTCCAGGCACACTGTATGGCACACACGTTAGTTTGTGTTTCACTGTGAGGATACGGCGCGTTTCTGCTGCAGTGTGCCTCAAAGCACCATGAAAGCCTCCTGTATGGCAGCGTAGAAAATACTGGTGATCTGCGTGCTGATCTGCGCTTCAGTTTTAGCACTGGACATGATTTTCTCTGTTTTCATTTCCACTTTTCTCGTCACGCTCTGTTAAAAATGAATGTGGTCATTTTCAATACAGTCACATTTGTCATTGCCCAAAAGTGATCCGCGAGCAAACAGCAAGCCAGTCAGTGTGACCTATTTGAATGGAAAATGTTTCCTTGACTGGAAAACCACACCTGACATAGCACGTCACTCTCAAATACAATGTTCAAAAGCTGAAATGTATAAGGTGTAAAGAACGCTGGGAATATATTTGTCAGTGTTGTATTTTTTGTCGTGTCCAATCAGTTAGCATGAAGCGGATAAAACCACCGAAATGCAAGCTGAGACTATAAACAGCAAGTAAAACTGATACTTACTGTTCGGTGAGCCGGTCGCCTTTTTCTTTTTTTTTACATTTTTTGCTTTATTACAGCTCTGACAGAAATAAGTACACCGCTTAGCTCATGAACTCTCTGACAAGAAGACTGATGCTGTCAAAGTACAATGCAATCTCACCTTCCAGATCTAGAACAGGCTGTCTAACATCCACACCACCATGCTGCTGTCACTCAAACGCCCTTTGAGAAAACGTCTCGTGCTGTAGATTTTGGAGAGTATTTCAGTGAAGGAAATTGGATTTTGACTGCGTCGTCTTGTCTAACCCTAGCGCCGTGAGCAGGGATGCAGAGAGTGGCTACAGGGTTTTGAAGCAGCTGTGAAAAGGAAATCATGTCTGGATATTAGCCCGCGGATGAAATTCAAGCTCACTCTTACTTGAAGAGCTTCACATGCTTGTGCAGCTTAATATTTATGGAGGGTTTTTTTTTTTTTTTTTTTTTGCAAAGCTGCTTATAGAAACTGCATCTTTGCTTAAAAAAATGTCATGTTTGCAATAAATTAAAGTACACTAATGTTCAAAAGTTTGGGGTCACCCAGACAATTTCATGTTTTCCATGAAAACTCACACTTTTATTCATGTGCCAACATAAGGGTTTTCTAATCATCAATTAGCCTTTCAAAACCATTAGCTAACACAATGCAGCATTAGAACACAGGAGTGATGGTTGCTGGAAATATTCCTCTGTACCCCTAAGTAGATATTTCATTAAAAATCAGCCATTCCCAGCTAGAATAGTCATTTACCACATTAATAATGTATAGACTGTATTTTTGACTCATTTAATGTTATCTTTATTTAAAAAAAAAAGCTGCTTTTCTTTCAAAAATAAGGGCATTTCTAAGTGACGCCAAACTTTAGAATGGTAGTTTATGTATTAATAAATCAACTCCATGTCATTTTTCTCTCTTGCAGGTTTATGCAGATGACGTGCTGACAAAAGAGGAACAGATTGGCCTGTTGTTCAAAGCCAAACGGAAATGTGAAGGGAACATCAGATCAAAGCACAAGGTTCCTGGTGAGTACCGAACATAAAACTAAGGTCTATAGCTGTGTGAGTGACTTTGTGTAGTTGCAGTGACAATGCTAGTATGCTTAGGTTTAGCAGGTATAATGTTCAAATGAATGCAGATAATTGTGTGGGAGACATCTAAGTCTAACAATGCCACTGGAGGAAACATGAATAGGATTCATTCTCAAGGACTCATGAATGCACAGTACCATACAAACATTTGGGGTCACTTAGAAATGTCTTTGTTTTGAAAGAAAAGCATTCAGTCTAGATGTTGTTAATGTAGTAAATGACTATTCTAGCTGGAAACAACTGATTTTTAATGGAATATCTCCATAGGGGTACAGAGGAACATTTCCAGCAACCATCACTCCTGTGTTCTAATGCTACGTTGTGTTAGCTAGTGGTGTTGAAAGGCTAATTGATGATTAGAAAACCTCTGTGCAAAAATGTGAGCGCATGAATCAAAGTGTGTGTTTTCATGGAAAACATGAAATTGTCTGGGTGACCCCAAACATTGATCAGTAGAGTATGTCTATCAAATAGTAGGGCAAAGTATTTGAAAATTGCTTAGATTTTTTTATTATGGATCATGCCATGGCTAAAGAACTCAATCTGTTCTCAGAGCTGCTAGCATCAAAGAGATTCAAAGAAAAAAATCATTTGCTGTTGGTGTCAGTACTGTTAATATTCAACTGTGATGGACATATAAGAGGTTTTGTTGCTTTGAGTTTAAAAGAGCCTCATAAGGAGGATGGAGCACTGGTAAGTCACAGGACCTTCACCACAGAGACAGAGGTTTGAGTTTCACATAGTTTTGTTTTATTTTGCGATTTAAGCCTTGTTGTCAAGCGCTGTTTGGGCACCAAAACTACTTTATATTTAGGAAAAGATCATGGTTTGAGCTAAAATGCAGCTTTTATAACATTGAGCACATGTTACAAGGCAAACTTCATGTTGGCTAAAAGGGAGTGATAATGACGACACCAGAAGAGAATATTTAGCTACAGACTCATGCAGTCTGTTTCTAGCATTGAGAGATTTTTATAGGTCTGTCGAATCACCCGATGACTTGAAAAACGATGCTCAACTAAGTGTGTTTTAAATGTGACGCCAATGGGTCCTGACACAACAGCTGAGCTGGGAGTGAGACCAGATTCAAATGTGAGGAAATTTCACAGATCTTTAAATCCACTGTATGATGTTTTCTTTGTTGTTTTTTTTCCACACTGCAAGGACACACAAGATCTGTCAGCTCATTATTGTGTGTGTGTTTTTTTTTCTTAATGACAAAATAGAATGACAGGGCTTACAGTGTCGATGCGGGTCATGTAATTTGCCCAGTTAAATGTGAGGAAGAGATAACAGATACCATCCGTACACCAGTCCCTCACTGTTACAAACGCCTGTATTGACCAAACTGCCTTATTTAGCAGCAGGTTCATGCTACAAGATAACTGAAATTTATTGCAGGGTGTGTGAAATCACATGATGGCGTGATTGCAAGGTCCCACTTAATTTGCTCTAAGGTTTCCGCTTGTGATTTTTTTTCCACCACCTGCAACAGGTCAAAGAAGACTGAGCCCTTTATCACAGAAAAATAGCCGTATTTGTCACAGTTGCCATTTATTTATGTTTATATGAATTTTTTCAAATATGGATGTCTGTTTTTTTTTTAAAAAGGAAAAATTTCCATTTTGTTTACAGTGTAATTGTTGCAATTTAGCCATGCAGTGTAGTGGTGAAACAATTTGTCAGTTTATGAATCAGACTTGTTTTCACGGCTCCACAATGTGTCCCTAAAGTCTGGACACATAGGAAATGTAATTATAATGTTTTTGCCTCCACAGATTAAATATGGCTTTGTTGAAAGAAGAAAGAGCTGAACTGGTACTTCTCAGTTGATGTGAAGGGTGGTCGTATCGAACGATAGTAGCTGAATTTAATGCAGCCTGTCCTCAAACAAAAAACGACCACATAGGTCGTCTGTACACGCCCGTATTACGACCGAGTGTTACGTTTTGACGTTAAGCGACCTCAAGCGGGTGAGTAAATATCGACACTCCAGTGTCGCAGGTGAAACGTCACCATGAACAAACATTTACAGTATCTAACACTATCTCTATCCCTATCCCTAACCCTAACCATAACCATAATACTAAACCTGTGTTGCGAAAGTGAGGAAAAAGCCGTTTCGCGAGGGAAAAGTTTCATGAATTAAATCCCGTAATGCGTTCCTTTTCCCCGTAGGGGCGCTAACGTAAATACGCTCTCATGGGTCGTATTCCGGTGCACGTTACATACGACCTATGTGGTCATATGAATTTGAAGACTTGTTGGTTTAATGAGACAAAAAAATTATAGTTATTGAGATTCCCTATGTGTTCAGACTTTATTGATGCCCTGTATTACTTGTTCAAAGTGTTTTATCAGAGAAGAAGATGTAAACTATTGCACTTAATCAGCCCCAATAAGGTTTCCACTTGTCCGATTTTTCCACCACCTGCAGCTGGTTTTTCTTTTCTTTCTTTTCTTCTTTTTGAAAAGATTTCTGTCAAATCAAAGAAGATCGAGCCCTGTATCACACAAAAATAGCTGTATTTCTTACCTCAGCCATTGAGGATTGAATTCCGGCTGGGGCCAGAAGTCCAATAAAATAAACCTCCCCAAATCGACACAGAGCAGAACCTCATATTTTCTGATTTGAAATAAAATTTGTACACAGCAGTTGATGCTCCCAGACATCGGAGGAATTCTGAGTGTTGGAGGAAGGAATGAATCAACCAACACACTGTAAAACTGACCGAGAACTGAGCAAGCTGCATAACTACCACCATGATGACCGAGGAGTGAGAGTGCATGAGACTGTAAAGAGCGCCTCGTTATCTTGATTGAATGTGATTGGTGACTTGTTTGAATGTGACTGTTGATTATAAGGGCTTCTACTCATCAGCTGATGCGCACACTTCAGTGCTGTACAAGAACCGCCCTAACAAAAGGTGTCATTGACGAATTTTGTGGGGTTTTTGCCTGTATTTTGCTAAAATGCTCAAACCGATACCTTTGTGGAACTGTTAGGAAATTTAGTGTGGACTGTATGTTGATGGTTGTGTTAAAAAAATGCTGCTTCCTTTGTCCTCTTTGTGGCTTGGAGCCGTGGAGGCTGAGATTGAAGGGGAAACTGCTGCTGGGTTGTATTTGTATATTTATGGGTGTCTGAAGAGCATCATTATCCAACAGACCCCAGCATCTACTGTATCTCCGTGTGGTTACTCTCATTTTCCCAGTTGATTGTTTGGAGAGGTTTTTGGATTCCACAGGCAAACCAATCATATTATTTTCTCTTTAACCCCAGTGCATTGTGGTCGCATTGAATTCTTTGACCCTCCAGCCGATACCCCCTTAAAATGAAACACATAATTAAAAACGTTTACTTCCAGGCTCCAAACACAAAAGCTATTGTTGACTATTCCCTATAATTACATTCGCTGTGTGGTATTTCCCAACTTTTCATGGTTTTGATAAAAGTCCACAAATCACAATTGGATTTAATAAATTAAGAAAAAAGAGACAAAATTGCTACTATTGAGAACTGCAGGGGCCAAACAGCAGCTTTCACGCAGGGTTTATGTAACAACACTGTTTTCTTTCAAAGTGTACTTAAAGCTCGTGTCCGGAGTTTCCGTTTGTTTTCAATTTATGTATCATTGTTTAACAAAGCTTAAATGTGTTAGTCTTGTTCGATACTATAATATAATGTTAGTATAACGCGATATGAAAATGTATTCCTGAGCTCCGCCTTCCTCTCATAGACCCCCATGTTATTCCAAAAAGCGCCGGTCGCTGCCGACCAATCAAGTTTGAGCTTCAGCTTTGTCATGCTGTCAATCAACGGTTACGCGCACAGCAAGCAAGCCCATGCAGAGGCGGGCGAGCTACGCACTACGCAACCGCGCGCACATTTGTTTTGCTTGTGGAGGAGAGAGCATCAGAGCTCAGCAACTTCCAGAAAAGTTACCAATCCCACGGCTTGTCAGGCCAAGAGACTGCAGGACGTTTTTTGGCTCGGGGTGCTCGCGTCGCTCTCCGACCATGGCCTCCATAGCCCGCCTGACGGCTTCGTTTAGATGCCCGACCTCTGGAGGAAGATGTTGGGGCGTCTGGGACATACTCTTGGTCAGAGGAGTCATGCAATTCTGAACTCTAGATAGAAATAAATAAACAATGTAACACATATACACGCGTAAATGCACTAAGTTTGATAAACAACGTCATCGAGAGGGATACACGAGTGTAATCACATATTGAAACTTTACTCGTTCGTCCTAGCAGATTCATGTTATTTTGGTATTAGGACAAGTTAGACTCAATACAGAATTCTAACGTAATTCCTTTATTATTTACTAAATGTACTAAATGTAGAGGAGTGGAAAACAGCAAAACAGGCAAGATGCTGCAGCACTCCGGACACTCCTGTCAGCTACTGCGCACGTGCACAAATAAAGGGGCGAAATCAGAGGGAGGGAGGGACCAACAGTGTTTTGGGAGACGCTGCGATTCAAACTCCGGACATGAGCTTTAAGATGGACACATAAGGTGCTGATGCAGAGCAGTCAGTCAAACACTAGGACTCTGAGATGAGAGGCCGTGCTGCTCATCTGACCTCCATCATGTCTAATCTATCCTGTTGTCACACCTCAGCATCACCTCCAAGCTCACAGTGTTTGGATCATGAACCTCGGTGTCCTCATTTCAAAAGCTGTGGCATCAAACCAAAGAAGAAAAACCACTGAGAGAGCGCAGTACTCCGCCAAGGGTTCAAGAAAGAGATTTCTTGAACACAGGCGTGTGTTATGCATGTGTACGTTATGTCCAGATACTGAATCGCATAACCTAAATATGGAGTGGGTGGTGGGAATTGATGGGACTCGGAAACACCCCCACAATTTAATCAGTTGTTCCTTGTATCATTTCCAATGGATAAGTCTCGATATGTCCACAACGGATTTGTAGTAGGATGCAGTAGGAGAAAATGCTATTATATTTCCAGCATCTCAAAAATCAGTTTGTGCAAATGTTTTACTCTCTTAGATGTTTGATACATGGAATTAAATAAACTGGAATTTGCAGAATTATGTGATGATTGCTATTGGTTTGTCTGTCTGCCTGTTAGCAACATGACTCAAAAATGGACAAAGAGATATGGATGAGATTTTCAGGGAAGGTAAGAAATGACATAAGGACCAATTGATTAGATTTTGGCACTGATGCGGCTTATTGTCTGAATCCACAGATTTCTTAAAGATTTCTGCATCATTGTGAGATAGTGGCATGGCATCACTGTAAATATGGCAACAAATGACCGCTATGTCAGCTGCCTGCTGATGATCACAGGATTGCAATCCTACTACAAATTGGCTGTTGAGGACTTATTGGGACTTTCTCTGTTGGAAATGATGCAAGGAACAATTTATTATATTGTAGGGGTGTTTCCGAGTCCCATTAATTCCTGACACCTGCTACGTATTTTGATCACGCGATTCGGTATCCGTACATAACGTACACATGTATAACACACGCCTGTGCTCAGTGCAAGATCATTTTGTTTGTGGGTACATCTACATTAAATGGCCACATTCTGTTTTCCTGAATTTTCATCCGTTGGAAATGATACGACTGAGCGGCCTTGGCGGAATACTGCGATCTCTCAGTGCTTTTCTTGTTTCCATTTATTTTTTACAGAGCAAGGACTTAATCAGTCAGTCAATCAGCATATACAAATTCTTATAAACATTAGTTACAGCTCTTTTGCAGTGCATCATACCGTCTGTTCCAGCCGTGAACTGAGTCAGAACCCTGACAAACCCCTCAGGTGTTTCTGACTGGAATGCTGTGAGATGCTGGAGGTGTTGTTTTGGGGGTAAATCAGTGCAAGTCAGCTGACCTGCATACCTGATAATGATGCCTTACAACCGATGTGACTCACCCTGTATGTAGTGGTTGTTTCCTGACCTCTTTTGGAAGGGTGCACATGTCTGTTCAATCACATAACACTTGGCGAAATTAGAATAAGCCTATTAATTTAATAAAGAGGCAAAATGAGTCCCCAGTGTGATTGTACCACATGCCTGGATAAGCACATATGTCCTCATTTAATGTGCTTGATTTGAGATTTTTTTTCCCTTTATTTAACAGCGCATCAATCGCTTCAACTTCTCTTCGCTTGAACTGGAGTTGAACTTCAGCGTCACATATGGCTGTTTGTAATTTCGTAGCATGGAAATCATTTAAAATCTGGGTCGTGGTTAGCTGTGATGTTGAGCAAAATTATGGGGACTGTCAAGATTTTGAGATTAAGTTCAAGGAAAGCATTACTTGTGCTCTCTGATGGCCCATGTAAGTATTTTCCTTGAAATGGTCATTGAAATTTGGATAGAATTCACACAGAATTCAGTGTGCTTTTTCAAAGCGGCGTCCTTATTTTGGTGTATTGTGGTGTGGCCTTGAAGCTGTGGGTTGAGGTAAACATATAATAGCAGCAAGCATGCATTTTTTAGGACTTTGGCGTTACATCTGTATTTTTCTTGCCTGTGTTCTGCCTGACCACCCCCAGAGTTTTTTTCTTTTTTTTCTGGCACTGTAACTGTAAACTTGTGGTTTTCTGAACTATTATAGGGGATGAGGAATGGCGACGACTTCAAAACGCTCGCAGTGTGAAATGAGGGATTTGTCGAGAGTGAGGATTGGGTTAACTGCGGAGGGATTAGACTGAAAAGCTGTTGTGTTTCAGCACTTTATCTATATGCTTTTAGTCCACATTTGTTCTTAAAATACACAGAGGTCACCGCTGCATGGCTGAGACAAGGTTTTCTTTGAGGGAAGCACTGAGGTTTGCCTGGAGAGGACAGTGGAGGGATGTGGGTTCAAATCCCCAGACCTTGCAGTGTGAAAATAGCTCAGCTTTCAAGCTTGTGGTCTGGATGTAGAATAACATCAGCAATCATTATAAAAGGTTGCATGTATCAGGAGAAAATGCAGTGTGTGTTTTGACATCTGCAGGTCGGAATCAAATGAGTTGGGGGGGAAAGAAAACCTTCCGAAAACCCCAGTGACATCACTAATACCAACGTCCCCCCCATAGTCACGTTTATATTTAAATCGTGGTCAAGAAATTTACTGGAAATTATATATGTGTGCGTGTTTGGTGTTTAATTTAGCCCTGTAAGTAGGTGGTCCTATGGTAATAAAAACCTATGGCAAAAGTGAGCAGCAATTCTACTTTTACTCCCAGGATGTGTGGTCAGTGTGATTTTCAAAACTAAACTCTGCTTTTCTCCCACCAGACATCCGTAAGAATCAGTCAGCTCCACACAGTCTGCTCTTTAATTTTGTGCTCCAAGTGACAGGCAAATAAAAAGCAAGTCGTCATTGCGTCAGATGTTTCTTTGTAAGTTTGATTACAGGAATGAGAAAATAATGGATCTACAGCAAAGAGAGGATAGTTTTAGTTTTATCCTTAGCTGCTTATTAGTGGTCAAAGTGGGGCAGATGTTTTCAATAATACAACATAAATGCCAAGCCATAAGGGGGGTTCGCTGCCAGGAATCTGTGGGGAAAGGGACTTTGCTCCCACTATCAGAGGGCTGACAATTAAGGAGTTCTGTGCTGTGAAACTGGATTTAAGTTTCTCTGCCTTTGAACCTGCAGCTCTTTGTCTGAACTAAGTATAGATGCATTATTACAATGTCTTTTATGGGCTGTTCTTTACTAAAAATACACGACAGCGTCTTTGTGATCTTCAGCAATAGTACACTGTCAGCACTCTGGCAGGAACCTGAGGAAAGGCAGAAAAAAATCTAAAAGTTTTTCTTATAAGGATTCCTAGACAACTTTTTTATTCATAGTGGTCCTCCTGAGCATTTCAAAACTCTAACTAAGTTTCATTTGGTCTGCCAGTCTTATAGTTGATACAAAAAGGGTAATGACTGTTATTATTAATAATAGATAATAATTAATTATTATTTGAAAACACTTAAAGATTATTATTATTATTACTATTGCTGTTATATAAACAATTAAAGTAAATTTTTGCTATTCTCTGACATTTATCTGACTAGACAAGTAAAAAGTGAATCAAAAATGAAATTGAATATCATTAATAGGTCAAATTTAAGGCATGTAAAAAAACAAAAAACAAAACACCCCAATCTTGTAGATACAGATTTGAAAATAAAATATACAACTCAGCCCTTTTTATTTATACACAACAGGCAAGTTAGGGTGCTACAGTGCAGCCAGTGCTGCAGGAAAGCTTAAATGAATCTTAATGAGATCCATGCTAAAACCAATTCCACACCGCATAAAAACAGTATAATGTTATTAACAATGGAGGAGTTATGGAAATCCGTAGCAGCTAACAAAGAAGCCTTAATGAATAGACTAGATTCAATGGGCAGCCTGTTGTCAGCATGTTGGGAATTCCACTATTGCGAGTCTCTATTATATTACAAAACACGGGAAGTGGGCAAGTATGTGTTTTCTTTTGTGACCCATATTTTCCTTGAGCAGCACAAAAGGTGTAATTTACAGGCTCACCACAAATGACAAGGTTACTTTGCAGTGCTAATTTACATATTCATCAAATTCATGCATCTGACCTTCTTTAAAGGACCACAGGATCCTTGAAAACAAGCAGTATTACTGCTCTTCTAAATGCTTATAGACGATCACTGCAATGCTGTAGCCATGGGAGAACATCATCTGCTTTCTTTTTTTTAAGGTTAAACTGTTTTTGTGCCTGCAGACGGTTACTGCTCACCAGAATGGGATGGCATTGTTTGCTGGCCTGAAGGGCCTCCTGGAAAGCTTGTATCCACGGCCTGCCCAGAGTATATCTACGACTTCAACCATAAAGGTAAGACTGGCCCTGGATCTAGCTCCAACCCTGAAGCTCGTTCTGAGCTGGTGAAAGCACCAGGACTCCTTTGAGTATTACTGCGTACTGTAGCAACATAACCCGAACTCCCTCTGAAACCTCTTTAGCAACTTCTACAATTATGCAGGCTCCAACCCATCATTAAAAATAGGCTTTTCTGCTTGATGTCTAGGACTAGCATACCGTCGGTGTGACAACAATGGAACGTGGGAGCTGGCCACAGCCAACAAGACATGGGCCAATTATAATGAATGTGCAAAATTCCTCTACCATTACAACCACAGCCATGAAAAGGTGAGATCCACCTCATTTCCATTTACATGCTCGTACACAGTAACACCGCAGATACATTTAAATCATGTTCAATCACTCACCATTCATGCCAAATTTTGACAGTTACTTGACCCAAGGACTCTAGTTTTTTTCCTTTTCTTCAATAAATCCATGAGCATTATCATACAGTTTTAACAGCCTTCACTCTGCTACTAAGACTTTCTGCTTAATATTGAAAATATGGATTTGCTCCGGTTTAGTCACAGGAGATCAGGGCTCCGTGCAGCTGTATCTTCATGGACGTTACTGTCACCTTGGGAGGGTTGGCATAGTGATGAAGAACATCCTTCCCTCAGACTGGGGCACTATTGTCATTGTAATATCATTGTATGTTGTAGCCTTCCCATTTCCCTTCACTGGGACCAAACCATGAAAGATATTTGCAGAGCTGGTTCACAGACACACTTTTGGTCATGCTGGTTGTATTTAATGTTCTCCACTACATTCTTGAACATCTGATTCTAGTCATGCTTTTAATTTTACTTCATTTTTGTCATTTTCTGGTGTTGCGGTTGAAGAAAACAGTATTTGCAGTAGCAGAGTAAATGTGAGGACAATTATTGTTTCATATTTGTCAAGTGAAACTGCTATTGTTTACTTGTTGTGTAGGATAACAACAGGTCACAGACAGTTGCATATTTCAAGCAGAAGGTGCTCCATATTCTACCTGACCACGGCTTAAATATAACAGATGCTCAGGGTTTAGCCATGTTACAAGCTTTATTCTGACATCTGCACCACTGACTTACAAAATGAATGGCTCTAACTTATCAGAATTAAAATCATAAACCACAGCTTCCAAATACCATATACTATCTAAGCAATAATGAAAAGAAGTGTGTTTTATTAAAGCTAAACTTAACATGAGAGGGTTAAACCTCGTATTAAATGCAGCTATGAAAGCACCTTTTCACTCAGGTGCTTGTTTACAATATTCTGAAAACCAAACACTGCAGCCCCATGTGCCTGGAAAGGTGGTATAAATATGACCCTGATTGTAGTTTGTCTTGTTGCGTTTCTTTTCCTGTCATTGTGTGAACGGTTAGATGTCAGCACTGGCAGTGAAAAGTACTTGTAAGACAGGTTGCAACAATATGTTTGAAATATTAATGAGCAAAAAAAAAAAAAAAACACTGCAAAGAAATTTGTGAGATGTCTGTGAAAGTTGTCAGAGTTTGATCCTCATCCGTTTTTTTTGCAGTGAAACGATATGATACAGCTGCGGACGTTGTGTCTTTAAATGTTCATGTTCTCCTGAAGGAAGCAGCTGCAGTAGTTAATGACAAATACATATGCACAAATTAAAGCACACACAGCAAAACAGCCATACCGCAGACCAGCACCACAACTTAGACATACGGATTCTGGCATAAGCTCATGATGCTAAATGATAACAGCAGTTCAGTATCTGGTTACATCACAAGGGGCTCCTGGCCCCTTTAGCACGCTGACGCACACAGGGTTTGGCTAGTGGCTCCTCTAACAGTGTTCTCTGCCAGTCTGCTGTTGGAACATCAGACCACCCCGCCCAGCCTTTCTCAGCTCCGTCACCCATGTTAAATGTTAAATGCTGTTGCCATCAATAATGTCTGAGTACTTTAGACAGCTCTGTCACCAGATGGCAATGTGTTTTCAAATACTTTGAAGTTAATGCAAGCTGAAGTCAGGTTTTTGGGTATAAGTTCCAACACAGACTGAATGTTTGAGAATTTTTCTTTTGCGTTTAACTACATATTTGTTTTGATAAAACCACAGCAAAATTATTTGCTTCAATTTGTCTGATCAGTAAAATTTAAAGCACAAAGAGATTTCTGATGAAGTTGTTTAAAATAAAATCTTATAACGACAAGAAAAGCACTCAGAGCGCAGTACTCCGCCAAAGCTGCTCAGTTGTCATTTCCAACGACTGAAATCTTGAAAAAAATTGTGACAGAATTCACGGCACCATAGAATGTGGCCATTTAATATAGATGTACCCACAAACAAAATGACCTTGTGCTGAGCACAAGCTTGTGTTATGCATGTGTACGTTATGTACGGATACCAAATCACGTGACCTAAATATGTACCGGGCAGCGGGAATTAATAGGGCTCGGAAACATCCCCACAGTTTAATCAAACATTCCTTGTATTATTTCTGACAGATAAGTCCCGGAAAGTCCACAGCAGTGGATTTGTAGTAGGATCACAGTCATGTGATCGTCAGTAGGCAGCTGACGTAGTGTTCACTTGTTGTCATAGTTACAGTGACACCATGACGCTATCTCACAATGATACAGAAGTCTTCACACAAATCTGTGGATCCAGACTGAGCCAAATCACTGCCAAAATCTATTCACTTTGTCCTTGTGTCATTTCTGACCTTCCCTGAAAATTTCATCCAAATCCATTAGTCCATTTTTGTTGCTCACAGACAGATTGACAGACACACCAACGGCAATCATCACATAACTCCACCACATTTCTTGGCAGAGTAATAAATGGATGTGTTAAATACACTCAAGATTAGTAAAGAGAGATAGATATACATTTGAGTGTCACACAATTTTTTTTGTTGCACTTTAAAGTTACTGACGTTAAATTCTACAAATAATATGCAATGTTAAATATATATATATCCTTATATACCAAAGGATGATGTATACTAAATAAATTTTGCTATTATTTGTTTAGCTGAGGCTGCCTAGCCTTTTTTGTTTTTTTCTTCAACCCTCTGAACCCCAAGCAGTTTTGGGACATTGTGTGCTGTAACAATGAAATACAATCACCTCAAACCTCCTGCAACTAAACTGTGACAAAACAGAGATTCTCCTCACTGGCACAAAGTCAACACGATCCAAAATGGACAGTTCTTCCCTCTATTGACAGCTCCTCAGACTCTCCCTCCCATCAGATTAAGAGTCTGGGTGTCATCCTTGATTCCTCACTTTTCTTCCAATCCCATATAAATCATATCACTCGGTCTGCATATTTCCACCTCCGAAACATCAATCATCTCCACCCTTCCCTCACCCCCCCATACTACCTCTATCCTTGTCCACAGCTTGTCACTTCTTGCATCAACTAATCTAACTCTCTCCTCTTTGGTCTCCCTCACAAATCCCTCCATAAGCTTCAACTGGTCCAGAACTCAGCCACTCGCATTATCTCCAAAAAGCCCATTTCATCACATCACCCCCATCCTACAGCAGCTTCATTGGCTCCCTGTCAAATCCAGAACTGAATTCAAAATCACCCTGTATTCAATCAAAGCCATCCACAACCTCGCCCCGCTTCAGATCCAGACTCAAAGCTCACCTGTTCAAGACTATTTAATCGCTTTAATTGCTTCTTTCTTGTATGTAGTTTTATCTGTTCTGTTGTATGTTTTCTTGTAAAGTGTCCTTGTGTGTCAAGAAAGACGCTTACAAATAACTGCAGTTCAGTTGAAAAGTCACAAAAATTTCTGTCGTATGATTCGTAGCCGCAGCTGAGTCAATCATGGCCTTGTCGTTTATAACAGAATCTGGTTGACACGAATAATTAATTATTTGTAAATGAATCATGTAGAAAAAAGGGATTTTGGTGACATATGATGCTTTTAGCTTAGATTGCATTGAATTTCCCAACTGAATGGCACATCATGTAAACACTTTCAGAGAGGTGAAAATCTGGTTTTGTTATTTTTTCTAGTTTCTGTTTAATTTGTGGTATAAATTTGGCATTTTTTCAAAGATAACATGCCTTTGGGGTTCCGAGGGTTTAGCTCTATATGTAAAATGACATTAAAAAGATGGTGTGCTAACTGAATGTTGCCGTTTTATAGCCGAAGCTCCCTAAACCGTATCCACGGAAGTAGAAGATACAAGTTTAGGCAATTCTAAATAAGATTTAGTTTTTAGGGCTAAGGTTTAAAAAAAAATGTGAAAAAAACAAAATTTTAAAAATTTTAATAAATTCTTACCTCAAATATATGACCAAGAGGCTCAGGTAGTATTTTTATTTGCAGTTACTTACAATACACAGAAGTATACTTTTATTTTTTCCATGTGATGCACATACAGGCATATGGGTTCTGTAAAGTGTCTTGAAACAGTTTGACCTGTAGTTGGAGCTATATAAATAAAATTGAATTGAATTGTACCTACTTTATTCATATACACATTTGCACCTTTATATATTTTCATACTTTTCTTATGTTATTTATAGTTACACATTTTCATTATCGTTTGTGAAAATAAAATACAAAGTGAGTTTTTCTTTCAAGATAAATTTATACTAAGACCCACAGTACGTCAAACACTACTGTGAATATATTCTGTTGTCTTGTTTTTATCCGTCTTCGTGTCTTGTTGACAAAGTAGCATGCTATCCTTTTCCAACAGGACGTCTTTCACCGTTTATATCTCATCTACACCGTGGGCTACTCCATCTCTTTGGGATCACTCATGGTGGCTGTCGTCATCTTGGGATATTTTCGGTGAGTCGATGCTGCCACTGGAATTTTTCAGTTAATCCTTTCTACCACAAACGCTCCCGAGAGAGGTTTTGATACAGGGTCAGACTTTAAGGTTAGAGCAACTGCTGATGGGATCAAAATGGGGAGTCTAAATGTTTAATGGTGTGATGGCATGATGAAAGCCAGTCGTTTTATAATGCTTTTTCATAAGACACAATATGGAGCAGGGAGCATATTCATTTCATGATGACCTAATGGATAAGAGGCTTTTTTTCCCCATGAAATCATGCCATTTTCTCCCACTGGATGATCACGCGATGCGAAAAAGATTGTGTCATGGCAACGACATGGAGCACGCAAACTGTATCAAACACTACCTCTGACTTTTAACCAACTGCGATATGTCTACGTTTGAGGGCGAGTCTGCCTCCAGGCTTGCAGTAATGCATGCCTCATTGTTTGACATTTAGCTTCCTGTTTATTTTCCTGCTGATTTCAGGTTTGATGACAAACAACTATAGCTTGTGTATGGATTTTGTAATTCCACCAAGCTTACAAAGATTTCGGTTCCTAAGCCACAATGAGTGAGACTTTCGCGAGTAAGGCCTTCTGCAAATGTGAAGAATCTGAAATGGTGTATTTAATAACATTTCTACCGTAGGAGTAAAGGAGATAACAGGATTTGCTACAGATGCTGCTTTTGTCAGATTTATCTTGCCTCTCTTAAAAGAAGAAAAAACACAAAAAAACAAGGTTAAATTCAGTTTTTACATGAGGCATTTGTCGTCATTGGGATTAATGCAGGGCAGATTTTGCCGTTATTTGCTTATTTTGCCGAGCACAAGCGTATCAGGAATCGATGTGAAGGCACTGTTTACCAATGCTCCCACCAGCATGACTTGCTGTACAGGCAGCCAGTCAGAAGGGTTTAGGAATGCTCCCAACTGGCACCAGGAAATCTACGGGCCAAATGAGTTTAATAAGTTATCCCAGGGGCCCATCTGACGTTCTGGCTCATGTCCTCCGGAGTGCTCGAGCCATGTCTCCCCTTCAACACATCAGCTTTTAGTCGGGAGAGCTCGTAAATGTGTTCCAGGGAGAGAAAGGGGATATTTTACATTAGCAGTTGTGTTCCGAATTTTTCACCAGGGAAATGTACGCTAGATTAGTTTCTCTAAATCAATTGGTCTCTGACGGTAGCTTGTCAAAAAATCTCCTCATTAATGAAGCTTTAGAGGAAGAAATGTAGATAGAGAAAATTATGGATACACTAGTCATGCACTATCCACTAAATGTTGAGGATTTTAGGCTTTAGACTGTTTTAGTTGACTCTCGGAATTTTTGGCACAAATGAATATTCAGTAAATATTATCGCTGACTTCTTTTTTCTTGACTGTAATAACGTAACTTTTGTGGCTATTGATCCAGCAAATTGATTCCACTGGAGGATGACGCTGAAAGCTCACTCCAAAGTAAATGTTTAGGATGTTCTGGGGGGGAAAAAAAATTGACAGATAAACGTGCGCTTGTCTGGAAGTTCATTTGCATACTTTTGTAATGTCCAACACATGCTTGCAATTTCGGTTTTACTGCTCACTTTGAGCGTAGCAATTCAATATTTGTGTGTTTCAAGCCCCCTAAATCTCAAGAATGTGTTATAGTCAGCGTGGAATTCAGCTGGCTCTAATTAGGATGAGTATTGTTCATGTGTGTGAATACACGCTCACTCGAAGGTGTGCCAACCCACATAAAACACACAGGCGCAATTTTCTATCTCTTGACCTTGCTGCTCTTGTTTGTTTCTCCCTCCCAGACGATTACACTGCACCAGGAACTACATCCACATGCATCTCTTTGTGTCCTACATGCTCAGAGCTATTAGTATTTTTGTGAAAGATGTCGTTCTCTACTCTGGATCGGCGTTGGAGAACATGGAAAGAGTCACAGTGGAAGACCTCAAGTCCATTACTGAAGCTCCACCAGCCAACAAAACACAGTTTGTAAGTAAAACCAATGCAAAATAAACACACCCTAAAGATGGAAGGGACATAAAGTGCAGTAATTACACTACTGTTCAAAAGTTTGGGGTCACTCAGACAATTTCATGCTTTCCAGGAAAACTCACACTTTTATTCATGTGCTAACATAACTGCATGAGGGTTTTCTAATCATCAATTAGCCTTTCAACACCATTAGCTAACACAATGTAGCATCAGAACACAGGAGTGATGGTTGCTGGAAATGTTCCTCTGTCTCCCTATGGAGATATTCCATTAAAAATCAGCCATTTCCAGCTAGAACAGTCATTTATCACTTTAACAAGGTCTAGAATGTGTTTTGGATTCATTTCATGTTTTCTAATGCATTTCTAAGTGACCCCAGATTTTTGAACGGTAGTATAGAAGGAAAGAAAAGGAAAACTATCAGTTATGTGTTGTCATAAGGAACCAAGCACATCTAGAAATTATTTTCATGTTGCTGTGCTTATGGTATTCCAAATAACATCTAATATAGCCAGTAAAGATTTGTCAGATCTTCTCTAATCATAATCGGAACAGAAGTCACCAGTGTTTGGTAGCTTTATGCGCACAGATAATTTGATTTGTAATGTCGTGTGGTGTTAAGCGCTTTGCTTCCCAAGAGGAAGTGGTACATGAATTTTGCAAAGTCTCACCTGCTTTTCCACTGCTGGAGCAAATAAACTGTACTGTTTGTCACCATGCCAAGGTTTTACTAGGCCAGTACTTGGCTTTTCCTTTCAGAGTCAAGTCTTTAAGAAAAAAAAATGGGGAAGACTGTGTACTTTTCATGGATGGTTTAATACACAAACAATTTGGACAAATTATTTTTGCATTTTTGCCTAGTGCATTCAAAGTGTTTTGTTGAAGTAGATGACAAGAAGAAAGAACGTACATGTTTGTGCATTGGAATAATAAATTCTAATGTCTGGAGAAAATAAGATACCTTGATTAAAATGGAAATTAGGCTTTTTTACCACCTTTGTCCTTTATCATTGACTACTACCGATATTAAATTTTGAATAAAATTACATAACATAGCCAGGCACATACATCATAGTGTGGATGTACACTACCATTCAAAGGTTTGGGGTCACCCAGGCTATTTCATGTTTTCTGTAAAAACTCACATTTTTATTCATGTGCTAACATCATTGCACAAGGGTTTTCTAATCATCAATGAGCCTTTCAACACCGTTAGTTAACACAATGTAGCATTAGAATACAGGAGTGATGGTTGCTGGAAATGTTCCTCTGTACCCCTGTGGAGATATTCCATTAAAAATCAGTCATTTCCAGCTTGAATAGTCATTTACCACATTAACAATGTCAAGACTGTGTTTTGGATTCATTTCATGTTTTCTTCTTTGAAAGAAAAAGATTTTCTTTAAATAATAAGGATGTTTCTAAATGACCCCAAACTTTTGAACAATAGTGTATGTAATGCTAAATCAAGATTCTCATGATTCACCTTTCCTTTGGATATTTTATTTCTTTTACTGACTAATTTCATCAATCTATCTGATTATTACATATGTGCCTTTTATTTCTTTGAATAATGACGCTGGTCTGTTCTATTTAATAACAGAAAAGGGTTTGAAAGAAGTAATCCGCAGCTTTAGAAATCCACTTAAATCCAGAATGAAAACCAAAAAAAAGATCAAGTTTAGCAACACAAATATTCAAATCGCAGAGCCGTGTCTCCACAAAAGGTCCAATTAAAAAGCTGCTCCATGGCAAAACCTTTGCTGTTGTCCAGTGATGCTTGTTAAAACACAAACTGACAATAGGACTAATCAGTGCAGGGAGAGAAGAGCACTGAATTGGCTTCTAATAATCACGGCATGACAATACAGCAGCAACAGTGTGGAGGCTGACTTAACTGGATCCAAATCAATAGCTAACTAAATCCTTTTTGGCTCCTGGGAATTCTACAATACAGCAGCATGTAATTCCAGCAGGATTCATTTTAACCTGATCAAACAGCCATGATGAATTCAACAAAATGTCACCACCTGAGTGTGAAAAGTACTGGGCATCTGCTCATTTGAAACCAGGGCATTTATTTATTCATTTGTTTATATATATATATATATATATATATATATATATATATATATATATATATATGTTGGTAAATTTACTGTAATCAGTACCTCGTGTGAGTTGTCTCCTTGTTTTCACTGCTCTCCGATACAAGCCAGACGAGCCCAAGGGAAATTTTCCTGGTCTACAAAGCAATTAAAGCACCTCACTGCTGAAACACCTCCACTTTTCCTATAATCTCTGCCTTGAATCTTGAGTTTTATTGTTTAACTTGTGGCAGTTATACTTGCTTCAGTCAAGTGTGTCTTTAGTGGTGTTTTTTGTAGTTTAATGATACATTCACAGCACATCACTTCTAAAATTAAACATAGCTGATATGATAAGTACAGTCATGCCAGTCACTGATATTCTTCTTTGTCTTTTTAATTGTCAAACACAATGACTGGCAGCCAGAAGCTCTTTTGAAAACGTTAACCATATCTTGCCTTATCTTCCCAGTCCGAATGTTATGGATAAAAGTTCTGCTATTTTCACTTCCCTTCGTGTAGAAATGAAAGCAACAGCGCTTTTAAACAACAAGCTCAGACTAAAGCTTTGTCTTCCCCAAGTGTAGATAATGAATTAAGAGACCGGAGCGGAGGCAAATAGCAGGCACAGACATCACTGACATTTTAAATGTGTGAACTTTATTCTGCTGTCAGCTTGTTATCACACACGTTTCAAGATCAGAGATGGAGGAGTAAAGAAACATGTTTCCTATTATTAAATCCAATGCATTTTATCCATCTATCTATGGATTTAATAATGCACATAAAAATAAAAACAGAGCTTGCTCATGTGGAATCCAAGGGCTCTTTGGACTTGATAGGTTTTTACTTTACATTTTATTAGTCAGGTTGATCTCTAAAATTGTTATTACTGTGGACTATCAGCCTTAATAGTCAGGTAAGGTTGTATTTTATGTCAGGTTTTAATCTTTCATAATTAAATTATTGGAGCAGCTATTGCTTTATATGTGCAGTAGAAATACCAGTGACTTGACATAAATGTAAAACAAATAACACAAGCACAATATTGTGTGCTATTCTTCTCAGAAATTGTATAGCCTTTATTTTTGTTCAAACGTAAAAGGTTTGAAAAGAGGCCCAGGGTCCCTAAGAACTACAGTCAGTAATCAATAATCAATTGGTCAACCACTGTAAGGCTTTTAGGAGACACAGTGGTGCTGTTGAATGGTAAATAAATCGTTGTGCTAATAATGGTGATCTAATGCCCTAAGAATTAGATCTATGGATACAGCAAGTATAAACCAAGAACGTAGCAAAGTGGAAATTTTTTTTTGGTCTCTGAAGGAGTTAGATGAACGGCTCGGAGATCAACAAAGTCAGTCAAATTAAAATCAATCCTCCTCCTGTCTGTTGCAAAAACAATGACAGTTCATTCAGTAGTCTTTTAGTTTTTCAAAATAATTCTCACAAAACCTAAAGTATCATTTGATAGAGAAGTCAGGGGATCACAGCCCCACGACTGCTTTCTTAATAAGTGAAACCTTGTGCCTGCTGGTGACGTGGAGGAAAAGTCCAATGATCCTCAAACTCCTCTGGGGACCATAAAATTTAATGGCAATCCATTAACTTTCAGATGCATACTTGGGGCTGTTAGTGACCCAGAACCTTTTAACACCCTGTGTAATTCCTTCATTTATTTAGGTAAGCACGCCTGCTCTCCCTTGTATTTCTCTCACTATTTAAATTGTTCTGGCGTCAAACTATCAGAAATGACATTAAGTATTGCTTTTATTTAAAACAACTGTGTACGGTACAGTTAGTGACCCAAGATATGTAATAATAGTACACTGTTACGGTGCCTAAACCCAGACAAAGTGATACACAAGTGTGTCTGTCTGGATTATTGTCACAGAAGCATAATGATGTAGCAGGTTTAGTTCAGAGCAGCGTTTTACTTTTGGAGAGTTTTATTGACGACAGCTCTGCCAAAATAGATAAACCTGAGACCGCTGAGCTTTTCTGACATTCCTAAACCAGAACATTGAAAAGTAGAAATTAAACAGCATTTCACAGCAAATGACCCTACATTCATAATATGTTTAGTTACTGTATCAGCAACCAGGGAAAGTTATGACCGATAAAGTAATCTCGTATAGTTTAACTGTGTTAAAACTGCTGCTATAAATATACATGTTGCTTGCCTGAAGATCCCGCAAACATACTCTCGCCTGGAAAACACTGTTATTAAATTGCTGCTGTGACCCCAGCTGGAGAAAGGAAGGCATGACTCACTCTAAAAGTCTTTAGTCAAACCAGAGGCAAGCCACTTCAGATGAAAAATCTGCAAGAAAAAAACCTGGGAGATGCCTTATCTATATATCCCCACTACCACATTGCAGTAATCACAAGCCCTTGACTGTGATTAGTGATCACTGTGGTGACTAATCTGGATTACAGCACACCGTGTGCAAGATAAGACAATATAAGAATCAAACATATCATTCTACGGGGAGAAATAAAAGATTTTTCTGTATGCTCTACATATAAAAATGATTTTTAAAAGCTGTCAAATGACAAAATGTATTTTGGGGTGTTTGTTCTACCCTCTGAAAAGCATAGTCAATATGTTTTTAATTTGCTTTGTACAGGTAAAAAATTAAAAAGATATGAAGGCAGGACACATGAAACAGATCTAAGAAGAGTCAAAAATAAGGGATAAATCTAACAAACTAAATATATTAAAACGGATAAACAAGAAAGGAAACATTATAATGCAGTTACAGTGTAGTGAATATACAATATGAATGGTTTCAAATTTAATTTAGTCAAAGTCTGTAGCAAACTGAGCTGGGACGGAAGGAACTGAGAAGTGGAACAGGACTGCAGTATTCTTCAGGTTTCTCAGACTTTCTGTGAGTCTATTTCAGTTACATACAGCATAAAATCAGAATGTTTCCTCTCCATGCTTAGTTTTAACCCCGGAGGACAATAAGAAAACCTGCCCCAGCCAACCTGAGAGGTGTGAATCGTTCATAATGTAGCAGCAGGCAACCCATTCAGTACATTTTACACCACAGGAAACCAGCGCAATCCTGAGAAAGCTGGAGTGGTCCACATTCCTGGTCTTTGTGAGGCCTGTGGCAGCATCATTCAGAATCAGCTGCAGCTGTCTGGTGCAATGGACCAAATTGTATTTTGTGTTATATCAAGAAATATGTATTCAGCCAAATAATGGAGATTACTGGACTCCACTTCCAGACCCTTTAGTTCATATGCAGCTGTTTGATGGCGCATGAATGCAGTGTAGTGTTTTGAAGGATGTGTTTTGTATTCATCTCTTTGAGTTTTGCTTGGCTTCATTCAGCTACAAACTCAACAGCTGCACTCCATCAGAATCAATCAGCATCATGACAAAAGTGAAACGTGGAAGCTTTTCAAAACAATCCTTCATTGCACCACAATACCACCTGTGGCTGTAGATCTGTGTTTGAGTTATGAGAGCAGAAATGCGAGATAAAGTTGACAAAAACATAACGTGTGTTTGAAAAGTGTGACTTTATGCCGATGCGATTCTGTCTGTTGATCGATTTAATATGCCGTGCTTGTCTGCTCTATGTGTACAGATTAGCTGCAAGGTGGTCGTGACCTTGTTCATGTACTTCCTGGCAACCAATTACTACTGGATTCTTGTGGAGGGCCTCTACCTCCACAGTCTCATCTTTATGACCTTCTTCTCAGACAGAAAGTATCTATGGGGATTTACTCTGATTGGATGGGGTGAGTTCTGCTTCATTAACATTGTACTTGCATACACATGAATACAGCATACAATACCTGTAAAAAGTATTCACTCCCATTGGAAGAAAGTATTATTTTAAGTTAGTAAAAAAAAGTGAAAACTAATTTTTGCAAAATCATGTTGGTTTTTCAAGAATATAAAATCTTAAATGATTGCACACATATTCACCCCCTTTAAAAAGACTTGCCTAATTCTACACAGGTGCAGATAATTGATGCTAGAAGTTACAGAATTACTCTAATGGAGATCATCTGTGAGCAGTGAATGTGCCTTATCTAGGTTTGGTATAGACACCTGTATGTGGAAGAAGAGTCTTTGGTCTGTGAGAAGAAAATTAAGCTTTTTAGTGCAGAAGTTGTGTTTGCCTGACACCAAACACTGCACAACACCCTAACCGTGAAGCATGGTGGTGGTAGCATCATAATGTGGGGCTGCTTCTCGGCAGCAGGCCCATGGAGGCGTGTCAAGATAGAGGGTAAAATGATTGTAGCAAAATGTATGGAAATCCTGGAGGCCAACCTGATGCAGCCTGCAAGAGAGCGGCTTCAAAGATTTATTTTGCAGCAAGACAATGACTTTGACGCATGTAGCAAAATCTACGCAAAAAAAAGACAACAAGGTGAATGTTCTGGAATCACAGAGTCAAAGCTCAGACCTCAATCCTATTGAGAATTTTTGGCTGGACTTGAAAAGGGCTTTTCATTCATGATCCCCAAGCAACCTGGCAACTCGTCGGAAAGAGCTCAGAGGAGATTTCCAAAGACTGTTACCATTACTGCTGCTTTTTCTTGCAAATAGTTTTGCTATAAGACTGGAGTAAAACTGCAGTGTCCAGGTGTACAACACTGAAGGACGCCTATCTACAACGCTTCAATGGCGCAATTACAGCCCAAGTTGCATCTATTAAATATTGACCTGAAAGGGGGTGAATATTTAAGCAGTCACTTATTTTACATTGAATATTTTTAAATAATTTTGTCTTTCTGTAATATCTTGTCAAAAAAGGCCCAGTTACATTGACCATGATTCAATGTTGAAAAGCAATAAGAAGGGAAAGCTTCCAAGAGTTGAATTCTTTTTATGGGCACTTTACATAATCAGTAGACTGAATACCATGCAAATGTAACATATGTAAATTTTAATTTCTTAAATATTATGCAACAAAACAGTAGGAAGCCCTGCCAAATCCCTTCGAGATATTGTATTATAAACTAAGTGAGGAAAATGGAAAATGACGCTTTTGTAAAAACACTGCATGGATATGGGCTTTACGGTCCCTGCATTGTACACACTGTGCGTATAAATTACATAAGCACAGCGCATACAATGTGGATGCTGTGCTACCCAGGTTCTACCCTTGTTAGCAGATTGTGGACTTCAGTTGTTTTGGCGTGACTACTTTATTATGACAGTCTTAATTTTGCTTTATTTTGCAGGAGTACCAGCAGTGTTTGTGACCATTTGGGCAACTGTGAGAGCCACATTTGCAGACACAGAGTAAGTGATCTGCACTGAAAGCATACACATTATTATTGCGCAACTTTCATTCAAAACATACTAAAGTTACACACAGTCTTAAGCAAATACTTTATAATGAAAACACCATGTCAGCCCTTTCATTTAATGCCTTGACACCTATTGTCGCAAATTCGGAACACACCACTTTAATTCAGAGTGCAGCCAAGATATCGTATCCATCCCCCCAATGCCAGAAGCTTTTGCAAGCACTAGTTTTTCGTAGTGGGACCTAATTATTACATATGTGTTATTATTATTTTTATAGTTATTATGATTATTATATATCTCTTCAATGTGTAATAGACAAATTAGCAATCTCCACTTATTTTAGCATCAGCTGGAAAGCAAAAACACACAAGTTTTTTTTATTTAATTATAAACAAATTCAGTCATCAAGGCATCATTATTAATCACATGTATAGCAGTTCAGCTGGGTCCAGATTTTAAAACTTCTGGTGCACTGAAGATGTCGAGTCTAAAAAAGTTAGTGTTTGTGTCAGTATTTCATAAATTACTACTAAACTGTCATAAATTTGTGTAGCGATGTTTGAGGACAGGTTTGAAAGCTGGAAGAACTTAAAGTAGATTCACTTTCGTTTTGTGAAAGGGCAACTTTGTAGAGAGAAAAATGGCCCAGACTAACTTGGCAGCACCTCTGCCCCCTCTGCCTAGCTTCCTCACTATCTGCTCTCTCCATATTGGTCCTGAACCACGGCTGAACACTGAAGACTCTGGAGTGGAGAGGTTTACAGCTAAGCTGGGATCCAGCAGCTGTAGAGTGGAACCTTAACACCTATTTCGCTTCCCAGTCAGCAGGAGAGCAGCAGAACATTTTCTGTCTTCCTTCTGGGTCTTAGTGGCGCAGAAGAACAACTCAAGCATGATAATAGCTATGTCTTGAGAAAGTGCCCTGAGCAGTAATTGGTAGTATTGAGTAAAGATAGCTTAGCTAAAAGTCACATCAGTCCTTTGCTGATGCTATGCTGGTCAGAATCTTTCCGCAAATCTATGAGCTGCTCTGGTAAAAAATGAATTGAGATATGGTGGTTGAAGCAAACTGAACCATTTATTGATAAGAACTAGAGAGCAGAATGTTTTTCACTGCACTAAAACAATCAGACCTGTAAAAGCCATAGGGGTTTTATGTGTCACCTAGGGGTAATGAATCAATTGAAATATAATGTAAGTAGTTTGACGACCTGAATCAGTTTCTGAGCGGTTTCATATAACACTGTGTCTACAAGAGGCAGGTAAAGCTGGTAGAGAGCGGAAGACGTAGCCAATGCCCTTTCTAAATCTCTCTCTAAGCCCTGTCATATTGTGAAGTGATGGCAGAGATCATTAAGGACACCAGAGTGGAATATGAGGATTCTGGATCATCACCTCTACCAGCTTGATCCTCCCTTATCTCTTGCTGATCCGTGTTTTGTGGTTGTGTGTTTATTGCAGGTGTTGGGACTTAAGTGCAGGCAATTTGAAATGGATATATCAAGTGCCTATCCTGGCTGCCGTAGTGGTGAGTTCATAATTGTTGCTTGCCCCTGTCCCCTGCTGTGTTGGAAATGACAGTGTTTCATTGCACCTGTGACATTACAGCTGTAGTATAAGACACCTTATTATGTTTGCAATTACATGTCATCATGTTTCTGTTTTCTTTTCAGGTTAACTTTTTGTTATTTCTGAACATCATCAGAGTCTTGGCAACTAAACTACGAGAAACAAATGCTGGAAGATGTGACACAAGACAACAGTACAGGTACCAGTATCGTGCAAAATGGATAGTTTTAATTTCAAGTCTTACTAGTTCACTTTCTACTTTGGATTCCTTCATCACATGGCGTATGTGTCAGACTCAGTTATAATTATTTAAAATGGACAAAATCGGCAAATCCTTTCAAGAAGCTGGAGAACACAGCTTGTCTGTTTGGTTAATCAGTCCAAAAACTACTTTGAAGAAGAAGCAACATTGAAGAATGTGTGAATGGACACCTGTAGAGAGAGATAAATTTTAGTTGTATAATATGAAGAAGATTTGGCAAATGAGAGCGTGACATGTTACTTTCTTCTCACTGATACAGAAAACTGTTGAAGTCCACGCTGGTGCTGATGCCACTGTTTGGTGTCCACTACATCATATTCAATGCCATGCCATATACAGAGGTATCTGGAGTTCCCTGGTTGATCCAGATGCACTATGAGATGCTTTTCAACTCCTTCCAGGTAAGGCTGCTGTCGTAGAAAATCTAAGAATGCAAATTTAGCTCTCAGAGTGTCACATAAATATTAATGTGTCCTTCCAAGCTGACTGAATCTGATTGACCAGATCAGGATGTAAAATGTCCTCGGGGTTAATGTTATCACCAAAAAAAAAGACACTTATCGAATGTCCAATAGTTGTTTTGCTGCTTAGTTTCAGAGTTGTGGTTAGATCCCTAATTAAGATGAAGAGAACAACGGGGTTGCTGAGGACTGAAAATATCAACGTAATGGCAAATTATACAGCTAAAATGTCATTAAGTGCAAGCTAACAGTGGCTGGTTTATTAGTAATGTGAGTAAATTAATTATTTGATCTATTACAGGGATTCTTAGTGGCAATTATCTACTGCTTTTGCAACGGAGAGGTAAAAAGAGCGAAAAATAATTTGTCATTTATACCCTTTAATTCTTGCATATATTATAAGCTCCCATATATCTAAGCAACCTCTTTTCTTCCAAGGTGCAAGCTGAGATCAAAAAGTCGTGGAGCAGGAGAACACTGGCTCTTGATTTCAAAAGGAAAGCTCGAAGCGGCAGTAACACTTACAGCTATGGACCTATGGTATCGCACACCAGTGTTACCAATGTCACTGCCAGAGGACCGCTGACCCTTCACCTCACCACGAGGCTGGGACCGGTGCCTGTGAACGGACACAGGAACCTCCCCGGGTACGTTAAGAACGGCTCCGTCTCCGAGAACTCTATACCTTCATCAGGACAGGAGCTTCACATTCCCGAAGAGGAGCATTCTGCTCACCCACGGCCCTGTGAGGACCAGAAACCCTCTCCTGTGGTTGAAGAGGAGAGGGAGACGGTCATGTGAGACCCAGGGCACTCTGCATAGCGATGTAAAGTGGAAATAACAAATCATGAAACACTCTCAGGATGGTTTGAAGGGGAATGGCTGCATGCATCAACACTGCCAGTTTTTTCCTCCTGTGAACTGAGCCAGAACATTGCCGACTGATGAGGCTCAAAGCAAAAAGGGTGTATCACTTTTGTGAGCTCATTTGAGGGATGATGTTCCCCATTTTTGTGGCAATACTCTCAACTATTCCACCAACCACCTGCCACAAGGAATGTGTAAAAGGCTGAAAATAGACTGCCGTTTCTCATTTCTTCTCCACTGCCGTAAGTGTTGTCGTCTCGCCTTCTGTTTGCAGCGAATAAGTCTTGTGGTCATGTTTTGTGCATAAATTTACCTGCAGTTTGGTGGGTGCAGTAGAAGCTACCAGTACAAACAGCCTTAATCACCTATGTAAAGCCAGGTGGGTTTAGAATGCACTTAATGGCACAAATGTGGACAATTTCATCAGCAAGTTTTGGATAAAGTGCAGGCGTGGCCCAAAAAAAATTAAAGCTACTATTGTGAGGCATCTGTTCAAGGTTTCTGGCATGGTATCTCATTTGTTCTGCATTGACTTAAATCCACTTCAGTTTCAAAGGGAAGTTACTCAGGTAATTGAAGTCCTCTGTTGTTGCACACCTGTTTTTATACTTTTAAAGTGGTGTTTTAGCATAGTTGCCATCTCTCTCCAGAGGATGCTTGTATGTTATATAAGGCTGTGTTGATTTTTTTTTCTTCAAAAGTGTTGTACAGTTTTTGCTGTTAGAACAACCCAGTATTCATCCCTCTAATGACAACAGATTTTAAATGGTTAAAACTGAATGTATCATATTCCATTTTTTTCCTCCAAAACCATATCTTAGCGCACACACACACAACCAAAGAACGCCAAAGTAAGAATATTTCTTTAAAGGCTGCCTTTCTCTGTGGGTTCAGTGTGAGCTGAGATGGAAAGAAAAGGGGAAAAAAAAAAATCAGTGTCTAACATTCTTAACAAGTTCTCAAAAGATGAGACCCCATTTAAAACCACCGGGTGCCAGAAGCAGCCATTTATTCCAGTGGAATTCCTATTAAATGGTGAAGAATCCAAGAAAATCCTACATTCACTCAGAATTCAAAGGTGACATTTGTAATGGCTATTGAAACGAATAACACATGGTCCAATGTTGTGCTGCTTTTTCATGTATATACATACAAGTCACAATGTTTACAAAGGTCAGAAATACATTATAATTGTGAGCTAAAAGTGTTCATGTGTATAGATATGTTATGAAGCTGTTTTAATGTATTTTTTTAATGTGTTTGTTTATGGAATGTTGGAAATATTTGATTATGTACATAGTCCCAAACAGAACTGTTGAGTATATTTCCAGGTGACGGAGGGCATTCATACGAGCATTTAATGAAGCATTCCACAAAATATTTTAGACTCTGTAACTTGTAATATACTGCACTTAACCTGCACATTTGGCAGGATAGGTCGCATTATGTATTATACCAAAGACAAAGTTATTTTGAAGATTTTCTTTCATCCATCATCTTGTTTACAGTAAACCAAATCGTCTTAAAGTTTCAGTGAACGTGTGAACAGCGGAGAGGAAAATGAGAAAACCATTCAGCAGCTACGCAACAGTGGGCTCAGACCGTTAATATTAAGGGCAGTTTTGTTGCTTTAAAATCCTCAATTTGGATTTTTGAATTAGCTCAGTCTCAAGATTGAAATTTAGTTATTGATGTTGGTTAACTTGCTAAAATTTCAGCTCATATTTGGGAAAAAATTTTATACATCAGGAGCAACCACCGTTCAATGCCGAGCTCTGTAATCCCTTCTTCTGTCATGCTGTTTTGGTCCCTTCACACCTACTGAGCAATGCTCCCAATCCCCTGTTTCCCAGTTTAACAGCACCTGTTGCTAAATCCCTTAAGACGTGTGCATTGACTGATGTTTAGAACCTGACATGTTCCAGTTTGTCCACACAAGTCTAGGCAGCAATTAATACTGAATCTAAACAGGTAGATGGCATTAAACCTAAATCATGCTTCTGTTTCAGACAACCCTGCTTCTCCATTTTCCCGTTCAGCAAGTGCTTAAAGGATGGTCAGGCAATAGTCTACATTTTTCTTATCACCAGTAATCCCAGTGGAAAAACCAAAACCAACAATGATTTGGCATATAAGTAATGTCTGATGTAGCTTATTCCCATGTGAAATGGAGCCCCGTTGTCAGAAACATACTGATGAGCCATACATACACTGGGTGACATTTTTTTTTCTTTAGGAGATTATTTGTCTGTCGAGCAAACACCAAATAATCACAAACACAAGAAATGTGCAATCTATATATGAAAAGAGACCCCAACACATTCAATGATCAATACTGTTTTGCCTTTTTTTCTAAAAAAAAAAAAAAAAGCAACACCCAGCTTTTGTTTGAAATTTTGCAACCTTTTGTTCTGACAAAAGATAATGAGATTAAATCCTTGTAACTGAGGTTTAGCGATTCATATCTCAAGTGGAAACACATGGGCTCTGGCTGAGAGACAAAGATAAAGAGGGTGATGTCATAAAGTATCAGGATGCCAGACTACCACATTATTTGCTCTTTCTGAAGAATGATAAATAGAAAATCACAGAAATATCCACAATAATTACCTATACCAGACAACTTGCAACTGTTTCTGACAGTCGACTCGAACATTCTCATGGGGATTGGCTGTGATTGCGGTTGAAGGTTGAGTGGCTCGACTACAGCAGCAATTAGAGGTGGCTGGGAAAGAAAAAGCGACTGAGGTTGAGCAAAACCTTTGTCACTGGATAATACAGTGTCTCACTGCCATGAAAGACTTCATTTAGCTGGATTCTTCCAGCCAGTATTTGCTGCATTTCTCACTGTTCTGTTGAATCTGACAGAGTTTGTAAACCAATCACAGGGTGTGTTATGCTACCATTGTGTAAAGTAAAAGATCGGGCAGCATTAGAGCATGAAAATCTTGGAAACCCTTGGAAAATCCTATTTGAGCACTTTAAACCCCTATGAAACAGTATTTTGTTCTGATTGTATGATGTAAAATGATTGTGTTTTGGAACCCAGCGTACAATAAGGCCAATCATTATAGAGCTAATGTTGTATTTCAGTGTTTCAAAATACCTCTCATGGAAGTATAAAGTGTATTTCATTGTCATTTATTTATCTCGTGCTGAAATGTACTCAGTGGAGCCGTCGGTAGTCTTCATGCTTTAGATGCAGTATGTGGGCAGTGTTTCCTAACACACATCTGACCTTCTCATGACTCCATTGTGATGTAGGCATGTTGTAGACATCAGTGTAAACTCTGGATAAAGTAGGAAGATGTGTTCTGGTCTCTAATGTTCAGCAGTGAATTGTGAATAAGATAATAAATCTATAATTCTACTGTACTCTGAAGTTCTTGCACGGTTGAGACTCTATAAAACCTTGATAATGCTTTTTCTTTTCTTTCAGCATTTTGTTTATTTTAAATACAATTTCATACAAAGTTCATTTTAGAAAATAAGTGCCCAAAATGTTGCAGTGAAAAATATGAAATGACTTCTTTCAGAGTTCACTTCTGAGCTTTCTTGCCCCCCCCTTTAGCGCCTCCTTTGCCTCCTTTCTCTCCTTTCTCCCCTTTGTCTCCCTTCTCTCCAGATTTCTTCCCTTTTCCTTCACCGGCTTCTTTCTTAGGTGCTCCCTTTTCACCTTTTTCACCCTTCTTCTTTGCCGATGCATCCTTTTCATCTCCCTTTCCCTCTTTGGCACTCTTGCCCTCTTTCTTGCCCTCCTTGGTCTTCTTCTCTCCTTTATCAGCATCCACTTTCCCAGAGACTGTTGTTACCTCCTCCTTTTCTTCAGCTTTTGCAGCTGCAGGAAAACAAGAAGATAGGTTATAGGCTTCCCGGCAGCACCCGGTGTCATCAGGGTCCTGCCTCTGATAATAATTGGAAGAGAAATTTGAATCCAACAGAATGCTGCGCTAAGTGGGGTGCATGTAATGAAGGCGCATCTGTTTCTGTCTCGTCTAATAAGCATGGTCAATTCATCATTTTAATAAGGCTGTTTAAAGGGCTTACAAGGTGAGAAGTAGAGAAGAAATGTTTACAATCAGCTTCGTGTTTGTTGACAGAGACTATTACTCTGTACAACAGAGGTGGATGGAGAAGTAGTGGAGAGGAATATCAAAGTTACCAGACTGAAGTTTGAAAAAACACGTGTAGGTGGCAAAAGCAAAAAAAAAACTGATATATGGAGCTTTTTTAGCCTTCATCATTTCTCCTGGAAATAATCTACATTCATATTCACTTGTTTTTGAGAGAGTGAGATGAAAAAATCAATATCTCTCTCAAGTCTAAGGTGAATATGAAGCAACAGGGAGAAACTTGTTAGCATAAGGATGATAAATAAGAGGAAACAGCCAATGTGTCTCTATTAAAAATGCAACAAAATCCTCATTGCAGAACCCCCTCAGTCCAATAAATGACCTCTCACCTTTGACAGTGGTCTTCAGAAGAAAGCAAATGAGTGTATTTCTCTATAATATCAGATTAAATATGACTCTAGCTGCAGAGCATTTAAAGCGACAGCAGTTTCTTTAGGTAATACATTTAACAGATGGTGTATGAAAATGAAAGGAGCCCCTTAAATAAAAATGACGCTAAACTAACAAGGACTTAAAGACACCCAAAAACATAACTATAGCTACCTCAGATGAGAGTTCACAAATGACACCTGACTGTAGCTGGTCCACAGGAACACTAGTGTGATTTCACGCTACAGCAACTACTGTTTGAAAACAGAGAAAACTGCTTCAAGGGTACACTATAGTTAGAGCCAAATAGAGCTTCTCTTTCCTTTTTCCTCCCCCCCTTTTTTTTTGCTTGTTTTTGTCTCTAGTAGCAAAGCAAACATTTATGCAGCGCTTTACAAATGCTGCGTGAGACACTGGATACGAAAACAGAGGCCAAGAAGCCAAATGACAAACACACACCAAATGTCAAAAGTTGCCAGAGGGAGTCAGAGTAAACTTCAGATTAGTCTAGTGCCATGTTTTGCTGCGTTGGGTGAATCCAACCGACTTAAAATAATCAAGCAACCATCAGGATGTTTGTGTTTTGACTGAATTCCACTTTTCTCCTCGTGCATTTCTCCTCCACTCTAAAGCCTTTTCTCCTGCTTTTTTTTCTTCTTTCCTCAAACTATACAGCAGCCAGATTACCACTGATACATCAGACTAAAGGCTAGGTTGTAAATAAAATGCCAGTTTGAAGCCATTTGTGGTCAGACTTGCAGTGTTTTTTATTCAGTGTTCACTTAGTTACATTCGGTGTATGGCAGAGGGATAATTAAAGGTCAAGTAAAGGCCTTGACTCCGACACCATCGCCATCCTGAATGTGTCAAATGTTCAGCTGCTGCAATTTAGATACGGTGTGTTTTGGAGTTGTGACATTTCACCCTCGTGTAGTCTTAACATCTTGTACACTCCCCTTGTGCGGTTTTAGAGGTGTGTATGATGTTGGTGTGTGTTTCCTCCACTTTGACTCTGTGATTTTACCTGGGGGGGCAAAAATGACCCAAAGACAATCTTTGTACAGTAGTAATATACAGCTTTGATGAAAATATAAACAAAGACAGTTTTTCACTTTTTAAATCTTTTTTTTTGGTGGGAGAAGTTATCGAACTTCAAGTTGAAAAATGGAATTTACAGATTCTTCTCTGCTATTAACCTCTTGACGCCTGAATTTATTTACAATTAAATTTAGAAAAAAAACTTTTGCGTGTTTTTGCTTTCCAGCTGATGCTAAAATAAATGGAGATTGTTAATCTGTCTATTACACATAGAACAGATATATAATAATAATAACAGATAAATAATAATTAGATCCCACTCCGACCGGTCCTGCTTGCAAAAGGTTCCGAGGTATGTATTGAATATGCACAAACCGGCATTGGGGGAATGGATACACTGTCTTTGTTACAGTCTGAATGAAAGTGGTATGTAGCGAATTTGCGACAATAGGCATCAAGAGGTTAAACATCGTGCTGATGATACCCAGCTCTTCCTGTCATTCCCCCAGACGACCACTCTGTCTCTACCTGGATCTCATCATGCCTTGTCGCTATGCCGGCATGGACGAAAAAACTCCACCTTCAACTCAACTTCTCCAAGACTGAGCTCCTTATCCTTCCAGCCAGTCCCTCTATACAACAAAAAAATCAATATCTAGCTTGAATCAAACCAACTCAGCCCCACAAATTCTGCTAGATCAGACCCTTCCTGTCTGAACATACAACAGAACTCCTGGTACAAGTTCTCATAATATCACACATCCACTACTGCATACAGGCCTCCCCACATGCACGGTCAAACTTCTACAGACGATCCAGAATGCAGCAGCACATCTGGTTTTCAACCAGCCAAAAACAGCGCATGTCACCCTGCTGTTCAGATCGCTTCATTGGCTTCCAGTTGCTGACCACATTAAATTCAAAGCTGTGACACTTGCATTCAGGACTGCAAACAGTTCCCTCCTACCTGAACTCTGTCATTCAGGTCTACACCTCCTCCCCGCTCACTACCCTCTGTCAACAAAAGGCGCCTTATAGAACCACCAAGACTCGGCCGGTCCATAGCTAGACTCTTCTCATCTGTTGTTCCCCAGTGGTGGAGCGAGTTACCAAACTCTGCTCATCTCTCAGCCTTTAAGAAAAGACTAAAAACCCAGCTCTTCACTGAACATATTCGCACTCGACAGACTGCAAAAAACAAACAAACAAAAAAATCCTATTACACAGGTGCAGATAGTCCTATTTTCACATTTGAACTTCTTTTATGGCACTTATCCAGATCGTTTTCTCCCGACTAGACCATTTCTTGTGTTGTATCTACTCTCAGAGGTACGTTGCTTTGGATAAAAGCGTCTGCTAAATGAAAATGTAAAACTGTCAAAGGTAATTTTTGACACTAAGACAACGCGAGTTTAAAAAAAAAGAATCTGAGGCAATATAATTAATGCACAAATGATGTTTCTGTTGCCATTTTCCTTTTGCTAGTCCTCTACTCATCAATGCTGTGAACCTGAAAATTCCTTTTCAACACCTTTTCCTCGCTGCCTTCTCAGAGCAGGGGGCAGATGTGTGACAATGCATTTGATTTGTTAGAACAAAAACACTGTTTGGTGACACAGAAAACTTTTTCATTTGCAGCTACTTGAAACTGACTGATGCCAGATAAGTGAAGGTGGCAAGTAGGAGGAACTCTTTCGTTTATTTCATTCAGCGAGGTGGTGCTTTTGAAGGAGACAGACACAGAGAAAAATTAAAAAGAGACTAAACTTTTGTGCCTTCCGTCTCTTTCCCTGGTTGTGTTTGTAACGAATATTGGCTGTGAAACTAAAAAGGCTCACTGTTGTCTTTCTTCATGATTTTGCCCCAGATGCTTTTAAAAGCTTATTAAGTAAATGGAGGCAGGCAGAAGTTCTTAATGGGGAATGCCAGATATCTTAATGAAGCATAATACTTTGTCACAATATTCGCCATGTTGCATGAGTTTTTACTCTTATGCAAAACATTTATTTTACTGCTGAGTGCACCACAGTTTGTTTCTGTGTAAGTAGATGTTAATGAAAAATATATTAATTCACACTTTGAAGCGATAGAAGAGGGCGTTTCTTGATCCTCATTTGCATCATTTTACTGATTGCTTGGGGGGGGGGAAACTTCCCTACGTGTACTGCTGCTTTGCATAATCAAGCCCTCAGTTTAGAGGAAGAACAAAAGATTGAGTTTAATTCTATGTTAACATATTTACTGAATTACATTCAACAACCCTACATTTGCTGTCTATTCTGAACATTTGGTTCGTCAGATGTTGTTGCTTATTTAATCTCTGTGTCCTCAGCTGGATGTAATCACTGGAGAAATGCGTCAATTTGCATACTGGCATCTACATCTTCCTTACTTTATGTAGAAGCAAAGAGTAGAGCGTGGTTTGTTAGGAGTTTACGGTTGACAGCAGCCGATAAATATGTGTTCATCCTCACTCTTTCATCATGGCTGCAGTCAGTGTGTCTCCCCTTCAGCCTTTCTCCAGGCCACATGGTTAATTAGTTATATAGTACACAGGGCCGTAGCCAGGATTTTGGAATAGGTGAGGTCCATGATGCGCGCACAAAGTGCGCGCCGAAAATTTTTCAATGTTTTATAAAAATATTTGTTTATATATATATATATATTTTTTTTTTTTAGGCTACAAGTCACACAAGATGTTTGTTGTTTAAATATCTTTTAATGATGTGAAATCAGCGTTTTCCAAACAAAAATGTATATTTTTTCAAAAAAACAAATCAACTTTTTACATCAAAGGCTAGCTGAATCCTCCTGTGACCAGAGGCATCCCACCGTCGAAGGATATTCTCCCGGTTCACCTCCACTTTCTGATGCACATGCATCATCGCCAGGCCTGTCAATCTGTCGTTGGACATGGTAGATCTAAGCCATGTCTTAAGTCTTCGTATGGCTGAGAATGACCTCTCACAGACACAAGTCGTCACTGGCAAGGTTAGAAATATCTTCAACATACATTGTATGTTGTCTGATCAGGCATAAACTAACCGTGACGTCACCCGTTGGTTTCAACGGTGAGAAAATGAAGCCCGGATTTTGCTACTTCCTGGTCGCCGTTTTGGATTTTTTGGAGCCAGTGACGTAAAAAGCGTCATCAAACAGACTGGACCGGAGAGCAACTAGGGGCAGGATTGGCTGAGAACTCTCTTATCCCGCCCACGTTTTGCTGCAGAGGCTTCTGTTGCTGTCTATCAAGTATAGCCACGCCCCCTGGCTCCGCCAACTTTAACGATTTATTTAAAATTCAGTATTGATTTATTTTAAGATCGGCCACCTGATCTCTCATTTTGACCATGAAAACTAAGAGGAAAAAAATCCTGAGCTGTAGAAAATCAGTCTATCAAATTTTATTTTTTCCAAAAATGAATTGGGGTCTATGGAGCAAAAGCTTTTTGGAGCCAACCCTAGTGGACGGCGTGATATTGCAAGTTTTTGACACTTCCGGATTGGCTTTAATTCTGGAGCCAGGTGCTACGTCCACTATATATACAGTCTATGTGTCTGATGAGCCAGGCGCTCATCAAAAAAAAAAAAAAAAAAGCGCCGGACGCGCTCTCCGCCGTGGATAAAAGTAATTAAACTCTTTGATCAGATGATCTGACAGGCCGAACTAGTGCCGAATTATCTAAAAAAATATATTGTGGTCACCTTGGTGTAGATGGGCGGGGATGTGGTCTACAAAGTGCTAATAATAAAAACACTAGTTTTTGAACGGGGTTTGGCCCGCTGCCAAGCGCGTCACAGGGCGCATTTGCGGTACGTGCATCAGCTGATCAAACAGCTTTTCACCGCAACACGCACACAGGCACAAACAGAACACAAAGCCCATGGATGTTTACCACAATTTACAATTTACAAGCACGTTTCACAGAGAGGTTTCAAGTATATATGAGTTTATGTTTTATTCAGTTGGGCATATTTGGCAAAAAAAAAAAAAAAAACTCGGAAAAAATAGGTGAGGTCCGGACCTCGCTGACCTCATACCTGGCTACGGCCATGATAGTACACAGAAGATCTACTCCGCTGCATATGAGACCCAACTGTCCGTGCAGGGCCGGCTCTCCCTATACGCGAATTAAGCGGCTGCTTAGGGCCCCGCCGTCACTAGGGGGCCCCTGAATTGACTGTGTCTGATGGTCTGACCCACAGACTGCCATCTAACATTACTTGCTTCGGACTAACCTGGCAACCACCCAACACGCGTTGTAAGTTCAGTGTCGCTGACTGGGCGGCAGCCGCAGCCCCAGACATGTCAAGGCACCTTTTTCAGCCGTTACAACAGCTAAACCCGTTATTAGCATCCAGTAACGTGTTTTCCCGAGCCGTCTTTGAATGCACCATGAGCGCATGCTAACGCAGGTGTTCCACAGGAGACGTGCTGCTGTGCTGAGCAGTGCTGAACGTGCGTCTGGAGTAATGTTTAGCAAACCAGCCAGAGCCAGCAAGAAGCAAAAATGTTGACCATGCAGGGTCTGCAGAGGTGAAAAAATATATATAAGTGGCTGAGAAAAAAATATGTATCTATGGGGTAAAGTGATTTTGAGGTTAAATTCTACTGCAATTTTTACTCTTCCTAATGCTATTTCAGAATTTTTCTTACCACATTTTTTAATGTTTATTGCCATAACAGAAAGAGCAGAGTCAGGGAGGAGATGGATTAGAGGCCAGCAGCAGGGACAAGGATGTAGGGTCTTAACAGGTAAGGAGAGATTATAACTTCCTGAAAATAAGATATCTATTGCAGGGAGAAACCAGGCAGTACTGATCATTTCATGTTCAGTGTTTGGCACCTTTGGCTACTCGTCCAGTAGATGTTCAAGGGACATTGTTGTCAACTCAACTCGAGTTTGGCCACTAAAACTTTAGATTTTATAGTTTAAAGTTTTATACTTTATAGTTTAAAGAACTAGCCTAGTTGGTCCTCTGGTATTGTACTGTGGCTGTTAGGGATTATGTGGTTCTTTAGCCACTAAGGACGGTGCAATTAAATGTAAGAGAATGATAAATCGCTCTGAAAAATTTGTCCCCCTCACTTCTGAGATGGTGGTTACGCCCATGCCTGTCTTTATTCCAATAAAACATAAATCATCATGGTAACATATCAATTTAAACTGGCTTATTAGAAAACTATACGGGAAAAATACAGGAAAGAAAAAATAAACCAGCAGTCAGTTGGTGACTCCATGCTTCGTGCGTAAGTTAGGCTACTGTGACACCACGGCACCGTTTCAAACTTGATCGATTACACTGGTCTGGAGAAGCCACAGATGGAAAAGCAGTAGCACTAGAGATGGCATCATGGCTCCAAAAAGGAAGTTCAGGAGTGGGCTGAATATTTGCTGTTAATCATGTGCATGTGTGTTTTAACCCAATTACAAGCTGTGCATGTGATTTGGTAGTTGCCCTGTGCATGTTTTGGGGCCACACAAAAAAATCTTGCTTAGGGCCACCAAAGTCCTAGGGCCGGCCCTGTGTCTGTGATGACACTATTGAAGAGATATGGAATCTCTCGCCACACTAGATTCATCGTGTTTTCTTTTCCGCCCCTAGAATGCAGATCTTATTTGATTGAATTATGATGCAAGAAGAACTTTGACAGCTGAATGCTTTTTCTTCCTTAATTAATTTCACAATAACCAATGAGTGTAATATTTCACTTAGAGGAACAGGAAAAGAGAGATGTCAGTCCATATTTATCACCATTCCTAACCTGAAAGAAGCTAAGAGTCACATAAGGCAGAACACCAAAGAGAAAAGGAGAATCAATGCAACCTGTGCTGACAGTAAGGATCATTAGTCGCAGATAGTATGAGAGATTTGCTTTATTCAAAGCTAATCGTGGAACACACAGACAAAGAAACAGACAAACATTAAATCACATGCATGGCAGTTTGCAGATGGCACTGCAATAGAAATTTTCTTACAATATCCGATTAAATTCATGTGCTTTCAGTGTTTTCATGCAAATGTGCACAAAGCAGAAATATCAAATATTAAGGATGTAAGAAAGAAGAAAGTTTCAGAAAATACAAAAGTAAAAACTACAAAAGTCAAGCTGCCTTAAAGAAATCGTACTTGCCAAAGCAGCACTACGTCTATAATGGAAAACAGTACAAGTTTTCCATCTATTCTGATGCAAGTTACTGCTGCAATTCATCTTCACTACAAAGCAGTGTAGAAAACTGAAACTGTCCTCGGTTTTCTTTCTACACATTAAAAAGCACCGACTTAAGCAGGTAAATGAGAGATGCATTTTCATTTGTTTGAATATCTCTATCTCTGTCTCTGTCTCTATTTGCGTTCCTATAGCATTCAAGGTAGACCAGATCTACTAATGCAGCACAGATTGATGCATGTGGAATAAGTGCATGAATTGGACTTTCAGAGTGGCTGTCAATGTGTACACTATGTTTTTTGAAGCAATTTGGCCAAAAGGTGTGTCTGAAGGAAGGATAAAAGCAAAAGAAATGGAAGGAAAAATCATTCCGTCTCTGGCAAAGTGACTGAAATAGAATGCTCCTCGGCGACCCTAACTTCTGAGAGGTGGCCATTGTTAGCATTTTGACTTTGGACCTGCTCAGACACTGTCTGTACTGCAGAAGCATCTGGGGTAGCTGGAAGAGAAGAGAAGAGAAGAGAAGAGAAGAGAAGAGAAGAGAAGAGAAGAGAAGAGAAGAGAAGAGAAGAGAAGAGAAGAGAAAATTTAGTAAAGCAGAGCATAAAATGGAGCAGAAGAAGAACTGAACAAAGTGATACAAGTTCTGTGAAGAAAAAAGAAGACATGGAGAGAATAACAAAGTGGAATACAACAGTAAAGAGTGTTGTAAGAAAAACAAAAATAACAAAATTCTACACTGTTTGTCAAAGTATAGAAAGTCAGATTTGCACTGAAATTCTTCATCCACATGAAACTAGACTCATCAAAAGGATTTCTCCTGCTTTTCTCTTGCTGTGTTTCTATATAAAGCAGTCAAAAACTCACTCCACACCATTTTGAAGAACAATTTAAGAAAACATCAAATTGTTCTCGTACTTTTATCTCCCATCTTGTCATTCACAAGTTATTTTAGTATTTAAAGAAACAGTGTTAGAATAGACAACAGTATAATTACTGTCAGAGTAACTGGTCACTCTTTCTACTATTGTCATATTTGAAAGTTCTTGACGATATGTACTTACATCCTGGGATCTCAGTCAGCTCATTCAGAGGTGGCACTGTCTCTAATGTGTTGGCGTATTTCTTGGCAGCCTGTCTCTGCGCGTGCCGTGCCTCTATTTCCTTTTTGGTTCTCGGAATTCGGCATTTGAATATACAACAGAGAGTGATAACTGAAGGAGAGAGGAACACAAACAGAGACGTGGTGAGTTTGTTTGACCAGGAAATGTCAACAACTGCAACATTTTGCACAATTACAAAGGGTTTAGATGGTAAAGGATCAGTTACAAAAATTACAATATACAGTGGTGCCCAAAGGTCTGAGTGTTAGGATTCTGCCCCAGTTTCTGCCTTTTTGTCCTTTTTCCATTTTTTCCTCCCTTGTTGTTTTGTTCCTCTGTCTCCCTCTGTCTGTCATCCTTTTCCTCCTGTCTCTCTTTCCCGGTCACTCGCCCCCTGGTTCTGCCACCTGATTGCTGCATGAGCGTCAGCTGCCGTTAATCAGCCAACTCCACTCACCTGCTCCCCTCCTCTGCCATTTAAGCTCTGCTCTTCCCCTCAGTCTCCGCTGGCTTATTGTGGACATTCATGCAGTTTCAGACTCCGATTCCCTGCTTTCCCTTCTCTAGATTTATCTGTTTTTGGACTTCTTCGCTTTGCTCCCCTTGTGGATTTACCCCCTTTTGAATAAAGCTGTTGACTTTAGTTTGTTTTCACTCTAGTTATTAGTTTCCCCTTGTTTGAGTATCTGTTTGTAGCCCTGCCGTTTACCCCTGTTTAGTTTCCGTTTGCCACTTCAGTCTCGTTTTCAGTTTGTAGCGTTTTTGATTAATAAACCTTTTATTTTTAGCATTATATCTGGCTGCCTGTCTGTTTATGCCTGCGCTTGGCTTCTCCACCCCACATTCGTGACACTGAGACTACAAGTTAAGATGCTTGGTTTGAATTTTAACAACTTGATTTGCTGGTCAGTTTTTATAAACATACACTACTGTTCAAAAGTTTGGGGTCACTTAGAAATGTCCTTATTTTTGAAAGAAAGGCTTTTTTTTCAATGAAGATAACATTAAATGAATCATAAATACATTCTAGACATTGTTATTGTTATAAATGACCATTCTAGCTGGAAATGGCTGATTTTTAATGGAATATAGGTGTACAGAGGAACATTTCCAGCAACCATCACTCCTGTGTTCTAATGCTACATTGTGTTAGCTAATGGTGTTGAAAGGCTAATTGATGATTAGGAAACCCTTATGTTGGCACATGAATAAAAGTGAGTTTTCATAGAAACCATGAAATTACCTGAGTGACCCCAAACTTTGGACAATTTTTCATTGCATATGAAAATATAAGTAAAATGTTGAGTATCTTAGTATTTCTTTTCTCACATTTTGCTTTAACAACAGCAGCACTTGAGCTGCATGAACTCTACAAGTTTGTACAAAACCACTTCATCCCAGCATGATCTGACAATGTTCGAAAAAGCTTTAGCTTATGCTTGAGTTTCTCAGTCTTCAAGGGCTCCTGTTAATGTTCAGTAGGGTTGAGGTAAGGCGTCTGTGGAGGACAGTCCATGACACTCAGCACTGCTTGGTCATCAAGTAGCTCTTAAGTTGTGTCTGTGCACATTGTCCTGCCACAATAAGACTTCTACTCTACAAAGACACAACCCAGAGGCAGCAGATGTCTCAGAAGGATAGAGTCCTTGGTCAAGATGGAGCTGAATCTGTGTAGGTGTCCATCTCCAGACTATCAAAATACCCTCAGACTGGAATATTCCCACCGCCATGTGGGTTTGATGCAGTGTGGCATTATTCTCTTCACTGTTTTTTTTTTTGTTTTGTTTTTTAATATACATCTTCACTGTAAAACAAATATGTGCGGATGTGTATGTTTACAGGTGTGTGTATACATACATATATATCTATGTATGTATATTTTTGTGTATATATTTAAATATACATATTTATATAGTTGTTTACATGTATATATTGGAAACTGTTTTCATTCAGAAAATGTGTTTGTTTTTGTATTTATCAGTCAGATAGTGAGCTTGTTGCATCAAAATTTCAGTCATAACATGCACCAACTAGTGTATGTTCTGGTTGACAATAAAGAGGCTATTCTATTCTATTCTATTCTATTCTATTCTGCTACTACCACAAATCTCTCATTTGGATTTATCAGTAAACAGGACTTTTTCCAGTCATCCACCATGAAAGGCAAGTATGTCTGACTCAACCCCAAGCATGCAGTTTTCTGATGGTAATTTTGTTGACTGGAGTCCTGTGCTCTTTACCTGACAAATTAGTTTTGGTAAAGTTGATTGTCTATTGTCTGTAAACAAAGCTTGGTTTCTGAATCCTCTGATGGTGAGGTGACCGTTAGTTGCCTAAATGTGCTGTGGATACGATCGATCCAGCTTCTGTCGCGCACACCATAGAAACCTCTTGTCGCACCATGATTTGGGAAAACCTCTTTGTCCAGAATAACAGTTCGATTTCTGACTCTTTCATGTAAGGTCATTTGCAAATATCACAGTGCTAATTACCAAGTAATGTTCAGGCACAAAATATCTGCAAGTTGATTTACTTGAAAAAGTCTCTAATGAGTCAATCGGATCCACCTAAATGTCATTTAAAGGCTGCCTTCAGGATTCAGCACAAATAGATTTGGTCTTTTGTGTCATTAACATATTTGCTGCCACAAATCTATTTAAATCTCTTTGTTGACCCATACTTGGTCTAGACTCTTACTCCTAATCACTTCTTCTTTAGTAGACAAGTTAGAACTTCTTATCTTTCTAAATCTTCAAACTACCTGATTATTTCCAAGCTCACATTACAATTTTACATATTTTCAGTGGGGATTTTATGTAAACCACAATGCTCCCTTGATTCATCACAGCAGATTTTTCACTAAAAGTGACACTATTTATGGAAAAATCCATTTTTGTTCAAAGCAGCATCTCATAATGTACATTTATCTGTTGCTTAGTCTACAAGTGTTTCATGGATTGTCATAAATTTTGCAGTTTGATGATTCTTTGACCTTCCCTCTAAACGTACCTGCAGATCAAGGTTTTCACTCATGTTCACAGATGATGAACCGTGTACGGTTTAAGTGAAATCACTAATTCACGTGCCCAACAGAATTACTTTCGGTAACTTGATTAGTAATAATTGGATTATGTCCAATTCTGAGACCAGAAGATCAGCCCTTGCTGTATTTGTTTGTATTCTAACATGTTAGGAAGTGAACATTTGAACATTAGAATTACCACTTAAGATTAATATGCTCGCTCTACCATTCTGAGTACAATCATGTTAGCACGGAACTCAAAACACTACTGAGAAGTTTGGTTTCCTAATATTTGAACAAAGGCTACTCCAAAAAGTTTTTCACAAATTTGAAGGCAACGTTGGTACTTTCACTGAACATTTTCTCCTGTGTCTAAACCAATGCTGGGATGAAAAGCAATTAAGCATCTCTCTGTCTTTTGTTACAGTTTCTGCTTCTACTGCGATGACTCACTCAGAGAACAAAATTAAACCATGTCTGTTCTGACTTAGCATCATTGTCATTATTACTAACTACACTGTGTTTGATAATGACACTATGTAATCACAGATGCTTGGGTTGCAGTTACTTCTCAAGATAGCAGTCTATTTCAAGAAGATGACAGAATGATTGCCTAATAGATACTAACCAACTGCCAAAGCAAACACTGCAAAGATGCCAATGACCTGCCATAGCCGCAGCCCCCAGAAAACAACAGTCTCGGAATTGACAGGGTCTGGCTTCTTTGGGGGATCTGTGGGTAAAAGCTGTGGAAAAAGAGAAAGCATTGTTTTTCTTGTAGGTATCTGAAAACCAAATATAAACCTTACCAAAGAAGTTTCACAACAGAGTGCAAAATCTCACTGAATGAAAGATGTTACAGGATCATTTATGAATTAAGCTTAAAGTGTGTTACTGTTTCACCAATGTCGTGAGTAGCCGGTGTAAAAATGTTAACTCATTTCTCTTTCTGACATTAAGTGAAAATGAATTAAAGATAAACTGTCTTTGAATGTAATTACTCTGCCAAGGAACGCGACGGAGTTATGTGACAATTGGCATACGTTTGTCTGCCTGTCTGTTTGTCCGTCTGTTTGTTTGTCTGTCTGCTCGCAACATTACTCAAAAATGGATAAACAGCTTTGGATAACATATTCAGGGAAGGTCAGAAATGACACAAGGACCAACTGGTCAGATTTTGGCAGTGATGCAGTTTATAGTCTGGATCCACAGACTTGTGAAGATTTCTATATCATTGCGAGATAGCAGCATGGTGACACTGTAACTATGACAACAAGTGAACACTACATCAGCTGCCTGCTGATGATCACATGACTGTGATCCTACTACAAATTCACTACTACGGACTTATCAGGACTTATCTGTTGGAAATGATACAAGGAACAATTCATTAAATTGTGGGGGTGTTTCTGAGTCCCATCAATTCCCTCCACCCGCTATATATTTAGGTCATGCGATTTGGTATCTGTACATAACATACACATGCATAAGATGTGCCTGTGCTCTGTGCAAGGTCATTTTGTTTGTGGGTACATCTATAATAAATGCCCACTGTTACGGCCATCAGTATGGGTGTGCCGTCTGGTTTCTTGGGTCATGTCCTGTTAGGCCTTTGTGTGCGGGTAAACTGCATGTGTGGGTTCAGCTGTGGCTGTTTTCAGAGTAATTTCAGAGCCTCCAGGAACCCCAGCTGCCAGCCGTTTCAGCCAACGACTCTGGAGTTAACGACCTGCACTACAGCCTTGTTCTGCCTGCCTTCGACCTTCCTGATTGGGCTACCCTCCAGCTCGCCTCCACCTTTAACCAATTGGACACAGCCATCACCACGCCAGCACATTATATATCTGCCACCACGTTATTAGTCGGGGTGGCTGGTATTTGTGATCAGTCCGCCCTGGTGCCTCGCTGTGCGTGTTTAGATGTTTGTATTGTGTTATGTGTCCGTCTGTAGGTATGTGTGGTCGGGTTGGTGGGTACCACAGAAACTTTGATCTGTAGACAATCGTGGTGAGTGCTACAGACACTGTGGGCTTAGTGAAGAAGCCATTTGAGTTTTGAGTCTTCGTTACCTGTGTGGTCAATGTGTGTGAATGTGAGGCACCAGTTTTGTTTAGTTTTGCACTCTTTGTATTAGTTTCTGTTACTGGTGGTGAGTGTTGCTGATGTATTTAAGTTTGGCTGGGGAGTTTAATTGCTTTGTTTTGGGTTTAGATAATTTAGGAACTCTGTTAGCCTTTGTTTGTTTTATTACCTCTGCCAAGGAGGTTATGTGACACCCGTCATTTGTGTCTGTCTGTCTGTCTGTCTGTTAGCAAGATAACTCAAAAACGCCTGGGCAGATTCAGATGAAATTTTCAGGGGATGTAGCCTATGGTAAGAGGAAGAGCTGATTTTAATTTTGGTGGCAATCCAGAAAGGATTCTGGATCACTTTGTTTTTTTTGTTTTGGTTTTTTTTTTGGTATGTGGGCCAAAATATGACAAAAACATCATAGGTTAGTATGTCGTCCAACAAATTGGAACAAGGTGTCCAGATAGCTCAACTGGTTAAGAAGGTGATTTGTAAACAGAACTGTGTCAGAGATGCAGGTTCAATTCCAGCTCATGATCCTTTACTGCATGGCTTTCCTGTTTTCCTCTCTCCCTGTTGATTAATTAAGAATGGAATAAAATTGTTCATGAAAATATATGTCTTATGTTTCCATGAAAATACAATACTTCATTTTCTAAATCGTACATAAATGTATGTGAATACAATGTTCCATGGGAATGTCAATATCCTTGGCGGAGGTCTGCGCTCTCTGAGTGCTTTTCTATACTGACAGTCAATAGAAACTTTGAGGTAGAAATGTACACAGAATTCTACTTATAGTGGGGTTGTAATTATTCATTGTGGATTTACTGATGATCTAGTGCCCTGGTAGTTGAGATAATGATGAGTTGTCATTTTGTCATGATTCATTGCACATGGGTTGGCCACTTTGCAAAAGTGAACCAAATACACACCAAGCAATACTCAGTGAGTATCTGCACAATTTGAGAATGGGTTTTAAAGGCCCAAAAAAGGCCACCATTGTTAGTCCAGTGAACAGCATCACGCCGCGTCTATCACATGAACAACGTCTCCGGGCACTGGGTATGGTGGAGGCCGGTTTGAGCTACAGTGATGTATCCAGGCGTATGGGCTGTTCCCAACCCACAATCAGAAGCCTGGTCCAAAGCATGCGCCGACGGATTGCTGCCTGCATCGAAGCAAATGGAGGCCATACTCGGTATGGACTGTTGTGACTTTGTGTTTGGCAGGTGCCGTTTTCTTTTGTGAAATTCTTTATTTTGAAATCATTCTTGAAACTTTAGATTTTTGTTTCTGTATGCCAATATGATAAACAAAAGATTCATATGAAGAAAATCCAGTTTCGGGCTTCAAAATAAAAATTATGTTGAAAAATACGGTCTCAAAGTTTTTAATGACTGTCAGTGTAGTTTAGTATGTTTTAGTATGTGGTCCAAAATATGACAAAAACATCATAGGTTAGTATGTCGTCCAACAAATTGGAGCAAGGTGTCCAGATAGCTCAACTGGTTAAGAAGGTGATTCGTAAACAGAACTGTGTCAGAGACGCAGAGTTGATTCCAGCTCATGATCCTTTACTGCATGGCTTTCCTGTTTTCCTCTCTATCCTTGGCGGAGGTCTGCACTCTCTGAGTGCTTTTCTAGTTCTGTTCTGTGATTTAGCAACACTCACCAGTCATGTGTTCATTGTTGTCACTTTTATGTTCCTTTGTCACTAAGCAATAAATCCCTTCACCTAAACCAATAACATTCTGGTTTCTTTGTTGCATCTAGCCACCCCCTAGAGGTTGGATCGTAACAGCCACATTCTATAGTGCTGTGATTCCTGATCATCACTAACTAATAAATAAATGCTGCATTTCTAAGAAAAATGCTGCATTTCTGACAATGCCACATGGGGGAATGAACAGCCTTGGTGGCATACTGGACTCTCTAAGTGCTCTTCTAGCATTGTGATTGCAAGTCATGCAGCAACACAGTTCAGATATGAAAGAAGCCTTTGCAGGCATAGATTCCTTAATCAGTCCTGTCTCCTTTCAGTATAATTGACCCACAAGTTTGCATCTAATGCCCTTGTAAAACCTCACCTTGACAATCCCCTGACATCAGTTTGGTTATTATGTAATAATCTTTTGATTTTCACAATGTTTTTAGATGTCTAAATTCTTTCAGTAGTATCCAAATCAAATGCTTTCCACATTTCAAAACATATCTCTGCTGAGCTGGGGATTGGGGAACATTAGGAACACAAACTGCATATCTTTTTGTTCAATCAGTGGCTTTGATCAATACTACTGAGGCCAGCAGAGCACTGGTTCCCTGACAAAGTCACACAGGATTTCTCCTTGTGTACTCTATATTGATCACCTAATTTGATGATAGAGGATTGTTTTGGAAACTCTATACTTTAGTCCACAAACCAACGAGCAATGGATCAGAAAACTGACATTTATTACATTTGCTTCTTTTGCTGATAAGGCTGTTATGTGGTGAAATAGAAAATGCATTTTATATGGTAAGATGGTGACGTTAAAGAATGAATCTCCACATAAGATTAGACCAAAAAATAATATGCTCGCTTTAGTAAAAAGTTAAAAATCAATTCAAAGAGTAAAAAGAGCAGAAACGTAAAAATGCTGGTGCAGTTTGAACAAAAATCTTATTGTGATTTGGTGGAAAATAGTAAATATCTTGGCTATGCAACAAAAAAATTATGCAACAGTGTGTAACTTAATGATTGGTAGCATAGGGAAAGTCTTCAAGTTTGTTACTCATAAAAATTACCAACTAATATTTCCACAATATTTGAAAGGAATTCTGTGGTGTTATGTACTAAATCAGTATAATGATGAATACAAGGTTTTAAGTTGACAAAGTTGCTCCAGTTTTATAGGTATTGGGGGTAACTTGAAATCCTGAATGAAAAGTGAAGAAAAATACAGTTATACAGACAATACCATTCAGCTATTGCAATTCTATTATAAATCAACTGACACAGAAATTTGAGTTTAAATTACACACAATTTTAAGTTGATGCAATTACCAACAGCATCATGTCAACACAACCCATTAAAAGAATGTTTGCAACCTACACTACTAGTCACAAGTTTGGACACACCTTCTCATTCAATGGTTTTTATTTCATTATTTTCTACATTGTAGATTAATGCTGAAGACATCAAAACTACAAAAGAATGCATATGGAAATGTGTAGTAAACAAAAAAGTGTTAATCTTTCAGTATTAATCTACAATATAGAAAATAATACAAATATTGAATGAGAAGGTGTGTCCAAACTTTTGACTGGTAGTGTATCTAAAGCAGTAAATTTTAATTTTTATCCTGCAACCATGCATTTATGTAAGGGCTGGCAATAGGACCCTCTAATTATTTTTTGGGTTCATGTAGTGTTGTTAAGGCAGTAAATGTAAATATATTGTTTACTTCATATGGATAAATCCATATAAATCAACTCATTATTATGATCTTAGAATCTGGCTCCCTTTTTCAGAATATGCATATGTCTTTTCTTGTTTGTACAAGCATCGGAGCAAAAGAAGCAGCTGTATTTGCTATTTGTCTGACCTGATAGGCTTCAGCAAGCCAACATGCTAAATATGACAGTGCAAGCTGTTTCAGGGCTGTTTGTGTGCTGCAGGAGACACAAGCAGGGATGTGAACTTAAACAAAAAAGCTCCACACACACACACACACACACACACACACACACACACACACACACACACACACAAAACCTGGGAAAAAAAGACTGTTTCACGCTGTGCGTGAGTAACTCCCACAGAAGGATTAGCCCCACTGAGGATATTTAGCAATGCTCTTAACAAGAAGCATTTTTTTCTTCAAGAGTGATTATGCAATGCAAAGCCCTTTACTCTGGAGGGGAGCATTTCATGTGGCAGGATTAGTGGCTATAAGCCTCAAGTTTTCTTTTAGTGGAACAAAAAACACAAACTCTGAAGCATGCTGACCTCAAGTTACCTGATATTAATCATACACCCACATGTATTGCACATTTGATTGAGCCGGATGTTGTTTTGGTTCGTTTTTCTGTGAAGTACTCAGCAGCATGTTTGAATGTTTTTCCTCAGATAAGAGTTTGGTTTTGTTGTTCCTCTGAGGTGATCCTCTACGGACTAATCAAGGACGATTAGTATAACTGAACAGGGGATTAACACCTAAATATAGAAAAATGTGCTCTTGGACAAAAGTTGAGTATACGATTTATACACAAATGTTTGCTATGTCTACTGTATTCAGAACCAGTCTTCTGACATTTAAAGCCAAGTTTACAGATTTGTGTACAGTCCACATGACTGCTACCAACAGTATTATTTTTAAAAATCTTATGTAACCAGCTCAGGAAATGTGTTTTCACCTTTTTCAAAAAGCTATTTCTTGTGTTTTCTCTCATACTCTCTAAAAAAGTATGTTTACAACAAATCAAAATGCAGCAGCAAAACAGGGTTATATAGGGATAAGCAATTGTCTTTTAATAGCTGTATACAGGACCATAATATATGGCTTCACTCAATCTATCTCCCTCTTTTTTTTAATGCTCGCATGGCCCTCAGTCAGCATTTATTAAAACTTTTCATTGTAATCACATGGCAGATTCGTTTATTTGTTTGTAGTATGTGTCTATAACTGCAACCACTGATTCATTCTACTGTGATTAAAGAATGCTTTGCCAGTCATATCAGTATGATGTTATCCAGTCTTCTATGTAAACAACCTGTTTTTAGGAGCAAAACTGCTTCTCCCTTCTTTTTTTTAAAAACATGATGCATTCAGCTGCTTTTGTGTAGTCAGATCAAATTCTCTGCAATCTAACGCTCTTCTGTTCAGCCCGAAAGCACAAAAACAGCCCGTCACCCTAAGACTATTCATCTTCGTCCCCCTAATAACACCCATGTAAACATGTGTTGCTTAGCCAGTCAGGTAAGCTCATATTATGTATCAGATTTCAACACAGGTGCATCCACTCCTCCTCCAGAAAGGCAAACAACAACTCTGGCGACCAAACAAAGAACATAAATCACATATATGTAGGCTACCTTTTCAACAGCGAAACACCTGCACCCGTCACAGAGAAACCCTGGGGATTTCAGTGAGAGGGACCTGTGGAGGATATGGTGATGTATCAGGCTCTTACCTCAGGATCCGGGATCTGGGAGAACACGGAGGACATGCACTGAGACAGCAGCACTGTTCCCCAGCCCCGTAGCAGGAGCTGAGGTGGGCAAACAGGCTGATCCCCAACCATTCTCTCCTCCTCTTTCTCCCTACAGCCACCCTGCCCCCTATCTCCTTCCTCCTCTTGCTGTCTTCTTCTTTCTCTGTCTGCCTGCCTGCACTGGCGCCGTTTACAGGACAGGACCACAATGGTCCCCAAGTGATTAATAGTGAGTGTGGTGCTGAAGGCTTCCTCCCATCCCCGTTTGTCTGTTTCTCTGCTCCTCTATCTGTTGCCTTTCTGCCACAGCACTCTCACGATACCAAACACACCGGCGGTCACTGCTGCAGCCAACTGAAAACCGCCCCGCTACAATGGAGGGAGCCAAGCCCGCAGTTTGGGTCCATTAATTAATTAATAGACCTGGTGTAGTTTACAGCAAGCTCATCCTACTGAGGACAGGCAGTTAACTCAAACTGAGGGGGATGGGTGGCTGGTCATGATGAGGTCGGCCTGCGCAGGACAGTGAAGCAAATGGCTGTGAGTCATCATGTCTATTGCCTCAGAAGGCTCAAGTGTAAAAATCCTCACAGCCTTTTCCTTTCACTGTGGCAAAATAGGAAGAGCCAAGCTGCTGCTGAGTCCAGTGCTTTCAGAATGCACTTGCCTGGGGAAAAAAGCTAAACAAAACTGAAGTTGAACTGCTTTAGATGCAATCACTTGTTTTCAACTCATGTCTGAAATTAATCTCACATCAAGTTATTGTTTTCTTCTTTGTATTATTTGTGTGTCTGTATGGTATCGGGTTGCACTGATGATCTGTGAATGAGTATATTAATGTGTCAGGTAGCTGGGTGGAAGAAATTTGTAGACAATACAAAAGAGTGGTTCAAACCTTACTAATATTTCCAGCAATTGATTTTCTTCTATATCTGCCATCAAATGCCATCACCATTTTCATTGCTAACAGGCAATATTGTCAGGATGTCTTTCAGGGTCAGATATCCAGTTGCATCCCATCTGATGCTATATATAAGATTTTATTAAATTTTCCCATCTACTGCTATATCAGTGAAAGATTACACTCAGAGATTACATAAAGGTTTCGGTGAAATGTCTGTATAGAGTGACTGAAACATCCGGCATAGAAATGCGTTTCACATAGATTCAAGCAACATACTGATGTCTCAGAGCAGGTCTAACAGGCCCCTTAACATGAAAAGCCATTAATCAAAGTGGATTCTGTCATTATAGTTGTCCATCCAATATTTTCTCCAGCCCTGTGTGAGTCTTTAATTGCCAGTGATAAAATATCAAGCCTTTGAAATTTTTCTTATAAGCTAAAAACACCGTGAGATGTCCAGTAATCACCATAGAAACTGTAGCACCGAGCATAATTTGCGTTGCCTGTCCAAAAAGAAAAGTTGCCACTTGGATTTAACTAAGCAAATAGGTAAGAGCCTTCAAGTGAATTATTACTGCAGTGATGAATATGTTTCAGCTGGTAACAACTTGTTTAGCCCGAGCTGATGCAGTGAGGAGCTTCTCACTCATTAAACAACCACGTTGGAAGACATATCCTGTAGTCGGGGAAAGGATGTTAATCTGTCTCAAAAGGGTCAAATTATTGGCCTGCATCAAGCAAAGAAAACATCTAAGGAGATGTCTGAAACTACTAAAATCAGGTTAAGAACCATTCAACGTATTATTAAAAAGTGGTAGGACAGCAGTGAACCAGGGCCCGAGTGGGACTCATTTTCAGCCCTGGACTTTCATGCCTCAGACCGACCCACTTTAGATCAAGACCTATTACTATTAAATCATGTAATTCTAGCCTTGTCTTGTAATTCAGTGTATTTTTCTAAAATATTTCCAATTCAGTGCAAGTAAGGGTTGCTTCACAATGCGGATTTATTTCACCATGAGTGCACATCTCCAACATTATTCTTTACAGCAATATCAGAATCTATATTCTGTTCAAATAAGTGTTCAAGGATATCCAAACCTTAAAAATGAAATAAAAGAAGAAATAAAAATATTAAATTTAAAAAATAAAAAAATACAATAAAAGGTGTTGCACTTTCTAACAACACTATCATTTCTTTTTCCTCTGCAAGGAAACAGTTCCATCACAACTTAAATTTCACAAATATGAGAACATCAGTTAAAGGGCTAATCTCCAACAGGAGGCTGTTTATTTGAAAGAGTAAGTTTACAACAACACAACATGTGAGCAGTCTGTCTTTAGTTCAGCTGAAAATATTAGTTTTTGTCTTTTTTATTGACCAAAATTTTCAGGAAGTAGATGAAGAATAACTAAAGCTCTCATGTAGAAGTCCAACTTATTTTGGGTCCTTGTGGAGAGTTTAGTCTTCATGCTTCATAGCAACATTTAATAAACCTAAAGCTTCCCTGTTGACTCATTGGTGGAGTTTGTTCCTGAGCATCTGAACCTTAAATCCAGTGAGAGGACCATCTTCAGTCAGAGAACTTCAAGACCTTCCAACTGCTGGACCAGATGTGGCATCAGCTCCCTCTGAACATCTGGATGACAGGAGAAAAGACAGAAATCAAACACAGATCACAGAAATACAATTTATTCACATTCATCATTTTATAAAAGTAGCATGAAGATCAGTAATGAAAGTAAATGTTTTTATCTCATCCTATTCCCTTTCAATTCCCTTTCAATTGCTTTGTGTATTTATTATCTTTTAATGATAAAAAATAAAATGGGTCACTACTATGGTTTGTACGGATGGGACGGATCATTTTCCATGATCAAAAATGCAAAAAAAAATTAAATTAATACATAAATAAAAATGGAAAAGAACTGCAGAAAACTGATTTTTATGCCTTTTCCAGAAGAGCATTTGCCAAGAGGACCAAAGGAGGCATACAGAGTGTCTAAAAGTGTGTTTGAAATAAAAAATAAAATGCACAGTCATCTAATATTTATTACATATATTATTCGATATTTTTTTTAAAAGCCTGCCAATACCCAGTCCCATAATACACACTTGAAGTACTATAGATTAGCCTTTGGACCTGGTTGCACTATTGCCTTTTACTGTTGATAGTTCTGTGCTGTCATGCAGAGAGTACCGTTGGAGTTTAGCTAGTGGAGAGGCCCCATGACAAGATAAAGTTTTCTGTGACATTTAATGACCTCCATACAATGTACATATGTCAAATGTACTTTGGTATGGGACAAATGTCGCGGGGGGCTGGAGTCTATCCCAGCTGACTTACGGTGAAGGCAGGGAACACTCTGGACAGGTCATCAGTCTAGCACAGGCCTACACATAGAGACAAACAATCATACTCGCAGTCACACCTACGGACAATTTAGAGTTACCAATTAACCTCAGCATGCTTTTGGACTGTGGATGGAAGCCGGAGTACCTGGAGAAAACCCACACATGCACAGACAGAACAAGCAAACTCCATGCAGAAAGACCCTGGGAAGGATGCGAACCGGGGATCTTTTTGCTGAAAGGCGAAAGTGCTAACCACCTTAGTGCACCATTATGACTAAAATTCAAAAGCGCCGGAGTGTCTAGGAAACAACAGCCTTACATTACATGACTGGTACTAAAGAAACCATAGAACAGTGGTGAACCTTCTCAGGTGTGGCTGGTCTACCAACATTTCTCCAAGAGCACAACAATATCTAATCCAGGAGGCCACAAAAGAACACAAACATCAAAAGAACAGCAGACCTCACTGGCCTCAATTAAAGTCAGTGAACATGATTCCAGAGTAAGGAAGACATTGACAAAAAATGGATCCAGAAACCACAACTGACCAAAAATAACATAAAAGTTTGTATGTCATTTGCAAAACAAATATCTGGATGAGGCCTACGACTTTGGGATAACAACCTGTGCACTGATGAGTCAAAGGTGGAACTTTTTGGAAGACATGGGTCCTGTTACATAAAGCTAATACTGCATTGAACAAGAAGAACATCAAACCAACAGTGAAACATGGTGGCGGTAATGTGATGGTTTGAGGACCTGGACGACTTGTCATAACTGATGGAGCCATGAATTCTGCTCTATATCAGAAAATCCCCCTGGAGAATATCCAGCATCAGTTCATGAGCTAAAACTCAAGCACAAATGGATTATGCAGCATGACAATGACGCAAAGCACACAAGCAAGTCCACCTCTGAGTGGCTCAAAAAGAATAAAATGAAGGTTTTGAAGTGACTGAGTCAAAGTTCAGACTTGAATCCAACTGAGATGGTGTGGAAAGATTTTAAAAGAGTCGTTCATGCTCAAAAACCATCTAATGTGGCTGAATTAAAACTATTCTGCAGAGAAGAGTGGGTCACAATTTCTCAATGGCCGTGTAAAAGATTGATGACATGCTAACATTTGATTGCAGTTGTTGTAGCCAAGGGTAGATCAACCAGTTATTAGGTTCAAGGGGGCAATTACTTTTTCACAGGGGTAATATAGGTTTTCAATAATTCTTTAATGAATCATCATTTAAAAACTGCATTTTTTATTTTGTTTGTTATCTCTGTCTAATATTAAATGAAATCACATGTGTTGAACAGATGTGCTTTTTTTTCAGAATCTTTTCCCCCATACTACTATAACTATCTTGTCCTGTGCTGTATTTTGTGTGAGTTAAAATTGGGTCAAGATCGACATGTTGCAACTCCAGGCCTTAAACACAGAAGGTCAGATGACTAGTCTGATTGTAACACTGAGAGTCAAAAGGGGACAAGCTGAATGTTTGACATTTCTATCCTATTTGCTGAGCTAAATCCTATGTAATAGAATAAACACAGCTGGGACCATTAATGCCTGGTATCAAGGGGTTAGAGGACAAGAAAGGCGGTGGAGTCTGGAACTGTGCTATATTTTTCAAAGATGTTCCTGCTGTAAAAACTGAAATACAGTGTATATTTCCTTTATGCCAGGAACCAGGCACATAAGAGATATACAACACAAGCAAAACATATGCACATTTTTGAATTGAATGGAATCACAGAGCATCTTGTTTTGTCTCTATTCTGCCTTTACATGACCCACTACATAAAGCTGTAGCACGTGAACTTGCACAGACACAGTGAGGATGCATTAATTACTAATCAGTGTTTGTGACTGCTGCATCAAAACAAATAATCATACATTGATATTCATAAATATAGTATTTCTCTGAGCAATAAACATCTTCCTTGGTCTCTTTGTGTCTCAGCTGGTGTGTCATTGTCTCTCCCAATTATCTCTGCCTCTCTCTACTGCGAACAAATAAAAGTAAAACTACATAAACAGCAGCCTGTTATCAGGGGCTGCTGATCTCTTTGATCGTCATCATATTCGTGAGCATAATGTCAATGTCATAGTGTCAGCATGTGTTAAGGCATTTGCTAAACAATTTCATGTGTTAAGGGACTGCCCTCTCACATCACTGCTGCTCCTGCCTCGCAGCTAAAGTCAGCAGCAGAGGCTTTACGTAGCTGCAGGGTGGAATACTAAGGATATCTGCACATGACACAACCAATGATTCAAACTTCCAACTCCAGTACATTATCACATTACAGTATCTTAGATTAGTAACACATATTTCAAGACACTGCATGCCTTTCTTCTCTGACAGTAGAGGGTTTGGAGGCAGAATAAAATGCAACATTGTGAGGAGAGCTCTAGATACCGAAATAAAACAAAAAATCAACACGGACGCGGCAGTTGGAAGCAAGGTGGATTGTTTCCTGAAGAAATTGATTGCTCTTAAGTTTGACAGAATGTGGCAAGCAATTCAATTTAGAGTGAGAAAATTGTTGCGGGGATGAGACGATAAGACAAGAAAGAGTCACAAGTCGAGAGTGATGGCCAGGTTACTGCAGTGATTGGAGGAGGGAGGCAGCTTTTAGCGGCAGAGAATGCAGGGCAGAGTGTGATGAGCTGCAGCTTGTCAAAACATTCCAGTTTTCCGAGCAATGCTGTCTCCATAGCTCAGTTAGTTTGTTTTAGTGTCAGTTTGCACTCGGTGCTTTTGCGCTGCTGTCCTACAGAGTCTTTCTATATCAAAAATGCAGCTGGTATGTTAAGCTGTAATGTACATTCTTTTTTTTTTTTTTAATTCTTTTTGTCAAAGGAGACTAAAACATGCTTCTGTATCAGTATTGTATTTAGACTACTGTTCAAAAGCTTGGAGTCACCCAGGCCATTTCATGTTTTCCATGGAAACTCACACTTTGATTCATGTGCTAACATAACTGCACAAGGGTTTTCTAATCATCAATTAGCCTTCCAACACCATTAACTAACACAATGTAGCATTAGAACACAGGAGTGATGGTTGCTGGAAATGTTCCTCTGTACCCCTGTGGAGATATTCCATTAAAAATCAGCCACTTCCAGCTAGAACAGTCATTTACCACATTAACAATGTCTAGACTGCATTTCTGATTAATTTAATGTTATCTTAATTGAAAGAATGCTTTTCTTTCAAAAATAAGGACATTTCTAACTGACGCCAAACTCTTTAATGATAGTGTATATGCTTACTATCATAGTGAAACAGTAATTAAAGCAAAATGTTAATCAAAAAGAGGCTTCTGATGTTTTTGCGTTTTTGTATAGCTTAACTTGAAGCTTCCGTTTGCTATTTATCATATACATTTTGGGCGTTATCATAGTGTCAATGACATGTTTCTAAGTGACCCCAAACTTTTGAACGGTACTGTATTTATTCCACAAACAAGAAAATCACCATGAAACAACTGACTCATGATAATAACAGTTAAACAGTGCTATACAAACTGATGATGCACTGAAATGATGTTTGCAGTGCACCAAAAATGAAGTATACATTAAACTGAAATGTTTGTCTTTGGATCACATAATTGCAAGTTGCTGTCGGAAAAACACATCGACAGTGGTTGACACACAGAGCTAGACTAACCACACTGCCATCTAGTGATGCTACTAGTATTTAAAGTTTTGGAAATGAACAAAATTACTGAAGAGAGGATACAGTACCGACTCACTGCACTACACTGGGGAACTGTAAGCAAAACAAGATTTGAAGATGAGTAACTTCAAAAGCCTGAAATGAGAGACCAAGAGGCTTAAAGGAGAATCCAGTTCAGATAATGTGTTGACAGAGCTTGTCTCTTCAGCTCCTCTGTCTGGATTGTGGGTGACTGTAGTGAACCCCTCCACATTTGATTTGTGACAACAGCTCCAACAGCAATTTAACACATCCTGTAGACTTTGATCATAGCACTTGCAAAAATAAGTGCTTATCATTGCTTCACGGCTGTCTTGGTAAGATAACAAGTCATTACTTTATTTCTACTTACTGTAAATGAGCACATTAGGACTCTGGTGTTTATTTTCTTTCCATTACATGTAAATGAGGGGCAACCAAGAGATGAATGGACTCATAGAGGCACAAACCGTTTTCTGGCCTGAGTAAAGTTCACAGATCCCTCATATACTGATGGCTAACTTTAACCTCTGCGTTCACAGCTCCTCTATTTACTTTAGTTTCTGGATGCAGTCAATGGTCTGCAGGAAGCATTGGTCCAGAACGAGGGAATACCTCTGAGGAGAAGGATGGAGAAAGGAGTCATTCAAACCTGGAATGACAAATAGGTGAGGCTGTTTACGTATGCTGTGTTTACATAAGTTTGTGTTTGGTTTGGTGGGTTATTGGGCATTTTGGAATAAATCTACACCTTTCTGCGTAATACAGCTACATAAAACAATAATAAAATTGTTTGGTGAAGTGTAATTTATTTGGAAGTGATGACACTCTTAAATAAGTTAAGTCAACACAAGTAGTCGTATTAATCTGACATTTGATTAACTGAAATTACACAGTAACATTAGTATGCAACAGTAATGAGGTTTATTTCAAAGCTCTTTGAAAAGTTGGCAGTGCCTCCCTCATTTCTATTAACTACTACGTCGTAAAAAAAAAAAGCAGTTACACTTTATGTAAAATATTCTACATATTCACCAACACTGACTGAATATAAAGTAGTGAAGTAGCAAGTTTAGACAACAACCAAAGTTTTTAAGTGAAACATTTTCCAGGAATCGGATGCAGTTCGGGACAATGACAAGCATTTGCTCCATCAGCACCCTTTCTGATGCACTTTACTACAAGTGATACATATCTGCCAAATCCTGCATCTAATCAGGAGGTTTATCTGCTCCTCCGATGACACATCTCACTCTACTGCATTAAAGAGTGCCTCACCTTCTATCCAGGAGGTATTCAACACAAGCTGTTTTTTGTTACTCTGAGCATAAAGGCTTTCTTCATCACATCCAAACTCTGATATTTTTGTCTTGTGGCACTTTCGCGCTCAGTCCAATGGGGACCTGCCAATCTCCCACAGGGTCCTGGAAGAAATAGTGCGGTATTCGAAGCTGCACACTAACTCAGCCATGGTTTTAAATTAAGCGTGATGTGGAGAGGGAGTAGAGGGAGGGGGTTTGTGCTGAAACCCTTTTGGCTACATCGGAAGAAAATAACTCGGATGTTAGTATAATGTTAGCATGAATATAGGGACCACTCCCACTAGGCTGCGCAGACCCAGACAACCTTTTGGACGAAGAGTCGGAGATCACATGCTGTACATGTGAGACACGCTCTGGGGAATGTATTATACCTCTACAGTGGGAGTTTGTGCAGCTTGAATCTGCATTTATTTGCAACCGCTATTCCCACACAGCTGGTTTCAAGTCAGAAATAATTAGTGGTAATATTTAACAGGAATATTAAACTTTTGGGAACTTAACTGAGATGATTACTATTTAGACTGGCCTGTCAAGTGTTTATGTACAAGCAAATGGAGCCAAAAAAGGGGAAAAATCTAGGAAAGTCATAGCCATGAAGGTAAACAATGCATCCAAAACATTTGGTGAAGATTTTGGTTTCCTTTCACTGATCAAATTGGATGTTTCTCAGCTTATAAAAATATATACTTCAAAAACAGACATTACGGTTTCTATATCTATAACGCATTTACCATGGAAGAAAAAACATGCATTTATTCCATAAAATGTGGCGGTGACATTTACAAAACAGCAAGCAGACAAGATATGAAACCACAGGGAAACATCCTATCAGCATTAAACATGTCTGCAGTCACCAGGAACCCTTGTCTGATGCCATCAGGGTTAAGTTGAAAGCTGTGCTACTCAAGGTGCTGAACTTGTTAAACTGAGGTTACTCAACTCCACATAGGCACCACCACAAACAGTCTTTAAGGGCATTAATGGAGGGGACGTCAGACATCCACATGATGTCTGTATGGCAGAGGAGGAGAGCTTGTTTCCTGCAGGCTGCTGTTTGTCACATGTGACAGGAGAAGGTAGGCTCAGCTGGAAGTGAGGTTGAACAGGGACCAGCCACTTCCCCTGGTTAATGTCTTGTCTGTGATGTCACAGAGCCTGCAGGAACACATGCTTGACTTGCCTCATCACGTCACTGCAGAGCTGAGGGCCATGGTGGAGAGTGCTCTTTAGGGATGCCCTCAGCGCCCCCATTTCCTTGAATGACCAGCCAGGAGACAACATACGAGAGTAACATGAACATCACTGTGCAGCCCAAACATGACGGGCTGAACGAGTGCTGTCTGAGGCAGCGTGTCCAGAGCTGCACATCAGTATCTCTGTCGCCTGGTTAAATTTTATACATGGAAAAGCAAAAAATTGGATGATTTCAGAGCCGGTTCAAGATATCTCCAGTGCTGTCAAAGTTATAAACGAGAAATATTTACAACTGCCATCTGGATTGTTGGACAGTTTATTATCCTGCTGCTCAGAATCCAAAACTCCTGGTGCTGAAGGACACGGCTCATGAGGGACGGAGTGTAGCCACGAGACAGACGGATAAGGGGGAATTTGATGAGCGCTAGAAAAACAGCAAAAGATGAAAATCTTCTGACACTGTCACATCATGGTGTCACTGAGCCATGGCATATCAGTCCTTACCATGCTGAATGCGCAGTCCGTACTTTGAATCTAATTTTGTCCTCTCCGACTACAGCTCAAGCATCACTGCCTCCTGCTCTGCATCCAAATGCATCAGGTTTAGCTCTTTCTCTCTAGAAGATTCAAACAAATTACATTTTTGACAGTTGGATTAAAATAATGAAATGTATCTGATAGAGACTGCAGAGATGGGCTATTGAAGCTGTAGACTGACAAAGAGATGTAAAGAGGTACACTTGTATATTGTATGTACTTGTTGAAACAATAATTAGCTTGATAACTTGAAGTAATTTCATATACAACTTCTCACTAGAGTTTTAGTGCACCCCTCAGTTAATGTTTTTGATTATACAATAAATAAATAATGACAGCCAGTGATAGAAACAACCTTCTCAGAGAAGAAGACTTTGAAATGAACATGAATAAATCAACTGAATGTTTGAATTTGACGCTTTCATCCACATTCACCCCTTTGGTATCATTTTGTTTTTTGTGCTGCACAAAAATATCAAGAGTGTGAATTGAATATATAAAGAACAATATTTCACTGCTCCTCATGTGAATCATTTGGGTGTTGCATACCTGCAAACAAATTCTTCGTGCACGACTACTTTCTCTTCTGGGACTTTTGTTGCGATATAGATTTTACTGACATTTTATTAGACACATATGATGGATAATTTTTACTCAGAACAAGAAAGAAATAGTCCTTCAAAACCGTTTTGGATGAGCCGCCTATAAGCCAACAGCGGCAACATAATGATGCTGTATCTGAGTGCTGTTGTCTAAACAATCTCACACTCCATCAGCCGCTGGCATAAAGTGTTTATCTGTTTTTGTATTCTGCTAGAATCAATAAAAAATTGTTTTCTAGGCAACAGATGAAGTGATATTTTTCAATCTATGCTTCTCCATTATGCATATTTCAACACCAACTGACTGTAAGAAACTCTAAGCAATAAATTTGAAAGCAAATACAGAAAATTGGCTGCGGTACATTATTTTTTGCTTGTGGGTCTTTGAGCAGCTCCTAGATATCGTCCAGATAGAGAATTTTACAGGGATACATAGATAAGGATAGGCAATTTTTATGTCCACTTACTAGAGTTCTGTACTACTCCTCACAGCAGACTACACCAGTGTATGACCAAATTTAGAAATCGAGCTGGAAAAAAGATGACAGTCAATCATATTATTCCCTGAAGACCACAACAACAAAAGTGGAAACCATCACAAAAAATCAATAGCCTGATTACAGAAAGTCCCCTATTAGACAGAGTGAATTATTAACCCTTCTTCTTACCAGAAAAGATGCCTTAGAACTCAGTTATTCTAAACCAGTAAGGCAAGATTTACTTAAGATGTATAAACAATTACAAATTGACAGTATTAGTTACAGTCAGTGACTAATTCTGGTCGAGGAAACTAACTATATATACACACTTCAAAAGTTGGGGGCAGTTAGAAATGTCCTTATTTTTGAAAGAAAAGCATTTTTTTATAACTAAGATAACATTAAATGAATCAGAAATACAGCCTAGACATTGTTAATGTGGTAAATGACTATTCTAGTTGGAAACGGCTGATTTTTAATGGAATATCTACATAGGGTTACAGAGGAACAACTGATGATTAGAAAACCTTTGTGCAATTATTTTAACACATGAATTAAAGTGTGCATTTTCATGGAAAACATGAAATGGCCTGAGTGACCCCAAACTTTTGAACAGTAGTGTATATATATGTAGATACACTGTCAGTCAAAAGTCACACCTTCTAATTTAATGATTTTTCTTTATTCTCACAACTGTTTACATGTTAGATTCTCACTGAAGGCATCAAAACTAGCAATGAACACATATGGAATTTTGTAATAAACAAAAAAAGTGTGAGATAAGGCGAAACATGTTTTATATTTTAGATTCTTCAAAGTAGACATCCTTTGCTTTGATTACTGCTTTGCACACTCTTGGCATTCTCTCCATGAGCTTCATGAGGTAGTCACCTGAAATGGTTTTTCCAACAGTCTTGAAGGAGTTCCCAGAGATGCTGAGCACTTGTTGGCTCTTTTACCTTCCCTCTGTGGTCCATCTCACCCCAAACCATCTGGATTGGGTTTAGGTCAGGTGACTGTGGAGGCCAGGTCACCTGACGCATCACTCCATCACTCTCCATCTTGGTCTAATAGCCCTTACACAGCCTGGAGGTGTGTTTGGAGTCATTGTCCTGTTGAAAAATAAATGATGGTCCAACTAAACACAAACCAGATGTGATGACATGTTGCTGCAGGATGCTGTGGTAGCCATGTTGGCTCAGTATGACTTCAGTTTTGAATAAATCCCCAACAGTGTCGCCAGCAAAGCACCCATACACCATCACACCTCCTCCTCCATGCTTCACGGTCAGAATCATGCATGTAGATACCATCCATTCATCTTTTCTGTGTCACACAAAGACACAGAAGGTGGAACCAAAGATCTCAAATTTGGACTCATCAGACCAAAGCACAGATTACCACTGGTCTAATGTCCATTCCTTGTGTTTCTTGGTCCAAACATATCTCTTTTGCTTGTTGCTTTTCCTTAGCAGTGCTTTCTTAGCAGCTATTTGACCATAAAGGCCTGACTGGTCAGTCTCCTCTGAACAGTCAAACAGTTGATGTAGAGATATTTTTCTGGGCTCTAATCTCAGGTGTTGTTTACTTGCAATTTTTGAGGTTGGTGACTCAAATGAACTTGTCCTCAGCAGCAGAGATGACTCTTGGTCTTCCTTTCCTGGGTGTAATTACTGTGGTCTGCTCAAAAAGGACTTCACGCTTCGTACTGATGTCCACGGTAATTTATTCCTTTCTTTCAGGTCGTGGCAGCCATGGAACACCGTGAAAACGTGTGCGCCTGTTTGACCAGCAGTAGAATGATATTTGAGGGAGTCCTTGTCTCTTAATTGCTGTTTTACAACCTCTTTATCTGCTCCCGTTGCCGCTTCACGTACATCTCTCCCGTTCTCCCGCTACTTTTTTTTTACCTGCACTTCCGCTACATGCTCTTCCGGGTCGTGCGATCACGTAACTTATCAAAGCAAAAAAACAAACAAACAGATAAATAAATGTTTTCTTTTAAGCACGTAAGTACAAATAAAATAAACATTCCAAACTACAATATAATGTTACTTATTTCTCTAAACAGCCGTGCCATTATAAACCAATTGATGAAGAAACTCATACCTCTAGTTGTCATAGTAACCTGTAAACAATACATTATAGCGTCCGCTACACTGGGTCCTCATGTGAACCAGTTTTGTCATAGCACTTGATGGTTTTTGTGACTGCACTTGGGGATACTTCAAAGTTTCTGCAATTTTCCAGGCTGACTGACCTTCAGTTCTTAAAGTAATGATCGATTGTTGTTTCTCTTTACTGAGCTGATTGGTTCTTGCCACAATATGGATTCTAACAGTTGTCAGACAGGTCTGTCAGGTGTGTACCAACCTGACTTCTCACAACACAACTGATGATCCTAACACTATTAATTAAGAAGACACAAAATTCCAGAAATTAACTTTGACAAGACACACCTGTGAAGTGAAAACCATTTCAGGTCACTGAGAGAATGGCAAGAGTGTGCAAAGAAGTAGTCAAAGCAAAGGGTAGCTGCTTTGAGGAATCTGACATATAACACATATTTTATACAGAAATAGAGTTATTTCACAATTTCTTGTTTGTTACATGATTCCATATATCTTGCTTCATAGTTGTGACATCTTCAGTATGCACTTACAATATAGAAAGTAGTAAAAAATAAAGAAAAACACTGAATAAGCAGGTGTATCCAAACTTTTGACTGCTAGTGTATATACTTCAATGATCATTTAGCATGAAAACCCTCAACACACCTGGCCCGAAGATGCGAATCCTTTGCTAATGTCTCCCTCTTCAGGAGAAAATCCTGAATTGCAACTTGTTGTCTTGCTGCGCTGTACGTCCCCATCGTCTTCCTTCACTACCTGTAATAAGTAATGTCTCAGTGACATAGAGACAGCGAAAAACAAACAAACAAACAAACAAAAAAAACAAATTTGCTCCTTTATTCTTTTTTTTACCTTTTCAGAGAGTTGCTGGCTTTCCTGTAGTTCTTTGATCTGGGCGTCTTTCTCAGCAACCATCTTCTGAAGCTTCTGGATGACAGTATTCTGCTCTGAAGCCTCGCTGTTCACCTGCTGTCTCTGTGTTTTCTTGTTCTGTACGTTCTGCTGTTGGCTGAGCTGCATCAGCATCTTCTGCATCTGAGTCTGCTGTTTCTGTCACAGATACAAAAAATAGGTGAGTGTGATGTAGTAAATCACCCACCCATACAGTGCAGAAATCCCTCCCATCTCTTCTTTGTGGCATGTTGTGTGAAATAAAGTTTCTGCTGAATTGTGTATTTAATAAAACTATTGTTCTGTAGAACATTTCAGTGTTTTAATGGAGTATTTACTTCTTAACACCAAAATGTCTGATCAGCTTTAAAATAGACATTGATCCATGGATCCCATGAGAAGAGCTTCATATTACTATTGCAAACAAGTTTTAGCAGTTTGAATAGTAGCCTATGACTGAAAGACTTAAATTCAATTTTTCAAGCATTTTAGAGGATACGCCTTTATAAATACAACTACTTATTTATTTCTTACCAACAGAGCTTCCACAAGCTCATCATCGTGTTTGCCCTTGTCTAGTAGGATGGAGATCTGGCCCTTCAAAGTTTTCATTTCAAAGGATAGAGAACTGCTTCTGGCTTTGGAGGCTTCCAGCTTTTTCTTTACATCCTCATGTTCTTTCAAGAGGGCCTCATAGTCTGCTGAGATCCGCTGCACAGTTACAGAAAACAGCAGGGTTTTTGGTACAATGACAGATTCATATTTTAGTTTAATTACAATTACTGTTTACACACCTCAAAGGTTTCCCTCTTCTCCTTCTCGATGGTGCGGATGTAGCTGAAGTTCCTGTCTTGAGGAGAGGTTTTCTGAGGGACACCTGTGCCCAGAAATTCGTCCTCTAGACTCTGGACAGTTGACTGTCTCTGCTGAGTTGACTGGTTCAGCTGCTGTTCAAGGTCCCGCACCTGTCGTACAATGCCACATTTTGTTCATGTAGAATTCAGGTGTTTGTTTTACTTCTGCAATTTTATATCTGTTGCTGTGTCTTTTTGAAAAGCATGGCATCATTGAGTTTTAACCTTACCCTTGTCTGAAGAGCCAGTATCTGCTGTGAGCGACCTCTGAAGTTCCCAGGGCAGCTGAGTAACTGCTGAAGGTTGACCTCCTCTCCAATCTCACTGACCAAAACCTGAAGCAGTTTGTATATGAGAATCCAGAGGTCACTGGTGATTAATTATGATGCATCTATTGGATGTTCTTCTCAAGCAAATACAGTTAAGGCATGAAAAAAAGGTAGATCTCCTACCTTCTGGGCTACTTTCAACTCCTGTTTGGCAGACTGAACCTGGTTGCGATACTCGGTCACTTTCAGCTGGGCAGCTGCTAATTTTTCCTGCAGAGATTTGACCAATGGACTTTCCTGCTTTTGAGAACAAGCAACGTATGTACGACCCTGGTTGAGCATCCGTCATTTCAATTAGGAAGACAACAGTATAAACTTTTTAATGGGTTTCTTGATAAATGTTTACCTCACAGCCTTCAGATAAGCTCTTATCCAGTGACTTTATGTCAGTTTTTTGCCCAGGTGGTGAATGTACCAAAGCAGCCTGCAGCTACAGAAAGGGGCATAACATATTCATTACATAGGTAAAAAGTAATTTGTAACACCTGTGCTGTGATGACTTTTTATACAATAAGCTGTATGATACAAAACTTAACCTCTTTCTCCAGCTCTTTGATTCTGTTGCTATTTTGCTTGGTTTTAATCTTTTCTTGCTCAATTTCAGCACAGAGCTGTCTGTTCTTCTTGGACAGCTCAACAATCTTGGTGGCAGCTGCAGCTCCTGCCAACCCCGATGTGTCTAAATGAGCGAAAGAGGCAAGAAGAGGCTGTTATGTATCTGTAACACTGCTATGCAAAACTAAATCAACTCACAGCATTATACCTGCTAAAGCCAGTCTTTCTTCTTGTCGTTTCTTCTTCAGGTGTTTAATTTCAAAATCTTTTTCACTCAGAAGTTTGAAGAGCCGACCGTTTTCATCCTTTAGCTCTCTCAGCTGGTCCAGCAATGCCTGATTCTCACTCTGCAACAGCCTACAGAAAGGCAGGTAAAATGAACACTACAACTGCCAAGCATCTTGGTAGTAAACTTTCAGAAACATTCATTTCATCCCAGTTACCACTCACCTGTCGTTGGGACCGTCTGCCTGAGCACTTTGCGTAGATAGATCCAAACTGTCCTGGACACCACTGAGAATAGGCCTACCTGGTTCTTTCTCTTTTTTCCTGTCTAGTTTCCTTTTCTCCTGTTGTTTTTGCAGTGCTTGGAACTGACGCCGCAAGTCCTCCAGCTGATCATCATGCTCCATTATCTATGATATGTGGGACAAGGAGAAAACAATGAACTTAAAGTGGAAAAAGAAAATAGTAATCATTACTAAATATCATGTTACACTATGAATATTGTCTGGAATATGTATCCTGCAGTAGTGATGTGATAGTTTTCAGCACTTGTTTTAGCTGCCAAACTAACTCCACCAGTTAATATTTCTCTAAATCAAAAAGCTTGAATACCTATAAAAGTAGTAGCAAACAAAAAGCCTACCTGTAAATACCTGTAAAAGTAGTAGCAAACAAGGGTCTTCGTCTACATAGTTCTTCCTAATAAGTGAGTCTTTAAGGCATAGAAGCTTATCTGACTGTCAGGCCTAGGGTTGGTCACATTGCTAGCTTAAATTCGGTAGGCTACAGGTCGAAACACATTGAAATGGACACCAGAATTTCCGAGATAACGACGTTTTTGACCATTTGAGTACTGTGAAGGCGTAATAATCTCTCAGAACTTCAAACAAAACTTTCCAACTCCTTCCTACCTTAAAGATGTAGAAAAAGAAAAGAACTCACCTGCCGTTTACCCAAGTACCGCACTTGTAAACAAATTAGTCACTAATTACCGCATTGTTTTGTACTGGAGGTGAAGAAACAACTTCCTCACCGACAGCGACGCTCCTGTACCCATAGCAACGTCCCTCCAGGGAGCTAGAACAAAATCTCGCGGGAACAGAATTGTAGTCATAGAAACCAAAAGACGCTCATCTGTATGTTATGTTTCGAGCTAATAGTTTTGGCGCATTAAAAATGCGGGAAATGAAGAGAAAAATCAGCTTGAAACAACAGATGTAACTTCTTAAATACAATTAATTTTATTGGGGAAATACAAAACCTAGATTGAAGCCTTTATCATTGAGAAATATCCTAAAAAAAGAGAAATATCCTAAATGATAGCAAGGAGGGAGCTGCTTCACAAACAAGCTGTAGGCCCAAACCATATAAACAGGTAAAATATACAACAGATCAGTAATCTTGTTTGTTACCATAAAACTTTAGGTTAGAGGATAATGACTAGAGGTACATCCTGTGTACTCTTTTGTGTTGTTGTATTAAATTAAACAGATGCATGGGATTCATGCAGTATGTGCCGTAACCTGATACAAGGAAGTTGTGCAATATTTACTTGATATTAGATAGCTGCTGTCTAATACTCATTTTCACAGGAGTTGCAAAGTCACGATGCCTCAGTACATTCAAAGATTTTGCCACTGTATCTCCTGTTTGAAGGAAAAGTTTCAAAGTGTAATACATCGTTGTACTAGTTAGGGAGAGCAGGGAAGGTGTTTTGATAGGAGTGGAAAGATAATGTTTAGAAATGCGGCATGGTTTGAAATTTTTGGGACACCTAATGTACACAGAGAAGTTTTTGATGGTACAGTTGTTGAGACTTTTTAAGAGAACTTCATGGTCATTGTGCAATCTGTTCTTGCACTTTCGTGACTTTTGCACTCCTCTGTTTTTTGTTTCTAAGAGCCCTGTAACGGTAAATGTCTCCTTTGTGAGATCAATAAAGTCTATCTTATCTTATCTTATCTTATCTTATCTTATCTTAATGCTGGTGTTGAGTTTATTACATAATGCAGACAAGTCTTTGTAGTGCAGCCTTACCTGTTTACAGTTGCACTAAAAACCCAGATTGCCACACATATAATGGTATAATACACCAATCAAAAAACTGAACTTAGAGTTGCGTAATCAACACAAAACACATTTTCAGAGGTTCCATAACATAAACAACAGAATTTTAGAATTACTTGACTGGCGATTTTTATTTGTAGAGGAAACAACTTTCAGAAAAAGAATGTTATGTACTTGCACATAACTGTCAAAACTCAGCTTTGTGAATAACTTAACAAGGCATCTATTTCATCATATCACAAGGTAGGTTATATGACATTTTATAGGCTACTGATTATAGGTGTGCCTCAGTTTGTTTCGCTCACGTCCACTGACCATTGGACCCCTGAGTAGCACAAGATAATTAAAAAAATACTAAAAAAAAATTTAAAATTTAAAAAAAAAAAAAAAAAAAACCTTGGCCATTACAATTAAACTGTGTAAAGGCTATTAAATAAAACCAGCCACTTTATTCCTTCAACAGACCTTTATGTTTCAAAAGTATCTATGTCTTTATAAATTTGTTGTGTGGGTTAGTACGATGCTGCCCAAAGTCATAAACCATCTGTGTTCCAGTTAGTTAAGTAATATAAGGCTCTGTCTGTGTGCAAGCCAAGTGTCGTCAAAGCATTCTTCAACATTTTCCAAATGCACCAAGATTCCCATTTCACAAAAATGGGATAATGTGCAAACATGATTAATTTGGCAAAAATTCCTACATTAGAACACAAAATATTATAGCTCATCTGACACAATAATGTCAAATAAATAGAACTCCAGATGGGGTATGTTTTTTTTAAATCCAGGCTTACCCTGACATACAAATAATCATCAAATTACATGCTATAATTTGTCTTTTGATTTTTCACTCACACAATATTCAAAACAAGAATCAATAAACTATCAGTAAAGACACCTGTCCACACAGATATCCAACCAGCTGGGTTTGCAACGCATAGACAAAGAGCGCGGTGAATATTAAAACAGCCGAGATCACTACACATCCTTGTAAATACAGAACTGGTAGTTCGATCCTCTGGTGTACCAAGACAGGAAGGACAATCAACGACTTACAGCTGTTTAAAGTGACTATTGAAGGGATGTGTACATAAAAAAATCATGATACAACTGTGAAAGGAATTGCGGTGCACACCTTAATGTGAGGTATAGTTAGGGACAAAAAAAATATCAGAGTCCATGTTCACTTGTGGTCCACGGCTTTTTGCTGTTCTCTGGGCTTTACAACGTACTCTTTGTACATTGAATAGACGACCCCTAAAAAAGCAAATGAATGAGTTACATGATGACTGTCACAGCTACTAAAAACAAAAAAGAAAAGCTGCAGTTCAGATTCTATCACTGACCTGCAATTTTAATAATGACACCTAATCTAAACAATTTTTGACTGCCAACCACACATCAAAAACATACAACTATAAATCAAAATATGCAAAATCACTTCCAACCTCTGCATATTCACATTGTAGCACCAACTGAAACGGTGTAGCTAAGTTCACAAATATGACACTCCGTGATACGTACCAAGAGTCATGGCTCCAACCACAAACCCCTGTGCAGCTACACGCATGTGGATCAGGTGCACTGACATTTTAGTGTCTCCACGGCTTTTCATCTTCATCAGTCTGTATCCAACAATGGCGAAGAATCCGGCCATCCCTGTAATAACCAAAAACAGATCTGTTTACATAACTGATCAAACAAAATCAAGATGTAATGACATTAAAATTAAAAACTACAAACAACCCAATGTCGCTAACAAACAGAGTAATTCCGGTGAAACCTGAAAGTTTCCAAATTACTACAAACACATTTAGTTATATACTCTCATCATAGTGTCATCATTTGGGCACAAGATGTACTCACCCACTGGGACAAATGGATTCTCCTTTGCTTTACGCATAAACTTAGACTCATTTTCCTCGTAAGTAGACATGTTGACTATAAAAAGGAAAAAAAGATATTTAAGTATTAGTGTTTGATGGGAAATATTCCCCAAACATAGCATGCTAGCTCACTCATTGTAGATGGGATGCATTTAATACATCAATCATCCTGTGAACCAAACAGTCTAGAAGTTTAAACAAAAACATTTATAAATAGTCTTTAAAGTCGTAGCCCAGGCTAGTAGCAATACAGAGCTAACGATATTAGCACACAGTGTTCAGAGGTGACACATGAAGGGCAGGGAGCTGTCACATCATTGTATATGCCAAACGTTGAATAACTCAACTCAGTGTAAACCACAGCATCTATACTGCGATGTTAATTTCTAAACGCTTACAGCCACTTGACTTAGCACAAAACTCCCAAAGTATAACGGGAAATAAAACCATCGTCACCGACAACTAGCTTAGCTGCTAAGTTTTAACAGTAGATAAAAGCTGTACATAAACACCATAGTAAGGTAAACGGGTTCCTACCTGGTTTAAGGAGTGTGTCACTATTTTTAAACGCTGGTACAAAAATTATCAAGAGAGTTTTCTCAGACTTCTGAGCTAGTTTGCACATGTGAAGGAAGTGACCGCCCGGTGTAATAAGCCGGCTACGTGATAAATACCAGTACCTCTCACGCAGCTTGACGTCATGACTGTGTTGTGTTCATGTTGCAGGACAAAATGGGAAATATCACCACACTGGGGTTTTAGCCCAGGCCACAGATTGTCAGACTTTATCCTACTAATTGCACCTTGTTCGAGTTATTTCAGTGAACACAACGTATGGGCTACTGCTCCAGCCAAAGTATAGTTCTCATGTTTTCTGTCTATCCATAGTTAATATTCCACATTAATATCACAGTGAGTTTGCAAAACTGAGAGACTGTATGTAACCAGTCATATTTGGTGTTGCTCTGGAACTGCGCAGGTCTGATCTAAAAGTCCTACCGATCAGTCCAGTGTTTATCTCCTGTTTGTTACTGCTGGATTGATGATGTTTAAAGATGTGTCATGTGATAAAAACATCAGGTAGACCAGGGTTGCCAACTTCTAGCTACCAGCTGGTGTGAGATCTGTACATCTTAAAATGTATTACTGTTCATTTTATCTCTCAATTATAATTTAATTCAATAGTGAATTTCATGACCCTTTAAATAGTTCAGGAGAAAAGATGCAGGGGCCTGGTGAGGGGAAAATGTTCACCCATAAAGTCCCATAACACAATACCCAAAATAAACAAGCAATTATAATTCAAACAAATCTGCCCCATAGACATGTCCTCCAGGTTACTGAGAAGTCTCTTCTCAAAGCTTCTCTCTATGTGACGATGTTAAATGTCTTTCTGGTCTTATCCACTTTTTTAACATCTTTTTTATTTTTATGGTTAATTTTATATTATATTTCAAATAGCTTCTGTTGACCCCTTTATTGTTAAAAATGCATCATGTTTAAACATCTGCAGATATAGCTTTGGACACCCAGGCTGAACATCACTGTTGGGTCAATATGTTGTTTCTTTTTTTCTTTTCTTTTTTTTTCTTTTTTGGAGACAGAGCAGTAAATCTGCTAACTCCTGTCCAGTTGGATGAGATTATTACACTGGAATGTAAAACCCTGTAAAGATAAGATAGACTTTATTGATCTCATAAAGGAGACATTTACCATTACAGGGCTCTTAGAAACAAAAAACAAAGGAGTGCAAAAGTCACGAAAGTGCAAGAACAGATAATAAATATTGCACATAATAACAACTACACAGTAGTGTTATAAAGTCTGATGGCAGTGGGGATGAAGGACCTGCGGTAGCGCTCCTTCTTGCACTGAGGGTGTCTGAGTCTCATGCTAAAGGAGCTGCTCAGCTCCACTACAGTCCGGTGCAGTGGGTGGGAGCTGTTGTCCATGATGGATGAGAGCTTGGTCAACATCCTCCTCTCACCCACATCCATCACAGAGTCCAGTGGGCAGCCCAGGACAGAGCTGGCCCTCTTGGTCAGCTTGTTCAGTCTCTTCATGTCCCGCTCTGTGCTGCCCGGGGCCCAGCAGACGACAGCGTAGAGGAAAGCAGAGGCTACCACAGGGTCATAGAAAGTCCTTAGTAGAGGTCTGCACACTCCGAAGGACCTCAGCCTCCTCAGAAGGTGGAGGCGACTCTGGCCCTTCTTGTACAGAGCATCAGTGTTGTGGGACCAGTCCAGTTTATTGTTGAGGTGAACACCCAGGTACTTGAAACTGTCCACTGTTTCAATGTCCTGCCCCTGGATGTTCACTGGTGGATGTGGGAGTGTCCTTCTCCTGAAGTCGACCACCATCTCCTTCGTCTTACTGGTGTTGAGGCACAGGTGGTTGCGCTCACACCAGTCCTTAGCCATTAGGATGTCTTTCTGTTAAACAACATGGGTGTTTTCTCTGGTGAATTTGTTTTTTTAATGATTTCTAAGCACAATAAATAATCTTCACTAACAAGTGAAGTTCAATTTAAGTATGTAAACGTTACAGTCAAATGGAACATAAACATTTGAGGTGTCTTGTTATCGGTATTTCCGAGGTGTCTTGAACGCAGCTGACAAACCCCCTTGCAACATTAGAGATGGTGAAACGAATGCGACATACACTCCCACCCTCAGTCCGACAGAGGCGTCGTATGTTTTGTAATGCAACTAGAAATGTTTCATTTTATTCTATCAGCTGGTATTTTGCGACATTATATTAGAATTTTAGCAGGAAATACAGCATGATCCTTTCTGCCAGATAAATTAATTAAATTAATACAGGTTTTTTTTTTTTAATTGGTGACAGATAATAAATACAGTCCCTGTCGTGTCATTGTTCACTCTGTCTCCGGTTCAAAGTGACACTGTTTTGGTCTACGCTGTCGTATGATACTTTCACATGTTTTATCACTTCACAGCGCTACCATGTCATGACTTACCGGCATTCACACGAAGGCGGAAGTAGGTGGAGGGAACCGTCTTGCTTCACTGTCATCTCTGGGATGATGTAACTGTGGACTTACGTCACATGGTATGGTTGACTCATGTTTCTGCAACGTGCTGCATCAGATCCAGGCCTAGAACGATGTAAAGCAAACAGAAGTAGATTGGATATGGGCCATTCTAGAATTAGAGGAATTGGGCTTCAAAATGTATTAAAAATGAACCTTCTCTTTTACAATTTTAAGCTACATGTCCATCAATAATAGGTAATAAACTATCAAAGGTTTGATTCACTCAGCATACACATCAATGGCACAATTTTTATTCCATGTTTTATTTGTTGTTTGTAAACCCTACTGTAGATATTTAGCTAGCTGTTACTGCTGACCAAGACAACAAACTTACATATATTTAAAAAGTAAAGAAAAAACTCAAAAGAATATATCTTATCCTGATAATATGCATAACAGGGTTGCACAAGGTAGAATGAGACATTCAATTAAGGATGGCAGTGTTACAAAAAAATAGAGAGGACTTCGCTTTTCTCTACCCATTCTTTTGGAAAACTGTTTGATGATGTTAATTCCAGTGTATCATGTGATTCAGTGCTTGTTCTTCTTCTACCAGCTGAAAAGGTTATGCTTACAGGATTGTTGTAGGACACACATTCCATGCATAAGAATTATTATTTAAAATATTATGTTGATGAAAATATATATTTCCACAATTACAAGATACATGAATGAAAAAATAATTTTGAAAAAAGAGATTTAATTAATTTATAATTTAATTTGATTCTAATTGTTTTATTTGAGATTCAGTTTATTCATCGGGGGGCAAGATGAAAGAAAAGTGGCATTTTAGAGGCAACTCCAGACTTGTCAAGTTTTTTAAAAAATATTTAGAAATTTTCATTTTTATTATTATTATTTTTTAGACTTGGTCATTTAGGACAAGTACATTTACACAACAATTGCATGTTTTAGTATTTTGTACATGGATTATTTGAAATTTGATGGGTGGGGATGTAAAATGTCATCTAATTCTTGGAATGACCCATATAGTATTCAATGTTGTCATGCAATAATTATACCAATAATAATTAATGATGTTGTTATTGTGGTTAGTGCTGCTTCTACTAGTAGTGATCATAGTACAAAAATATAAACGGTCATGTAATATATCTGTTCATTCTTTAGGAATAAGAACACACTGCATCTCTACAACAGAATGGACGTCATGAAACAACCAAGTACAACTGCATGGGGATGATGGTGTGCAGAAATCCCAGGTCAGTGATGAGTCCACAATGCAGAGAGTTAAAGATGCTGCTTGTAGAATGTTGTGCTACTCTTGCTAAAGGACTTGGTGAAGTTGGCAGATGTTTTCGGGTTCACGCGTACGCAGTGTCACTTTCATGTACCCGTCCATACAGAGCATCATGTGGCAGATTGTTTGTCTGAAATGATTTCTTGGACCATAAATATTGGAGTAGTGGACATTCAACTTCCTGGCTACGGCCCTACCAGACATGTCCGCTTCCATCCATTCACCAACTTCTCTTGTCATATGTGGCTTTGCGTCATTTAAGCAAAGCTGCATTTTAAGGTGGCCTTTTATAGCCGCTTATCAAAGGAGTGTCTGTGGATTGATCACAATCTTATCATTGTGCTTTCAAGCCACACCTGACCAGGGCTTGACTCATGGCTGAGAAGTTGTCACCAGGCAAACATCTCAAAAATGTTTGTGTGCAATTAGCTTAGTTTAACCTTTTTAAACAATAACAAAAGAAATTTGACTTTTTTTTTGCTTCTTTTTTAAGTCTAATTTATAATACTGTCATTGTCACTACATGGAGATTTTTAGTAGCATCAAACTATGCCTGTGCAAAATTAAACATTTCACAAACTAAGTAACAATATAGGATCGGAAATGGAGCATTTGGGGCCTTTTGACGATGATTTTAATTTTAATGAATTAACTTGCTTGTCTTATGACTTTAAAACTTGAACATGATTAACATAAACAACCTCATTCAACAGAGTTTTGTTCCCACTGAAATGTATTATTATTGTTTTTTATTATAATTTTTTATTGTTTTTTAAAATTATTTTTTGACATCTCAACTCATCTAAACCATTAAATCAGAGGACTTCTGAGTGATTATTATCTAAACCAGCTAGACGGAATGTGCAAATAAGCACAAAAATGGATCTACTATTCGTTGTGTCTCAGAAAATACTTTTTTTTTTTAATTGTTAGGTTTTTGTGAATGATGCATTAGCAGGCTAAAACAGAGGGATACATCTCTGGTTGCTTAACCATTGCAGTTTGATGTGTTTTTATAAGAGCCTCTGCTTTGTGTTCAGCTTTCTCCAGAAGGGACATCAAAACCAGCTTTGAAGTCCTAATTGAGCTTGTGGCATTTCCTTAATGCAATTATGAACCCATTTCCCGCTGATCATATTCCAGATCCAAACGTACACTAAAGCTTAAAGCAGAAATATAAACCCAGCTTCCAGGCAGCCTTCTACAAACATAAATGAATACACATATTTTACATTTATTTCCATTTTATTGTACAGTGCTCTGTGTAATACCTTACAAAGTACTTGCTGCTATCTGCCCCATAAATTTTATATGTATTTGCTGACCTGGACAACTAATATTGATTAATTCTCACAGTTTAAGCGTACTTTTTGCTGAATTTCATTTTGCGATAAATCATACACAGACCAGTTCTGAAGACTGATGCTGTCAAACAGTTTGAGGCGATGTTGGGAACAACAAGAACTCCATCTAGGGGTGAGTTTGTGAATGAACAGTGATGTGAGATTTGGCAGCTCAACAAAGGAAATAAATGATTCAAAATATCTTTGAATAATATGAATTCATTCCCTCACCATTATTGTAAATATATGTGTTTCCGGGTTTTCAATATAGGAAGATACAGGGTATATGATCAATCAATATATACTCTACCAGTCAAAAGTTTGAACACTCATTCTCATTCAGTGGTTTTTATTCAGTTATTTTATACATTGTTGATTAATCCTGAAGACGTCAAAGCCATAAAAGAATACATATGGAATTATGTTGTAAACAAGAAAGTGTTAATCTTCAGTATTAATCTGCAATGTAGAAAATAATATAAATAAACTAAAAGCATTAAATGAGAAGGTGTGACCAAACCTTTGGCTGTTAGTCTAAATGAAATGCAACAAAATGAAATAAGTCTGACATAATTTTCGGTAGTGGAATTTCATGTCTAAATATCATCACCTTCTCAACATTTCTAATCAAAACTCCACTGAGGTTAAATCTGTTTGATCAGTGATCACATATGCATGGAGTTATGTCTTGACCTTAATGGACCTGATGGTTGCAAATACCACATTTCCTCTTTTCCAGCCCCTTTGACCTTCTATGTCAAAACCATCCTCAGCTGTTTCGGTGAGGTTTAGCTTCCGGGTCCCCCTTTAGAGCATAACTACCCAATACCTTTTCTAAACGTATTACATCACACTCATTGGACTGATTACTGTGACAAGATGCAGAAATTTTGTTCAGGCATGATCATATCATAATGCCATGTTATGGAGGTTTGAAGTCGATATAGTGAATCCACAGATAACTCTACAATATTTAGTTGACTCATATCATTGTATTTTATTTATCTTCTAAATAGAAATCACTTGGTCTAAACCATATAATGTACAAAAATGTGAAGTTGCATGTGTATTTATTTATAATAGTCCACTTTGCACATCTTTGTTTCTACGTTTTAAGCTTAACATCACCAAGCTGTTTAATTTGATGCAAAATGCAATAAATCTTTGCATAAAAATAATGTAGGTTGAAGTCAAACATCACTGCAGCTTGTGTTTCAGTAACAAATATGATCCAGTAGGTGGTGCTACATGTCCACTGTGGGAGCAACACAGAGGGGACGGACTGAACATGCTGTGTATATGATCATCCATCCATCCATTCTCTATACACCGCTTTATCCTCACTAGGGTCTCCGGGGGTGCTTGAGCCTATCCCAGCTGACTCGGGCGAAGGCAGGGGACACCCTGGACAGGTCGTCAGTCTTTTGCAGGGCTACATATTGTACATGATCATGATGGTAGAAAATGCATCCCCCTTTGTGTAATCTCAGTTAGACAGTCGTCATTTGTAACTGTTGTTATTGCACAATTCTGCATACGTATTTCATTTGGCAGTGAGTGGTTTTAGATCACGCACTGAAGGAATGTCACTAGACTGGTTTCACCTGCGAATTAAGGTCAGGATGTGTCTCAGTTAATCTGCTCCTGCTACCTAAAACACATAATTACGGCTTATTAATATGAGAGAATGTGTCATATATATGCACATATACGCGTACATACATATATGTGTCATATTCAACTCAATGATGGCTTTATCTGACCAAAGTCAACAGTTTCTGATGCCAGCAAATAAGTTCTTGCCAAATTTAAACAGCACAATTAACATTTGCACAGACACTGACAGGGAACAGATACATTTCACACAATATTTGTTAGTGTTATTAAACTTAATTAAACAACATATTTTAACTTGATAATATGATTGTATCCCTACCAGTGAGGTAAAACAATACCTATGCCTGTGGAATACTGAATCTTACCAGCAGTCATATGACACTGACTGCAGGATGTTTGCAAATCAGTGAAGTGTGACCATGACTATCTCTGTTTATGCTGGCCTGACGGGCATCGACTCTATACACAGTTAGAGGCAGATTTCCACTTTACTGAAAGTTGCCAACACAGCACACATTTTGCGTACATTCCAAAAAAGTCAAAGTATGCTTTTCTTCACATGATACAATTTGAAAATAAGCTACCGTTTTCAAACAAGACTAACATTTGTGAAAAGTTGGAGGTTTAGAAATTAATATGAATGCACATGAAAACAGGAAATGTTCTAATTATTGTCATTTTCACTTTTACATGGAAGTGCTGGTGTATGCAGTTCCGGGAACGCTGAAACTCATCCTGCAAGTAAAGGGAGGAGCAACAGACTGTTTATTAGCCTGCATGTGGATCTTAACTTCAGATCAGCCTGGGGCTGCCAAAGGAATCAGTCATGGGTGTTCTGCTGCCAATACTGCTCACCTTGCTCGCGGCTCTGATGGGAGGGCTGTATCTCCTCGGGGTCTTTCGACAGCGGCGACCAGGAGAACCTCCTCTTGACAAAGGGCTCATTCCATGGCTGGGTCATGTTCTCGAATTTCGCAGGGACACTCTTAAGTTCCTAGAGAGGATGAAGCAGCAGCACGGTGATGTATTCACAGTGCAGCTGGGAGGCTTTTATTTTACATTCCTTCAGGACCCTCTATCGTTTGGGGCTTTTGTGAAAGAGAGTCGAGAAAAACTGGACTTTACCAAGTTTGCCAGACACCTGGTGCGCAGAGTGTTTGGTTACGTCGCTATCGACGGTGATCACCAACTCCTCCAGACATTCAGCAACAAGCATCTTAAAGGGGATGGCCTGGAGATAATGACACAAGCCATGACAACTAATTTACAGAACCTGATGTTGCACAACATTGATTCACCTGCAGACCAAAGACCCTGGGTTGAAGATGGACTGTTTATGTACAGCTACAACATTGTTTTTAGAGCCGGCTATTTGTCCCTCTACGGCAATGTATCACACAAGTCAGAAGGAGGTGAGGAGAAAGCCAAAAAGAGAGACAGAGCTGAATCAGATGCCTTATTTTCCGAGTTTCGTAAATATGACCAACTTTTTCCCAACCTTGCTTATGGAGTCCTGCCACCGAGGCAGAAGATGGAAGCAGAACGGTTGAAGTCACTCTTCTGGGACTCTCTGGCAGTGCAGAAGGTGAAGACCAGGGACAACATCGGTGGCTGGGTGTGGGACGTGCAACAGGCCTTAGGTGAGAATGGTGTGGAGGAGTCAATGGTAGACAGGTACATGTTTGTGCTTCTTTGGGCCTCTCAGGGTAATACAGGACCTTCTTCTTTCTGGCTGCTCCTCTTCCTCATGAAACACCCAGAGGCCATGACAGCAGTGAGGAAAGAGGTAGATAAAGTCCTGAAGGAATCTGGCCAGGAAGTCCAGCATGATGGCCCTTTAATCAACCTGACCCGTCAAATGCTGATGAAAACCCCAATCTTGGACAGCGCTGTAGAAGAGACCCTCCGACTCACCGCTGCACCCCTCCTCACCCGGGCAGTGCTTCAGGATCTGACCCTCAAGATGGCTGATGGCCGCGAATACCTGATTCGCAAGGGCGACAGAATGTCAGTTTTTCCCTACAGTGCTGTTCATCTCGACTCCGAGATCCATCCTGATCCTCATTCATTCAAATATGACCGCTTCCTGAATCCAGATGGGAGCAAGAGAACAGATTTTTACAAAGGAGGGAAAAGGGTGAAGTATTACAGCATGCCCTGGGGTGCTGGAGTCTCCATGTGTCCTGGGCGCTTCTTTGCCACCAATGAGTTGAAGCAGTTTGTTTTCCTCATGTTAGTCTATTTTGAGTTTGAGCTGAAGAATCCTGAGGAGGAGATTCCTGAAATTGACTTCAAGCGATACGGCTTTGGAACGATGCAGCCCGTCAGAGATGTTCAGTTTCGATACAGACTCAAATATTAGACCCATCAGATGAAACACTGTCAGATTTTGATCCTCTCTGGAAGCATTTGTTCCACTTTCACATTTCTTGGAAACATGACATTGCATACTTAAGCTCTTTTTTCACAGCAGTTAAGTGATGAGTGCTTCAAAACATCATACAAATGTGTTGGAATATACAGTAGCTAAATTATTAATCATACACTACCTACTATATATTCAGATGCACTTCTATTTTCTCTTACTTGAACAATTTATATACACTGCTATCTTTCATCTGCTTGGTAATCTTAGATCTCAGAGCACTGTGATCCAGTTAATAATAATTTTAGTAGTCTTTGTAGAAATAAATACAATTTAAAGGTGAATATTGTGCATATTTTGGGTGCTTCTTCAACTGCTTCTTTTCTAGCAGGATAATTTGCAACAAGTGTAGTAGTAGTCTGATTGTGTTATGCTCATCAGTTCCATTCGGTATTTGCAAAATTAATTAGACAATCAGAAAGTGGAATCAAAAGTTGTACATTTTTCATTTTGTAATTAAAATTTAGGATTTTTTTCTGTTTATATTGATTGGTTTTGGAGTAGGTGCAAAACTGCGATGGATTGAAAATATAATTCCACTCCTCACTGCAGGTATAATGTAACTAATGTAACTGCCAAAGAAAGGCCTTGGCTGAAACTGTCGTGTTATCTGGGGCAGTCTGCACGTGTTATGTACAGCAATCCAGCTGGTATCTCTCTGTGGATGTGTGGCAACCTCTCTGCTCCTCTGACCTGCTTGACCTGTTGTGTTTTCTCCTCCCGTTTCATGACCCAGCTAGCAGACGGGAGTCAGTCATAGAGAGGAATTTCATCTACCCTCTGAGCTGGGAAAACCTTTTCATCTCTCCCTCTCCCAGCTCCCACATGGTTCCTTGATTTTGCTGTGATTTGCTTAGTTATTTAACTCAACAACACATACCTTCATGCATGTTTCTCCACTCAGCCATCCACTTAGCTCTGGCTGCTTTGACATTTACACACCTAATTGATATGTTTCTTTGATTGAATAAATGGTATAATTTCTTGACCTTCTCATTCTGTGGTTTTTCCTCATTATTTGTTGAAGAAAGCTGCAATGAGAGATGCACAAAGAGAATCCTAAAAATGGTTGCAGTTCTTTGAGAGAACTTCGTTCTACATTTTACCAGCCAGAACAACGTTCTTTCATTGTAACCACTGATTTGTCAATTTAATTACACATTTATTCAACTTGTAACAGCAGAAAAAGCAAACGTGGCATTGCAGATTATTCCACATGCACACCGGGACTAGTTATTTAATATGTTGAATATAAAGAACATCTCTCTAACATTTTTGTAACCCTAATATCAAAAAGAGTACATGTTATGATAGCTTGGATGATTTGATGATATTTAATCTGTCAGTCGAGGCCAACCTGTTTGTCAAGGCTGTGCATTAATGTAATGTCACCAGTCTGCTTTCTCTAGAAGGTTGGGTTTTATTCACTCAAGTCCTCCCTCCAGAAATAGCACCGAGCTTTGTTTTCTATGAGCATGCAGAAATGCATGCTTGTTTTTACATTTTTTTCCAACAATAAAGCTTCTGTTTGCCCAAAATAATAAAATATTTCACTTACAATATCAATTGGATGTAAATTTTTTATCTCAGAATCAGTTGTCCCATTACACTTCCTTATTAATGGGTATATACAGGGCAGCAAACATAACAAAGGTCAAAATATACATTTAAAAAGCGATGTTAAGAGTATGTTAGAATATAATGTGAGGGATGTCTGGAAAACTGATGAGCCCAACTAAAGTCTGAGTTGTTCAGAAGATAAAAAATCAATTGTAAAGAAGTAAATAAAAGTTCACTTTATTACTAGTCACCTTATCTCTGGAAAGTCATTTCAGAGATAAAAGGGACAATGCCTACCTGGTTTTCCGTTGACTGGAAGCATTGAGAGTGGTTGTGTCAATGTATCATTTGCTCAGATACCTAAGTACATGCCATGCCTGTCACTTTTCTTTTTTTTTTTTAACTTAAACTCAGTTATTAGAGTTTGCAGTGATAGAAGATATTCCAGAACTGGATCTGTGATCAACTGTTTAAGTTTTTGTCAAGAATCCAGCTGCATCATCTGAATAAAATAAAGACTTCTAGTTGTCTAAGACAATGAGTAAGATCAGAGAAAAAGGCATTAATAGTAAAGTCTGGAAGATGCAAATGAATTAATTACTGTATCAGCATCACACAGTGACAGAATAGATTAGATTGTAGCACATGAAAATTGCATTGGACTTGAACATCAGACGACAATTGGTCTGACTCATTTGCTGTAGACTTTCAGTCATGCAGCAATTTATGTTTTGCCATTTTTAAAATTCTCTTTGCTTCGGGTATCATCCTGCATCCTGGTCTTTACACCACCCAACATCCTTCTGATTGATCAGGGGAGGCAGGACGCCTCAATAAGGGCTCAGGGGAGCACCTGTTCAGTCAGGCCCTCCTGTCCCTCTAGTTCAGTCAGGCCCTCCTGTCCCTCCAGTTCAGTCAGGCCCTCCTGTCCCTCCAGTTCAGTCAGGCCCTCCTGTCCCTCCGGTTCAGTCAGGCCCTCCTGTCCCTCCAGTCCAGTCAGGCCCTCCTGTCCCTCCGGTTCAGTCAGGCCCTCCTGTCCCTCCAGTTCAGTCAGGCCCTCCTGTCCCTCCGGTTCAGTCAGGCCCTCCTGTCCCTCCAGTTCAGTCAGGCCCTCCTGTCCCTCCGGTTCAGTCAGGCCCTCCTGTCCCTCCAGTCCAGTCAGGCCCTCCAGTTCAGTCGGTCCTTCCTGACCCTCCAGTCCTTCCTGTTAGACTCGAGTGCAGTTCAGTTTCAGTCCAGTCCAGTCCAGTACAGTTAGTTGTTCCCGTCCTGTCCTGTCTCGTTGGTTATTCAGTCCAGTCCAGCCCAGTTCAGCTAATCCGTGTGTCCAGAATATAAGTCGCATCACTGCCAAAATCTAATCAGTTGGTCCTTGTGTCACTTCTGACCTTCCCTGAAAATTTCATCAAAATCCATTTGTCCATTTTTGAGTATTGTTGCTAACAAACAGACAAACTAACAGCGTTCATCACATAACTCTGCCACATTCCTTGGCAGAGTAATAACTAAGGTCAGTAGAATTAATGACCTTAGTTTTTGAAAATTTGACAATCTCTCTGAAAGGAGTCGTGGGTATAGACAGTGACGAGCAGAGGAGAGTATGTATTCCTAAGCGAAGTCAATGGAAGAACTGTGTAAGTCTGATGTTTTAATGAAGTGCAGAACAGAAAATACTGACAATAACTTTGTGTTCTGCACAGAGTACTGGATAAACAATATCAGTGTGTCCTGCGTATGAGTCAATAATCCAGATGATAAACTGGCGTTCCAGATGAAACCAGCTCAGAGGTTATTTAGGCCAGACAGTGTGGCTGAAGTTTGCTGAAGTCAGAGGAAAGATCTGGAAACAAGAATTTGGCTGTGCCACGCAACTGAGAGAACTGTAGCTCTGGGTTTGTCTGAAACCTGTTAATTCATTCTGTCTGAAATCTTCAGCTGAGCGACTAATATCAGTGGTCATGGAAAAATCTTCAAAACACTCTAAAACTAGAAACATTCATGTCCATTAAGGAGTTTAAGAGTATCAAAGAATACAGTGAAGGAGGAATGTCAAGGTTTTTCTTGAGAGGGCACTGTCCTTGAAAAGCTGCCAATCTGTTTTATTGTTTTATTGTTTGTTCAGGTATTATGTGTCTGTTTTATATAACTGCTTAAATTTTGTCATGCTGCTACCTTGGCCAGGTCTCTCTTGTAAAAGAGATATCTAATCTCAATGAGACTTCCTGGTTAAATAAAGGTAAATAAATAAAGTGATGGCATTCTGACATTCTCTTGTATTAATGTAATGTTTGTTAATGTACCTCATGGTTTCATCCCGTCATACTTACCACAGTGACAGAGAGAGCCATAGTACATATGCAGTTGTAGGATTTCTGGATACATGTTTTGATATATGTTTGTAAGGGTTTTCTCCACCAATTATAACCATAAGATTATAATAATGTTTCTGTAACTGGGGTTAAGATTACTTTGTGCAGAATTATTAAGTAGTCTAACTAGTTTTCGGCCAGTGAAATATTTGAGTTAGCCTAAAAATAATAATGCAGCATCTGAAACATCTCTTGCTGCAGACAAGAAAAACCTCATAAAGTAATCAAGGGAATTATTTTAGTTCAATAATGATTGTGAGTAGAATTTCGGTAGCTGGAATCAAATACAAGTTAGGGACCAAAATGTAAACAATAAACAATTGAGTGTGTGTGTAGGTGAGGGGAAGCCAAGTGAACAAAAGGCAGAGACAGGGGAGAGAGAGAGAGAGAGAGAGCAGAAAGGAGGACCAAATAGGAGTGAGGGACCAAATTGCACTGGAATGCAACAAGAATATGAGAACTATTATCAAACGGGTTGTAACAGAATTCTTTAACGCTATAATTGATTGGCTGCTTACAGGCTAGGTGAAAACAGATATACACCAAGGATTAATTAGCGACCACAGTGATTCAAGTTAGTGTTGGCTATAACTATTGTTAAATAGTAGGTTAGTTAGAAACAGTGTTAATAAAGGGCCGCGTCTTGCCTCAGACTGCTATTTATGGTGTGGGTTCGCATGAACGATAAAGCTGATGTAGCTCAGGGTGAGTGGAACAATTTATTTGTTCAGATTATTTGATTGTGGTTGTTCTTTGATGGTTATTACTGACACATTAAAATGCTTTTCGTGTAAGCTCTCTTGACAAGGTTAGTTGCACAGGTCCAACCCTGTTTCAGCGGTTCTGAGAGGCCCAGACCCAAAGTCACCACTCCTATCAAGGTCAAGTTTGAGGTGCTCTGTATGCACAAAAGGGACAGACGCTCAATATGTAACAGCTAAGTGTCCGAATTGACACGGTTGAACCAACCAACTGAGATGTCCAGTTAGCGGCGTCACCCAGCAGGATTGAGTGTCCCTTCAAGGGATGGTTTCTGTGAAATCACCCACAAGAAGAAGACCTTTTCTCAAAACTCTGTAATGCACCTTGGACAAGTCAAGATTGTCATTCAGGTGTCAAAGGAACATTTCATTTAGCTGACCACTTGAGGTGTCGCAATTGCTGAGGGCCCTCTCTTATGACCAGACTAGGAGGTGTGAAGACAGTGGGAGTGAGGCACACCAGGGGAGCTGATAAGAGAGACACACTGTTCAACTGACTGATCCCAGAATCCTCACTCAACAGCACAGAAATGTATCATAGGTGATTAGTATTTATTAATTGTGTCCTAAATTGAAGAGGCAAAAACAATTATGGAGATTAAATAATAGCTCGAATTCTAGTTCCTTGTGAGGAAAGAGCAGTGAGCTATTGTATTTTAATTCAAGTAAAAGCAAGCAGAGGGTTGCCAAATTATGTAAATTTGTCTGAAATTTTGCAAATTTGTTAAATGAATCAAAGGAAGCAATATGATTAGATTGCCACAATGGAATTATAGATCAGTAATTTCTGAGGAGAGCACAGGGAACATAACTGAATTGAGACCGAATTCAATATTCAATGTCCAAACAGGAATTCCAAAGATTGTTTAAATTCATTACCTTAACTAGAATTTGTATTTCAAACTAGTGTTGGTTAAAGTTTGATTAAACACTAAATTCAAAAGTGGTAATGAAAGATTTCTCTAAGAGGCAGGTTAAGCTCTAGAATTGTGTGACTCTTTGCTTAGGTTTAACTATTGGTAATTCACACACCAACAATAGATGGCACTTTGAGGCAGGGTTAGTGTGACATGCGTGAGTCCGTGTAGGACTCCAAATATGGCGTCGGGGTCTTGCCCTTTAGGCTTATTTGACCCGGAAGCACTCGAAAGACGTCAGTGACGTCACTGGAGACAGCGAGGACAACCTCTTGCTGCGCAAACTATTTATTTTATGGACTATTTTAAGGCTTCATTAGTATCAGTACAGCATGCGATCCCAGCAACACAGTATGATAACACAAGTACTTACAGTCCGGTTAGTATCAGCGCGGCGGCTGATCACAATGTGAGTTTAAACTGACGAGTCGGCGCTCGTATTTGCAGCAGATAGATAGCAGCGCTTGCTCTCGGCACAGTTGTCTCATGGCTCAGACAACATAAACAAACAAACTCCCTGTCAAAAACACACTTCAGATTTCTTCGTGAAGTTAGTGGTTATTCTGCTTCGGTGAGCAGACACATGCAAGTGCAACTAATAGGTAGCTAATCTATTAGCTGCTGGGAGTTAAAAGCACAGTTGATCGAGACTAGAGACTCGTAGTAACAATCAGAGCTGGCTGAATAATGACATCTCTGGGCCTTAGGAAACGGGGAGCGTCACCCGAATCTGTCCTCAATTATAATACTGTACTGAGAAATTCGTCAGATACAGGTAGTTACTGCAGATTATTAATTACTTCATTTAGGGCTGTGTATTTTGATTACACACCCACAAGAGAAAAGGAAAAAGGTCCAAATGCCTTTGGATATTCTATAAAGCTGTCCATTACGCTATGACCATGCACAACAAGCACAACTGTATTCTTGTTCACAAATTGGTTTAAATGTATGCCCGCATTCTCCACCAATATATGTAGGATTTCTGAATATCTGTTTTGATATATGTTTGTAAGGGTTTTCTCCACCAATTATAACCATAAGATTATAATAATGTTTCTGTAACTGGGGTTAAGATTACTTTGTGCAGAATTATTAAGTAGTCTAACTAGTTTTCGGCCAGCAAAATATTTGAGTTAGCCTAAAAATAATAATGCAGCGTCTGAAACATCTCTTGCTGCAGACAAGAAAAACCTCATAAAGTAATCAAGGGAATTATTTTAGCTCAATAATGATTGTGAGTAGAATTTCGGTAGCTGGAATCAAATACAAGTTCGGGACCAAAATGTAAACAATAAACAATTGAGTCAACTGGATTTAGTTACTAAAACATTTATTTACTAACAACAACAACAAGACAACAACAACTAACTATGATTAATGATGTCTATCAACTAAGAGCACAGCAAACACAACAAGCACAGAACACTAACACAAAACAAACAATAAGCAGAATGTTAATGACGGGGAAGGAAAGGAATAGAGTACAATATTATGACGCAATATTGGGAGAATATTACGTTATAATATGGCGCTCTGGGAGGAAGGAATTAGAAGACCACACCTGAAAGCAGCCGTAACTTTTAGGAAATGCCAATGTGAAAACTCGCCAAATGAATGGATTTAGGGAATCTAAGAATTTAGAGGAATGCACCAAGTATTCAGTGATTGAAAGGTACTTGCGTGCCCGTGATGATGATGATGAAGGTGACGATGATGCGTACGGTCCGGTCGGCCTGTGGAAGCGGGTCGGAACAACGGTGGACAGAGTAGAGCCTCAGAGTGATAGATAGCAAGTTGACTTCAAAATTCAGGAGAACTCAGAGTGGTGCTATCAAGAGAACTCAAAATGGTGGTTTCAGATGTGGTCTTTTAAAGTATGCCTTTGCATATCATTAACTCAGCATGGGTCTGGTACATCCCCTGTCAGGGAAGGCTGAGGTCCAGATGTCCCACAGAGTTACATTTTCAGGAAATTTCTGTAACTTTCCAAAATATTAAAATTTGTTGAACATGGTTTATCTAGGAGCATTACTGACAGATAGCTGATTAAAATGGTACCAAACATGCTCATATGTGATCGGCAGACATGTTAAAATTATGAGATTGGTACTAATCAGGAGAAATAAAATATTAAAAGTAAGGCAAGAGGTAGATTTATCACACAGTCATTGAAAAGTTCACTTGTTTGATGAAGTGGATGTACATAAAAGGAGTTTTGTCCAGAACTGGGAGATGATTGTCTTTGTTAGCTTTGAGGTGAGTCCAGAGTTCCTTTGTTTGTGAATGGAATGTCTTTGAAGTGATCCTCCAGGTTTCTGAGCTTCCCCTCTTCTGTGATTCAGGAATCAGTCAGAATTTTATTGCCCTCAATTTTGTTCCTTTGAGGCTTGATGGTGCTTGGGGTTTTTGAGACATGTCTCTTGCTAAGACAGGTCCAATACACATCCTGGAGGTCTGTATTGGGGGGAAATCCTTTAAAGTCAGCTCTCGGCATCACTTCCTGCTGACTTGGTTCTTCCCACATCCATGCCATGGATGTCCCACATCTGGCATGGTATCTTGGTGTCACTCTTGCTTCGCTGATCAAAAGGAGAGCCCGTCTCCATCCTGTGGCTGCAGAGGAGCTAGGACTCCAGAGCTTAGGTGGAGGAATAAACAAAACCCTGTCCTGGTTCTGTTTCATTGTTGATGATGGCTGGTGGATCTTACACAGTATTTGTCATACAAATGAGAAAAATTGTCCAAGCAACTAATAGCCAAGTTATTTTATATTTCCTGAACACCAAAAATTTTGTCCATATATGATGATTTTAAAAAATCCTGACAGCTGTGATGGATTCGAGGCTCAAAACTCAAGAATGACACTATGCAGTGCTGCAGTTGTTTAATAACCTCAGAGGAAAGACTCCTACAAATAGGTGGAAACTAAGTGAACTTCAGATCCTGTTAAAGTTTAGTCAGAACCTGGATTATATTCATCACTCATCAGTCTCCATAATCCAACCTGTTTCAGGCTCTGCCTTCATCTCAACAGAGTTTTATTTCTGTGGACATTTCACTTTGTAATAAAAATGAAACAGCTCTATGGTTTACCAGAGGCTTATGCCAATGCTAAACGCTAACACAGGCTGGTAGGTGACCGACTGCTAGCAGAGACCAGATATAGCTGCTAATGCTGGTAATGTTCAGGAGCAGCAGGACTCTGATTAAGCCCATTTTAAATGTGGCAGTAAAGTCTGACATATCACTTAGAGTGACAAAGGTGCTGTGACAGTATTTGTGGACATTTATTTAAGCTGAGCAGCTGTTTCCTGCACCTGGATAAACATTTACTACAGTGATGTCATCACATCATGTAGATCAGATATGAGGTTTATTTTGTAATCAAACTGCTGTTATGAAGTTATAAAGCTGCAGTTTATTTGCTGTGTTTAATGCTTTGGATTTTTTCAGGTGTATTGTTAAACAGTAATTTAAAATGAAGGCATTGAGCTCTTGAATTTATTAATATGGTCTTCAGATTCCTAATTCAACTGATCTGACTAAACAGCAAACATTAAGTGTCAGAGGTTAATGTTTAACATTATATTTTTCCAAATCAGCATATGGGAAAATGATCACTGTGTTTCATTCATTTAATGATTAAGGATCCAGTTGAAGAATTGTGCAAGTCTGATGATTTATTGACACACTCATACACTCATTGGCACTGTTTGTACAGATGATAAACTGATGATCCAGATTAAAACAGTTCAGAGTTTATTTAAGCAAGATGGTGTGGTTAAAGTGTGTGGAAGCTAGATGAAAAATCCAGAAACAAGAATTTAGCAACAGTTTTTAATTTCCTCACATGTCTGTGAAAATGAATGGTTTTGCATCCTCCACTCCTCCACTTGTAAGGCATGCAAAGTGCAGAGCAAGCTGGTCAACTGTAGCTGTTGTTGAGGTGCTTATTACAGTTCTTGCAAAAGTGTTAAACACAGTCGAGGTGAGGGATACAGATCTAACATAATCCATTGCCCTCGGCTTGCTCTACTGTTTCCACACCTGGAGTACTGTGCCACTAACTCTTTTTCAAGCAACTATTGAAATGAAATGGCCAACTGTCTCACACAGTGTTTGACTGTACACCTACAGATGTTGTCTGGCCCAGGAGGTTTCTTTACCTGGGTCTTTTTGAAGCCCAGCTCAGGTCCCACAGTTAAGAGCCACCTGTCAAGGCACAATGGTTTTTCCATCTCCAGCTGGGCCATATAATTGGGTGAAGTGTAGCATTACACCTGTCTGAAGAAATTCATCCATCCATCCATCCTCTATACACCGCTTTATCCTCACTAGGGTTGTGGGAGGTGCTGGAGCCTATCCCAGCTGACTCGGACGAAGGCAGGGGACACCCAGGACAGGTTGCCAGTCTGTCGCAGGGCTACATATACAGACAAACAATCACACTCACATTCACACCTACAGGCAATTTAGAGTCGTCAATTAACCTCAGCATGTTTTTGGACTGTGGGAGGAAGCCGGAGTGCCCGGAGAAAACCCACGCATGCACAGGGAGAACATGCAAACGCCATGCAGAAAGATCCTGGGAAAGCCGGGATGCGAACCAGGGATCTTCTTGCTGACACTGTGCAGCCCCAATCATAAATGATAAATTTAAATAAATACCAAGCCTAATAAGTTGTCCAAATGAGTAAAAGTCATGCTTATTCAGGATTTTATAAACACCAAAAATTCTGTCCATGTATGGTGATAATCTAACTAATGCTCCAGTTAAACCCAGGAGTGAGTCTGGAGACTGCCATTATCAAACAAATAATCTCACTGCAGTTTACAAATCATGACTGTGTGAGACAGTTAGAAAAGGAAATTGCAACCTGCATCCCATATGTGTGCAGTTCAGACTTGTGTCATTGTGAAAGTGACCTTGTAAGTGGAAAATGTTGCAAAATCTGACCTAGTAAGATTGTCATCTTGATTTCTGGTGATAAGTGACCAGAATTACTCATTCAGGTCTGAAGTCAACAAGTTCAGATGCTTTCAGATTCCAGGAAATGAAGCCACCATCTGAGATGCATATGTGGCTAAGCAAGGTAGCATAATGGAACACAACAGCATATTACTTCATGGAATTGAAAAAGGGAGGGACCTAAATTAGGTGGCTATAGATCTGCCTAAATGCAAATGCTTGGTAGAGATGCTTTGTTACAACCTAAATATAATTACAGCCTGACCATGAAAAATAGCTATAATTTTTTAAAAACAAAATCTTAGACTTCTGGTTGAGAAAAAAAATACCGCTTTAAAAGTGCTTTCGCAACCCACTTCATTTATTTTGAAAACAGCTCAAAAATGTGACATTTTGGAATAAGAAGACTTTCACAATACACTCAGGATATGTTTACAAAAATAACTGGTTTGATGTGGGTCCAAATGTTCACTCCCTACTGTTGCTGTGAGCCTCACAAAACACACAATAACAAAGTCATGCACACATCTGGATGCCGCATGTTGCTCTTCTGTGTCAGTCCTGTTGTCTGCAGCCTCAGATGAACTCAGCAGCAACACAGCACAGTTTAAGAAAATGTCTGCAGAAAGACAAAACAAGCAAATGGAATTTACCAAACACCACCTGCACCCGAGTTCACAAAAACAGACCGAAGATCTGACTGAAATGTAGCACTGAAGCAGAAGGTAGACTTTAAAATCAACATAGAATATTACAATGATTTGCCAGTTTAAGTAATGGCAAATGCTGCATGTTGAAATAATACTAAAATGTTGCCATGATTATCGAAGAAAAATGTATACAAATATTATTTAACAACAGTGGGTAGCCTGATTCCACCTGTATTAGAGTACACATGCTACTTACTACTACACACAACCACTACACAAAATACAATAAGTTGAAGTGCAACAGAACTTCTATCCAGTACTCACCAATAACGGTGTCAGACCATTCCACGGTGACTTTGGATGTACACTTTGACCTCAAACCTAGAGAATTTAGACCGTGGACGTTAGACTGTCTTTTACTATCGGATGCAAACTTTTGCAATAAGTCAACCACATTCTTCTGTGAGACAAACAAAACTGAGGACACTTCTGTATCTCTGCTTTGAGAAACATTTATAGCAGTCATACAAGATAATAATTAATAATAATAATAAATAATTTTCTACACATCTCCCATCAACAAACTGCACAAAGCACGCCATAGGGACCTAGAAGAGTCTATTGCCAACCTGGATAACCAATACTCAACTAATCCATCACCTGACCTGTAAAAGGAGAGGATTGGACTCCAAACGAAGCTCAATCTTCTGCTCTCAAGGGATGCAGAGCGCGTCCTACTCATGGGACCATGTATGAATACGGTGACATATCTGGCTGACTTCTGGCTCACCAGAATCAATAACACTTTCAAGTCATTTTATTCCCAGCTGTACACTTCTGAATTCTCTGAAGATGAAGCTCAATTATTGTGTTTCTTTAATAACTTGGACATGCCTAAGATCTTCACTGCAGACCAACAAACGCTTGATACCCCCTTAAACCTTAATGAAATCAATTTAACTCAATGCACAGCGGTAAGTCACGAGGTCCTGATAGGTACCCGATTGAATTCTAAAACAAATTCTTAGATCAACTGGCCCCACTGTTGCCCAAAACGTTTAACTGTTCTTACTCTCAGGGTTCACTTCCACCTACTCTCACTCAGACTTGTATCTCTCTTGTCTCCAAGAAGGACATCTCGCTTCTTTCTGTTGATGTGAAAATTCTTGCTAAGATCTTCACCCGCCGATTAGAATGTCGTGTCTGCAATTATATCTGACAATCAGACTGGATTTATTAAGGGGAGGCATTCTTTTACTAATGTATGGAGACTTCTTAGTGTTATCCTCACTCCATCCTTCTTTGATTAACCATGAGTGGTTATACCACTCGACGCCAAAAAAGCCTTCGACAGGGTTGAGTGGGCCTTTGTTTTTTTCTTGTTTGCACCAATTTTGCTTTGGAAATGGCTTAATTTCATGGATTCAGTTACTGTACTCTCCTCCGTACGCCTCTGTGTACAAACACCTAGCGCTGCAGTCCTTTCCCTCATTGTCGTGGTATGTGCCAAGGATGCCCCTGTCGCCCCACCTGCTTGCAGTCGCTATTGAACCCCTGTCCATAGCTCTAAAGGCAAACATCGGTTTAAGGGCATCCAAAGATGGGGTGAGGAGCACAAAGTTTTGCTCTATGCCGACGGCTTGCTGTTTTATGTACGTGGCTCAATGTCTAGTATCCAACATATCCTTTCACTTTTAGAGTCTTTTGGTCACCTGTCTGTTTATAAATTGAGCATCAAAAAGAGTGAGCACCTTCGTATTAACCAATTGGTTTTTGACCTATCACTGTCCTCGCTTCTTCTTAGATTTTTCTTACTAAATCAATTAAATCATTACGGGAGCAAAACCCTGCGACTCTGACAGCATCAGTCAAGGCTGATTTGAAGAGATGGGGCAACCTACCACTTTCTTTAGCTGAAAGGGTACAAACTGTTCAAATGAATATTTTACCTCGATACCTGTATATCTTTCAATGTCTCCCCTTCTTCCTACCCAGATCCTTCTTTAGCAATATTACCAGCATTATTTCATTTATTTGGGCTGGAAGAGATATGGAAGAGTTGGTAAATCCCTGCTACAGAGAAATAGGTCATGTGGCAGGCTTGATTTACCCAACCTTTTAGGCTACTACTCTCTGCCCCTAACCCCCTCCCGATTCTCATTCAATCCCATTGTTACTGCCACCAGGAAAACTTGTTCTCAGACTAGACACCGCTATGGATGGCTGTCTCTACCTCAGGTAACCCCATTTTTAACAATCATCCGTTTTACCTGCTAGAACTGACCCTAGATTTACATTCTTAGAACAAAAGGGAATTCAACACCTTGGTAACTTGTTCTTAGACAACCAGTTTGCCAGGTTTGACCAATTCGGTGATGCTTTTAGATTAAACAAATATGACTTTTTTTTTGGATGCTTTCAGCTGCAGGACTTTGCCAGAACTCATTCCCCTCAGTTCCCCAAAATCTCACCACACAGTGGTGCAGATTTACTACTTGAGGCTCACAACTTGCCCAAGGCCCATGTCTCCTACTATTATACTCTCTTGTCGGCAGCAGATGTGTCTGCTGTTGACAGGATCAGGACCAACTGTCACGAAGAACTGCAGATTGTCTTTTTAGATGATGAATGAACCTCTGAGAGAATTCAAATCACCCTCCAGCTGCATTAGACTCAGTCTCATAGAATTTAAAGTAATTCATAGGCTCCATTACAGTAAGGCGAAACTTTCTAGACTTTATCCAGGCAGACTGGAGGAGAGATGCAATAGGTTTGCACAAACATCCCTGTAACCTGACTCATACATTCTGGTCCTGTCCCATACTAACTTTGCCTGGGGACCAGACAGCCTTTATATTGTGTATTACAAATACACATAAAGTCTAGGGCTGAGTACCGAACTTCGGTTCTTTAATGGCACCGACCGAAATGTTTCGATAGTAATGAGTATCGAAATAAGCCTCGTCTTTCGGTTCCATGTTTCGGTACTTATCACGTGATTATGATAAAGCAAACCTGTGACTGGCTGTAACATTACACGTGATTGCGGCAAGCTGGAAAAAAGCATGCTGCCCATTCACAGACAGGTTTCACGTTAGGTACATTGACTTTACTGCAGTTGTGTAGCATGTCGTCGAAGTGGGAAAAGATGCCTCTGAGGTCTAAAATGTGGCTCTACTTTTGTGAAATGGACGCTGTAACAGGAGAACCTGTTTGCGGTGTTTGGTGGCTGTGGGCCGGTGGGGCGCCGTGGGGGTCTGCTATGGCCCGTTCTGCTGCGCGGGCCTTGGGGCTCTGGCTGTGTCGGTGGGGGTCGCTCCGGGCTCCTGGGCTGGCTCTCCGCTCGGTGGCTCCTGCGGGGGGCTGTGTGGACCTCCTTGGGCTGGAGGAGACAGCTCCCTCCTTTGGTGGAGGTTTTCATGCATGCCAGACCCACCACACCGGCACTTACCAAAATTCAATAGAGTTTGTTCCCCCGGTCGCTGAGTCAGTGGAGGTTGCTGGTTAGTGTCTGTGGATCTCACTCTGCTTTATCTATCCTTCTTGTGGTCTCCTGACATCTTCATGATTGATCCAGTTGGGATTTTGTCGTATCTGGTGTTTGTGAAGGATCTTAGATTTGTAACTGGTTTTAAGGTGTGAATTAAAGAGCACAAACAAATAAAATGCACCTTTTCTCGTAGAACACTGTCTATGCCTCACCTTTCTGTCTGTCCTGTGTTTGTTTTATGTTTCACTTGGGTGTGCACAGCCCTCAATGGCATAATGTAGGAAATAGCTTGAAATAAACATGATAGGTTAATTTGCCATGAGGACAGGTGATGGTCACAGTCACAAAGAAGAAAAAAATTGCACATGAAGCTTAAGCAATGACACCATGAGTGGTTGGTGTCATTTTTTAGCGGACTTGCAGACAAAAAAGAAAGAAAGACAAAAAAAAAAGGAAAATCCATTTTCTCTGGAAGGCCCTTTTGCCCCCTTCATTTAAATCTTGGCTACAGGATGTCATGTACCTCCTCAAGCTGGAGAAAATTAAATTGTCACCGAGAGGTTTTGGTCAGCTTGGAAACCATTAATTGACAACCCTGTGACAGGTTTCTCCGAGAGGGATGCACGATATTGCCTTTCTCTTTTGTTTGTGTGGTGAGTGCCCGCCTTGCTGCCCGTTTGCCACACGGCCCCTTTAAGATCCCCTGTGCCAGCAAATGGAAACGATGGAGACAGGCATTAGCTACTGCCGATGCCTGGATCCTGGTCCACGTAGAGCTTTCTGGGTGCTAGTAGCAGTTGTTATTAGGGCTGGACCCAAATATCCCGAATATCCGAATATTCGTTCGCTACAGCGGTATCCCGATATTAATTTTGGTATCCGAATATTCGGCCCGGGAACGAATATTCAGTGTTATCTTCCCTATGCCTTTGGCCAACATCGGCTCAACCTGTCGTGTGATCACATAAACATATACACATATGTCTATGTGATCACCCCCTCCTCCCCCAGACGAAAATAGGAATATTCGGAGCTCGTCTCTTCCCTTCGCCTTAGGCCCACTTCGGTTCATCCCGCTGTGTTCGGCTCATCCATTCATGTTTGTTACCACTACCGGAATGGCCAGGTGGCTGCCGACTCTGACGTCACGCTTCACTTCGTTGTATAAACACAAGACAAGATGCATAAGACCTCTGCTGTTTGGGAATTCTGCAGTTTAACTGAAGACAAAACGAAGGCAGTGTGCAAATTTGCGTCCGGGAGACCAGACGAATGGATCCAAATAGTCAGGCGGGTCTCTTCCAGTCCAGGAGACCAGACGAACATTCGGGCCGTCTCCACCACATCCTCCACTATTCGGGCCAGCCCTACTATTTTTTCATTTCTATTTTATTAAAATTTTGTTTTTGTTTTTAATTATTATTATCTATTTATTATTATTTATTTTTACCTATTTTCTCTTCACTTAGCCTATCATTTTTTATTGATGTTCTCTGTTTTATTCCTCCTATAGACCCTTTATTTGTTTACAAACATTGTGACGTTTTTTGTGGGCGGGGCTTATGCTGGAGGCAAAAGCGGAGCGAGAAGTCAAGCGCGACTGGGAGTATATAGTTTGCGCTGGGAGTTTGGGCTGCAAACTCGAGCATTTTTAACCCGTTAAACTTCAGTGTACCGCCGGCGGTACACTTACTAATTTGCATAGGAATTTAAAGAATGTCGAAGACTGCAAACGCGATTATACAAACACTATACACCGATGGAAAGCTTAGATTCTCATGAATCCGCCGGTATAAACCACTTCCAGATGTGATTACCACAGCGGGTACTAATCGGTCGTTTTCAAGGAAATGCACCTGGCAATGCGCGTCCAATATTCCCTGCATTTCTCGTCATATTTAACGGGTTATTGTTTTTGATTGTATTTTTTTCTGTGTCTTGTTGTGTCCTTGTTCTTATGGTGTGTGTATTTGGACCCAGTGTCTGGAATAAAGCTGAATTGAATTGAATTGAATTGAATATTTTTATTTACAAATAGAATATTAGCGATTTTTTGCACTGAAAATGGCTGGAATTGACTGCAGCTGATCGTCTCTGTCCAGTCTTTTCGCCTCAGTGCATTTAACCACAACTGTCTTCGTTCCCTCTGAGCACGAGTGTTCGGTGGAATCCTATAAAACTTTAACTCGTTAAAGTACGCCGGCCCGCGGGCGGGCCGTTTTTTTTTTATCGGTATACGCTTTTATTAAATAGAAGGACACTGCAAACACGATTATACAAACACTATACACACATAGAAAGCTGAGATTCTCATGAATCCGCCGGTATAACCACTTTCAGATGTGATTACCACAGCGGGTAATATAAACACATTTATCCAACAAACAACAAGTCATGTAAACGTGCACAGCTCACCTGTCGACGCAGTTTGGACGCTCGTTTCTGGTCATAAAAGAAGATAATCCACAAAAACCGGCCAGAACCCAAGCTTAGCCATCCAGAGGAAACAATCCAGTATAATACTTTGGCCAAACATGTCTCGAAATAGGTAAAAATCCAGAAAACGATCGGCTCCGTGCGCGTGCACGCGGCGCGTGGTGGCGCTGTGCGTTCATATTCACTGCATCTTCTATTATAACTTTATCATACACGGTCCTATTTTCTTTGTTCGCGATTCAAAATGGATACTGGAGGCTTCTCGACCGCTTCAAACCGGACTTCAACCAATCAGGTGACTCGTTTCCGCCTACTTCGGCAATATAGCCAACCATGGCCGAGTCTGACAGATATCGATTACATCACTTGATTGACTTGTTTCTCAGCAAATCACGCCGGAGGAAACGTTAGATTGACAGGCCTGGTAGCCAATGAGCTTGCTGAATGGCTTGAATATAAATCCCGCCTCTGCCAGCGGCTTTATATGATATTCATTCGTGAGCTCCGGGCTCCACCTGCTGTTTCTCTGTATTCCTCTCAATCTGTGTGTGTGATCGACACTGAAGCCTATCTGAAGTGATTTTTTGAGTTCTTTATGAGTTTTTGGAATGAAAATGAAGTGGAAAATGAAGTGAAAATGAATTTATACCATTCTGTAGAGAGTGTGCACAGTGTATAGAGTGTATCCAACATTGACAGGGGCGGAGCATATCAGTACAAATACATGTGTGAAACACTCATTTCTTGTAGTATTGCTCTGAAATTTTGACCTGAACTATGTAAGACCCCAGGCTTTTGCAATATTGTGTTTTCAAGCTCTTACAGTGCTGCCACACTGATTTTCAGGTGTTTTATTAGGGAAAAAATGTAGGCGAGAAAAAAAATTCATCCTAATTCAGTGTGTGCCAACATGAAATACTCTGTGCCAGTAGCACCTAGAGTAATTCTGACTGCACTGGGTGAAAATTCAGGTTGTCAGCTTTCAAATGAGACCCCAACCATGCATGTACTCCAAACAGTTCAAGAACAGCATTCAATTTACTTTCTGTAAATCTCAGTAGAAATTTCGGGCGGAAATTGCCCAAACCTTAAAGGGTTTTGCGTTCGCCAATGTCATTCCTCCTATTCTGGCATGCAAAAACACAGCAGGACGACATTTTAGAAAAGTTGATAGAGCCTAGTCCCTCAGTCTTTCGCCTTTCGGTCACGGCCGCGGGCTTCCTCTTTTGCCTCCAGCTAAAGCTGTGACGTCATTCGTGACGTGGGTCATTAAAGGGTCTATTTATTATTTAGCGATTTAATTTCTTTTTTGAAACTTATCTATCCCACTTATTTATTTAGTACTGCTTATTATCCTTTAGTATTTATTTTCTCAGTATTATGTCTATAATATGTGTACATGCTGTATGAATAAGGATATGTGTGTGTTTATGTTGGTAAGCAGCTCTTTCATCTCCTCAAGTATGAAAGAACTGGACAGGATTGTTGTGGAAATTTGGGTTGCCAGAAAATTCACGGCAACATTTTAGTATTTTTATTTCAATTTGCAGCGTTTGCTATTATTTCAAATGGGAAATCATTTTAGTATTTGATGCTGATTTTAAAACATTTTCATCTATTACCATGCAGACCACCATCAGACTCTCTAATCAACATGAGTGTAAACCTCATGAACAATTACAGAAAACACAACCAAATGCACAAAACAATAAAACAAGTTTTCTGTAATTGGCTGCCTTTTATTTCTTTCTAATCTCTAAATGCTGCAAATGTGCTGCCACACTCATGAAGATGTCCTCACAGTTTTGTCAGTTGACCTGCAGTGCACTAAACCTCAGAGCCACTGATAATGCAGGGTTGTCTTGTTTTCCCGTAGCAGTTTAATGAATCACAGAAGTTTACGTGGAATTTTCAGCTTCTTCACAAGAGACGAGTTTTTAGTTTGGCTTGTTAGTTAATCATTTGTTTGCACACGTTTGAATTCTGTCCACTCAACTGTTCTGAAGCTGTTGGGTAACTGTTTGTTGACTCTATAGGATATCACAAAGACGACCCAAAGTAATGTCTTAATAAGCACTCACGCCGTTTCTGAATACAGATTCCCTAGCAGTCATTAGGACACTGTCACTTAGACTTACTTGACAAGAGTTAAGCAGCTCGGTAATATTTTATTTAATTAATCTGATGTTTAAAATGTGCACATCCCGTATATGAATACAACTTTAAGCCGCAGTTATTCTTTACCGGTGGCACACACAATTACTGATGTGGGCTTCCTTTCAACAGTAGCCTTGACTGGAAACCACGCTCTTGTCAAGATTGTTGACCTTGATAATCGTAATTACATGGTAAACGTTCAAGGTTTTTCCAAAACTGTAAAATACGTCTCTTTATCTAACCACTTATCTAAATATTGCTAAGCAGGTAAGGTGTCAGTATTCATAAATGCTGCTCCTAGAAAGCATGAATCTACTTTGTCACTGCCTCTAATCTGTGTTTTGAGATAGTCCTCAGTACACTGCAGTTTCAGATGGAAATACTTGCTACTTACCCAGGAAATTTGATGTTTTCCATGAAATCACTTTTATTCATGTGCTAACATAAATGTACAAGGGTTTACCAATCATCAGTTAGCCTTTCAACACCATTAGCTAGCACAATGTAGCATTAGAACACAGGAGTGATGGTTGCTGGGAATGTTCCTCTGTACCCCTATGTAGATATTCCATTAAAAATCAGCCGTTTCCAGCTAGAATACTCATTTACCACATTAACAATGTCTAGACTGTATTTCTGATAAATTTAATGTTGTCTTTATTGAAAAAAAAATGCTTTTCTTTCAAAAATAAGGACATTTCTATGTGACCCCAAACCTTTGAGTGGTAGTGTATGTGTTCTCGCATATAAAAAACACATTTATATACAGTAACATAAGTATGCAATGTGGAAAAAGATTTTTTGACATGGATATGCAGTCCTTTTGGTATAACAAAGAATGGATATGCGATTGATTGGTGTATAAACACTAGTATATTTTTGTTTTTTGCCTTCTGTTTGCTTCTTGGAATAAAGCTGTACAAGCAGTCATCAAACCGCTGGAGTCTCTCTACAAACAAACTTTGAAAATCCTGAACAAAAAAAGCAATGCAGTACCGCCATTGCAGGATTTTAGATAAGCATCATCGTCTGAGCTCCTCCACTGAGCCAGTTTGTTCAGTATCGCTCGACACATTCCATAAAATGCACAAGGATATCTTCCATCAGTGACTGTTCAATACTTTTTCGATGCATCAACTCTAAAAGATACTATGACTCAGTGGAACGCCCTGCCGGATGACATCATGAACTGTATTTCTATCAACAGTTTTGAAAACAAACTGAAAAATCTGCTTAAGGACACTCAGAACTGCAACCACTAAAGTCTTTTTAATTTGCATTTGCGTGAGTGTGTGTGTGTGTGTGTGTGCTTTTAAGTGTGTGTGTGTGTGTGTGTGTGTGTGTGTGTGTGTGTGTGTGTGTGTGTGTGTGTGTGTGTGTGTGTGTGTGTGTGTAATGTTTTGTTTCACTGCATCTTATATTTTATAGTCTGGCTTTTATGTGACATTTTACTGTTGTGATGTTTTTATTGTGACCTGCCAAGGGGCTGCAGATGAAAATTAGCTTAAAGCTAACTCTGGCGCAATGCATCAAATGGCAACATTTATGTTTAATATTGTACATGGTCCTTTTGGAAAAATAAACTGACAATAAATAAATAAATAAATAAATAAATAAAGTACTAACTATGACAAATGCCTATTATTAATCTTATTTCAGCAATACAACTATAAATTAAGGATTTTCCTGCAACTGCTCTCTTGTTATTGCTATACATGAGCTTTGTCTGTTTAATTAGCACACACTGGGTTGCATTCCTTGCACACATGCTTTTAGTCGGTTATTGTCATTTAGCACAGGCTGCAACTGACTCCACATGCAAGTTCAAGGAGCAATCAAAACACCAAAAAGAACAGCCATTTTTTTAAATTTATTTATATGTTTATACATTTATTTTTGCAGTTTTCAAGTTTTTGGCAAGCCATGGCACAGCAGGGAACGTTGTCATGCCATATTTCCGTCACTTGGCAAAGAAAGAAAGAAAGAGAGAAACAGCCCTTTGTTTCCAGCTGAGGAAAGCATATTGCTTTTGGCCAAAATCTTTGGCCTTGAAAATAACCTCTGTTGATACAAGTTTTGTTTTTTCATTCACGCACCAGAAGAAAGCTTTGAGTTGTTATTAAAATATGCAGAACACCCAGATTTCCACTGAAAACAGACTAAACCTCTCAAAGTGTTATGCTGGAAGTAATGTGTGTCACATGCACACTCTGCTAAATACCGGAAAAGCAAGGTTCTGGAGGTCCGGAGCTGCAACACTGTTCATTTCTGGGTGAACGAATGGGGTTGGAGTGAGAGTCATGATGGATTAAACAAATAAACAGTTGGTGGTCATGGCAATGGAGGCGGACAGGCCGGGGAACAATGGGGCCTTTGGCTGGATGCTTGTCTCCTGAGTGTCCTGCCTGTACTTGGTGGTGAGGGGTTTTGAAGAAAAAAGACCCATTGTCTCTCGCATCCTGCTTCTGAGCCTGAGCAGTGAAACGATGCTTCTGGATGCCCGCCCAGGATGCTCAACCATAAAGCATAGAAAAACTTACTGCTTTATCTACATGGACAGGTACGTACTGCCCTTCACTGTCCCTTTTTTTCCCACTGTTGTGCTGTGGATTACGCTGGGGGTTCTTTCGCATGATCTTGTTAGCTTTATAGCTTTAAACAAGTTGAGGCAGCAGAAAAGCAGGTATGCTTGGTGCTTTTTATGCCAAAACATATCTGTGTTTTTCATGCAAGCTTAAAAGGAGGTTAAAGAGGGTGAAAGAAGGGATTCCTGTCTTGCCAGTTAGGTTATGGTTGCGTTACACTATGTTGTTGTGTTACATGATGTCTTCTCAAATGAATAGTTTCATCTGTTGTTAAATCTGAAAATAAAATTAAACTGTGGCTCAAATTAATATGTAACATCACTGAAACCAAGTCACTGGTTAATATCACGAGAATTTAGTATTGTTTCTGTTAACCCAAATTAAGCTTAAGCTACAATTTTCCAAAGAAAGAAAATGAGACTTTATCTGTGACGCTGAAGAGGAGTAACTTAGCAGGAAAGCAATCAGGAAAAAAGCTGCATTACCGGATCTGACAATTCTTCCTGTTTTGATGTAATCTGCATGCGAATTGTTGAACTGCAATTTCTGGTTTCTGGAAAATTTCTGTGTTATGTGAAAGTGGAGTGTATCAACTACTATGAAGTTGAATTGTAAACTATAAACTACACTACACTCCTCAGCTGATATCCTGAAGAGCTTGTATCTCTAAATTTGTGGCCTTGACAGTCTGACCCAGTAGGTTTGTCTGGATGATTTCCATCTAATGTTACTTGGTGTCATTGTTCTCAATAGCAGAACTGCTGTCATTTCACATGATCAGTGAAGACTTTACACAGGTCATTAACCTGTTTGCGTCAGTGTCAGGGAAAGTCAAACATAAGTTTATTTAAGTTCATGAGGACTTAATGTTGTTTTTAAATCATTATTATTTATATTTCCAAATGCAACATGTACAATCAGTGTATAACAAACTTTTGGCTACATTTGAACTTCTAACCCCACTAACACCCCAGTACTTAAGGCTGTGTTTATCAGGGTGTTTATCAGTGAGAATGGATGGCAACTGGCACACTGTAAGGTGTCCTTACCTGGCTTTGGTGTAACAGTGATCTCGATAATAAGCCCCATTCCCAATGGCATAATTTAGTGTGTCCAACCAAATTGGTACAAGAATAGCCCAAAGTGCAAAATAAAGCTCCACTGGTATGCCATCTATACCTGGCGTACGGCCCTTGTTTGTATTTTGGACAGCCTTATGCAGCTTATTCTGAAAAACAGGGGGATCTTAAGTTTTGGTGCTCTCTAATGACAATGTTGGAAGTTTTAATCCACTAAAACATTCTGTGAAGTGGCTACCAGAATGGGCCACTGCATACAATCCTTTGAAATAAATTTTAAATGTCTCATTCATTTCCTTGGTGGAAGACACAACTCCATGTTTGGAGCATTTGATCGCTAGTATTGATCTTTTGGCTTCCTGCTGTTTGAGGGTGAGTGAGAGAAGATGACTTGGTTTGCTGCCCTCTGCATAGTACTTACGTTTTGTTGTATGGATCATATATTCAGCCCTGCTTCTCCATCAGTCATTTAATTCTCTTTAGGACTATGTAAGTGAGGACTTATTGTTGATTGAATGCATTATTGCCATCTAGTGGCTCAAACTGAGAAAAATAAAGCAGATAGGCTGTAAATGAATGCAGGCTTTCAAACCTAAAACTTTGATCTGGTTAATAATAGCATGTGTTAACAATTAGCATTTAATCATAAAACACAGACAATATATTTACTGCATACATCATCATGGTTTCACTTAACTATAACCACAAAGTCCTTGAAGGTTAATATTTTGCTCAGCAGATTGCATTTTCCTTATCATTGGCACTGAACGTTACATGTTAACTATTCGGCTATACAGTTCGAGCATTAATGTACAGTTCTGATGTGAGCTTTTGTTGCGTAAGCACACAGCAAAGATACGGAGGGTGTTGCTGTTATCAGCGGGGTTCCTGCAGCGTTGCTATCAGTATCTGGAGTTCACTTAGTTGGAGAAGGGCAATGGTGCTAAGGCATTTGGAATGAAGGAGGAGCTGCAGTAACATATCTCTGATAGTCCAAATGACCCTGACTAGGTCTGCTGCTCCTTGGGGCTTGCCCCTGCTCAGCCTGTGACATAGACAGTTAAGACAAGATAATGTCAAAGATTAAGGCCCTGCAGCTCTGCAAGCAAAGCACTGTTATTTTGTTTAGATGAAAGGCCAGTAGTGAGTTGGATTTTAGTGCCCTAATAAAAAAACTTCATCAGCCAGTGAGTGTAAAGTAATGCTGTGTAATAAAATATGTGGATGCTTTTTATTGACGTACCAAACTGTCCAGTTATCAAGAACATTTATATAGTTTATTATATCATATCATTTGAAACATTTTCCCCACTGCCAGATTAGTGACAAAATACTGAATCGTCTATTTGTTGTTTCGGCCTAAAGGTAAGCAATTTTTAAATTCAGCACTTTAAGTCTATGCTGAAATCTAGCTCAGAAAACATACGCCACTTGTTTGTTGCTTCATCAAACCTCCCAAATTCCCCTGCAAAAACACCAATAATGAATCCTCAGTGCCCTATGATTAACCGTTTTTGTGGTTCATGAGCTGTCAAGCAAGTCTGAATTAAAGCTGGAGTGTGAGACTTTTTTCTATAAATGGTCATGCCATTCAAGTTCTCACCAAACAAGTTCAGACAATGCTGATGAAGCCTGTTAATGCCAGGTTAATCTCTCTGTGTTGTTTAGCTTTTCATCTGGCTTCTTTAGGGACATTTCCGCTCTGGTGGTGCATTTTACACCAAATGTCAAAGATTGGTGTCCAAGCTGAACAGGAGAGCGAGCAAAGGGAAAAAGATGAAATAAGCTACAGCAGCTAAGAGCCTATGACGAAAAAAGCCGAGAAAAATTCCAAGAAAAGTTTCTGATGTTCCTAATTTAAAAGAAATTAATTGTTCTGAGGGAGGATTGCAGTCTCAAAGCGAAAGAGGAACGCTGTCTGCAAATGTCTTAAGAACACGTCCACAAAAATTAGTTTCCCTTCCAGAGGGGGGAGACAAATGTTCTGCATTGCAGGTTGAAGGTGTGCAGCTCACGATCTAACTTAATTAGAACATGTTGATTCAGAGTCATGACATTAATTTCAAGTAATCAGTTTCTTACATGAAGACGGTTGAATGGCCTCAAGTGGCATATGACACACTAGGTATACTTGTCAGATGGTGATACTGCTGGAGAAGTGAAAGCATGACATGATTAGTCTGTGTCACATAGCCTGCAGCCAAAAGTCTCCAGTGTGCATGACAATAGTTAAAAACTGTCCTGCAAAGGAAAACTGGTTAAAAGTCAGCATATATTAGCATGTCATATATAACAGAAATGTATAATGAGTAAGGAAAAACTGATGTAAAATAGTGGATTACTACTAGATTACTACTTCATTACACACCTTATAAACCGACTGTGCAAAAGTTTGGGGTCACTCAGAAACATCCTTATTTTTGAAAGAAAAGTGGCTAATTTTCAATGAAAATCACATTAAATGAATCAGTAATACACTGTGGACATTGTTGATGTAGTAAATGACTATTCTAGGTGAAAACTTTAGTCTTTACGCTTCGGCTTCTGCCTATTCCTCTTTCGGTTACAGAACTTGTAAAAAAAAAACTATTATTGTATACACACACACACACACACACACACACACACACACACACACACACACACACACACACACATATACATATTCTGGAGGTTTTGATTTTTTTGTTTGTTTGTTTGTTTCTTTTCTTTTCTTTTTCATCTTTTTTGTGAGAAGAGTAGGGGAGGAGGAAAGAGAGAGAGAAGAAGTTTTTGTTTGCTATAATTTTTGTAACCGAAATAAACCATTCATTCATTCAAAACAGCTGATTTTTAATGGAATATCTACGTAGGGGTACAGAGGAACATTTCCAGCAACCATCACTCCTGTGTTCTAATGCTACACTGTGTTAGCTAATGGTGTTGAAAGGCTAATTGATGATTAGAAAACCTTGTGCAATTATGTTAGCACATGAATAAAAGTGTGAGTTTTCATGGAAAACATGAAATAGCCTGGGTAACCCCAAACTTTTGAATGGTAGTGTATTTCTGTACTGTGTCTATACTAAAAGCAGTATTTATAGTAAATAATAATAAAAAATGTCTGTGAGGAAACAGACTTATAGTGGAATGTCCTTTTTAGGGCCTTTAAAATGTTGCTGATTGCCTCATTTACTGCAGTGCTCTACATAATTTGAACTGCTGTAGGACACACATCTTTGAGCAAATCCAGATGGGCAAGAGGATGAGATACTTGTTATAATTTCCTGACACTTGCTGTTTCATATTTCTTTTATACAATCAAACATATTAACCGACGAAGGTATGTTTGTTTCTTTGTGTGGCAGTATGGCTATTTTAATAATAGAGCTAAAATGAATAATGACAACCAGTTTGCATTGTTTTTGGAATACACTGTATTGCACAGTCAGTACAAGTTGCTTTGCTCGTATGTGGGAGACGCAGAGCGCCGGCTGAGGGAAGTTGTTGGCATCCACCTCAAGGGTTTTCATCTCAGTCGCTTCAGTGGAGTCCAGCCTTAGTAAAACTGGCACGGGACGCACTCACCCCGGGGGTAGGATAGGCTCGGCTGAGAAACTGGGAGAAAAATGAGCAAATGAGATGGGACTGCCACCACTCTCAGGCTGCCTATGGGATAACCCCTCACAGCCTGGTAAGAGCAGTTTAATGGTGGTGGTTGGAAAGGATGAGAGAGGAGGAGTCCAAGCACCAAGTTGCGTGTTTTTGCTCTGGTGTCTTGTGTCACTCTTTTCTCCAAGGGGTGGGGGGGGCATCCAAGTCACATGGTGGAGCTTGATCTGTTACATAAACACAGACCTCCACAGCCCCCAGTCTGCTCACATCAACTTTGTTCAGTACATACATGTGGATGAAACTCTTGTGTTGACATTGGTGGCGGCCAAGGAGAGTTGTCGAGATGTTCACTCCTCCAAGTTGCGTCACTTCAATCCTCACTACGCTGCAAAAGCTCACAGCTCCCAGTGACCTCTGCAAGGCAAAACTGTCTGGGGGAAAAAAAAAAAACTAATTCATTTAAATTATTTCTGCAATTACAATATACATTATTACATAGCCTACATATTTATAAAATAGGCTATTACATTAGTGCTTACGCTGACTTGCTTTTTTATTGATGTTTTTTTTTATCCTCATGCTGATGTGTTCATTTGGCAGCTGTCATGTCAGATTTTACAAAAAGTTGTTTATATCTCACAGATGCTACCCCATTTGAAAAAAGGAATCTATTTAACGTGTGACAATAAATATAACCTTGACCTAATGAATATTAAACACTCTTGTTTGGCTGTCACATGGTGCCAGTCCTTGTACCAAGAGCAATGTCAAATAATGTCTTACAGGGGAATACTGTAATATTTTCCTAGCTCTGGGGAGTCCAATCAATATTTATCAACATGAGATACAGTTTCCCAAAGCTAGAATAGCCTGACTTGTCCGAGGACACAGGAACACTGTGTATTCATAGCTAAACAGTCACTTGGTTGACTCTGGGCTGGTGCACATTTGTTTATGTTTTCAGTAACTTTGTGCAAATCAGTCCTTTGAATCTAGTCTCTGGCAAATGCATTTGTTTTACTGAGTTTTTTTTTTTTTTTGATTGTTTCATAATCATTCTATCATACCTTCCTCCTAGAATAAAAAACAGTTTTTGATCATAAAATGAAAAGCATATAATGAAGGCTAGTAGGATTTTTGTTTTGTTTTTGAGGACTGTAGGTTTGGTTCTGATCATTTCAGAAACTACATCTGTATATTAGAATCCAACAAAAACCTGAGGGCTCACTGCAATTCACATCCAACAGATTCTGAAACTGTCCAGGAACATACACTCTAGTTGATTTTGATTTTAAATCACATTCATTTTCACTTATGAACCGAGCATCTGTGTCTTTGGGATGATGATGAGGTTTTGGAAGCAGAGTAATACATTGCAACTTAAAAACACGTGCTTATTGGTCCCTTAGGGATAGCACATGTCCAAACTCCAAATGTTCTAGTCATTCCAGCAGTATCCCCCGTCTTTTTTTCCTCATTGCTGCACCAGGGGTGCTCGCTACGCCACATCTCCTCCGTCAGATGGGGAGGCGAGCCTTGAAGGCGAAGCCTCTAGAGTATGGGTCCTGCAGGCCCAGATGGCTAGCTCTCAGAGATTTCTTTAGACTCAGACTACTGAAATAGACTGAGATCTTAATGCAAAGACTTCTTGTGTGCTGGTATTGTCTTAATTATTGCAGCAGTCATGAGAACTTCTACCTAATAATACAGCCGAAAGTGTGATCTGACTGATTGCAGACTTACTGCTGTTGCTGTATGTTATTCTTTGCTTTATAGCAGTATACAAATCATAATTAAAGGGTTATTGAGGGCCTTGTGAAAGTAACATTATAATAATATGGTCACTGTGACGATGACCAGACACATTTTATAAATGCAAGCCAGACACTAACCCGTTTATCTGCTCTCTATTAACAGTAGTTGAGTTTAGATCTCTTCTAAAACTTGACAGCAAGGTTTGGCACATAGAAAAAATGATGGAGAAATTCCTTTCCTATTTTAATCTTGCATGAATCACCTCCCCCTTTGTATTTTATCGCGTCCTTTTCGGACTAAAACAAGAGAATTGTGTGTATGTGCGAAAGAGAGAAAAGATTTTCTACATACAGCCAATCTTAACAAAAATCCATTTACTACGTATCTTAAGTAACAATATGTCCTACTGCACTCCGCATGCTAAGGTTAAAGCTTGAAATATAAACATGAAGTCGGAAAAGATGTGTAGCGGGAGTGCACAGTCCGACCTGTCCACTGCTCTGTTATCTGGCCATCTGCCTGGATGGAAGATCTAAATATTATGACACTTGATATAACTGAACATACCTGCTGGTTACATTGCAGCGGATCCATGTTGAGGCAAGGTGGCTTATGTCTGTGTGACATTGCTGTCCTCAAACTCCCTGTCTTTGCCTCTCCAAATGTCTTTTTCATAAAGTCACACACAGTTGCCTAATTGACAGATAATATAGAGGGTCACTAATATGTTTTCACTGTGCTTAATGTGTAGGATTAGGGTTGGTGCAGTGACAGAAATAGAGGAAAGATACTGTTTTGAATTGTATTTTTATAAAAGTGTGTGACACAACTTTTCTTTAAATTACCTTCCTCTCAGGGAGCTGTTACAGTTTATAAATTGTTGGGGGGCATGATGACATAAACTTGCTAGAAGCTAAGATAAATACATAGAAGGGAACACAGAGGATAGAGATGAAGATAAAGTAAGAGGAAAAAAGAGAGAGAGAGAAAAGGACTCATCATCTGTGTTACAAATGTTGCACATGAGCGTTGGGGGGAGGTTGTCTGTGTTGCGATTAACGCGCTCCCTCAGCTGGGTGTTCATTTCGATCTGCAGTACGATATCCTGAAGTCTGAACCCTTGGATGAGGGTCACTTGCCAGAGGAGGATTTTTTTTCTGCCTCTCTGTTTTTTATACTTCCTTCTTGGGCAGAAGGCTGGTGTAATAGAAACCAGACACAAGCCAGAATGTGAGGCATTCACAGCGGCAAGACCTCACTTTTCACAGAGTGGGAAAACAGGATTAAAAGTCTAGCCTAATAAATTCAGTCACTGTTCTCCTTTTTGTCCTTCTGGAAGTTATCAATAAGACGGAGAAGGCCAGGACATTGGGATGGAAGTGGTATTCCATGGATCAGACTGTGCAGGGGATATCTAGAGAGGGCAAAGGAGACCTTCAGGATGGGAAAAACATTTGCAACTTTTCCAGGTGAGTTATTTTAGACGCCTTTCCCCTAAACAGACCGTGTTATGTTTCTATTTAATTGCTCTGTCATTTCACTCGAGATGCTCATTTTGCAACTCTAAAATTGCTTGTGAGGACCTATTTAAGGAATGACGCCATTGTAAGACAATTTTGTGCTACTGCAGCAGCCTTTCAAACATTCTATTGAATATTTTATCATACCCAAAGCAACTGAATGCAATAAATGAAAGGATGTTGCACTCTTATGCAGCAATAAGACACAAGTTCAACAGGGTAAAATATATTCGGTCTTCATCTGCATTCACGAAGAAATACCTGATCCGTTTAGAAAAATGTGTCTTATTCATACAGTGCATTCGTAATAATAAATGTACACTCTAAATACATAAATTTATAATCAAATATCCATTTCTAATGCAACTTTATTAAAAAGTGTCTCCATTTCTGTGCAATTTAAAAATCTGGAATGTGCAATACATCCATACCTCTTAATACCAATTTAAATCCTAAAAAAAATGCTACTCTTCTGCTTGTTCTTCCATATTTGTAAATGAATAGTAACAGAAAATTTTAGTACTTGGAGTTGCTTTGGATCTTAAAAGACATGTTTTTAATCAAATAGGAATTATTTCAATTGCCGATCTCAGTTTTGCTTTGTCCAAATTTCCTATTTACATGTCAATAATAATAATAGTTGTGTACACTTAATGTACTACGCTTACTTAAGAGTTTATATTCATCTTCAGGAAAAAAAAACTGCTCTTTTGAAATGAGAGTACCACTGCCAAACACACGGAGAACGTAGTACATATTTGGCATAACAGGTTGGAAAACACTTTTCTAAATACATCAACAGCAAGCTTATAGGAGTGGTTATTGCTGTGAGACTAAAGTTGATTCTGTAATACACAACAAATTCATTCAAACATCAAGCATAAATCCTAAGTGAAGCAGCCCTTCTGTCATGCCATCCTGGGGCAGACATGAGCTGCCCACCAAAGGTGCCATCTGCTTCCATGTGGCTGTAACTCTCCCCAGCGTCAGCAGTGCTGGATCTGGAGGGGAGGCCTTGTGGCAGAGCAACAAGCCTCTCCTGTTCACTCAGATGGCAGGGGAGATGGCACATCACACGCCAGGGAATACAGTGTCACAGTCATGAGATCAACATGAGCTCTGCAACTCAGTACAATGAATGAAGGGACAGAAGTGCTTCGCTGTCTCCTCATCGTAGCCTCGCAGAGTCAGTAATGATGCTGGCTGTGAGGAGACTATGACACTGAGAGATCTCATGTCATCTGTTTTCCTGTGTATGACTGTTGCCGTGTATTGGTACAGTGCACACTTCATCCTGAGGTGATTCGCTGACTGGAGCACACTTCGGTACCAGAATGACCTTTTCATATATCCAGAGTTCTGTCGGTTTTATTTTATGTTTTCCTACTCCTACCCTGCTGTACTGTTTATTATTGTTGTTTTTGTGTCATCAAAATGATTGTTGGTGGGTTTGTGTGTGGGTGATGAAGTATCTTCAATTAACCTATTAATGTTTCAAGTTTCAAGACTGTTATTTGTCACAAGCACAACTGTACACAGTATAACACGCAGTGAAATGTACTGAGCACCTGTTCCAGACCAAAATGATAATAAGAATAAGAAAGAAAATAAGAATAAAAACACAGAATAAATAAATGTATACATATATGAATAGATAGATAGATAGATAGATAGATAGATAGATAGATAGATAGATAGATAGATAGATAGATAGATAGATAGATAGATAGATAGATAGATAGATAGATAGATAGATAGATAGATAGATAGATAGATAGATAGATAGATAGAAATAAGTAAAAATAAATTCATAAATCAAAGTGTCAAATAGTGCAACACTGGTATATACTAGTGTCTCTGGATAACATTACCCAACTTGTATCATGAGTCACCAAAAGCTGTTGCCCTGTGTGTCACTGTACAATCACTTCAGACAGATGTCTCATCTAAGTCTAGAAATCCTACTGTACTGACAACAATAGCATACTGTATGTCTGAGACACAGTATTTGCAAAGCGGCTGAGACAAACTAAGACAGCAGGAAAACAATAGTCTTCCTCAGAAAGTCACGGATACATTTTAAGGATTTGACTGATTTCACATTCAATCCAAGAGTTAAAGATTAACAGTGATTGTGGTTTGTAATTCTTTCATTTCAAAGTGATGGCAATTATTTTTAACTGCATCCCTAATTTGACCTTGTCTAATGTCATGCTTTGACTGTTGTGGGTTTGTATTCTTCAGGTTCCTTTTCAAATTGAATTTCCCAACTTGGAAGTTTCATTTGGTATAATTAACCTTTTTTCCATTTTACCCTCTGCTATTCCTACCCCAATTCCAAATGTCTTTGACAGGCGCGCTCCTAACGGTGCTGCAGCCCAAGATGCCATTGGCAGGGCAGCTCAAATGAAATTTCATCGTATATGAAAGTGTGCAATGACAATAAAGGCCTGATTGATTGATTGATTGATTGATTGATTGATTGATTGATTGATTGATTGATTGATTGATTGATTGATTGATTGATTGATTGATTGATTGATTGATTGATTGATTGATTGATCTGGATTTGCTTAGTTAAAGAAACAGCATAAGGATTTGTTATAAAAATGCAATTGTAAGAAAAACAGTAATGCTTACGTGATTCTTGAATTACAGTTTATTGAAATGTTTCTTTATCTCATAACTTTCTGAGGTCCAGAATTAATCTTGTATATGTCCCCACTCAGATCTTAATCAATTGTTTATTCTTTCTCTTACAGATTCTAGTTGAAAAGTTTGTAAGAGCAACATGAGCTGGAGCTTTCTCACTCGCCTCCTGGAAGAGATCCACAATCACTCCACCTTCGTGGGGAAAGTGTGGCTGACTGTGCTCATCATCTTTCGCATTGTGCTCACAGCGGTCGGAGGTGAGTCCATCTACTCAGACGAGCAGACCAAGTTCACCTGCAACACCAAGCAGCCGGGCTGTGACAACGTGTGCTATGATGCATTCGCTCCCCTCTCGCATGTTCGCTTCTGGGTCTTCCAGATCATCATGATCTCCACCCCCTCCATCATGTACATGGGTTATGCCATCCACAAGATAGCCCGAAGTTCGGATGAGGAGCGCAAGAAGCACCAAAGACTCCGCAAAAAGCCACCTCCGCACTCGAGATGGAGAGAGAGCCACCATCTGGAGGATGTCTTAGAGGAGGAGGAAGATGACGATGCTGAGCCCATGATCTATGAGGATACACTGGAGGTGCAGGAGGCCAAGCCTGAACCAGTAAGCAGCACGATCAAAGACCCACCAAAGTACGATGGCCGCAGAAAAATTATGCAAGAAGGCCTGATGAGAATCTATGTTCTTCAGCTCATGTCACGAGCTATTTTTGAAATTGCTTTCCTTGCTGGACAGTACCTTCTCTATGGTTTTCGAGTTAGCCCCTCATATGTGTGCAACAGGATTCCCTGTCCACACAGAGTGGACTGTTTCATCTCCAGGCCCACAGAGAAAACAATCTTCCTCCTAATTATGTATGTGGTAAGCTGTCTCTGTCTCGTGCTAAATGTGTGTGAGATGCTTCACTTGGGAATTGGCACTTTTCGGGATACTCTCCGCATGAAAAGGAACCGGGGCCGGCGGACATCCTATGGTTACCCATTCTCTCGCAACATCCCAGCCTCCCCTCCAGGGTACAACCTTGTGATGAAGACAGACAAACCCAGCAGGATCCCCAACAGCCTCATCACCCATGAGCAGAACATGGCCAATGTGGCCCAGGAGCAGCAGTGCACCAGCCCAGACGAGAACATCCCCTCCGATCTTGCAAGTCTTCACCGACATCTACGAGTCGCACAGGAGCAGCTCGACATGGCCTTTCAAACATATCAAACCAAACACAACCAGCAAACCTCCAGAACCAGTAGTCCTGTATCTGGGGGCACTATGGCAGAACAAAATCGAGTGAATACAGTCCAGGAGAAACAAGGCGCGAGGCCAAAGTCAGCCACAGAGAAGGCTGCAACTATTGTAAAAAATGGAAAGACCTCTGTCTGGATATAGAGATGAATCGAATTTAGTAAATTAACAGTAAAAACTTTGAGTCTCCAGAACTGCACTGTGACCCAGCTGGAGGAATTGTGTGTGTGTGAGATACAACCTTGGACAATAACATTTGAGATTTCAATCACGCTAGCTGAAGAAGTACACAGTAGGACTAGTTGTTGGGAAAATATATATAATATATATAAAAAAACACACATGAAGAAATGATCAAATCATGAATCTTCTTTGTTACTGTAGTGTGTCATATTGTGCTTGCCATAGCTTTTGGATAGGGTTAACGTATGCTTACTAAGTTCAGCATCTCTAATTCCAACTAAAATGTCAAGTCATAAACAGACTGCATTGAGCTATTTATCTGATTTACATCCGACTGTCACTGAACTGTATTCATTTGGAGCAATTTAACTTTGGAAATGTGTGATTGTATTATCAATCCAAATTTGAAAATGCAGTGGAAAAGACTTTAGATATACACAATGACTACTTACTAAAGAATGATGATTGTTATTAGAAAGGTGCATGTTTATTATTTGAAGAAATAGTTGTGGATGTGGTACAGATGAGCGTTCCTTGAACCAAATTAAATGTGAAATATTTTGATAAAGTGAACATAACTGGGATATGTCACTAAAGGCTTCAATGGTAAACATCTGCTCAGTGTAAGAATCCTCAGTCATTGCGTGCAAAGCCTTTATCTACTGTACTATTTTCAAAGCCTTGCAGTGTCAGATTTATAGGGAAAGAGGTAAGTGAATAGGAAATTTAATTATTTTTTTAACTAAATACTGATTTTCTGCAATCTGAAGCAGATGATGCATGCTTTAAAACTTGGAACATACAGTATACACTTAGACTACGGTAGAAGTCCCATCCTTAGCTTTTCAGTGAGCTCTTATCTTAATTTTAGGCATGTTAGATGAGATACAGATGAGCATTTTTCTTTTTCTGTCACCGAAGCAGTATGTTTCCAAAACTGGTTTCAGAGTAATAGTTAATCCTGCCTTCACTGTTTTCTTACTTCAAAGTGCCTCAAAGTCAAGTCAAGACTGTTCTAGTATTTTATTCATGAAAAAATAAACTTATTTGAAACCTCAGATTTCCTGCTTTACAGCAGCTCTCTGCTTTTCTGTCTTATTGTGTGAATAACAATGGTGTGTTCCCGAAAGCAAAAACTCCGTTTTCATTCCCAAGTTTTTAACTGAAGTCTAATTCGTGGGAAGTTTGCAAGAAAGTTTGACTATTGCAGGTATGCTGTGTTAAAAAGTAAGTGTTTTACTGCAGACCCTGCAGCAAACTAAATTATTAATTTATTCAAACTGGTCACAGTATATTTCACGCTTGGGATGGAACATGCTGAGATTCTTTTTTTTAACGTATCATAGTTAATCTTAGTCTGAAGTAAATGTTCTCTAAGAAGACTTCTTAAAAGTGGAACTAAAACTACAAGATATAAATATTAATAGCATTGTTACAGGGGGGACATACAACTTTTTACAGCCTTCAAAATCCATCCATCCATTCTCTATACACCGCTTTATCCTCACTGGGGTTGCGGGGGGTGCTGGAGCCTATCTCAGCTGACTCAGGCGAAGGCAGGGGACACCCTGGACAGGTCACCAGTCTGTCGCAGGGCTACATATACAGACAAACAATCACACTCACATTCACACCTACGGGCAATTTAGAATAATCAATTAACCTCAGCATATTTTTGGACTGTGGGAGGAAGCCGGAGTACCCGGAGAAAACCCACGCATGCACAGGGAGAACATGCAAACTCCATGCAGAAAGATCCCAGGCCCAGGCCGGGATTTGAACCGGGGATCTTCTTGCTGCAAGGCGAAAGTGCTAACCACTACGCACTGTGCAGCCCGCCTTCAAAATCACTTAACTTAATAAGAACAGATAGTATAGAAGGGGGAAAATGCACTTTTATATACTTTTATTATTATTATTATTATTATTACACTCAACAAAAATATAAATGCAACACTTTTGTTTTTGCTCCCATTTTTTATGAGATGAACTCAAAGATCTAAAACTTTTTCCACATACACAATATCACCATTTCTCTCAAATATTATTCACAAATCTGTCTAAATCTGTGATAGTGAGCACTTCTCCTTTGCTGAGATAATCCATCCCACCTCACAGGTGTGCCATATCAAGATGCTGATTAGACACCATGATTAGTGCACAGGTGTGCCTTAGACTGCCCACAATAAAAGGCCACTCTGAAATGTGCAGTTTTATCACACAGCACAATGCCACAGATGTGGCAAGATTTGAGGGAGCGTGCAATTGGCATGCTTACAGCAGGAATGTCAACCAGAGCTGTTGCTCATGTATTGAATGTTCATTTCTCTACCATAAGCCGTGGTAGAGAAATAAAACAAAACTGCACATTTCAGAGTGGCCTTTTATTGTGGGCAGCCTAAGGCACACCTGTGCACTAATCATGGTGTCTAATCAGCATCTTGATATGGCACACCTGTGAGGTGGGATGGATTATCTCAGCAAAGGAGAAATGCTCACTATCACAGATTTAGACAGTTTTGTGAACAATATTTGAGAGAAATGGTGATATTGTGTATGTGGAAAAAGTGTTAGATCTTTGAGTTCATCTCATTAAAAATGGGAGCAAAAACAAAAGTGTTGCATTTATATTTTTGTTGAGTGAATTATTATTAGTATTTTTCTTAAATATTTGGGGAGTGTATGTGTCAAAAAAGACAAGCTTGTGGAAACAAATGCCCATTTTTCTATTCAATATTTTTTTTGTATAAGTAGCCACAGATGTAGAGTGCCCTTTACAATACAAAAAGAAACACGACTAATACTGAAACTACTCCTGACACACAACAGCAAACCAATCCACAAACCTTCATATAACCTATCTCTATACTGACTTGTATTTTATATACATTAAGTCAACACCATTTCTGCAGTTTTTATGCAAAAAGATTCATTTGTATTAAGTGACATTCCACATTAAAAAATACTGATCTGTAATTTTTGAGATTTTTTTCTATTATTTCAAGTTTCTTTTTCAGTGTTTTCAAAATACACTAAAATATTATTTTTAGTTATTGAGGGGAAAAGGACTTGTCAAAATTACATGTCTAATTTAAATCAACATCATGCTGTAACTGTTCTTTAAAATGAGAAACTATTACTGGCAATAAACAGAAAAGCAGTACTGATACAGATAGTACTGAGACTTATTCACCCAAATAAAGATGTCCCAAAACAAGCACACTCCTTCATGCAAATAACAATCCCTAATGTCACTGGTTTACCCCTGCAGAAAAATGCCCCCCACCACATCGCAAAAGCATCAAAGAATCAGGAACATCTTGAGGAACATGACAGATGTTGATTTGACCTCCAAAGTTCCTAGACCCCATTCTGATCAAGCATCAACAGGATGTCGAGGAACAAGTTTGATTCACAGAGGCCTCACTGCACAACCCAGAGCACCCAAAGGATCAACCAAGGATCCACTGCCAACATCCTGGTCCATACCCCCTATGACACCCTGAGAGGTCCAGATCCAATCGTTCGGGGCAGTTTTGACCACATATGGGGGACCACCACAATATTAGGCATGTGGTCATACTGTTTTGCCTGATCTGTGTATTCAAATAACACATTTGTTGTTTTGCTTGTTTTCATATTTTACAGTAGAATGCAGCATTTCAGATAGCTCTTACTTTTATTGCTGAATTTAGTGACTGTAAAATAGTATTATCAGTATTTTTTTAATGTCATTTAATTTCTCCCTTTTTTAAACCTGAAAATAAGCCCCTCACCATCAGGAGACTCGAAAACTACACTTGATCTAAACAGTTCATAGACATACGCACGTGTTCCAGTATTTTCGAGCAATGCATTGTGGGACTTCAAAATGGAGTCCTGTTTGCGGGAGTAAGTTGTGATATCCTCGATTATGTAGCCGTGCACCGTTATTATTTTTGAGGAGACATTTATATTAAGACTGTCCCGTATCGGTGTACGTTATGGGGGTTTTGTGCTTCATCAGAGGAGCCTTCACGGCCGCCGTCGGTTTCAGAAAACACGCCGGTTTGTCCGTGAAGCTTCTCTCCGGTGTTTCAGCTGCAGCGGCGGTTAGTGTCAGGAGGTACAGCCAGGACAGCCGTAAAAATGTCCCGGCACAGTTCGTGTGTTACCACCTTCCAAACAGAACCCTGCTGAAAATCCAGGGATCGGACACAAGTGCGTTCCTCCAGGGGATAATAACCAACGACATGGCGCTGCTGGAGGAGCCTGAACACAGAGTCATGTACTCTCACATGCTCAATGTCCAGGGAAGGACGCTGTACGACATCATGTTGTACAGGTAAGAGTACACTTTACTGCACTGTTTAAACCCTTATGTCAGCTGTTGTACAAAATGCAAAGGAAGTAGCACACAAACCAGCAAATAACAACAAAACTGCGCAACACCTGTTATCTGACCGGAAGTGACACTTCCATGGTCTGAGAAAAATTAGCAAAGAGGCCCTATGTGGTGAAAATACAGATATTTATGTCTTTTGTGGCTGATATAGACTTGTAAAGTATAAGCTGTTGAGATGTGAATACATTTACTTACCTCAACCCTCTCACAACTAGATAGACTCTAGACATGGGATTTTGGGCTTTGTGAAGGGAGCCGGATCTTGAGGAGCCGTTAAAAAGACTGGCTCATTGTTATATTCATTTACTTTAGAAGTCAACCAGGAGTTACTCATTTTTATCAAGGAAACAATCCCAGGTAGCAGTTATAAACTACAATATGAGTCAGAATACTTCAAACTCACACATTCCACCCATATATACTCCACTGAGTTTTATTTATATTTTTATATACATTTTGTTCTTATTTATTATTTTTATATTTTTTTCTGTATTTTTAAAATGTTTTTGTGTGGTGTACATTGTTTTCGTTATGTTTTCTTCATATATCTATAATATATAGTTTATTGACCCAGACTTGAAAGGGATATTTTTGTGGCAAATTTTGCCTTGTGCTCTACTTTGTGTGTCATTCCCAGAAAAATGCTGCTACATTTCCTTTGACTCTGGCTCATTTTGCGTTTTTATTTTTTTTTTAATATCTCCTCCTTCCTGATAAAGCTATAAATGTGGCTCCGTTCCAGTCTCCAGCCAGTCAGACTCAGGCGGCGCTCACTCTCCTCCTCCTCTAGGTTAGCTGCACTTATAACTGTACTTACATGAGTGGAGCGTGCTGTGGACAAGTCAAACTTAGTGATGTAGTCGTTCATGTGAAGGCAGCGTGATCAACTCAGACTCATGGGGCACACAGGTGACACATGAAGAAAGTGTGGGAAGTTTGTATATACGAACGGCTCGCAACTGCGATCCGGTTCCTATTGTTCTCTTAAAAGAGTTGTTCAAACCACTGACTCGTTTGCAAACGTCACATCCCTAATAGACTCCCAGCTTTATAGCCCAATGAGGACTGTAAAGCTGACGGATGAAATCTTTAATAAAAATTGACTGCGCTGAGCACAGGCATGTGTTATGCATGTGTACGTTATGTACGGATACTGAATTGTGTGACCTAAATATGTCGTGGAATTGATGGGACTTGGAAACACCCTCACAATTTAAAGGGGAACTTCGTTTTTTTCCAACCTGGGGTGTGTTTTCATTTGTCATTTCATACATGTGAGTGATGGAGAAATGAATTTTCGACATAGCTCCAGTATTTAGCCAGGCAGGCAGCTTAGCACCTCAGCTAGCAGCTCGGCTAGCGAAAAGTATGGGGCAGCTGGCCCCCCACGTCAAAGTCCGCCCTAACGTGCTTTTTGCCCCACACTGACCGGCTCAGATAGTCTCAATGAGTGTCCCACAACATACTAGAGATGAGAAGTGAATGAAAACCTCCACATTACCTGGCGATCGCTATTTGTTGTGGTCTGTATCCAAATCTCAGGACGCTAGAAAGCAAATCTCGTTCCGAAATCGCGTGATAGCTCACGCCAACACCAGTATTTTGCCGCGAGCTATCGTGCGATTTTGCGAGCTATCGCACAATTTCGGAACGAGATTTGCTTTCTAGCGTCCTGAGATTTGGATACAGACCACAACAAATAGCAATCGCCAAGTAATGTGGAGGTTTTGGTTCACTTCTCATCTCTAGTATGTTGTGGGACACTCATTGAGACTATCTGAGCCGGTCAGTGTGGGGAAAAAAAGCGCGTTAGGGCAGACTTTGACGCGGGAGGCAAGTTGCCCCATACTTTTCGCTAGCTGAGCTGCTAAGCTGCCTGCCTGGCTAAATACTGGAGCTATGTCGAAAATGCATTTCTCCATCACTCACATGTATGAAATGACAAATGAAAACAGACCCCAGGTTGAAAAAAACCGAAGTTCCCCTTTAATCAGTTGTTCCTTGTATCATTTTTAGAGGAATAAGTCCGCAGCGGTCGATTTGTAGTAGGATCGCAATCGTGATCATCAGCAGGCAGCTGGCGTAGTGTTGACTTGTCATAGTTGCAGTGACACCATGGCTCCATCTCACAATGATACAGAAATCCTCAACAAATCTATGAATCCAGACTAAAAGCCGCATCACTGCCAAAATCTGATGAGATGGTCCCTGTGTCATTTCTGACCTTCCCTGAATTTTATTCAAATCTGTTATTCCGTTTTGGAATAATATTGTGCACAGACAAACATACACCGATCGTCATATAACTCCGCCGCATTCGTTGGCGGAATAATTACATTTTATACTTTGAAAGACTAATTGAAGTGAGTACGCCTCTGTGCAGTGTCGCTTAAATGTCAGTTGATTGAAAACTGTTTCACCTATCAATAATTGCACCACTTCTAAGGTGACAAATAGAGTATGTCCTCTATTTAACAATCAAAAGCAAATACCTTGAAAAGACTGTAGTATTGAAAATGCATGCCCCAAAGTAGAAATCCATTGCAACAACAGTGAATCTACCTGTCGTTGCAATGAATTGATGTACACATAAGTTAGAAAACCTGTGACCTTTCAAACAAAATTAAGTTAGTATAATTACTAACTTAATTTTAGTAATTACATGACCACACTTGCAAATGATCGATGGCCATCAGAACCCTTCTCAGTTTTTTACCTGTGTCTTGTGTCTATCTACATGTTGTTTCCGCATGGAAAAGAACTTCTGGAGGAGCTGAAAAATGTGATTGGTAGAGGACACAAAGATGGAGGGATACACAAAGAAAAATAACCAACTGAGAATCTGTCAGAACAAAGTTACAGCAGTAATCAGGAGATATAAAGTGAGCAATAGTACCAGGAATCAGAGCTGCAGGGCCCGATCCTCCAAAAAGACCACATGAAAAATGTGCTCCTTGCACAATGTAGCTTTTGATAAACAGACACACAATGGAAATCAACCTGTGAGAGCTCAGACAGTGCAAAGGACATTGTGTAACATCACCTTCCATGGATAGTGTGCAAGGAAAAAAACCTGCTGCAAGATTAAGCTTTCCTAGAGAGCATCAAAGGAAATCTGATAGATGTTGGAAGCGCATTGGTTGGTCAGGTGAGGCCATAGCAAATTTATTTAGCTCAGATGGGGACCAACATGGCTACCTCAGTGAATGCATAGTCTGTGCAGTGAAGCACGGAAGCTGAAGTGTGATGATATTGGGCTAAAAAAGTGCATAAGGTGTTGGAATGGTGACAATTAGATGAGGACACCATGAATACCAGTGGATATACCAAAATAATAGCTGACAAGATGACTTCCAGGCTGCTGAAACTTGGCAGAAGTTGAATATTCCAGCATGATAATGATCCAAAGCACGTTGTTATGCAAGAGGCTTTGAAGAAGAATGAAGTGAAAAGAGATAAAGAGATTAGTTAGAATAACACAAATGGTCCAGCAAAGAACAGATGAAAGAGTAGTCTCTTAAGAATGACAGAATCTGTAGAACCTCCAGAAATGGTTGCCTGTATTTTCAGTACGTGTTTCATTTTAAGTAAGTACATACTGTATTGATCAACTTAGAAGTGATGTAATTACTGTGAAGTGGTATGATTTTGAATACTCTGTTTAGTTGGTGTTGAACAGGGCTATACTTACCTCTGTGTGTTGTATTTGTAACTGTAGGTATCCAAAATGGCATTGTCTCTAGTCTTTATGTATTGTGGATATTTCAAATTACATTATTGATATCTGTCATCAAAATGATGACCAAAAACAAGTAAACTGTGGACATGTGAAAAGAGACTTTATCCCAGTAAGACTTCCATTGTGGGAAATGCAGCTGTAGCTACACAAACTGATTCAACTTTATTGTCAGCATACGCTGAAATTCATTTTGCACCCTAAAGGCAAACTTTGGCTTTTCTTGTGAGCTGAATTTAGAAGTCCAATTAAAATGACTGGCAAAATGCACATAAAAGAGGTGTCCTTGTGGATCTGAAATGTACACTGAATTACAGATATCTGGAATACAAAACCACTTAGGGTGTTAAATGTTTTAATGGCTTGCCATGGCACACCTTTGTTGTTTTATTAGCACACAGACCACAGGTGTTTCCGATCATAGCTCCCACAGGGGTCACCTAACCAGACAAAATAAGTGAAAACACCAGTGTGGCATTTCAGGGTGGATTTTCCTTTTATGAGGCACTCAACTTGCTGTATTTCCTTTCAGTCTAAAAGAAGCCGAGGGAGGGAACGGTGTTTTCCTGGAATGTGACAGCACAACAAAGGACTCGATCTTGAGACACTTGAAGGTGTACAAAATCCGCAGGAAGGTCGACATCAGCCCCTGTCCAGACCTCTCTGTGTGGGCGGTACTTTCACAGCAGGGTCAGGAAGTCAGTAAACCTGAGCTTTCTTACCCTGAAAAAGCTCTGGTATGGGAGGCTGATCCTCGAACTCAGCAAATGGGCTGGAGATTGGTTTTGCACTGCCAAGTTGACCCCTTGGATATAATTGCATCGTGTCAGAAAGGAGACACAGAGGAGTATCACAAACATCGCTATGCAATAGGTAAGACCAGACCAGTTTGCAAATTGCATTAGAAGACAAAGTTAAGTAATTTGGATTTGTCTGAGCACATGTTCTAGAAATTTTGTGACAAGTTTTGTTTGTTTCCTCTGCTGTCATTGTTGCCTAGGACTTCCAGAGGGAGTCGAAGACCTTCCTCCTGGGGTTGCACTGCCACTAGAATCAAATCTCGTCTACATGCAGGGTATCAGCTTTAGCAAGGGCTGTTACATCGGCCAGGAGCTTACAGCCAGGACTCATCACACTGGGGTGATTCGGAAACGCCTGATGCCAGTGCGCTTGTCAGCTCCGGTTCAAGACCTCGAGGAAGGTGCCACGCTGCAAACGCAGTCAGGCAAGCCAGCTGGGAAGCATCGAGCAGGCGTAGGACAACTGGGTCTCAGCCTAATCCGCATGGCTCATGCCAAAGAGGTGTTGACGCTCAAATCTTCTGACGACTCCACAGTGACACTTGAGGCCTCTGTGCCAGACTGGTGGCCTAAAGATGTCAAAATCAGCTGAAGAGGAGGATGTTTTAACATTCCCTAAAATGTGACATGCTTCAACGTGACAGACTTCTAATAGGCAGAGCCCTGCTTATGTTACACTGTCATTGCTTAACCGATATGTGGCACTACTCCATATTTTTGAGTATTTGTTTTGTTTGCAAAAAAATCTATTTCAGAGTGATTTTCCTACATTGTAAAGTGTTATTTATCACAGATGTGTTGTATCTCTCCACATAAGGTATACATAAGGTGATACAGTAATGGTGGTTATTCAATAAATATGCAAAGCAATACAAAACTGTTTTTTTTGTATTTTATTTTTCCATTTTATCTTTCAGTGCAAAAACTATTTCCAGACATTCATAAGCAACATTTGAGATTGCAATAACATCTTTGTCATCACCTCACAAATTGGCACTTTTCATTCAAGCTATTTCCAGGCGAATATTACGGTTGAGAGGCAGAACACATTGAACACATTATTCCTGGTAAAGGAGATGCTGCCCTCTTGTGGATTGAATGGTGTCTCGAATTTGCTGTAACATGGTTTCTGGCTGCAAAGTCAATGTTGAATGATCGAGCCGCTTAAAGTCTTCATTGCACAGGAGGCATTCAATTATGTGAGCCACTCTTTGCAGGTCAAAGGCAGCATGGTAAGGTCCAAGCGTGGTGAGGGTCTCTGAGAGATGTCGTGAGTACTCGGAGGAATCCCCAGAGGAACAAGCATTCAGGAAAGTCATTCGGTTGTCAGCGATGATTTTTAGGAACGAGGCAAATTCCCCATAGTCTATACCAGAGCAGGCCTTCATGATGACCTGGAATGAAACAGCCAACCATAATCACCATTATATACTTTGCAGCAAATTTTTAGATCAAAGCTTGACTGAACAATCGTGGTCGGTACCTGGCAATGCTGGTGCCATGAATCCATTGTGTTTCTCCATTCGTCTATTTCTTTTTGAACAGATGACAGCTCATTCTGAAGGAACTGCCACATGATGTCAATGTTGCAACCATTCAGCCAATTATGATTAATAGAGATGGTGTCCTCCTGTGGGGGCAAAAAATAAGTCTGGATCTGAGCACATAATTAAAACTTCTTACATCTGTAATAAAGGAGACTTTTCACATTAGTGTTACGTAATATACTAAAACATAATTTGACATTTCAACTACTGTGATTTGCCTACCAGTGCAGTTCTTACCAGATTATAAACTTGATGATGCCAGCCACTGGGCACGAAAATGATTTCACCAGCTTCTTGGATAATTTCAAGAGGCTGACAGGCTTCTTCATAGTGTGGAAAGAGGCCTCTGTCTTTTAGTTCAGCTGATGTAACATCATATGGGAGGTTGCCATGAGTGTCTCGTAAAAAGTCCTCCTGACCTGGAGGATACAGGAGCCACTTCTTTCGGCCACAGATGTTTGCAGACCAGCTGTAGGAACGGAACACGTCAGCATGGAACGGGGTCCTGGTGGCAAGAGAGAGAGTGACGCTGTATGAAAAATCAAACACTCTATAGTATATACATACCGTATATATAAAATTTGGGTTTTGCCAGCATTATATTTAACATCTTAAGACCTGACATCCACATATGTTTATTATCAATACTCTTTTTTTTTCAAAAAGAGTGTATTAATAATAATATAACAATAATAACAATATAAACATATATATATATATATATATATATATATATATATATATAATAAAACATAATTATCAGATATATATTATTCATTTATTATATTTATTGGTAACTCCTTGTTCCAAATAACTAGAAGAAATCTAAAATACAAGCCCAACCAAAGCTCGGGTCTTCAGAGGTTAATTTTTCATACCATGAGCCTTTCGGTCCCATGTAGACAAACCGGTAGTCGTCCACTTCAAGTGTATCCCAGTATTCATTCAGCCAGTCAGAAGAAAAGTAGACTGGTGTGGTGTAAACATTATGTTCTGGAAAGTCCCTGTAGAGTAAAATAAGAATCATCACATTTTGCGTATGGTGCCAACATTTTCAGCTGAATTTTAAGTAAGACTGATCAACTTTGATGTAATTTAATAATTGAGATGTGGTACAATTTTTTAATAATTTAATGTTTAGTAGATTTTGAACATTTAGTGATATTACATACTTCTGTTGCATACCGATTTAAATAGTAGATGTTAAACAATGTGTTATTACTCATAAGTGGATATCCAAAATGGTATTTTCGTCTATCTTGGATATTCAAAATGACATAGATATCTGTGATGGAAATTCTGATTAATAACTGAACTATAGATATCTAAATGGGAGTTTTTCCTAGTAAAATTCTACAACAAGAAATGCAGTTGTAAATGCAGGATATGATTCAACTTTATTGCCACTTTACATTGAACTTCCTTTTGCATTCTATAGACCAGCTTAACACACATTTACTAGTTGGGTTCACATGAAAAGTCCCTGTAGTGCAAGCATTTTAGTCAAATGAATATCCCTTTGATACCTTGACATGTGCCAGTCTTTAAGATAGAGGCATCCTTTGGGTGATGAGTGTCCATTCTGGATGTATTCCTTCCAGTAGTGTATAAATTCTTTAAAAGGCATAACTTGCTTGGGGTTGGCATTGTATTCCTTTGCATTGCAGTTTGCCACAGGAACAGGAGTCTCATCTGTGAGAAATAACAGTAACAAAACAGTTCACACCGTATCAGTTATTGCAGCTGTTACATAATCATGTATTGTCGCTTTACGCATTAGTAAGAGGCGTATTTACCAAACTCCTGCAGCAATTTCTGGAAATTAGGTTTCCCCTCCTCAGTCACCCACTGTTTTCTACACTTCCAGTCCTCTGTGAACCTTCTTGAAAACATGCATGGGTGGTTGGGTAGCAAGTATTTCTTGAAAAACTTCGAATAGCTGAGCTCCTTGTCGATGTAATCTAAAAAATGTGAAGACCAAAATTGCTCATACGTCTGCCTGGGTATTTTGACCAGGCTGCTGCAGTTACGGTACGCCTCCCTGTCCATGATGGTAAACAAGGCAAGCTGGCTAGCTAGTTAGCAAGCTTAGCTGTCACGCCTCGGACAGCAGGAGACAGTAGGAAGAGCGAGCTGGCAGGTTGGTTTGCCATTACATAGCGAACGTGGTCTCGCTTTACCGTCAAATTTAAGACCTAACAGTTTGGCTAGAAAACAGAAAACACCGCGCTAAAACGCATTTTCTTCTATTTTGACAACAGGTCACTACATATGACAGCAACCGGACGACTGCGGGTTATGGTTCCGAAACGACGCACATGTAAAACCGTAGCTGTCTATATTTTAACAAGACTGTTTATGCATATGAACGTTTCGATTTCTTTGATACGAATACAATCTTAGCTCATTCCTAAACCGTCGCCCTAGCTAACAATAATTATTTTCACCAAAACCTTGTCATGATAGTGTTTGGTGCCAACAGAGTCGGACAGTAAATACAGACGTACTCCGGTCTGATATCACTTCCGTAATAAACATTACAGTTACTGAGAAGACTGCGAGGGAACGTAATGCTCAGCACTGATGTGGTGTGGAACTGATATCATTTTACCAAGAGCAAGTACCAAATGTTAGAAAGATTGTAACGTTATGATGACGCACGTGTAATGCGCTCAGCTGGATAGAGAGCTGAAGTTGTCGGTGTGAACGCCTCAACTGAGCTCATCTGCAGCCTGGATTACACTCTGAAGAAAGTATGTTCACCATCAAGACAGAGAGATCCCTCAGCATCACATCCTCATGGTGTAGATTACAACAGCACCACTGACTGCATGTGAATCACATTTATGTAACACTATCTCTGATGTATCCTTCTTCTAGGTAAATCTGTGTATCTCCTTTCAAAATGAGCCGGGACACTGCCATCCACAGCTGGCCTGGCTCCTATTACATCAACAGTGAGAAGCGGTGGGAAAGTGGAACCCTGTCCCTCACCAGAAGCACGGTGCGCTTCGTCTCCAGCCAGAGCAAGGAGAGTCTTGCCAGCTTCCGTCTCTCCCGAATCATGGAGATCAAGATGGAGTCGTCTAGTTTCATCTTCAGCACTCTCACAGTGCTTGAAGAGGGCAATGTGAAACATTGGTTTGGTTCCCTAAAGCCCAACAGGGTGGTGGTTTATAATGTGTTGGAGCATTTCTGGAGAGAACGCCTTCTCTCTCCCAGTTCAGAGGCCCGGGGAGCTGAGTCTCAGCCCTCTAAAGGGAGAGAGCTGATCAACCTGGTGGCAGGAGCCCAGAGAAGACTGGAGGACACTGGCAGAGTCCTCAGCCACCAGGGAGAGCAGTTTGACAACATGATGCAGGGTCTGGAGAAGATTGACTCCGACTTGGGCGTGGCTGACAAGTAATTGTTTTTAAATTTTCTTACTTATGCAATGTTTGCTCATGTCTTCTTCATGTTGTTTAGATATATCATTAACTTGTATTACTTAAATAGGCCTAATTAATTGCTCACCCTGACCACTTTGACTTGCAGACTTCTGTCAGAGCTGGAGTCTCCCTCCTGGTGGCCTTTTGGCAAACTCCCCTGGAAGGCTCAGCAGGAAGCTAAGGCTGAGGATGCTGCAAGAGCTGCAGCTGCTGCTGCTGCTGCTTCAGCAGGCAGGGGGTCTAGTAGAAATAAGGTGATCAGTAGCATCCCAGCAGTTGTGTCCAAGGGTGGAGACTCGGACTTGAAGCCTGGTTGTTTGCTGGTGCTTGTGTCCTCACTGGAAGCGCGAGACACAAACTGCCAACTCCTACACCGATTTGAACGAAATGAAATTGATGAAATCAGGGTGCACAGTCCCTATGAGATTTCTGTTCGACAGCGTTTTATTGGGAAGCCCGATATATGTTACAGGTTCCTGTCTGCCAAGATGCCAGAGGCACTGTCAGTCTTAGAGATGCAGTACAAAAAGAAGGTGGAGTTCACAGGCGAATACACAGCTTTCAAGGCTACTCCACTTTCATCTCCATGTGACACAGAAGGGAAAACCTGGAATGAAGGTAAGGAAAAGATCAAATAAAGCCACTGTAAGATCAGTGTTGTTTCCATGCCTGGTATAAGTTTGGCCACTGAGTGGCAGTAAAGGTCTATGTTTCCACCTTTAGAAGTGTGCAGCCACATGTAAAAACATTTCATCATGGTTATTGGTGTCTCTCCTTGACAGAAATGTAGTTTCATGAGTCACTTCACCCCAATTGCCTCAGTTGCTGTACTTTGAGTTTATTGTCTGGTTTCCTCATAAACAACATATGTGTTCTGTACTTTTTCACCATCTCCACCCATGGAGTCAGGTTTGCTGCAGAAGTGCCAAGAGACAGAGCTTCCACTGGAGGTCCCAGTAGGAGAGCTGTCCCAGTTGCAGGTGCATGTCCTCCAGCCATCTGTCAGTCAAGCTGAGGCCCAGGAGCTCAAACAGGTGAGAAACTTGGACTCTCACTGCCTGTGCAAAAATATGACTGCACCATTGTGGAGGTTTCTCATGTTTGTGTATACTAGAGAAGTAATACAAATGAAAAACCCATGTGTGCAGGCAACAGATTGTCTCATGGTGTTAGCTGTTATCGTAAATAATCCTATGGTTTTAGCAACATGTATTTTGATATTTCCATTCCAAACCACAATACACTATAATGGCTTTTATTTTTCATCCTGTATGTTTAAAATGTTATTTGGTGAGACCACAAACCAAAGTCCATCCTAGTTTTAAGAGAGGAAAAGAAACATGGTCAGTTATTTGGCCAGACTGTACAGTGTCTTTCCATTCAGAACCTCACTACATCGAGAGTCGTCACAGACATGGTCTGTGGTGGCAACATCTACATAGTGACGCAAATTCAGACCTATGATTCGGACAATTTTTTATTTGTGTGTGTGTGTGACTCACTATTACAAGTTGCTTAGGCTGAGATCTTTCATGTAAAACCTTCAGCAAGGACTTTTTGTTTAATCATACCATTACCACTTATCACCAAGGTTCTAAGATGTGTTGCCAAGATCATATGATAGCTTACCTGGATCACGGGCAGACCAAAACGTTGTAATCACTAATGAGAAGTAATTGTACAGATATTATAAAAAAAGGGAAAAAAATTGTATATTTGGGTTGTTTCCAATTAGAACTTCACCTAAATCAAAGCTGTAATTTTGAGGCAGATACTGATATTGTAGAGTTGAAAAATATATTGGTCAGACACTACTGTTCAAAAGTTTGAGGTCAAAAACTCAAACTTTCATTCATGTGCTAACATAATTGTACAAAGGTTTTCTAATCATCAGTTAGCCTTTCAACACCGTTAGCTAACACAATGTAGCATTAGAACACAGGAGTGATGGTTGCTGGAAATGTTCCTCTGTACCTCTATGTAGATATTCCATTAAAAATCAGCTGTTTCCAGCTAGAAAAGTCATTTACCACATTAACAATGTTTAGACTGTATTTCTGATTAATTTAATGTTATCTTCACTGAAAAAAAACTGCTTTTCTTTCAAAAATAAGGACATTTCTAAGTGACCCAAACTTTTGAACGGTAGTGTATATTAGAAGATATTCGTTGTTTTACATAAACACTTATCCTAAACAAACTTTTAGAGGGATCCTTTAAACAAAATTTTTAAGGGTGAATAAGATATGTACTTTACACTTTACATTAGTGCCCATTTTAGGCACATGTCTGCAAATTTTTTTATATGTTTAGGAGAGCAGCCAAAGCAAAATGGAAAACATGCATCTTAAGGAACAAAGCGGAAAAGTTGTCAGACGTCTAAGCCTACGACTAAGATATGATTCACAAATACATGATATTGGTTCTGATAAATACTGAGCGTTTGCCTGTGGCCTCATTTCACTTACCTTTGTTGCAATGTTTTCAGTTGTGGTGTACTTACTTAAAAGTCCTTCCTCATGGCGTTTTTTTTTTCTCGTCTACACACTTCAAAAGTAATATCTCGAATGAGTCATTGTTATCACATTATACCTAAAATTTAGCAAATTATTACGTACAATAATAGTCAGAGGTTCACCGCTGGTTTTGTCTAAATAATCATTTTTCAAATACTTTTATCAGAGCAATGACAACACTGGGGCAATCACAAAGCGTGTTTATAAATGGCGTATTGTCTGCAGCTGATAATGGTTCACATTTCAAAGGCTGCCAACTTTGAGTTAATGCCATGCTCCTGTACACACCCTGCTTTAGACGTAATTCAGGTCAAGATTAGAATCTACTGTGGAGCAACTTGTACAGAGAGCCACTCAGTGTCATGTCCTGACCTAAGTGCTGTGGCAAATATTCCCTTTTGTGTCAGTATTTATATATAATTGTTATTGTTTGAAGTTGGAAATTCCTTCTCGTTAGCAGCACAAACTGGTTCACTCATAAGACTGATCAAGGGTTATTTTTAGTTTTGCGTACTGGACGTCTCCTAATTCACAGCCCTGTAGTACCCCGCTAATGCAAGACACTGGGAATTGTAGCTCATATATTTTTCTGTTAGTTCCAGCCTAAATGTTTAATTTTAGGGCTTTCTACATGACTTAGGTGCTCTAGCCATTGTATAAGCAGTAGCTAAAAATATTCATCACCTGTGTTTTTCTATGACACACCAAGACTCTTGTGAATGTTAACTGCAAGGTGTGATTCAGTAATGTCATCCCTGTTTAAACTGTAGAGTTGCAGACCTGAGTGAGTGAATACAGTTGTTCCTTGGTGTGTTTTGACATACTATCTGTTTTTCACATGGCTGCCTGTAGCTGTTTTTGTGCTCAGTTGAAATGTTCATATAAACCAGCCAGTGAAAACTGACATAATGTCAGTGGCTGTGTGTGGGGGCACGTGTAGCATAACATAATACTAGTTTAGAAACCATGGTGGTGGGGTTTGAAGTAAGTGTTTATTAGGTTTTACTTGGCACATCACAGTATATTTAAGCTGTTCCATTAACCGTAATGTGTACAGTTGTGAGACCATATAATATAGTCGCAATATTCCTTAAACCCACTGAAAGTAGAAAACAAACAGTATAGCATATCCGTTATCCCAGGAGACGAGCCAAAAGTTAGCTCTCTGCATATTCTCAAATTTCATCTGCAGTATGAAATAATATCACACTGGAAACATGAATAACTTTTTGCATCAAGGTTGGTGCGGAATTATAACATCACCTTCTGATCTGTAGACTTTAGGCAGCGGGGTATTGCCTTTATAAGCAAAGTGAAGAAGAGCTCTGAATTCAAGCCGCTGCTCCTAACATGTTTGCTTTCTAACTCACTGACCACATCTTTACGCCCCCCCCACATGTGGTCCACATGTTGTACCCTGAAGTTACTCACCACTTTGGTGTAGTTTTAATAATAAAAAATCTTTTATTACTGTCTTGTTTATAACACCCCGGACGCTACGAGACTTTGACTAAACAGCTTTTTCATATCATGTACCATCTTCAAAAAAAAAATAAAACAACCAAAAAAAACTCTTAAACTAGAAACATTCATATCCATTAATGAGTTTAAGAGTATCATAAGGAATACAGTGAAGAAGGAATGTCAATACCTTTCATTATAGCTGTTGTTCGTGGGCTGCACAGTGATGTAGTGGTTAGCACTTTCGCCTTGCAGCTAGAAGATCCACTGTTCACCTCCCGGCCTTCCTGGCATCTTTCTGCATGGAGTTTGCATGTTCTCCCTGTGCATGCATGTGTGGGTTTTTTTCTGCAGGTACTCCAGCTTCCTCCCACAGTCCAAAAACATGCTGGGATTAATTGATTGTTGTAAATTGCCTGCAGGTGTGAGTGCAAGTGTGATTGTTAGTATATGTAGCCCTGTGATAGACTGGTGACCTGTCCAGGGTGTCCCTTGCCTTCGCCACAAGTCAGCTGGGATAGGCTCCAGCGACCATATGAGTTGAGCGGTGTGTAGATAATGGAAAGATTATGGATGTTTATTGTTTATTCATGTATCTGTTTTATATAACTTTTAAATTTTGTAAGGCTTCTACCTCAGCCAGGTCTCCCTTGTAAAAGAGATCTCTAATCTCAGTGGGACTTCCTGGTTAAATAAAGGTAAATAAAATAGTTATCCATGTTCACTGAGGGTTGGTGGCCTCCGTTTGTTTGTACTAACTGGGTTGTGTGCGCAGATGCTGATGCAGCTGAAGAACCTTGCCCTGGAGGCAGAAACGGAGCTGGAACGGCAGGACGAAGTTCTGGACGTCCTGACAAGCTCGACGGACCGAGCCACCATGCACATAGAGAAGCACACCTGCCGCATGAAAAGACTGCTGTAGTCCTGACGGCTCCGAAGACACATGCGATCGCCATGTCCCTTCTGAGAAACGTACTGTATGCCCCCTCATTGTCCACACAGTTTTGGTACAGTTTGAGAACACTGAAATACAGCAGTAGAGACTTGCATTTAGTCACAATAGTTCATAGGATTTTTACTGCATTTGTTGGTATGATCACAGTGATGTCTGGGAAGTGCAGCACTGAAGATATTCACAAAAATGAAACTTGGCCATCCATGGTCAATTTAAGAACATACCTAAGAGGAATTAGTAAACACGTGGACTCACACTTTTCTCTAATGTTTCTTTGTGACAATAACTAACACTTTTGCTAGCTTATGTCATGTCAAATCAAAATTTCTTCTTTTTCGTTAGTTTATTTGAAACAGACTCAGTGTCTGAGTGAGATTAATCTTTGTGAACAGTACACTTTCTCAGTGCATGTCTTGCAACTGCGGCTAATATTGCTACCATTGCATTCAGCTTGTATGCAATAGGCTACATGACACTTTGAAAACCCATTCTTACTTAAGGATTTAGAATAAGGGAACAGTGAACTTGATCACCAATCGGTTGAAAGTCTATGGAAGCGTAGGCGAAAACTAACAAACAGGCATCGGTATAGTGTAACCATAATAGGAACATGACTATCGTTAGGTAGAAAAAAATCATCTCCCCCTTGGTTCAGCATCCAGTAGTGAGGCTCATTGCTTGGCTCTGGCTATTAAATCCCTATGAAAATATTAGCGGGGGCAGCCAATGAGAGACCACACCCATGTCAGAGTTCTAGTAACTCAAACTGATTGCTGCTGTCACCTGAGTGGTAGCTGAGGGACTTGCATGAAACCTCAGTGCATGTCATTGTGAAACCAGCGGGTGAAAAATAAGCTGATAATGTTTGTATCGGAGGAGACACACAGCAGTTTAAACCTTCCACAAATACAGTGGACAACAAAATGGACGTTTAGAAAGAAAGAAAGCAAACAGCTGGTGCACTTACTAACTGCATGTTGTTTCTGTAGGTGTTACTTACAAGACAGGTGTACGAATGGTGGATAAACCTGATTTGAGCATACAAACTAAAGCTTTCCAATATAAATAAAAGTAATAAACTGACAGGTGAGGTTAGTCCATGTCTGTGTCTCTGATGAGGTGCAGCCATTCTTCCTTTTTATAACCATTTCTGTCCTGTTAAAAACGTCTTTCTCAGGTCCTCGGTGTCACTTCTCCTCTCTGGACACAGTTTCCCTCTACGCTAAATGTTGCATGTCTCAGTATTACTGCTTTGTATGGCAGCAAGTGCAAATATCCCATCTTCATCGATATAAAGCAGAAGGCTGTAAATGTGTAATTAAGTTATGAAACTTGTGAAAACAGAATAGAGAACACTCCCTCTCTCTTTTTTCTTTTTAGAATATTATCGCTAAAATACTTTAAGTTAAGATCCACATCTCCTGTATATGCCTGATGCTATTCTAGATATGTATTATCTGTAAATGACTGACAAATGTATTGTAATTCTGTAATTTTATTGTGCTCTGTTATCACTGTGAAATTGTAATTAGCCATTAGGTGAACTTGCGATATCTGTACCAAGTTTAAAAATGATCTCAGTGCTTATTTTTGTTGATATTTTATCTTGACACTGGATTAGCTTTAAATATAAGGGAAGTCCATCTGCGTCATTGTAAACATTGAGTGAGTTCCCTTTTATCAGCTTGGTCGTCGTCACCATTTGAAGTCTGTAAAAGCATATGATTTGCAATAAAACTGAAATGAGTTCAATGAGTTGTCTCTTTTTTGTTTTAAAGCTCTTATAAGTCATCATCAATCAGTTATGATACACTGTAGTTCTCCACTGTAGAGCATTTTAACTGGATTCCTGTGTTGATTCTTATTCATCCATGTCAAGGTAAATCTTGGAGGTTCAGTAAAAAAAAACAAAGCAAATGTCTTTTAAGTTTTTAAAACTATTTCATCCAAGAGGCTTTGGTTGTTTAAAGCTTCAAACCTTTAGATTTTCAGTTGCCTAAAAGTGAAGTTGAGTTTTAGTGTATTATTTTGCTCCACTCACAGAATCTTATCAGCCTTTTTTAGATGTGGCTGTTTGAGCAACAAACATCTGATAAACCACTCGCATATTTCTGCAGGAGTTAATGGATACCAGCTTCTTAGGGTAAATTATGCCAGCATTGTGTTAATTTTTACTGTGGTCTAAATGTGCTTTGATATCCATCCGGTCCATCTAAAATGTGAACTAACCACGTAGGTGAGTTTTGAGCTTTGTTGTTAGTGAGGTCACACCCAAAACTGATGATAAAAAACACAAATATAAAGTCACTGTTTTTAATTTAAAAAGTACAGTCTTGAACACAATGTTGTATTATTGTTTACAGCCTTTTAATATCAGCTTGAGATAAGTGGCTTGGAAACTTTCTCCAAGGTTGAAGGTTAAGTGACTCAGATCTCAGGAACACTTCAGCGTAGTATTCTGACGTGAAATCATCGTTAAAGCCAGAGAAACAACGGAATTTATTCACTGGAAAACTAATTAGGTCTGCTGTTTGGAAGAAAACTGAGCCAGTAAAATGAGCCTCCTGAATTCTAACCAAGCTTTATTCCGTAACAAAAACTCATCAGGCAACGCCCCTCATAGTCAGCTCCCATGTGACAAATTGCAACAGAGAATATCAAAACACATGCAAACTAGAAACGGATGTTAATTATGGTTTCAGCCGCTGTGCCTGCTGTTGTGGGGAAGTGGCTCGCTTTATACCCTCTACTATTATAACATCCTGTTGGCACCAAGACTGTTGGCATCAGCTGACCCCCCCGTCGGGCTGCTTTCACCACAAGGAGCGACGACTTCGTATCAACAGTAGACCAGATTTGATTTGGCAACTGGCTGAGTGCTCAATTATGAATCAGGAAGACGTCTTACCTTTGAAGGAAGACCGACAGGCTCATTCAACAGTCTGCTTTCAGTTAGCCTGAACTTATCATTTGTATTAAACACAGCCCACCATGAAATATGTGATCCTGAGCACAAGAGGGATACCTTTGTGTCACATTATGAATTTTCTTTTTCTTTGCACAGTTGAATATGTTTTCAGTGTGGATCATTTGTTTTTGTTGATTTCAGTGATAAACACTCAGATTGTTGGAAGTCCCAAACTCCAGAAGCACACCACATGGTTATGTGAATTCCAACCCTTAAAAAAGGTTAGGGAAATAGTGCACACTCTGGCGTGGTTTTGAAGCAGCCTTGCAATACAAGGAAGTGGTGGCGGTCTCGTCTGACCACAGATACATGAGATCCGGCTTTGCCTTCCTAACGGATGGTATGGAGACACAAGGGATTTTGCTGGCCTTGACTTCCAAGTCTGTTTACTTGATAGTTCTGTGGTGAGCGCTCTCATTCAAGGAGCGTGTCTCCACTGATGGCCAATCAATCAACTCTTGCAAGGGAAAAAAAAATACAGACCAAGTTTGTGGGCACATGCTGGTTGCATTGCACTCCAAAATATGAAATCATGTGACTGCAATAGAAATAGGCTGGATTCATCATCCTCAGAAATGAGTTTTTTAATGTCTGTGTGTAAAACGTAAAGCACTTCACTCAATTCCCCTTGTGTTATTTGGCAATGTGTAAATCACAGCAAATATATTTTCAAATTACTCATGTTTTTATTTAAATAATGTGTTTTGATATTACACACCTAATTTCTGAGTAAATGATGTGGAGCAGACCTAGAATATTTTAATAAAATATTAGAGAAATTTCACTTCCACTGCTCTATTAGACCATGTCTGAGTCTAATGGTCGGATTTTTGACTCACGTCCTGGCCGGCCTCTTACTAGTGCAGGTGTTGTTGGGTTTCCTTTTGCTGAGGGAGTTTCTGGTTTCAGGAAATATGGCCTGTTGGTTAATGTTAGAGCTGGGAGAAAAACGTTTCTGGAAGGAAGGTGCTTGAGTCCAACCAGGGGGTGTATTTGTAGATTCAAACAAAAAGTGATATTATACTCCACATCAACATCGCCTTCTTGTCTCTAGCTATCAGAGTTGTAGCATTTTCTCTCTGCTTTCGTCAAAGATAGCCAATGTTCTTGTAGGTTCACATTTTACCATATTTGTTATGAACATACATTGTTTGCAAATACATAGTTCAGATTTGGATCTTTCTCTGTTTTAGTCAGACCATAACTGCGCACTGCGTGGCTGTTATTATGGTACTTTCCCAGATGCTGAGCTGCATGATGATATCATGTGCTGTTGCACATCGTTATGTTTTCCTTGGTCTTTCAGGCGCACTTTGGTTTTCTGGCTTTTGTTTCACAAATTTTTTCATGTCTGTACGACAGAGTTAACAGCTAGACAGCCAAACCAAACTCAGCTGTGGGTTTATACAGTAGTATCAGTCTCAAATCAAGTCCAGGTGAAGTCCCACATTACAGCCACCTGAACTCTGCAGAGGTGCTTGGCTTTTCTGTATTTGAATGGTGTATTATTTGCTTACTTGCGTATTATGACTTGAGGTGATATCTGCAAGTATGGCTCAGCAGAAAAGTTGATTCTTTTATAAGGTCTTAATGTGTAGCTATCAAAAGTGTAGAGAGCCGCACAAGATGTCACAAAAACTGCAGGAGACAAATAATGTAGAGACTGTAGTACATTGACAGGTAGGTACTTTTGCCTCTTTGCAGCTGTTTTGTAGAGTATTTTTGTTTGTTTGTGTCTTCCATAGGGTGTTTTTGCCAACTTCTTCTGATTATAGTAAATCCGATCGGTCACAACGTAGGAATGTGCTGTCATTCTCATCCCACGAATACAGGATTCATCTTGCTGACAATGAAACGGAACAACATCAAGCAAAACATGTTATTTTAACAATATTATGTGCCAACAGGATTCAGTAGAGGGCAGCAGTGAGTTGAAGAAGGTGTCTTATAGTTCATTAACTACAAAATTTCATTTCATCAAGACCTTTGTACTTTGAGTGAGGACAGTGGTATTGTAGTTCATTTACATTGTGTGTGTGTGTGTGTGTGTGTGTGTGTGTGTGTGTGTGTGTGTGTGTGTGTGTGTGCGCTGGTGGATGCAGCTGAGATACTCATGAAATACACATATTTATACTTGCTAATGTCTGAAGGCCTTTCACCCAAACGTGAAATAAATCGTCATTTGTTCTTCATTTCATGCACTTCATTGGATTTGTGGTTATATAGATGGACTCATTGATTAAAATTAAATGGTTGCCACACATTTAGTCCTTGCATAAGCACATTATTAGTTAAAACCAACAGAAATGTCTTTGGAGGCCTTGTTTATTTCCTTTGGGAAACCACTTCTAAAAATGTATCCCTCCTCTCTGTATTAGGTGAATGACAACATAACAGTTCAGAACTGTAGCTTTGGCAAGTTTGAGGGCTCCTTTTTGTGACAACTGGATTATGTATTCATTAAAAGCCCATCTATATAGCTCCCCAAACAGGTTGTCAGGCCATGAGCCAGCTCACACCGCATTAGTACTTTTACAAGCAGGCCCCCCAGAAACCTTCAGCGAGACTGTTTTTAGTGGCTCTTACTGCAAATGGAAACACTTAGCTCCCACAATAAATTACCCACCCGACTGATGCCACACTGCGCAGGACCCCCAGCTAGTGGCTGACAGACTATGGATTTATAATTCAAAATTAGATTCTCTTGGAATTTGCTGTGTTATAGTGACTTTGGGTCACATGAACTGATGAACTGAAAAAAACAGAATCACGCCAAGGTTGTTGCACCAGCGTGCAGCCTGCAGGGCTGGCGGTTTGATTAAAGTTAAGGATGTGTCCCCCCGTCACCTTGCTGGGGCTGACACTGGGGTCAATCCAGGATAAAAATAGGCTTCCTTGGTTACTCATTTTCTCTGGAAAGTAAATAGCCATTAGTGAAGCAGGCCAGTGATCTCAAGGGCAACACTAGTGTTCAGCCTAAGCTATTGTTTATACTGTAGTTGGATGATTAAAAGAGACAACTGGGTATAACAGGACCTGCTATTAAATAGAGCATCTATAACAAAAACAGTAATGATGGAACACAGTCCAGTGGGGTCAGGCTCAGACACTGTGGAAACATACTTGACTTAAACCTCTGTATTAAATGTCGAGGTGTATTAGGAAATAAGAGCCTCATCTCAGACCCTTGCTAAGGGTGTCCGTGAAATAATCCTAATTATCATTCCAGCAAACTTATGTGTTTAACCACCTGGTGATGTAATTGCAGCTGACCAAATAGATTGTTGTTGAAATATTGCCCTGCTGTTATAGGTACGTTGTGACAGCGTTGTGTGTTCACTGAGGGCCGGCGCAACCATAACAAACACAGCTGAATCTGGGGTTTACATTTCAGCAGGATGACGGCGCACGCAGCGTCTGGGTGGAACTTGGGAAAAGGAGCCTCGCCTGGCTCTCTGCCAGCATGGTAAGAACAGCCTTGTCAGTGGGACCTGTGAAGTTACTGTCCAGATGCACAAGTTTATTGAATGCAAATGGCTTTACATCAAGACATGGCAAAGTGGGTGAAGCCAAGCCAGGACAATAGACTGGCTCTGTAATGAGGGTGTGGACATTTTCTTTCAAGAACTTCCAAAGGGAAGTGGCCTAATACCATGTGCTGTGACTTTTGAAGGCAATGCAACCACAAATGGAAAAAATAATTGCAATCATCTTTGCTTTCAGAATGGATTTAATTTAGAACCAAAGCGAAGCTTCTGCTCTCATCTTGGTTCAAACTCAAACATGCCCTGTCTGCTACGGCTCAACTTTAAAGATTAGATTTTTCTTGTATGTTTTAACTTGAATATCTGATGAAAGATTTTTTTCTCTTAAATTCTTTCAGTTCATCGCAATTTGCAGAAGAAAGCAGCTAGCAACAAAATGAAAAAAAGAAGCCTTGGTTAAATGTACCAAATGGCATGCCCATAAGCTCATTCTCTCTACTTTTCTCAGTCTCTATAACACTTTCCCTTTTTGTGGGTTTATTTCCATAACTGCAAGGAATTTTTGGACAACACCTATTTTGTGGAAACTCCTTCCGCAATCCCAAATGGTTTGTCCACGTAACCTCAGGGGAGCCGCCAGCAACTATGTAATTGGAGAAGATTGAGTACACACAGCGAGACCATAGCCTGGTGAGCTATTGAGAAGCTGAAACAAAGATTACCAGATGTTTACCCAGCCCTGCCATATGTGAAGTGGATACTGAACTTATGTGTGAGCGGCAGACAGAAGGAGGGTGAACCTTTGACCCAGTGTCCATTACAGGTACAGAAAAACTGTACTGCCGATTGACCATGAAGCCAGTGCAAAACAATGACGTGTTACCCTGTTTGGTTTTCCTCTAAAAGGAAATCTAGTGTTCCTCAGGATATCACTCAGGAATCCCCTTTTTACTGATGGAAACCATGGAGCCGTCAAAACAGAGCTCTGTAATTCAGCTGCCTGCTTTCAATTAAAGCATTGAATATCAAAGACAATCACTCCCATTTTAATGTGCAATTTTTATGTGTTCCCAGTTTATTTTGATGGAAAATTTGTGGGTGGAGCACTTGCTAATTGGTATGGAAAACTTGCACCTGTGGTAGACCAATGTTTTCAAAGTCAGAAACATTGAATTTTTGCGTTCTTTTCTTCTGAGAAGGAGCCCGGCTTTATCCAAAAAAACAATTCCAGACTGGATCTGATGTGTAAGATTGTCTGGAACAATACAGTTACGCAGCGGTTGTGAGTTTTTCAGGCCTTGACATTCATCATGACTGTTAACCAACCATTTAACCGTCCATTTGCAATGAAATACTGGCATGGAAAATAAGCACAAAAACTTTATACCTTCCACTTCAAACTCTTACTAAATGTAAAAGATAATATTAGTGGTATGTTATGATAATAATAGTAAATGTACTTAAACCATCACCTGTCAAAATGGAATCTCAGCACGTATTACCTCATTGTTCCTGCAGCACATAAACATATATGGCATATTTGGTATTATGCCAAAGCTCTAATTCTTTAAAGTTGTAATGTGCACTGCTACACTTACATGTCATACTATACTTATTGCAGCTTTTGTCCAGATCTTTACAAAAAAAGGCTGTCTATTTTCTGCTACCGATGGTCCGGTCCGACCATGTTTCTGCTGGATGACTTTGTGTCGGAAATGTTTGCACCACGTTCCCCTCTACCGCTGTCAGCATCGACACACTCTGTTCATTTACCATTCTTCATATTAGCTGTCAGTCCACCTCAAGCTGGAAGCTGGAGTTTCCTGTCTGTGCTGCAACAGCTTTGGACCGTGACAATACTTGCCAAAGTTCTGCTAAAATCATGAGAATTGCTGCTTCATTTTACCAAAGGGCTTTCTACTTGTGTAAATATGATTAATGAGTGGATGTCTTGGCCCATTTTTTTTGTTAGCATTTGTCGGTTGGCATTACGGTGTCACTGCTGGGTGTTTTAGTGCTGTCCGGTAGGTCTTTTTGTGTGTAATGCTTTGGTGTCTGCTGGTTGCTAATTTCTGCCATTATGCGAATTCCATTAAAGAGAACTTTTGTTATTGTTACTACACAGCTGCTTCAATGCTGACGCTGCTTTTTTCTTGCAGGTCAAAACCTAGACAACCAATCTCAACTGTTCGCAAGATATTTGTTTCATGGTTACACTTGTTATTAACTGTATAGTGCCAATATGAAACGCACATTAAATGAGCATTGTATATGCTGTGTGATAAAACTGCACCTTTCAGAGTGGCCTTTTATTGTGGGCAGTCTAAGGCACACCTGTGCACTAATCATGGTGTCTAATCAGCATCTTGATATGGCACACCTGTGAGGTGGGATGGATTATCTCAGCAAAGGAGAAGTGCTCACTATCACAGATTTAGACAGTTCTGTGAACAATATTTGAGAGAAATGGTGATATTGTGTATGTGGAAGAAGTTTTAGATCTTTGAGTTCATCTCATAAAAAATGGGAGCAAAAACAAAAGTGTTGCGTTTATATTTTTGTTGAGTGTATGTTGGGGTTATTTTTCTGAGTGTATGCATGTGTATGTGGGGTGGATCTATCAAGACATTCCTCCCACTGGAGTGAGAGAGAAGTGGAATCACCAAGTCTATATATGTAACAAAATGAGTCACTCTCCACCCTCCTCTGTGGTTTTCAGGACTAGCAGGAGATCTATACGTAACTGTGGCGTTCTGTCATTAGTGGTGAGCTTTAATCTCCAAATTAGAGGGGCACATCATTAAATATTTCTTACATCTGCAAACAGGAAGACATATAATGACAGTTTTTCTTTTAATAAAACAGCTGGCTGACATGTACAGTGGCACAGTACGGTGAAATTATCTGGTTTTCTGCATTAATTTGTCCGAAAATACATTCTGTCATAATTTTAGGACAGGACTAATATGGTTAAGGTAAGAACACGCATAATCTTTAGCCACACATGCATCCCAAGGGAGAGCTTGGGTTTGTTGGCCACATTCTTAGGATGTCATGGATTGGGATGTTATTGGGTTGAGACACATGCTCTACTTGAACCACTGCAAAAGAATCATTTCTCCGTATGAACTCCTTCTGTAGTGGATTTACTTTGATGTTTAGGGTCATTGTTGTGCTCCATTAGCCAACTTCTAGAAGCTTCAGCAGGCAGACAGTACTATAAAATGATATAATACATTTTGACATCCATTTTGTCTTTGCTTACGGCAAGCTGTCCCACTCCAAGGCAGCAAATAACACCAAACCAAGGTTCTCACTGCACTGTATTTTGTAGCTGGGATGATGTGCAGTATGATGTTTTCCCAAACATGCCCTTAAGTGTGTAGTGATTGTTTCTTTTTTTGGCGTCTTGCCATGGACATTATGTTCCATGCAGCTACATGCCATGAATCTGATGACGACTCCAGATGTCGGCCAGTTGCAATAACTGTGATGTTGTGCCTTTTGTGTTACTTCAAGGGAAAGAATGAACAGTTTTAGCTTCAACACACGTCACCAACCTTGTTGAATTCCAGGTCTGACTGCCTGACAATTAGTTTCTACTGGTGTCATTAGTCGAAGCAATCACATACCGATGTCAGATGTGAATGTTAGGATGATATATTAAGAATGGACAATTTGTGTGTTATTAGAAACTCTGAGATCCAGTTTTGGGGCCTCAGGGTTACCACTCTGATTTTTGCAGACGATGTGGCTCTGTTGGCTTCATCAGACTGTGATCTTCAGCATGCACTGCAACAAGTGTGAAGTAGCTGGCATGTAAGTCAGCACCTCCAAGTCTGAGGCCATCATTCTCTGCTGGAAACTGGTGGATTTCTCACCTCTGGGTTGGGGGTGAATTGCTGCACCAAGCAAAGAAGTTAAAGCATCTCGGGATCTTGTTATCGAGTGGTGGGAAAATAGAGCGTGAGATGGATAGATGGATTGGTGTAGCATCAGCAGTAATGCAGGCATCATACCAGACTATCGTGGTGAGAAGATACCTGATTGAGAAGGCAGGAGCTTTCAATTCAATTATTCAATCAGTCTAGGTTCCACCCCTCACCTGTGATTGTAAACTCTGGGGAGTGATCTAAAGAATCATGTCATGCAAGCTGCTGAAATAAATTTCCTCCGTAGGGTGTCTAGACTCATCCTTAGTAGATAGGGTGAGAAGCTAACACATCCAGAAGAGATTCAAAGTGGAATATTTGCTCATCCATGTTGAAAGGAGACAGCTTCGGTGGTTTGGGCATCTGATGAGGATGCCTCCTGGGCACTTTGCATTGAAGGTTTTGGGCCATATCTAACTGGGAGGAGAAACCAGGGTAGATCCAGAACTCGTTGGAGGGATTAAATATCTCCTCTGGCCTGGGAACATATTGGGATCTCAGGAAGAGCTGACAAAGCCTAATGCAATGGATGTCTAGGTTGACCTGCTTAACCTGTTGCCACCATAATCGATCTTTGAGTAAGCAATGGAAGATTGCTTGTAGAAGCAAGGAAGAAATTATTCTTATTTGAATTTTAAAGATTTCCATGCCAAACAAAGTCATTTTAAAGCCCAGTTTGTATTATGGAAGATATTGTACTTCATGCACTGAACTGTAATTGATTCTTATGAAACTGCAAGTGACAGACCAAAGCTGTGGTGGGTTACTTACTTGCTCACACCCATTGTTGTTAAGCTCCTTAATTTGATTTATAGGGGTCTAATATTTCCCTATGTTTTAGGACTTGACTTTATTAGTTTGGTGCTCACAGTTTGTTTTCCGGAGAGATATGACGGAACTCTGAGAGAGGACGAGAAGTAGATTTTGTGTTTGTTAGCTCAGTTGCTGAGTTATAAAGCGGATAGACATATCACAGTCCACAGTCATTGGAACACAGAAACATATTCTCAATGACGACATGAGAACACCGTTGATACTGACATCATCCAGCAGAGATGTTGCAACTTTGTGTAAGCAGCAAATTGGGCCTGACCATCCACAAGAAAACTACTTGCTTTTGTTGTAGAATCCACATGATATCTGAACTGTTTTGGACCACTTTCCAATAATATTTCTCTTCATGGCCATAGACCCCTATTAACCTCCTCAGATGATTGTTTTAGTTTCATATGCCCACTGTGCAATATTATTAAATTTTTCTTCCAGGTGTCAAATAAAGTTATTTAATCTCTTCATTTTACAAAGTCATATGCCATGATTTTGTTATGGTTTTTATATGTGCACACCTGCTCTTGATACATTCTCCTTGAGGTCTGTGGGGAGGTAATAACCACCATCGATTATGTGAATTCACGGGACACATCCTGCATTTTTACAGTCCACTGAAAAGGTACTGAGAACCAGGGAAGCAGTAAATGAACGTTCAACTATGACACCATGTCTGGTTTTATTATTACCTTCATATGTCAGTTCACACATTACTCCCCTCTAACAGTGAATACTTGGTGCTTTTTGTCTTGCACATCATTCAAAGTAACTGCTAACTCTTCGAAAAGATTTTCCTGCTTGAATCAGGCCCAACTTCTCTTTCCTTCTTAATAATCGGGGGATTCACTCCAATATGTGCTCTCAAACCGGCGCAAAGGACAGCCCTTCCTCCATAGAGTGCTTAGAGCGATCAAGTGTCTTCTCCCTGCTTCACCCCTCAAACTGAAACTACATGTGGGAGTATTTCTCTACACTGACCAAGCCGTAATCCAAGACTTGCAACTGACTATTGGAGATTGCGACGTCTTGTGATTTGGGCTTGCGCTGGTGCTTACACAAGGCCGCTGCACCAGAATGAGGTGGGACATGGGTTTTACAGGCCCACCCGCAAGGAGAAAGCAACTATTTCCTCTCCATAAATCAAAATGGACACACTCTGTCTGGGGGTTTTCAATAGGAACAGACCACGTTCATTTCTAAAATGAAGAGTCTGAAATTTGCCATTTTTTGTGGTGCAGTGGATTCGGCTCTATGAATAGACTTACCATACATACAGAAAGTATTTTTAAATAAGATAAGAGTCAGAGTTCATTGTACCTTCGAAAACAACAAGTTGTGTTTGAAATTGTCTTTCCATCTGATGTATGTAATATTCACTGTACTTTTAGCTCTGTTATGTCCTTTGCAAACACCTTATTTTCCTTCCATTACAGCAACATGACAGTGCAGTTTATTTTCACCCTACAGTTAAAAAATGTAACCAATGAAAAATCAGAAACACGCCTTTGATAGCTTAACTAAAGTGACCTCACCTTAACACAGCTGGCTTTTTGGTTGTATCTGGCCTTTAATATGTCTTCCACCGTGCAAACTTTCTGACTTGGTTTGCGTCTGCTTTGACATATCGAGATTCTTTCTCCCATCACGAAAAACAATCACCACCATTTTCCTTGTAATGAGATTCTCTGCAGGGACCAGGGGTTACGGAACACACATACAGACGAGTCATGACATGACTCACCCCACCGAACAGCATCTACAAATATGCGCCTGATGTCAATGACACCATGTCTCGGATCCTAAAAGCATTCACATCCCTGAGAAAATATCAGGCAGTAATTACACATTTCCTCTGAGATATGGAAATTATTAAAATATGCTTCAGACGTACGAGCAACGATGCGTCACTGGATGCTGCTTTGGTGATTACAAAAGAAAGACGAAAAATGAAGCAGTATTTCTCACCAGAATGCAAATTTATGTCTTTCAGCCATCTACTAGAACTGTCATGCACAAAATCACTCATCTCTCGCGCCATGTGTGATTGGCTAGTTGATGAAAAAATGTCGGTTGATGGCAGCCCATATTTCCAATCTAAACCCACAGGAGGATGTCCTGGAACAATTCAGCCCAAGCGCCTGGCTGAGACTCCGCAGAGCTGTGTGCGTGGGTAATTGGTCGAGCAGCAGAGGAATGACCTTAAGTTTAGATTCAGGCAGTTAGGAGACCTTGGAGACAGCCTTGATCCCTCGGCTGTCCCTCACATGATTTTAAACAAGTGTCTGCTTATACTTTGCCACTGGGGAAGTACTCATAGACATTACAGGGCCTGTGCAATGACAACACAAGCTCTTATGCTATACTAGTCCTGTAATAATTCCTTTATTAATGAATTCAGGGTATTCACTGAATGCACAGGAAGAATGCGGTTTCATTTCTCAGTCTATACTGCATGCACTCACTTTAGTGACTCCCCTGGTGAGTGTATGAGCACATTTTCAACACTAGGATAGTGGGAAGACATCCATCATAAAGGAGGAAAGCCCAGTCCTCCCACTGCATAAAGTTCATATCTGCGTTGAGGAAACAGTTTCCTCTGGATGACCTTCAGCACAGGGCCCTTATAGATAGAGCCGGTTTTATGCAAGGAAAACTGGCTCCCAGTCAGCAAAGAGCTTCATGGAAGAGCAAATCTTTAAACTGGCACCCCTCCTTCTATTGGATTCGGTCAATATACAGCACCAGTGGTGGCTGTAAGTGCAGGGAGCTCCCCATTGATCAGTAGTGGAACAGAATCCATATCCAGCCAGCTGGGGCTGTTAGCTGGGGAAGCCGTGTTCTTTGCAGTGAGGTAATACTTCAGACATCTGCAGCAGGTTCTAATTATGCCAGAACAACTCAGTGTCTGGCTGCGTTTGGCTAGAGGAATAGCCAACACAAGCCATTCTACTCTTCTCCGTGGGTAAAACATAAAGGCCAAGGGGATGCCCTCATTCTGCCCAGTTTCGTCATCAACCGTGTGTGAAATTCCCGAGAGCAACAGTTGCCTTATGCCAAAAGATATCGGTAATCCATTGTGAGGTTATGTGATGCATTTTCCATTATTCTTCACATTATGAAGACAACCAAACTGGGGATGTTATCATGTTAGTCTTAAGGTTACAATGTTTGTTGTCCTCTTGGTCCCTATTTGCAGCAGATATAATAAAATGGAGTTTTCTGGTGAGAATTAAATTGTGATAAGAGGAAAACTGACTTCTATCAGACCTTTTAACCTTTGGCTGTGCCACAACACAAGGTGGTGCTACTGTATCTTCCTGCCCTGTTGTAGTGGCACGCTTGCAAAGTAGCCAAAGGCAGTAGAGTAAAGGCCATGTGTTTAAGGACTGGAGTATTTTATGATTTTAGCAGCCAAATTAACGTCCTGTCAGGAATGTCTAAAAAATGTCAAGTACACTGTCTCTACTCAACCAGACCTGAGGGGATGAAACATTCTCAGTAGTTACAGCTGCACGATTTTATTGACTCATTGATGATTTATCATCACCCTGCCTGGAGGTTTCTCTTGTAAAGTCACAGCATGAATATTCGTCTTTTCTCATAATTAAACGGATATTTCTTTCCCTGACAAAATGAAAGGTTTATCAACTACATTCCTGTCTTAAAATAAGATAGTAACAAGAGCTGCAGTGAAACCCTTGATTTGAGTAAATTGTAAACTGTAAGTTGACAGTGATTAACACAAAAACATTGGTCGCTATAGCAACTGATCAGCACAGTGTGTAACAGAGATGCCTGTGTGTGCAGACATACCTGGCAATTATGTTTAATCTGTTTCAATTGCTACTTGTGAAGAGCTATAATTCTGCTTTATTAAAGTGTTGTAGATTTACCATCAGGCTGCTGAACAATACTTCAATCCCATAGCATTACTGTATTTGCCGTGCTTATGCCTTCTTTGACACATCCAGTGCACAAGCAGGAACGTATGAGCAGAATGTGCCCGCAACACCTTCTCATGCACGTACTCAACAGTAGCTGCAAATGCAATCTTGAGTTTTGATTATACTGATGGAAAAGTGGCTGGCTGGCCTCAAATCTCATCATTACCAGTGCTACGGGGGGACGAGAGAAACCCTCTGTAGTCCCACTACAGGAATAGAGTGGTGACAGTTTAATAGTCTCTCAGCTTAGAGCACCACACCCTTGCCACTCCATATGAAAGACCCCACTCCCACCCCAGCACGTGACGTCAGGTGCTTGAAACTGCTTTGCAAAACTTTCTGGGATTGTTAATCGAGAGGGGGGTAAAATTCCCTTTAAGTGATGACATTGCTGTGCGTGACTGCAAATGGAAATCTTTCAGCCGTCCATCACTGTCACGCCTCCTAATGCTAACATTTACTCCTCATTTATTTATGCTAATCAGTAACAACTGGACTTTTGCTTTTTTTGTGAAAAATGATTTGCAATTTGATATGTGTAAATGATTAAAAGCTGGAAGGACGCGTACATTTCTTTCATGCTTTGGGAATTCTTTCTCTGCTTAGATGAGAAGCTCATTCCATTGTAATGAATTCTCTGCGCCTGCCTCTGTCCCCTACATCCACGCTGAATATTCATTAATTTTCCCCTTCAAGGCTTTTCCAAATAATATGACCACTTTTTCCTGTGCACTCAGTGAGCCATCAGTATGGAGAATTACAACCCACAGACTTTCTGTCTCTCTAAACCCCATATTCCATAACATGGGGACCTGGTTGAGACAACTGCTGAAAGTTTGCTGGAGCCACAGCAGTCTCCCTGGCCTGACAGTGTTCTGTGTGAGACACTCCAGATGGAATCGCACACTTTGAGCTGTCCTAATGACCAGCAGTATCACCAGAACCGTAAGTGAAAACCTCTGATGTGACAGAGATGGAGGGAACATCATTAATAAAAATAATGAGGCAGATGGGTGCTCTAATGGGTAGCTGGAGTACACAGTGAGAAGTCAGTCAGGGGTGAAGGCATCAGATGTGTTTGTTGGGAGACAGTTGGATATAGAAACCGGATGCTTGGCTGATTTTGACCTTAAGCAACCACAATAAACACATGTCAGCCAAATTTGCTAAAGATGAGTCAGTGAATATACATTTCATCGCCTTCATGGCCAAATGTAGCAGTTCTCAATATCTGTTATGACAAGCAATGAAAACAAATTAAAAGAGCACTGTGTGACTTAATACTGCATTACCATTGTAGGACTTACAATCAAGAAAATGATCAAAATCAAAACATTCATTGTGTATATTTAAACCTTCCACTATTTGCCACAATGCAATCTGAATCCATTCTGTTGACTATACAGTGTTTACCAGTAGCAACTAATACAACCAAAAGCTGAAGGCCTCAAGCAAAGAAGTCTTCAGCCCAACCAACGTAACCTTGAGTGACATCATTGGAGGCAGTCTGCCTCATTTCATGCAGCATCCTCTCACTCTGTACACCTTTTTCCTTTTTTTTTGGACATATGAAGTAGAACTTCCCAGACCTGTAAACATACTTTGACATGTAAAACCAAGGGAGTTCCCTTTGAAGGAAATTTTGTTTGATGTTTGGACTGAGGTATTAGCTTGCTCATGGATGAACTTTGTAGGAAATGTAACGAGAATGGGTTTCATCAACCCAGTGTCTATAGAAGACGTATATGTTCACTTTTAGAAAGCAGAAGAGCTTAGATGGAGTGAATGGCCTTTTAGACATTAGAGACCCATCACCTTATATTTCAACCATGCCTGTGTTTCCCTTAGCTCTATCTGGTGGAGATTTTGATCAGTACAGTAAGCTATATTTTTAAATGGATAAATATTTTTGCATGAACACACTGCTCTTGAATGTACGGTTTCATTCATGTGAAGGAATCACTGGATAATTTACACTCATTTGACGGTCATCTGACTGGTAAAATCCAAACATTTTCATGTAGATGTGCAATGTGACCATAATGACATAACACTTCACATTATTACTCTCTATTAATGTGTTCAAACCAATTATTCCTTGACCCTCGTCCTATAGTACTTGTACTGTTGTGTTGATGAAGATTTCCTGTCCATTTATTAAATTCAAAATCCTCCTTGCAGATTGTTTTCATTGAGAATCTATAAGAGCATAGTCTCAGTCAAAACATAAAAAAATGTCTGCATTGCAAGCTGAATTGAGATTTATTTATGCGATTTCACAATTTAAAAGTACAAACATACACAAAAGAAATTAAACCCGAATTGTCACCTGCTACTTCACATTTCTAGCATTTCGTTTAAAGCCATGTCTGTGTTTCAAATCTCATATATATAGCATGCCTTCACATTTTTAGCCCAGAGGCCAGGAGATAGAGCCCTCTGAGAAGGGAAACAGTGTGTTGATACACCCAGAGGCAGTGGAAAAAGGGGCTGTGTGAACTGTCAACACCAGATAGACACAGAAGCAGCTAATCTGCTCCCAGGCCTCCATTCACTAGCATGTGCCACTTGCACTCTTGCTGACCGACTTCCTCCTTATTCACACAGAAAGAAGTGGAGAGGGTGTGGGTGTACCCACAGGTGGAAATCCTGAGTATAGATATGCATGCACGAGGAGACAATTACCAAACATGACAGATGCAGTTGAATTCTGGGAAACACGCTTCCTGGCGAGGGACCCCTATTTGGAAAACCACTTTGAATGCAGACCTAAGTGAGGGTCATCTACACATTCAAAAAACAATGACATGCGAACACAACTGCATTATCTCATCCTATATACGGGGGAGGTGTTGACATGCAGCTTGTGCTTTAATTAAATATACCATTTTCCAGACAATGGAAAATGGACCATTTAATCAGCCCCTCCTAGCTGAATGAGAAGAGCAAATAAAGGATTGTTTGCTCAGTGACTAAGATTTGGAGATGGATTGAAGATGGATAGCTACAAAGAAGACCAAACCCCATGATATCATATCCTTTGCTGTAAATCTTCTCCGTGAAAGTTACTTCACGATTCATTAGTGCCGAACACAGTCTGTCTTGTCATTAAGAATGTTTAAATCCTATGATTGCTGTTGAGTGATCAATAATAAATAACACTTGATTTGGATGAAAAGAGAAGTTGTCATGACACAATGTACAACACAATAACATCATTTCAATATATAATGTTTTAGGCATGACTTGTCAATCAGTGGAAGTGTAACAAAGGTCAACAAGCCTTGACTCCACCTGCTACAATTCCTCTGGAAGCAGAAGTGTTCTCGTCTTTCATCTCAGCAGGTGCTGCCCAAACATCATGCCCGACCCTTTGTGGCTGACACAGTGACCTTATGGCTTCTGCTGCCCGCAAGCTGGTGCAGGAGCTGGTCTGCAGACAGATCAAAGTGGAAATCATGCCCCACCAACAGAGATAAATACACACTTCCTCTCTTCCCTTTCACACTGGTTTTTCCCACACTCCTGCAACCCCCTGTGCTGTAGCAAGGCCAGCTCAGAGGAAATGACAGACCACATCAAGAGACTCGCTGTTGCTTTGACACAAGGGCTCGAACCAACCTTCAGGACATTGCAAGACACTTAGAGAGTTGCAAGTTATTTGTACGTCTGTTACAAATGCAGAAAGCCAAAGAGCAGCTTTGATTTTACACTAATTTTGAGCTGTGCATGACCTGTGTTCACCATACCAGAGGCTATACAGGAATACCATTAAATGTATGCAATAATTGCATGTATTTTTATTCTCTATCAGCCCCAGCTAGTCATCAGTTGCTCTTGTTGGATGTATTAAGAAGTAAATGCCTTTTTTTTTTGTCACAAACACATTACTACACTGTGGAATTCTTGTTTTACATATCCCAGTTGAGGTGAGAGCGCAGGATTAGCTATGATGAGGTTTCCCAGTAGCAGAAAGGCTTAAGGTCCCAACAGTGCCATCCTGATAGCTTGGTATAGCTGGTACTGGCCATAGTTGCTTCAGAAATCAACTCTCTGACCAGTAACCCAGAGCCTCAACCTTTGATCCACTACTGAACCATCGGTAGCTAGTTATTTCCTCTGCTTTCAGTTTTAATGCTATGCTAAACTGAAAACATGTTGGCGGTAGCTTCATAATTAGCATACAAGCATGAGTTGGATCATTCTTTTCTTGGCAACAACGTGAATAAACACATTCCCCTAAATGTTGAACTACTAATTTAAGTTGCAACCTATTAGCTATGATTAAATTAAACCATAAACATTTGCAATTCATGTAACCTCTGTATGCCCTGACACTTTTAAAACAATTTACTAGCTTGACTGTTCCAGTAGTTGACTGATGTTCTTCCCGCTGAGTGGCATATCACAGGCAAATAGCTTAGTTTTACTGCCTATTAGGCTGCTGGCTGTTCCCGGGCATTGCAATGTAGCACACCAGAGTGTATTTAAATAGCATGTAAATCCTACACGTCTGATCTCATCTGAGTCTTTTAGACTCGACAGGACTCGGTGGAAACATGAATCTTGGCAACCCGGTGCTAAACAAAAACCTTTGGGAGATGAATAATGACTGATTTTGTCCTTCCAAGGTCTTTAGTCATTTTATTATCTATCCTGTACTAACTTACTCAAACTGTCCATCACTAACTACTGCACCGCAGACATGCCTCTGTCCTTGGCATTAAGGAACAGTAGTTTAGAAACAAGTTGGTTTTTAGGGTTTGGCCTTGAAACTTACCTGTTTCCTCAATCTATGTTGAGCAACAAAAAGCCCTCTCATTTCGAGCAGCTCATGGAGTAAATCAACTTTACTTCTTGCCAATGTTTCTCTAACATGATCCTTCTGAGACATGTACTTGTCATGGCAAAACATGGCGACTGCAAGGAAAATCCTCTCCTCAAGCAATGAATTATGTTTGGGCATTCCCTGAACAGCGGCTGTTTATATTTTCTTGGGGGGATATGCAAGGCCACCCAAAACAAAATGTGTAATGTTATATTATTCCACTGCTTTACTACAAACAAGAGAAAACGCCAGATCCTCCTAATAGGGCTGTGCTGCTTTTCCAGTTTTCTCCTCTATTTTATGCTTCTCCTCAGGAAATCCACCCATGCTCATAAGTTTCTCCACCTGTTTGGAAATATCTTTGAATCGTTTCTGGTCCCTGTGAAGGATCATAAGCGAGGCCCTTAATGAGCAAATAAAGTTTGGCAATGGTTTGCACCCAAAATCGGAGAGAATGAATCATTCTGCAGATTCATCTTCTGCAACACCTAATATTGTTTGTGATTCATGTAGACATGTCAAAATGGAACCTGTGGGAGAATGAGAAAACTGAGCCTTGATGTCCCATAGCTGAGTCCAGCTCCATTAAACATAACTGAGCATTTTATATTTCTACATGTAATCACTGCTCTGTTCGTGGTTGGAATAACTGTAAGAGTGAATGTGCTTTGTATTGACAGCACAATGTGTTTTTTTTTAAAGAAACTTCTTGTCTAACATAGAATGGTATATATTTTGACACACACAACACCATCCCTTTGGAATTAAAACAAGATTATTTCAACTTGCTTTACTGGGATAAAATTCATGTCAGACATTTGTGACACCCAGAACCATTTTAAAACCTTTCGAGACTTGTCACTTGAGACAAATATAAATCACTTCTTTAAAGACCAGGTCTCAAGTCAAGTCTGAGCTCCTTTAGGGGAAGTACAAATCAAGGCTTAAGTTCACACAAAATTCTGTGTCATATATTTAAAGTCAAAGAGTGCATCATTTGGCATCATTTATCCGTGCCCTCCAAGAGTGTTGGAAAGCAAATCTGTTGTGTGATGACTGCGGGGTTCACATTTGGGTAGGTTTAGGAACAAAAAAATTGTTTTCAGTCGTAACCAAAGATCTCAGGAGAACTTTGTCATAATGGTGAAGATAACAAACGTGGCTAGTGTTACGGAACAGCCGTGGTCATGCATTTAAAAAAATGTCAGTAGGCTGTAAATGGAAAAGGAGTGTCCAGTTTAAACTTAGTTGCTTGACTGACCAATCCATCCACCCTGACATCCCCACTATATTGACCTTTAAATACTGACAATTTATATTGTTTGCTCCTTTTAATTACAGTAATTACAGTGGTCATTAGAGCATTTTGGTTCTTGAAAATAAACATACTGTGTCCCATTTTGGGGCACTTGTTCAAATGACTAATGCTGCTGTTTGTCTTGGGAGGACAGTTTCTAAAAATAAGAGTCCATTTAAACATTTTCTTCTTGTAACCTTGATTAGTATTTTTGTTGAACTGAAAGTCCTTCTTTGGACAGTTACATAGCTAAATATCTAAGTTGTTTTGGCCAAAAACTTGAGACTTGATTGCAGTTAAGTCCAAGACAAATCGAGTAGAGTATTGATACCTATCTATGGTAACAAGGTATTTGCATTGATCCATGACATTTTTAGTAACAGAAAGGTGTACATATTCTGTGGCTTCACCATAATGCAGATAACTTTCATTTTTAAATTCCTGCACAGTGCAAGAGCCTTTTAAAAACCGCTGTTAACTACTTCTGCCAGTCAGGTTCAAACTCTGGGAGCAGAGTGGTTGCCTCAGCTAAGAGATGTGGAGGGATACCAGAAGTATGTCTGGCCAATGAAAAACAGGTGGCTGAACAGAAGTAAATTAGTTGTAAGGACAAGTGTAAATTGCTGCTGGCAGTGACTGAAGGTCTTTTAAGAGAGGGTGGGAGATGGTTCTGCAGATATGGTATTGAGAACAAGACGGCTTCATAGATACAGTATAAAAGACAGTGGATCAGATCACACTGATGCTGACGGCTCTTCATCACTCCCTCTGCTCACAACCCAGTGACCTAATGAGTCTTAAGTTGTGTCATAATTTATTATCAGAGAATATCAAGAACCTTAGCTACTTCTACTGTGACACTCAGTGTCAAGGGAATGTCAGAGGGAAAAAAAAGTGTCCGGGCTTTTTAGCAATCTGTTTGTTTATTTTCTTTTAGTTCATTTGTGGCTCTTTTAAAGCCTTTGGCACGGGATGATTCCGCCTGGCACCCCCCTCCTCTCTACCACACACCTTCCCTCTTGCCATCCGTAATTACCACACTGTTTGAGTCCTAGCCTGTCCAAAAGCCACTGCAGGTTTGATGTTTTTGGCTTGGCTCCTCTCTGACATGCCTGGGAAGGGCAAGGAAAGGAAATGGGTGGACCAGCCGCTCTCCATTCCCCCAAAGCAGGCCTGGGAGAAGCCAGCCCAGTGTTTTTCGACTCAGCCGAGCTTGTAAGGGAGCACAGCCCATCTGGTTCTAATAAATCCTCCATGCGGCTTCGCAACTGGAATTGCCTGACCTGTATGGGGACGTGATCACCGATACAGTCATTTTGCAGGACAACAGGGAAGGAGCTTGAGAACAGTTCTGAACGTCATCAGACTTGTGGTCCCTAAACAATCTTGTAATCTGAAAAGAACAAAGCTCACACTAAGCAGACCTCCCCAAACCCTACAGTTCTAGGTGATGGATGTGTGGTATAATGGTGACCATATTGTTACTTTGCATTCCTGCCAACAGTGGGCAGTACTTTGCTGTTTCTACCTTCATGAATCCCATAATTTATCAAACCCAGACTAGGAGGTCATGGCCAGACCAACACTAATTTTATAATGAGTCTAAAGTGCTCAATTAGCCTATTTGTAATTCCATTGCTATCATGGCAGGAGTAGGTCAAGGACATCTTCTTGGCACAATACCTGAAACAAATGCTGAGATTTAAAAGTCTGTCTGCCCCCAATCATGCAAGTGTATGCTTAGAAAATAAACAGATGTAAATATTCATCAGACTGCCCTTTTATTTTCATTCTATTACCAAAACAAACCCCCCTCATCACATTTCTTCAATTACACCAGTAAATCTTCTTTGCAGTGTGAATGAATGGTAGTATGGGCACACCAAAACAACACACTACACCGTCTATAGCTTGCCAGATCATTAGGTCATGCAGCGCTATGCTGGTAATGTCTGCCTCCTGATCCCAGGCATATATTTATGACCTGTTGGCTGCGAGAGTCCTGCTGACTCGTGCGTATGAGGTCAAAGCCATCAAAGTGACCTCACCATCAGAGACAGCACAACATCTGTCCTCATCTTTCACACCTTCAGTGGCTGGGTTTCCTCAGACCTCCCTGCACTCACTTCCCTCTAATTAGAAACAGTTTGATTCAGCACTGCGAACATGGTCGATAAAATAACAGGAGTCAAGCCTATTAGGGCTTAACAGGGAAAAATTTACAGCAGTGCTTTTTACACATCGCTGTAATGCATTTAAAATAGTACTCCACATTTATCATCAGAAACTCCTTAATTCACATGATATGAAAAATGGAAGGAGCAGCTGTTTTATTCCAGTATAAAATTATCCTCTCTGTCTGCTGACATTTGACTGCCAAGAGTTTGTGAGTAATATGAAGGATTCAATGGCAGCATTTATTTCCCATTTAAAAACACAGCTACTATATTATCAGTAGCAGTGTGTCCACAAGTGAAATGGCATCTCAAAAGAAAAGCATGTGATGCTAGTATCAATCAGTTGTATATTAATAATATTAGCAACAATAATGATACAATATCCCACAGGTATTATCCTGTAATTAAAATGGGTAATAATAGGATTTGGGTGGGGGTTTAGGGCAGGAGACCACACATGGGGTAAGCTTGTATTGTACATGCTTAATCTGATTAAAACTTTAAATGTGATTATGAAAAAGAGTGACACAGACTTCACAGGAATGTTGACACAAATCGAGTTTGTTCTTGAAGTACCTCCTGATAGGGAAGGACTCATTTCTACTGTAGCTCTCTTCTCAGACATTTCTTGGAGGATTTACACTCCAGTGGGCTGACAGAAGCTTAGCGGGCTGCTAGTCTGCACATCTGGGACGAGACTGAAAGTTGTGGCATACAGAGGCAGTAAATGCTGATCAAAAAAGCTGTACATATTAACATACAGCTTGAATTTATTATGTCTGACTTATTACAATTATCAGTCAATAAATGTAGCATGGACATGATTTAGTATTTTCTTTATTCTATGCCATGCTTCAGTTTTATGCATAAATCCTGCTGTATGTGCTTTTTTTTTTACAGTTTTGTGGGCAATGTTATTGATATGAGCCTAAGTGTTTGTTTGTTGCTAGTCTTAATGAATATGTGGAAAAGTGTGCTACGTTCAGGTTGTTTTAAACCAAATCAGACCGTCATACACTGCTGTTCAAATGTTTGGGGTCACTCAGGCAATTTCCAGGCAGTTTTCCATGAAACCTCAAACTTTTATTCATGTGCTAACATAATTGCACGAAGGTTTTCTAATCATCAATTAGCCTTTCAACACAACTAGCTCACACACAATGTCATTATTATAATACAAGAATGATGGTTGCTGGAAATGGGCCTCTGTACCCCATATTCCATTAAAAACAAGTATTTTCTAACTAGAATAGTCATTTACCACATTAACAATGTCTAGACTGTATTTCTGATTAATTTAAAGTTATCTTCATTGCAAAAATGCTTTTCTTAAAAAAATAAAGGTATTTCTAAATGATCCTTAACTTCTGACTGGTAGTGTCCAGAAAAGCACAGCTATCATATATGTCATAGTTGGGCACCATTAGTATCTCTGTATCTGAATTTTAAAGGTGAATCATAATGAGTTAACAGGAGAAGAGCCTGTCAACTGACAACTTCATCTGTCCCTGTTGTAGACATGAGCATTATCTTATGCATCTCTCTGTCACTCGCCTTGCAGCAAGAAGATCCCCGGTTCAAATCCCGGCCTGGGCCTGGGATCTTTCTGCATGGAGTTTGCATGTTCTCCCTGTGCATGCGTGGGTTTTCTCCGGGTACTCCGGCTTCCTCCCACAGTCCAAAAATATGCTGAGGTTCATTGATTATTCTAAATTGCCTGTAGGTGTGAATGTGAGAGTGATTGTTCGTCTGTATATGTAGCCCTGCGACAGACTGGCGACCTGTCTAGGGTGTCCCCTGCCTTCGCCCGAGTCTGCTGGGATAGGCTCCAGCACCCCCCGCGGCCCTAGTGAGGATAAAGCGGTGTATAGAGAATGGATGGATCTCTCTGTCACACACCCTCACATCTACAGGGACTTTAAATTACATGAAAAATGAAGCATTTTCTCTGTCATATCAAAGCAGCACACAATGACAGCTAAGAGTGGTAGTAAATTCAAAACAGCCACCGCCAAAACTTCCCCCTACATTTTCCAAGCATTTTCCTGTGAAGTGTGTGAGATTGACCACCCTTTGATTTTTAAAAGAGACACGCATCAGCACAGCCTGACAGGCAATGAGAAAAGCCACTCTTGCCTTCTGTCTTATCTATTCATTATCTATGTACCAAATTCCTTCATGTGGTCCTTTGTGTTCATTTTATCCAGAGCGGTGTCGGCCTTTAGCAGCAGAAGGAAATTAATTCCCTTCTCCCTCTCTTTGTGGCCTGGAACTCCGCTATAATAAATTGTGTGTGCACGGTGGTAACAACGGAAACATCTGAGGGCCACATGGGATGCAAAAGACTCCTTTGCCTCCTAAACAAAGAAATTAGAATTCATTTGTGCCACAGGATAGCACAATACATTTTGGGAAAAGACGGTTTCTTTCTCTGCAGCACACCAATATGTGATTTTTTTTTCTTTTCTTCCAGGAATGAAACCTTTATCTTGGGAAAGCAACATGAAAAGTGTAACACCTGGTATGTATCAGTAAATTGAAGGGAGGAAAGGGAAAGCCATATGTCCACCTTCAGTCTTCAAAGCAGCTTGAATGTGTATCTAAGTGCATTTGAAGACTGAAACAATCCAAAAAGGAAATTTATCACTGAGCTGAAATTTCTGGGCTCTTAAGGATTTAGTTTCATAAACATTGCATGCTGGATGTTTTTTAGCTCAGACTGATGCCATTTGAGCTCAGGCATCTGCAACTGTCAGGATATTTTCAGCATAATTGCCAAGGCCATTCATGTGTGTCTGTAATAATTTTAGTAATGCCACATTTATCATTTCTGTCTTTAAATGCTCTTAAACAGACCAGATTCTTGTTCATATTTGCAGCCTTTAACCCATAAGCTCAACTGTTTCTCTACAGAGGCACAGTATCATCTTCTTAAAATGTCCATACAGTGTTTCTATAAACTAAAAACCATACAAAATTACATAGAACACAACTTTACCTGATTATAATACATATTAATGCTAAGACCCTACAAAAATATATCTAACACATCCAAGCATTTCCTTGAGCCCCTGTTTTTTTCTTTGTTGTTCTTTTATTGTTTTTGGACTATTTCGTGTTTAGGACGCTGCAGACATGCCAGAAAATCATTTGATACAATATTTTTCGACATTTTTATAATCAAGTTTTCATAACGTGTAAATTAAAGAGCTTAAAAGTTGTTGTTTTTTGTTTGTTTTTTAATATCTTTAAAATATATATCCCACTGACATGCCTGTCCTTCCTGTTTCCAGAGTTGAAGCTTCATATTACACCTGACTATCAATCTTCTAGTCAAATTCTCAGCAAGAAGCCAAATAAGTGCTTCCGAAACGTCAGACAGCATCCAGGTTATCCATGTAAATTGTAGTCATGGCATGTTTGCAATAAAGTTTGGATTATTGTGCCTCAATCTGGACTCCCCATTAGTAAAACAGGTCGTAACATAAAACTCTCCCGTTTCCTACTCTTTGTCCACCAAGCCCAACATGATGTTGATAGGATTTTTAATGGTCTTCCTGTGTCTCATGGTCTGCCTCCATGAATCATGCCCAGTGCAGTAGGCTCTCCGGACAGTGAGGTGTCATTTCATAATAAATAACATGCGCACTGGTAGGGGGGGTGGATGATAAGTGGACAGAGAGAATCATCATTTACTCTGCTGGGGAAAACAAATACATATGGTAGTTAGATAAACTTCAAACAGGGGACAGACATCCTGAGACCAGCGGGCCGCTTTGCATGTCTCTTCGGACTAGAGAGGAAAGAGAGATTTGGCTGTGTTTAGAAAGCAGAAGTCCCTTCTGACAAGATAAATTTGAGATGCATAAACAGAGATAAAAGATATTTGTTGTGTTTTGCCGCTTTGAATGGTACAGTTATGATGCATCTTTTGAAAACCGCTGTAGCAGTTCAAATGTTTATCATGCTAATTTTACAGTCACTTTTCAGTTTTAAATATTTAAGTTTCTTCTCGTTTAGAGGCTTTGGTTATTATATTCGTCACATGGAACAGTGGGATGTTTACTGGGTAAAACAATGCGCAGTCCTGCCACTTTTGTTCCTGGTGAGATTTCTGTTAAGTCGGTTGACAGATTTTTTTAAGGCATTTTATGTTTTTATTGGAGAGGCAACAGTAAATGAGGGGAGACATGAAGAATGACATGCAGCAAAGATCCACTGCCAGATGTGCAAACAGAAATGCTCTGGGATTGAACCTCAGGTCACCAGGGCACTCACAAGTTGTCAGAGTGAAGCAATTACACAGTCCCATAGCTGACACACTGCAAATAGTAAACAGAAATAGAGTTTAGATTGTTGAAATAAAATAAAATCAAAAACTTACTATACTTTGACCTCTTTTTCTATGTATTTTGTTATGTGATATTCCTAAATGTGTTTTCAGTTGATGCTTCAATATTTAAATGAGGTTAAAGTACAAGTAACTGCATTTGTTAATAGCTTAAATCAACCACACCGGTCACACCATTTAAAACAGTGATTAGAGGATCGAAAGATTAGAGTCTGATATCAGTTTAACAGGTAGAGTGAAAAGTTTAAACAAGAAAAGCACTTAGAAAGCGCAGTACTCCACCAAGCCTGTTCAGTCGTATCAGTTCGAATGGATGACATCTTAAAAAACTTTGTGGCAGAAATCCTCACACCACTGACTGTGGCCATTTAATTTAGATGTATCTACAAACAAAATGACCTTGCACTGAGCACAGGCGTGTGTTATGCATGTGTACGTTATCTACAGATACAGAATTGCATGACTTAAATATGTAGCAGGCGGTGGGAATTGATGGGACTCAGAAACGCCCCCACAATTTAATCAATTTTTGCTTCTATCATTTCCGACGGATAACTCATTAAGTTTTGCATTAGGATGCTGATTGTCAGCAGGCAGATGATGCAGTGTTCACTTGTTGTTATTGTTACATACAGTGATGCTGTTCCTCTATCTCGCAATGATACGGAAATCTTTAACAAATCTGTGGATCCAGACTAAAAGCCACATCACTGACTAAATCTAATCAGTTGATCCTTGTGTCATCTGTGACCTTCCCTGAAAATTTCATCCAAATCTGAATGTCAGAGTATCTTACTTATCTGTTTGCTTCCTCTTTGTTTTAATGAATAAACAGTGTTTGTGCAACAGCTGGTAACCCACTTCATCCCAGATCTGACAATGCTCCAAAAAGCTTGTGAGGTTGCTTGAGTTTCTCAGTCTTCAACTGCTCCTAATAATGTTCAGCGGGGTTGAGGTCAAGTGACTGCAGAAGAAAGTCCATGACACTCAGCACTTCTTTGGTCCTCAAGTCAAAGCTTAGAGGTGTATTTGGGCTCATTATCCTGCTGCACTATCAACTCTTCTCCAAAAAGATACAAAGCAGAAAGCAGAGCACATTTCTGAAGGATGAAGTGCTGCATGGTCTTGGTCACAGTGGAGTCGATTCAGTGCAGGTGTTCATCTCCAGAGTTGGTAAAGGTTTGGTCATCTGGGTGTCTCCTGGACACTGTCCTCTGGAGGATTCCAACCAGGGACCCCAGAGTAGACCAAAACTGAAGGAATTACACCTTGGTTCAGATCTTGAAAACCCCCAAGGAGGAGCTGGAAATTGTTGCTGGGGAGAGTGACATCTGGAATGACCTGCTGCCACTGTGGTCTGACCCAGGATAAGCAAAAGACAGTGGAATGATGTATAGACGTTTCTGTAACAAAGTTACTTTTCTCTCTCTCAGTAAACAAAACCTGCAATGTAAATCCTCTGATAGTAATGTTAGTTTTGATCTTTTTGATCATTCTTGGGATACAACTGATCCATTTATTTACTGCCCACTTAAAAACTTTCATTTTAGTCATATTTTCACACTGACAAGGCCAGTATTTGCTACATTACAATGCAATTTCTGACACTTTCACTCAGTTTGAATACCAGGTTTTGGTTTCTGCTGGAAATTGGAGTCACAGTTATATTTATATGAGGTGAACAATGACTGGAAGATGATTTTGTTGAAAAGCTTCTGATGAGTAGAACAAGTTCAACTCAGTGTCTTTTGAAAGCTCTTAGTTGAAGGATGCAACTTTAAGGAGATCTGAGTGTTTGTACAAGAGTTAAGACAATCATTGACATAAATTTGCTTAAAGGCATTAGAGGAGATTTAACTTCCTACGACTTTGAACGTAGCATGCGCATGCGCATGTGCACATACAACCTCTCCCTCACCCCCCTCTAACCTCCCCCCTCTTAACATTTACGAAGAAACGCCCCCCTCCAGAAACTATCGTAGGACTCCTGAAGTTGCCTACAGCCGCAGTATAATACAATAATACATTTTACCTGTCCAGAAGGAATTTAGCAACCAAGGCATCTGTCTTTAGGTCCATTTGTTGCTTGAACTGACGGCATCGCCCAAATGACTCGCCAATAATCACTTTTGTTTTTGCATTCTCGCGATCCAGTTATCTTTTATTTTCTCTGACATCAAAAAATGCCTTTCTTTTACGGCTGGGTCCCCCTGGATCTTTATCTGCCATTATGTAAAAAAAGATGAGCAAAACAAGTCGCCAGCTAACTACGAAGCTATACCAAAGCAACACATACAGAAAACACATAAGTCCAAGGCGTACGTAATCTACGTAACTAGGCCTGAGCCGGAAGATTTTTGATTGACAGGAAAGGGAGCAAAGCAAACGCCTCGGTCCGAGCGCGTTGATTGGCTGATGTTTTTCAGGTCCTGCCATGTCCACAGTTATTTATTTATTTATTTTTATTCTTTTAGAAACCATACATACAAGTCCACTAAAGGTCAGTATATTCATTTTATGTGAATCAGACAAATTAAACAACAAAAACATCCTCCATAATGCCTGTAAATGGCTGACGAAGAAACAGTGTAGAATCTTAAGTATTTATTATATGTCAGAACTTGCGCTTTTAAATGTATTTAAATTTCATGATCTCAGGCATTTAACATGGACATATGACTGTCGCATTTAAATGTACAGTGGAATTTCAGCATATATTTTCTAAGCTGAATCCAGAGGCCATGTTGAGTTTAACATGATTTTTTTGCTAACAGGGTTTAATCAAACGTCAGGTGCAGCCTCAAAATGTCATTTGGCCTTTTAGTTTTAGTAACTTTTTGCTGTTTATTGTGAATGAAAGTGATCAAACCAAATATTCAATTACTTGCAGTGAGCGGCTCTTTAGCATGTTATTAATTATTCCAGGCCAGACCAATACATGTATTTTATAGCGAGTAGTGTTGCCTTCATAATGACAGGAAAATCTGAAAATGTTTCCTTCTTATTTGACCTCGTAAGTCAGACAGTAGGAGAAGAAGTAAACAAAATGAATTGGTAAAACAAACATGTAAACAAGCTGATGGACAGACAGGCCTCACACACTCCTCATTCAGGTGTCTGTGTTTTCTCTATAAGTCATCTTTTACCTCCCGCTGTGACTCCCATATAACTGTCTCCATGTCTCTTGGGGCTCCACCCTCATGGGACTGGAGCCTACATGTGTGGCACCCGTCGACTTTACATCAACAGATAGCATCATTGCAATCCTGACAGAGGCACAGGCAGTGAGTGACGGTTTCTCCCATGTAATATTTGGCCTACTGAGACTGGGAGAGCTTGACACACAGAGAAGGGAGTTTCCCGATGTTTTCTCCAAGGGACGGCCTATTTGTCTGGTACCTGCAGTCAAAATAAAACAGAAATACATCTCTTGGTGATATTCAGCCTTTTCAATGACCCCCATACATGGAAACATGATGGAAAACAGCACGTCACAGAGGTTGGGATACCCTCAGAGCCACCATAGTAACATGATAAACATCATGCTTGCCACTAGACGAAATAAAGCAAATAAAGTGAGTCAGTGATTCTCATTTTTCATCCCTCTATCCATCCTGCATCAGCAACATATACGCTAAAGAAAACAAATGGGCCAAGAAGCACTGGGTGGGTTTGTGCTTCAGTTTCAACTTTGGCTTTGCTCTTGCAGAAACTGGTGGGGGAAAATGTGAGCTGAGGATGGTCACGCCCAGTCAGCGTCAGGTGAGTCATTTTATGTGGCAGTTCAGGTTGCAGTCAGTCCAAACCGCCTGCGTCTTCTTGTGGCCAGCATAGGTCAAACACTGGTTGGAGAGAGAAGGGAAAAATCGAGGTAGACTTAATTCATCCTGCTCTGTGACAGGTGTGTTTTCATGTTTAGGGGCTTTTTTTTTTTTTTTTTTTTTACTGTAGTCTACCTAAATCCTTCTTTGGTGGACAGGGGCAAGTCCCTAGTGGTATTGCCAGATGACTGCATCCGTCGCTGTGAGGTTTCAGGGCCTCTTTACCTTATGATTTAGACAACCTGCTGAAATATTATTTTGAGAGAAAATTAGGTGGATCAAAATCATGTTCCATTACTACCCTCATACCGGTGCTGTTAGAGACAGCACACAATTAGCTCTGACTGCTCCAAAACCAATTTTCTAGCAATTTAAATCTGCTTCTATTGTAAAGCAGACAATACTAGGGTAGGCTACAAAACTTTTCTTTTTCTCCTAGTGATTTAAAAAATGTATTCACGCATACATTATTTTAACAAGCCTCTGTAAGCACAGTAGTGTGTCGAGCCAGGGTTTATGATTGTCAAAACAGTTCACCCATTAAAGGCATTAGAGGAGATTTAACTTCCTACGACTTTGAACATAGCATGCGCATGCGCACATACAAACTCTCCCTCACCCCCCTCTAACCTCCCTCCTCTTAACATTTACGAAGAAACGCCCCCCTCCAGAAACTTGCGTAGCACTCGTGAAGTTGTCTTTTACGGCTGGGTCCCCCTGGATCTTTATCTGCCATTATGTAAAAAAAGATTAGCAAAACAAGTCACCAGCTAACTACGAAGCTATACCAAAGCAACACATACACAAAACACGTAAGTCCAAGGCGTACGTAATCTACGTAACTAGGCCTGAGCTGGAAGATTTTTGATTGACAGGAAAGGGAGCAAAGCAAACACCTCGGTCCGAGCGCGTTGATTGGCTGATGTTTTTCAGGTCCTGCCATGTCCACAGTTATTTTTTTTAATTTTTAATTTTTGTAGAAACCATACATACAAGTCCACTAAAGGTCAGTATATTCATTTTATGTGAATCAGACAAATTAAACAAAAACAAAAAAAACATCCTCCATAATGCCTTTATGTTGGTAAATAAAAATTTCACCTATTGGTAGCAATGAGGGGAAAAGTCAAGGGATTCAACAAAGTTTGCAGAGAACAACCTTTGGGGGCAATGAATGCTTTCACAATTTTGGAAAACCCTTCAGTAGCTGGTGAGATATTTCTATCTGGACCAAACTGATGGACAGCTCAGCCTCAGAGCCCAACATTACCATCCCTTCTAGTGTTGCTAAAATCATTGATTACAAAAAATAGTATTCCTGTACGTGAGTGTGCACCATCCAATTATCTCCCAGCAGCAGCAAAACCTTAGTTTCCCACAGCTATTAGTGAAGGAAATATGTAATGTCTCACAGTAAGTAGTGGATCAAATTAGGCAAGAATTTCCATGCAGATTATCAGCGCCGTTGCTTGAAACCAGGTGAGGACCATCACTGAAGAAGCGGGTAGGAGAAATGTTGTAGAGGGTGTGATTTCCATCCATGTGTTTTTATTTTAAGAGAAATTTATAAAACTCTTTGTTTTAGAGTTCCAGGGGTTGACCTGTGCTATGCCTCCCCCTTCTCACCCTCTCCAATCTCGTTTAAGCCTTTAATCAAACGGACATCTGGATTGCATTGAGTGCTGCAGAGAGAGAGGCCTGATTGCTGTTAAGCAGACCACGCGATGATGTCACTTTTCATTAATAATGATGCTGCCCATTGCAGTCGCATTTATCTTCCTGTCTAACGATGCAGAGAGCACAGGCCGAGGACATGACAGTGACCGTGGACGCTGGACTGACCAGCTGAGAAAACAAGCAGACATTCTGCGAGATTCACGCAAGAAGCACAACAATGGAGTCAAGAGGACGATATCTGAATTCTCATTGACCTCACATGTCATGGGAGGATATACTTATCTAACCGAATGACACGTAACTAGCAAGTGTCACCTTATGTAAAACTGTCCAATATGTTAATTTTAACTTCTTCTCATCTTCTCAGTGCCATGATCACACTTTATTTTCATCCCTTCAGTCATGTTCTTCCAATCCACTGGTGCCATCTTTGATTTTATGGGGAAATATTTAATGATTTTATTCAACATCAATTATTATCACAATTTGCTGACAGCCTACTATATTATAGAGGAATGGGAAATAAATCAGTGAGGTCCTTTGCAGATCCTCTTGGTGTTTGTTACATTTTCACAGTTCATATCATCAGAGTGGTGCCTGTACTTTGATGTGACTACAAGTGATCAGTCCTGGCCTGTTCTTATGTCGGTATTTCCATGTGAAAATAGAGAAAACCACACGCACAACCCAGTAAAGTACATCGGCAGCTCAGCCACATGATGAATGAAGTTACATACGTGGAATAAAAGTTCACGTTCTTGTGTTCACACAAACCGAACGACCCAACAAAAGTTCATTCCTGACACACAACGACTCAGTGAACTCTTCAAGCCACTCAAGTTTCATTTAGTTTTGACAGTCAGGGGTGGGCTCAGGTTTAAACCATTGTGTCCATAAATTTAATCTGTTACTGTTAAGTCTACGCCCTTTTCCAAAACTGTGTTATGACTGGCTTATATGCTGTACAACAGCGTCAATGCAGATTAAAGGCAAAATGAAAAAGAGGGAGGTAGAAGCAGGTCTTTTTCTCTACTGGAAGCTTGTTCTGTGGTAGGAGAGCTTCTGATCTGAATCTCTCACCACAGCATTTAAATGCACAGTCTCATTTTTTTAGTTAACATCAGATCAATCACTTTCTATTGGTGTACACTCACCCGAACTCATACTTTTTCCATTTTCATGTTCATACTTCTCTGATGTGTATTGTGCTGTTGTGAAGCAAATAAACCGCAAATTTTGCACTTTTTTCCAGTTACACAAGATATTTCTTGCCAGCAGGAAATTAATATTTTGATGTACTAATCACATATTAGAACATGTTCAGGAATTTGTACTACTGTTGAAGCATGCACAGTCACTGAAAGTGATTTAGAATCAGTCCCTGAGTGTGTATTATGCGTATAGCTCACACCTTTTTCCATTCAGAATGAACAACTGACTTTTCCAATGATGAGTTACTTGAGGGCAGGTTTAAAGGTCTCAGCAGCCCAGATGAGCCTCAGCAAAACATCACATGTTCAGTCCCTCTGAAAGGTGGAAAAAGCACAAAAACCTAATGAAATTAATGGTTTAACACTGACTAAAATGCTTTTCCAGTTTGCATGCTGCTTTTACACTAAACTCACCTTTAGAGGTATTGAGTAAATGGTCAGGGTAAATATCTTCCTATATATCTGCTGTCAAGCAAAAGCTAATATTCACTTTATTAAAAAATACTATTTTTGCTATATCTGGATTCTTAACGTACACAAAAAGCACTGACTTCTTCAGAAATATTGCTCAAATGAATACAGCATACATTTAAGTACAACCATATGTTGTATTGTATTTCAGTTTGTCTGGATAACTGTAGAGTGTAATTGAAAACAGCAGGGGACCTCATGTTGGGTGCTTTTAATTTTACACCAGCTGATGGTTGCTAACAGTGAGAAATTTTAATCTTAATTAAATGAAATATTCCAAATCTTTTTGTCGTTAAAATAGTTGAGTGGTGTTAGCGTAAAGGGCGATTTCTGCAGGTGACGATAGAGGCCACATTTGCATTGTTCAAATAACCACAACCAAACATGAGTCACAACAAAACTCTTTTTCTTTTAAAACAATGAGAAGTCTTTCAGGTATTTAAAATATCTCATAACACAGCAAGGTAAGATTACATGATATCCATGATTTATTTTCAAAATGTAACATCAGTGAAAGAGGAGCAGAGGCCTCTATATTTGGACATCTTCTCAGCATTTAAGACATTCCTCTAGCATCTGCTTTTGATAGTCATTAAGTTCTGTTTTCACTCTAAATTATGTCTTGCTGTTTTGGTCTGTCTGTTGTGAGATTTAAAAGTTATGTAAATTTAAACTATAAAGGATTGTTTTATTCAAAAAATGTGAGTCTGCAGCTGTGATGTTCCTTTGTAAGTTTGACATAAAACACTTGCTTGGATACAAAGCCAATTTCATTTTTTTAATATTCATTTTCTTTACAAAACCTCTGTTTTATGTCATTTATGTCAAAGCCTAAATGACCATTGGAGTGACTGATATCTTTTTAAAGTCATGTGCTGATGAACAATGAAGCTTCAGCTCTTCAAAGATTCATCAGAGCATGGACGATGTCCAGACCGACTTGGGTGCAAACAAGACTGCCCTGCTTCAAAGTTGAAGTGAACATTAATGAGGGAATAGTTTTTGAAAGTGTTTTGTTGATTATGTTTCTTATCCAAATGAGGAGTGGGACCTTTCAAAAGAGGAAGCCATTTATCTGTGTGGGGACAGCAGAGCTGGTCTGCAGAGCCTCACTGTGCTGCTCTTATCATGAAAAACTTGAGGAGATTCAGTGTATAATGGCACTCATTTGATCTCGATGGGGTGGTGGACTGTCTACTGTCAACTGCTGACCCTATCAGTTTTATGTATCCAGACTATTTCACCATTCCACCAGGGTGATACATTGGACAATTATTATTTTGCAATATGCACGCCTGCAGGCGGATTCAAGCTTGAGGAGTCACTTGGCTTGGTGTGGAGAAGTTGTCAATAACACTGTGAAAGGTTTTCACCCCACGAATAGCGGAGAGTATTTCCATGAAATATTCTCCAGATTGAGAATAATAACCCACATGTCTGTTCTGTCCCCGAGCAACAGCACACTGTGATCATATGCAGGCTCTCTGTCAGTGCAGAAATCATTACCGCAACTGTGCTTCTAAAAAAAGATAAAAGACTGCATCTGGACTGGTAAGGTGGCCTTTAGCAGGTCTGCTGCAGCGTTGCGTGCTATCCGCTCCATCTTCTAAAACCTCAAGGTGAAGAGGATGAACAAAAACACATGTGACTTGGGGGTGATTTCACACTGCAGAGCCAGGTCAGGTCAGCCTCCATCTTCCTTTGTTTCACATTGGTTCTTTGAACCCAGGGGCCAGAAGCCTGCTAACTCCATCATAAACACAACATGAATCTTTGAACCTATTCTGGTATGTGTCCAGAATATTGCACGGGCTAGTACATTCACATTTATACTGTTTCAGGATGTTGCTATAGCTCTAAGTGATATATATCAGCTGAACCTCACCCATACCTTTTTAAACATAAAAAATGAATAAAAATGATAAATTATGTATCTGCAGTGTCTTTCTCCCGTTTTATAGAACCTTTACTTTCCATTAATTTCTGCACGTTACATTGCGAAGTATTGTTCTGGGGCACAGACTGCACTAAAACTGCTTTACCCAGAAACAGTACTTTTAAATAAATGCCGATTCTCTGCAAAGTTCCTCAGTGAAAAGTTAAAGTTTGTCATGAGGTCGATTCTGAATGTTCCTCACACCCATAAGCTGCAGGACAGACTCCAATGGGTTGTTGTGTTCTTTTGTAAGGACATGGTGATACAATTATCTGGCTGGCTTTGATCTGTCTACTTCTCTTCCAGTTTAGGAGTTTAGATTAAATTTTATTGAAAAAAAGTGGATGACAAAGTTCCTAAATAGCTGAACAATCTAAAACAACAAATTGAACACTTCTGTGATCATACTGATGTGGCATTCTCCAGACATCTCAGGCAGGAGTGGTTAATTACAACCACATCTCCATATGCAATGTCACCCTCTGGCGCTTCGATTCCTCCACTCATGGTGATCCAAATGAACTAAAGAATTTATCAGAACAAATAAAAATCCAGTCAAATTTGAAACTCTATGTTCAGATAAACACTGGTATAATCCTTTAAATGTGCTTCACACCTACAGAGTTGTTTCTAAGTACTTTCTTTTCACTAAATCTCCACAGCCCAAGGTCTGGTAGAAATAAAAGCAGTGATAAGAATGAGAAACTTGTCCCACTCTAAGGCTGGAACTCTATTTAACATGTGCTTGTAGTCCAGCATGCTTGGTGGTTTCATGTATGTAGAATGTTTATGTTCTTTTTCATGTCCAATTTCAAGACCAAGTCCTGACAGGAGTTAATTCGACTAGCTTGCTCAACATGCAGGTCTGCTCAACAGATTGCGATTTGGGAGGTGCACACTATGGCTTCTTTGCGAGCCTCTGCACATCCTTCTCTGCGTAAAGACAATTAGAGAAGCATAATTCCAGCATTACAAATGTAACTAACTGCTCAGTCAGACTGATGTCAGTCAAACATGTCTGTACACAACCACACAGTCCTTAGAAGTGGTCTAATCGCCCACAATGAGTGAAATCACCTGTGTGGGTGGAGAATGGGGTGTGGAACTAGCTCTAAATTGTGTCTGGCAAGTTCATATTGTTAAAAAAAATTATTGCAATTCAAAAAAAAATACTGCCTGTCCAAAAAAAAAGAGTTGCCACTTGGATTTATCTAAGCAAATACAGTAGGTAAGAGCCTTCCATTGGATAATTACTGCAGTGATGAATATGCTTCAGCTGGCAACAACTTATCTAATCCTAGCTGATGCAGTGAGGAGCTTCTCATTTCCTAAACAGCCATGTTGGAAGACATGTCTTGTGATCATTGAAGGGATGTTAATCTGTTTGAGAAGGGTCAAATTATTTGCCTGTATCAAGCAAAGATTGCAACTAAGGAGATTTCTAAAACTACTAAAGTCAACTTACCAACCATCCAACGCATTATTAAACCTAAAGGACAGTGTTGAACCATTATCATCGAAGAACGAATGTGGTTTTAGAACAAATTCTTGGAAAACTCACATGTGAAAAATCACATGTACAATGCAAAGGGAACTCAAAGGATTGGGACTAAACAGCTGTGTAGCTCGAAGAAAACCACTGATCAGATAGACTAATAAAAAAAAAGGCTTAAATTTGCCAGGAAGCATGAAGATTGGACACTGGAGCACTGAAAGAAGGTCATGTGGTCTGATGAGTCCAGATTTACCCTGTTCTGAAGTGATGGGTGCATCAGGGTAAGAAGAGAGGCAGATGAAGTGATGCACTCATCATGGCTAGTGCCTACCAGCATGTGGGGGTTAAGGGTTATGATCTGGGGTTGGTCAGGTTCAGCAATGTTATGTTCCCAAAGAATGAGGTCAGCTAGTCAGCTGACCTCAGTATATTCAGGTATGCTGGTCTTTCAGTATACCTGAATATACTGAAAGACCAGGTTCTTTTTCATCAATGAAATTTATCTTCCCTGATGGCATGGACATGTTCCAAGATGATGATGCCAGGATTCATGGGGCTCACATTGAGAATGAGTGGATCAGGGAGCATGAGACGTCATTTTCACACATAGATTGACCTCCACAGAGTCCAGACCTCAGCCCCACTGACGATCTTTGGGATGTGCTGGAGAAGACTTTCCACAGCAGTCCGACTCTCCCATCATCAATATAAGATCTTGGTAGAAAATTAATGCAACTTTGGACAGGAATAAATGCTGTGACATTGCAGAAGCTTATCAAAACGATGCCATGGCAAATGTGTGTCACGGTCAAAGCTAAAGGCGGTGAAGTATTAGAGTGTGTGACTTTTTTGTTTTTGGACGAGCATTGTTTATATTTTGCAACATCCACTGACACACATATCCTGACTTCATTTTGTGAGTTTTGATTTTTCATTCAATTATTTGATTTTATGTCCTATACAATATAAATAATGACAACCAAAAAGTCAAATTTTCTGTTCAGCATTCACTTTATATTAAAGAAAAGTAGCGAGTCTTTACATCGGACACAGCGCAACCTACAAATGTTTGTAATTTTGATTTCATAATTTACTTAGGCACCAACATGAAACCATAATGTGTTCAGGAAAAGGGTGATTTGAGACTCAGTTGCCTCTCGCCCTTCATATCTCTATTGCTGTCCTCCAGCATCTCTGATATTACTTGCTTTCGTCCACTGTATGTAATTGTGTTATCTCTGTGGAGCCCTTCCCTTTCCCAGCTAGTTGGCAGAAGTAAGCCTGTAACTGTTTGATGAAAGGCATCTAATTAAGGCGAAACATGTAGGTCCTGATGTTAACATTAGAGTCCCGACAACGCTGGTGGTCACGGAGGCCTGCTGCACAGCTCATAGTGTGGGAAGTCCACACAGCCCTTTGAGACGGGGCCACGGCTCAGTATTAATTCCTTTTGGTCATTAATAGCATTTTACACAAAGTCTTTCGTATATTGTTTTAATAGTGGAGCGGAGCTGACGTAAAGGAGAGAGCAGCGCTCTGTCTGCTCAAAAGGGAGGGGAGACCGAAAGGTTTCCATTGTCTCAAATGAAGTTGGCAGTGAGAGGGGTTTACTTGGATTCTCCCTGCATGGTGTAATTTGTGAGTATTATATTGATAACCTGCATTCAGCTCCACTCGTGTGTTTGTCTGTTCTCTGCTGTAATAAGAAATGATGGCATATGTAACTAAAGCCAAAGGGAATAAGATTTCAGCCAGACGGTTAAGTGAATCACCAAGTGTGTTGCATGTGAAGTGTACATTTGCGTGACTTGCTGTTTATTGCCCACATTCAACTTCGTGACTGTCTTCCATATTTGTGCCAAGTCTGAGGCCACGTTCCTAAATCTCTCCATGTTTTTGGTCGAGAAAGTGGCCAGTTTTCCTCCCCTGATTATTCTGGTCCATTTCACATCCACTATATGTACTGAGACATGTATATTGTAGAAATGTCTTGTGTGTGGCATAAAAGACTGGAAGTTTTATCAAGCACATTTATTTTCCACTAAGTTTTGTATTCTTCTCCTCTGCTTAGCAATGCCATTTCTCATTTTATTACTTTAATTCACATTCTTATGGGAATCAATTATTACTCCGCCAAGGAACAGCAGAGTTACGTGACAATCGGTGTACGTTTGTCTGTTTGTCTGTCCATCTGTGAGCAACATTACTGAAAAATGGACAAATGGATTTGGATGAAATTTTCAGGGAGGATTAGAAATGACACAAGGACCAAACGATTAGATTTTGGCAGTGATGCAGCTTATTGTCTGGATCCACAGATTTGTTGAAGATTTCTGTATCACTGCAAGGTAGCGCCACGGCGTCACTACAAGTGAACTCTACGATCACATGATTGCGATCAACTTACACAAATTGACTGCTGCTTATCGAGATTAATCCGTCGGAAATGATACAAGGAACAATTGATTAAATTGTTGGGGTGTTTCCATCATCTTCTGCTGCTCGCTACATATTTAGGTCACGCGATTCCATATCCATACATAACATACACATGCATAACACACCCCTGTGCTCAGCGCAAGGTCATTTTGTTGGGGGGGAAACCAATTTTAAATGGCCACGTTGTTTGTTCTCGTCATCAGAAACTAATAAACAAGTGCTGCATTTCTATAAAGAAAAAAAGCTGCATTTCTAACAATGCCATACAGGGCAATGAGCAGCCTTGGTGGAGTGCCATGCTCTCTGAGTGAATTTCTTGTTTAGTTCTGTGTTATTTTTTTTTAAATGTGGTTGCCATATATCTGCATAAGGCACAAAGGGAGCAGATTTGTATTTTCTTTTGCTGTCTGCCTTAAACTTGTTCAATAAATATCTGTTCATGTCTGAATAGGTGGATTTGTCCATTTCTGTCTGTGCTTTTCAGTTTCGCCTTTCATCTTTTCATTGCAGTCTAATAAAGACAGAACTTGTCCTGGACATGTCACAGATGACTCCCTGACAGGCCCTCTGCTGTAAAATGGTGGGTGTATCTCGCCTGACCCTACATGCTGCAGACCTTGTCTTGGCTCTGTCAATCCTCATTAAATACTGTATGTCTGATATTTTCATCAGCAGATTTAAAATGTCTTATCCCATTTTGTCAATGTCCTTTCAATGTGCACAATATTTCAGCATCAAGAAAGAAGTTATAGTTACACAAATATAAGACATTGTCTGATAAACACTCAAAACTCGGCCTTGGTTCAGAGTAAAGATTAGTTGTGAAAACAACAGTTGTGTGCCAGGAAGTAATTAGTGAGTCATTATAAAAGCTGTTATTATAATGATTTCATCTTAAGTATGCTGGCAATGCACTCATTCATCTTTTATAGTTTGCTGCTACATGCACACAGATGATAGATTCTTATTGTTGATAAAAAGTTGATTGATCTACCTGATTTGTAATTCTAACAAAGTGTACTTTCAACACGTTAGTGAATGAAAACAGTGGAGGTGCAATGAATCATTCCGTTTAATACCAAGAAGTCAAGGATATAATTGCTGAGTGAGTGCTTGGCTGATGGAAAATGATTAGAAATGCAAAATGAGTGAATTGAATCCATATTAAAAGCTGACTGAAGATAAGTCTGCTTTTTTATTTTTTTTAATTTTTTTTACAGTTCCTTTGATATATACAGTATATATTCTATACCATAGTTACCTACAGTACATTCCTCACTGTGCTCTTATGTGTTATATTTGGCCTTCTTTCTGAGCATGCACATGCATGGCAGGTCCATAATGCATTTCTGTAACCAGGGGTAGACTGGCCATCTGGCATACTGGGCACTGTCCCGGTGGGCCGGTGTCTAGTGGGGCTGGTCAACAGGTTCCCCCGGACCTGTAATCAGTAAATTGTAATGACATTTTAAATTTCACAGGTCACTTCTATTATCCCAGCGCAGCACTTCCAGTGTTTACGTCGTTGGTTATCAGCTCAAGAAACACACAGACCAACTACATACGAATTCAGGCATCCCACGTGACACTACTCAGCCAAAGAAATATCTGCATTGCGGCCGCTAAGCAAGCTCAGCGCTCAGAAAACAGTTTAGAGGCAAAGGAGAGACAAGAGGACAGAGCAAATAGAAAGACAAACAAGACGACATGGTCATCAATATCCCCCGCCACATGTGATGTCTATGAGTCTATATCCAAAATAGTGATAAAGGGCCATAACTCTGTTAACCCTTTAAGCTTCAGTCAATTCCAGCCGTTTTCAGTACAAAAAATCGCTAATATTCTATTTTTAAATAAAAAAAATTACGAAAAATACGGGGAATATTGGACAGGCATCACGAGGTGCATTTCCTTGAAAATGACCGATTCGGGGATTTTATACGACTTCAGGACATGTTTTGGACAAAATAGTTTACTGGCTTGTGTCGTCTGGATGTAAAAGGTTGGATTATGGCTGTTTTTTGTGGAATCTTTTTTTTTGTGTGTAGTAATGAACCCGGAAATGTGAGTCGCACTGTGTGCGTTGAAGCCGTGTATAGAGAACGGATGGATGAATATTTGTTTTTGTCGGACAAATGTGTTTTTCTCACCCGCTGTAGTAATCGCATCTGAAAGTGGTTTATACCGGCGGATTCATGAGAATCTAAGCTTTCCATCGGCGTATAGTGTTTGTATAATCGTGTTTGCAGCCGTCGGACATTCTTGAAATTCCTATGCAAATTAGTAGGTGTACCGCCGGCGGTACACCTACGACGCACTGAAGCGTAAAGGGTTAAATATTATCGCACAGGTCTCATTTTCAAACTTGATCAAGGTGTCCATGGTGTGAAGCCACACACTAAATTGTTAGCTGTAAGATTAAACGTTCACTCACATAGTGTGCATCTCCTGGGGGCTAAGCCCCCCCTGTCTTGAAAACCTAGTGCCGCCCCTGCAGCAGTTTACAGCTTGTCAGCTGCAGTCGCGTTATGTCGCTAATTACGGGCTAACCGTGAATGCTAGCTCAAAAGTAACTGGATGGTGAGTGGCAGGATGAGTCACGGAAGAGGTCGGTATGTTTAATGTTGCTGCAGAGTGAAAAATGACCGAGAAACGGCAGTTTTAAAATCGCTGTGTGTGAAGCAGCACAAGGTATAAATTTGCATTGAGCCTTATGGAGGGCGATTCAGGTTCCCATGTCAATTAAGGGCTGGCGCATGATGTAACAATGTGCCAGGTGAACAATGTCGGACTCATATGAATGTAGAGAGTCTTTACTATAGTCTGCGAAAGGATTGTCCTTGTAGTATGTACTGTTTGGCCAGGATGGCGATTTAAGCAAAAAAAAAAAAACGGACAGATTTTGTCCCTCTCCACACTCTAGCACCAGAGGAGCACATGCTCTAACATGGGATTTTTTGCTCAACCTAGGGGTTTTTGGAGGCTCCTGTATGGAAAACCATAAATCCCACCGTCACAATATGTACATGCCTGAAAAGAAGAGAGTTGGGGCTTTTTTTAAAGACTAAAACGAAGTCTGTAGGTGAAAGTATGGCGAAGCAGTAGCGTTTGGAAAACAGTGCATGGCATGGTCATCAATATCCCCTGCCACGTGATGTCTGAGTCTATATCCAAATAGTGATAAAGGGCCATAACTCTGTTAAATATTATCGCACAGATCTCATTTTCAAACTTGATCAAGGTGTCCATGGTGTGAAGCTACACACTAAATTTCGTAATCCTAGCTGTAATAGTTTCCGAGAAAAGCTGCCCCCTTCATCTCGGACGGACGCACGGACGGACGCACGGACGGACGGAGGCCAAACTTATATCCCTCTTTTCCACTTCGTGGAGGCGGGGGATAATAATGTGACACCGAGAAGAAAGTAGCCCTCTACATGCTGATTCTGTTCGGCTAAACTTACAGCTATGACGCAGTTTTCTCAACTATGAATGTAATCCAAACTAAATATCGTATCAGACTGACCAATGAGCTCCAAATGTGTTTGAGAAGGACCCTGACACCATTCAGAGAACGATTGAAAATACTGACAGGACAACCTGCAGTTCAGTTCTCCCATTAAGCAGCAGGGATGTAAGGGGAGAGATGTAAGATGAGAAAAAATGTGAAAGTGTTCAATTCTGTGGCAGATCTTCCGTGGGGGCATGGGGGTCAGTGGTCTGATTGGCCACCCCGTGCCCCCCCCCCCCCCCCCCCCACACACACACACAAAATTAAAAAACATTTGTTGGAAATTTACATCACTGAAATCTGATTTCTGACGCTCATGCACGCAACTTCGTTGTCCGACTGCACCTGAATGCACCAATGACGTTAGTTTCATCTTTTGATTGTATTTCCTTTGGATTTGAAGAAGCTTTGAAGACATTTCCTGATGCTGGAGGAGAAGACGAGCAGCTTTGGACCTTTGCGTTAAGAAGACTATGGCTGTTTCTCAGTACATAACTGTCCATAATTGGTTCTGACATACTCATGAAACTTCATCATGGAGACTGCATCGGACCAGACTAGTGAGTATAGATATGAATCAGTAGATAGATATATATCTGTGGCTGCAGCTGGCAGTGAACAGGAGGATTTTATTAGAGGAAATCAGACACAGTCACACAGAGAAACATTAGAGTTCACACTGAAACGTAGCTACAGCTCTGTGTCTTGTAGAAGATTTATTTTCAAAGCTACATGTGTGACGGTAATGATCCGTGCCAGAGCAGACCTAGCACTTCCGCTAGGTCGGCTAACTTCCGGTCACTCCATGGATGCTGTTGTTGGTAATGTAGCCAGAATATGGATTCATTTTTCATATGAGCTTGACAAAGACAAGAACAAAAATATTCACAGCAAGTGGAGCATCTAGCTAACGCTTATTACAGTTTGATTTACATTTTCAAAGTCACATTTTATAAATTATATATATATTATTGTATATTATTTATATACACATAAATGCAGATGGACTTTATAGATTTCACTATGTAGACATTTTTATTGATGTCCAGTATATTTTATTGACATAAACATATTTGATAGAAATATCAGAAATGGATTTCTGTTTCCTCATAATAATTGAGTTAATGCCATTAAATGTTCATCAGTGATTCATCTTTAGTATGAAACTTTTACTTTACAGCTATATTTTTTTTAAATATTGGCCATTTTAAGGTAAGACAATAAAGGATGTTTTTTTTAGGTAAATGAATTTAAGGTTTATTTGACTGAAATCTTCCAGTCAATGTTATATTTTTCTCAATTTGAAATATCTGAATTTAATTAGTACAGCTCAGTCAGTCACATTTTATATTATTAAGAATTCTTATTTAATTTAACATTAGATGACGTATCAGTTCATTGAGGATTTCAGAGCCAGTTTTATTTCTTTTCAATTATCATTATTTAAAGTGATATTATTAAAATAGAATTGCAAAGAAACAGCAGTAACATAAGAAACGACCAAATATACAAAGGAAGTGCAGCTGTTTTAATATAAAAAAATGATCCATCAGAACATGGTGAAAATGCAGCTAATGTTAAGTTCAGTTAGCGAAACTACAGATAAGCAATGTTTCCTTTTACTTCCAGAAAAATAAAAGCCTCATATTTGCTATTTATTAAAAAAAAATCACTCAAAGCAACACTTCCAACTTTATTTTACAATAATGAAATGATCACAGATAATAAAAATATAAATAGCAGAGAAAACCTGAGAGAATAATTTCTGAAAAGTCTATGAAGGAAAAGCAGCTTTTTCTCCTGAAAGATCAGAATCAGCTCCAACCTCAACATCAGACAGCATCAAGTCAACCAGAAAGAAAAGAAAAAAGAAAACAACTTCTTTCTGATCACATCTGTTCTGCTGCTCACATTCTTCATCTTTATAGTTCACTTTTAAAAGTTCAGCAGACAGGTGCTCTGCTTTGGAGTGTGACGATGTCGTCAGTGATGTGGAGACTGAAGTTTCCGTTTCACCCACAGCGTGCTTTAGGACACCCGGGTCGGACTTGATGTTTGAAATCCTGACCAATAGCTCAGATTTAATTGTCTGTAGTTCAGTTTTGATGGATGTTGAATTTTCACTCAAAGCCGCCAGGAGCTGGGTCTTTAAAAATAACCGCCGTCTAGTTGCTCTCATGTAGAAGTCCAACTTATTTTGGATCCTTGTGGAGAGTTTAGTCTTAGAGTTTGTAAAGCTGTTGAGTTTTTAGCATCACATGGATTGTTTTGACATTTAATGACCGAGTCCTGAAAAAAAAATTGCAGTTGTGAATTTCTATCATTTAGTCTGGACAAAAATAACAGTAGCATAAATCTCAAATGTCATTATGAGGAGTCTGGATTGAGGTTTCTCACTTGATATTGATCAAAACATGAAATTTAGGTTGGTTTAAAGGAATATTCCACCTTAAATCTTTGAATGTTGACCTAAGAGGTTGGTTTCAGGAAATATTCCACCTACAAGGTCCTCACACATCCACCTTAAAGGAACATTCCACCAAAAACCTCTGGACATGCACCTAAAATGTTGGTTTAACCAAGTATTCCATCCAAAATCCTCAAAGTCACCTGAGGGGCTGGTTACAAGGAATATCCCACCTAAAACCTCAACTAGGACAGTATGTGTAGCAGCGACAGCAGAAAGAGGTCCTCTCTTGGTGGAAGAACCACATCTGAGGGGCAGCTCCCTTTCTGCTCTTACCTTACTAAACTCAAGTTCCATGGAGGACTCGAGTAGTTGACGTTTCCTGCTGCAACCTTCTCTTTTTCAGCTTTCTTCCACGTCCGATCACTCCGACCCAGTTTTTGTTGACGTTTTTGACCCTTTTTACGAGCTTTGAAAAATCCGAGAACATGAAGTACATCATCAGCATCGGCGGTGTAACCAATGGAGGGAAAACCACCCTCACCAACCGCCTGATCAAGAACCTGCCCAACTGCTGCGTGGTCCATCAGGATGACTTCTTCAAGCCCCAAGACCAGATTGAAGTTGGTGAAGATGGCTTTAAGCAGTACGATGTCATCACTGCTCTGGACATGGACGGCATGATGAGTACGATCTTCGCGTGGCTGGAGAACCCGGTGAAGTTTGAGAAGTCTCATGGAGTTAATAACACCCTGGACACAGAGATGGTCCCGAAGTCCGACCACAAGGAGGAGGAGGAGACTCACATCCTCACTGTGGAGGGCTTCCTGCTTTACACCTACAGGCCTTTGATGGACGTGCTAATCCAACGTTACTTTATTTCCATCCCATATGAAGAATGCAAAAAGAGGAGGTGCTCTGGGAAGTACACGATGCCAGACCCCCCCGGCCTGTTCAATGACCACATCTGGACCATGGTCCTGCAACACAAGAACATCTGCTCACTGTGAAAGATTATTGAGAGCAGCTTTTTGTGATTTCTATGCAGAACACTATGATGTTTGCTGAGCTGTGCACTATTAAATGACTGAAGAATATGAAATATTGCCACTGTTTATTATTTTTCTCAGGTTTATTGATAAATGTATAGAATGTTGCTTATTGTATTTTATTGTATTTGATTTAAGAATATGAAGTATTGTTACTGTTTATTATTGTTCTCAGGTTTACTATTAAATGTATAGAGTGCTACTTACTGTATTTTATTGTATTTTAAAATTTACATTCCTGCACAGAACATTTAAGATTATTTTACCACAAATCAAGGGTACAGATTGTTGTTGTTCACTGTGTATTGGGTAGTACTCATTTTGATTTAGACTGATTGTACACAGAATCCTATGATGTTGCTGGTTTAAAGCTGAGAACTAGTTGCTAAAAGTACACAATATTATTTCTTATTTTAGGTGTGATAATTGTTAGTAAACATTCTACTGATAATCATAATGGATTAGATTTATATAGTGCTTTTCTGGGCACTCAAAGCGCTTCACAGTGGATCCATTATTCATTCACTCACACATTCTCACTCTGGTGGTAGTAAGCTACATTTGTAGCCACAGCTGCCCTGGGGCAGACTGACGGAAGCGTGGCTGCCAATCCGCGCCTACGGCCCCTCCGACCACCACCAACATTCACACACATTCATACACCAGTGTGAGAGCAGCACTGGAGGCAAGGTGGGCAAAGTGTCAAAAGGACACAGCAGCACATGACTAGGCAAGATCAGGAATCGAACCGCTGACCCTTCAATCATTGGACAACCCACTCTAAGAAGTGGAAATTGACAGAGTTGTATATAGTGCTGTTCTTGCACAATATTTGTCACTTAACATGTTCACAGTCCAAAATGAAAAGGTCATATACAGCTTTCCTATTGGGTTAAAGAGCCAAAAAACAAGTCATGAAAAATATTTTTTAAAAGCGAGAGGTCGGTAGCAGCTTTCATTTTTTCTTACAACTTTTCGGTGCCCCCCCAAAATATCTGTTGTACCCCCCTGTGCCCCCCCAACTAAAATTAATCCGCCCCTGGTTCAATTGTTTACATTTTTCAGATTTAGGCATTGTTAACAATGTCTATAAGTTGGTTCAGGTTGTTCAGTCATTTTTTTTTAAGTTCTGCACTTTATTTTAAGATTTACAGTTATATAAAAAGTTATTTATAAAAAAAATGTTGCCAAAATGTTTTTTGAACCGTACTGAATTTATTTGGTTTTGATAGTCAGTTATTGGTTACAAGCAGATGCTAATAAAACTAGTAGGTTACATCAACATATAGCTATCGCACTAATTCAGGTTTGACATTATGATGTTCTGGACCTTTGCTTTAATACATTTTCTCAGACTGGACCACTTCGAATTTTAGTTGAATACCCCTGCTCTACTGGATTTCAATTGTTTTTTTCCAACTTGTCAACAAGTTTGTATAGGTCTCTAGGGATGTTTTGGAATTTTTGTTCTGAAAATCCGACCTCTCTGTCAGTTTTTTGTCATTCAAAAACTAGTGCTTGATTCAGTAAACTGATCATTTTGTGGACCGGTCTGGGCCAAAAATGCCAGAGCTGATTTTTTTTCCCCCAGTCCACCCCTGTCTGTGACTCACTCAGAAGTGTTACATGTTGGGTTGGAAGAGGTGAACTCAGCTGGTTTACAATTTGTCAAAGGTACCCTTGCAAACAGCCCCTTTTAATTTTATGGCATTGCCAATCAAATTTACAGGCGGGACCTCTGAACATTTGCACTTGTCTTAAAACCTAAAGACTTCTATATCTTTCCTCAGAGGATTGCACAGCTTTCTTCGCTCAGTGCTCTCAAAGGAGGCGGTGGGGCCACATGCTAAATCTAATATGTACTGTATATACATGCCATACTGCATGTTGATGTTTTTTTTTATATTGTTCCTGTATGTGCAGCAATGAACAGCATCTGCAAGCTATTGGATTCCTGGTAAACAGAAAACAATTGACTGAGTTATTGTGGCTTTTAGAGAAATGTCTTGACAACTACTACAACTGGCCCCACCACTCAGCCAAAACTACCTGAACAGAAACTGCTGTACTTTTTCTGCTAAAAAATGCTTGCTTATGAACATGCCATTAACAAGATGTCAAAAAATGTTGACTGTACTTGTAAATATTGTTATTACCTTCTAAAAATTGACAAGTTAAACCTTTAGTGCAAAAGTTGTGTCTCTCACTGGAGTGAGAGTTGTTACACAAACTTATCACCCACTGTGGGCCTTTTTTCAACTTTACTTCATACAGTCTAAGAAGTCATTCAAGGTATCAATTTTCACAGCTAAATGGCTACAAAAAAAGAACTCTAGTTTAATTGTCTAGATAAACTTAAATTGTAAACATTATTTTGATGAGTAAACTCTTAATGATGTTCATAATTGCATCAACTTAAAATTGTGTGTAATTTAAACTAACATACTAATCCTAATTGATTTAAAACTAAATTTAAGTTGTGACAACTTTGTGAAGTTGGCTTGATAACCTAATTTTTGAAGTTCAAGAGTTCACCTCCTCTCTAACACCCACTTTAAAAAGATTGGGGAAATTAAGACAGTTAAGACGGCATATGTTAACATGTACTATAACCTTAATGTATATGTCAGGGTAGAGACTGCGATTTGGTAGAGTTGGAGTTTCTACCAGTAGAGATTGCGATTGGAGTCTCTACCAGTAGAATTGGAGTTTCTACCAGTAGAGTTTGCGATTGGAGTCTCTACCAGTAGAAACTCCAATCCTACCAGTAGAGATGGAACTTTAAATCTGACCCCTGCCCTGACCCCTGACCCTAACCTTAAAAGTCTAACCTTAGCCCTGACAAATCTCTACTGGTAGGATTGGAGTTTCTACTGGTAGAGATTACAATCGCAGTCTCTACTGGTAGAAACTCCAATTCTACTGGTAGAGGTTGCGATCGCAATCTCTACTGGTAGAAACTCCAACTCTACCAAATCGCAGTCTCTACCCTGACATACATATATAACTTTGGGGCCCTTTCTACAATATTAGACGATCTTTTTGTTGTTGATACAGAAGGTGATCATTTAAAGGCCAGTATCACCTGTGTTCAAATTCACAACTGCAGTTCAAAATATAAGACTCAATTTCCTAATAATTTTATTGCTGAATGAAAAAAATTCTTAAAAGCAACACTTAAATAAAAACATTGTAAAGCGACAAACTGCTGAAGAATAGCTAATTTAGGCAAATTGTGTTCATAATTATGATAATTAATTACGACACTTAAAGAGTACTTTCAAATAATACAGAAAAATGAGTTGAAAGAAAATTTATGAGCACTTAACTGAAAAACCCAATTCAGTGGTAATTAAAACTACCTCATAACTCAAACGGATTGATGCAATTGATGCATTCAATTCCCTTTTTTAGAGAAGGGGTGTCAAACATGCTGCCTGTGGGCCAAAACCGGCCAGTCAGAGGATCCAATCCAGCTCGTGGGACAACTTTGCGAAGTGTAAAAATTAGAAGACAACAACTGCAAATTGTACATTTGTAAATCTATAAATTTTAAATAAATTCTAGGCCTTGACAAGTTGTTTTGATCATAAAGTAAAATACTAGATTATTCAGTTCCAGATGCCTGAGACTAAACATTGTGCACCCTTGTAGACACTCTGTGATCTGTAGGTTGTAATGTATATGTGTAAATGATAAACTAAGGCATAATATTGTCGAAACTGAACTTATTTTTATTAAGAAATTTCAGGTTGTTCACAATGCTTTGTAAAAAGATAGTTTCTTAAATGTGAACATTTTCAGAATGTGCTGTTTTGCACCAAAACAAAAGGAAATATTAGGAGTTGTCGATATGTATAGGTTATTATTCTGTGATTTTACTGGTCCGACCCACTTGACATCAAATTGGTCTTAATGTGTCCCTTGAACTAGAATGAGTTTGACAACCCTGTTTTAGAGTGCAGCTTTATCCACTATACCCACCATACTCTAAGTTACTGTAGCCTCATCCATCTCAGTGTCCCAGTGGCTCCCCTCTTCAGAGGCAAACCAATCACTGCTGTTTGATATGAAACGTGTTGAAGAATGTTACCAATATATAATTTTGGTGTTTGGCAAAATACAAAATAATTTATCAGGTGGGTTTAATCAACATTGTTCTGGGAAAATTGCTTCAGGGTACTGGATGTTCATTTGTCTGTAAAAATCCCATCGTCCAGCTTCAATGTTATAATTTTGAGCGTATGAGCAATTGCTGTTTCAAAGTTGTGCCAAGGTGTTGTGTTTATATTTTTCATCTGTATTTTTTTAAATCTACTTTTTCTTTTTTTTTCCACCTACAGGCTGCCCCACTCTTTTGTTTCTTTTCTACTTGTATATGTCCTTGTGCATCACAGAATATGTTCATTTTGTGTTTAGAGCTACGTTTGTGTGGATAAACATACGCTAACGTCCCCGCAAATGTTTCCTGACTGTACATCTGGCAAAAGCAGGAATCGCTTATGTATAAAACACAATCAGCGGTGTGCATTATAAAGTTTATTTAACCAAAACTTTGTATGACAGAGAAAATGCACCGGTGCATCCTTCAGCTAAAAAATTCCAAGACCACATGCACACAGATGCACATGTCTGTAAGTAATGCAAAAGACAAAACTGTGCACAATTTTTTAGTCACTGAGTTTAAAATTCTTATCTTTTTCATTCCGAGTTGTCTGTCAGAGCCACATTTATCTGTCTGCATCTGCAGTACTTGCAGAGAAACGTGTAGTTACTGAGTCAGCCAGAGAACTCAGAGTCCTGCAGCTCCCTAATCAGGTCTGTCAGTGTACTGGAGCTGCACTAAAGTAAGGCAGCTTTCAAATGTCCAAGGCACCGCGGCGTACATCAGCAGACGATTGCTAACAGCATGGTCGTGTTTCAGCCGACAGTGTCTGGGAGGAGGTGTTCAGACAGCAACAATTAGAGTCCCATCTGAAGAGTGATCATCATTTGAGTGCCACTTTTATATACTTTCCCACAGCCTGTCCCCAGCCCAGTGGGACTGCTGATGCTATCTGCAGCCAAATGTGTTTACCGAAAATGTTAAAGGAAAACGTCAAGAAGAAAATGAAATAATGGAGACCACATGAAACTAAAATATGGGACTGCACCAAACTGAAACTGTCATATGCCATTTTTAATATTTCAGGTGATTGTTTAGGTATTCCAGACTCATAAGAGACGACAGATGCGACACAACTCCGTACTATCTACAAACTGATAAAAGTGGAGCTAATCTAAACACTGGCCCACCCTGTGATTGAATTTAATTACAGATGGCCTTCCTGACATCTCATTCACTCAGTGTCTGCATCTCATTTTGGCAAAAATTAAAAATGAGAAGTTACAAAAAAACATGGATTTATTTGACTGGAACTGCTGAGTGTGGCTGTAGATGAGCTAACTGGCTTTTTGGAGGGATTACTGTTTTGTTCGTCAACTCAGACTGACCACAGCTCTGAGGTAAGGCAGGGTTCAGCTCAGATCAAGAGGTCACATCCTTCAGTATTTGTCAAGTTGATATACTGCTGGCAGCATAATTGAAAGGCACGAGGTTGTCAGGCTGGCGGCACAAGCACTTTACAGAATGTTGTTTTCTTTGGGTGCATAGTGAATATCAAACTGCATATTTTTCTTTTTCCTGTATGGATTTCACATTTGCATGGAAAAATCTTTCTTGTGTGTTTGGATTTCCATTGTGTGGACAACATAAAGGGCGCTGGGATGGGATGTGGGAAAAGGGAGTGTGCAGTTTGCGTAAGTGCATGTTTTGATGTCTATTTGACAGCCTTGGTTAGCGGCTGATGTCAGTACACACAAAGTTAACAGTCATCCTCTTTCCTACTCTTAAATTCTCTGAAGGAAACCAGTGAAAGGCTGCTACTGCAGATATCCCACAATACAAAAATGTGGAACACCTCCAGTATATACAATGTCCAATCATTATGCTGAGCCTGGAGCACTTTAAACAACTGAAAAATTAAACATTTGTGGTTGCAATGATATAAAATTACTTGAAAGCTTCAAACTGATCAAGAATCTCTGTAATGTGGACTGTAAACGTGCTTTCCCTTTAATTTGAAAATAAGGGCTGATTTTCGTATTTCAGTGGTTCCATAAATACTATTTTGAAAGGAAGTATCTCAGTAACAGGATTTGTCCTGACAAATTGTGGTCACAGACCAATTGGGCAAACAATCACTGAGCGACTTTCACCAAAGTATTTTTTAAAGCTGGAAATGCCTGCTCACAATATATCCAATTTTATCCTCAACACTAATTATTTGTGTAGAGCTCAGATTTTCCCATGACTGTTCCTCGGCCTAGAGCGGCACACACACAATCAGATGTAGACGATGGCATTCATATAGAATAAAATCAATAAACCTACATTTTTTAAAACATGCACATCTGTCTTCCTCAGTCATTTTACAACTTGGCTCAAAAGCTACTGGAGTTTGCTATGGCTGAGCTTTGTGGAAGAAAAGACAGCCGTGCTGCTTCAGCCGAGCATGAGAGGTACCTGAGCACCTCATCAAGTCTGCTCCATGACCTGAGATCAAGCCTTTGACAAATACAGGGTGTTGTCTCCAGATTAAACTTCCTAAAAAGCTGGCACACTTACTTTCCCCATTCTTCTCTGGGTTCCCCTCTTTATTGCTTTTTCCGGCTTCTTTTCGCCGTACAAATGTCCGGAGTATGAGGTGTTTAATAAGTGTCCACATTTCCTCTCTAAGAGGAAATAATAAATCCCAGCTCATTATTTCAATAAACAAAATGTACTACTATCCCTCAACAAGTAATGAGAGAAAAGTGTGTTTGGCACATGCACGTAACAATGATATGCCAGGTGCTGCTATTCTGTTACTGAGCTGCTCTGGCAGAAACCAAGGTAGTCATAATTTTACTTGACATTTAGCAAGAGAGCGTGAGAGTTTTTTTTCCGGGTTATAAAAGGAACTGACCTTGTGGTCATCAGTCTGGAGTCACTGACTAAATATTGGAGCATGAGGTAAAGACATATCGTCATCAATCCTGCTGCTCATCTCTGGACAGCATAACTCAGACATGTCCGTCTACCTGCAGCCAGCTATGCAGGCCTGACTGCTGGAGGTAAAAGTCAACCTTGACAGCATCAAAAGTATGAGGCTGTTGGCATGGTGGACAGAAATACCTTTCACGCCCCTGTGACTGATGTCACCTCCACAGGCTAAATAAAGCCATCCTGGGTCTTGTTACACATGCAAGTATCTGAGCGATTAAACTTTCTGCTGCTCACAAGTGTGAGACAAACTACACAAGGCAGGTTTCAAGAAGTGAATCCAAACAAAAGTGTCACAAATGTACACACTGCTTGAGTAAAGGTACTACATAACTTTCTCCAACTGATATTGTTATTACAGGATTCAGTCCAAATTTTATCCTCAGAAAATTTAGACAAATCCGCAACTCAGTCTCATCCATGCGCTTTGTTCTTGCCACTCTTCACAGGGATGTCAGTGTGCAGAGTCAGCACCTGGAGATTAAGTGTCATCCTCAAGGACTCGGCAGGAGGGTGGATTTTTGCCAAAACCAGGCCTTGAACCTGGCTCCTCCAGTTAAAGGACAGCTGTCTCCTCTCTCATTCTGTAAGCTGCCTAACCACAGTAATTCTGGCAGCAGCATCGCCAGCATGGGACAGAAAGAGAATCCCTGACCCAAAGTGCAAAAGACAATAGGAACTATGACATGGGAACGTCTCAGCTGTCTGGTTCTCCAACACTGAACACCACAAGTCAGAGCAGTCAGGGGAACTCCGGGTAAAACCTTAGCAGAGGGAGCTGCCTCTCATCCTGTTTTACCTTCCGGTGCTCCGGGTGACCACGGCCAGGGATCCCCTCACTTCTTAAAAGTGGAAAATGCTGGTGTGTCTGGACAATGACTGACAGACTCTCAGGATACTCCAAAGCAATGGGGGCAGAGGAGTTTCCATGAGGGTAAGCAGACGTGGGAAGCTCTGTTACAAGTCGGACCCAAACTGGGGAGACGTGGTCATGCTAGGTCTCCACTGAGGTGCTGACTAATTTAAAATGTCTCAGATGTAGGAAAAACTGAATTTAGTGGATGGCATTAATCAGCTACTAAATCACTAATCACGACGACTCATTCCCTTTCATTTTGTAGCTAACTACTTTAATATCAGGGGAGTCTTTAAGAATAAAAAAAATCAAGCGGTCAGTTTGCTTATAAATTTAAATCAACCACATCCAAAGGAAAAGACAGTTAAACCACTCCAGAACCTATCCAGGGCAAAACGTCTGCCTCCACCACTTCCCTGATCCTGCATCACACTACCTCTATATCACACTCCAAGAGCTCTGTCTCTTCTGTTTGTCTTTGTAATACTGATGGGATGAATCGCACAAAGGGGAATAGCAGCGCAGACTGTCTCTACTCAAATCCTTCATGATGTTGCACTTGGATTTCTGCGCAAAACATGACGTGAAGTAGTTATATAAAGGCTGAAAAATGAGAGATTCAAACAGAAGTTTGAGTTCTGATTTACATTCAGACCTGTGCACACCTGGCCAACAGCTGCATGATCTGGGTAAGATTGTTCCATTGTCTACTTCAGAAAGTAATCTCCTGATGTCTGACACAGGAAAAGGGATCATTAGATCATGTATAGATCATCCAGCACACATTTTTTAAGCATACAGAGGCTTTTAATGTCAACTTCTTAGTAAATCTTCTTAATAGAAAACAGTCCTCTGACTTACTGGTATTCTTTCTCTTCCTTGTCACCCGTCTGACTAATCTTCAGGATTTGTTATTTGGAAAGATTTCCTCTCCCACAATCACCTCACTGTCTGTTTGCATTACACAGAAGTGGCAACTCCACTTCAGTCTGTAGATATTGACCAAATATAAACATGGCTTTCATCATACCAGGAATCAGTTCAGTGGTCAGGTCATAGAGGTGGACACAAATGTCCCACCCCTAAGACCTCATTCTCCACTTCCAGGACCCACACAAATCCAGCTGCCTCTCCACAGCTCTAAAATGTGTGATGCAGGAGCACAAAAAAAAAAAGAACAGAGCAAGAGCAGTCTGACCAGTGGGGTTCTTTCTTTTGTTTACTTGAGCTGGCATTCTTTCTCCCGGCCTGGACCTGCTCTGTGCTACAAGGGTGCAGCTCCACTGGCTTAGGCCACTGGTGGCACCTGTCTCCTCTTCAGCGCCAGGACGGGGAGACTGCCCTGCTAGCCGTGATCCCTGCGCTAATTATTTTCAAAGCAGCTGGGATTTATATCACACTCATGCAGGCGCCAGTGGTGCTACAGCTCCCCCAGGAAGCAGCTTTTCTGGCTTTTCTCTCTTGCTCGGTGGGCAGAGATTGTCACCATGGATGTGAGCAGCACTCGGGCACCAGCGAAGCACAGAGATCCGGCCAGCTGGTTGGATTTTGATGTTTTCCAAATTCAGGTTGCGCCGCTGATTGTTCATATGATCTTAACTTCAGCAGTTCACCAGACTACTGAAATAGTTTCTCCTTTCGCAATGATGGTCTCAACCCTCGGATATACAATGGCAGTGATAGTACTGGAATATTTGTATGAAACAAGCCTGTATACACTACCGTTCAAAAGTTTGGGGTCACTGAGAAATGTCTTTATTTTATAAGAAAAGCATCTTTTTTCAATGAAGATAACATTAAATCAGTAATAAAGTCTAGAGTGCTCCTAAATTATTTAACTATGTTTTTAAAGTATTGATTTTGTTTTTAAATTATAGAACTTTGTTTTTTTAAATTTAGAACTTTGTGTCTGTTGTATTGTTGGATGTTCTGTTTGATTTTGTCCTTGTCTTTGTTGATGCTGCTCTTTATGTCCTTTTCAATTGCCCCTCGGGAATAAATAAAGTGTTTTGAATTGAATTGAACTGAATTGAATTGAGACATTGTTAATGTGGTAAATGACTATTCTAGCTGGAAAAGGCTGATTTCTAATGGAACATCTACATAGGGGTACAGAGGAACATTCCCAGTAACCATCACTCCTGTGTTCTAATACTACATTGTGTTAGCTAATGGTGTTAAATTGATGATTAGAAAACCCTTGTACCATTATGTTAGCACATGAATTAAAGTGGGAGTTTTCATGGAAAACATGAAATTGCCTGGGTGACCCCAAACTTTTAAACGGTAGTGTAAGTCCATTTAAAGTCCTACTTTCTCAAGTAAAAAAAACAAATAAAACAAAAGAAGCTATATGAGTAAAATGTAACTTGTAAGGTAAGGTTGTAAGTCGATTGTTTAAAAAACATGCATCATCTACTAAAACTGTAGCTGTCATCTGAATGTCCATCCATCCATCCTCTATACACCGCTTTATCCTCATTAGGGTCGCGGGGGGAGCTGGAGCCTATCCCAGCTGACTCGGGCGAAGGCAGGGGACACCCAGGACAGGTCGCCAGTCTGTCGCAGGGCTACATACACAGACGAACACTCACACTCACATTCACACCTACGGGCAATTTAGAGTACTCAATTAACCTCAGCATATTTTTGGACTGTGGGAGGAAGCCGGAGTACCCGGAGAAAACCCACGCATGCTCAGGGAGAACATGCAAACTCCATGCAGAAAGATCCCAGGCCCACCCCGGGATTCAAACCAGGGATCTTCTTGCTGCAAGGCGAAAGTGCTAACCACTACGCCACTGAGCAGCCCTCATCTGAATGTGCAAAGTATAAATCAAAAATTCCTCATGGACTGCTTCAGATTAGGTTGACACATGTAGGTAATGATGCTATTTTGCATTGTCTGTTAAGCTGAGATATGTAAGTACTTCCTGAAAGAGTTGCAGCCATTCCTTGTTTGAATCATGATGGCTCCTGATGGACTGGTTGTTTGGTTTTCCCTTTAAAATGACCATCCGTAGCAACTTGAGGCCTTCTCATAATATTACAGCCATAAATCATCAGTCATGTTTGGCAAAACATACAGGTTGTAAATGGTCATGCTGGAATATTTTAAGAGCACCTGTCAAATATTAGGACACCGTGATGCTGGTCACTAATGCGACATATCATCTTGGAAAATGTGAAATTCTTATGTGATACACTATCTTAAAACAAAAACTAAAGTTTGTCCAGAATCCGATAATTCCAGTGTAAAGTAATGAATTGCATGCAACAATAGATCAATCAGTTAATACAACACAGATAACAGCGATGGTGTTTCATTGGTCCATTGAAAAGAAGAGCATGTTCAAAAAAACACTCAAGGATTAAAGCCTTAAAAACAACTTAAGAGATGAGGAAAAGTTTCCCAGTTGTAAGACTTTCTGAGCAGACCTTGTGACGGATGTCAACACGTGTTATTAAAGAGTGAAATAAAGCAAGCGGACGTGTTTGGAAATAATAAAGACGTTCTCACAAACTCTTTATGATCATTTGAGGTTTCCTCCATGAAATCACAGAAAGCCTTTTAAAAGGGTGTCCTCTAATGACAGCGTTTTATATCTAATGTCTGTCTCTACAAAATCATGTCAGTGGAAAAAAGATTTAAAGGCGGACAAAATACAGAATGATTCTCGTAAATGGATCTGCAACATGTCCTTTAATTGCTATCTTGGAAAGCCAATATGAAATCAAAGCAGTTTCTATTTTCTTGGCACTTGCCCAGTTTCTCCCCAAGCTGTCGCCACATCCAGGATGTACAGCCTGCCCATTTTTAAATAGGTGAAATATTATGGTTCAGCAGACTGTAAAACACACAGGAACTTGAACTGTGGCCTTTTTCATACAGTAGTCTATTCTCTATGCTCTTTGTTTTGCACAGAAGTCAATCTGGATCATTAATTTTACGGGCTCCTTGAGGCTCTGCACCTTCTTTGATGTTTTCTGATAGACTGCACTTAACATTCCACATGCATTTCTCGTCACTCTCAAGCCTGACGTGACTGACAAATAAGTTATATCCATGGACCATGTGCTTATCTGAATGCTGAGGGAAGTGAGTCCAAGGCATGCATTCTTGGCTCTATGCCCCTCTACAGCGCCCGGCTTAGATAAATTCTCCATTTGATGATGTTGCTCGAAGTACGAGGCCAACTTGGTGGGTCGGAGAGCTTCTGACCTGGGCTCACATGGAAATGACATTGCCTCACTTATATAGTGTGAGGGATCCCCTTCTTGTTCTTCAGTGGAATGTTTTTCTTAAGTAATTATTTTGCCCCTACTGAACTGTCATTACCTAAAAAAATATAAAAATCAGGATTTTTATGATGTTGCAAATTTTCAAAGTCAAACTGAAACTAGAAGTCTCCCTATGTAAGAGACAAAACCATTTTTGGATATATTTGTGGAAACAGCTACTAAGCTTCAAGTCTATGAGTCCGTGTTTCCCATTGCAGCGGCTGATTGACTTTTGAGGGTCACTGTTACTAGGAGACAAACTGTCAACTTTTCTGTTGCGCTAACTACCAACTGGAGCATGGCAATGCCTTATATATGACAAGACATTTTTACAGGACGGTTTTCCCACTTTTTTCAACAAGGCCACGTATTGGTGGTCATGTACTATTTGCAATTTAAGTTGTCTGGCTGTTAGATTCATATTCCCTGCAAATGGAGAAACTTGCAAGCCAGGCTAACTACACTCCACTGAGTGCCTAAGATTCAAGCCGGGTGACTTTCAACAGGGCTGGCGTTGTTTGGGGACACAATGTCAACTCCAGTGATTTGCTGCTGGCCATGTTGTAATGCAAACCTGCTATGCAGTTAAGTTTCCACTCACAATAGCAAACTTGCAAGGGAAAAGGTTGCTTTAAAAAGTTGTCAGCCTCACCAGGAAACAAGGAATGTAACTCATTTTGGGGCATACCTGTATACCATAAAGCCTTATGTCACTGTCCACAGAAACTCAAATGTTTGAAACAATCAAATAGGAAAACCTTGCGTTGGCTTCTCTTGCTCCAGGACAATGTGTCTGTCTATACAGCACAAGTGGCAGAAGCAGCCTAATGTGGCTTTGAACTGGTGCCCCATGAACCATATTCACCCAACTGCACCATCTGACTTCTGTTTCCCAAACTGAAATCCCACTTGTCTGATCGCCATTTTCAGAGTGATGATGAAGTCATCCATGCAGCTGAGGAAGGATAGCAAAGCTTAAACATCAGTGGACCTAAAGTACTGAAGTTAAAGAAACCAATGTTGAAAAATGTAAGAACAATTTTTGGACTGTGATGTTTTGTGGTGAAGCCGAGAACTTTTTGAAATACCCTTAACCCTTAGTTAACCTGGTTTCCTAAAATTCGCTCTGATTCCCACCGGGCGTTACTGCTTCTTATCACCTGCTGAGAGACTGGCAGCTCCTGCATTTTTACTGCTGTGTTTGTCACATTATACCAAGAATGGAAATCCATTCCAGTCAATGGCAAATGATCAGATTGACAAAACTCACAGCAGTGAGGCATCTTGTTAGAATTTTTTTTTGTAATTACTACAAAAGGTCAAAACCAACACTAAGAATACACTAATTTCTTAGTAAATATATACACATATATTTTCCATTCAACTTTAAGTCAAAACTACAAGCAACTGTTTGGAGTAGGAACAAAGCTGCTGAAAGCATGCTAATAATGTCATTTCTCCTTAAGCTGATTTCTTTCTCCTCCTACATGTTAGCTGTTGTTATGAAATGTTTACACTTTCCAATTTGGCAGCTCCATAAAGACATGTTTGTCTCTAATTGACCAACTGGCAGAGGTGCTGTTGCTCCTTATTGCCTACAGGTAAAAAGCCTAAAAGTTATTCACTCGGCATCCCAGAGGGATCCTAGAAAAACAAACCACCATGTTTGACCTTTGCAGAGACTCTTGTAGCAACAGGCTCTTCTTACAACCAGTTTCAGCTTCCATTGAAGTACAAACAAAGGCTCAGTAATAGTAACCAAACAGACAAGAAGTCTGACACGGGCTGGAGAACATGAACACGAGGCAGTCCTTATATTATCATTATTACCACAAACAATAAATTACAGTTTTAGGAGGGTTTCCACATTCAGTATTTGTGGTCTTTGAGTAGCACTAATTTGATCTTTTTTATTTAGAAATATAGACATTTTATAGATAAATTCTGATCAATAAAAGCTCGCATTTGACATCAAGTCACAATTTTCCAGCTTATGTCCACAGTGACACTGGAGGGGATGGTACTGCCAGGGGAGTAGCCCATTACAACTGATTTTATAAATATTTAGGCTTAGCCATATTAAGCTGATTTTGGTACTTTACTCTGCTGGTCTGCCGTGAACACTTGAGTATAAATCAGCTTAATTTGTTCTGTGCCACTCTGCGCGAGTTTTGCATTCTCCCAAGATAATATAAATGCCTGATTTTGCAGTTATGTCATTGTACATTTAGTTTTATTTAATGAGTAATTCCTGAATGTTGTGAGGGTTTTTACTTAATCACTGATGACAGTTTTTTAGAATTTGATCCGGTGTTTTCTGGGCTTCTGAATACAAAGAAAGACTTCCATCATCGGCTGAGAAAGTCTGAGCAGATCTGTGATAATTGATTCGGGAAGCAAAGAGCCTAGAAGTCCTGGCAGCTGTGAGTTATGGGTGGGTAAGTATCCAATACCAGGTTATTGTGGCGAGACAGCGGAGATGTTGTGGTCAAGGGCTCGGCTAAACTCTCTGGGTGAAGAGTAGTGATCCCTGCGGTTGGCAGAGAGAACAATTACTGGAAGATTAAAAAGGCCTTCAAAAGAAAACATGATCAGCATTATAAAGAGCTGAAATAGAGATGTTTGTTTTTCCACCGAATGCTTCGCTCCGTTTTAGATTTTAGACATTTTTGTGGAGCTCAATCAAAAAAGAGGGATGCAGACAAAAAGACTGTGGTTCATCTTTGACCCCTGGTCTCAAGGTGCTGGATTTGACCACGTTTCAAAAGGGAATCTGACTCTCTTATGAAATCAACTCAAAAGGGTGTGTTTCATACCAAAAACTTGACTTCAATACTGTCGATGCTGACATATTTAACAAGATAAGTGAAACTTTTGGCCTGGTGGTGGCACTGTGGGGAAAGTTGGATAAATTCAAACAAAATCGTTAGGGCTGCATCCTTTGGAGACCATGAATGTGTGTGAAAATACAACATTTGATCACATAATTGTTTAGGTATTTCAGTCTGGATCAAACTGACAGTCAGGCCCCAGTGTCATGCCACTAGCATGGTCAAAAGCATTTCTTTGGAATTAAATATTGCATGTTTGTATTTCTGCGAAAAAGCCAGGCAAAATATTTACAGTGATACACATCGAAAGCCCCTCCTTTTCTGTACATCAGGGCTGGGATTTGATCTGCAGAGAGTCTATTACCCTCACTAGCCTTTCCCTCACTGAACCTACTATCTTGGGCAAAATTCTTAACACAGCCAATGACAAGCTGGTCACACAAGTATTATGTTTTATGTTTTCCCCATTGCTGTCTAATGTTTCACATTGAGGTTGGGACCATCAAGCAAACTACAGCTCACTAAAGAATGGGCCCATTGATTCTCAGAGGAATAATTTTAGTGGAGGGAGTATTTAGCACAGGCCCAGCTAGAGAGAGCTATTAGCTGCTTCTCCAGCTCTGTGATCCATGACTGGAGAGGCTCAGTGCGAGGAGAGAAAGAGGACCCTCGCCTGGCACTGCATCCACACTCGTTTCACCCCACAGCCAGTGTGCTGAAGTCATGTGTCCAGGGCGCGTCTAAGCCATAAAAACATGGCCTCCTTGTCATATTTTCTTTTATCTAAATGCTAAAACAAACAACGCTTAGGATTTCCCACAACATCATTTTACAGCAATTTTATCTCCTGATCTGAAAAAAACAACACTCAGAATGGTCCATTGCATCTGAATAGCAGAGATATGATTTAAACAATGCTGGTGTTCCGGAAACCAGTGCATTTGTTTCTCTGTATAAACCGGACTCTCTGAGATCGGGCCTGAATTCCTCGTTCTCAGGAGAAACCAAAGTGGTCCATCATTACCTCCTCCACACTCCCCCTTTTCCCATTTCAGCACCACACTGAGCTAAGATATCAGCTAACACATTATCCTCTTAGCCCTGGAGACTGATAGCCAGTGAGGGCCTCGAGCCAGGAGCAGCCACACAGGTCAGGGAATAAAACCTGGCATCACAGTTACTGCAACAGTAAATTTAACACAGATCAGATATTGCTCACTTCTTGATCCGCTGAACAGTTGCAGTGGATGCAAACCAAACACATTCTTTTTTTGTTTTAAATTTTTTAAGTACGTTTTGTTAAAAAATATTTGAGAGAACAGTTTTGCATTGTGAATAAATGCAAAAATCTTTAGCTTTTGGATTCAGTAATTGTTGTTTTAGGTCTATATAAAGCAGTAAATATATGAATCAATTAGCAGTGAGACTATAAATGTAATGTTTTTTAGTGTTCACCTTGTAAAATTGCAGAATTTAGCCCCACCCTGTCCACTGTAAGGTTAGACTAACACTACAGAACGACCATTAGTACGAGAGAGTAACATCAAACCATTATCCCAGTATCGCTGAATATCAGGTGACATTATCCTGTCTGTGTTGCCCACCATGACTGGCTTTGTCAAGAACATTTGATTGTATTTCTTGGCTCGGACCCCTTCTGAGTCAACAGAGGAAGCCAAACCCACCAGGTTTTTATGATTAAGTGGACAAAGTCAGGAGGGTTTTATTCCAGACTGCTTGCCAAGACATTTTATATCACTTCAACAAGCCAAAAACTGAACTTATGAAATTACATTAATAGCTGTCAATGTAAAAGAAACAAAAGTCTGTAATAGTTGAGTGATGTTTTACAAGCAAATCTGGCATTCCTCAGGCTTAGTGTTTTTTTTGTTGTTTTTTTTTTTATCACAGCTCAGAGCCATTTTATGTAATAGCTCAAGCCCTAAAACTGAGATGTCATGCAGCTAAAAACATTACAGCAGCCCCACATGCTGGCAGTAGCCCAAGATGCACCTGCACTGTCAATTACTCAGCGAGTGCACTTCTCCCTGCGAGTCTAGACACCCAACACCTGCTGCACATTAATCTGTAATGGTCTCCGCTGCCGGATATTCACAGTTAACAAGACAACATCTGATTGCCGCACCTTTTTCCTCCCGCCCTTCAGGACCACGCTCCTCGCTCTGCTCTGTGGCATGCTCACCTTAACTTATGACCAACTGATACTTGTCACAGAGTGTGTGGTTTGGGGCGCCGAGGGGAAAGCCAGGAAGGTGGCAGATCCGCTTCGCATGAATTTGCCTTTTTGGCAGGGGCCTCGTCAACTTGGATGAAACTGAACACCCCCATACAGCCTCGCTGGAAGGTTACAGTGTTTCTGGATGTGGTCCACGGGCTTGGTCCTCGCCAGCCACCTTCTTCACCAGCCGCACAGTGATGTCATTATTCCCTGTAGTCAAAGCTCCGAGCTGGCTACAAATGAAAAGTAATCACTATTTGAACTGCATGCTCACATTTTAATGACCTCCAATTTTTAAACACCACTAAGCTCAACATGAAGTCTGCTTTAGCACATATTCTCCATGTTAGCAGCTACAAGCAAGTTAAGTGGAACTTAATAGTCGGCTTTAGAAGGCGCTTTATTATGCACTACCAGTCAAAGGTTTGGACAGACCGTCTCATTCAATGGGTTTTATTTAATTATTATATACATCGTAGATTAATACTGAAGACATCAAAACTATAAAATAATCCAGAAGGAATTATGTTATAAACAAAAAATGTGTTAATCTTCAGTATTAATCTATAATGTAGAAAATAATACATATGAATAAAAAGCATTGAATGAGAACACATGTCCAGATTTTTTGACTGGTAGTGTTTGTCAATAATGCATATTTTAGATATATATAACTATATATCTATAAAGACACCTTTTGAGGCTGACTATTAAGTTCCATTTAACTTGCTTGTCTTTTAAAATGTATCACACTTTTTCACTCAACGCTGTCCGGGCCACAGAGAAAGAAATGCGCTCTATAGAACAACAAACCTGAATCAGCAAGCTGGTCAAGAAAGGAAAGCTCAGCAAGATCTCAGCTCAGTGGACAGCTGTGCACTCTTACAGGAGTCAACACATTACTAATAGTGGTATGTGCGTTGCATGTACGGTTTGCTCAAATGTCAGAGGTCATTTTACAGAAAACACACCTGCTTTATAATTAATTGTGCTTTTTGGCTGGACCAACAAGTGGTGCAGCCAGAGCTTGCAGCATCAGCAAAATGTTTAACAAGTTTTTGAAACTGGCTAACTCCTGACAGTGAAATATCATGTTAAATGAACATGTTTAATTTCAGTTTTAAAGCTAATGAGATTGCACTAACATGTGGATAGATCAACAAACAATGAACCACACCCAACTACTGCGAATTGGAAAATTTAGTTGTGGTGGTAAAATAGGCCACCCAGACCACCTCTGAACCTCTGAATGCTTATTGAACTTGAACTGTAAATGAATTCCTATATATCCAACATATTAAACTTGTAAACTTTATTGCCTTACACATTCTGCAGCTGCAGGTTGTTGTCAGTGTTCCTGCACAAACAGGCTCATGTGTATCTCAGAGCTGACTGAAGGTTTAGAGTTGCCATTAAGATTGAGGTGGAGCTTTTTGTCAATGACAGAAGAGGCAACCATGCAAGTAAAGACAAATATCAGTGAGGAACTTTAAAAAAACAAAAAACAGTGACAATCTTTATAGATGGAGGGACACAAATTTTTTGGATGACCAGAATATCATTAGGATGGTAAAGACAAAGCCCTTAATGACTATACAGGGAGTCGAGTGCTCTTTTGCATTGTTTCTGTTTGTTGCTTGTAGCCCCCACATTGATCTCCAGTCTCACTTGTCTTCTTGTTATATCACTGTATATACAGTATATATCATTCATATAGATGTATTTCAATAAACACAAGATTAATTGTGAGGTGTTGAATTATCGCTACTTTTTCTGTTCTGTGTTCACATTTCAAGTATTTGTATGAGAACATTTGATAGAGTAAAATAAGCCTCATATGCTGTTAAATCGCAACATGAAGACACCATAAAAACAACTTGTTAAATTTCTAGTAACAATATTCACTGGTCAGGCCTAACATTATGATCACCTGTTTAATATTGTGTTGGTCCCCCTTTTGCTGCCAAAACATCCTTGACCCATCAAGGCATGGACTCCACTAGACCCCTGAAGATGTGCCGTGGTAACTGGCACCAAAATGTTAGCAGCAGGTCCTTTAAGTCCTGGAAGTTGTGAGGTGGAGCCTCCATGGATCAGACTTATTTGTCCAGCACATCCCACAGATGCTGGATTGGATTTACATCTGTGGAATTTGGAGGCCAAGTCAACACGTCAAACTGACCACTGCAGACTTGTAACAGTCCACGAGAGCTGCAGTTGTGGAAGTGCTCTAACCCAGTCATCTACCCATCATAATTTGGCCCTTGTCAAACTCGCTCAAGCCCTCATGCTTGCCCAATTTTTCTGCTTCTAACACATCAACTTTGAGGACAAAATGTTCACTTACTGTCTAATGTATCCAACCCACAAACAGGTGCCATGATGAAGAGATAATCAGTGTTATTCACTTCACCTGTCAGCGGTCAGAATGTTTGCCTGATCAGTGTATAGAGAGCCCAATGGACAAAGGTTTTTGTGTTCCCACCAATGAGTCCATATCACCATGTCAACATGGCTTTCCATACTGTCACAAATCCAACTCTTCTCATGTTACACTCAACAAAAATATAAATGCAACACTTTTGTTTTGGCTCCCATTTTTTATGAGATGAACTCAAAGATCTAAAACTTTTTTCACATACACAATATCACCATTTCTCTCAAATATTGTTCACAAATCTGTCTAAATCTGTGATAGTGAGCACTTCTCCTTTGCTGAGATAATCCATCCCACCTCACAGGTGTGCCATATCAAGATGCTGATTAGACACCATGATTAGTGCACAGGTGTGCCTTAGACTGCCCACAATAAAAGGCCACTCTGAAAGCTGCAGTTTTATCACACAGCACAATGCCACAGATGTGGCAAGATTTGAAGCAGCGTGCAATTGGCATGCTGACAGCAGGAATGTCAACCAGAGCTTTTGCTCGTGTATTGAATGTTCATTTCTCTACCATAAGCCGTCTCCAAAGGCGTTTCAGAGAATTTGGCAGTACATCCAACCAGCCTCACAACCGCAGACCACGTGTAACCACACCAGCCCAGGACCTCCACATCCAGCATGTTCACCTCCAAGATCGTCTGAGACCAGCCACTCGGACAGCTGCTGAAACAATGGGTTTGCATAACCAAAGAATTTCTGCACAAACTGTCAGAAACCGTCTCAGGGAAGCTCATCTGCATGCTCGTCGTCCTCATCGGGGTCTCGACCTGACTCCAGTTCGTCGTCGTAACCGACTTGAGTGGGCAAATGCTCACACTGGATGGTGTCTGGCACGTTGGGGAGAGCTGTTCTCTTCACGGATGAATCCCGGTTTACACTGTTCAGGGCAGATGGCAGACAGTGTGTGTGGCGTCGTGTGGGTGAGCGGTTTTCTGATGTCAATGTTGTGGATGGAGTGGCCCATGGTGGAGATGGGGTTATGGTATGGGCAGGCATCTGTTATGAACGAAAAACACAGGTGCATTTTATTGATGGCATTTTGAATGCACAGAGATACCGTGACGAGATCCTGAGGCCCATTGTTGTGCCATACATCCAAGAACATCACCTCATGTTGCAGCAAGATAATGCATGGCCCCATGTTGCAAGGATCTGTACACAATTCTTGGAAGCTGAAAACATCCCAGTTCTTGCATGGCCAGCATATTCACCAGACATGTCACCCATTGAGCATGTTTGGGATGCTCTGGATCGGCATATACGACAGCGTGTACCAGTTCCCACCAATATCCAACAACTTCGCACAGCCATTGAAGAGGAGTGGACCCCCCTCCCAATAAAACAAAATTGCACCTTTCAGAGTGGCCTTTTTTTGTGGGCAGTCTAAGGCACACCTGTGCACTAATCATGGTGTCTAATCAGCATCTTGATATGGCACACCTGTGAGGTGGGATGGATTATCTCAGCAAAGGAGAAGTGCTCACTATCACAGATTTAGACAGATTTGTGAACAATATTTGAGAGAAATGGTGATATTGTGTGCGTGGAAAAAGTTTTAGATCTTTGAGTTCATCTCATAAAAAATGGGAGCAAAAACAAAAGTGTTGCGTTTATATTTTTGTTGAGTGTAGATCCTTCAAAACAATCCCAATACCACTCATGTTTGAAAATGTTGCAATGTTTTCCATTTTCAAGGACTAATATTTAAAAAATTTTCATCTGTTTGGGGCCATTCTGCTGGACACAATTTTGTCTGCATCTTCACGAGTTTCATGGCAGTGGAAGTTAGAGTTCTAAAGATGTTAAAATTCATATAAACCCTGAACAAAATGCCAGATGATGCAGAAAAACATTTCCCAAATTCTTTCTGACTACTGTTCTGACTTGACATTGACTGACGTATATTTTTGAAGAGCTTTAACTTTAGCTTGAAATTAATTGGGATAATTTCCATAATTAATAATAATGTAGGGTAATAGACTTCTTATTTAATTTAGTCAGAAAAGAATTATATAATTTGTGCTGTAATGTTTAACTGTAATATTCAAATTATTTAGGTAGGTTTTCTCCATAAATAGCGTTTTAGAGTCTCAGCCTAAATGATGAACTTGTCGGGTAAATTTCATAATGCCAATCTTATCGCTCTATTGGAAAGCACTTTGGCTGCACAGCTGTTGTTTTAAATGTGTTAAATAAATAACAGAGACTTGACTTGATTTGACATCATGACCAAAATGTCAGTGGATTTACCACCAAGTTGCAAACTCCTTGTAAGCCTCAAAAACAATATGGCCACAGTAGTACACTAAAAACAAACTTGTAGCATTCTGGAACACAGTTCTGTGGGTTGATGAAACAAAAATTAACCTCCATCAAAAAGTGGGAAGAGGAAAATATGGAGAAAAAAAAGGAATAACCCATGACCCAAAGCACCACCTCATCTGTCAAACATGGTGGTGGTCATGCTATAGTTTGGGTGTGGGTGGCTGCAAATGGAAATGGCACATTGGCATTTAGAGTTATTTCACTGCTGACGGAAGCAACGGGAGCATTGAGCCAAATAAATCAAAACTCACTGGGCGACATTTCATCATTCAGCACGATGACAATCCTAAATATACAGCGAAAGCTACCAAAGAGCTTTTTTAGGGGAAAGAGGTGAAATACCCTCAACTGACTGGTCTGATGGAGCTTTAGTTCACCTGCTGTAGACTAGAATGGAGAGACCGCACCACAAGCTAGGAGGAAGCATCACTGGGGAGGATAATGTTGTCTTCAGTGAAAAAACTGCTTTTCGTTCAAAAATAAGGACATTTCTAAGAGACCTCAAACTTTTGAATGGTAGTGTACACGAGGTCAAGCAAACACTCATATTTAGTATTCTGTGAAAATTGTTTGCACTCAGTGTCAGTCTGAATGTTTGGACCCACAGACATCAGAAATGTCCTTATTTTTTAAATGAAAAGCAGTTTTTTCAATGAAGACAACATTAAAATCAATCAGACAGTTTAGACATTGTTAATATGGTAAATGATATGTAATGATGGTAAATTCTGGGGTTCCAACACCAGGGTTCTAGCAGTCCACAGAGGGATGACTCAAGTAGCTGATTTCTAATGGAATATCTACATAGGGGTACAGAGGAACATTTCCAGCAACCATCACTCCTGTGTTCTAATGCTACATTGGTTAGCTAACGGTGTTGAAAGGCTAATCGATGATTAGAAAATCCTTGTGCAATTATGTTAGCACATGAATAAAAATTAGTTTTCATTCAAAACAAGAAATTGCCTGGGTGACCCCAAATGTTTGAGTGGTAGTGTATGTCTGTCCAATTACTTTTGAACTTCTAAAAATTAAGGCGCTATGTGTTAAACAGGCCATATGTCTGAAACTGTTGCTTTTTATTAACTGAAGGCAACTGTTGTTGTTTTTTGATGCAAACTAAATTAAAACAGTGAGAGACTCAGAACTTTAATGTAGCATCCATTATTTTATTTCAAACTAAATGTATCCTGAAGCACGGAGTCTCAAGAAAAAATTAAGTAATTGAAATAATGATTCTGCTCTTAACTGTGTGCCAGTGTTTGAATTCTGTAACCTCTGGATTATGCTTACCCCCAACTTTTCTGAAATTGTCCTGGTTTTTTAAAATATATTATGGATAGGTAAAGATAGTGGTTGTTGTCGGAGATATTGCAAGGGAGAGGTTCACCACTTAAAGAAACCTGAAAAGAAATCTATTGGAAAATTGTTGTATGGCACATGTCCTGCTCTACTACCCAAAACAATATTTGTCTGCTTCGTAGCAGCTGAACTGGGAAACATCCAGCTAAGTGTGTTGTTGCACTGACGCAAGTCCAGTGTTGTGAAACTGAGGTATAACATGTGGAGAACAATGCTGTTCAAGTCTTAATTTGGGGGAAATTATCAAACTTCTTCAGCAGTTTTTATCAGATTGAGTAGTTTTTATGTCCTGGTGACCACTGAAACTGCAGTTCTGGCTTTTGTCTTCATTTATTTAGATAAAAAATCTGGTATTTTTTAGACCAAAACAGCATTTCAAACATTGCTATCAAATGGTGAGACTTGCATATAAGGACTTTGTTAAGGTTTATAATTGGACAAGCATTCATTCTAAACCGATGACAAGATGCAAACTCTTTCCATCTTCATTAAAGTCTGCTGGATTGCTCACTTTGGGACATATAATCACACTATTCCCTGCATTAAATGTTGGCACTGGATGGAAATCAGGAGGTGCAAAACCATCCAATGCACTTGGATACTTGGCTGTTATCTGCTGTTGACGGGTGAGTTTCATGTGTCATTTGACTGGTGTTTTGAGGAGCGGGGTGAATGATAAAGACCTGAGGTCACTGCGATCTGAGACTGCAAGGTGCACTCAGCTACCCTGGCTGGCTGCAGCCAAGGAATGGAGCTCACACTGACAGCTGCAGCGCAGTGTTGAATAAAGTGAATGTAAGGAAACACAGAGAGAAGGAGACAGTTGCTCAACCTGTCGACAGCTTCTCCATAATTCAATAAGTCAAGGTGGAGGACCATTCCTGTGAGGCTACAGCAGCTCCGTAAATAGCTGTCTAGCATGATGTGTTTTTTTTCCATGGTAATCTTGCTTGTCTCTCTCAACAAGCCTGCTAACATAATTGAAAACACAGACGTGAAAAAACACAAGTATCACTGACACAAGGAATGTTTCTTTGTCCTGCATGGTTACACTTTCGCTGTCCTGTTTTAACATGTTCCAAGAATGTCTACAGGTCAACATGTTCAACAATGCTCCCCTTGTTCCATTATCTTTAAAATGAAATTATTCATCACTGTTGTCATGCATGAAGACAATGTTTCTCATGCTTACATTGCAAGGAAACACTGTTCTGTCAGTGTGCTACAAAGAAAAACATTTATTTAAGATTTCTGACTCTGATTGCAAAGGTTTAGCAGTTTGTCTTTTCAATAAGTCAGTCCGAAAATGCTCAGACGTTGCCAACGAGCTCGTCTTTGTTGCATGTCAAAAGTTTCTCTCTGTGTCTCATGTTTTACAATCTCAATATATTATCAAAAGCAAAATCACAAAGTGTAATATAGACAGTAGTTAAGAGCTTTTCAACAAACCTACCGCAGACTGTTGCTTCAATTTCCTCTTCAAATTCCCCTTTTTGTCAAAGGAAAGCGGTATTTCAACTTTCCCACCATCTCCACTCAATATATCTGCCCTACTCCAATTGTGACTTAAGTCTCTGTTGGACTCTGGCCAGCATGTTAACTCCAGCTAAATCAATGGATTAACAATTTAGTCCAACCCCACCACACACACACACACACACACACACACACACACACACACACACACACACACACACACACACACACACACACACACACACACACACACACACACCGTCAACACCACCAACACTAATCTTAAGGAGCTGACCTCAGCCAACAAATGACCAAATTCACACAAAATGGAGACCCGCCCCCACCGACAATGTGGACTTTCCTTTCTTCTGTCCTTATGAGAGGCTCCTATTGAAGCAGCCAACCGCACTTGTTGAGATCGCAGTGACAGATCCTCAAGTACCTCTCTGTTAAACGAAACCACAATATCCTTTGGGATTCAATTTACTCTGCAAATGCTTGTCGCAAAAACAGCAAGGGTGGGAATCCAGCTAAAGCAAACTATTTCGCATTTGTAGACGGGATTACTATCTACTTAGCTCATATTCCCACACCAAATTCATCACTGGTGTTGTAACGGTAGAAGCGGTGAGTGAATAAATGAGTCGCCTTTCCATATGCTTTGCGACTTTACCCTATTTGTGTTAGACTGTCTTAATTTATAGGCAACAGCAACAGTTTCGCTGCCTCCAGTCAGCAGCAGCACTGGTTGTGACCCATGAGGTCAGCGTTACTGTTGAACCTGTGCCACAGCGTCTGGTACAGTTGAGCGGGCAATGTGCAGCTGTGCAGGACTCTGGACTGGAGGGCCACTCACACACACCATGTTGTCACACTGTTTGTCATTCCACATGTCAGTCATTCTGAGTTCTCCCAAGCCAACATGAACACATTTTAGTAAGAGGATGCAGGAGGAAAAGTACTGCCTCTTCCTGTGTTAGCATCAATGTTTCCCATATTTTAAAGCTTTCCCAAGCTGTCCAGAGCGCATATGTTCCAACACCTACCATTCACGACAGAGAGTGTGTGTATGAGCCTTTATTTAGTGAGGCATTTCTTCATGAGGGATCATGGCACATGTAAATTGCATGCTGTAATCAATGTCTAAGGCAGTGGGATTTCAAGAATGCAACATGTGACCAGATTTATTATTGTATGTTAAGAGGTTTCAGAGTACCTGCAGTGGCTCCCTGTGTTGTCTGTGTAGCTACACCCTGTTAGTGTGCACCTCCTTAATATTTCACTGTGCCGGGGCTACAGCAGACATAAACACAGTATGTGGAAGAGCTGCAGGAGCTGGGAGTGAGGTTTCCTATTTCTTGATCAGCCTTCATTTCACAGATTCTTCATTCGCTAATTCCCCAGGTTTTTCTTCGTTTTCTTGAAGTGTAAACCGAAATTTTCATGAAAGAACAGCTCCATATAAGACCAATGATAGGTTACTGCTTTCAAAGTGCTCAAAGCCAGTGGCCAGAGTTGAAAGTGGAGCCTTTTTCACAACAAATTAAAAGTCGCTCTCCACCAGAAAGTGAATGAAATAATACGAACATGGCCATATTGGCTAATAGTCAATGCAAGGCACTAGGTTTCCATTTAGTAGCAGTAGGAAAGAAAGAAGGGAACAAACCCAGGATGTTGCACTTATGTGGTATGGAAGTTAACCAGTAAGGTTGTTAAGTAATGTTACCCAAACTGGGCGAATCTTTCCACCATTACTCAGCTTGTCTGGTAATACATAATATGTTCATCTTGCCTTTCAGTGGTGCAATCAATGGGCCTTTCATACCAAAAGGTAGCAACAGGCCATTCGCCCTCTCATGACCTCAACAAACCCCAGTTGTATGCTGGGTGTGTCTGGCCTCCACAGCATCACCCGTCCATCCTTTTTCCTCCCATCTCATCTCATTCTACATTGTGCGGGTCAGAGGCGCCTGGTCTAGCCACGGTGCCATGTATCCTAATCACATAAGCACACGGGCTAATCCTCAGGACAGCTGGGGAATCTTTACTGCACAATTGAAGCATGAGCTGGACAGCAGCTTCATGGCCCATCTCTGTAAACCCCCATGCTTTCATCAACATGCCATTGTAACCCCCCCCCCCCCACACACACACACACATACACACCCCACCACCACCACCACCAACCGACACACACACACACACACACACACACACACACACACACACACACACACACACACACACACACTGTGTATTCCTATCCTTGTGGGGACGTACCATTGACTCCCATTCATATCTAACCCCTAACCCTAACCTTAACCCAGACCAAAACAATGCCTAACCCTAAAGAAACGTTTTTGCACTTTTACTTTTTCAGTAACAACAACATGGCCAAGAAAACACTGTTTCCCTAGCCTAGCCGCGCTAGACCCAGGTCTGAAGACGCAAGGGTCTAGGAACTCTCGACAGGGAGGGAGGCGGGCTAAAAGGTTGTCTTTCAAATCACTCTGCAGCAATTAGGTAGGTATACAACCAACCAGCACAACGAATAGGCTCCTAGAGCGCCGGAAATCAGAGGATGCGGGAGTTCGGTGAAGCCTTATTTATACAGTCAATGGGTGAAGCTCAAGTATATTACAGACATGTTAACAGAAAGATTATTCAGTCGGTACTAATGGAGCTCAACGACTGTTGTCGTTTTTGTTGTCGGCCCTGGCAGAGAATTAAATTCGTTGCAGTGGGTTGTCTAGCGCGGCTAGGCTAGTTGTTTCCGGTTGTTTCTGTCAGAATTGTCGCGCCTCTGTCGTCACTTAGTTACGCCCGCCTTCTGACGCTACACTTCATGGTGATTCGTCGGCCAGTTTTAGGAGCATCCAACCTCGAGGCTTACCGAGGGTAATTAGACCGACCCTGGCAGAGAATTAAATTCGTTGCCGTGAGTTGTCTCGCACGGCTAAGCTACTGTTTCCCCTCATGGGGACCCAAATGAGGTCCCCACAAATGACATTTCTTTTGGTTTTCCTATGGTTGTGAGGACATTAGGTCCCCACAACCCCTATAATTACCGGCCCACACACACACACACACACACACACACACACACACACACACACACACACACACAGTCACTACAACCAATTTCCCCAACATCACCCCACACACACGCACACACACAGACACAAATGAGTGGTCGTAGGTCAGCCCAGCTGCTGATTGAAACTTCCAGGTCCTCCTCAACTCACAGTTGTACAGCTTTCCCTTATGTGCTTATATAACATCAACATTTTGGGGGGAAAAACAAAACCCACAATTTGTCCAAGTTGTTAATATTTCATACATCCCTGATGCACAAAACAGGTGGTGACCTGGTTGAAGGAAATTTCTCCTTCACAATAGGAAATGGCTGCTCTACACTGACATTTAATGCTGTGTAGTTATGGTATTGAATATCCATTCAGTGATCTCCAAACTACTTACTGTCTAAATAAATTGATGGACTGAGGAGTATATGTCCATCGCATACATCCTACTGGTGATACATCAGAACACTCTCTTGTCTAGGATATCTACCATGATGAACTGTTTTCCTGAAAACAGTCTCTGCTAGAGCAGTTAGAGCATCCATCTCCGCAGAGATTCTGATGAATAATGGAGTAATAGGAGGAATTTCCTCAAGAATAAAATGTTTCTAACCCTGCACCTCTCCTGGCAAATGCTCCAATTCTCCTGGTGCAATTGCAAGCACAGAGGGCTTGCCAAAAAACCCAGGCGTCTACACAGATCTATGTTTATCCCATTCCCTTAACCCGCTATGGGGTCTCTGGGGGCTTTCCCCACTCTTCAAGTATGTTTGCCAATGAAAGAAACACATGCTCTAATATTATTTATAGAATAATTTGTTTGTTTGTCATTCTATTTCTTCCAAAAGGAGAATGTCAACTCAGGTTCACTCAGAATTGGTACAATTTATTGGCCATATTGAATTCTTCATTTGTTTTTGGGTAGGAGTGCAGCATGTTAAAACAGAGGGAGGGTTTTTTGAAAAATGAGCTTTGTCATGTGAAACTGACATTTTTATGATTGTGAGCAAGTGTTGAAAACCTCCTGAGCCAGTTATCATCATTATCCATCGCATTTTGTGGAGAGACCTCAGTCATGGTCAATGAGCCTTCTCCCTAGTCCAGGAAAAAAAAAAAACCTCAGGACCTCCAGTATGGAGTGAAAAAACACTGATAGTTTTCACAGCGCACAGCATCACAAGACATATTCAGGACACATTATACTTCACTGCTCATCATGCTGCCTGATCATTTGAGCAGTGTCATTTTAAAAGAAGTGATTATTGAATTAATATTGCTGCTTTCTCGGGTGTAAATGAAATGTGTCTCCAAGAACCTTTTCTCTCATCCTGACTGACAGTAAGCACCAAACAAAGTCATCCTTGTCTTCACTGAGGATCCAGACCACTAGATATATACAGTACACTAAGTATTTTTCCTTAATGCCTTTTCTTAATTCGCTGCTGTTTTGAGGAGATGCTGAGCTCACATGTTTTTCCAGGCAGAAGGGACAAGCAGGAGCTTTGACATGTACTTAACAACAATCAAAAACAGTTATAAACAAGGTAAGCTATTGGGCAGGGTGCAGGAAGGAGGTGAGGAAGGTACATACTCTTCAGACCCCTATCACACTTTCCAGAGAGGAACTCGCTTTTTCCCAATACACTGAAAAAAATCATAAATCTGTGACTTACTCAGACCTGTGGCATGAGCTAAGGTGTTTTCATAGCGCTCAGCACATAAGTTTCAACCGATGCGTAGGTCTTTGAGGACATAATGCTTGGATTCCCATTAATTACCCTCAAATCTTATATTTTTGTAAACCTTGATTTAAAGTAAGACTATGCAAATTTGAAGGAAAAATGTACAATGAAAATGTACTGAACTTCATGAAAATGAAAAGATTTACAGCTAATGCAGTGGACCTTTGCTTCATTCAGCTTATTGAGGGGTTTTGCTACAGCAAACATAATTACTGATACTTCCAGTATGTTTGCACATATGTTAAATAACTGTTGTTAGCGTGGTCTAGTTACTATACGTATCTGTTATGAACATTTGCTGCTGCGGTTTAGTTGTGGGTCTTTCCAGACTTGGAGGACATTTTACATCCCACTCATCAAATTTCAAATAATCCATGTACAATATATTTAAACATGTAATTGTTGTGTAAATTTACTTGTCCTGAGAACAAATCTAAACAACTAGGCGAAAATAATGTTTGAACATACTTTTAGAAATGTCAAATAAGTCTCCTAAAATGCATTTTTCTCTTGTCCCACTCCCTGATGACCAAGTTGAATCTCAAATATAACATCCATCCATTCTCTATACACCACTTTATCCTCACTAGGGCCACCGGGGTGCTGGAGCCTATCTCACCTGACTCGGGCGAAGGCAGGGGACACCCTGGACAGGTCGCCAGTCTGTCGCAGGGCTACGTATACAGACACACAATCACACTTGCATTCACATCGACGGGCAATTTAGAGTAACCAATTAACCTCAGCATATTTTTGGACTGTGGGAGGAAGCCAGAGTACCCGGAGAAAACCCACGCATGCACAGGGAGAACATGCAAACTCAATGCAGAAAGATCCCAGGCCCACGCCGGGAATCGTACCAGGGATCTTCTTGCTGCAAGGCCAAAGTGCTAACCACGACACCACTGTGCAGCCCCATTCAAATATAACAGTTAAAATTAAATTTAAATCTCCTTTTTTGGTATTATTTTTTTCATTGATGTCTCTTGTATTTGTGGGAACATTTTTTTTAAATCAACATAATGTTTTAAATAATTATTATTATGCATGGAACGCATGTCCCACAACAACCCTGCTAGCATAACCTTTTTAGCTGGTAGAAGAACGAGAAAACTGTGAATCACATTATACGCTGGAATTGACATCATCAAACAGTCTTCCAAACGAATGGGTAGAGCAACGCTATGTCCTGTCTTCTATTTTTCTTATTTTTATAACATTGTCAGCCTTGATTGAATGTCTCACTCTACCTCATACAACACTGTTATTCATATTATCAGGATAAGACAAATTATTTTTACTTTTTTCTTTGCTGTTTTCCGTCAGTAAATTTGTGGTCTTGGTCAGCAGTAACAGTTTGCTGAATATCTAGCTTCCACTCCTGAGAAAAAGCTAACAGTAGCATGGATTACTGCTACTGCTACCCTGCTACTGTGATTAGAGTAGGGTTAGCAAACAACAAATAAAGCATGGATTAAAAATGGTACCACTGATGTGTAAGCTGAGTCAATCAAGCCTTTGATAGTTTATTACCTATTATCGATGAATATGTAGCAGAAAATTGTAAAAGAGAAGTTGTATTTTTCAAAAATTCTGAAGCCCAGATGTCCTTTTAATTCTGGAGAGACCCTTGTATAAAAAATGTAATTTCTCACAGACAGAGCTGTTAATATCATCAAGTCTATATCTAGTTACTCGCCAATGTAACTACTGCACATCACAGTCTGCTTCTCAGCAAATCCTCGTCACAAATACATCCTGTGCAGTGGGGTGATGCTGGAATAACAAATCATCTGCCACTTTCAGCAGTTCAAGAATAATCTCGCTCTTTCTGCTTGACAGCCACAAACATGTGCATGTCCGAGCAGACCGGGAGGATGAGAGCAGGACTGGGAGGTAGTCAGGAGGAGGTGAGCGTTTTTTTCAGTCTTTGCTTTAGTTGCACCCACTTCCTTCATGGTAACAGCTGTCAAAACGTTGTTGGATTACAGTGGACCGCAGAGTTGCAGTTCATGTTAGAGGCTGGTACAGGATGTTAGGAGGAGTCCAGCAAGCGGTGTACATTAAAGCCTCCTAGTTTCTCTGAGCAAAGCAGCTAGGACCCAGGGGAGGAATAGCTAACACCGACAGGGTGCTGCTCCTGCACTGCTAATTTAGGTACACGTGTCAGGGATGCCATAGGCTTTTCCATTGATGTTTTAGGTATTAGAACAGATACACTCATAATTGTGTTTTGTTTTCACAACTGGATGTGAAGCTCCTATTCACAGCCCAGGTTCACAAAGCCCCTTTTCTCTTGGATTAATCGCGCTTTGGGGCTTTAATGATGAGGCCTCAAAATATTTGCAAGACTGTTGAAAGAAAACACTCTGAAATCTCCACTGGTGTGCTGAGGGGCTGCAGCTTGTTGAAATAATATCAGTTCAGGAGGGTAATTCTCCAGCTCATGCCTATGTCTGACCGCTGTTAACCCAAAACAGAGATGTTTACATCTCGCACTAATAAGTTTCACGGTAACTTTGTCATTGACGTAGAAACATCACTGCTACGGTAATGTGCAGGGTAATATGACAGAGGCCTTGATAATCAGTTTATTCTAAATCAATATAAAATGTCATAGCAAAGTGAGGGTGATCTTGCATCAATCTGTGAAGATCCAGCAACGTCCGTATCAGGTTCCTGTAAACACTTAACCTCAGCAATGACATCTCATTACGTAGCAGGAAAAGCTTTTTGTCTCACTCTGCTCCACTGAAAAAAGTCGGGCCTTGGGCAAGTGAACACTTACTGGTCACTTCCCTCCTCTCACAGTTCATTTGGTGGTGTAGCATCGAGAAAAACCCACCTTTTTTTGTCGCTTTTCAATAAAATAGTTTAAGGTGTTGGTCTAATATTTCCATCGTCATAGAGTCTTAAAGGTTTAAAGTAAAATAGATTTCATTTAGGGGAACTTTAATATAAAGCGACAGTTCAGCCATCATTCACAAATCACTACAATGTCGGTTTAATAACCAGTAGTTTAGGTTTTGATTTGGGGTTCGATATCCTGATGCAGGACACTTTTGCATACATAGAGAGGAAGCCAGCCCTGCGATTATTGGATGTTCAGTTTGATGAATTCCCACTTCCCAGAATTAGTTTTTTGATGTATTCCCATGACTTGTAATTTTTTTCATTTCTCCTGAGGACTGCACAGTGTCATGGTGGTTAGCACCTTCGACTTGCAGCTAGAAGATCCCCGGTTCGCGTCCCAGCCTTCCTCAGATCTTTCTGCCTGGAGTTTGTATGTTCTCCCAGTGCATGCGTGGGTTTGCTCCGGTTTCTCCGGCTTCCTCCCACAGTCCAGAAACATGCCGAGGTTAATTGATATCTCTAAATTGTCGGTAGGTGTGAATGCGAGCGTGATTGTTTGCCTCTATGTGCAGTCCTGCAATAGACTGGTGACCTGTCTTCACCCAAAGTCAGCTGGGAAAGACTCCAGCCCCCTGCGACCTTAATGAGGATGATGCGGTGTATAGATAATAGATGGGTGATTTCTTCTGTTCATTGGGTTAATTATTGCCTGTCAAGGCCACTTCACTACATTATTAAGTCATTTTTTTTCTTCCCTTGATGTCACTTTTACAAAACAAAGATGTCCTCTGGATGGCATCTATGTGACTCTCTAAGGTGTTAAACTGATCTATAAAAGCCAGAACCAAAGCTATTTTTGTGTTTACTATGGAAATGTTGCTTCAGTTGGGCTGCCTGTTGCAGTTCCTTGGAATATCATTTAATTAATTTAATTGATGTGTCAAATGTTTTTGAATTACATAATTTGTCTCTGGAATCTCAAAAATTTTCAAAATAATAAAAAATACTAATAGTTTTCTGGCACCATCATGACAATCTCAGTTCTTATTATTTAAAGTAGGCAGATACTTTCAGAACCTGACTCAAGCCATTACCTGACATTTAAACACTCCAAATGACTAATTAGATTAATTCGTTTACAATAAATCTTCTGTTGAATGATTGTTTTAACAGTGCAACAATCCAAGTCATTATAAAATGACTAATGATCATTTTATTGTAGCTCAATGAGTTCATTCGGTGTGTGATATACTGATTAGACTCACTGTGCTGCCAAATAATGAAACCACACGTGAAATAATTTAAAAATTCATTTATTATTTCAGATTTTTTTTCGCCTTTGTTATACAAAGATGTTAAATAACTTAAATACATTCTTACCAGTCATTTGTGATCTGTTTATACCTACAAGCTATACACATGAGGTAGAGGAAAATAATTTAGAGTTCCCATAAGACATGAATAAGTGAACATGGACAAAGCTTTGTTGGTGTAATATCATCACAAAGGGCAATACATGGTTGGTGTGTTTTATCTTTGTTTTACAAGCACAGCACAAATCCTAACAAAAAGTACATGTACATGTAAAGTGACCCAAAGGCGAGTAGAAATCAGCCCACACTGATGCAATCATCAGCTTATACTGCAGTACATACGGTGGAAACCAACATTACAAAGTCAAGAATCTTTTCACAAAACAGGTGATTATACAAACAGATCAAATCCTATAAAAATATACTTGATGACTGTGATTTTGTTTGAATGCTTTCAGAAATGTTTCATCATGTGAATGAATACAGGACAGCTAAATTTGTTAGGATTTGTTAGTGCTTTAGATAATAGATGACGCTGAGATACGAAGTGAAATATGTTGATAGAATACACTGCTTCTTGAAGCCTCCACCCCAAAAGGAACAAACACCCAAAAGAAACACAGAGTAAAAAATACAAGATATAAAATCAATTTAGACTTTGACGTTATTTACACTGAACACATGCTCATAATATATTTAAAAATAATTTATCTTTCATTTTTTTTCTACAAAATAGAATTTTGTACATGATCCACTGACGGCTAAACAGTGCAGAGTGTTGGATTCGAGAATACGGACGACTGTGACATCTAAAAAGCATCTGGCTGCTGCATCATGCTCCTCTTCCTTGGGAGAAATTTTTAGGTCTATGTACAATCTATACACAAACAAAAATGCACTCTGTGTGCATTTGGTATTCCTGTCGTGTCTGTTTTAAATCCATTCAACAGTAGAGGACTTCACTGTGTTTGGGCCGAGGAGTGTGTGGAGCGAGCACACACCAGAAGCTGTGGGAAGCAGGCATTTATGCTTCGAGTCTCAGCATAGCTATTATGGTTTCCATGTAGCGTGCAAAGTTCTATGTATATGTTTTGACCAGTCTTTATTTGGCGTGCCTTCTCATATCAAAATGCTTGGAATTCATCTCCTCAGGACAAATAAGCCATGCAGGGTTCTCTTCCTAAAGCGTGATCTGGCTGTCAAAGGTGGTGGTTTGATTTAAATGGCTGTCATATTTAAGTACTAAACTGTCCGTTTTGCCACTTTTACGAACATCTGCCACTGTGCGGCATTGATGATAATGATGCTTCACCCTTTTTATTTCGCTATCAGTTTCTGCTTCAGATGCTTGTGAGAGTTGAACATGTGCCTCACTTTTGTCTCTATACCACAGGAGAAGAAACCTTTGCTATTTACATTTAAAAAAACAAAAAGGAAAAAAAGATTCTGCACTGCACTGTATCCATAAATACAGATCTTTAAATACTTTAAAGGGCTTTTGGGCTTCAGTGCGTGAACGGTGCTATAATACAAAGCTGGGTCCCTCACTCAGTAGTTAATTCACACCAATCTAAAATATTGCATATAGGGTCCTATATCTTATTATATATAATGTTCCCAGAAGCTGAAATGTTATTGTCTGCATTGCTTGAGTGTACAAAAGTATGTTTGCATAAGATTGTAATCATGGCTTTTCGAAACAATTTGACATTTTGGGAAATACAATTATTTGCTTTCTTCTTAACATGAACTCGCTGAACATGAGAATATCGCCGTCATATCTTTCTACTGGTTAGCTTAGCTTAGAATAAAGAGTGGAAACAACTAACCTAGCTCTGCTGGAAGGTGATTTTGTTACAGAACCACACAGCTGTTTCCTCCGACTTTTTTTTTGCGAAACACACAAAGTAAACCAGCTTTCTCATCGAGCTCTCAAGAAAGCGAATAAGTGTGACTCCTAACATGTGAAGCTGCTCCTTTAAAGTGTCGCTGTACTTGCATGGTGGGGTCAGACTGCTGCATTGCATTAACCGTGTCACTTGATGCCAGGCACAACTATGAGAAAGCAAATTAGCTCGTGTATAAAAACAACTTCACTGACTTCAAAAAGAAGACAGAAGATTAGCAAAACTCTTAGGTTTACATTTAGACATCAATTTACAGAACATCACACAAATATTAGTCTTATAAGGTATATTTATATTCGCTACGAGGCTTATACTTTCATCTTCACTTGAGCAAATCTGCAGACAAGTTAGATTTCAGTCGTAGTTGCCCCATACTGTTTGAACTTACATTGTACACACTGCATGTCTGTATGTTGAATATGGCTCAATGTAATTGTGGCAGCTGAGGAGGAAAAGACGAATATGAAATGGTAGGGAGCTACATTCCTCCAGTTCTCCACAGTTTTCTTTACAACTTCAAAGTGTTCAAACGAAACTAATAAGTAGATTTAAGCGCCACAGAGCTCCACAAATTTTGATCTGAGTCACACGTGGACCGTCTGCTGATCACCTGTTGTAATGATGTCGGCTGTAACAACAAGGCCACTGTCATCCCCAACTTGGATTACATTTGCACCATTTCTTTCTATTTTATCCAAACAGATATAGTGGTTTAAGTTATTCCCTGAACACTGGTTCGCTCAAGGCCGAGAATAGCCTAAACTGACTGGTTTAGTTCTTTTCTGTTAATGTATTTACTAACAGCTTCATATTATATATATTTTTTTTTTTTAAAAAAGAGAGATTTCATTTCTCCCGGTGAAGGAGTAGTTCCAAAGGATCTATAAATTATCCACAGCAAGACATCAGACACTCGTGTGCTGCTTTCCAAAGGGCCTTGTCAACATGAATCAAAAAGAAAAAGAAGCACACAAACAAGAAAACATTTGTGTGGTTAGTGGTTTGTTTTAACATAGTTAGATAAGTGGCTTATATAATATTACAATATAACTGAATTTATTTACATACATATGCAAACACACAATGTGTGTGAGTGTAAATATGTGCGTGTAGAGTAATTCTTACACCCTGTCTTATTTTTTAGCAGTCTCTGAATATGGTTTTCATTGCCATAAAAGTCGTCATTCGAACTCCTCTCCTCCTCACTTTCTACCACGTGCTGACAAACACACACATAAAGATCAGCAAACACACACTCACACATACACACCATTTCTCTTTGGGCAAAGCCCCAGAATTCAGTCTGTTGGTGTCACTGTCCTTATGTTGGATCCTCATTAACTGGACGCTAAGCTGTTTTTCTCATGGTGGATTTTTTAAAATAAGGAAAGTAAAATCTTCTTTCTTCGAGGCAACGCTGTGATAAAAAGCTTGAGATGTTGACCCAGTTGTCTGAGAAAGTTTTTATTCTGCAGGATCTCCGAAACCCAACCCACAGAAATCCCTCAAAGTGCTTATTGCTTCTCGGCTCGCTCCTCTTTTGTTTACAGAACACTGTTCCGACCCTGGAAGCAAAACCTTGCATGAGAACAAAACGACCGCTCCTCTTCAACACAACCACCTTTACCTCCCTCCGTTGGTCGAAGGCGCTGACAGGTGACTGGTTTACCCTTTACAGGTGTACACCTCTTCTCTCTGTGTGCACTGCTTGCATTCGACATAACAGCACCAGCGCACCTGGCACTGGCACGGCCGGGTCACCTCCCTGCTTTGAGTGTTGTGACCTCGCCCGCAGCAGATAGCGTCGCAGTTCTTGTCCTTGTAGCACTTGCGTGCTGCGGTGCCCGATGAGTACTTGCTGGGTCTACAGAAACTGGGCGAATCCTCGATGTGGAGCAAGTCCATAGTGCGGGGGATCTGATCATTTAGACCGGGCAGGGGCTGCGGTGGCTCCGGCTGCGGCAGGCCTCGGCCAGTGGAGATCTCTCCTTCCCCGGTGGCCTCATTGGTGGAGCTGCCGACCTTGACGGAGGCCTCATAGCGCGATTTGAGCTGCTTTCCAATCTCGTGGAAGGGCAGGAGTTGCCTCCAGCATGTCTGGACGGTGCAGGAGCCAGAGACACCATGGCATTTGCAAGTGGTCTCCACTCCAGCCTTGATTACCTGGTGAGAGACAGAGCAACACTGTTCACTACTGTGAAACATTAAAGGCAAACAATGAAAGCTGCGCAATTTAACAAGCCTCTGTTTAGTAAGCAGCACTTCAAAGATCCAATTTACCCAGATATGCGCATAATGAGATGAACAGGGTGGAGTACAGTGGTTTGGAGGGCATATAGATATAATGGGAAATTATTACATTCATTGTTCTTTTTTATATCATAATAAAAGGGAAAATCCAAGGTTCTGCTTATTGCTCGTGAACTAAAGGAGAACAATATAGGACTTTGTCTGAGACTTCATATAAAACATCAAGTGAATAATAGTTGGTGGGTGGGTTGATTTTGTTATTACCACGGATGAAATTTTGATTAAACTCTGTTACAGTTATTATGGTTAGAGAGGGGAGGTGATAGCTAAGAAGAACCCACAAAGACAATCCATTTAGACAGCCATGGGAACAAGAAGCCTTTAATACTTGGACACTGGGCACTGTAATTGTCCTTTGACTGTAAATGTGTTTTCTAAACCCAGAGTGGATCAACCAAACCTTCCAGTGTGGTCATTTTGTCATAACACCGTATTAAGTCATGCAAACAGTTGGAAAAAGAAAGAACAGTAAAGCCAGTCTTTTCTTATATTAAATGGTACGTAACTGTAAATGAAAACACAGAGACTGTCAGCTGAAAAGACCACAACACGTTATTTTAACACTACTTGACCTCTTAGCGGTCAGCCAAAGTTCATTTCTGCGTCAACCACAATGTTAAAAGCAATATGTGTGCGAAAATCAATGACAATAACACATTGTCTTAGATGGGGTTTGGATAGAATCTACATTTCTTTCTCAGACTGTGAAAGAGATCGGGGAGCAGGAAGTGCATATTCATCACACCAGCAGGTCAAGAAAATTTGATAGGTCAGCTTTTAAAATGTCGGGGGGATGCAGAGGCTAGCACATTCCAGCTTCGTCCTCCGTGTGGGAATTCATCTTGAGCAAATGCGGCGGTACACCTCACTACATGTGCATTTAGCGGAAAAAAAAAAAAAGGGGGAGCAAAAACAATGTCGTAAATCTTTTATCACAAATAAAATCTCCAGAGAGATTGGATTTTGTAGAGCCAAGCTGAAAAGGAAGAGCATGTATTGGTCTTTTGGGAGAGTTTTGTGTCTGCTAACATTTGGGAAGTGTGCTTCTGCCATAATTCATTTTGAAACCAAAACGAAAATGGCTAGAATAGGAGAGAAGCAGAATAAGAGAAACATAGTCCAGACTTTTAGTTTACTTTGGCTTGACAGATTAAAACCATTCCCTCTTTTTTTTTGACTTCTCTATAAAAAACACGTCCAATGTGAAAAACCCATATTTGCTCACCACAAACAATTGCTGAATTGTGCCAGAGAACAAATGAGAGTCGTTGCCTATCTAATCTGAGAAAGAAAACCAAATATTGACTAATGAGCACTTTTGGGTTTTACCAAATTTACAGTAGCAATTACTTTAATCAGTTTAGGTTTCGTGGGGAAACTTGAAACATGACCCTATTTTTTTCCAGTATTTCCACTCTTCCCAGATGCCCCTTGTATAACTCAATCAGTTTCGCTCTGCTGTGGCCATATTAAATTCCTCTTTGGACATTTAAATGATATATATGGGGACAGAGCTCTCAGCCTTGGACAGCAGTTTACCAGCGCTGTAATGTTTAAACTCTAGTATTACAAAAGCAAAGCCAAAAATATGATAGTACAACATATCGGGGTTAAAGTGCACAATAAATCTGTACTTTATGTTGCTGCTTATCTACACAACTGCACACAATATTGTATGATTACAGATTTCCCATCGTTTAGCCGTTTCGTGTGAGCAACATTTGTTTAAAGACAGTCCGTCGCTCCAAATGAACTGCGACCTTGATTAACCTGGTTTCTAGATTCATGTGCGCATTGTAGCTCAACTTTTGTTGTTTCACCTGTGGAAATTATTACTTTAATAAAAGGCAAATTAAAGTGACAGTTGTGGCAAATATACGGCTATGAAATTATTGCGTGATTATCTTTTCGTTCCTTTGAGTGGAACTCCCTAAAACTTTGTGTACATGAATAACTGTCATAGTGAGTCATGGTTTAATGCTCTGGACAAATTGTTCGCCATAAAACACAGTTGCTGTCACAGACAAGCTATGATAATCACTGAAGTATTGTTCTTCCATGTAGCTGTGGGGACTCACAAGAAACAGATTGAAGCAAAAATGTTTAAAAGTATTGCAGTGGAGTCCAAGATATTTAGACTTTTTGTCTCTGGAGACAGTGAAGCTCCAGAAACACTGAATCCCTCACTTCCCATGGTGCAGTTTGATGGTGTCTTTTAACTTCCTGACTGGAAAATAAATAATGGCATCAGTTATAATATCAGTACCATTCACACGCCCACTTACCTTCATGCCCACATTTGTGTTGTGCATGTCCACACGTGCGCGCAGGTCCTTGTTGGAGCGTTTGCCCAGGAAGTCCTTCACAAACTTGTTGGCGTATTTGAGGTTGTCTCCGCAGCCCCCCCACTGCCAGGCCTTTCGGTTCTCCAGGTCCGGGGCCTCGTCACACGTGCAGCGCTCCATGCGTCCTGCGCTGCAAGCTTTGGCCATCGCGTGGGTTAGGCCCGCTGAGGAGACGGCATACAAGAAGGCTGTCTCTTTAAATCCTGGAGAAGAAGAAATGAAAGGTGGTAAGTACACAGGAGTGAATCAGGATTGTTTCTAGAGTTCCCATTGAAATAATATCAGGACTATTTATTCATCTGCTCATACCTCTTTTTAGGATATTGGCTCGGTGGCGCCCCTCTAAGGTGCAGTTCCACCTCTCAAAGCGGAATTGATACTGGCATTCTAGGGCGCTCATAGTGATGGCCTCTCTCAGGGTCTCCGCAACGCCCGGGTCTCGTCTGCACATCCTGCGCTGCTTCTTTTCCAGTTTGAGCCGGTCGCACAGCTTGTAGTGGGCCCTGCCCACGTTCTCTTCTGGTAGAGAGTTCAGTGGCAGGATAGACAACGGTTCATTACCTGTCAACCTAGAAGAAAAGATCACAGACACAGTGGGGTCCATTGAAACGGCGCACAGAGAGGGAGAGGATACATCTTGATAAAGTATCCAATAAAGCACCGGATGCTGACCTTCCTGGATAAACAATAAGAGTTGCAAAGATATACTACATAAACAGAACAGGAAGCACAGCTGGGGCATATAATGCTCAAAAGTTTGGTTAATGTTCAAATGAATTCAGCTGTTCGGTGGTTAATGTTCAGGGGAATTCAACATTTGCTGGAGATTGAGATCAACCTCCAGCACAGGCGTGTCTCAGTGGAGAGCAAATTCTGTGCAGAGGTGGAAAACTTCTTCTTCTCATAAAGTTTCTGACACTATTTTGTCGCTGTTTTAGAGCAGTCAAACCACAGGCACTTTCTAAAGCACAACACTGTGCTTTAGGAATAAATTGCAGATTATAAGAAACAAAGCAGCGTTCTGCTGGGATGGGACATATTTGAAACAAAAGCATGCCGCGAACGTGACAGTCATGCCACATGCATGTGAAACAGCAGCCAGCAGATGCTTGGTTTAATATTTATATCATATCCTGAGGGAGGGGTGTCACTCACAGCAGCATTGTATCGATTTAAACATGATCACACAGCAGGATTTACACTCTCATTATAGAATCCCCATAACAAAAGTCCAGCATTCAGGGTGTTGAAGCAGCAATCCATTTGAAATATAACAAGCAGAAGGTTCAGTTCTAAACATGGTATGGAGAACATGTGGTAGACTTGCACTCCTTTCGTCAGTTTATTTAAGGGAAGCGTATATAAAACACACAAAGCAGGGACTGCCACATAGCTGGCAAAACCTACGACCAGCGTTCTGAGGTTGTGATGGGGAAAGCAGAGCATTACTTTCATAAACACACACAGGGGACATGACTGTCAGCCTGCGACCATTTTGGTCACACCAACTGACAGGACTGGCACCACAGTTGTTCATTATGTGTAATTTCTGGCCTCCTTTACACCCTTAAAGTGAAACTGAAGAATAAATGGATTTACAGAACTCACAAAAGTGAAAGTCCTCAGGTCCATGTGTCTTTGCAGCCGGACATCAGACTTTTAAAAGACTTGTGTGCATGAACTGACACCTCACTTATCAATGACATTGATGAAATGCAGGAATGCTGCTTCTGGCTTTCACTGTAGGCTAAAGTGTTAATTTTCCATCCTTGTAAAAAAAATGCACAAGGGAAGGTTTGAAGCTTTGCACTGAATGACCTATTGACACAGTACATGACAGCTACTGGCAGCTAAAAGCAGAATGAGAGAAGGAGGAAACTGGAGACGTAAGAAATTATTTTAATTTGAAAGAAAAGTGAAACAATCAGAATCACTGCCTTCAACTTGATGGTAATCTGGAAACAAATGAAACTTAATATTTAAAATTGCAATAAAGCCTGTCATATTTCACATGTCAGATTCTCCTTTTCAAAACAAACCTAGACAAAAAAAAAATGGGGATATTAAGTGAGACAACAATCATAAATTGTTGTCCTTTCTGTCCTGGTTGTAAAGTCTTTCCACACCGCCAAGCAAATTAAAACAAGTCCAAGTTTATGACTGTGAAGAGTAACCACAGCATAAGGGAATCCTGTCACGTAGTTAATTACAGCCAAGCGGTAAAAATAAAAAATATTCTATAATATTTTTGTAAAGGTGCAGAGCATCTGCTGGGTGCTAATGCATCACAAGTGTTGCTCGCTGATCCACATTACTTACACGTTAGACGTCATTAGTCCTTGTCAGAGGGGATTCTGTCACCACTCATACTCACTTCAGCCTCTCACAGAAGGTCACAGGAGTTCTTCAACAAGAGATTTGTTTTATTAAGTCCAATAACTGACTGAAATGTTTCCCCTCGAGCCCTTAGCTTCATATCAGTGGACTTAATAGTTCACAGATGCTACATGATATTTGCATTCTGCTTGAGAATCTGAGCAGTCGAATCAAAAAGTAGTCGTGCTTTCAGATCGGGTGAAACGGCTTCCTTTTTACAAAGCCTGTTTGCCTTTTTCTTAACTTGTCTGACAGCTATGAATTTCAAATGGAAACCTGGCAAGCTGTGTCTTGACAGAGATTGCTCTCCCGACACACTTAGAGAATAAAAAAAAAAAGTATGGTTTGAGGCATTCAGAACAAGACATACGCAATGCAACGGGTTCTCTGACATTTTCCACTTAATTGTTTCATGCTTTGTTAAAATACATTCTGATAACAATGCCAAGGGAACATACTCAAAGCCCCAAAACAAACAAATCCGTCTGACCCAGTATGCATATGACTGACAACCGTTCCACAACATTTCTCTGGCAAGCCAGCAGTCAGGGATTGAGTGATGGCGCCACGTGGAGCACCTGTCTAAGACCATTTCAAACAGCAGAGGGGAAGATTAATACAGAAAATCAAAGAGATTTATCACAGCCACACTACGCTAAATACTTTACTACGGTATATGTCTGAAAATGAACAAACACGCAAATATTTATTGAATTTGCACCGTGTACAGTTTTAAAAAGGACCTCCAACTGCCAAATGGTGGTCTTAATTTGCCTAATGCCACCAACATGACGTGCACATTCCTCCTGAAAGACAGGCATAGTAACACGTATCGGCATAGACTCTTCCAAAAGCCCACATGCCTGCCAAAACAAGAGGCCATTAGAATGACAGGCCTCAACTGTCTGTGTGACATCTGCTTGTCTGAGACAAAAAGATGCTCTGAGCAGAGCTGGAGGGAGGCCAAAGATGACATGACACTAATCTCAGCGCTACTGTCTCTGTGGCTTTTTTAACACAAAGGCATATTTCTAGCAAAGACAGCCTGAGGACGAAGTGTGGAGCAGAGAGTAGGGGAATACTTCTACACATCTCCAGAGAAGAGCAACTACTGGCCAGGGCCGGCTTCTCTGCGATGTTTCCACTCTGTGGTAGACCAGAAAACAGTCAAATAGTATCACAGATGTATGCTGCCTCAATTTCATCTGTCTTTAAAAAAAAAACTACTATTGACAAGTGGATTTGCTTTTTATTATTTACAAATGAAGGGTTGATGATTTTAATGTGGTTCAAATAAAGATAATATTTTGACTGGATGCAGCACTGTGACCCCTGCTGTCACACAAAAGAGTCACACATTCCAATATGGTGATCTGCAAAAAAAAAATATCACTCTGCTGTTTGCTGAAGAATGAACTCGTTCAACTCGCAAAGAGGAAAAAAGAATTGGACAACAGTTCATCGGTTGAATCCCCCAAAACATTACAAATCTGAACTCGAAATCTTCGGGCAAGCGGAAATCACCAGTGCTTTCTTGTAATAGTGAACATTTTCACGAGGGACAACGGAGAAACAAAGCCACATGTTGCCTGTGACAACTCAGTGAATCTCATAATCCTACAAAATATTGATCCATTTTTACCTCACTCACCTTCTACTAATTATAGATCAAGAGGATTCAGGAAAAGATGCAAGAGAAAAATCTATTTAGGATGATTTAACGTATCGGTAACACTTCAGTGCTGCATCCTATTTCCATTTGCCAATAATGAAGTAAAGTTCAAAGGTGAATGAAACAAAGAAGCGCCGAAACTTTTCAGATTTGGGTGACTCGGTAGCCAAATGGTTAATGCACACAACACATGTCAAGCAACAAGTTCCCAGTGTAAATCCCGGCCAACCAAACATAACTGCGAGTCATTCTCCTGCTCACCTTCCCCATATTTCACGTCTCTCCACTGTAGTAATAAATACAGGCAAAAATGGCAAACAGAAAAAAAGCAGAAAAATATTGATTTTATCTATTAAACAAAAATAAATCATTTATACTGAATGCCATTCCCTTGCTCTCCTCACCCACATTTCATGTCACTATCAACTTTAACTACCAAATAAACATGGCATATTTTTTTTCCTGTGTGCTCAGAAAATGTGGATTCATCCTTAGATGCATGAGTGATTGGACCCTACACTCTTCCATAAGTGGGTAAAAAATGACCCGTATAAAGAATCAATGTTTTTATGCTATTTTGGTTAAGAATAATCATTTGTATTATTGTTTTGTCCACACAAGGATGATTTCATGTTTGAGATATGTTAATATTTCTCTTTGTATCAGATTTTGAATATTTTGATATTTGAAAAAGAAGAATATTACACAGAACAGCAATGGAAGAATGTCAGCATTTTGTTGACATTTCTCCACTCTTTTTCCACAGCTGTTGCTGCTCTCCATCCCTCCAACTTTGTGCACTGCACAAACTTTATCAGTGATAAAGAGGTTGGAGTAGTAATACAAATATTACTATTTCTTGAAAAGTATAATAGGTAACTTCAAAGTTTAAATGGAACTATATCAAAAACGTTTTTGAGGAATAGCTGGAAAATTAAAGGACAAAAACTTTTCATTACAAAAATATTGCAAGAAAACGACCTCACCGGGTCATTTTTGACCCACTTATGAATCTAGTGGTTGATCATTTTAACAACAATCTATATAATATACACTTCTATACAACAATCCATAAAATATTAACTCACAAAACATAAAGGATAGCACTTCACACACTACCAACTCAAGCTTTGTCAATCTGAAGTGAGCTATATAACAAAATAAATATTTGACATTAATAAGGCCGCTCGTTAAAACTTCTACACTCTTTATAATAACGGGTGCCTTATTAGGAAGCGATACCAAATATAGAACACAGCTGATATGATCAAATGTACTCATGATTTTGAGTAAAGCTCATGCATCGCAGCAGTATCTATTGCAGACTGAATCAGAAGGTAAGCACGTGTGTTTTCACATCATGGACCATTTTCTGTAGGTATTTTTGTTTGAGGTGTTGTCACAGCAACACCAATTACACATGGAATATAACACCAACATATAAAACTCATTATTATCCTATGCGAGGTGGGATTCTTGCTGATGTTTGCGCAGCTTTGCTTTTTCCATTCACACACTTTGCCTCTACACACTCCTCGCAGACATCACTGACCTACTCTCACGCTGCACCTCCTCCGCTGTCTTTCACTTAGTAACCCTGGAGTTTGTTTAGTCCTTTCTCTCTACCTGTCAGCGCCTCCCATTGCCCGTGACATTTACTTTATATACATTTTCCAATGCAGCGGGGTTCAGTGAAAACGGCTCATTTCACACGGTGGAGCCTCAGAGTCGATCCCTGGAGGAAATCATTGACTAGCTCTAAACTTCGCCGTCATCACTCCTCTCTGGCCTTACACTCCAGTCGTGGCAGTGACCCTCAGCTGGTAATTCTGCTCATTCTTCATTAGATTGGTATGTAAATTGTTAAGGAAGCACCATAATACTTGAACTCTTTCATAGTGGAAAACGTCACTATTACTTTGACTTTCTTGGCCTAAACAAAGCACTTGCTGCGAGTACCGACTGCAAACACACAGCTTTGTAACTGCTGGTGTTATTCATATACTCAGACGAACGTATGGGAACAAAGGCAGCTCAGTCTGTGTGTGTACATTAATCTCAAGAGGCCAAAGCAGTCCAAGCTGAAAACGTTACACACAGTAGACGTAACACAGACAATTGATCGATTATTCACTTAAGTCCATTGTCGATAAAACAAGCTAAATATTCTGTTAAAATTTAATTATTTGTCACTTTTTGTATTTTATACTACTGTAAAGTCATCATGACTGGATTTTTGACTTTCGGCAGAACTGGAGCCCAAACAAAAATAACATATTTTATTGACATGAGCCTGAAATGGTTAATGAATCATCCAGGGCTCTGGCTACAGGCCTCTATTTGTGTTTATATCAGGTATCAGTTAGGTTTCTGTTTAAATCTTCTGCAGGAGATATCCGGATTAGATAAACAAGTGTTATTACAGATTGCTAAACGAATGTTGAGCAATATCAGTGCAATAAAAACAAGCCACATGAAGTTAATACACAAATTATTTTCTGATTTTATATTGAAAAAATAAACGCTTAGTGAAGTGATTTGGCCGTTTTCAGCCAGCGTCTGTGTATCTGCCACAACAGATAAGTGCTGGGTGAGTTTGTGTATGCACTTAACATGTACACGTACATGCATCAATGTGCACATACATATAGGCACTTACAACCTTAAGTCAACACCTACAAGAGTCAGTCGTGGCTGAACGCGCCCAGGCAGAAAAAGCACAAAAGCCACAATTTCTCCATCAGCCTGAACTTGCAGGTTGTGTGGTCTGGTGTCTCCTCGATCACAACCAGCCCCCCCACTCCTTCTCCTCCTCCTTTTTTTCCCCCTTCTTAGAACTTCCCCTATTCCCACTGGTCAATTACTCTAAACGGACGTCAATCATTTGGGCCAGCTGTTGGCTCAAAACAAAGCCTGTTCTAGACAAAACCACCGCTGTCTGCGAGTCAAACCCACACAAGACAATGACAGACATGTACATGTGTCCTGGAACAGTTCAGCTGTCATGAAGACAAACTGCTGTGTTCACCTGAGACTCATCTGCATATCCTAAAAAATGGCATTATTCATTAAATTAAACACTGAGTTTTTCTAGAAAATTGCTCTCTTCATTGCTGATCTCCTTTTCTTTCTTTCACTTTTTCCTCCTGCCTTCACAGCATTTGAAATGCTCCTTTTGGGGGGGAAAATCGTGTGCTTTTCTCAGAAACGTTGGATGAACTTCAGACCACCCTGCCCAAGTCCCATCTGGTGTATCACAGCCAGGCCATGCCAGAGGTAGTAGGAATGTGAGCGTGTGTGGTGTTTTCCCTCTGGCCCACTCTAACTATGGCTGACACTGTGCTCCACAGCTTAGACTTGAATAATTGAAGAAACCATGAATCAGTGTCGAATGACTCTCTGGTTCAAGGAGTCTCCAGGCTATTGTCCACCTCCAAGACATTTAGAAGACAAGAAATCCTGCGCTGAACTCTGACATATTCTCCATAGTGATACCGTTTGTTCCCTGAATCATTAAAACCAAAAATAGGGGAAAGAGTAAACGATTATGTATGAGGCCAAGATAAGATTAGTCCCCGGTTGAAAGCACTGGGTGTTGTGATTACTCCTAACAAGCTGTGACTGACACAGTACAGTAACATGACAAAACGACTTTGAAAACAAAGTGGTACTGGCCTGGGACTTAGTAAGTCATTATTAATTGAGTAATGAGCCTTTCTGCGTAGTGGGAATGTCATGCAACATCTAGAAGCACTGCTGTTCACAATGCAAAGGGGGGAAAGTCTGCTATCTTGCATGACTTAACAGGATATGACCCAAAGTTATGTCATCTGCTGTCCCTTCTGGTCATTTACAACCCACATAGGGCATGTCGGACCATTCCCACTAATTGGCTGATCAGGGCCTGTACATGTACTCTCCTGATATTTTAAATGTGAATGACATTTTAAATAACAGTTTTTCACAGATTTTTTTTCCAATTCACTAAAAAGAAAATGCAAATTCACTGTTCAGTCTAATTTTTTAAATCCACAGCCGTGACTGTGAACACTGGTAGCTGAGCAGTAGGACTACAGGACCCGGGTTTGGAAATGGGAGTGTGGGGCATGGTAAGAGGTTTAACTGCTATGTGAGAACTCAAGGCTTCTAAGGTCAGCAGCTCAGTTATAGTCACTGTGTGACTGGCACAGATTGGGCGCGCTGCAGTGTCCGCATGACTCCCCTGTTCTAGCCCACACCATGGCACAGAGCAGCCCTGTACCAGCACACCGACACACCAAACACGTCCACGCACACATACTGTACTCGGCTCTCACCGGTTCGCACATGCTGACACAAGAGCCAGACTGTGGTAGTTTGGTGAGAGACAGTTTGACTTTAAACTCAGTTCAACAAAGCAGATATTTAAATAAGTGCACAGACTAGACATGACAGGTAGCATGTAAAGCCAAACCACAAACTCCAAACAAAAACCTGACTGTTTGATGTTAACGCCAGTCATGCGTCAGTGGCTTCAGTTCATTATTTACTCTTGCAACTGAAAGATTAGGTTTTCCTTGAAAGGCCTACTAGAGCCCAAAATTCAGCGTTACTCCTTTAATCTCCTGTAAAATATTAAAGCTCACTTTTTGCATTTTCCAAGATAAAAGGCAAATCGGTTTGTTAAGTCATCTCACCTGACAAATATTCCCCAGTAGCATTTTCCTAGTGTTTTTGTGCATGCACATGCAGCTCATATATCGCCTAAAGTGAAAAAATTTGCCTTTCGACATCTGCCTGATGATTAAATCACCAGAAACCAGTTAAAAGTGATGCAAATTCTCAGAGTGAAACAAAAGCTCCTCCAGGGTTAATCACACAACGTCGGCGTGCCTTGGCCCATTCATGTCAGTGTACATCTACTGTGTCCATTCTCGAACTAATGCTCAGGCTTTGTGGATAAATAGGCCTATTGGAGCAAACCTTGGTGTATATAACAACACCCATTTGACAAACACACACATTCAAGTGGAGAATCTGAGAGCACATCAGGTCAGGCTTCTTTAGAGCTGTGTTTATACAAGATGTTCGTCAAGATAAAGTGCAGCAATAGTCTAACTTTGCAGTTATGAAAAGGTACGGTGAGCTTTCTTTCATCCTTTATGAGAGTCAAAATCTTTGCAAACAAGTGAATGAGATTAGAATACTATACCAACTGCTGCAGTAAGGCACTTCGCAATTGTAAACGCAAATATAATCATTTGTTAAAATCTCTTTTAGTTGGACATCAGAAATGCAGGGATATTCAGTAGAAGACCGAAAGCTTAAGTGAGGGTTTTGTCAGTCTGCTAATCTTGGCCCATGTGAGGTGCCATGTCTGTTCTATCCCCACAAACTAGGCAGAGAAAACTCTCCTGTGGTCGAGGATGGAAAACACAGGACATAGCGGTCGCACTAACTAGCATCATCTCATCAATGCCTGACCACTAAAAGTATCTTGAGTCTATATTAGTTTTCCTGTTTTGCAAATTGCCCATGTCTCCATCTCCATCTGCAAAGATCATCATATGTTTGCAGTGACCAACAAGAGTTTCCTCCGATGGGAGTTTCCTCCTTATATCTTCTAACTATCCACCAATGAAGTGCACAGCTGACTGGTGGAGCTGAGCTGGAGCTGCCGTCCTGTTATAATCAAATATGTCTTAGCTGTGGTCTCTCTTCGGCGTGCTGATGACACAAGAGCTGTACGTCCTTACATTGTAAGTATGCCAAATACATTTTAAAAGCCACACCAAACCATGTAATCTTCAAAAATATCCAGTGCAACCATGTTATTATACAGTATGAGCCCCAAAACAACTCACTATAGAGACCACTGAAACCTTCATAACAAAGGTGTGCACCAACTTCTGTAGTTTTTGATGATTCAACCCATAAACTCAACCACTGAGCTCTGCATCATTCACATCAAAATGTGCAGAAAAGTGATTGTGTGCTCTGCAACTTTCAGTTAAAGGACATTTTATACTCATGATGCAGGTTGACCACAACTAAGCATAATGCAGCCTTAATTATTTTTTGCACAGACTTGGCTGCCTTTACATTTATTGTTTTCACATTTCATTTCCCATTCTCCTACTGTTACACAAGAAAGTTACAAAACGCTGACTTGAGGACCATCCTGCACTCTCCGAAGATGCTGCACCACCCTGTGGCATCCGCAGGCATAGCAGGCCCATCCGGAAGGCTGTCAGAGAGCAGAGAACTCAAAGCAAAGCATGGCTTAGCTCAAATCTGGATGTATCAAACAGAAATATAAAGAAAACAAAGCTCTCTCTTTTAAGAGACCATGTGGTCAGTTATCTAAGCCTCCAGGTTTGCGTGATCTCGCCACACTACACTTTCACAGCGCCAGTGCTGAGAGAATCCTATCTTCTTGGCTCATGTTAAAGTGATACCCTTTGAGGTGTGGCTGTAGCCACAGGATATCCTATGAAGTTGGGAAATCCCTCTATCAACGGTGCTCCCCGCCCTGCTGCACGTCAGAGCTAATCAGTCCTTAAGGCCTGGTAATGAGACGCCTGCCACCACTGTCTGCCAGGCAACGCCAGCCTGAGCCCACACTAACTCTGCTCCTTCTAATGAGTGGTAATCACCCAGCAGCTCCCCACAAACCACTGCAGGGATGCCGGCACGCACATAAGGCAGGCAAGCCAGAAGACAGGAGAGGAGAAAGAGGAGGGAACCAGAGGAAATGGATACATGGAGCTGCTTCAACAACAGATTGTAACATTTTTGCGCTGTGCGAAAGAAATGAGGCTCCTTTAAAACACACAGCTGTTTGATACACACCAGGAACTAACTCAGCAAAGTGATAAAAACCTTTTACAGCTACATACTGAAAAATCACTCCTCCTCAATAAATTTACACACATCCCATTTGTTATCCTGTTGTTTTTGGCATGCTGCCTCACTTAATGGAGCGCTGAAAACAATAATACCATTTGAAAGGGCATCAGGAGCAAACTGATGATAGATGCTTTAAGGATATCGCAGCAATTAAATAGCAAGTAATAGCAACCGCTATATTTGATTCTTCCGGATGCTGCGGTGACTCGGTGATTGGTAAATCCCAGTTGCATGACTGTGGGCAGCCTTCCTGTATATGTCGCACATGATCTAAATAAAAACAAACTCTTGACTCAGTGTAAAGACTCACATTCAGCACAGTTTACAAGACCACAGAATGACATGCCTTTTACCAAAACTCAAATTTAAACCAACAGAGTTGTCTGAGAGTGCACCCTGATAGGGTGAACTGAGCAAACAAATGACTTCCTTCACTCACAGTTTATACAATATCTCATCAAGGTGCTGGAACCTTGAGGACGGAAAACTCTGCGAGCATCTTCGATCCAAACTCTAATGATAACGGATTTAGCAGAAACAGCACCTGCCATAACAGGCTGAGGGAAAGCAAATGAGTGTTCACATTCTTGTGGCAAAGGATGACAATTTAAGCGGGTGCTTGAGTACGCCAGGAATCCCACCCCACCCTCGGCTGAGTAGACTATGGGCAGGAGAGATTGTGTTTATGTTACACTTACGCTCCACCGCACTCTGGAAATTGGGTATGCAACATTGACCCTCTATTTTGAGTAAATCAGTACCCAGGAGGCCCTAGGATGCCTCGTGCTCATGGAATATTTATTTGAACAGGTTTCTGTTAGTATGTCCCCCAGTCAAAGCTGAACAGGACTGTGTTGGAGCGTCACCGGTGTCGGGTTTCTGGGAAGCTGGCCACAGGGCAGTCACATTTTGTGTCTGTGTCACCTGTGCAGGCTCTTTCAGTGCGCTTCATGTTCCTCAGCTGCAAGGCTAAATCATTCACTGACACTCATTCATATTCCCCTTCTCACAGGGCCGCAGAATAATAAATCTGGAGTATCGTAATACCACATGTCTCTCTGCACTACACAGGCCACAGATAGAGAACAGACTGACAGAGGGAATTGAAAGCAAGTGCTAACTGAATAAGTAAATATGCATTGCCATTAGAACCATTAAGTCAGATGTTAGTGCCAATTTGGCATGTCAGACTTAATACATACTGCCTGCCAAGGGCGACACTGCAACAGGAAGGGAGACTGAAACAGAGAGCAGGGTTACATTTGTCCCTCTAATACAATTTTAGAACTGAATTGAAACCAAATACCAAGTGGGAGACAGAGAAAGTACTTGATACGTGCATGAGCATTACAAATGATGACGCTTTGCTCAGAGGGGGCTGAGATATTTCCATCATACAGACCTGTTACAGGGGCCATACAATGCATTTGCATCACCCATTTTCCATAAATAACCGCCAACGCTTTGCGTGCAACACCATTTGGCCAGAGACCTGAAAAAACTGGGTGTAAGTTACAACAATCCGGTTTATTTAGACAGTGTTTGATATTCACAAAGTGTTTCAGCGCATCCAAAGCTGGCGAGCTTCGTGAGACTTTGCAAGATAACCCGCGCCTCCAGGAGATAAAACCACTTCAACAGGTCGACAGGTCTGACACACCAGTCGAACGGGCCCTTAGGGGACATTTTTTTGTGCTCTCTTGCAGATTCACAACAGTTCCCAGATCGCCTAACACTCCTGGATCCTGCACAACACCCATACCTACCATAAATTTGACTCTGCTGGAAAGGCTTCAAGTGTCATCACTCTGCAGTCTGCAACCGTGTGTGTGTGTGTGTGTGTGTGTGTGTGTGTGTACAAGGGCAGCACTAACAATACTCATCAGCAGGGATATTTGTCTATACTACAAAAAAAAGCACTTTTGTTTGCAAGTTTTGGAGATCCAGGTGAAACACTGCTGACATGCTGACCTCATTTGAATGACCTCAGCTTGCCAGCACTGTAAATGTTCTTCTGTAGCTCAGACAGAAAAAGAAAGCTGAGAGTGCACTTCATGTGAGCAGACAAACCCGAGTTCAGAGCATTAGTAGCCACACTTCAATGTGGAGGTCATAGTGGGCTACACCTAAAATCCAAGGCGTTCCCTGGGAAGGACTGACTTTGAAATATACACCCTTGTGCTCTTTCTAAATTAAACATTATTGCGAGTATGACATGATTCATGCAACTCTAAATTTCACTGATTAATTTCCCAACACGTGCTCCAAGTGTTTTTTAAAATCGAAAAAAAAAATTTTGAAAAAAAAAAATGATGGAGGCAGCAGAAAAAGCCCCTGCCAGAGTTGTGTGATGTTTATGCTGGAAGGGGGGGAATTTTTCTGTGCAAAGCTGAGCAGACGTTTCGGCCACCAGTTCAGTCAGTCAGATTTTGCTTTATTGTTACCAGCTGTTGAGTCTGAGGCATATGCACTCACCTTTCGCTCCGCGGCTGCTTGCAGAGTCGACTGAGGATATGATTTTACAAGTGTTCCAGCAAAATAAGCGACTCGACCGCTACCTGCCATTCAAAACGTGCCCAGCGGTAACTTTACAGTGGGCGCTGGCTCAATTGTCAGGGAGAGAATGAACTCTGCTCGGCCAACATTACTGCGAGGCTGCGTTCATCTACCTATAATAGATGCTCAGATACTTTATGGTTTTTTTTTTCCTTTTCAATGTAAGATCAAATCATGTGCAGCCATCCTGCAGCAGACAGCAGCTGGGAGGCCTCTGGGTGACACCTCTCTGACCCGCACAGATCAATGCAATCAAAACAAATCATACAACAGATCAGATTTTTTTTTCTTCCTAAACTGACACGCAAATTTTCTATGACTTAAAGCAAATATTATTATTTTTGTAAAAATTAATCATAGCGATAATAGCGCAACCTGCTTTGTAATTCAGCAACCAATCAAATCAATGAAAGCAGCGTCAGACAGAGTGTGTGAGCGTCTTACCCGAAATAAGCTGCGGAGGGTCCAGGTAAGCTGAGAAGATACACTATAACTGTGATCGATAACCATCCCAGGAGTAGGTGTCCATCCAGCATTTTGCTGCGGCTCCAGGGCAGATCATTTCGTTTCTCCTGAGTAGCTGTGTAAAATCCCTTGTTGAACGTTCAACACTTCTTATACAGAGAGGAGCTGCGCTGTGCTCCTCCCATCAGCAGAGAGAGAGAAGGAAGGAGGGAGAGAGAGAGAGCAGCATGGCAATACATACTGAACTGATTCACAATTCCCTCTCAGGTTTCACAGAGATTATTCATCTCAGTGTCTTAATTTATGATTGGTGTGGCAGCCTCTCCTCTGTGGGCGTTTAGAGCACCACACAGTCAGTGTTTGTGCAGACTGAGGTCAGTCTGAGCTGGACTGCTCTCTGTGATAAAATACCTTCAGCCAGTTACACTTTATTTCCAGAATGACAAACACTGCGCTGGTTCTAAGTAGCATAAAGCAGCAATGTACTGCAAAACTATAAAAGCTGTCTCCAATTTTTCATCTTTTTTTTGCATTTTAACCAGTTTGCTTACATGTAACTAAGCACATTTGCCAAAAGTATTACACTTAAGTAGACTTTAAGCATACTTAAGTGTTGCGCTTAAGTACAGTTGACATAGCTGACAGAACAGGCTCACCACAGGGGCAACTCCGTCTGCTGAGGAAGATCATGTGATGTGACTGAAAGCACCGGAACAGCTACTGGAGCAGTTTGACCACAAGTGGACCTGTTGATGAAACGGGTTTGGCAATTTGTGCTTCTTAGAATGAACTTGATACTAAAGTTTTTACCATATTTGGTGTATTATTATAGACTGCTTTTGTAGTTAAAATTTGCACCACCATTACTTGTAACATCAGTTAAAACGTGTACACACAAATATATTAGTATTAACAATCACTCACGGGAACGCTTTCATACCTTACAAGTTAAGTTTTACTCAAATAGGTCCTTTTTTTTGAGAAAGTAGGATTTTAAATGCACTTACACTACCGTTCAAAAGTTTGGAGTCACCCAGGCAATTTCATGCTTTCCATGAAAACTCACACTTTTATTCATGTGCTAACATAATTACACAAGGGTTTTCTAATCATCAATTAGCCTTTCAACATGATTACCCAACATAATGTAGCATTAAAACACAGGAGTGATGGCTGCTGGAAATGTTCCTCTGTACCCCTATGTAAATATTCCATTAAAAATCAGCCGTTTCCAGCTAGAACAGTCATTTTCCACATTAACAACATCAATTTAATATGATCTTCATTGAAAAAAAAGCTTTTATTTCAAAAAATAAAGGCATTTCTAAGTGAACTCAAACTTTGAGTGTATAATGGAGTATTTGATAGATTGAAACAGTGTTCTTGATTTTGATCACTGCTGCTGCACTCATCTGAAGTGTTTATCATCCAAACTGGCTCAGACTTTTCTTCATGAGTCTGTGTTTTGAACTAGTTCACTCAGATACTCATATGTTGTCATTACTGTGTTGATTCCACCTGTCAAAAACACATCATACACTGCAGAAAGAGCTTCCTGTTTTATAGATTCTGGCTGGAGATTGTCTGCTGAAGTTAAATATCAGTCCGGTCTTGCCTTTTGCGAGAAACTCTGATCAGTTTCTCCTAAACCACATGTGCAGAGGTGAGTTCATCTGCAGTTCACAATGAAGTGAATTTGTCCGCAAATATAACTGCTGTAGGCGATTTCACAAGACATCTGAAAGCTGAAGATGAAACCTTTAATCACTTTGCAAAATATCATATTGAGCACCATAAATCAATTGGCAAGCTATCAATCATTCTGGCAAGTAATCTGAACTCTTTGGCAGGCCTGCTCCTGAAAAATATTTACTCTTCCTACGCATTTGATTGCATAAGATTTGGAGATTATCAGAACGTTTAGTTATTGTCACAGAAAACCTTCTTTAACATGCAAACTCCACTCACTCACTTGCATTTGAAAGTTACCTGTTTGCAAAACACATGCAGTGTGCATACACAGTAATATAGAAGAGCTTTATTTGGTTCAACAGTGTTTAATAGAAATTTTAATATTGTTAATTTTCCACTTTAATCAATAAAGAGACATTTCAGAAATTGTTATTTCCAAGAACATCTTACTGCCATAACAATATTATTCACAGATTTCTTTGCACCCATGGCTCCTACAGTATGAATAAGAAGCAGGAATACATATTTGTTGACGAAGCTGACCTCTTGATTTGTAAATAATATCCACCAACTGTTTGCCAGCCCAGAATGTCTTTAGTCAGGAACAACCCTACTTAACTCCTGTGTAAACACCTTTCAGAGGCTCAGCTACCACCTGACATCTTTTGTGTCCGCACACACCTTGATTTTTGGCACGTAAAGAGAGAGAGAGAGAGAGAGAGAGAGAGAGAGAGAGAGAGAGAGAGAGAGAGGCAGCTGAACTTGGGAAGGGTCCAGGTTTTCTCAGCTACACCTGGGAAGCACTCCTGCCAGGATTTGGGATGAAGTCTATTCATTCCCAATATCCAAGCCATTCAGCGCAGATCACAAACAGCCACAGATGGGCCAAGCGGCTTCACTGAGCCAAGTTTCTACTTACTGTGTGTAAACACAATGGCACCTCAAATTAGAGATTAAAGTGAGCAAGCTTGATAATTATGGTTGCACATTACACAGGACACTAGATACTGACGATCACTGCCGTCAACGGATCACCACTTATTAAGTACTTGCACAGCACATACGTTTGAGTAATTTGAGTATGAGTGAACATGACAGGCCGACTTGCACCATTGTGGAAAGGTATTTTGCAGCTAAAGTTTGACGTTTTAAGCAAAATGCATATTTGCTGGCAGAGAGTTGAATGAGAAAGTCAGTACTCTCAAGTGTCTGTTAAATACGATGCTAATCTTATCTTAACACAGCTAGACTGGCTCCATCCAAGGGTAAAAATCCATTTACCTGAGCCTGTTTAATTAGCATCCACATGCACTAACGTTCAAAAGTTTGGGGTCACCCAGACAATTTCATGTTTTCCGTGACAACTCACATTTTTATTCATGTGCTAACATAACTGCACAAGGGTTTTCTGATCATCAATTAGCCTTTCAACACCATTAGCTAACACAATGTAGCATTAGAACACAGGAGTGATGGTTGCTGGAAGTGTTCCTCTGTACCCCTATGTAGATATTCCATTAAAAATCATCCGTTTCTAGCTAGAACAGTCATTTACCACATTAACAATGTGTACACTGTAATTCTGATTAATTTATTGTTATCTTCATTGAAAAAAAAATGCTTTTTTTGACCCCAAACTTTTGAACGGTAGTTTATATTAATCTGAAATCTGGAATGTTTCTTGGCTCTGAGCAATTTCTGGACAACCTGTAGAGACTCAAAGATCAGAAAGTGGTGTATTGACGTCTTCACTTTTTGGTTACGGTCCATACAGGTTGAATAAACACACATAGCTTCAGGTTTAGAGGTGCAGATGTTGCTTACAGCCTTTGTGCTTAACTAACCTAACAATCTGCTGGCTGTAGCTTCACATTTATGGACACAGAGAGCGTTCATGATCTAAATGCTCAATTGATTGCATTTTGTCCAATGTCCATGTTGTCCACATTTCCTATAAATTGTCAACTAGAAATGCAGGTCAACTATTTCCGCTCAAGATGATGCATATTTGCAGAAACGATTAGTCACAGCGGGTCCAGCAAAGGTTGTAGTTCTTCTGAATTTACTTTTTGCATGATTTCACTTTCGACTTTCATGCTCAATATCATTTGAGAATTCACACAGGTGAGCACATGAAAGCCCAGGAATGCACTTTTCTCAAACATTATAAGCTTGTCAGTCATTCCCAAAGGGCAGTTATTCAAAAGCCTATAGGCCCCCAGTAAGGGCCCTGCTTCTTAATAACACCTGGTGTTAAGGAGATCAGCGGGAGGGTTTGTCAGTACATGACAAGAATGGACACTAATCCCAAGCAATACCCACTGGTCCTGCATGTCTCTTAAGTGGGATAATTGATTCCCACACCCTTCTTAAAACACACTCACCCCCTTTTCTCAGACCCAGCAACCAAGAAAACAGACCTTGTTTCATTCTGGTGTCGAGGGAACGCGGCCATGAGGACAAAAGCGTGCGGTTTTTTACCGGAGCTGCGTTGAGAGTTGAACTGAGGGCTGTCATAAGTGTTGTAGGTGGTAGCAGAAATTTGTTTGGTAATGGACACTAATCTCTTTAGGTTGTCAAGAGTATTTCCCTCTGTGCTTTTGGAGATTCTACCTCGTCTACCTTTTTCTGCTTCTCTGATCCTCTCTCAGAAGGTAGCACGCATATATAAACAAACTAAATGTATTATTATTGATCCGTCTGAAAACAAAGAGATCAGATTTCCATGAGAAAGTCCCCCTTAAGCAACGCCACAGGAAAGTCAACGTTGTTTCGGCTCCAAAGTGTGACTGGAATACTCAGTTCAGATTAGAGTGTTACATTTCTTTGCAATTACAATGAGGTTCCTCTGGGCATTGAGGTTAGTCTGTGCACCGACTATTCAAATTAGATGGAATGTACTGTAGGATGTTGATGGAGTTTGAGGTATTTCCTTGAAAGGCGTAATCTCCTTAAATGCATTTAAAACTTTTCGGTGCTACAGTATATATATATATATTGACAAACACAGTATACAAGGCATCCACTGTGTGTCCAAACAAATTAGACAAGTAAATAGATCTTAAAAGATGCAGGGGATTCATTTAATCCAAGAAAGATTGCTTCTCACGGAGAGTTACTCAATAAGTAGAGGTCACACAAAATATGGTATTGTATTCTATATAAAACATAATTTTGAGTTAAGAGAAAAGATTAGATTCCTCCTCCCCCTCCTCAGAGTCTTATGTATTAGCCTTGGTCTGACCTTGTCTTGATATCACATCCCTGGAGAGGAATGTAAATCGTATCCGTCCAATCCCAACCCAGTTACCACCAAACTCCTCGTTCTCACCACCTCTACTCCACTGCAGGGCCACATGATCTTTTCCATGTACCAGACATAATTTGTGGCTTAGGTTTGGAGGCTGACGGTGCGTCTGCGCCACTCTGCTGTTTCAGGCGTCGGGTGCACCATGTGCAGCCGTTCTCAGGATTCAGGATACAGGAAAAGTCCGTCCTCAGAGGCTGGAGAGGTAGCTGTTGTTTTTGAAATCCCAATACAGGCACTGTCCTGGGTTGCTCTGATTGCGTCCTGCACAACAACAAATCACACATTGCTAATGAAAACATTTAAAATTAGGTTAAATGAGAGAAACAAGCTGTTTTTCACCACTGATAAAAACAATTAACTCAATTTCAAAAGATACCATGAAAAAAGATGACCTTGCAGTTTCAAGGATGACATCATTCTTGCCTAATTCTGTGTCTTGGTTTTCTTGTGCAAAAACCAAAACAGTGGCTGAAGTTGAAAGAAGGAACACCTTACAATCAAAAACACTGTAGTGGAACTTAATCCTGGGTACTTTATTTATGGCATGTAACCTATATTCTGTACACATTTTCTAGTGAAGTGTTATGGCACACTTGAACCAAATTGCATGTGAGCATGCGGTGGCTTGTCCATTCTTGAAATTGTTCAACTAGGCACATTTAAGCTGCTGCTGCTGTGTAACTGTGAGGAAGCATGAAATACCTTGACTGCAAGGTAAAATGCTTGAAACAAGATCTTCAAAAAGAGAATATTTTAGTGTTGGTGTAATATTACAGAAATTATCCTTTTAAAGGCATCTATTGGTTTATTTCATTACAAGACTCATTGCCAACAGTTTTGCCCATTCAGGCATTACGTTTACTGTCTTGTAAACAATGACATTAATATCAAACCACAGCCTACCAGGTGTTGTTTGATAAAATCTGTGGTTTCCCAGCAACCTGCCTGTGAAACACTCTGCCTCAAAAGTGTTTACAGAATTGCAATTTTCTATTTTCCATTGAACAGGCGAAGCTATTCATTCATGTTGACTTTATTTCAGTGGAGAAAGCATCTACAATGACACAACACCGTCTCAACAATGAAAGTAGTGGTATGTGAGCATTATATTCTAGGAAACTGCAGGTTGCTGTAAGTATACAGGCAATATGGAAGATGGATGGTGAATGGGTCCTGACCAGCAGGTGTGGTTGATGGAATGATATGATCTGCTTTACTTAGCATTAATGAAACAAGACGAGAGTCCAGCTGAGCAGCTGCTGCAGCCTTCCTCTCTGCTGACTGTGACCTGGGATGACCCAGATGAAAGTGGAAAAGACGAGAGAAGAAGAGACGAAGAAGAAGGTGGAGAACTTGAGACTTTTCTCTCTTTTTCTCAGCCCTTGATAGAAAACACTGCGCCCTGATATGACATGCAGGGCTGTTCCTGTAATTAAAGCTGTGTTGTCTCTTCTTGTTTTCTGGCCTCCGGAGCTTCATTCTACTGTCTTAATGTGTGACCTCAGCACAAACACAACTATCTCAGTCCCTCTGAGGAAAGACTTCAGTTGGAGACAAAATGAGACATTACAGGCTCGACATGCAGACGAACATCTATTTGCTTCTCAGGGACTGGGATATTAGTTATGACTTCTTTGAATGAAAGAATTTAAACTAAAACCAGACATCTGTTTCGTTGCATATCGACACTTTGGTACAGTTGACCACTTGATTGTAAACATGAGTACTTAGAGTAGTACTAACATCTTTAAGAAAGTACATCTTTGTGGCTATAGGGAGCTATACATTCTCTTGTACCTATTTCACCCATGGAGTACCTCAGGGATCAATTCTTGGTCTTTTACTTTTCTATATCGTCAAGTCAGTTTAAGTCCAATATTTTACATAATGATTCTTGGATCTACCTCTCTTAAGTTTTGATTATCTCAGAACTTTTTTTCAGTTAAACTCTGAGCTAAATTCAGAATTATTATCAGACAATCAAGATCTTTACATCCAGCATCCTCCATTAAGTTCTTCTCAGTCAGTTATAAAATGTTTTTAGCCATCTGTAAAATGAAATTCCATTTCAGATGGAAATCTGTAAAATATGCTTCATTACATGACCACAACTCTATGTGTCTGTCTATTTTAACCAGTAGATGGTGGCTTGAGATCTGCTGACTGTGAGGGACATATGGTATGATTCACACCATGTTCTTACTTATCTAGTATCCATTATGTTTCTTCAGTTATTTCTACAGATTTTTCCTTCAACCGTATCTGTTCTGAGGCAGATTGTCTACTCTAACGATCAGCTAAGATAATCAGTATTTGACGTGTTATAGGTGTGTTTTGCAGCCAAACACAACAAATGTGACATCAGAGACTTCCAGCACATTGAGATTTCAAACTGCCTACTATAATGTCCCTTATCAGAAGCCTTTTTACACCCTGTATTACCAAGAGGCAGGCAGAGGAGATAGGGATGTCAACGCCTGTGGTAATGCCCATCCTGAAGATAAATTCAAAGCAGACCCTTTGCCTTGTTTCCCACGTCTGGAGACTGTTGGAGAAAGTATGGGGAGAAAGGGATGAGTTGTTTCCAGGTGTGAGCTCGTGGGGTGTGTCACGACTTATTGAGGCACAACTCTCTCACCAAGCATGTGATTTTATTTTTCAGGATCATTTACGAGAAAGAGAATTTGAGGTTGTGAAATAACAGATGAGATTGCAGATGATCATCAGTGACGGCTGTCTCAATGGTTGCTTGAACAAAGCAACCATAAAACATGATTGAAATATCCGCTGCAAATCAAGTGCATCTTGAAAAACTTTTATACGACTTAAACGACACAAAAAAATATTTCTATCATTAACTCTTGCAGTTCAGTCAACTTTGAACATGCTGGAGTGAGTGTTTTCTCTTTATGTGTGTATTTCCAATAAGTTTCTTTTTGCCTTTTCACATTTTATGTTAATTTTTTTACATTTTTTCTCTATTTGACTGTATTTTTCTTCCTAATGTGGTTTTCAAAGTTCTTATAATACATTTCTTTGCTTTATGTTAAACACTTTCCGTGTTTAAAAGGGGCTATACAAATCAGTTTGCATTGCCTTACCTTAAAGTGTCAAAAAAGGTGCCAAAAAATACAATACATGGTCCACACATGCTTCCAATCGAGATATTTTTTCTGTTTAAAAATTCAGCAGTGACCAGAGATTAGATTATAATTCAACTCCAATGCTGACATCTAGTGGTGCTGTCCCATTTGTACACAACACAGATCTTGAATTGTTATGTGCATTAGCTGCTTTAAAATAAATCAGGTTTTGTGTTGTTGTTTTTATTTTCATTTCATGAAGATACCTGAATGCACAGAAGAGCATTAACAGCTTAGTGGATCATCAGGAAAATATTTGTGGAAAGAAAATGAAGTAATGAACTTACGATTAGTTCAATATTTTTATATTGCGTGATGTTAGTGCGCCTGTGTTATGTCAAACAGAAGGAGTCTGACTGAGGTCTGTGATGCAGAGCAATGACAAGACTCAGTCGACCGACATGACTCGCTGCTGCGGGTGCTTTTCTACATGACATCACCATCACAGTGAGGTCACTGTGGGCGCACTGAGGTGCCCTGATGTCCTCTTTTCGCTCGATGGGGGAAAACCTGAATGGGCTGTAAGAAACTTGTTGATGGAGATAAAATGAAGCATAAGCCAGTTTCCAATTTATCTCTAAACAGATGATCTTTTTCCAAGTCATTTTTTCACTCCTCCTGAATAGAGACAGAAATGGTGATCTGAGGGGCTCTCCTTCCAGATGATTATATACACCGATCAGGCATAACATTATGACCAACCTGCCTCATATTATGTTGGTCCCCTTTATGCTGCTAAAACTCCTCTGACCCAGTGGGGCATGCACTCAGGACCTCTGGGGATGTCCTGTGGCACTGGGATGGTGGCAGTGAATTCTGTAGGCCCTGTGGTTTGAAGGGTGGGACCTACCTAGATCAAACTTATCCTGGCACATCCCACAGAGGCTCAGTAAGATTTGGATCTGAGGAGCGTGGAATCTGGGTGAACAGCTTAGCTCTGTCATGTTCCCCTGGCCATTTCTGAGCAGTTTCTGTGGTGTGTCAGGGTGCATTGTCCTGCTGAGGGTGGAAACTGGCATCAAGCACTGCTGTTGTCATGGGGATGGGGGCTGGTGGGTTGTTTCACCTGCAATTTTTAGGTGGCTGGTACTAGTCAAGCATCCACATGAACATCAGGACTCATTGTATCCCAGCAGACCATTGTAACAAGATGATTGATCTTATTCACTTCAACTGTCAGTGGTCATAATGTTGTGGCTGATTGGTGTATATTTGTCATCTTCTTTCTGACAACCCTCCAGCTACTTCAAACCACAGACAATACATCCTCCATCTTAATTGTGGACCATGAAGACGCACATTTTCTTTCAAATTTACTTCCTGGCTTCTCAGTTACTTCTGTCTGCTCCATTTTTTGTAGGATTTCTTTTTGCATTTTTTGGAATGCCAGAAGATTATCAAACTAATTGTCTAATGAGACTAGTTGTTGGGGATATCCATGAAGACAAGCCAATCCATATTCACAGTTTTGGACAGTTTGCTCTCTGTGTACTTAGGTGTCAGTGAGTTCTTGAGGTGAAAGAGGTCATTTTAGGCAGGAGATAAGTGACCTGGAACCTGACATGTATAAACCTGTAAGTAGCACTTTTATGATGTGGGTGATTCTCTCTCTCTCTTTTTTTTTTTTTTTACCAACGGGCTGTTTTATCTGCAACAATGTATTATATTTCATAAAGTGATCATAAATATATGCAAATTGATATATAAATACAGCTGTCAGTCAAACATAAAAAAGAAAGAAATATTCATGTAACCAGATATTATTCAAAACTGTCAGTACTTTATTGTAATCCAGTAAAATTTTAATTCTTTTAAAGAGTTGCAATGTGCAAGCACCTCCACTAGATGGCAACAACATGTTGTCTGCACAGTAAAACCAGAGGAGTTTGGACTCCAGGGTTCTGACTCTTCCGGGCCAGTCATTCAGGTATATCATATGGACTTACTACAGATGTTACACACTAATAAATACTGTAGCTTCAACTGCAGGAAGAGACGCAAAGGGAAACAACTCGGGCTCATGAAACAGTTTGGGGATTGTAAGAACCTAAAAAGGAAGACTGTATGTATGTTGCAGGCACACTTTACATGTATTAGGAGTTGTATTGTTCAGACAGCTGATATAAACTTCTAGGAAAAGCTGAATCAGTGACATTAAACAACTATTTGAATTTTAAAAAAATCTTATCTAATTGCTGCTAGAGAGAGTATTGTCCATGCTCGTTAATATACTTAATTAACGTCTTACTTCTAAATGCTCTACTGACAATCTAGAAAAGATTATTGCTCATTAAGCTTCAATATATACAGTTACTTCTGCCAATGTAATTGCAAATACTTATAACATTTCATTTGCAGCTCCACCAACCAAAATATTCCACTCTTAAAACTGTGATATGCATTTCATTTCACTTATTATTAAGTAATCACTTCTATCATTATTATTTCAGAGGTTCCTGAACAAGTGTCGACTAAAATATTGTAAAAAGAACACCTTGAAACCACTTTTCCTCCCTTGTATTAGTCACTGATGTTACACAATAGGACACGTTTCAATTTTTAATCTAAAGATAAGCCTCAGTCCACCTCCTCTTAGATCAGATATCAGCAGCCACTTGACATTGAAAAAAAGAAAAGAAACAGGCAGTTTGCCAATAAAGCTCAGAGCTGGCCAATTTTATGGGGTATTTTCAATGGACTGAGCATTCTGTTATCTTGTCATGCAGATAACAGCTTTATAAGTTGGACTGGAGAACTTTCCTCTCTTAATTACTGCTCAAAATATGAACTCTATATTTACACATCTGTCGAATTTACCTCAAAAATAACTTGAAAACGAGTGTTTTGTCATTTCACAATTTCAGAGTATAACTGAAATGAGCAACAAAAACAACAAAAAAAAACCCGTGAGATCTTTCATTTATTAATGATTAAATGAATCAAATCGTTAAATTATTGGGAGCTTCTGTGGAATTATTCAACCCTTTGCCAAGCCATCAGCTCTTCGGGAACTTTTCAAAACTTCTAATTTCACATTCATTGGCAAACAGGCACAAATAAAGAGCTGCAGACCTTAATAATGGTCTCAAGCAATTCACACATATTTATTTCTGCATTTTAGAAGCTTCATGCCAGGGAGTGAAATCCGGACAGGTTGTTATAGCTACGCAATCCACAGGGGTTCCGATGTCTATTTAAAATCCTCCAGACCCTCCCTCTCTCCTTTAAACAACATTATATATACACACACACTGCATGCTAATGCCACCAATTCTCAATGAGCACTAAAACACATCTTAAAATTACCTCGTTCTGCTGTGTGAGTTCAAACAGGCTGACAAGCCAACAAGGGAACATATCATCAGAATTCCCCCTTTGGCGATACCTGCTGATTGGGTCCTTAAAAAAGCAAGCAGCTTTTAACTTTTAATATTTGGCTCCCGAGTTCTGCCACGAGTAGTCGCGAAAGATAGGTTTTCCTTCGGGGTTTTTTCTTTTCTTTTTTTTTCTTTTTTTTTTTGGAGGCTAGAAATTAAAAATCCATCAGTGTAGATTTTTTTCTTTGCTCTCCTGCTTGAATGTGTGTGCGCGGATGAGCGCGCATGTAAGCTTTCTGCTGGAGATGTTTTGCGAAACTTTAAGGATGATATACCTTGGATGTTTCCTGCTGCTCTGTGGGCTCACACATGTCATGGCAAGCTATCCAATCTGGTGGTAAGTTAGATTTTCTTTATTCTCCGGACAAACGACGACAAACTGTTGAATTTGAAACACTGAGAGGTGTGTGGGGATCCTCTGGTGTCAGCTTGAGCTCAGAGCTGTGATTCCTGCTCTGACATTTGTGCGCACTGATGGCAAAGTTGGTCCGGTTCCACTTCATTGGGACGTTTGATTAGCAAAACGTGCAAAAGGTGACTTTAGAATTAGATCAGGCGGCGTGAAAAATATAGAGCAGACGTGTTGAAATATATAAAACCAAAAATGATTGTAGAAAAAGCATATTTTTGAGTGAAGTTTCTTTTTAATGTTGTCGACATTGGCACCAATTCGATCGAGAGCGATTTTTATTTTCAGAGTGCAGCAGGTGCAAAGTTTGTGTGTTTGTTCACGAGCATGTGTGTGTGTGTGTGTGTGTGTGTGTGTGTGTGTGTGTGTGTGTGTGTGTGTGTGTGTGTGTGTGTGTGTGTGTATGCGTGTGTGTGTAGTTGGGGGGTCAAAGCGGCACAGAGCATGACGATGAAATCCTGCAGGGTTTAGTGAAAGACACGCTGGTGATAGAAAGCTGTATATGAATTCAGTCTCAGCGTGATGTCATGAAGTTAATCAGCATGCTTGGGAGAATATCTGTTTTATTTGCCAGAATTTTGGTTCTTTCTTCCCCATAAACAAAAAGATAATTGAGGGCTTTACTCTCACATCTTGCCAAGTTGTCATTTGTTGTCACTCTAACAGTCCAACACTGATCTGATTGTTCAGCTTCTTCCACGTGTCCTTAAAAAATCAAAAAGTAGCCCAACACTGACATTAATGTGAATCTTTTCTGCATTTTATCAAATCACACAAGAATCAATGAGTGCATGCACAAATGTGACTGTACATCAGTGAGCCCAGTTAGACATACAATTAAGAAATTAAGGTGTGACAATTTGCAAATTAGCACTATTTTACTTGTTTGGGGGGGATAATTGAGCTGTAGCAACTTCTGAAGGAGCTCTTGTGTTTTTTGCTTACTGTTCAGGTTATATCCATCAGCTGCACACGCTGATCACAACTGTCCTCATAACACAAAAACAGCAAATGATGCCTGATATCTAATAAATCATTCAATATTTGAGGCTGCTTAGAAATCGGGTGTACCCTAATCTGCTTCACTTAATGGGTCCCCTGGTGGTAAGACTGATGAGAAACTAATTACATGCTCAGCTGGAAGGGAATCGTGATAAAACAGCGAATCCTCTGGACTGAGAGATGGTTGAGGGGGAAAAAAACTGACCCAAATCAGTGCGCTGCTGCTTTATTATGATCCGACATATTTAGTGTTTAGCATATTTCATGAACTTTATGTGCTTTATAAAAAAAGCCCTTGAATTTCAACCTCTACAGTTATTTTTTCGAGTCCATGTTTTGTGGAATCAGCTCTGGGTGACACAATGGAAGACAGGTTTCCATTCTGTCACATCTGAAAGCCTGCAGCAAGCCAAGAGTGATCCTCTGTGCCGATGGTTTGATTTTGGAGGTCAGTGAATGAAAAGTGTAGCTACAGAAGCATCTGTGTGGCAAATCAACAGAATGACAGCAATACTAGCAAGACAAGCAATCTTCGACTGCAAAGGTAGCACATGAAGTCACCTTTCAGTTCTGCTAGCTTGACGTAACACTGAATTTTCTTTTGTACTTGAAAGACTGTGTATGTATTTTGTGTTTTATAGCAACTCATCCCAAGTCAAATAACGTGGTTCCTTTTGGATCGCGCTCAATACGCTTGCATTGTCTCTCTGTTTGCAAACAGCATGCCGGTTATCTTAAGAGATTTCGCTTCTGCGAGCAGCAATTTGGGATGTTTTGCTGACAGAAGCTGCTCCACTTGCCTTGAAGTGGCTATTGGGGCTGCATGACGCTCAAGCTCTGCACCATAGTAGTCTGCAGGGACACGGATCAGCACTAAGACAGGTTCATGTCTGTTTCTTCTCGACCTGCCATGACATAGCCTGGCTGCACCCGCCACCCCACCACCTCCTTCTCTAGTCCACCCCACCTTAGAAGATAAATACCTGGAGGTGAAAGCTTGCCGCACATTCCTTTTCTCAAACATATTCTCTTGATGTCAAAGTCGGCTCCAAGGCCTCGGGGCCCACAAGTAAAGTGGTAATTCTAAGGCACCCTGCTTGGGCTTGCTGAAATATGCATTAAACCTGCGCTGGATACACTTAGATGAGAGGGGGAAAGTCTGTTCTGCGACAAAACGGGATATCATATATGTTCTAATTATTTATTTGCAAAAGTTTTCGCTGAAGCGTTCATTTGACAACATGAGTCTCCTCCTCTGTTGGTCCATCAGTTGTTGTACAGAACATCAGATTGTCTATAGAGCAGCTGGACTGAGAAGGTAAATGGATTTTTCAAAAGGAATTACAAAACTTGAAATCAAAGCACCTCAAATATAAACACCACATACAATGCCAGTTGTAGTTTAAATAGCTGTAGGAGCAAGTATCCAACAACACTGTGTTTTAGTAGTTTCTTAAAAAATCATAAATCATCCCTGGTGGAACATGCCCTGCCTCCTCTCACAAGCCATTTCCTAACACAGGAAGAGTGGCATAGATTACTCAGCCCCTCTGAGACAGAGGCATGAGTGGAGCACCACTGACTCATGATGATTTTATGTGACATGGTTTGAGAAGATGACCGGGCAGAAATGTATGCAGATTGGTCCTCAAAGGTATAGTCATAACAATCACTAAGGATCATTAAAGATCCCCACCCTCTCACCTCAGCTGATGTTCCCTGATAAGAGATAATATGATCTATGCTGATTTCTGCTGTTTAAATGCATTTGGCCATGCTTACACGCAAAATCTGTTTTAAAGATTCAGTTAAAAAACGCCAAAACCCAAAAGATAGCACATCTTTTTTCTTTGTAGAGGTAACAGATGTTAAGAAGGTACAAGACTAGACTGACAATAGACAACTACCTATAAGATACAGGCCTGCGATGCTGGAGTGTGACCTCCATTTAATCCCATGAAAAAAAAATCCTGTTGATGGACCTCTGAGGAATTTATCAATATGACTTCTTTGCTTGCATTTTCTGCTCTGTTTGTTATGTGTGTCAACGACAAACTAAAATTCTGTACCTATTTATTATATGGCCTCAAGTTTCAAGGTAGACGGATTGACATCGGGCAAAATAAGGTCTATTTGTAATCAGAGCAGACTTGTTTACTGATGCAGCAGACAAACTGCAGACAAATGCGATTTCCCTATGGAGTCATTTTGAACTTGCCATTGCTTGCTTACTGGATGCCTCATATATGACAGCGGTCTACAGCGATCTATTCTGCAGAAATTGGGCAAATTCTGTTCAAACCAATGTGATGCATTACTCTAGTATTCGCTTGAGGGAAATAACAGTGGTTCAGTCAGCAGGTCTCCTGGAGGCACACAAACACCTCGACACCTGACAGACTGAATTCAAATGTAATCATGAAAGTGAACAGACTGAAATCAGCCTTTAAATTTCAAGACTTAATTGAGGTATTCAAGGTCAGCACATTGGAAGCAAACTGCCAGCCGTCAGCATGGGGTCATTTGGCTGAAGAGATCTATTTTCTGGGAAGCTGTGAGTTGAAAAAAGAAAAGAGAAAGAAAACACGGCCTGAGGGCCAGTGTCAGGAATTTCGTAATCCTGTTGTGATCAGCAATTAGCCCTTGAACAACAGTGAACGGGTCAGCAGATATTGAGCTAAGTGAGCTGCAAAACACCGCACACCTGCTCTGGAGCTTCCTTTGTGGAAAAGCTACTGTTATCAAGCCCTTATCACTCAGGGGAGGATCATTAGAGAGCTGCTGCCATACCAGTGTTTTCGTCTTTAATAGACAGTTGATGTGAAATACGGACCTATCTGGGTTGCCAACAAGCTACTTTGTAGCTACTCTCCTGGGCTTTTGCCAAAAATAACAGGAACTCTGCTATTAAATAATTTGGCTCTTCAGTGACAGTATGAAAGAGCCACAATATTGATTTTGGTAACTTATCATAGAAGGCAAACACCCCAGTCAGTGGTTAATGTATTTATAGAGAAGAGATAATCTATTAATTTAAATTGTGATTACATTTCTTTGAATAAAGAACTTTATGTCTGGATGAAACCCATCAATTGCTTGTAAACTTACAGTGCCAAGAGTTTAATGAGAATGATCTGAAATTAATGCCATGAGTAGTTTTTACGACCACTGAGGTCAGAGATTGTTTGATCTATTTGTGAAAGCAGCTCTTTATGTGTTGGCTCATTGTCATACTGCAGAATAAATTATTCAGAATAATCTAAACGAAAGCACCTAAAAGTTTTGAACAGTGGTTAATATGTGCAGTTGAAACCTACCTGTGTGCCTCTCTGTGATGTGATGTGGAAATGCACAGACGTACAAGCCAAATGCAGCAAAATGTTTCTTAAAATTGGTCCAATTACATGCTGCACAGTGGTACAATCGATGTCCCATTTCTATGATTACTAGTTACACAGAGTCCTAATTGAGAGGACACAGAAAATAAAGACAGAGAGAAAGCAATAACGGCATGAAGACAGAGAGATGTAATCAGTGAACCAAGTTTGCACTTGTTGTATCCCAGAATACCTTCCTCAAAGGAAAAAAGAAAAGGAGGAGGAGGGGTGGGTGGTGGTGGGGTTCTGTGTTACTCTTAATACACTCTCTGAAGTTTCAATGTTGGGTTTGCACTCTTATTACCCTAAGCTGAAGGCCTGTTAAGTGTGCGGACAGTTAATAACAAGGTGCAGTTTTCCAAGTTGTCAGCTTAAGGTCTATGAAGACCTCTAGATGTATTGTGGACTTTCATCTTAAACAGAAACACTGGCTGCTTCTGCGGTAGCAGGGCTGCAATTTCAATACACACAAAGGCCAGGTGTCTGCAGAGAGGGTAGTTGAAGGGATAAAGGACAGAGGCCTAATGGTAGCATCTGATACAGCAAATAAACACACACAATCAAGTTTGCTCAGACATAACATTACGCTGCACCAAGAGGGAAATTAGTCTCCCACTTGAGAGGAGTTATATCGGTAGATAAAGACACAGACAGATCGGGAGATGAGATATAATTACAAAAATGCACTGACAATGTGACTTCCTCTCCTGTTGCAGGTCACTAGCAGTGGGCCACCAGTACTCATCACTGGGAACTCAACCTATCCTTTGTGGCAGCATACCAGGTCTGGTGCCCAAACAGCTGCGTTTCTGCCGGAACTATGTGGAAATCATGCCCAGTGTGGCCGAGGGGGTCAAGATTGGCATTCAGGAGTGCCAGCACCAGTTCAGAGGCCGACGCTGGAACTGCACCACGGTCAATGACAATCTGGCCATTTTTGGGCCAGTGTTAGATAAAGGTAGCATTCCACAGCACACTCGTGAGCATTTTGGCACATACACTCTCATTTCCCGCTATTTGTCTGTCATTTCAGTAACTTGTCAGTATATGTCAGGCCCAGAGACAGGTAGTTTCACGTTCCCAAAATTCCTGGTGTTTTGATTTGTCTCATCGTTTCGGTGATTTATTTGTCTCTGGTGCGCTAAACAGACATCAAAGCTACAATTTAAGTTGTCCTTAGAGGTCTGGCAAAAATAGTCTACTGTTTAGGTGGCATATATAATAATAACTTTATATTAACTTATAGTAATAGTAGTGCAACACTTTCTGCAGAAATACAAAATGAGGATATGTTTCATCAAGACCCAGTTTTATGTTTAAAATATCTTCAAAAGAAAACTGTAATCTATGGCTAAGCATAGTAGTGGCTTAGATTTTGCTGTCTGTCCCCACTGACCCCAAGTTTGTGTTTGAGGATGTTATTATCCTCTGTAGAGTTCTTGGGAATCTGTGCAACTTCAAACCACCTAAAAATATGAAAACTAAAAGTGACTTATTGTGTCTCTATGCTGATTAACTTTTCCATTAACAATTCTATATTCTCTTTATCCAATATTTGCATTAGAAAAGCTGCACTCCCTCTGTGCACCATCCATTATGCTGATTCAAATCCTTGTTCAAATAGACTTTAGACTGAACAAGCGCTGAAGGGGCCTGTATGCATGAAATAATGTACACAATTAGTCAAGTGAGTTCTGTCTTGTTGGAGTTTTCTTTAGGAGGGGATCCCCTGTGATTGCTGTACTTTCCTCTGAAGTGCCTTACACAAGATTTGGAACTGAGCTGTGTTACGGAGTTCTTCCTAAGTACATTTTTTCCCGTTAGATTATGCGATAGTGACTTTTAGGTATGTGTCTAATTAGGAGTTCAAGCTATAGAAATCCCCACTCTCCAATAGACAATATGTAAAAACAAGCCACAAACCTAAGAAAGAAAATCTATTTATAATTCCATACTTGAGTGAACTGAGGAGTCAATGTGCTTGATACAAATTGAACAAGCATGATATAACATGTTACCTATAAGCTATGGAGGTGCTGATACGCAGGTGTTGTTTCCTTCAGATAGAGCCATGCTAGCAGATTCCCTCAGTTTCCAGTCACTGTGCTAAGCTAAGTTGACTAACTCTTGGCTGTATCTTTATATTTGGCCTACAGAAATGAGATGGCTATTGATCAGCTAGAAAGCTAATGAGTGCATTTTTCTGTTGCTATTGTTGCTTCTTACTGATTTCTAAGATGAGCTATAGATTTCAAAATCGAAAACAAGGGCAGAACACAGTCGATGAGGGTAAAGGATCTAAACTAATCACCTAGTTTACAGAAGATTGATGCAAACGCGAAGGGTTGGAGGTCAGTCAGGGCAATTGCTTTTAATAAACTCTTGAGCCAGTTGATAGAAGAGACTTGAGCTCAAGTAGGTGGCTAACGATAGGAGTTCTCAATCCCAACCCTATTGTGGTGCAAAATGCCACCACATCTTTCCCATTGCCTCCCCGCCCAGGCCTAAATTACAGGGGTACTGACTGGAAAGAGAAGGCAGCTACTGGGCTTCAGTAAATCATTTTGATTGGATTAAGGTCACTCAGACCCTTAATAATGTGAGAGGTCAAAGTGGCTGGATTAAGTGCCATTGTCAGAGGCCAAGGAGAGTGGCTCAGGGGCTCACAAGCCTTTGATAGGGCTTAGTAGGAGAGGGCTTCCATTTCATTGGATTTGATTGATGCTAGTGTTTGTCTGTGCAACAGGGCCATTGTCCTCACTGGTGTCTGTTTGTCTGCAATTCAGACTGTTGTGTGTCAGTTTCCTCCTGCCTTTTTTTGTAGCCAATGCTGAAAGGAATGGTGGGCACCTCTATTTGCTTCAGAGGCTTACTTACTGTCAGTTATCCCATCAGTGTCCACCTCACCTTCACTGACGACACTGGAAGTTTGTTTTACAGCGGTGGATTAAGACAGAGCACTGGAGGAAGGAATGAACATTTTTTGAACTAATCCAAGAGTACAGCTAAAAGAGAATGATTTCCTTTGATCACTTACACCGCCTTATATCAAATACACATAGAAATGCTTATGCCTTATGTTAGAACACACTGGTTGGACCACACATAAACATTCATCTAATAGTAAAGTTACTCCTGCCTTTATAACAGACATGTTCTTCAAATCTGAACCTCTCTCTACATCTCTCTCTCTCTCTATCTCCACACCCCAAATCACAAACCCTACCTCTAGGCCATGTCTGCGTCAGCGCTCATTAATTTACATTAACTAAAGTGTCAAAACATGCACCGCTGGAATCTGCCTGTGATGAAAGGTAATAGAAAGCTGCGCAGGTGTTCTTAGTCCGCAGAGCCGATCCCAGAGCGGTTTCGGCATTCTTGGTATTTACAGAACACCTACGTACTAAATCAGGCCCCAGTTTATGAGTCATACGAAAGAATTAGTAAGGGTAACTTTGCTACAAAAAGTGGACAGTCACAGTTTCCCAGGTGTTACCTCCCATACAGGCAGAGACATGCACAGTCACTATTCCACTTGAAACCATTAAATTAAAATGAGACTCATAGGAAAGTCCTCTTATGTAATATTTAAAGCAAGCGAAGAGAACTGCAAAGTTTTGTGCTATTCTGGTTCTGGTTTGTCTAACCTGCATCCCATGTCAGTACATCTACCCTGAACTAGCAGCTTTGTATTGCAGGAAATACACCTAATAAATTACCCTAAATCATCAAGTCCCTTCTAAACTAAGCGGGAAAAGGTCAGGGGATGTTGGTTATGACCTATGACCTGAGGAAGAGAAAGTGTAACTATTTAGGATGAGCTAAGAGGTCTCTGCTTTTCATGAGACGTATGTCTCTCCATGCTGGGGGAGGGAAGCTAGCGCACCAGTATATCATTAACTCTGGGCGAGAAAGAAAGAAAGGGTGTGGTAAATGGAGTTGATGGGGGGACCTTAGCCCCACTCCCTGCTGGGCACTGCTCAGAGCACAATATCTTCGCAACCATGAGATTAAGCAGGAGAAAAAGTGCTTTTCCCCATTCACACGCCCTTTAGATTGTTTTATTAAACCATTTGAATAGGGATTTCCCTGTCTGCCGACAAGCGGGGTCCAGCCAATGCATAGTTCTCTGTTGCTATGACTTAACTTGGTCCCCACTAATCACTAGCCAGGGCAAATTTCATATAAAATATCTGGGGCCATTGTGGGACTAACACAGCGTGACAGTGGCAGCACAATAGGGGATTCAACCCCCCAGCAGGTTGTAGGGACCACTTGGCCTGCCAGGGTCTGGCAAATTTTTGTGGAAAAGCATTGTCTGAGATAAAGTGTCCTTAAGTACCATAAATTGGTCATAAACCTAAAAAAAGAAGTGGAACCAATGGGATAGGCGGTGTTGCCAGGTGAAGTAAATGCTATTACAGGTGTATTTAGCTCCAGATGTTGACACTATATTGTATAAAATACCAGTAAATGGTCCAAACTGAAATCATCTTAAAATATATCTTTGTATTGACACCAGATTTCTTAGCATTGAAGTGAATATCATGGCTCATAAGCTCCCTATAAACCATCATATGTTGTTTAAAATATTTTATAAGTTTAAATCCAAAGGCAGGTGAAAATTGATTGGAAGTTTTGTGTACTATCAATTAAAATTGTACAATATTTTTCATTAGTTGGAAGGGCACTTTCTTCAAAAATGGGGGCTTATCACAAGACATCTATGGCTTGATACAGCACCATAGATAATCTTATTTCTTCTCGGTTAGCCTGTCCAGTGTCACACAGAGATGTCAGGACATTTTATATTTGCCCTACTACAAATCCTTTGCTCATGTCATCAAGATAATCCTCTTTTTCCCATTTTCACTCCTCCATCCTGTTACGCTCTGCGGTATCATTGTCAGTCATCTGTAACTTCCCGAGGCATTCCCGAGGGTTCCAATTTTCATCCACATTCTTTATGGGTTTTTTTTCAGAAATAATGGCGTTCTGTGGTGAGCTAAATTAAATGAATGTCTATGCTGATGATGTAGTCCTGTTTAACATAGAAGAATCTCACTACAGTGAAAGCCAAGTGTTGGTTCAAATAGTTCCAATTGCTTGTGTGTACTGGGAGAAGTTTTTTTTTTTTCTGGCACAACTTTTAGTTACACAATCACCCCCTGAAATGGAATCTGTTTCAAAAATAACTTGACATTTTTCGATCATTATAAAATGAACACTTCAGACATTTACTTCAATTCAGTCATATCTCCAAATTTATAAACATGAAGGTCATACTCTGTCCGTTTTAGATCATGCGTGGCAAAATATAATTAATCACCGAGACAGTTTCCTCATGTTGTGATTAACATCTTGCAATCATGAGCTGCCTTGATTTGCCGTGAAAACAAAACAGTATCAAGTGAAATGATCTGAGTTGGCTCCAGAAAGTGGGATCCGAGGAAGGAGAGCAGAGGTTTAGGTATATTGTGAACATTAGAAGCCTTCAGCAGTGGTATGAAATGGGTGGTGGAGGATGCCAGTAGACCTTTTCTCTTGCATCATTGTTTCTAATGCCCCTTAGTCCTCAAACTGGTTGGAACCTGCTGTAAGGGAGGAGCTCCTACTCCCTTTAGCTTTATACGCCTTCCTTCTTTCTTTTCTTTCTTTCCCTCTCTCGTTTTTGTTCTTTAGACAGAAACATGCACTGTTTCTCTCAAACACGTGTACACTCGCCATCTCAGATTTTACTATTGATCTTTTACCGTGTCTGTGTATTTCTTTGCTGTAATTGACATTATATTTAGTCTTAGTGTTTCCATTTTCTTTGGGTTTTTTTTCTGTTTTCTCTTGTGATTGTGCAAGATTATATGACTACATATATTGAAAGCAAACTTCCCGACATAATGAATTCTGTTAACCCATTCAGATTTTGGCTACCTGTAAACAGTTTTACGCGTATGTAGCTTCAAATCTTCATGGATTAAAGCAGTTGGTAAAGAAAGACACAAGAAAAGTATCTTCCTTTCCAATATGTAGTTTTATTTGGTTCTGCATATCTGGTCACTAAAGACTCATCTCCATGTTGTCTCTATGTATTGTCCCCTCAGTGTGAGTCTGTTTCCTAACCTTTCAAAAGCTTAATTGAGTCTCTTTAATTATAGGCCTGTCAGGCTCGTCTTTTCCTCTCATCTCTCTGGAAGATCCTGATCCCTCTGACTCATCAGTTAGCTATGTCAGACAGAGACATTGAGACCTTGCTGGCCTTATTCAGAGACAGGACGATTGATGTGTGGGCTGGATGAACCCACACACTGGTACACATTGGTAGATACAACCTAAAAACACGTAGCCAACAGTAATAATGGACTCAGTATATATATATAGTTTGCCTGATCTTGTCTTGTTTTTATTTGTGTAATTAGACAAGAACAAATACAAGCATATATGCATATAAACAAGCATTTTTTAAACATTAATTATAGCTATCACTTTGATCCAGAAAGCAGACATTAGCATAGAAAAATTCATCGCTCAAATGACAGATGTAATCATTTACTTCAGAAATGGTGTTTCTCTGTTGGATGTTGCCTACAGTATGTCTTACAGATCTGTCATTCTTTTCCAGCCACTCGAGAGTCAGCTTTTGTTCATGCTATTGCCTCAGCGGGAGTGGCATTCGCAGTGACCCGTGCCTGCGCTGAGGGTTCAGCCACCATCTGCGGATGCGATACGCGTCACAAGGGCCCCCCTGGAGAGGGCTGGAAGTGGGGTGGCTGCAGCGAGGACGTGGAGTTTGGGAGCATGGTGTCCCGGGAGTTTGCTGATGCAAGGGAGAATCGGCCTGACGCACGCTCAGCAATGAACCGCCATAACAACGAGGCTGGAAGAATGGTTGGTTTTCTTTAAGCTACTTTTGCTAATGATGTGGTAGCAGTTCTACTTTCAGTTGTTTTTTTAACGCAATGCTTTTGTTTGCCTGTAGTCCCTGAACGACAACATGTTTCTGAAGTGCAAGTGCCACGGGCTCTCAGGCAGCTGTGAGGTGAAGACGTGTTGGTGGTCTCAGCCTGACTTCCGAGTTATTGGTGACTACATGAAGGATAAGTATGACAGCGCCTCGGAGATGGTGGTCGAGAAACATAAGGAGTCCCGTGGATGGGTGGAGACCCTGAGACCCAAGTACAACTACTTCAAACCTCCAACAGAGCGCGACTTGGTTTATTATGAAAGCTCACCCAATTTCTGCGACCCCAATCCGGAGACGGGCTCCTTTGGCACCCGGGACCGAATCTGCAACCTGACATCACACGGCATAGACGGCTGTGACCTTCTGTGCTGTGGCAGAGGTCACAACACCCGGACTGAGAAGAGAAAGGAGAAGTGTCACTGTATTTTCCACTGGTGCTGCTACGTCAGCTGTCAGGAGTGTGTGAGAGTCTACGACGTGCACACCTGCAAATAGAGACGGAGAGGTTCTCATCTTTAATCACCAAAATTTAAAGACTCCAGTAGGCAGAAGAACATAAGCAGGTACAAGACGTGATGGACTGTAGAGCTGTCTGACCTATCAGACGCAGCTGCTTGTGTTTTGTGCCGTGTTGCTACAAAGAGCCAGTCTCTGCTTCAGTCACCCGAAACAGTGGAGTAGATGTTGATATCTGAAAGCATCGCCTTTATGAACTGTGATGGTGGAGACACTGGCAAAAATGTTGATATCTCTCGTGACAACAAGTGCTGATGTAGAAAAGAAGAACTGTTGATTAAATGACAAACACCATATTGGTGATTTTTCTTCCTGTGTTCTAAGTAGTTTCATTTTATTGAGAATAGCACAGCACTGCCAATGCTTTTGTGAGTATGGAACGAAAAGGAAATTTCATTTAAAATGAACATTTTCTTCAGTGTTTAATCAACATTGTACATGATCAGACACTCAACAGCATGCGTTCTCCTCCTCAATATTATTAGTATGTATGTATATTTCTGAAAACTAACACGATCACTGCGCGAGTGAGTTTTTGTTTTATAGTGTCTCATGTTACTGATGTCTGTGTAAGAATGCACTTGCACCTGAGTGAATGTAGTCATTTGCTGTGATGTGTTTACATATTCTCAAATTCTTAAGCTAACGAGTTAATATCTGCTTTAAACGACTAATTTTATTTGAGAGTAGACATGAGCCACATCCACTGAACATCGGCGAAACAAGAATATACACAGTCTGCACATTTTTCTTCTTCTTCCTGAAACACCTGAAGCTATTTCTAAAGAGCAACAACACTTTGAAAAACATCGAGATTTATGACCAAAGACAAGAAAAGAAACCCCTCCTCCTCCCACCAGTAAGTCTGTGATGGTCAGAGAGCTGTAAGTGAGTCTGAAAGATCAGCACTTGTGTCCCGTTGAGAAATATGAAGCATGTTCTCCTTGTTTTTAACAGTATTAGTAGTGTGTCATGTGGCTCAGCGTGGGGAAAGCTGTTATTTATAAAAGGGAAATTCCCACTATATTGTTGTTTTCTTCATACACAAGTGATATTCTTTTGTTCTGACACTATGATCAGATAGAAGTGTACACCCTGGTGAAATAAAACAGATATGGCAAACAAAGCTGCATCATATAAATTCTGTGTAATGCAGTGTAATTTGCAGCAGCTGTAAAATGACAACCAAAACCTGTGCATGTGATGATTACTAGCTGTGGCTTCTTGTTCCCCAAACTAAACAACAAGCAGCATCACTGAAACTATCAATACTCCCCTTATTTTAATGCTGCTAAGATAATATGTGTATGTATGTATGTGTGTGTGCATGTGTTTAGGTCCTTACATACAGTAAGTCTTTGTCCATCTATGTCATATGTATATTATTTTGCATGTGTCGATTCTTTCCGTGAAAGAAATCTATTATATGTAGTTTGGTTAAAAAAAAAGAAAAAAAAAAGTGAAGTTTGACTAATTCTTACATACAGTAATTCCCATTTAACCAAATAGACCAAAATAGAGTTTGATATGTTATTTTAGTTTCTTGTGATTTTGTTATGATGCTAAACATCAGGGCAAATATAGTTCATGTTGCTCTCCTTTAATTTGAGAAGAAGTACAAAACAGTATTTATTTATTTGGAAAATGAAAAACTACTGAAAGTCGAGACAGAAAGTTACGTAATGTTCATGAAAACCTGTGCATGCCATCAGTGTACAGTTTCTCATCAAATAATGTTTACAGCCAATGTAATACTGCGTCTCAGGCATGTACAGTTCTTGGATTTTGTTCAAAATTGCCCAACCATGATTGCATTACGTCATGACTGAAAATATCAATAAACAGCCATAACCAATGCCACATTTTAAGTCATCCTTAATGAACTACACAACATCAGTTATCAGTACAAGATGCGTTATCTTGCATTCGTTACTGTACACTTTATATGCGTGTGATTGCTTGTGTGGACAATTTGGTTATGTTTTTTTTTTGTTGTTGAGTCTTTCAATCCAAAGTTTTGTACAAACTAGTTCTTGTGTTTTTATGAATTTCTAAAAGTTTTTTTATAATTATTTATTTTATGCTATGTACATATTAGTAAGTAAAAGTATATATTTGCAGAAATACATTTTTTGAAACAGTGTTGTGACTTGTAACGCTGTAGCCTTTTTACCTCATCTGTTTTTTGTTTTGTTTTGTTTTTTTCACTGACTGCACACAGGTACTGTTTGTCCTACTGCCTTTAGTAGATTTCTAAAAGTTAACTCTGTAACACCAAAATAAAACAACATAAACAACCAAAATTTCTATGACTGAATTTTGTATGTGATAAAAGTCATTAATGCTGACTTCTTTTTTAATCATGAGCGGCAGGTAACTAAGGTAACTTTTTCAATGGAATGTCTTGCCTTACCTAGTAAGAGGCCACTATGTACTGTGGACAAATCACATATCTAAACGAGAAAAGCACTCAGAGAGCGCAGTACTCTGCCAAGGCTACTCATGATTGATTTCCGACGGGTAAGTCCCGACAAGTCTGCAGCGGTGGATTTGTTGTAGGATCACAGTCATGTGATTGTCAGCAGACAGTTAACGTAGTGTTCACTTGTTGTCATAGTTACAGTGACATCATGCTGCTATCTTGCAATGATACAGAAACTTTGAACAAATTCGTGGATCCAAACTATAAGCCGCATCACTGCCAAAATCTAATCAGTTGGCCCTTGTGTCATTTCTGACCTTCCCTGAAAATGTCATCCAAATCTGTTTATCTGTTTTTGAGTAATGTTGCCCACAGACAGACAGACAGACAGACAGTCAAATGAAGGCTGATCGTCACATAACTCTGCTGCATTCCTTGGCAGAGTAAATATCTGTGTGTGATTGTAGCATTTATATTTGAGTGACGAAATAAATGATCAATGTTGTCTGGTGTTTTCAGGCGTCACATGCATTGGATGTTGAACACAACCTTTCAAAATAAGTCTTGAAAGAAATCATTCAAATGAATTACTTTTTATCCTTCTACAGTTTTATTCTACAAGTGATATCTTTGGCTTTGATTGGTTTATTTTTGGCTGCACAGGACAGTAGTGGTTAGCACTTTCGCCTTGCAGCAAGAAGATCCCCGGTTCAAATCCCGGCCTGGGCCTGGGATCTTTCTGCATAGAATTTGCATGTTCTCCCTGTGCATGCGTGGGTCTTCTCCAGGTACTCTGGCTTCCTCCCACAGTCCAATGTATATGTATATGTAGCCCTGCGACAGACTGGCGACCTGTCCAGGGTGTCCCCCTATGATGAGACTTTGCAGTATTAATCTCAAAGTTAACAATACTGATATGCACAATTTTCACATTTCCTGCTGGATTGTAAATCACATTACACAAAAGAACTGCAATAATACAGTTCCCATGAAAGTTTGTCATGATCTTTCTCCACAGCTGAATTAAGGGGTGAGTAGAGATGAAGTCAAGTTGATCAAATCTTAAACAGATAGCAAAATTGAAAAAACCTTCACATCATGGAAATTTTGTCTATACATTTAGTTTCAAATCAATTTGTGGGTATTCCCTGCCCTCATTTTGAATGTGGAAGGTGACAGGAGGACAAGAGAGGATGCTATAAATCAAAGATCATCAGCTCTAATTGACAGCACATAGACAGTGCAAATGATAGTCACATGTGTGAACCATCAATAAATCTGCTGTTATTGTTCTTTGCACACAAGGGATTTTTTTGCCATCTTATGCTAACTATGTATAGCCCCTGAAGAAAAGAATCCAATTTCCTTTTTTATTATTAGATTTTTCAAGGCTTTATCAACTAACAAGCAATGCCATGCTTTGATGTAGATGCCATTTTAAATCCAAAGGAACACTAAATTAGCCAGAGTTCCTTTTCACACATGAAGAAAAACAATGTCTCTGTCTGCTATGGATAATATAGGTGAATTCCACTAATTTTATTTAAGCAGAAAATAGAAAATCTAATCACAGTTACATCCTTGGTATGTAGATGCGCCGTCAGTCATGAACACTAATAGAATAAGGCCATAATGCCCAAACACGGGCTGTGGATTTGTCATGGGACGAAAGAAGGAAAAATAAGGCTGGACTAATAATTTGATTCCTTTGAGAGGCTGCAGAGGCCAGCTGTGCTTTTTGAGAAACAATAATAACAGAAAAAAAGATCTTAGTGATGAGAGTTTAGAAATAGATGGAGCTTTGTTGAGGAGAAAGACCTGATCTCAAGATAGATTAGGGGCTGGGTGTGAATAGAGCCCACCAGTGCTCCAGCTCAGCCGCTGGACCCCTGATAGTCTTTGAGCCCTGCAACAATGTCACCACCAGAGGCCAGGTCTCACTGCTATCTAACTCCATTATCACACAGAAAGATTGATACACACCCCCTCCAGAGTGGAAGCACCACAAAAAGTGATACCCTTCCGTTCTCATTCATGCGGATTCATTAGTCTGCCCACTCCCACATCAAACAATATTTTAAGCTGTCTGTCGCAGTTTGTCCAATGAGCAGAACTCATTACTTGGGTGCACTTATTCTCAGAGACATTCACAAAAATGCTAGGGCATTTAAAACCTGGCTCATGACGGGAAATGAATAAAGACGTGTTGCAGACTGTTGTGTTGGCGCTCCTGGGAGCCTTCTAGTTTCAGGTTTGGTTTAGTGACTGGGAGGGTGTCAGCAGCTCATTCCACACCACGACCTTTGACATTTTTCACACCATCTGAATGGGAGAAAACAAGTACAAAACATGAAACAGATCACAGGATGGACAGAAACTCCGGCCCTGCAGCAAAGCTGTGTTTTAGCTGAAGGAAATGGGCCCTACCCTTCAGCCAGACCCTCCTCGCAGCTTTGTCACCCAAGTGAGATGAACATTGTTAGCAGATAGTTGCCAGAGGAGGCTACGGCGGCTCCAGTGGGAGAGATGGCATCCTGACTGTGAGAACTTTGACGCCACCAGACTGCAAGTGGCACCATCCAATAACCATATAAATGGGAGACAATGGGCCTAATTGCAATCAGCGTCCTCTTTTGATTTTATGCCCTGAGTTTCACCCTGACTTTCACGAGAGACCCCTGCATGCATTTCAAAAAAGCGATGTTGTTGTGGAGGACGGATCACAGTGACATATATACAGTGAAGCGGTGCAAAGGCCCACACTCAAATGACAAAATGCAAATACTCCCCCAGAAGTCACACTTTGGTTACAGCCAGCTTCTCCCTTCCTGAGGCCTTTTGATGTTCCAACAAGAAAATCAGACACCAAATTACGAGCTGCGACGGCTGCTCGTATTCTCAATTGGGCAGATTCAGATTTATGATGATTTATCATAGAAACCCAGCAGCTCTAACAATCAACGCTTCAACCTGAACTGTTTTTGAGCAAAGATTTTAAAGAATGTGATTGTGAAAGCTCTTCTTTGTAGGTCATACACACCAAAGGTGATGGGGCACAACAGAGCTACAGAGAGCAGTGCAATGTGTGGGCACTTCATTATGTAACTGACTTTGAAGCCTGTCTTTTGATGTCTATGTGCTCTACTGTGTGGAATCAGATCTCTCCCTTACATTCAGTACATCTTTCTCACATAAAATACATCAGTGCATCCAGATAGAACAGAAGAAGAACCCAACTTTTGTTGCATCTATATTACATTAAAACAGCTTTGGTATACTGCCACAGTTTAATATGAGAAACTTGGCATTTGAGTCACAAAATAAAAGCTGTTTATCTCACCAAAAGATGTTAAAAATGATGTTATTTTGCCTTGTTAGTTGTGTATTTATATGGCCTGCAAGTGATAATGTTTCTCACTTCTATTTTAAACAGATCCTGACAGTGCTCACACCTTATCCAACACTTCAGCCTCTAAATTCTAATTTAGGATTCACCAATGTGTTGTTTATCACACAATACTAATCATTTCTTGCCACTTTTGGTTGAACATTAGAATCACCCTCCAAGCAAAATAATCTTCTACAGATAGCTATTTGCACTGATGCAAATGAAACCTTTTCTTTTTTGCATTAAAAGTATGTTGAAACATCCTAAACATCTGCAACAATCATGGCAGTAGTTTCTCTTTTACAGCCCAAGGAGTGCTAAAGTATGTCGCCCGCCCTGAATGAGGATGATGTGTTATCTGAAAGATTTCTAAAGATCATGACAAGAGATGTGACACCTGTAAAGCGGCCTTATCCCTTTTGAAGTGCCTATTTGTATTGTTGAAGCCAACAAAGGAATTTCGCCACCTCTGTACTTACAAGAGAGCATTAGTCAAGCTGGGGGAGATAACAAGGAGGGGGGAGGGTGATATGGGGGACATAGTAATGCACAACACACTCTACAGGTGTGCATTAGGATGTGCATGTGAGTGCGTCTGAGAACGACTCTGGCTGCTGTGGCTCTTCAATGGAGAAAGGTTGGAGGTGCCCCGTGTCTTGAGTTCTGTTGCTGTCAGATGTGGTCTGGTAGCGGTGGACGTTGTGGTGATGGAGCCTGGAGGTTGACAAGGGGTCATCCTCCAGATCAGTGTGGGCTGTGGGGGTGAAGAGGGAAGGGGCAGGCAGACATGATCACTCATTAGTCGCCCTTTCACCTCTCTGCAGCTCAAAGCAGTTCAGCAGGTAGCATTAGCATGCAGGCATCTCCAGCAGCAGTTTCAGTCTGTTTCACTCTTTTTCACTGATTTCTGTTGGACATGTCAGGATCATAGTTTAATATTCATAGCAGGTTAATTATCACATTTGTTGAAATAGCTAATCTATTTTTTTTTCCTTTATTGTTACTATAAAGTTTAAAAAGCTGCTATTTAAAGCAATTTCACATCAGGATGTAGCTTTGAGTTGCCGTTCCAGACAAGACGGGCCTCAGGCTTTTCAGAAACGTTCAAAAGTTTGGGGTCACCCAGGCTATTTCATGTTTTCCGTGAAAACTCATACTTTTTTTCATGTGCTAACATAATTGCACTAATGTTTTCTAATCATCAGTTAACCTTTCAACACAACTAGCTAACACAATGTAGCATTAGAGCACAGGAGTGATGGTTGCTGGAAGTGGGCCTCTCAGCTAGAATAGTCATTTACCACATTAAAAGTGTCTAGATTGTATTTCTGATTAATGCAATGTCCATCCATCCATTCTCTATACACCGCTTTATCCTCACTAGGGTCGCGGGGGGTGCTGGAGCCTATCCCAGCTGACTCGGCGAAGGCAGGGGACACCCTGGACAGGTCGCCAGTCTGTCACAGGGCTACATATACAGACAAACAATCACACTCACATTCATGCCTACGGACAATTTAGAGTCATCAATTAACCTCAGCATATTTTTGGACTATGGGAGGAAGCCGGAGTACCCAGAGAAAACCCATGCATGCACAGGGAGAACATGCAAACTCCATGCAGAAAGATCCCAGGCCCACTCCGGGATTTGAACCGGGGATCTTCTTGCTGCAAGGCTAAAGTGCTAACCACTATTCCACTGTGCAACCCTTAATGCAATGTTATCTTCATTTAAAAAACTGCCTTTTTTTTTTTTCAAAAATAAGGACATTTCTAAGTGACAACAAACTTTTGAACGGTAGTCTATGTTAGATTACGCTGTGGGGAACCATCTCCGACATCTTGACCAGCGTGTCCATCATGAAATCCTCTCAAATTTAGTAATTTTTGAGGAAAGATTATTTGCTTGTATTGTGAAATCTGGAGAAATAAATTCTAAACTTTTAATCATTTCATAAAAGTTGTGTATTCCAGCCCAAGAGAAGCTTTAGAGAGTGAATGAAGTTTAAAATGCTGAATTAATAAAAATGTGATCTTGCTGGATCCAAGACCATTTGTCTCAGGTCCAAAAAGCAGATTATGCAATATTGGCACTGTCATCAAAACATTTTAGTGTTGTTTGTGTCCACTGAAAAAATGTGACATGGTCCTAACATCACCAAGCAGAAAAACTAAAATTGAAGACAAGAAAGATTTGACAATTCTTCAATAGTGCATTGATCTTAGCATGAATGTCAACATTTTTTAAATGAAACCAAAACATCCATCCATCCATTCTCTATACACCGCTTTATCCTCACTAGGGTCATGGGGGGTGCTGGAGCCTATCTCAGCTGACTCGGGCGAAGGCAGGGGACACCCTGGACAGGTCGCCAGTCTGTCACAGGGCTACATATACAGACAAACAATCACACTCACATTCACAGTTACGGACAATTTAGAGTCATCAATTAACCTCAGCATATTTTTGGACTGTGGGAGGAAGCCGGAGTACCCAGAGAAAACCCATGCATGCACAGGGAGAACATGCAAACTCCATGCAGAAAGATCCCGGGATTTGAACCGGGGATCTTCTTGCTGCAAGGCGAAAATGCTCACAACAACACCACTGTACAGCCCTGAAACCAAAACATTGTACAGTGAAAATACAATTTTCAGTCATCCTGTTAGACGGACTCTGATAATTCAAAATAACAGAAATGTCAAAGTGAAAGTTATCATTGCAACTATCATATAAACATGAAGATGGAGATATGTAAATTGTGTGAATAAAGATAGTTGTCTTCAAGTTTTACAGCTTTCTGGTTACAAGTAAGTAACAGAACCTCCATTTATATTAATTAACACAAAACCAATAAAGGCTCACAAACACTTTCTTTTTCCATATTTAATCATCCTTGCAGTTTGACTTCCTTGCAGCTTTCCATACAATAGCTCAACTGTCAAATAACTTGGGACACTGAGGAAATTAGGTGAATGTTAATCTTATTGGTAAGTCATTTATTGAATTTATTAAATAGTTGTGCTCAAAAATAGTGTTTTTTTCTTTACTTTATTTGTTTTAGATACTAAAAATTCAGTTTGGTGTTAATCTTACTGTAGCTGGCAGCTAAAATGAATAAAATGTTCAAATTTATCTGTATTATTGCAATCTCACTTGCATGTCCAAAATAAGTGAGATTGGGTATATCAATTACAAGGTGACTAACAGGGGAGAAGAGAGGGGTTATCATTAGCAGGGACTGGCGCTGGCCTCTGGTAGTTCCAGTAATTACCTCACAAAGGGTGGTGCTTGCCTTCCCACTGCTTTTCCCACACTGCACTGCAGGCTCAGAATTCCTGTCGGCCCCAGACCTGCAATCTCCTCGGTTTTAGACAGCAAATTACTGACAAGTTCCATTCTTCACAGCACTGTAATTGCTTTTTAGTGCTGTTTTTATTGAGGCAACCCCAACCCCCTCACCCTTCCCTCAATAAAGCTAAGTCAGGGAGGGGGCGAACGGTTAATATAGATGACATTAGTCCCTAATTGGAAGGTCTCGAACCTCAGGAAACTTTCATGTAATTCCTGTCATTTAAAAAAAATATTAGCATTAGCATTAGTGTGTAGATCTGTGTTTCTGTATTAGACTTATTTTTGTCCCAGTTAGCATGTTTCCTTTGAAATCTGAGGACAAAAAGTTCCACATTTGTTCTGAAGACACACAAACTCTGTAATAATGCCTCTGTGAGTGTTTGCTCCAGAGAAGTGATATTATTAAGACTCTTCACATCCCATACAAAGAGAGGCCCTGAGCATCTTGGCTACTCCACAAATTAAATCACTTCATGTTGTCTTTCCCACCCCTGTGCATTACTCTCTCAATCTATTACTTTGTGGAAATCATTAGTCTCCATGTCAATACAAGCTCCAAGCAGAGAAAACATCTCATTATAGGACTTAAAGAGATTCGTAGCATTCTTGGCTCCGTCAAGCTGTTCTTCCTTTCTTCAATATAGTTACTTTCCTTTCACTGAAAGGATGAATTCTCAACGTTCCAGTGCTGGACAACCAAACAGTTGCCATTTGAAATGAGAAAAAGAGAAAGAATGGAAAATGGCTGAGGGATTAGAGGATCTAAACAGGATAAAGGGATCGGAGATTCTTGGTGTGATCCAGTTTAGTTTGAAACATGGAGGGTCTTAACAAGGATTTGAGACTTTAGAATTCATTGTGCCATTATTTTCATCCTGTGCCGTTTCAACTAAATTTGTTGCCATTTTGTGGCCTTTACAAGCCCATAGTTCTTCAAATATTTACATGCAGGAGTATGTATAACGTTAAAAATGACATTGACAGAATGCATCAATTATCCCTGAATCAGACTTATAACCATTTACAATTTCCTTCTTGTATTAATGTTTCCATCTTTGTTCTTGACATAAAACACTTCTAGAGATGCAAAGCGCAACTTTCTGTTTACTTTTTAAGTACCATTATTCCGTTAGGTACCCCAAAATATTATTAATATTTAAGCTCCAAACATGCAGAGATTTCCACATACAGTTTGAATTTTGAAAAAAGCAGTCTGATTTTGTGTCAAACGTGACCGCATCTTGGTCGGCTTGGCGGAGCAGCAAATTGCCTCGAGGCTACAACCTCCAATTGACTGGGGCAGCAACCTAATTCGCATGCGCCCTGGTGTGTCCATCTCCCTGTCAGTCTGAGCAGGTTGACACCTCTGACCCTGTCAAGAGTGCCAAATAGCTTGTCAGAGGCTTTCAGTAAAGTACAATGACAAGCCCTCTAATGCATTACCACACGAGTGCCAGCCAGAAATGAGAGGCTGTTTCTCTGCAGCCTCGAGGCAGACAGGTGCGCTGTGGAGCAACACACACACCAAACAGACACACACAAGGAAGTGCTCTCTATCACACAGCGACCAGACACACAGGTCATTGATAACAGTGTCTGACATGCCAAATGACTGTATTTGCTTGTGAAAAATAATGTAAGGGTTAAAGTAAGAAACAACAGTTGTCAGAAATAATTAATTATATTTAATGTGATCCCGCACTGTGGTGCCAAAGCTTGAATGCAATGTTCCAAATGCCTCCAAATTCATTATATAGTCAGTTGAGGATTATCTTCGAGGGCCTTAGATAACTGAGGAAGATCATTTGTCAGTAGCAATAAAAAACACTACCTGGACTACCTTGGGAACATGTTAGGCCTGTCACCATGAGACCTCCACAGGGCCACTTACAATCAACCTGTCAATGTCACGGATGCCTGAATGTTTGAGAAATACGGTGAGAACGTGTTAGCATTTAGCATCAACATGACAAGTCATAAATCTGAGATACCAAATCTGGACACTGACTTGGTTTTAATGCCACAGGTTTTGGTTGTTGCTGGTTGTCCTTAAGGCCTTGCTACAACATGCTGTACATTCCATCCAATTATCTACCCTACGGTGCAACAGGTTCACACTTTAGTCTTTGATGCCTCCTCCAATGGGATATAGCTGGATTTAAAACAGGGAACAGGGGTGGGATAACCCTTAAAAACCTGTATACATAGCAAACATGAATCAACTTCAAACCAACCCACTGAGGGAAACAAAAAAAGTCTTTCAAAGAAATGCCTTTATCCTCACTATTGTTTCATCTTGCAATGGCTCGTCATAGATGCTTGAAGCAAATTGTAAGGAGAGACAAGCAGACATAGCCTCAGATATTCCACCAGTTAAAATGTCCTTTGAGTTCATAGAAGGTGATCGTGTTAAATGGCGGTCATTAGACCAGTCATTAGACTGCCATTTAACACGATCCTCACGTCCGACCAAGTCATCCTTTACCAGGAAATCCAGTTCCTTGGCATGGACATTGTGTTCTATGCGTACCCTCACACCTTGCCAGTATACCAGCATCCTGCAAGCCAGCAATTCTAATTCTTAATACACCGCCCCTCTCACACCAGAGGCCCCCATGTCCTTTCTGAGGAAGTGTGTCTTTGAAGAGCTTGTCTCAACCATCTGTCACGGATGTCCCAGGACATCTCCCATCAACACCAGTGGCTCCCACATATACTGGGCCAGTGGTGATTGGAGGACTGAAGAGGTCACAAGGGAAAAGGAAACTAATAATCAAATTGCATCACAGCACAGATACTTCCTTCATAGCCCTAATTTAAATCAAAACACAAGTAGATTCAATCATTAGAAGAAATTAATGTTGCGCAAGTGGGTTTTTGGAATAATCAGATTTTTCTGTTTTCCACCAACTTTGAAATGCATCTCTTCACCGCCATCTAGCTAGATGACCTCATAGCCTTTGTCCTGATTAGCTGTGCTGTCAAAATACTAAAACAACCCCCATATACCAATGACTCAATATTAAATCGAACGTTTTCGTACATATCCGGGTGGAGTGGAAATGGTATGTAAATCCCCTTAACGACCTTTTCAGCGCGCTGACAATCACCGTACAAAGGTGACTGGCAGGCGACACTAGTGCACATTTATCCTTTTGCCCTGGCCTGTCTCCCTGTAGCGCCCCCTACTGTGAGAGGCGTGGGGTAGGGTGCCCAGTGGCACTTGTTGCCAATGGATAAAGCCAGCATGGACCCTCTCATGGCAACGATGCAGGTCGTTGTAATAATGTTTGGTTTGTTTTCTGCTTCACACTTCCTTTGGGATTTTGCCCGACCTATAATCCAGTACATGAGACGCAGAGGGAGGCATCCCATGCCTGTCCATCTGAGTTCCAACGCTGCTTAGCCCAAACCAGCTCCTTTGTACGACTCACACAGCAGTCTATTGGTTTCCCCAAGGGCCATTTCATAATGTGCATCTATTGTCACGACTATTGTGATCTCTGAAACCCCACAACACAAAACCTAAAACAAAAATAAGTTATTTAACTTAAGGTGAGGGTTGTGTATAAAAAGTTTGCATACACACACATTCTTTCTTTCTGTCTCTGTCACACACACACACACACACACACACACACACACACACACACACACACACACACACACACACACACACACACACCAGATCAGCGTTCCCAAGCTCCTTACTGAGCGTTTTTTATCGTTGCTAGGCCTTGTCTCAGAGGGGAGTCAGGCCCCTACTGAGATCTTTACCCACTTCCTACTGCAAAGCCTGTTTTGCCCCTTGGCAGTCTCCTTCCATTCAAAAACTGCAGACAAGTTTTGCTCTCTAACTCATTAGCCACCAATTTACTTTAATTTGGGCATGACTGACCCAGGGATATAGGTCATGCCTCACAGGTGACGTCCATATTTTCCATTCCAAAAATTTACTTAAAGCATGATTTCTTCCAGAAAGGAGCTACTTCTTTAAAAGTCCCCAGAGCTCTACTGTAGCTGTCCCCTTTGAGGCCGTGGCCCCCAGGTGGGGTTGAGTGTTCTGGGAACACATTTAACATGAATAAAGAGGGGACTTTATTTTTTTTTTAAAGTGAGAGAGCACATGCGTGTCTGTGTGCCTGTTTGTGTATGTGTGGGAAAAAGTTAAGCGTGCCATTAAAATTTGCTTTGTGTGTTTGTGTGTGTGCTTTCAGGGGGTGTGCGTATGATATATACACCCCCTACTGTCCCATTTCTAGTCATCTGTCCACACATCACAACTGTCAGTATCTATGAAGACGAAAAGGAGGAAGAAGGAGAGCCCTTCCAATGGATACTACATCTGGGTTTGCCTGTGGAGTATGGTGGATTGAGCACTACCTCTAGGATCTTTACTGTACCGTCGCCTCATTACATGGTACGTTGCAAATGCATATTATGTCAACCCAATATAGTCTGTTTATGTTTTATTACAATTTTCATACAATGACAGAGAGGACAGTTAATGTTCTGCTTCTTAGATAATTCAACTTCAATTCTGCCTCGTGTCTCCTTTGAATTAAAACTGTTCATCTTCGTAGAAAACAATTCAAAGTTGTCTACAGGTGTTCCCAGACAGTATCGTTTTCAGCCTGAAGGCATCATTTTTCAACAAAGGGATTATCTCAGAGTCCGGAAATAGGAACTGGCTGAGGTGTGCAGGAGAAGATAAAGCAGTTATAAAATATGAATTTGACAGTTTTCATTGCCCTTATCTGTGTTTTCACACCTCAACACCTGCACCTGTGACCTCTGATTCTGCAAAGAGCAGAATGGGGGTCGGACTTTTGTGGGTTTTTTATTTTAGATCTTTGGAGAATAACCAATTCGTAGAAGAGTCTGTGGCTTCCTTTTACTTCTTGTGAGCTGAACAGTCTTTATTTTTATCGTTATTTTCTGATGTTGTCATAATTGAAGTATGGTGGGTCATACTGGTCCACCTGGTCCTGGTAGAACCTAAAAGGAGAGTCACTCCAGTAGAGTGCAGCCATCACCAATGCTATAGCTGTACATTGCTCTTGTAGGCTTGCTTTTAAACTTATCATCTTGACATAGCATTAGATGTCAATATTTTAAATGTAATTTGGACAGTCAGAATGGCAGTACAGTGGGAAGATTGAAATGCTGTGTTATGCTTTGTACACTTGTGTGCTACACAAGTACAATCCTGTAATTTACCAAAGTCGTAGCTGCAGGTGAAGACACACTGTAATAGTGTTCGATATTTAACACAATGTGAAGACACATGTTGTGGACACAGATCAGCATGTTAACTATTGAAAAATGCATTATTTATAATGTGTTCTCCAAATGCAGCTTCTGCAGATTTGTGTATTCATTTGTTATTAATTATTATTCTTAAAAGGTTTGATAAAACCATAGATTACACAACGTACTTGTATCAGACAAAAGCATCCAAACGAGCATGTCAGGATTTGTTCTTTGAAGACACTGTAACCTTTGGTTTGTGAACAATGCACTTTTTTGTGAACATGTTACTTCGCAATATGTTTTCTGAAACCAAAACAGTTTGTAGAATGCATTTGGCAATATACTCTGCTTTCTTGTTTGAACAAAGTCCTCTGGGATCAATCAATATCTCCAAAAGAAAATGAGGAGAAAGAGAGTATATGCTTAAAGAGACTTAGTTTTTAATCACACTACATTGTCAACTGAAACATTTTTTTTTTTCAGTTTGACTACAGCATTGATTGAAACTGTGCAACTGGAGTAAAATGTGTAAATGAACAAGAATCTAAACAACTGTAAGTAGTAAACATCTTCCAGACACTTAAAAAAGGACAGCAGTTGCTGTGAAAATATGCTGAAAGCGATCTCTCAGGCATTCAGCGGGCCAAAACCACAAATTATGGTTGCAGAGTGAGATGGCATCATGAACCTCCACTGTGTGGTCCATCACCCTGCTCCCCTCCTGCTGTTCTCTTCTGGCCTTCTCCCCTCCTGCTGCCCCCTCTGCTGGGGTTAGCAGGCATAGTTGACCCTGGTTAAAATTCAACTCTCCCAACAATAACATGGTTAGACTTTTCCTTAACAATGTGGTTGTGGTTCAGAGGGAAGTGGCAGTTGCAAGATTTAAAAACAAGTTCCTTAAAAGACTTCATAAATCTAAACTGTGCAGAGTAACGGAGTAACAGTAAAAATGTGTTTTTATTTTACCTTAAGATGTCAAGAATTACTTATTTTCAGACCACTCTAAGCCTTAAAACAGGAGATCTTAAAACAACAACCAAAATAGTTTGTTTTTTTTTCAGAACAAAACTGTCCGTTGGAGTAATTCAAAAGATTGTGTTTGATGTGGAGTTGTAAATGTATTCAATATAATTTTTTAGGAAAGTGGTGAACTTTCCATTATTAGTCAAGACGGGATTCAAATTGAAAACAATAGTTTACTTAAATTGCAATTTTAAGTTCAATTGCTGCCTTAAAAACATGAGTTAACGTAACTTGAAAAGGAAATTGATAGTTAAAGTTAAACTGATAAATGTGAGTTGAAAGAGTGTGTAACTGTATGTTCCTTTGACAAGATGAAGCAAATTTTCTCAGATGGATAATGTAATATAGTTAGTAGTTTCAATTTGGAGGATCAAGTTCAAACAATAAAAATGTATGAGTTCACAACTAGTATAACTGAATTTTATGAGTTGAAATAACATATAATTGTAAGTTTCTTTAACAACTGGAGTGCATTAAGTAATGTAGTAAGTTAGTTCAACTCAGAGTATCGAGTTCAAACAATAAATGATCAATAATTAAGCAACCTGTATAACTTACCTCCCCGAGCTGAAACAAAGCTTTTCTCAAAGTTGAGTTTACTTGTGTTTTAAAGGCAGCAATTGAACTTAATATTTTAAGTTTAACCACCCTAATAATTTTTACAGTGTACAGTTTGTTTATTTTATTACTGTGATTTGGATGTATTTTGTATATTTTCTTTTAAATTTGGTTGTCTTATTCTTTTCTTCTTTTTTTCTTTCTTTTTTTTTTTAAATTTGGGGACAATTTCAAGAATCCATTTAGTCGAATTTGGTTTGCATTTTTTTGTGTTGTGGGAGGAAACATGTGGATCTGTTTTTGTGAGACTGCAGCGCTGAACACTGATCAATCGTGTTGCCCTTTGGATACGGAAAGATAGAGGGAGAATAGAAGGGGAAAAAAAGATGAAAGAAAGTTGGAGGGAAGCTGGAGAAAGTAGGTTTAGCACATCCAGCTATAGCAACCCACCTTCCTCTTCTTTTTCTTTTTTCGGCATTTTTTCCTCCTCCTTCCCCTCTGCGCTCTTGAAACAGCTGAAGAATCTCTTCTTCTGCTTTTTCTTAGCGAGGAGCTCCTGCAACTCTTTGTTGTCTATCTGCCGGATTTTGTTTGCTTCTAAAGAATCGTTGCCCTCTTCTATCAGGACTTCTACTTCCTCCTGAAACGCTGCCTTGTCCTGCTCCAGAGCTTGCTTGTCCTTCTGAAGGGCTTTATTTTATCCTTCCAGAGTTTCTTTTTCCATCTGGAGTTCATGATTTTTAATCTTCAAATCCTGTTTTTCTTTCTAGAGATTTTAATTTTTAACCTCCAGATCTTGTTTGACCTTCTGGAGATCACAATTTTTTCCCTCCAGATCGTGTAGCCCTATAAGGTACAGTCAATTCCAGCCATTTTCAGTACAAAAAAATCGCTAATATTTTATTTGTAAATAAAAATATGACGAGAAATACAGGGAATATTGGACGCGCATCGCGAGGTGCATTTCCTCGAAAACGACCTATTCGTGGATTATATACCGACTTCAAGACATGTTTTGGACAAAATATTTTACTGGCTTGTTTCGTCTGGATGTCCAAGGTTGGATTATGTTTATATCATCGAGTTGGCAGTGTCGTTCTATTTCGAAAAATGCTTATGCAGATATCAAAATGGCCCGCCCGCGGGCCGCTGAACCATAACATCTCTGAGAGTTTCAGTCATTCCATCTAACTGCTCATTTTTCTTGGAGAAGTCTTTATTTTCTCTTTCCAGTTCTTTGTTTTGATCTTGGAGGTCTTTATTTTCAACCTCCAACTTCTTTCTCAGCTCTAAGCTTCTGATTTTCCTCAGTCATGGCGTTCTCATGCTTACATTTAGCCTTCAGTTTGAGAAAGGCCTTTAACTTTGGTTTTTATCACCTCGTGCGCCTTGTTCTTTTCCTGGATGACCTTAATCTTCTCGGTCATCCTTTCTGTCTGCTCACTCAGGTTCTTGTTGTGCCTTTCCAGAATTTTATTGGAGACTTTGAGCTGCTTTTTATCGTAGGTCAGAGCTATTATCTCTGCGTGCATGTTGAACCTGCCAGACCTCTCGTTGTCAGTTTTTTCTGGTTTCTCCAATTTTCTATTCTGCTCTTGGAGGTTCTTTTTGGTTTCCTGAAGCTACTTTATCACTTTATCCAAGTCTTTCCTCTCCTCCTTGAGATTTCTCACTTGCTACTGCAGACCTATAAATTCTTTCTCAACCAGTTCTTGTTTTAACTCCAGTTCTTGGTTTTGAAACTGGAGATTTTTGACATTTGCCTCCAGGTGTTTCTTGTCTTTTATCAGAAAGACTTTTTCTTCCTGAAGGCTTTTCCAACTCTGCTTCAGTTCATGCAACTTTTTCACAGCCACTGTCTTTTTCTTCTGTTCGTCTGGCTGATCTTTTTGGACATTTCTCTCTTTGACCATCTTTGAAGTGTTCTGGTTCACTGGTTCTGGAGCCGTGTCCTTCAGCTGGTTGGACTGTTTGTCAGCCTCCAGCAGATCTTCCATTGGGTTCTCCTTGGACTTCAGAAGATCTTGCAGCTTGCTGTTTTTGTCCTGGTCAGAGGCACCATTTTTTTTCGTTCTGTCCATGGTGAGAGGTGTTTTTATTCTTGCTCTTTCCTGCCATTGCACTGTCAAAACAAAGATACTGTCAGTAAAATAAACTCCACAAAAGTAATACTCAGCAGGTTGTTGTTCAGTTTCTGTTTCTGAAGAGGTTCTTTGGCAACACTTGGTCATTTGGCCCCAGAATCCTGTGATTGAGATACTAAGTAAATCCAAAGTAAATCAATTGATGAGAATCCGGGAATGACCAACCTCCGGTTTGTCCCGCATTTAAAAACTTTTGGATAGGGTTAGCATGGCTTAAAGTATTCTGACTCCATGCCGGATATCCAGCATGCGACGCTGGCGTTTGGCTAAAAAAAAAAAGGAAGATAGCCCCACATTGCCAATCGAGTTCATCTACCAATGGAATGAGGGGAACGCAGCTTTTGCTTTTAACCAAACTAGTATCACTAGCCAATGGAAAGTAGAGTAGGGCCATGTATTAGAAAGACGTTGAGATCCAGCTGCAGTTGAGTCCATACTGGCACGCAGAGAGTGCAGTATTCCTCAAAGGCTGCTCAGTTGTTGTATAATTTCCAACTGATAAGTCCACAGCAGTGGATCTGTAGAAGAATCGCAATCATGTGATTGTCAGCAGGCAGCTGACGTAGTCTTCACTTGTCATAGTTACAGTGACGCCATGGTACTATCTCTCAATGATACCGAAAGCTTTAACAAATCCATGGATCCAGACTATAAGCCACATCACTGCCAAAATCTATTTAGATCTATTGAGTTAAACAGAGACAGCAAGCCCTTTTGTTGCTGGTGCAAAAAGCTGAAGCACCCAAGTGCTTGCTTCTGTACCATGTCACGAGTCAGACCCCGGCTATAGAGCTGCAGTAAAAGATACAGTACAAGAATAAATTACATTTATTAAAATACAAATTTTGATGTTGACATCAGGGGCGGCTGGTGGTGAAATTTGTTGGGTGGGCTAACAAATGCATAATACCGATTAAATGGTTAACACAGCTGCAAAAGCAACATCACCTATGATACACACAGTTACATCAATTACAGGTACGCTATACTTTTTTAGTGCTCTACATCAACACTCTCTCTCACTTACTCACTCTCTCACTCACACACACACAAACACACACACCACTACAAAACATGTTCCAACTGCAACGACTGCCCACAGATAGCCTGCTGCAACTGTCTTATTACAACTGTTTGGCGACATGTAGTGCAAAACACGCCTTCAGTACAACAGATGGCCTCAGCAAAAACAAGGTGTCACAGTCCTTTAACAGGTCAACATGGGCCTACCTTATTTGAAAAGAAGCTCACATCGACGGCCGATGTGATCCCAGTCTCTTAACTTCCAGCTTTTCCTCCAAAGACATTGAGGAAAAAGGACAAGAAAGCAAATAATCCACCTCGTTCGTGCTAACGCCCGCCATAGCTTAACCTTTTCTCCATCCTTCCCAAGTCTGGCACAAATAGCAGCACTGCTGCGTCATCTCGCGGCTATTGGTCAAAGTCAAGGCCTGTGGGCTGACTGAAGTTAGCCCAAATGATCAGTAAATCACGGGGGCGGGACATGACACCTGTCAATCACTTACAAGAACGAAATGAATGAAAGCAGAGTGTATCTGCTGGGGCTGTAAAAAATAAGCCCATTTAGAGATATTCTATGTTTTTCTTTTGATTGATTGGTGCTGTTGCTACCTTTGTTTTTATATAAACTTAAAACAATCTGATGTAAGTTATTTAAAAAATAATTTTCTGATCTTTTTTGTGTTGGCCTGTGAGGGCTTAGCCCTGTTAGCCCATTTATACCAGCTGTCCCTGGTTGACATTATGTACAGTTTTATTTGGAAACTATTCATTATTTCTCAAACTTTAATATACTTAATTTTTATTTTAAACATCATCAAAAACATAAATAAAATAACTTTTTTTCCCCTGAAAAATATAATGTGAAAATAGCATCATTTTATGGTCAACACTTGTAAAAGAATAAATCATTTTACCATGTATGAAAGTACAGTTTTTTTGGTGTGTGTGTACACACACACACACACACACACATATATATATATATATATGTGTGTGTGTGTGTGTGTGTGTGTGTGTGTGCCATTTACAGTTCTGACTTGTTTTATTATGTCTAACATAGATATTTACAGAGATTCTACTAGTTAATTTGTTTGATTCATGCAAATCTATAAAATGAAAGTAAATTGTTTAAAACTAGAGTGAAAAACTGTTTTTAACAGTCTTCAATACTCCATTAGAAGAACACATGGATTTGAGTCAGATTATATCAAACTGAGACAACAAAACTGAAATCTTCAGTCCTGTGTAAATCAGAATCACCAGTTTGTACAACAGCAAACATATAAGCAGACACATGCAGAAATATAGGACCGAACAGGACAACTGTTGGAAATGAGCTAAACTATAATCATATGTGGCGTAAGAATAATCAGCGGGGGTTCCGGATGCATTTGCAAACAGTTTTTGAACCAGCCTGTGAGTGGCATGGGCAGGTGTATAAACAATGTATAATGAGGATTATGCTGCAAGCATTTGTTTGTGTGTGTTTGAGTTCCTTATACAGTAGCTTGTATCAGCACATATCATTATGGTTAAGCTACACTGTTTCATTAACCACTGATTTGCTTTGATTTATTTAAATTACTTAGCTAAACAGCTAAGTAATTTAGTTAGTAATTTAGTTATGGATGCTGGAAGCTACAGTTGTTCTATGGTACCGTAATCATCCTGCTGTCTTCATTTACCGGCACCAAAAAATATTGTTTTCCTGGCTGAAAAAAAATCCGAAAAATTTCTGAGAATTTTTAAAACCTTCAGGAAGAAAATTCCAGTAATTCCTTAAAATTTTTATTTAAGAAAAAAATCCCCCAAATTCAGAAAGCAAATTCTTGCAAATATTTTCAAAAAATCTTCCAAAAGAAGTCGTAAAATGATCTAAAGTGACTACATATATATCAGTAAAACTTATTATATTTTCTTTAAGAACATTCACAAAAAATCAACCAAAATCCAGCCAAATTTGCTGGAATTTGGTTGATTTTTTGTGAACGTTTTTAAAGAAACATATTTTTTAACATTTCTCTTTTTTGACCAAAAATATTCAAAAATATTGAAAATATGGACATAAAAATATATATTGTTCCACATTTTCAAACTTTATAACGGGCCAATTTGACCCGCAGGACGACACGAGGAACAATGCAGGCTGCTGCTGTGGCTGCAATTCTCCGCTCGGCCGCAGGGGGCGACTCCTCTCAGTCTGAACAAGTTTTACGGAATCTCTGACGTGTCAAAATGTCGCCATTTTCCTGAGGAAGGAAACGCCTTGAAGGAAGAAAACAAATCAACTGAGTAAGTGTGTAAGAGACTTTTACCAAGTCAGTGTACTGTAGTTTTCACGAAAAGTAACTGTAGTCGAAAGCCAAATGTTTGTACGCAGAGTCGTTGTGTGTGTTTGTGACTGCGGTAAGGATAGTCAAAGAAACACTGACTTGTAGCAAAGAGCTAACTTTACCCATTAACTGTTAGCTAACTTGTCTCAGTCCGACCTTTCGTTGGTGGTGCCGTTTTTGGATTATTATTTATTATTTTTTAACTCGTGTCCGCATTTCTGCTTCGCTAAATTGGTCTCAACATTTCAATAAATTCCAGCATTACAATAAACTGTGAATAATTGGTCTTAGCCGGATAGGTGTTAGCATCGCTCCATGGCAAGCTAACGTTGGCGTGTGTTTACGTGGTCGGGCAACTTTTAGCACCGCACCTTGAAAAAAATGTCAGCGCAGCAGTGAACCTGCCAAGTCCTCACATGTTGTCTGACTGAGTAATACTTCTTTACCAATGTTGAGCCAAAATGTGATCGTCTGCTAAAACTGTTTGCCCCTATTCTGATGTATCGGCATTATCGTGCCTGCTCTGCGGACCTAGATTGTAATCAGTATAGTTGCACTCAACAGATTAAGTAGCTTTAAAGGACCATTTCAACTTTTAGAATATTCTCCAGTTGCCTAAATGTGACCGCAACCTGTCCATCGTGACTGATTGTTGTTGATTTAGTTGTGGTTGCTATTGATTACTGTTATTAACTGGCCCTGCAACTAACAAGTATTTTCATTGCTACTGAATCATTTGCTTTGATTATTATTGATGTTATTATTATTACTGTTTTCCTGGATTCATTCGTTAGTTGCTTGGTCTTATAAGATGTCAAAAAGTAGTGTTTCTCGAAGCCGATTTACACCTTCTAATGTCTTATTTTGTTTATTTGTGTTTCTGTTTAAAATAATCAGGTCACTGCAATAGGCCATAGAATAAATCAGAAACATACTCACATTTAAGAAGTTGTAACTAGAGAATGTAGAATTGTTTTAATAAAAAAATGACCCAACCCTTTTACTTGATCATCAAAATAGTTGGCGAGCAACTTAATAGTTCATTGAAGCGCTAATAATGTGTCAAACTGACATGATTTCATTCATAAAGGTTATTTTTACAAAATATTTGACCTCATCGAATGATTTGAACAGACAGAATTTTGTAATTGAATATCCAATACCCATCCCTAAGTCATGCAAAGAACAGTTCATTTTCTAAATATCAACAAGGTTATTTAACATACCAAACACATACAGCTTAAACTATAATGGTGGATATAATCATGAATGTCATTTCTTTTTAGGTTATAAACTGCATACACTTATTTGGTAGCAATATAGTTCTAAGAAATGTTAAAGTTCCAGAAAAACATTGCTATTACCACTGATATAAAGTTTTGTGTATTTGCATATTGTCACTCTTTGATGTGGACAAAAGCAGATGGACAAATAAACTAAGCTTTAACAAGCACCGCACAGTACAGTGGCCCATAATTACAGTTTGACAGATGATTACTTTCTAGCACGAGACCTTTACAAAATAACGACTAGTTAGTATTTAACAGTAACGTTTAGCACACCTGTGTCTTCAGGGCTCCTTTGGTTTAAATATGTTTTCATGGTTCTGGTCTACTGGCTGTCAGAGGTCACTAGATGCAGAAAGAAACATTGCTCTATACTAATGTACCTAATAATAACTTATACTAACTTTCTCATGCAGCAAACAAACTATTTTTCAGTTTTCAATGTTATGAAAGTTATTAAATAGTATTTCAGTATTTATATTTGTTTGTGAGAGACACAAACTGAGGCTAATTCATGTGAAACTACTGTTCATATTCTGCATTTCTACCTATTGCAGATTAGGTTTATCTGCAAAATGCTTCTAATATGGTGCCTAACACCTGATCTGTTTCTCTGCAGGTTTTTGAAATTTGTACAGGTTTTTTCATCAGAAGTAGGTTCCCATCAGCAGCAGCCATGGGGAACATATTTGCATCGCTCTTTAGTATGTTTGGGAAGAAGGAAATGAGGATACTCATGGTGGGTCTGGATGCTGCTGGAAAGACAACGATTCTGTACAAGCTTAAACTTGGAGAGATTGTGACTACCATTCCCACAATAGGCAAGTCAAATGCATTTTATGTCACAATGAATAGGAAGCCAGTTTCCATATATTCTCTCCTTATACCTGAGAATTCAATTTTGTTTAAATTTTGATTGTTTGTTTTCCCCCCTTAGGTTTCAATGTTGAGACAGTAGAGTACAAGAACATCAGTTTCACGGTGTGGGATGTCGGTGGTCAAGACAAAATTCGACCACTGTGGCGTCATTACTTCCAGAACACACAAGGTACATTTTTAGTTGCACCTAGCATTTGCTGACTTTACAAATCTTACTTGGATTGGACTCTTTAAAATGAAAATAAAAGCTGCATCACATACACTCATTTATTGTCCCTTTGCTCCTGCTCCAGGTCTCATCTTTGTTGTGGACAGCAACGACAGAGAGCGATGTGCTGAGGCTCGAGAGGAGCTCTTGAGAATGTTGGCAGAGGATGAGCTGAGAGATGCTGTGCTTCTAGTGTTTGCCAACAAACAAGTAAGTCGTGGAAGTCTTTGATCTGTGAAGGTGTACGTCATAACCGATTTTGTGCGACTTAATTGTGTTGGCCTGCTGAATTTGCAGGGTAGGTTTTTAAAGTTTTCTCATTGTGTGTTTGTAGGATCTGCCAAATGCTATGAATGCAGCAGAACTCACAGACAAAATGAATCTTCACGCCTTACGCAACAGGAAGTGGTACATCCAGGCAACCTGTGCCACCACTGGAGACGGACTCTATGAAGGACTAGACTGGTTGTCTAGTCAGCTCCAGAAGCAATAATGATCATAGAATTTCTTGAAACTAATCTACTCCAGCCAGTGCGCTCTACTTTTATGGCCAATTCATGCTTTCCACATCTGTGTATACAGGCAATAAATGGACTGTGGATGCGGCTGTGTTCATATTGCAACAGGTCCACAAGGGTCTGCTGTGCAGCTGGTTGCATCTCCCACATGGGGAAACAGCAGCTGGTTACAGATTTTGCTTCAGCACTGTGACTGTCCCTAAGGTGTGCGGTGTGTAAACAGAGCACAGGATTTCCTTACAAAAGTGTCTCCTCAGAGCAAACATTTGTTTTGGACAGTTCAGACCTCTGCAGAATTGTGTGGATGATCAAATTTCCATCACGCTTACCCTTGCACATGTGGACAACATGAATTGGCCTTAAAGGTGTTGCACTACTGAGCTACTCTGTACTGAGAGCTGCCCTCACCTTCGCTTTTATCATGACAAACACGCCGGCCTGTGGTTGGGGGGAATATTTTCTTGTAAGGCATTTTTTCCTCTTTTTTTAAGATGTAACTGTAAATATAATTGGTAATGGGGCAGGTTAATGCACTCTTTAAAAGCCTACTGTGGTTATTTCTTTTTGTATTTCTATTTTTCTGTTTCTCGGCTGTTAGACAGCCATGTGTGCGCTGAAAGAGAGACGGGAGGCGAGAAATTTACCAGCACATTGGCCCCAGGACCTCAATGCAATCTAATGACTTATTTTCTGGTCACATGTACCATAAGGTGTGATCATTCAGGGGCTTTTCATTTTCAAAGAACTAAACTATACACTGATGCACTACTTGCAGCCACTATGGTTAGTTTTGCCGATGACAACATGTACCAGCCCCTCAAACTGCCCTTTAGTCAGCACTGGCATTGACTATTTGTACTCTGTTCTGACATCACTCCTGTCAGTGAACCATACCAGCCTTTGTTGTAGAGTTTGTTGGCCTGAATTGAGAGATATAGCAGCGGCCTCACATCTACCTGCTCTGTTGTATTTGGGAAGGCAGTGTGTCGAGTGGAATTTTGTATTTTTAGAGTCTCAGGTTAATCGTGTGCTGCCTTTGCAATACTAATTTTTAGGGAAAACTGCATGATGTGTTAGTCTTTAAGGGCATGCACATCTACTAGGTGTTAGTCATTAGGCAGCAATGGAACTATTACCCCACAAGTCTTGAACTGTTTGATTTTGTGTACTGAGAGGTAACCATAAGGAGCTGCTGAGTGTCCTCACTAAAGGCTCAGTGGTGTTATGCCTTTTTGTCATTTCAATGGCAATACAAAATCAACAACATCTTTTATATGGTGCCAGAATTTCCTTGTTTGCAGCACATTTTCCTTGAATAAAGAGGAGGCGACACAACTGCCTTTTTATTCAAGACACATTGCCTCTTACTTCCCATAATAATTTCTAAAAGGTGTGGGTGTGACTTTACTTGTGGCTGTATTGAACATTTTATGGTTTATCGTTGCCTGAATGTTATATTGACATCTTAAGATGATCTACATTTTTATGTAAAGCCTTTGCTTTGTGTGGGGAAGAATACAGTGTAATTAAAGTGACTGGATACAAAATGTCTCTGATGTTCATTTAGTTTCACACTGGATTCAAATTACTGAAGTTTAAGGTGTATATACTGAAGGTCAGGGGTGTCAAACTCATTTCAGTTCAGGGGCCACATTCAGCCCAATTTGATCTCAAGCTTAAGAAATGAGACAAAACGACAAAGCAAGAAACAAAATGAGACAAACAGAACAAAAAAGAAAAAATATTAGCCAAAGTTTCAAAGGGGCAAAAAAAATGGATGAATGACACAAACGAGACAACGACGAAGCAAAACACAAGATGACAAAAATAAGACAAAAAACCCAAGCGAGACAGAAAGCAAAACAAATCGACAAACAAGAAAACATGAGACAAATGACAAGTCAAGCAAATAAACAAAACAAAATATTACAAAAATGACAAAAGAACATTGAGCAATCTAGTACTTTATGACCAAAACAACTTCTCAAGGTCGAGAAATTACATTTATAGTTTTACAAATTTACAATTTGAAGTAGATTTTCTTATTGGTGCCACTTTTAATGCACTTTATATGCAACTGTAGTGTCAGATATAATGCGTGCCATGCACTCCAGATGTTGGTGGAGTTTTTTTGTGTTTGTATTGACCAGAGAAGAAAGTTAGCATCCAGTAAAGCGATGCTAACCGAGGTAGTTGCTCAGTCATAGCCTGATTAAAGCTAACGTAGCATTAAGCTAATGATGTTTGTGTTGAGTTTCATGTAAACAGCTGAAGTGTGTTCTGTTACTGTAATGTGGTGCATTTAGTTAATAAAACTGTCAGTGGAGACGCTGGTTCACATTAATGTAGCGTTTAGAAAACCTAAACACTTTAAAACAGTCAGGCTCTTAACACCTCTGACCGTGTGCACGGACGTGTTACGTCACTGTGTGTCTGCAAAAATAAAAAAAAGAGCTGCCATTGCCAATGGAGGCGGTCCAGGAACAGCGGTAGCAGCATAATGATCAACCCAGAGCCATGACTGAACACCGGCCCTAGCGACCCAAACATCAGACCGGTCCACCGGGAATTGTCCTGGTCCTCCCGATTAGCCACCCCGGGCCTGGGTTCGTCTACTAAGAGGAACCCCACAATTTTCATGAAACATTTCTACATTTGAAAAATTTAGCATAATAAGTTTAAAACTGAATTAAATGGATATTTTAAATAAAAACGACACAATCTAAAATATACTTGATGAAAAAAATGCAAAACAAAAGTTAGTAATAATTGGCACACATAATTAGTTGTAGCCTTTCTGGAATAGTGATACCTAAGTGAAACATACTAGAAGAAACCCCCAAATTGGTGTCACAACCTCTCAGAGCTATCACCCTTTGACCCTGGAAGAAATGCCATGCCCCAAGGTGATGAAACCACCCAGTGCTTAGGTTAAAGCAGTTATGTGGAGAGCACACCCTGTTCCGCATTGTGTTGGGGTGGCAATCTAGGACAGCATTCTTGCAGGTTGATTAGACTGCTATGGCTGATGCAGCCAAGCCTATAAAACATGGCAAGAGAGTATGGTAGTGGTGGAAGGGGAGGTAGTTTGAATCTTGGGTCCCTCATAGGGTGGCTTTGTCTTGCCTCCTCTCCTGCTGCTTCATCAGCTTGGTTTGTGTGTGGCGGTCTAACGGTACTAGGCCATATAAAAAGGACCAGCCTGGTTTTTTGCACTCTTCTTTATGAATGCCTTGCTCTTTTTTAGTGTACCCCCCCAGGTGCTAGCCAGCAGAATACCCTCTTTCAGACCAATTCAAGGCAAATGCAAACACTACACTCTATTATGACCAGTGGAGAGCATTCCAATGGTGTCGCACCAGTCAGGGAGCTGAACCCAGAACGATGAGGGATTAAGGAGCGCTGGCATGACAGAGAAAAGAAACGGACCAGACTTGCTGAGTAGTGCAAGAGGTACAGTGAGATGGAGGGGATGTGTGAGGATGAAGAAGGCATCAAGGAGCATTTTGGGGGCATTTCATCAAAAATACTGAATGAAACAGTTAAGTGAGAGACAGCTGTTTAAAGTCATGAGAAATATGAATAAGTGCCAGCTGTATACTTATGAAACCTACATGATGCCTTAGAATAATTAGACATGTTCACGTAAAGAACAGTAATTAAATATGTGTCATAGGATGTAACAACTCCTTTCCAGGAAAATCTTTCTGCTTGTGGCAGCAGTAGTCGAGGTTAAAATGATTTGAATGGAGCTACCGGAAGTCGGAGAGAAATAAAAAGATCACTTCATTTTCCTTGCAAAATATTTTATGTTGCGTTGGATTTTAAAAACTAAGGTGACATTTTAAAAACCAGCAAGTTATGACAGTACAGACTATGTGATGATTTAATCACAGAAAATGTGTTTAGAAAAGCTTGTCAACACAATCCAAACAACACAGACAAAAAAAAAAAATTTTCACTGTTCCATATTGAGTGGAGGAGGTAAAACATAATCCCAAGTCTGTTACGGAGTATTTTCCATCCGCAGTCCGTTTGGCTATCTGGGGTGAATGAGGTCTTTGGGGCCGGTCAAGCTGCTGCAGAGCGCTCTGCCCAAATTATGCGTCTTTCAATTGGCGGCTGTGTGTGTGTGTGTGTGTGTGTGTGTGTGTGTGTGTGTGTGTGTGTGTGTGTGTGGGGTGGGCAGGACATTAGTCGTCCGAGTCTGTGTCATGGCGCCGCCTGTGGCTTTGTGTGGCACCAGCAGGGGCCTTCTTGTGGCTGGCAGGGTTACGGGGGACAGGAGACCCCCCGTCAGAGGAGTCTGTGTCGTGGCGCTGCTCTCGATGATGGGGGTGGGAGCTCTCCCGCTCGGCCTTTGCCCCCCCCTTGAATGGCTGTCATGGGGTCTGGCTCCGCTCTGACTACGGTATGATGGATTATGATGATGGTGGTCCTTTCTGGGTCTGAAAAGTAAAAGGAAACAAACACTCAATGATCGGGTGTGTGGTGGGGATCCCGAAAGATGTTGTTGTCGAGGCCGGGGAAGATGCATGAGCTTTAAAGTCACTGAGAACATTAAATGGCAGCTGTAAGTGAATTTAACTCGCTGTGGAGAGGACAAATTCATTGAACAACTTCTGTTCATGAATCCTGTAAAGTACCATCATATGTTAAGGATATTATGATTCCACTTTGACCACAACAGATTATTGAGACACATAAATTACACTGTTCGGTCAGTATCCCTGCCATCTTTACCAATCTGTCTGATAAAGAGCATAAATCTAACATCATGTGATACCCCAGATTGAAAAGACACATTTTCAAGTTTAAGTGTGTAAAACAGTGTCTCAGTGCCCTCTAGTGCTGACATGCTGTTGTAACAGAGTGCTACATGAACAAATCTACACTGTAGGGTAGATTGATACATTGTAAATAATGACAGAATGCCTTTAATGCTAAATTAAAATTGGTTACCAGGCATTGGTTACCAGGTTTGGAAAAAATAGGCATTCTTTTGAACTACATCCTAACATGGGGCCAGCTTTTGATAAGAAACTGAAAATGAAGAGACGAACCAACCTCTTTCTGTTGTCGTCTGACTCCGAGGACGACGAGTCTCTTCTTTGTCTTTTCCTCTTTTTTTCCTTCTTCTTTTTCTCCTTTTTACTCTTCTTTTCTTTCTTTTTCTTTTTGCTCTCAGTCCTACAGAAGAGATCATTTATTACTCAACGAAACATGGAAAACCAAATAGAAAGTCGCATTTTGCCTGGTACGGCTAAACTGTTTTGTATCTCAAACATCTTACACATGGTGGCTATCATGATGCACGCTCACCGTTGTTCCAGTTCTTGTTTTTCTACATGCTCAGTTGCCCTTGTCGCTGAGGTTTCTGGACGACCTTCAGTCTTGTGGTGCTGCACAGAAAGAATTTGTTGAATTTTTGCATTACAGTGTAGATCCTATTAAATAAACATCACAATGAACTACTAACACTGTAGTATCTGTTTCTGCACCAGCAGCCTATAAATGTTCAGGAACAACTGAAAAAGCAGTGGAGAGTAAAAACACTCACTGTAAAAACTGGTAAGCCCATTTTTGCAGCCTCCTTTTCTTTTTGGGACAGCACCATTTTTCGTGACCCTACGCTGCAGACGGAAACGTTGATGAGACACTTTGCAATCACAGTGATTAAGATAAGCAGCTCTTTTGCCAGCAAATCAATGTCAAGAGGAATCTTATTCATGTCAGAGAGAGAGATGGATTTTGCCATTTTCTTTTGATTGATCACATTTTGTTTGCCCTAAGACAAGATTACCTTATGAAGACGAAAATTAGGACCTTAGTGAACAAAAAGATGTGTAACATTTATATTGTGAAATGCCACGTTTACATACGAAAGGTATTATTTAAAAAGTGTAGACCAACATTCAGGACTACTTTACAGGATTCCTTTTAACATGTAGGGGATTGCCTCTCAACACCTAATGTTAGCATGTTGCAGTCTCTTATTGGAATATTTTCAGTACATTAGTATATGTGGATCACATGCATTTTGTACAGGATTAAACACTTTTACTCTGCCAAGGAACGGTGGAGTTATGTGAAGATCTGCGTATGTTTGTTTGTTAGTAACATTACTCAAAAATGACTAATGGATTTGGATGAAATTTTCAAAGGAGGTCAGAAATGACAAGGACCAAGTGATTATATTTTGACAGTGATGCGGGTCATAGTCTGGATCCATGGATTTGTTAAAGATTTCTATGCGATTGCGAGATAGCAGCATGGCGTCGCTGTAACTATGACTACAAGTGAATGCTAAATCAGCTGCCTGCTGGCATCTTATGTCAGCAGGCAGCAATCACATGTAGGATCACAATCATGTGATCCTACTACAAATCCACCGCTGCAAACCTGTCGGGACTTATTCATCGGAAATAATACAAGCAACAATTGATTAAATTGTGGGGGTGTTTCTGAGTCCCATCAATTGCTGCTGCCCGCTACATTTTTAGGTCACATGATTCGGTATCCATACATAACATACACATGCATAACACACGCCTGTGCTTAGCCTAAGGTCATTTTTTGGGGGTACATCTATATTAAATGGCCACATATCATGATTTCTGTCACGACTTTTTTCAAGATTTCAGCCATTGGAAATGATATGACTGAGAAGCCTTGGCAGAGTACTGCACTCTCCGACTGCTTTTCTTGTTACATGTTGAATGTACCATTTTTTCTTGGCTACACCTATATTATGTAGTATCTTAATTCAGCTGATTTTCTTGTTTTTTACATTTGGTTGTTAGATGTCAAACGTTGAGAGCATTCTTAAAACCATGGCTTCATATGAAGGTGACAATAAAGCAAATTGTGACGACCCTCCACTTGGACACCAGGTGTGCCTGTTCAGGTGCTGAGGGTCATCAGCTGATCGAGCCACACCTGGGATCAAGTGGTTCAAACTACATAAAGCCCCCCTCATTTCTAGCATCAGGCTCTCTGATAGGGGCTGCTTCCTTCTGGAGCTCCAGCAGCCTGGGTCTGGTTTGGCTGGAGGTCTTCAGTGCACCTTTGTTGACTTAGTTTGTACTTCAATAAAACTTTTTTTTTTTTTTTAAGTTGCCACCCTGTGTTGTCTCCCTGTTTTTGTTGCAGCTTCAGAGCCGAGTTGTAACAAAATTACCTGGAGCTTCCCAAGCCTGAGACACGGTCCACGTTTCTCTCTTCACCATCAGCCTCTTCCCTCCTGCAAACTTCTACAAGGTCCTGGCATCACAATTACAGAAAACATAAGTTATTCAACCATATTAGCAATATCAGACTATTTAAAGATAACATAACCTATATCACATACCTCTTTGGTCAAGCCAGTTGGTTGTCGCTTTATATTCTTGTGCCCTCTAGATTGACAATGGGAAGGTATACGATTACATTTGACAGCCAAAACCTGCAACTTTATTGGAATTTACTTTAATTAAATCCTTACATACAAGGCAGCCATTAGTGCCTCATGCTCTGCTGCCTTGACGGCAGCAAGTTCATCTTCTTTGGACAAAGCTGCTCTGCCCGTTTTGTCTTTTGCATACCACGTAAGATCTTTGCCTTTTTGCCATCGTCCTACTGGGGCCATCAAGGAGTTCCCTGGAAACAACACAGAAGAAGTGATACTGCTTGAATGAGGATAGTGATGTTAGAAGATGATGTACAGCACGATTGGGATTTTTTTGGACAGAAAATGCATTTTCCTTATTATTCTTACATGCCGCTTTCTAAAATATCCTGTCACTGTTAACTAACAAGTCCCTCCATATGGTGAACTGCAGACAGGTTGTAGGTAATACTATCTAAAGGTCTAAACTAAGAAGATGGCTGGATTTTATGGAAATGTGACCAGGGTGCAAAAATCAAACATGAAGCCAACTCATTAAATAGAAGTGGGTTTGTGTCTGAAAGGGCCATGAAGATAAAGTTGAAGCCCCTCTTGGAGTTCGGCAGCTCCTTAGATGTGTAGATTTTTTAATAACATCGAGATATATAACACTTTCTGATTCACAAATATAAGTCCTACATACAAATATAATTCATGGATGCAATACAGAATGATGATAGAGCACAATTAAAAACAGTTCATTAAATATGCCCTTTAAAAATTCTCAGAGATCAAGTAGGCTGACTGATAATTGGAGCTGTATGATGATGTTGGTAGCTAAGGATGTAACTGTCCAAACTCCCTGCAGCAGCACAAATAAAGCTGGTCTTTTATTTAGACCTTTAATTTAACATATGAATGAAAATTAAATTTAACCGTGATCTTTGGTGAGAGCATCCCCTCCTCATAGTCACCTGTTATACAAACTTGACATTTTAAAACCTCTGCTGGTAACATGGTGCTCCTGCGATAGTAAACCCTTTATTGTGCATTCGTGTCCATATCACGAGTTTCCCCAACATGTAATTTACAAAATAAGTTGTGCAACGTTGTATTTGTGGCCTTTTATGTCACATCTGTGGTAGCTGCTACGCACTTCTTGTTTGACATGCTGACAGCGGCGTGCGCTCAGACAGCGGAGAGGCTACGTGTTTGCTCAGAGAAGAAGCAATGAAAGTTGAGACCTGCTGAGTATACGGTCAAACCCAAGTCATTAGACCAGTCCAGACTCTGTGTAATGAGGGACTCCGCAATCAAAGGTATGAGACAGCAGCATGTATGGCCAAAGTGTGTAGTTGAACAGCGATTTGAAAATGTCTCGCATGCTCCGCTAGCAGCTACGTCTCTGGTTAGCGCTGATAGCGGCGGACTATGCCTGTGTTCGGACTTACCGAGATAATTTTCTCTGTGTTTGTCGACTTTCACGTCATCCCAGTTGAAGTGGTCCTGCCCTCCTCTCGCCCCTCCGGATCTCGAGGACCCAAACATTTTAGTCGCCGAACGTTGGCTCGACGGCTGCACAGAAAAGCAGTTAGCTCAGACCGCTAGCTTTAGCCACATTAGCACACGAGCAACGCGATTGGTCAGGCCTTCAGCATTCACTCATCCGGGGAGTTTTGCGGTAAGTTCCTATGTTGACCAGAGCAACGTGTTTCCTGGTGATAGTGTTAATTCGGACACTACTTTTAACAGCTGTTTTCGGAAGTATTGTCAACGCGAAGTAAGGATAGTTGTGGGAAAAACAGCGCTAAGCTATCTTTACACTAAATGTTACTATGCTGAGACAAACAGGTAGCACGAGTCCCTGACCGTGCGCATGTGCGAAACTTCATTACGGAAGAAGCTGTGGCCACCAGTCGATTACATAGATATGATCTATGGTCGATTACATAAATATGTTTAAAATGGTGGCACTTGCTTGTCTATTTAGTTAAATGTTTCTATGGTTAATTTCGTATGTTTGTCGTGAACGTAGCGTGATGGTGTTTTGGCCTGTAGTGATGACGTAGGCAACACAGTTTAATGTAATGGCTCCCACAGCCAAGACACCGAGAAGAGGAGGTAGAAAATCCTTCGGAGACGACCTCAAACTCTTGGATTAACGTAACTCCCGATGTACATGAGGTATTTTTCCAGGGCGTTTTCAGGTAGGAATGGGGATATTTGTGTTTATTTTCTCCTCATAATGTTTGAAATGTCTGCTGCCATTCTTTTCTGGAGTGCTGCTGCTGCTTTGCAGGAGAAGATGGTTCTTGTGTTTACCGAGCTGGTTTAAGTTCAGGGAGCTGATGAAATGTTACATGGAGTTTAACTTTTCTTATTCAGGATTTTTATACGTTCGGTTTATAACTTGCAAAAGCTCGTCAATAGACACTCACTGTATATATGAGCCAGTGTGTACAGTACCCAATATTTCCTATTGATCTGACATGCATAAGGTCATTATGCGCCAATAAACTGTATTTATACCTTTTGTAACACAGTGGGCTAATATAAATAAGAGAAAAATATGTTCTAAAAATAGTAACACACAATTCTAGTAATACTGTAAAGTCTTAGCCTTAATATTTATTATAGTCAGGCAAATTTGTATTTTACATATTGTAGGTTTTAGTTCTTGATATCTGAATTACTCAGGTAAATTCATTTTATATAGAACACAACTAACAGACTTTATTTGACTTGCCACACAGCAATATTGTGCGTGTTCTAATTCTTTCTTCCCATTTTCAAACTTTTTTTTGCAGATTTTAGTAACACTTTATGGCTCTGAACACGGAGCCAAAGTGCAATCTAGTTTCTTTTTTATCTGTCGAATAATTCTGCCACAAGGTTATAGACCGTCATAACACTTATCCTGCAGTAATAAAATGAGTTAAGTGTTCCTTCTGTAGTTTAGGTGTGCAGTATTTGGAGTCTGACAACGTATAACGAGTGAGAATGAAGAGATCGCACTTTTTGACAGAGAATCATGAGGAGGTTGAAAGTTTACCCACATAACCCTCTAATCACCTGTATTTCAGGGCAGCCTGAACTATTAACAATATTGCTTTGAAGTGATATATTGTGCTCTGTTTTATCTTGAGCTGAGAAAAGTATTTTTATGACTGATTAGCCTGACAAATAGTTCTGCTTTTGACTTTTGAAACTTAACAGATTTCACATGGTTTGAATTTACCTTTAGTCATGAGGTCTGGTGCACATGGTTAAAGTCATGCACGGTGCGGCTTCCAATAAGTGTCAACTCGTGCTGTTTGTACTCTCACATGGCTCTCATTTGTTGCTGTGTAGCTCGCTGTTAAGTGCAAAAGGTCACTTCTCGAGTGGATTGTTTTATCTCTTCAAGTTTTAGAAGCGCTGTCATTAAATTGTTCATTGACAGCCAACATATGTCTGTGCAAAAAAAAATTGTGTCATCTTTGACTCAGGGCTGAAATTAGACAAATGCATTAACTCTGTGTTAAAAAGAGGGTATTTAAATATACTCTGCATAAATCTCCTCAAGGCCAAATTACTGTAACTCAAGAGACCTCATAACCTGGCAATAGCCAGATTAATAATTGTATAGTACTTGATAGTACTCCACAATATCAATCTGGGACCGCTCCATGTAAATCCGTTCAGAAGAAAGAGGCACCGATTGAACAATGCAACAGTATGTCCCGCCTCTGACAGGTTTGTTTTTAGCCAATCGTGGGATCTTCACAATGAGCGGAGCCAATTGGTAGATTAAACTCTTACCAAAACCCGTAGGTAAAAAAGCACAAACATCTTTACCATCCAGAAATGTGCAAAGCGCCTCTCTTTGTTCTTCCTTCAAAGAAGCGATAGGAGATTCAGCTAAAACTCACTTAACAGCAGCATCTACATGATCGTTGTCCTCCGTTGCCATGTTTGTTTTGATCTACTGGTGCTTGGTGTCGTCTTCACACCCGGATATCCCGCCCCACACACGAATACTGCTGTGTGATTGGCCCGTGCCAACTTTGCTCTGTACGAACAGTGAATGCGGGAGCGGAGCAAGATGGTTTCTTGAGAGATTTGTGAACTCACAAATATCGCGAGAAATCAACTTGCTGGCAAGGTTAGAGACCTCACTCTTACCAAAAAAACAAGTAAATTATTGGTCTCACAGTTTTTTTTAAAATTGGTGTTGATCTTGTCTTCCTTTTGAACATATTTTTGTTGCTGCCTCACTGATAACACGTACAGCACTTTGGTCAACTCAGGTTGTTGTAGCTTTGAAAGGATGTAAAATTTGAGAAATGTTGTAAAAAGAAAAAAAAATCTTTTTTTTAATAGTGTTGGCTAAATACACACTACTGTTCAAAAGTTTGGGGTAAAAATCAAAAATATCTGTCTGACCTTTGGATTCAAAGGTCAATATCAGCATATGGGATAGGTGGTATCAAAAAATAAAAGACATCATGTGAAATTACAGGAATTTCCCTAAATTTTGACACCAAGCACAAATTGCTTCTATAACCCTTCTATGTTTAATGTATTTTAATTAATGACTCCAAAGGTCGGACAGATATTTTTGATTTTTAGCTGTTCATATTTCATGCATTACATACCATAGCACTTTCATTTTATACAGATCCAATCCTTAGATAGCCAAATTATACCACATAAAATTTCTAATGGATATGATGATTAGTTTTTGTGTAATGGGTGGCCAAATGTAGCAGTTTAGAAGTTCGTGATGGATAAAATCGCAACTTTGTCATTCTCTGTAACATGAAATTATAAATATAAAGTAAATATTTTCACATTTCTGAGGACTATAGGTCACTGTGAAATGATTCTGAAAATTTTAGATCTCTATCTTTTGTTGTTCAGAAGTTATAGAAGTCTGAAAATGGTCGAAAATTTCAGGTTTAAATTTTGGCTGCAATTTTAGGGTACCACCTACCTACTTCAAATGGCCATAACTTTGAAACTAATGACAATAAAGCATTCAAATTTTGTATTTTCCCATCATATATAATGAACTAAATGTATGTAAAAACTAAGCAAAATCTGAGAGGGTCGGGTGGGAACACTGGTTGAAATGATATGGAATGACCCAACAGCTACATAGAGGTACAGAGGAACATTTCCAGCAACCATCACTCCTGTGTTCTAATGCGACATTGTGTTAGCTAATGGTGTTGAAAGGCTCATTGATGATTAGAAAACCCTTGTGCAGTTATGTTAGCACATGAATAAAAGTGTGAGTTTTCATGGAAAACATGAAATTGCCTGAGTGACCCCAAACCTTTGGACGGTACTGTACATGCACAACAGTACAAAACGGCAATAGCTGAAGTGAGAATAGTGCAACAAGCAAAGAATACTGTTCACAGTGCAAAAAACTGTACTGGTGCAGCTTTGTACAGAACGTTAATACAGTATTTTAGCTGAGAATGGCTCAGCTGTTTAATAGGGTTTATGAAAGTGGAGAGGGAGCTGTTCTTGTGTCTGGTGGTTTTTGTGCACAGGATCTGTAGCGCCTGTCAGAGGAGATGGTGGAGTGACATAAACCGACAATATGCGTGAAAATCTTCTTAATTTCAATATTTGAATAGACTGATCAGTCAAATTAATTTGCAGCAATATTAATGATTACGGCTGCACAGGGATTTGGTGGTTAGCACTTTCGCCTTGCAGTTAGAAGATCCCTGGTTTGTGTCCTGGCCTTTCCAGGATCTTTCTGCATGGAGTTTGCATGTTTTCCGTGTGCATGTGTGGATTTTCTCCTACGGTCCAGAAACACGCTGAGGTTAATTGGTAACTCTAAATTGTTACCCTCGGTCAGCTGGGATAGACTCCAGGCCTCTGTGACCCTAATGAGGATTAAGCGGTGAATGGATAGATGGATTAATAATTCCTCACTAAACATTTATTAAGTCATTTCTCTTGCGAAAATGTTTCACTCGTTGCAGTTTCTCAAATGTTTTACAGTTTGTTTCATCATTGTAAGTTTCAGAGACATGAAGCTGTTATAAAATGGCAAAGTAGAATCCTGTGGCGGTCGTTGGCAGTGAGGTCGATACAGTCACAAGGACACGACTTGCTGTTTACGGGAAGCATTCAAGAGGCGACGGAGAGAATGGCTCTTGTCAGATGCACCTGCAAAGACAACCTCACTGCATCTGGTTTGCCTGGAAACAAGGAGGCTCATAAAGTTGTGATTTCACACCCAGCAATTAGGATTTACGAGAGCGTTTGATCGTCCAGAACATTTGTTTTCATTTTTAAACATGGCTTCGACTTATTTTTATTTGTATTTCGGAGCATGTCTTTGTGTCATATGAACTGCAGCCCAACTGATGCCTGACACTGATGTAAGTAGTAATCTGTGCTGGTGGTATTGGTTCTTTTAGCAGTTTAATAGGATAGGCGGTTTTCTGCTGCTAGTATCTGTAGTTGTTAATGAAAACCAGCTCACTTTCTCTTTGTTCCATGATGTTATTGTTGTATCACAGAATGAGACGTTGGAACTTTTGGATGAACACACACACTTTTCTTCATATAATATCAGAGCATAGCAGGGTAATAGGATATTTAATTTATCTTGGACAAGAAAATCAACCAGAGAGTGAAACTGGCCCTGCCCTCATTCTTTCTCCCCTCCCTCCTGCTGTTGTATACAATCGCACCCAAACACCATCACACTCTTTCTGTTCACTCGCTTTTGCTGTCTGCTAGAGAGCTGTGTGTTCTGAGGAAAGGTAAGGAAGACGCCACATCATTCTTCACTCTGCTAACTTTACAAAAAAATGATTAAATGTGTGACAACTGTATCTCTGGATAGAAATTCTGAGATGTTCTGATCAAAGGAACTCTGCAAGACAGCTCTAATCATAAGCTTTTCAGGTAATAGATGGCTCCATAACATAGTTTGTGAGAGTTTGAGGCTGTGGTTTCCTTGAATAGGAGTGTGATATTTGTATTCAAAGCAGTCATTCAGTTTGAGCTGCTTGTTTTGCTTCGCTCTTCGTTTTTTTCCGGACATCATGAGCAGTGGAAGGCTCTCCAATTAGCGAGTAATTGCTCCTCCACAGCACCATGGCAACCTCACAGCTTCCTAATCAGTCGATTGCCTCTGCTCTTCTGAGAGCTGTTTTGGTGTCATCATTTGGTTTGTGTTTGAGAAGCGCTGGCTTATCATTTTATCATGTGGCTACCACCTGACCGAGGCGTGTCTGAACTCGTCGGTGCGCTGTGGTGTGACTGAGTCAAAACCTGCTAAGGAGTAAAAATGTGTGACAAATCATCTAGAAATTCAAATTCTTTTATTCATTAATCAAAGGACATTTTATTACACTTTCATGATTGCCATAACAATAGAAGCATATGAAAAGATAGTAAACTAGGCACGTTTTTGACAAATGCCCTATCAACGTGGAGCCATACATCTAGCAGATACCACCACGTCTTATGTACGTTATGTTTTGACAGGCAGCGATCTAGTTATATATGATCGATATATTTTGATCACAGACGGGCTGTTAGCCACAAATGATTTATTTTTCAGTCGGAAATATTTCAGTGGGTTGATTGATTTCAGAGAATGTTTTGTTGTACTGTTTTTCGCGACTTGATTTTTTGACGGACGCGGTAACATGCATAAGGGCTGTAATTTCCTTTCGTTTTTATTATACAATATGCTCTTGAATCTAGTTCGACTCGTTTTTAGTAGGTCAATATCTATGTTTTTCAGAATAAAGTTTGTTTTGTGGCAAATATAAATTGTAAAGCAGCAGGGGAACTCCAAATGTTGGCTCATCGGAATTGTTACACTCAGCACCATCGTAATTCGTCGATTATGAAAATAAAACCTTATTTTTCTCGAGAAATCATTAGAACTGACACATGGAATTGTTTCTGTTATCTCCTTTAACTTTATTATTTTGTCTAAACTATTTTTAAGGCACATTTTCTGGAAAATAGTCTTAAGAAAAGACTTTTTGAAATACTAAATCTAATTTTACCCATTAGCAGATAGTGACTTCACTTTTTAAATCATAAGTTTGTGCACAGCCTAATTGTGCTCTGCTGATGACTCATGTCAGATTCCAGCGGTTATGCCTTGCCTCCAACTCCACCCAGCAGTTTCCCTCAGTGATCTCTGTTTTTCCTCCTCTCTTCCAGCTATGGCTGGACCCAGGCCTGTGGTGCTCAGCGGCCCGTCGGGGGCAGGCAAGAGCACTCTGTTGAAGAAACTCATGAAAGAATATGACAGCGTCTTTGGCTTCAGTGTCTCCCGTAAGTGCACCGGTGTCTGTTCTCGTAAAGAAAGCATTCAACAATAACATTTGTGATGCAGACTTATGCACGTAACCCTGTAAAACCCAAATATATATATGCATATATACTGTAACTATGACAACAATTGAACACTACCTCAGCTGCCTGCTGACGATCACATGATTGCGATCCTACTACAAATCCACCGCTGCCAACTTATTGGAAATGATACAAGGAACAATTGATTAAATTATGGGTGTGTTTCCGAGTTTCCCCATCGCTCTCTACATATTTAGGTCACGCGATTCAGTGTCCGCACATAGTGTACACTTGCCTAACACACGCCTGTGCTCAGCACAAGGCCAATTGTCATTGTACAGCTGCAACAAAATAAGTGTTACTTGAGTTAAAATGTAATAAAAGATAAGATAAAATGAATACTAAAATACACAATGTAAGAGAATTTTCATGACTTGTCTATTTTCCAACATTATTGCATAAAACAGTTCATCTCTTAATCAGATGATTAGTCAACAATGAAATTCAGTTCTGTCATGGGCTAATAGATTGACAAACTGTTGAAGCTCTAGATTTAAATACAGTAGAGACTGTGACACAAATTTCTTCTCATTTCTCAGATACAACGAGAAATCCTCGACCTGGAGAAGAGAATGGCAGAGGTACAGCATGTAACTCCACTCTCACAACCGCTAAAATATCTTTTTTTTTTTTTTAATATCTCAACCTGAATCTGTGGTTTTCTTTATGTGTATGCTGTATGTGTACTTTGTTGGGTTTCAGATTACCATTACGTTACACGGGAGGTGATGCAGGCAGGGATCGACAACGGCGATTTCATCGAGAACGCAGAGTTTTCGGGGAACATGTACGGGACGAGTAAAGCCGCTGTGCAAGACGTCCAGGCCAAGAACCTCATCTGTATCCTTGACATCGACATGCAGGGTGTGAGGAACATCAAAAGGACAGACCTCAATCCCATCTACATCTCCATCCAGCCGCCGTCTATGGAAATCCTGGTGAGCACAGAGGAAAAGACATTTCACTGAATCAATATGTCGGTCATGTGTCTGTAGGTTCCATTATCCTGAACAGCTGCATTACACCACAGTATCCTGGTAATAGAGGGTTTGGCTGCTTTGTGAATACATACACTACCCTTCTAAAGGTTGGGCTCACTTAGAAATGTTCTTATTTTTGAAAGAAAAGCAGTTTTTTCAATGAAGATAACATTAAATAATTCAGAAATACAGTCTAGATGTTGTTAATGTGGTAAATGACTGTTCTAGCTGGAAACAGCTGATTTTTAATGGAATATCTCCATAGGGGTACAGAGGAACATTCCCAGCAACCATCACTCCTGTGTTCTAATGCTACACTGTGTTAGCTAATGGTGTTGAAAGGCTAATTGATGATTAGAAAACCCTTGTGCACTTATGTTACCACATGAATAAATGTGTGAGTTTTCATGGAAATCTTGAAATTGTCTGAGTGACCCCAAACCTTTTGGACTGTAGTGTATGTGGCTTGAAACTGTTCTTTGCTTTTTTTTTTGTTCCAGGAAAAACGTTTAAGAGACAGAAAAACCGAATCAGAGGAGAGTCTCCAGAGGCGTTTATGTGCAGCTAGGGTGGATATGGAGTTCAGTAAGTAGTAGATGGTTTGCTCAGCACAATTAAAAAATTTCAAACCACATAGATATTAAAATGATGACTGAGCATAATTGTTTCACCTTCTAGGTAAAGAGCCTGGTGTGTTTGATGTCATAATTGTCAATGATGTTTTGGAGGAATCTTATGGGCAGTTAAGAAATGCTCTTCTTGAGGTGAGTTACAGAACACAGACCTACATCAAATAACCAACACACTTAGATAGTGTTTTATGGTTTTTCCGTAAAGGAAGATTTTAATACCTTTACACAGTGAATTAATGTTTTCACATGAACAAGGTTCAGTTAAAGCAAGACTGTGTAGTTTTAGAAAGGAGATAAACACAATATTCCCGTGACTTCAGATGTGACATCTTTTCCGTTGACAGTTTGCTACACATCTCCCATGAAAAGCAATTGTCTAATCATAACTCAAGAGCTCTGTTTTTACTCTGCGAAGGAACGCAGCGGAGTTATGTGACAATTGGCTTAGGTTTGTCTGTCTTACTGCCTGTTAGCAACATTACTCAAAATTGGATTAATGGATTTGGATGAAATTTTCAGGAAAGATCAGAAATGACACAAGGACCAAGTGATTAGATTTTGGCAGTGATGTGGCTTATCGTCTGGATCCATGGATTTGTTAAAGATTTCTGTGTCATTCCAAGATAGCGTCACTGTAACTATGACGACAAATGAACCCTCCATCAGCTGCCTGCTGACGATCACATGATTGCGATCCTCCTACAGATTGACTGTTGTGGACTTGTCGGGACTCATCCCGCGGAAATGATGCAAGGAACAATTGATTAAAATGTGGGGGTGTTTCCGAGTTCCATCAATTCCCACCGCCCGCTACATATTTAGGTCATGACTCAGCAGCCTTGGTAGAGTACTGCCCTCTCTGAGTGCTTTTCTTCTTTAACAAAGTGCTGTGCTACTCTGAATTTTATTGCTCCACACTGAAATCCATCCATTATCTATACACCACTTAGTCCTCATTAGGGAGCTGGAGTCTATCCCAGCTTAGAGTGAAGGCAGGAGACACCCTGGACAGGTCACCAGTCTATCACAGGGCTACATGTAGAGACAGACAATCACACTCGCATTCACACCTACAGATACTTTAGGATTACCAATTAACCGCAGCATGTTTTTGGACTGTGTGAGGAAGCCAAAGAACCCACAGGACCGAGGTGAACATGCAGGCTTCATAAAGAAAGATCTTCTAGCTGCGGTGCTACCCACTGACCCACTGCGCAGTCCCCACTCTGAAATGTTTTCTTTCAAAGTACAGTTTTAAAACAAAATTTATTGCCATCTAGATACATGTTTTAGAAAGCTTCTGGTAAGGACCTATAGTGACTAAGACCCAATCAGAACACCAATGTAGGTGTCTACGACATCATTTCCTGTAGTCTTTTTTTTCATGTGTACACATCAACACTGAAAACAGAGTTCTGGAAAATGATGCATTTTCAGTCTTAATACTCCACTTGCTATGTGGCAGCAATGTTTAAATGTCCCATGTTGTGCTCTTTTTCAACAAATTAATGAAAGTTTCACAAATCTCTGTAATACCTTTCAATTTCTATGCATAAAACACCACAGAGATGTGTTTTTTTCTTTATCATGACCATATAACCTATTAGCCCTGTTTTCAATGGGCTGTTTCATTTTAGGCAGCTTTAAATACAGCTTAGCTGAATTTATGGTTATAAAATCAGTATTTCTACGATGCAGAGCTGCAGCTTGGAAATGTGGTGATTGCTGGTTAACATGTAGTCTTAATGTGTAGTACTTCAGTCACTGGTTCAAGTTGTCTCAAAACAGAAATAGAAAAATATGGAAATACAACTGAGAGCAGCTTTATTGGGACCTAGTATATGTGAGTTTATTGGTTTCAGTATGACTCGTATCTTAACAGGTTTACTTTACAGCTCCAAGTTTATAACAACCAATAAACACAACAAAAAAAGGCTTTTCAGCTTTCATTTTCGTTATCTGTATAAATGTGGGCAAAGCCTGTTAAACAAGAAAAGCACTCAGAGAGCGCAGTACTCTGCCAAGGCTGCTCAGTCCTTGTATCTTTTCCGATGGCTGAAATCTTGGAAAAAAACCAAAAACAAAACATGGCAGAAATCACGGCACTATAGAATGTGGCCATTTAATATAAATGTACCCACAAACAAAATGACCTTGCACTGAGCACAAGCGTGTGCTATGTATGTGCACATTTTGTACGGATACCGGATCGTGTGACCTAAATATGTAGCGGGCGGCGGGAATGAATGGGACTCAGAAACACTCAATTTAATCATTTGTTTCTTGTATCATTTCCGATGGATAAGTCGGCAGCGGTTGATTTGTAGTAAGATCACAGTCATGTGATCATCAGCAGGCAGCTGACGTAGTGTTTACTTGTAGTTACAGTGACGCTGTGCTGCTATCTCACAATGATACAGAAATCTTTAACAAATCCATGGATCCAGACGATAAGCCACATCACTGGCAAAATCTACTCAGGTGGCCCTTGTGTCATTTCTGGCCTTCCCTGAAAATTTCATCCAAATCCGTTTGCCCAGTTGTGAGTAATATTGCCCACAGACAAACGTACACCAATCGTCGCAGAATAATAATTACAGTGGTCACTACATTTTCGATTGATATTTGCATGGCAACACATGAATAAGTGGGTTATGTAACTGCGTGTGTCTTGTCTACAATAATTGTGCTTCTGTCACATTACGTTTCAGAATGCCACCTTTATGTATTTGATGCATCCAAATTAGAAGAATCTTGGGGAAACAGAATTTCTCAATGTCCTGTAGTTACTACTTTAGACCACAGTGGTCACTGTTGAGCAAAAGTTCCATAGTCTTGCTTTCTTCATCTTTGGCTGTAGATTTGTCTGTACCTCTGACCAAATTTACATAAAAATATTTGGAGTATTGCAATATTTTTTTTTGTCTTTCTAGGAAATTAATAAGGTCAAGAAAATCAGCACGTCTTTGTAGGGGACAGCAGCATCCTCCAGTCCCGTCCAGCCACTCCTCACAGAACAACAGACCTCCATTCCAGTCTTGTACATTCCCTCAGATGGTGGCCTGTGAAGACAACATCCTCTACAGATATACCAACATGTAGGGTTTTACATGGTGTTTAAAAGTAGTTATTACCAAATGATAATGTGTTGTAAAGTGGAACATCTTTTTTTTTTCTTCTTACTGACGGGAAGCATTTTTACTTTCATGAAATGAAGCTACTCCAAGAATTTTTACTTGAAGTGTGACTAGCATGGTATGCAGGCAGTTCTGTGTCGGACAGAAGTCGATACGTGCAGCCTTTGTTCTCACAGCACAAACAGGAAGTAACAGAACTTCATTCCATCAAGTGGACAAACCTGTTTTTCAAGGGGTATGAAAAATGCACATATTTGGATTTGATGGCTCGTGGTGCCAAGTTGTGCTACTCTAATCACTTCAGGATTTTTATTTTTGTGTAACCAGCCAAGTGTACTGGTGACACACAGTGAGAGTTTAATGTCAGCACTCAGGCCGCTGTTGGTGTCAAGTTCAGGAGGGAAACTCGTCTCTGGCGGCTGCTTTACTTTCAGCTGTACTTTTAAAACAACAGAATTATTCCAGTGCTGGTAAATGCTTTTCCTTAATGTGCTAACTCCATTGTAGTTTTGTTTGCTGGTTAAATACAGTCGTGCTGTAGTAGGATTAAATCCCATCATAGAGTTGGAAATTATGCTTGGAACAAAGTGTAACTAAGTTTAGAGCTTTTTTTATTTATATTTTTTGTTTGTGTGTCGGGGGGGTATAACAGACAATTTAACTGTTTTTATTTTACTGTTGTAAATTTGTAAAACTTTTATATTGAGTAACTTTATTACTTTGCAGCTTCACCTGTACAGTAAATGATGTTCAGTGGATTTGATTCTTCAAGAACAAAGGGTTAAATGGCATATTTATCTTTTTTATATGTGAATTAGAATGAAGCACACAGTAAGTCCTTTTACTTGAAAACTAAAAAAAAAAAAGTAGAATTCATTAATTGGCATGATTTTTTTTTATTACATTTTTTAATTTTGTGGATGTTAAAACTATCCATGCCATTCTATTCAGGTCCCTCCTAAGATCCTTTCCTTCACGCTGATTGGTTTGTGTTCCTGATATTACCGACTGTCCAGTTAAATATGTTATGTGAAAATGTAACATCATGCTTCCAGTCCTCTGATTTGTCATTTCAGATTAAATCAGCCCTTACATAAAGTGCTTGTTGTGGGATAAATGTGTCATGTATTTCTTACGTCCATTAATAAACTATGATACATGTGCAAACGCCAATAAACATGTTACACTATAAAAATGCACAATTTGTCTGCGAAGAAATAACATACCTGCCAACTACTCCGGTTTTGCCGTAATGATTACGGTTTTCATGATCCCACTCCGGGTTACGGTTTTATTAATCAAAATACGGATTTTTTCACAGTGGACCATTAAACCAAGTAGACCATTAAATCAAACACACACTAAATTCTTCAGATCAATCATTCTGCGCTTCATGCACACACCCTCATCATGGAAAACACGAAAAAAATGCGTATGATGCAGCCGTTGCAGGCCGAGCCTGCTCTCCTTTGACCTAGGCAGGTTACGGCGTGTGTGTGTGTGACGTGAGGAGGAGCGCTGCAGCTGTGTGTGTGTGTGTGTGTGTGTGTGTGTGTGTGTTGCAGACACGAGTGTGAAAACGGAGGCAGAGCGAAATGCACCACGATGATAACAATACAATAAAAAACTTAAAGATAAGTTTTAGCGCTAGCGCTTGGCGCTACCCGAGGCTGCCCAACCACGGTTCGGCGGCCGGCAGAATCGGGTCGGTAACACAGATTTTAAGATAAAGGCAATTAATTAATTGAGCAGCTTCAGGTAACAAGTGCCACAGTGTGTCCCATTCAAAAGAACAACTGAAGAAAGCCAAGAGATGCACCATGGAAAATAATAATGCTTGAGAGTTGAGACTGGACTCATCTGATAAGAAGAGACAACTTCAGTTCATAGTAACTGGTCTAGTTGTGAAAAATGTGCTGACTCTACTGTTGATGTGTGCAGACTCTTTGTGAATGTTAGGCTTTGAAATGACAAGACTTATTTTACATACAGTGATGTATTTTTGATAAGTCAATAATGTTGTTATTGGGTATAAGGATTCAAGTTATAACTTCCAAAAATATCTTTTCATGAACAGAAGTAGGTAATATTTCCTAATGACTTTATGGTAAATGAAACATCAAACAATTGTTCATTAAAAAAGAGAAATGTCATCACAATATTGAAAAATGTGATCTGGATGCCTGTGATATTTTGAGTTTAGTACCTGTCAAATTAAAGGAACATTCTGAAACGCTATATATTATTAAGTTTGTCCTTGATCTTTTCCATCAGCATTTATGAATTGACAGTTGAAGTAACATGGAAACATGATTCTTAGCCACATTCTAAGTTGATTTAATGCTAAAAATCATTTGGTGTCGGGGGGCTTCGCCCCCCCTGTACCCCCCACCAGGACTTTGTCCTGGACCTACCAGGGCCTGCGGCCCCTGGGCCCCGGCTGACTACGAGGCTTTTCAGGTTTCAAAAGTTGGCAGGTATGAAATAATGAAGTTGGTCGTAATGAGTATTTGCAGTACATTTATTTAATTCAACACTTTGTACTCAACCTTACTTTGTCCAAAACTACACATGTACAGTGCAAGCAATTACAATCTGTTAGTGCTTTAATAATAATACATAACGTAACCCTTGTAACTGACTGAAAACACCTTTAAGCAACACAAACGACACACATCTCTCAGGAGAAAGTTATTCTAGTCAATTAAAATGCATTAAAAAGGGAGTAAATCCAGTGAGCTCAAGTGTTTTACACAAACATTTGCACTTTGATATAAGGAGACGGTTCAAGTTAGTCTGGATAAACACCATCTGCTTTAGAGAAGCAAATACATGCAGGCACGCAATTAAATATGTGTCACTTACACGTGATTATCCCCGTTGCAGCCTGTGAGTTTGCAGGTAATCGCACTGCATTAACAAAAAGCTGAGTACAAAATTCAGTTCACAGTTCATGGCAGGAACATGTGCTGCACAATAATTAATGATGCAAATGTAAAACAGACTATCAGTTCATCTACCAAATGATCTGCTTGTACTGTATAAGTGTTATATTTGCATGAGCTGCTCACCAAAAAAAACTCCTAAACTCCAACCTAGTACAGAATCCTAACTCCATAATTTGATCAAACATCTTTGATTGAACTTAAACAGTCACCAAAGTTATGCTGCTAGATTTATAGTCAGTGCTGCTTGTTTAAAATGAGTAAAACTTGCAGTCATCACCTCACAAACTCATTTCTTGAAAGGTACAAAAGTAAATCCGAAAAAAATATAAATACCTAAATGTTTATCTATCTGTGTATGTATACAACAGCAGCCATCAGGATGATGACGCTTTGATCAGTTAATATTGGTGAATCAAGTCCATGATTTAGTGAAGGTATTTATGAAGGTATGTATCAATGAAAATGGCGGTGAATGTTTTCGTACGAATTTCAACTCAATACCACACACTGAAATTGTTAGTCAGCAGAAAGTCAGAGTCATTTCTTGGCTTCTGTCCACCACGTATACTGTACAACTCACACTCTTTATGTTTTAGCAGCTGTAACAGAACAGCATGGGTCTGAAGCCTGCTTATAGTGACTTAGTTATCCCTACGGTTTCCAACTCACCCAATCCAAAGAGACCATCTGATTCCAAACATCTGTCAAGAAAACAACTCTGCGGATGAGCCTATTTTCTGATTGGCAACTTCAAAATGGAATGGTTTGTCAAATGTAGTAAATGTACCGCAGGTTAGGATTCGTCTTTTTTTTTTTTTTTAATCATGCAAGTAGAAACATCCTCATTTAAGACTAAGAGGGTTCGTGGTGTCAAATAAACTTTGTTGGCTTCTACTGGTTCTGGTAATTGTTATCCCGAATTTGAAGAGTGACAGGGTTGCCAACTGATGTGTAACCGTAGGTCTGAGTGGACACTTTGGTTTTGAAGCTTCGCTGCCCGCCCTCAACTCTCTGCACCTCTGAGCAGTATGAAGGCTTCAATTCCAGCTTTGCGTGGCTCACTTGGATGGGGACGTCCCTCTCCATCCTGGATCGGGCTCCACTGGCCTGTGGGGCAGCAGACGAGAAAAGGCTACTGGAGAGATGCTCCCTGAAGCGACCGAAGAAGCCGCTCCTCTGCCTCGGCACCATGTCAGGACGCCCGACGTTAAGAAGCACCGGCTGCCCCACTGAAGACCCGCCGATCTCCCTCTGGAGCACAGAGATCTCACAGGGCTTTTCATCAGGAACAGGATGGGAGGCGGAGGAGCCGTAAGTCTCTCCTTCTTCTGGGATGTAATCCTCCAAGTCCTCGAGGGTCAAAACGTGATCTCCTTGTTTGAGGACAACAGGCTCGTGCTTTCTGAACTGACCACATTCTTTATCTTCATCATCAGGTTCAAAGATGACAGTGTGTTGATCGTCCAGATCGTCACTGTCCTCTCCAGCTGTGGTAAGGACAGATGAGACCTCATGTGGTTCTCCAGAGGCAGCAGGAGTCTCCTCTTCCTCCCAGGAGAGCGGCTGGCTGCTGATGTCTCCCTGCAGCTGGGCCTGAGCTTGATCCACCAGCTTGTTGTTGGAATTGTTAGTATTTGGGTTTTCCAGCGGAGATCTTTTGGGTCTCGAGGGAGTGGATGCACGCTCAGACCCTGCCGGAGAGATTCCTCTCCTCCGAGGCAGCCTGGGAGACTTATTGACCTTATACTCAATGACCTCCTCTACTTCAACCCACCTGGGCTTGCTATCCATCACCCGGGCTTCAGCGCCCTGAGGCTCAGTGACGTACAGAGTTGGGATGGTGGTCTTTCTCTGAGCGGGCATCCTCTTCTGCCGCGCCGTAGGAGGCTCAGGCGTGGAAGTCTCGGAGCGGTGGGCACCAGCAACCGTCAAGCCAGGAGATCTGTGTCTCCTCATGCGTGGGTTCTTCACCACAGTGGTTATAGTCTCTTCACTGGAGCAAAAAGAGAACATTACCAAAGCTATCTTCTGTGCAAAACACTGGGCTCTTGTAAATCATCCATACAAGCGACACTAAGCGATTAGCTAACTATGTACTGAGTATTAAAAAGAATACAATCACGGAACAATAAAGTTATCCAGATGTTCTGTGTTATAATTTAGCTTTTTCCATCTCTTCCAGTCCATTGAACATATGATTTATGATACTGGGCTACATAACTAAAATCTATTTAAGTGAAGTCTTAAATTTAAATCGAAAAGCAGCGTGATGCGCTCTAGTAATGAAGCTATCGGTTAAAGGAGACAGCTCCCTGATGAAAACAGCCCATCCTTTCATCATCCTTGTGATAGAATTCTTTTGCATTCAGGTTTTAAATACTGCACAATGCATACATGAGGCCAGAAAGAGAGAGAGAGGCACACACATACAGCAGTGATCCACTTCTCTTTAAGTCTATTGTATCTACTAGCAAGTCATGTCTACACAGCTACATAAAGCCACCTCAGAGGAACTATATTATGAAACAAATCTCCTCCAAGATTTTTTCTATTTTATATGAGCTCACAGACAAGCAATTGTAGTCTACAAACTGCAGTTGAAAAGACAAACTGACAGACTGATCACACTTACATGATAATGGTTTTCTTTGGTATTTTAGTCTCCTGTTCTGTAACTGAGAATGAAAAAGAATAAATGAGGTTCAACAGAAAAAGCACAATGGTTAGTGTTAAAACTACAGCTAGAGAACAAGGTTTGTTAACTGATTAAGCATCTTTAAATCTGCATTAAAAGCACAATGATAATAACTTTTCTGCTCAGTCAAAAACCTGAAAAAAATGAATGTATTTTAGTCAAGAAAGAGTTTCATGGAAAGGATAAAGTCAGTGTTCCTACCTTCAATGGTGATGGCCTGTTCACCAGTGCGAGCCACAGCAGAGGGAAGGACTAAATCTGCAGCACACTTGGCGTTTCCCAGGCGGTTGGACAGCTGGCAATAGGAGGGATATATTTTTAGAGGCCTAAATTTGACTTACTGTTGCTAATTGATATCAACTGCACTAGAATCAATCCTTCTCTTAAAAACTAGTTTTGACCACTGTAAAATCTGGCCTTGAAAACTTACAGTAGCAAACTATAAACATATTTTTTAGAAATATCTGCAATTTTACTAAAAATCCCAACTCAAATCATGTTTACTTTGCAAAAGTATTCACAGCTTTTGTTTCAGGGCTCCAAATTGTGATCAGAGGCTTCAGTTTCTTAATGTGTCCAGAACCTGGCTGAAGTGCCAAACTCTCTGTAGATTGCTATGATAACACTGTGGCAAACTATTTCAGAAGCTCTGCTTGAACAAGAAAACCTGTTCCAGACTGCACCCACCTTAGACCAGGATGATGTGTTGTTGCTATTGCAACAACACATCATCAGTAGGGTAAAACTAACCTGTCTCACCTTTTAGCATGACAGTGAACCAAAAAATAAAGCTAAGATGATGCAGGAACGGCGTCAGAACAAATCTCTGACTGTCCTTCAGTGGCTCTAAAACCCACACTCACGTATTAGCTGTGAGGAGACCTGATGGTGGCAGTTTACAGTTTACCGATGAATCTCATCCAACCTTTGTTTGAGAGGAAACATGGGATGAACTGCCCAAATCCCAATGTGCAAAGCTTGTACAGACTTACCCAAGAAGACTTGAAGCTGTATCTCTTGTCAAAGGGGTTTCTACAAAGTACTGAATTAAAGGTCTGTGTACTTAAAGCTGCTGTCCGGAGTTTCCGTTTGTTTTCAATTTATGTATCATTTTTTAACAAAGCTTAAATGTGTTAGTCTAGTTCGATACTATAATATAAAGTTAGTATAACGCGATATGAAAATGTATTCCTGAGCTCCGCCTTCCTCTCATAGACCCCCATGTTATTCCAAAAAGCGCCGGTTGCTGCCGACCAATCAAGTTCGAGCTTCAGCTTTGTCATGCTGTCAATCAACGGTTTCGCGCACAGCAAGCAAGCCCATGCAGAGGTGGGCGAGCTACGCACTACGCAACCGCGCGCACATTTGTTTTGCTTGTGGAGGAGAGAGCATCAGGGCTCAGCAACTTCCAGAAAAGTTACCCGTCCCACGGCTTGTCAGGCCAAGAGACTGCAGGACGTTTTTTGGCTCGGGGTGCTCGCGTCGCTCCCCGACCATGGCCTCCATAGCCCGCCTGACGGCTTCGTTTAGATGCCCGACCTCTGGAGGAAGATGTTGGGGCGTCTGGTACATACTCTTTGTCAGAGGAGTCATGCAATTCTGAACTCTAGATAGAAATAAATAAACAATCTAACACATATACACGCGTAAATGCACTAAGTTTGATAAACAACGTCATCGAGAGGGATACACGAGTGTAATCACATATTGAAACTTTACTCGTTCGTCCTAGCAGATTCATGTTATTTTGGTATTAGGACAAGTTAGACTCAATACAGCATTCTAACGTAATTCCTTTATTATTTACTAAATGTACTAAATGTAGAAGAGGGAAAAACAGCAAAACAGGCAAGATGCTGCAGCACTCCGGGCACCACTCTCAGGTACTGCGCGCGTGCACAAATAAAGGGGCGAAATCAGAGAGAGGGAGGGACCAACAGTGTTTTGGGAGACGCTGCGATTCAAACTCCGGACAGCAGCTTTAACTAAAATTAGAAATGGAATTCTCTGTTATTAAAGTCACAAACATGTCTATAACCATTTTCATTTTTTTTTTTATGGGTGACTGAATGTGGCTTGATGTGGAAACGCCAATTTTATTCATTAAAAATCTAAAAATGAAGGGGTCTCAATGCTTTCAGAAGTGACTCTATATTCTATATATACTGTATGATACATTGTATATTTATATATATTATAATGTCACCAACCTCACACTCGTAGTGTCCAAGGTCTCTCTCGGTCAGGTTTTTAATTACCAGAACCAGAACCCCACTGCGGAGCTCACTGTAGGTTTGATATTTTTCCTGGTCAGTCAGCAGCCTGCCTTCCTTGAACCACCTTGAACAGATAAACATAGCCAGGGTGAGGGGCTTTAATGTAGACGGTGAATTTTCAAAAGAGCTTTTGAAATGTAATCAAAACATTTTGGCAGTAAAAAATGTGAACAGAGGGTCCATACCTGATCTTGGGGGTGGGTGCGCTTTGTATTACACAGGTAAACTGAGCGTCCTCACCAGCAACAAAGACAGCATTCCTGATCTTATTCACAAAGCGAGGAGGTACTGCAAGAATCACATCGCAATATATTACATGTTTAAGCACAAGAGAGGTTGTTCACAAGGAAAGTGTACTGAAATTATGTATTTTGAAGGATTTTTCTTTTAAGTCGACACCCTGACTCTTCACGGACATTTTCAACGATGTATTATTGATGCATCACTAGCAGATGTGAGTTACCTTGAACTGTGATTTTTCCAAGAGTACTAGCATTGCCAGCTGAGCTTGTGGCAAAACACATGTACTGGCCAGAATCATCTGCAGTCATATTATCCAGGATCAGGGTGCAGGAACCGTCAGGGTCCTCAATAATGATGTGATGAGGATCTGCCTCCACTGTGCGTCCATCTGCACCCGACAAGTATACCAGTGAATTGATGAAACAGTAAGTCAGTGACCTGTTAGTCTGTATATTGGCAAGTGCAAATATCTTACCCTTATACCAGGTGATTGCAGGTTTGGGTACTCCTGTGGCTTTGCAGGCCAGCTTAACAGTCTGGCCCAACTCTGCTGTGCAGTTTGCCAGAATTTCTTCGAAATCAGGGGGACCTGGACAAATTTTAACCACAAAAGGTAATGTCTGAGAGTGTAAAATACGAGTACCTACTAAAAGACAGTGTCAGCAATAAAACAAAATCTGAGGTAAAATGAAAAAGTGGGACGGCGTGTATCCAACTCACTCCAAGCAGGCATGCTGTATCGCTGCTGCAGTTCTCGGAGGTCTCTCAGCCACGAGTTCTTGATGGTAACAGTTCGAGCCTGTAAGGTGTATTTTCTTACGGAGTCTTCACGTTCGTGCCATATCTCAAAGGCACGGTCGTCTCCCTCCACTGTTTCATTTACATCAATGTTGTTCAGCTGCAGGATGAAGAACACAGACAACATAATTTAGGATGATGAACTCAAAAGGAGAAACAACAGTAAAAGGAGTGATGGTATCAAAATGCTTACCTTCATCATGTTCTTGAAAACATAAGCCTGAGTATCAGTGTTGCTGTCTCTCTTGGGTTTGCAGATGATACAGTAGTTCTTAAAGAGGAAGACGTGGCGATGGTGACCTCTAGAGGATGTTCTGATTCCAGGAGCTCCCTCCCACACTTGGAAAGGTCCCTGAAAACATACAGAAACCATTAAACACAGTTAACCAACAAAGCGTCTCATTACTGCAGTGCACAGTCCGTAACTACACACTACCTGTCTAATGGGCTCTCCAAGAACTTCCAGGGTGGCAGGATAGTTCTCAATCATGGACACATGGTGGGTATTCTCAGAACGTTGAGGGAGCGCAGACACCACTGCATAGGCTTCTTCCAGGAGGCAGCAGTTTTGGCCATTTCTTGCCTTATTCCGAATGAGCTCCTGGAGATGACATAGTGGAAACCTCAACAAAACTGCAGTGATAGTGATTCAGGTCTCAAAGAAAATGCCTTATGCTGATGTGTAACATATGTTTCCCCCATTATGTAAATAAGTGATCCCCAAAAGACTTCTTTCTTTGTCAAAGCCCTCACCTTGAGGGCAGCTTTGTACTTCTGAACCCTGTCCAGTGGTTGCTGTAGGTAGGCGTTGATGCTTCTTACAGGTGGACCAGCGGGGTCTGCACTGGCCTGCTCCTTTTCACTGTACTCCTGTAAAAGAAAAATCATGTTAACAGTTTTAATAGTTACCTAAATGTTTACGTATTCACCAAGCAGCAACAAGATTAGTACATAGTAAACAAACAAAAAATATCTAGTATGGTAGGTGAAAGTAAATGAGTCTCCTTTAATCCACAACACTGCAGTAATAGGTCTGGTGTTACCTTAAAGAAGAGGTGGACAGTCTTGTCGCTGATAGCAGATTCAGCCCGACTCTGACCTACAAGATACTGGAGGTATTTCTCAAAGCCCTCCTTGTTCTTCAGGAAGCACATGGCTACATCGTCATCTGTGTCGCAGTCATTCAACTTTGGGAGGAATGCCCTGCACACAAAATTGCATAGAGAAATAACTCAGTGATAGTAAATAATATCTGACAGTATTTCTCTGGCTATGATGCAATCAAACTCTTTTAAAATAGCAGATGACAGTGATAGCAATGAAGAGCTGAACTCACTTGGTATGGAAGGACTTGATATCATTAATGTTCCTGAAAATGGCCTCCTTTTGGCTGGAGACATCAGGCGGTGCGTCGGGGCTGTCTGCATGCTTCACGTGATGAGAAGTAAAGAAATCCACCTCCTTGACAAACTCTGATTCTCCATTTACCAAGTCCTGGATCAATTGGCTAGGGACATGAAACAGCAATTGGTTGTGGTGCATCCTTTGACTGCATAATTTTCTTTGGGACTGTAGATACGCTTTTACTCACAACAACTTTCTCTTGTACTCCCCCTCGGACACCTCCTCTACATTTGTTTCAGGAAGGTCCCCGGTATCAGCAGAGAGCTGTAATACACATTTTGAAATTAAGAAAATATACTAATGCTGATGAAAAAGAAAAAAACAATATGCCGCTCTGGTCTTGAGACATACTTTGAGTTTTTTGTCCAGATACGCAGGTGAGACCCAGCCTTGACGTGATGGAGTCGTTTTAGTGGGTTTGGTCCGAACTAACCACTTGAGTGGATGAGCAGAGTCCAGAACCTCAACATACTGTCCCTCCTTTAGAGAGATGGAATCTTTGCTTGCCATGGTGGGGTTGTAGTCAGCTGTTGCCACATAGATGTCAAACATCTAAAATAATAAAAAAACAAAAATTTCTATTTTAATGATGCACATGGGATTTCTCAAAATGCCATAACGACCTAATATAAATCATGAGGAACTTACAGGATGCTACTAAGTTAACTATTCTAGTACCACCTTAGTTCCTATTGCAACTAACCTTGCCAGCAAGTTGATTTCTCGCGATATTTGTGAGTTCACAAATCTCTCAAGAAACCATCTTGCCCCGCTCCCGCATTCACTGTTCGTACAGAGCCAAGTTGGCACGGACCAATCACGCAGCAGTATTCGTGTGTGGGGCGGGATATCCGGGTGTGAAGACGACATCAAGCGCCAGTAGATCAAAACAAACATGGCAACGGAGGACAACGATCGTGTAGATGCTGCTATTAAGTCAGTTTTAGCTGAATCTCCTATCGCTTCTTTGAAGGAAGAACAACGAGAGGCGCTTTGCGCATTTCTGGATGGTAAAGATGTTTGTGCTTTTTTACCTATGGGTTTTGGTAAGAGTTTAATCTACCAATTGGCTCCGCTCATTGTGAAGATCCCGCGATTGGCTAAAAACAAACCTGTCAGAGGCGGGACATACTGTTGCATTGTTCAATCCGTGCCTCTTTCTTCCGAACGGATTTACATGGAGCGGTCCCAGATTGATATTGTGGAGTACTATCAAGTACTACACAATTATTAATCTGGCTATTGCCAGGTTATATTGCAACTGTACTTGAAGAAACCTTGTACTTGGGAATAATTTAGCTAATTTGTTAAATTAATAAAATTAAGCATTCTTAAATGTAGTGTTGCAAGTAAATACCTGCACTAAATCTTTAAAATCTTATGCCCCTTCATTATATGCAGGTTTGAGAAATAAAAACTGTATTTCAGGAACTGTTCTGTACTAGCAGAGTAAATTTAATAATAATTTTTGATAGAATCAGAATCAGAGAATTTATTGTCATTGCACACTTTAGTATACAACGAATACTAGTGTTACCAATGGTTTTGCTTTAGGCTTAGATATACTTTAAGTTGTCGCCAACATTTTAGCTCTTTATGTTTATAAGGTAGACAACACAAGACTAAGTACAAGCTTAAAACATACTGTAGAAGTAAGTTAACGTACAACTAACTAAAGAGGTAGTCAATGCATAAATACCATACCAGAGGTATATTGTACTGTGCTGTGTTACTCTGTGCAGGTGCATGCTTACCAGATTGGAATGAAGGTGGCGTAGTAATAATTTTGATCTTCATGAATAAATTATGATCCACAAATTCTTTCCAACAATAAACTAGATGGATAATTTTCATATATCTCACCTCTCCCCTGGCGTCCCCTTCATCGGACTCAGAGGAGGAGTCAGCAATGAGGGAGGGAGGACGAGAGCGACCGTGATGAGGCGATGGAGAAGGCGTTTTGGTCTCATCATCACTGTCAGCACCCGGTACACGTAATGAAGCTGGGGCAGCAAGGAAGGAGGAGGCAGTCAGAAGAACACACTTCAATACTGAAAGGAACTAGAGCATGTCCCGTTAGTATAATACATCATTTAATACTTAATTTGTCACTGTTATGTGCCATAAAAACTAGATGATAAAAAAGGTGGCTGTCATACTTAAATCTGCTCTGGATTGATCTGTTTTGGCTTAAATTTATAAAGCAGTTTTTAGTATGCACTCAGTTTGGCAAAGCTTAGCGGCTCTCCAGTAGGACCGGCCGGATTAAAGTCACATTTCAAACAATTACTGAGCATCAACTAGTGATATATTTACCTGGTAATGTTACCATTACCCTGCTGCATCATTTTAGATTTCATACTGAAGTAATTATATATTTTTTGGGGAAGTAAAGCAAAAGAAGAAAATCCACAACAATCATTTCATTTTAATGCTTTGCTACGTATTACTCCTGTGTTAGTATTGTAGCAGCATGCAAGCACTGAAAGCACTTATTCCCAACATACATGTCTGCTGCAGAGCATGTATTCCAGCTATACGCTGGTCAAACTTCAATTGTCACTACAAAATCATTTTGAAAAAATATTTTCCAAAAGACGGTAAAATGTATTGATGGTGAGTAAGGATGGATAAAGGGGCACTGATAGGTTGAAAAGGGAATGTTTTAAAAATTACAGAGGTGACAGAAAAAAATTAAACTGCACCTAAATATTGAAAACATGTTTCTCTCCTGAAGGTAAAGGGTAATGTAGACCTACAGTGAAATTGCTTCATCAAGTCATCTTAGCCATCTAGTGCTACAAAATGATCTCAAAGGTAAAATGTATATTAACTGTGATGTTGATGCACTTGGGATACATACTGGTTGTTTTGGGCCAAGATTTCATCCACTGGAGCACTTCATGATTCTGTAAACTGTCTGCATGACAAATTAATGTTTGGATGAGCATTGAATTGGTGTGATTTATAAAATGATGGATGTAAAACTGGTTAGAAAATTATGTCTGTATGAAGCAATGAGGGGTTTTTACGTCATATGTATAAATAAATCAAAGCATGCTGAAGAACAAGGACTAGAATAGCAGGTAAGGAACACTCCTCTGTCAGGTCAAAAGTCATATCCAAGAATTGAAGTGTGAAAGGATTCAGATTAAACAACACTCACAATTCTTGAATAGTCAGAATGAATTCAGTGAATTCAGTCAGAGCTGACGAGAATATAATAAACACTGAACAGAAGCACATAAGCGCAACATAAAGTGTGACTAATTTTCATACTTTCAGCATCTTTAGCTGTAGCAACTAGAAAAGGCAGGCATAGCAGAGAGAACAGAGATGAGAGGAAACCTCCAGGTTTTTATTCCAACCGCAGATGACACCAGGTGATGTTAGAGATATTAGGTCTCCAGCTGGGTGAAGGTGCCATCAACAGTGAAATCATCTTGTATGATGTTTGCTTGGAATGAAAACCTATAGTTTTGGGGGCGTGGATAGTCTTGGTTGGCTGTCTCTGATTTAGAGTTTGTTATTTTGTCAGTTTATTTGCTGCATGTTTGATGACAACAGAATTTGATAATTAGTAAAAAAAATCTGTAATATAGTAAAAACTTTAACACCAGCGCTGGATGTTAGTTATACATGCTACAGACACCCACATGTGGCTAGCTGCTTAGCTAGCCCTGGAGCTGAAACATCTTCCTCGACAGTTTCTCTGACACTGTACTAGATACCATACCTGATCAGTGTAAACAAGTTAAGACAACATATTCAACAATATTTCTCATTATTTTAAGTTATTAAAACACTGTCAAAACTTCATGTTAGCAATCTGCAGTCAACTATTAAACTTTTATCTCGGTTTAAAACCAGACTTGAATAAGCCTGATTAGGTCACTTCCTTTCTGGAATGCCCTGTGGATATTATAAAATAGCTCAGCATTTCTTGTACGTTGCATGTACACTGTAAACTGTGACTAGAATGTCTTACAAAATATAACAGCTATATATTTAACTTCATAGGCAGAATGGTTCACAGCATACACATACCTTGGGTGATCTTCGCTGATACCATCTCAGTGATCTGAGAGGTGAGTTTCATGAGGAATTCCTCTGTACCTACTTCACCGAGGTAGGGCATTTTACCCTCTTAGGACATGCATAAAAAGGAAGCAATGGCATAAATGTAGTAGCATTTACTACAAATAATTTACAATACTATAAATACCAGACAATACTACTAGAAATAATGTATGTCAGGTTATTAGGTGATGTCATACCTTTTCCACTGCGAGCCTCCTCCTTTGGAGGGCTAACTGTAATTCCAAGAACCCTGAGGAGAATTAAATGCAGCATTTTATTGTCATGTATTTGGATGTATATAAGCTGTACTTTAACATGCATATATTTTTATGTGATCTCAAAGAAAAACTTACTCCGAGGCTACGGTCTCTTTCTTCGGGTGTGATGCTAGAGAAAGACAGGTTGATGTAAAATTAGAGACAAGCTCTAGGCAGAACTCAGCTGAGTATTTTCTAGTTGAAGGATGTAGTTAATAACTAAACCATTTCAATGTAAGTTTCCTTACTGTCATCCACCTCGAGGTGAGCAGTGCAGATGGACTGTCCTGCTCTATTTGTGGCAATACAAGTGTAGGCACCACTGTACTCTGTGCCCACGTCCATCAAGATGAGGCTGTGCTGGCGTCCAGAGCTTGCTATTTTATATCCCTTAGTTTCAGGCTTGATCCACAAGACATCCTCCACCGATTCCTCCTTTAGCCAGGAGACCATGGGAGTAGGAGACCCTGAAAGAATACGGAGTATGGAAAAGTATTTATAATGGCAAAATGATGGATAGCCTGGGAATTGGGCTGTGATCCTGTTCAGATGTGAAATGCAAAATGGATCTGTTGTTTAAGGATGAAGTTAAACAATAAAAAGGACAAAATAAACAAACAAACCTTCTACTTTGACAGAGAGAGTGATGCTTGCTCCTCGTTTCACCTTCCTGTTGCTAAACCTCTCCAGGAAGCGGGGTGGCACCAGGGGCACTTTGGGATCTGTGATAATATAGTGTAACACAAGAGCAGAAACACGTTGAGCACATTATCATATCTGCTGAAGTACCTGAACATGAGTCAAGCTTGTAGAACAAATGTCAAATTACCTTTTTTATCTTGTGGCATAATCTCCCCTGGATCTGTTACAAAATACAAGCAGTATTTTATTTGTAACAATCTCAACAGCAACGTTGAAATGTCGTAAAACAATGTACTCCGTGCTATTTTTGCATCTATTTTATAGCAGCTATAAAGACATTTAGAATAGAATAGAATCATAGAATAGAATCACTTTATTCATCCCCGAAGGGAAATTCAGTAATTCATTTGCATACATATTCATTTGCATACATACTCAAGACTATCAGTCGGGCAGAGGAGTAGGCAGAACCCGCTACATTGCTGATGTAAGCAGAGTACTCCCCCATATCCTCTTTCTTCACTTCCATGATCTCCACGCCATGAACATCTCTTTCTGCTGACAACAGAATCCTTTTTGAAGGTCGCAGAGGGTGGCTATCTTTGAACCAATACACTCTGGGTTTGGGGAAACCTGGAAGACAATGAATATTTCAGAAACACCTTCTTATCTCGTGTAATGCCACTTGACACTTAAGACAGATGAAATAAACCTACCCTTAACTCTGAGCTGCATCTTTGCTATAGGTGCACCTGGACTGACATGAACATCATGAAGCTCCTCCACAACCTGTGGCAGCTGATCATCTTCAGCTACGGACTCAAAGGTCTCAGTTTCCCTGCTTGAAGACAACAGAACAGTACACCTCCAGTCATCAATATCTATGAATAACATGTTATTGTTAAATATATTATTAAATATTATGTTACGTTGTTCATAGTAAATTCACCTGGACGCGTAGCCCTTGGCACTGACATAGGAAGATGTCTCAGTGGCATCAGCAGCAGTGTCATAATCTGAGCTGCATGACACTGATGGAAAAGATTGACATATTATAATACAATGCTCAGTGAAATCAGGGACAATATGTGTGACAATGTATACATGTGACTATACAGTTTCACTAGCTCTGGACTGGTTATATGCAGAAGCTTTTGCAACATAAGAAAGTTTTGCCACTCTGCTGTTCTAATATGCTAATTTAGTTTTAGGAAAAATTGGTGTCATGCTTTCTAAAATATTTTCGAACAACTTCAAAAAAAAATCTACTCAATGCTGCAACCATCTGTTGGCTTCATGTGTAGAGGGGAAGTAGCAATAGTTAAAGCAGGAGACGGAGGTTTGACCATCAGAAAAACAAGCCTTGTACCCCATAATACTCTTGAGATTCCTTCTGTGGTTGCGTTTAATCTGTGACGAGTTTTTATGTAAGAATACAAAATATGGATATAAAATGTTAATTTAAATGCTTGACAACAAATTGTACATTTGGCCAATTCTGTGCAAATAAGAGAAAAGTGCCCCACTCAGCAAAAAAAAAGAAAAAAAAAAGCTCAACATATGGCAGATAGATTGCAGTTTATAGCCATCAGTGGAATTAAATGTAGCCAATTTTCAAAGCACATTTAGAAAACAAACTTAAATTTGTGCATGTAATGTATTTCGACTTACTGTCAACCCTGAGCTCAGCTTTAGTGGCTGTAATGCCACTGCTGTTTTCAGCCGTGCAGCGGTAGACACCCATGTCAGTGGGCAACACAGAGGTGATGATGAGTTGGTGGCAGCCCTCCTGGTCTTCATTGATCATGTAATGATCATTCTCCTCCAGCAGTTTACCATCTTTGTACCAGCGAACAGTGGGCAGGGGCTTGCCAATAACAACGCAGTCAAAGCTGACTGGATAACCGTCTGGAACATCCTGGCTTTGCAGCTCTGTCAAGAAGACCGGGGCAGCTGGGCAACAAGAGCAAATAGAAAGTAAAAAGAATAAACAAACTGACCACATGAAGTCTAAGTTATAGATAAAATATATATTTACCTTTGGTATATTGCATTTGGCGAGAGGAAATGACAGTGCTATTCATAAAAACTGTATAAGGATTATAACAGAAGAGCCTCTCTGATGTGTTTCTTACCTGGAGCTCCAGTCATAAAAGCAGGAGGCTGTCTATCTTGTGTTGGTGTCTGTGTTCCATCTTGCATGTAGCCCATCTTTCCAATCCGCAGCTCCACTTTGAGAGGCCCTGCTGGCAGAATGGTGGTCTCCACAGGGACCCCATGGACTGTAAACATTTCCTGGAACCTCTTAGCAGCAACCTCAGCCTCTGTCTGTGAATCAAAGCGAATGTAGATGTAATTTTCATCTTCACGGTAAGAGTGAGGATCTGGGGGACGCAAGTCTCCTTCATCTGCGCTGACAAACGGTTCTTCCTCAACATCTGGTGGGAGACGTGTGCGTAACAGGCGCCTCAGGCGTCGGCTTGCCTGCCTCAGTGATTCATCCATCTCACTACCAGAGGAGCTCTCAGGTTCACTGTCTGCACTGTAGCCCACTGTCAGTGGACGTCGTCCCGATGACTCTCTCATTGTTCCTACAGTCACCTTACCACTGTGAGAAGTTACTCCAAACTTGTTGGTAACCTCACAAGTGTAAACCCCAGTGTCCTTGGTGGTAATGGCAGTAATGACCAGAGAGCAGGTGCCATCATTGTAAATATCAATATGATGATGCTTGCCATCTGTCAGTAGCTCTCCATCTTTCATCCAGCGTACCTTATCAGGTTTACCGTCTGCTATGCATTCAAGTTGTATAGTACCATTAGGTTCTTTAGTCTGGTCTTTGAAGACATCTTTAAAGACAGGACGCATGTCTTTGCGAGCTTTGTAACCCTTGAAGGCAGCTTGAATCTTGATGGCAGCCTCTCTGAGTTCAGGCTCATCCTCTTTACTGATCTCCATGATGCTAGTCTCCTCTGCAGACACCTGTTTTTCATCTGTTTGCTGTATTGTTGTTGTTTTCACCTCAGTTTTCTGCACTGTTCTCTGCTCTGCCATTTGGAAATGTGCAAAGAATCTGTCAGCGGTCATAGTCTCTGTCTCATTGGTCGCTGTGACAGCAGTTGTGCTGCTCTTTTTGAGGTAAGATACAAGTGTTAAACCCCCAGACACAGACTCATCCTCAGAGGTGGTGGACAAATTGGATTCTGTCTGCTTCTTAGACACAGTGACAGTTTGTTTGTCTGCCGATTTTATTTCCACTTTCTCTGACTGAATCTGTTCTGATTTCTTCTGACCACCTTTACCGCCTTCTTCAGGCTGTTCAGAGATGGAATCGAGAGTGGGCTCTCGACTCATGCGCCGTTTCTTGGCTGATGCTTCCCACAGCTCATGGAGATCAGCTTCTTCAGCAGCTTCAGGAGGCAGACTGGGCTGTCCCAGTATCTCTGTGTCCACCTGTTTTGCATCTATATCTATAACAACAACAGAGTTACTGTTAGTCTCCTCATAGCATAACACCTGTGTAAGTGTTGCTTGATCCTAACTGTTAAAACTTATTTCAACTTAGCATGAGAGACATTTCTAAATGTTTTCATTTTGTTTGAGAAGCATAAGTGCACAGTGGTGTTTATTACAGTAGAACTTATATATATGATAAATATGATAAAAGCAGCACATTAAACAACACTGTCTTACCTGGGCTAATTCGTGGCTGTGTAGGCGCCTCTGTGTTACAATAAAGAAACAGATGACATTGAGGTTAGAAACATTCAAATCATTTTACTTTGCTTTACCACGTCACTAAGAACAACGCTGAAAATGTGTAATTAGACTTAACAGCTATATGAGAGATAAAATAGTACGTGATTAGGCAATAATAAGAAAAATGCACAGCAAATAAGAAAGCATGTTATTTTGTAGACTAAAATGCACATCAACTCACCAAGCTGTACAGTCTGAGGGAGCTCGACAGGCTCTCCAGTTCCAGCTCTGTTGATAGCTGCCACTCTGAACCTGTAGCTGCTTCCTGCGATGAGATTTTCAACTACAAATTCTGTGTTACACACAGGCTCAGAATGACATGGAAGCCAGAGGGCACTGTCTACCAGCCGCATCTCCACCCTATAGCCCAGAATGGGACTCCCTCCATCGTGAAGAGGTGTGAACCAAGAGAGGGTGACAGATTGTTTAGTCTTACTGAGGACTTCTGGATCTTCTGGAGGATCAGGTACAGCTGTTGCAAAGAAAAAAAAGGAGTTAATTTCTCTTATGAATGCTAATCAAGGACTACATAGATTGCAATGTTGAAGTGTCAGATTGTTCTTTTTAGCATCTATCGGTATAAACATTCCACGTGGAGTAGACGATGGAATAAATAAGTAGGTGGAGGACAGTCTACTAAGCATGCTTACATGAGTGTAATCTCTACAACATTTGTAATTTAAAACCACATTTAAAACACACAAAACTGAAAGATTAAACATAATACAATCAGACAAAAGCTTTAAAAATGTTACAACAAATCAAGCCTCACAGCATTACATTGTAGCAGTGATATTCATCAAACACTTACTGATGATGGTGAGCTTCGCCAAAGAGAGAGCATCTCTAGCGGCGAATGTAATTTCCTGCTGGGGCAAAAGGGGTGCCTGTCTCAGGACAAGGCGATACGAACAACCATCAGCTCTCATAGCCCAGAGGTCACTGGGCTTGAGCTCAACTCCGTTAGCGTACCAGGCCACCTCTGCCACAGGGACAGGCTCAGTCAGCTGAACACAAAACTCAGCCTTCTCTCCCACTGCAGCCACTTTGTCCTCCAAGCCCTTCACAATGTCCAGCTGCCAGCCTTAAAAGGGAAAAAACACAAAACATTGCCAATTAATTTTTACAATCCATAATTCGGGCAAGATAAAACTATGACTACAACTTCAAAGTCTTCTGGTGTTCATTGGGATGACTTACCCTTGATAGAGAGCTGAGCAGATGTGGACGCTGTGCCAGATTTAAAGGTCACTGTGCAACTGTCTTTAACATGCAACTCTTTCAGCAGGAGCAGATGGCGGCGACCACTCTCAAACAACACAATCTCAGCTGTGGGGGATTCTTTCACTGGTTTTCCATCAAGAAGCCAGCAGTAATCTTTGTTTTCAGGACGGGAGAGGGCACACTCAAACAGAGCTTCTCCTCCATCAAAAGTTTCCACATTCTCCAGACCCTGAACAATGTGAATTGGTTTAGCTGTAGAAAGCAAGCGGAAAAGGAAGAAAAAAAAGAAAGCATAAGCAAAGGAGAAAGAAAGCCAAGTCTTTAAAGTTTTTGCTAACAAAGAACACAAATTTTGTGATGATCGGTAAAAATATCAGTTTATTTGACCAAAGGACTGTTGGGTGTAAGAGAGCAGAGGAGATTCCCTAAAGCTTGGTGCTCTTTCCATGTGGAGGGAAGCTCACCTTCCACATGAAGTGAAGCGACCACGCAGGTCCCCTCTGCCTCACAGGAGTATGCGCCTTTGTCCTCAGCGGACACACGGCTAATGTACAAGCGAGCCACATTCCAGTCCTGCTCCACTACCACCCTTCGGCCATCAGGCTGCAAAGGTTGCCCATCTTTCTTCCACTGAGCCTTGACTGGCCTTGAGAACTGGCAGATGAACTCAGCCGGTTGGTTTTCAACCACCCGAAGGTCCTCCATCTCGCTCACCACTTCAACTGTGGGATCTGAGGTTGGGTCAAGGGGGTCATAGTGTCAGGGCTTGGCCGTGAGATGTAAAAATGTAAGCAGGACATGCCGACTGACAAATGGGCTTTCTAACCCCCAAAAGCATACTGAAGTGTACAGATGTAAAAGCTATTATGTATTTATGGATTGTACAGTACAATGTATTATGTGGCATGGTAATGGATTATAATGTATATTTTAATATCCACAGTAACTTTTGCATTGAACTATGTGAGATTTCAGGGGGTCAAAAAGTCCAACAGCCATGGTTCACAGTAACCATCACAACCAAGGGCTATGGGGTACTGGCAGCTGGCAAGAGAGGAGGAGACGGTGGACAGAAATGCCAAACTCATGGTATGTGTAGGAGAGTTAGAGGTTTTAGTGCGGAGTTGGGATGGGGCACTGGAGGTGAATGAAAGATGAGTATTTGACAGCAGCTGGCCTGCATGGATGGGTGGAGCAGCACTTTACATGTACAACATTTCACTGTTGATTCACTTGCTCTTTACAGTAAAACCTGAATCAAACATCACTGAAGCAAGGCCTATGGTACATTTTTCACTGAAGCCATATCACCAAATAAGAATTACCCATTGTTTACACTACCAGCGGGTGAATACAGTTAGGGCTGCACAATTAGCCTTATAATAACCACGATCATGCTTAGACTTCTGGCATTTTAAGAATCCCTGACTTACAACATATTTAAAAAAATCTATACTCATTTCCTGCATCCCTCTTTTCCCTGTTGTTGCAGGAAAGAACATTTTCACTGCATAATTAAAGCAAACCGCTCACAACTTTCAACATCAGTAAGAGATTAATAACAGATTAATTAGTAGTCATAACACTGAGTAAGTATCATACAGTGTAAATGAGAGTATGGACAAGGTTGGGTTGAAAATGTCATTTATATGACCTAACATCAGGAGGATATTAAAAAAACACAACAGATGTCTGGACCGCAGCATGAAACACAATATCTCAGTGGTCCAGAAGCACCAGCTAACTTCGCCACCAAGAATGCTAATCTCTAGGATAAAGATCAACCAAGCCACCAGGAATTGATGATAAAGACTAGAGAAATAAAGTTAACAGTACAGTTAACAGTGAGTTTCAGCACAGAGGTTCAGTGTACATCAAACACTCCTGTCTGCTTTTTTGGACATGCTTGAATGTGAACAATCTGAAACTACGATCAAAGGATTACTGTTGATACAGAACAACACACTAATTTGTTAATAACAGCAATATTATCATACTGCTAAAAGCCATTTTTCAAAGGTATTGCTGGAATTTTTGCACTTGATTTTTATTAATTAGACAAAGGTGCAGAAGTGGTGGCTGCATAGGGCATTTTTCTTACAGACTTTTGTTTTCAAGAATCAAGCTAACAATGTTCTTACAATTTTGCAATTCTATTCATTTTCTAATAAGTCAACTTTATTTCACATCTCATTTGGATCTTAAGATTTGTGCAACTCTGGTATGATGTAACATCAATGGCACTAACTAAGGTAACACACTGTTGCACAAAATGGGTAAATATTTAAAAATGACTGATCTCAGAAGTAAAAAACATAATCGTGATTATCGTATTATTTCAGCAGCCCAAAATACAGCCCATATTTAAGAAGAGCTGCACTAACGAAAAGTTTCAGGTGGTAGGATGCTACTTCACTATGATAAAACTTTGTTGTGGTGCTGCACCCAGCCGTATGTTTTGAATATACCAAAGCATACAGCATGAATTCTGTTATAATTATTAATAAAGAAATGCAAAACAATGCTGCTCATGCATGATTAAATACATAATGTCAAAATGTTTGCCATTAATCCATAAATGAACTGCAAACTTATTTATGAAACCCAGCAGAAAACAATCATAATTCACGGTATGTTCACTCATAGCCTTTATGAAGAATTGCACCAATGTTGTTGGTAACTGCTAATGATAAAGTAGATAAAAGAAAATTTAACCTCCTGACCCTACTGTTCTATTGATAATTTCATATTGTGTTCACACGATTTTAAATGAAGAATGTAAATTCTGCAGGGTTTATGACAGACTGAGATACTGCTTATCTCAGTCTGCAGTGAAAATCTTTATGATACCTTTGACTAAGAGCTTGGCTGTTGATGTTAAATTGCCAGCTTTGAAGGTGACAGTGCCAGAGTCATCTGTGGCCAGGTTCTTTAAGGTGAGTGTGTGGATGTGGCCCTGGCTCAGCCCTATCTCACTAAAAGGGCTGTTCTCCAGCAAGGTGCCATCCAGCCACCACTGCACCTTGCCAGACGCCCTACCAGACAGCTCGCAGGAGAAAGTTGCCCATTCTCCAACAAAGACGTCAGTGGTCTTAAGACCACAAACAATGAAGACTTCTTTCACTGTTGAGTGAAAAATAAACATATGTATACACTGAGCTTCAAACATACTCATTACCAGCATTATGCCAATTCAGCTGACAAAACAAATGACATCATATCAGACTGAAAATGTACTGTCGAAGACAGACGCAAAACTACTGTAGGGAGGCTACCTTGCACTGCTAAAGAAGCTGTAGTGAGCTGGTCTCCTGCATCACAGGTGTAGTAGCCACTGTCTTCAGGCTCCAGGTTCCGTATACAGAGCTCGTGAATGCACCCTTTCTGCCTCATCTCATACTTCTTACCGGGCTGGAGGACAATGCCTCCTTTCCTCCACTCAACACGAACACCTGGTTTAGACAACTCACAGTGCAGGGTAATATCATTACCCTCTACCGTGTCCTGGTTCTTGAGCTCTTTCTTGAAGAATGCTGGGGCACCTGGTGAGAGTTTAACATGGAAAAGTTTGACATAAGATACTGAGATGGCAAGTTGGTGATCAGATAGCTGAGATGACAAGAGAAACATCCTTGAGGATTTTGGCCAAAAGTTCTGTTGTGACGCCAGACTGGGCGTGTGGTTGAGGGGGTGGATGTTCAAGAATATTTCAGTTGTCCAGATCAATCCTATTTTGGTCCAGTCTCAACAAGAATGAGACTTGTTTGTACAAGTGGCATTGCTCTTTACCTTCCACAGTCAACTTGACATCACACTGTGCATCTCCAGTGTCACAAATGTACGTCCCTGAGTCCTCAGGCATCACGTTGTGGATACGAAGCTGATGGAAGGCAGCATTCTTCCTCAGTTCATACTTGAGACCTGCTTGGATGGCCACGTTGTTTCTGATCCAGGTGACTGTAGCGTTGGGATCAGAGATGGTGCAGGCCAGAGTGACAGTTTCACCCTCTAATGCCAGAGTGTTGTGCGGCTTCTCTAATATTAGCACTGTAAATATGGAAACGAAGCATTTATATGGACCATTTTCTCTTTCACCAGCTATATACATACATACGAGAATGCATGCACTGATTACTATAAGACATTTTACATATTAAATAATCTGATGTTTCAAACAATAAAACCTCTGTAAACTATGATGTAAAATTAACATTAAATTAAGTATTAACAACTATTCTGCTTAAAGGTATACAATGTCCTTTAATAAAGTATTAAGCAGTTATTCTGTTAAGTCTGTCAGCATTGTAATTGCATTTCTTTTAATAACAAATGCTATAAAATGTATGCAATATACGTATATAAGAAAAATAGAAGACAATTTAAAAGTTATGGTGATGATGAAGCTGGCGCCAGTAGATTTCCATAAAAAAAAAAGCTTGGCTTTGGATGGAGATGGATACGGTAAGTAAGAATCTCTAGTGATTATGTCATCTCCTTTACCTTTGGGTTTCTCCTCCACCAGAAGACAGGCCACACTCTTCTCCTCTCCTACTACGAAAGCAACATCCCCTGATTCATCTGAGGTAACCATCTTCAGGGCTAAACGGTGCACTTTGCCCTGGCTGCTCATTTGATTCAGATCATTATTTTGAAGAAGGTTGTCTCCCAGCCACCATTCCCCGCTGGTGACACCCGAGTGCGACAGCTCGACCTCAAAGACTGCATCCTGCCCAGTGGTCACAGTAATATCGCAGAGTTCTCTGATGATGCGCACATGCTCTGAGAGTAAAAGGCATGATGGGAGGTCATACATCAGATCTCAGCAGAGCTTCCAGATTCAATCATTCTGAGGGTCTATCCATCACCAGAAATCTACGGTAATTTCAATCCATACTTAATAGTTAATTTTCAGGTTTGATCTCAGAAGCATGTGTGTTGTGACATATGCTACTCTGATAACAAGTGATTTCAATAGCTCGAGGTTAATATATCAATTAAATAATGACACTTAATGTGAAGAATTAAGAGTTACACATGCTGACTCCCATCACAAAACAGACAAATACCAATTAATTTGTCTGAAGTCCGGTAATGAGCAAATGTCAGCCCAATTAAGACATCGCACTCACAACTCTATCACTGTGAAATACAAAAGAATTCGATAGCTTAGTAGGAAACATAATTTGATTCAATCCACGATAATAGGATGGATGAACAAAAGAAGAACTCCAGGGAGGACGAAGACAAGTGGAGACAAGAGATACACATTAGCTGAAGATGTGCTCTGTTACCTTTTACAGTCAGTGTAGCAGCGCTTTTCTTGTCTCCTGTATCACAGGTATACTCTCCACTGTCCTCCATGGCCAGCTTGTGTATAACCAGAATGTGTGTGGTAGCTCTGTGCTCCATGGTGTACTTCTTCCCATGGGTGAGGACTGTTGATCCCTTCCGCCAGGTCACCTTGCAATCAGGGCTGGATGTCTCGCAGGACAGGGAGGCTTCACCTCCTTCACGGGCCTCTTGACTTTCCAGCTCCTTCTTGAATAATACAGGTGCAGCTGCCAGAGAGACCAATAGGATTAATGATTTAAAAAGTTTCAGATGTGAACATGGCTACCACAAAACACACTGCAATCAATTATTTATACTCACAATTCCACAGTTACACACCATCAAGCCGCTTAAAACAGAACATGAAACCGCTATTAAGACATTTATTCATCTAAACACTGCCCACTTGAAAGCTTGAGGAAAAACACTGAAAGACTGAATAAAAAAATTTAAAAAAACAAAACTCAGCAATCACAAAAATTCTGTCTTTTCTCCTTGGAAAAATTACCTTGATAATAAATACAACGGAATGTGAAAAATGAATAAATAGTTGAGGTGTAAATATTGTATTTGCTCATCTTTGAGCACCATTAAAAGGATTAATACACAAATACACAATTCAAACCCTTTATTAGACAGAAGGCAGTACACAGAATGACTGGACTAAAGGTGAGGGAAAAGGGGGAAGACATGCAACAACGGCTTCAGCACGAGTCATTCAGGAATGTTGTGACAAAAGTAAATGGTCAGTGTATCAGAAAAAATAACAGTAATGACAATGCAAAGTGCTGAAAATTTGCTGTAAAAAAGAACACATAGAAGGATATTGATCAACATGACCAATATGCCATTTTATCACAAAGTGAAAAAGTAAGAGACGGTTTTGTTTAAAAAAAATAAAACATGAAAGTCTATATACTGCACAAATATGGCAGAATATGCAATAAACTGCATATTTTCTTCAAATGGACAAGGATGAAGATGGACAACAAGTCAGTGTAAGTGAAAAGTAAGTCACAAGAAAAAGGGAGTTCCATGAAATCACAAGAATTAATGCTTTGTGTTTTTGACCAAAAATAATTACAAGACAAAAGGGTGTCCCACAACGAAGATGGCAAAGAACAAATCAACAGAAGATCAAAAGGTTATTGTAGAAGGTAAATGGCAAACTGAATCCACTCACGGTTCAAAAAATAAAATATTTACTATTTCCCTTACCTCTCACTGTCAGAGAAGCAGTAGACGTGTGGCTTCCCACAGTAAAAGTGACTGTTCCTGAGTCAGCTGCAGTGACACCTCTGAGCGTGAGACTATGTACCCGTCCCTCGTTCTTGATCAGGTTCATTTCATTATTCTGTAATGGGACATCTTGGAGTTTCCACTGAGCCAGAGGTGTCTCCTCATGAGAAACCAGGCACTCAAAGCGGACATCTTCACCATCATATACAACGCAGCTCTCCAGGAATTTCAGTATCGTAACCTCGACTTCTGTTTGACAAATAGATATTGTGAAGTTCAAGTTGAGCAGTTTTAGATCATTTGAAAAGATTTATATATGCTGAGCTGTTATTATGACCAAGTGAAGAAAACCAGAATACAGTGGGTTATTGTTTGTGAAGACGGAAAAGAGACAAGCACAAAAGATGAGATCAGTGATCAAGCCCAACAGAAAAGTGTAAATGTGAAAAATCGAAGTGTAAAGCAGGACACACGTGATGAAGAACAAAACTTCAACATTTAAACAGTGTTTTTAGATGTAACGTTGATGCACTTCATGCTCAAGCATTTCTTTCTGAGAAGGTGGTCAATAAGACAAGGTGAGGTAGGCCACAAAGAAGGATGGGACACCAGTAGGTGCATGAAATGAACAACCTTAAATAGAGAAATCCTACCCTGCACAGTGAGGACAGCTGAAGTCTTGTGGCTGCCTGTATCACAGGAGTATTCTCCGGAGTCAGTTCCCTGCAGTTTATAGATGACAAGCTCGACTATAGTCCCTTCCTGTTTCAGGTGATACTTGCTGCTGGACGTCAGCACCCTGTCACCATTCCTCCAGAGCACATTTGCTCCCGGCTTTGTGGTCTCACAGAGAAGACTAGCACAGTCTCCTGCCTGCCTTTCAAGGTTCTGCAGGTGGGTTTTGAAAAGGACTGGCTTGGCTGTGGGAAATCACAGAATTGAGGAGAAAAGTTGAGAAGAGAGGACTATAAATTTCGTCCAAGCTTTATAAAACTAATGCATATGTGGGAGCACATATACATTACAGTGAGAGGCAGAGGGAAGTCATGGTGCATTTTTAAGTGTCTAGTTTTGAATCTTAACCCTAAAATCAAGTCACAAGTCGTATCAGTATTCCAACTACAAACAACAGGTTGCGGTGAGCCTACCCTTCACAGCCACTTGTGCAGTGCTTAGGTGGTCACCAGTGTCACATGTGTAACTCCCAGAATCCTCTGGTTCTACGTCATGGATTACTAAAGTAGCCAAGTGTCCTGTTTGTCTGATCTCATACTTGGCACAAGGACAAAGACCAAGTTGTTCTTTCTTCCACTCCAAAGGAACACCAGGTTTAGAAAGCTCACAGTGTAATGTAACACTGTCCCCCTCATCAGCTGCTTGGCTTTCCAGCTCTCTTGTGAAAACAACTGGGAGAGCTGATGAACAAAGAGAAATAACGTAGTAACTATGAAGTAAGGAATCAAAAAGATGGTGAGATAAAGAGAAATGAAGAATGAAATGAAAGACTTGATGAAAGAAGGCAACATGGGACAGATGGTCTTCATCCTACCATTTACTACAAGAGACGCTGAGCTTATTGTGTCCTCTGAAGAGCATGAGTAGCTTCCCGTGTCTCCACGTCTCAAATCAAGGATCTGTAGCTCATAGCTGAGTCCTGTTTGCTTCATCTGGTACTTTTCTCCACAACTTAGGACTTCAGTTCCTTTCTTCCACTCTACATGAAGTCCAGGTTTAGAAAGCTCACAGTGCAGAGTGACACTGCCTCCTTCTTCTGCTACTTGGCTCTCCAGATGTTGAATGAATACGACTGGAAGAACTGGGGATTGAATAGATCAAATAAGGTATTGATATGTGTTGTTGTAAGCCACAGGCTTTCAGAATTGGTACCAGATGGAGATTACAGTTGGCTGTGTAAAAATGTTAATTGGTAACTCACCTGTATGACTTTAGAGTTTTTTGCTCAATTAAAAATTAATGTATGGTTGCTTTAATATAGACACACATACACTAAATAAATGAAAATACAGCAAATCTGACAATGAAGAAGTGAAAAACATCCAATCAGGCTGAAAACACAGCATACAAGAATCCAAACTGAAAACACAGCATTAGAAAAGGAATAAACACTGACAAGTGCCACAAAAAATCCACACTAATAAACAAACTGTAGTAGTAGTACATGAATAATAATGGAATTCAAATGAATAAAACCACAAAGGATTTTGCTCAACTGATAGTTACATCAAAAATACCAAAAGTATTCTGAATAATTAATTAACTGCCAGTATGCAACTTCCAGTTCATCAGTCATCAAGAACAAATGAATCAGACGCATGAGAAAATCCTGAAGCTACAGGCAATTCTATGCTGTCACACCCTATGCTTTAGCAAAAGACAAACGTGAGAAACAGAGCCTGTACAAACTGTCCTCTTCCAATTTTTCTGTAACACCAGCACATACCTTCAGCTTTCATTCTGGGTTCCTCCTTCTCAGCTTCAACTTTACAGGTCACTGCAGATATCGCTGACATCTCTACAGCAACTGCATTTATTCATAGACACAAGTGTAGGTTTTAATTCAACTATATAGACTAGAACTTGAACGCTGCAACAAATCAAAGGCAAAATGCCACAAGTCTTTGAAAGTCACAATATCCAAGGAAACACAGCACCATTTTCACTTGATTTCAGTTGTTTTGATGAAAAGTGACACGTAAAAGTGCTTTCATATTTCAGATGATATTCATGCAATGTGTGGGAAAGAACTTTCTTTAAAAACACACAGACAGTGCCATGACCAGAAGCTTTATCTTCTTCTTTGAGAAAGGCAAATAACATCACAAAATGGGAGGATTGTCCATTGATTTAGCGTTAAAAATGCATTTAAGTTTATATAAAACAATAAACAACAAAAGTCACACAGACAAGGAACAGCCAAACACGTATCGAGACACATCATAAAACCTAAGGAACAGCATCCGAGCCAGAACACCTGCATTGTGTCACACAAAGACTAACAGGAATGTGGTATGTGCCTATCAAAACAGAGAAGCAGCCAAGCATTTCAGAAGACTGTCAAACACAGGCCTAAACTGTTCCAATGTAAGGACATCAATAAACCCAGACACAGAAAATCTTTACAGCGAGCAACATTCAGTCAGGCTGAACACACATCAAACAAAAATCCAAATTGAAAACACATTAGTAACAGAAACAAACTTTTGCACAGGTGTCACAAAAAGTCTACCTTGTCCTTTCACTTTGCTATCCAGCTCTATAGGCTCTGGCATCAGGATGACTTCAGAACCAGCAGGCTGCTTTATTTCTGCAGGTGCAACTGATTGATACAGAGCATAAACATCCACTCTGATGAACAAAGTGCAGAACTAATACAGAGGGGTGTACGACCAACAAAGATCAATGGGTTAGCAAGTCATGTTGAGCCTAAAGCCAGAGTTGTCAATGTCACAAAGGAGGCTCTCGATTAACCTTCTAGATCCTCATTACAACCTATGCTGCACAGCTAACCTGTTTTACAACATGTTTTGTTCTGAGTTAATACAGCCACAGAACAAAGTTGTTCAGTTACAGTCGGTGCAAACTGTAACCCTAACCCTACGCATCACATTAGCATGAATTAATGTATTTAGTTAGTGACACAGAAATGCATAAATATGTTTTTATGCTTGGTCCTGATTTGCTGCCATGTTAATTTTACACTGCTGGAATTGATACAACAATGACTAGAAAGTCATTTGTAGTCACTGATATCCACTGTAAAGATAGCCATTATCTTTGCATAGGGTTTGGTATTTTTTTGAAGCCCACTATGGCAAAGAAAGCCTGGCTATGACTAAATTGTTTTTGGAGTACTTCTCTCCAGAAAGTACTGCAGTTTCAGATGAAAAAAGAAAGGAACTGCCAGTGTGCAACTTCCAACTCATCAGTCTTAAATAAACAAATAAATCATACTGATGTCAAAACATTAACACACAGGACATTGTGTTTAACAAATGCTATTGCAATGTGAGCTTTTGCCAAAGTAAAATATGGAAATCCTAGAATACAAACAGAACCTGTACAAACACCAGCACATACCTTCAACTTTCGTTTTGGATTCCTGCTTGTCAGCTGCAACTTTGGAGGTCACTGCTGATGCTGCTGACATCTCTACGGAAACTTCATGTATTCATAGATACAAGTGTAGGTTTGAATTCAATTTACATCAACCAAAACCTGAACTTGACCAACAGACTGAACACTGCAGCAAATCAAATCAAAAAACACTATGCCACAATGTCCGAGAAACCACAGCACCATCTTCACTGGATTACTATTGATTCCATTGAGAGCTCCAGTGTAAAAGCTCTTCATTTCAATTTTCCAGACAATAGACATTATGCAATATCATGCATTGTGTGGGAAGAGCAGCTCCTTAAAAGTGTACAGACTTTAACTTGACCACAAGCTCTTTCCTAACACAACTGGTAAACAGCATCACCACATGGAAAGATGGCACCCACAGATCTATCAAGCACAAATTTCACTGAATAGTGAGCTCTTGGATAAGCATATTACTCATCTTTATCTCCCACATTATTGAAAATTACTTGGATCATAACGCCACTAATTATAATCAATGAACTATAAATTGATCTTAAAATTAATTTCACATTACATGATTACTGTTCAACACAGTACTTGTGACAAAATTCAACTGACAAGGGAACATCACACAAGAGAGTTCACAAGAAAACACAAGCCACTTTTGCTATACATTCCAGCCATTCCCCTTGCAACATACTGCTGAACAGATGCAAAAGCAAAACTGAACTGCAACCTCCCAACATGTTTTCCAGTGATGCCATCATATTAAGTGTTGTTCCACAAGACTGAAATTACATGAAGAGCATTGACAGATGTCACAGTATTCAACAAAAGCCATGCAAACACGTGTCTCATTACCTTCACCTTCTACTTTACGCTCTCTTGCACCTTTCTCGGCCTCTTGTCTGAGTAGCTGGTGTTTAGGAGTTTGTCCAGTAGTGGGCAGTGTCACAGCTACAACGATCGAACACAGCATTACATTTCATAGAAAAGCACCAGTTACATGTTAATACCCAAGTCTCGTCAAAACAAAAACACAGCAGATAGGAAAGAAGAGGCCTGATACCAACATTTAGCCTCCATGCGACAGCATAACCGAAAATTCACAGATATTGAGAATGAAATAATTGTTTTTCCGCAACAGTATCAACATGCAACAAAAATGTGACATTTAATGAGTGAGTAAAATCACCACATTTGCCAGAAAATGAGCAGGTAAAGCCAAAAACAGATAGCTAGACCACACACGTGTGTAGCCTGAAAGCAACCAGACACCATATAAGGCAATTTATGACCCATTTAGTTTTCATTTGACAACACCGATCAGCAGTCAAGCACATACTGACAATGTTTCAATAGCTTCAAGTGATTTAACGAAGAGTTGCTTTGCACACACTGATTAAATACAAATGTGCATTACAAATAAACAAGCAAAGCTGAGAATCTCCGAAGAAAATCACCTTCTACTAGCTCATTTATCTCTTGCTTCTTGTCCTTGTCTTTAGCATTTGTGGGTGGAAATTCAGGCATCTGGCCTGAAATGCAATTATGATATGGATCTAGAAATACTGTATAGGTTAAACTGGCAGCGAAGTGAGGCACTGCCAAACCTATTTCAGGCAAACCTCCAGTCAGTGCACATGAAACAATGGACATGGAAACTCCAGCCAACAACAGTTATCATTCTTAAACCATTAGCACAACTGGCAGAAATACAGACAGACATGCCTAAAAAATCCAACTTTAAGACAGCAAAGTGCACAAAATGGCGGACTAAAACATTTTTGGTAAACTACTAAAGAAAAGTTAAGAGTAAATTCAGCAAATCTTATAGAATGCAAGGTACAACCCAATGTAAGCAAAGACTGTGCATGGTAACACAAATGACATTATCAAGATGGACAGATCACAAACAGCTGGAAGTCAAGCTAGCATGTCGCCTTCCTCCCTTCATACCTTCTATTTTTCTTTGGTCTCCTGCCTCTTAGATTCCAGTTTAGCAGCTGATGGAGCTGACAGTTTCAAAGCTGAGAGGAAATAATGCAAATTCAGTCTGCTGTAGCATAATGGACCATTTAGCTTACAACATCAAACGAAAACTAAATATCACCTGAAAAAATCCAGAAAGATGAAACACCACAACACGTTCCTCGTAACTCCAATACAACATTAAAAAGCACTAGCTGGCTTTTCAGATTAAATGCGGTAGGCAAAACAAGTTTACAGACCAGCATACATACGGTTCCCATGCATAACACTACCAACAATAAACACAAGACACACGAAAAACAACAAGTAAGGTCTGATATGATGAAAGAAGTGATGTGAAATCTCAAATAAAAGAAACAAAACGTCAAAATTCCAACTGTCACATCACAGAGCACACTGCAGACAAAGCGATCCAAACCAAGACATTCAACCTGTTGATTCACAACAAAGTGAAGAAAATTTTGACATAAAACACTCACAAGAATGCTGACATTAGCCAGCAAACAGACACAAAACAAGAAAAAAAACAAAGTGACAGCGAGCAACACTTCACAGAAAAAGCAGCACGACATTACAAGTGCTTCAGTCAAAAATAAATCTGTACAATATAGTTTTATACAATTCATGATACAAGTTTCATACAATTATTCTTCCAATTAAATCAACTGCACATAATGTCTAAGTAAAAAAAAGTGACGTAGTGACAATAAAAAATTTAAAAGCTGCAACACAATATGTGAGAGACACAGAACAACAAAGTCAAATAATAGTATTTCTAAATAATATACTGAACGGGTTCAAATCACAGATCCCCCTACCCTTGATCTTGACGCTGGCTGTGGTCTTCTGGTCTCCACAAACACAGCTGTAGTCTCCACTGTCTTCTGGCACCACATGGTTGATCACCAGCTCATTCACAGAGGCCTTCTGCTTCATCTGGTACTTCTCTCCAGACTTCAGGACCTGTGTTCCCTTCTTCCACTCCACTGGGACTCCAGGCTTAGAGAGCTCACAGCACAGAGTGACACTGTTTCCCTCCTCAGCCTCCTGGCTCTCCAACTTCTGCTTGAAGGTCACTGGTTGGGCTGAGCATGTATTAGTTGGTTAGCAGTCAGTGGCATGCCACAGCATAAAATATGAAAGTACATTTATAAAGCAAACACACAATAACAAACACAGAGCAACTGCAATCCCTGTACCTGACTAGGGAAATTGCTCTAACCCATTTTGTAAAAAATGCTATGCTAAATGACTTTCTGAATGTCCTCCTCCTACCCTTGATCTTGAGGCTGGCTGTGGTCTTCTGGTCTCCACACACACAGCTGTAGTTTCCACTGTCTTCTGGCACCACCTTGTTGATCACCAGCTCATTCACAGAGGCCTTCTGCTTCATCTGGTACTTCTCTCCTGATTTCAGGACCTGTGTTCCCTTCTTCCACTCCACTGGGACTCCAGGCTTAGAGAGCTCACAGCACAGAGTAACACTGTTTCCCTCCTCAGCCTCCTGGCTCTCCAACTTCTGCTTGAAGGTCACTGGTTGGGCTGAGCATTTATTAGTTGGTTAGCAGTCAGTAGCATGCCATGGCATAAAATACATAAAAATATTTACATACAAAAGGTACAACAACAAGAAAACACACAACAGACAAAAACTGATGGTTTGCAACTCTAATAAGATATGGACTCCATAAAAAATGTGTCCAAACATGCACATATGAAAAATTCCTTCATACAAGTTTTGAAAAACATTACAGGGACCAAATCTTTGAAAATCCTCCTCCTACCCTTGATCTTGACGCTGGCTGTAGTCTTCTGGTCTCCACACACACAGTTGTAGTCTCCACTGTCTTCTGGCAGCACCTTGTTGATCACCAGTTCGTTCACAGAGGCCTTCTGCTTCATCTGGTACTTCTCTCCAGATTTCAGGACCTGTGTTCCCTTCTTCCACTCCACTGGGACTCCAGGCTTAGAGAGCTCACAGCACAGAGTGATGCTGTTTCCCTCCTCAGCCTCCTGACTCTCCAACTTTTGCTTGAAGGTCACTGGTTGGGCTGAGCATTTATTAGTTGGTTAGTAACCAGTGGGAAGCGATGCAATAAGATGTAGAAATATACATAAAAAACAAACTCAACATAACAAACACTGGAAAAACTGCAAACTGCAATAACATGCAGACTCTTCAATAATCACATTTGAAAAGTTGCTCCAAACTATTCTCTAAATACAAAACACTGACTGACTCCTTTCAAATCACAGATCCTCCTACCCTTGATCTTGACGCTGGCTGTGGTCTTCTGGTCTGCACAAACACAGCTGTAGTCTCCACTGTCTTCTGGCACCACATGGTTGATCACCAGTTCATTCACAGAGGCCTTCTGCTTCATCTGGTACTTCTCTCCAGACTTCAGGACCTGTGTTCCCTTCTTCCACTCCACTGGGACTCCAGGCTTAGAGAGCTCACAGCACAGAGTAACGCTGTTTCCCTCCTCAGCCTCCTGACTCTCCAACTTCTGCTTGAAGGTCACTGGTTGGGCTGAGCATTTATGAGTGAATTAGCAGTCAGTAGCATGCCACGGCACAAAATACACACAAAAAAAATTGTAGATACAAAGGGTACAACAACAACAACAACAACAACAACACAGAAGACAACAGACAAAAACGGATGGTTTGCAACCGTGATAAGATATGGACTCCATAAAGAAATGTGTCCAAACATGCACGTAAAAAAACTGCTCCATACACTTTTTGAAAAATATTACATACACCAAATCTTTGAAAATCCTCCTCCTACCCTTGATCTTGACGCTGGCTGTGGTCTTCTGGTCTCCACACACACAGCTGTAGTCTCCACTGTCTTCTGGCACCACATGGTTGATCACCAGCTCATTCACAGAGGCCTTCTGCTTCATCTGGTACTTCTCTCCAGACTTCAGGACCTGTGTTCCCTTCTTCCACTCCACTGGGACTCCAGGCTTAGAGAGCTCACAGCACAGAGTGATGCTGTTTCCCTCCTCAGCCTCCTGGCTCTCCAACTTCTGCTTGAAGGTCACTGGTTGGGCTGAGCATGTATTAGTTGGTTAGCAGTCAGTGGCATGCCACAGCATAAAACATGAAAGTACATTTAAAAAGCAAACACACAATAACAAACACAGAGCAACTGCAATCCCTGTACCTGACTAGGGAAATTGCTCTAACCCATTTTGTAAAAAATGCTATGCTAAATGACTTTCTGAATGTCCTCCTCCTACCCTTGATCTTGAGGCTGGCTGTGGTCTTCTGGTCTCCACACACACAGCTGTAGTTTCCACTGTCTTCTGGCACCACCTTGTTGATCACCAGTTCATTCACAGAGGCCTTCTGCTTCATCTGGTACTTCTCTCCTGATTTCAGGACCTGTGTTCCCTTCTTCCACTCCACTGGGACTCCAGGTTTAGAGAGCTCACAGCACAGAGTGACACTGTTTCCCTCCTCAGCCTCCTGGCTCTCCAACTTCTGCTTGAAGGTCACTGGTTGGGCTGAGCATTTATTAGTTGGTTAGCAGTCAGTAGCATGCCATGACATAAAATACATAAAAATATTTACATACAAAAGGTACAACAACAAGAAAACACACAACAGACAAAAACTGATGGTTTGCAACTCTAATAAGATATGGACTCCATAAAAAATGTGTCCAAACATGCACATATGAAAAATTCCTTCATACAAGTTTTGAAAAACATTACAGGGACCAAATCTTTGAAAATCCTCCTCCTACCCTTGATCTTGATGCTGGCTGTAGTCTTCTGGTCTCCACACACACAGTTGTAGTCTCCACTGTCTTCTGGCAGCACCTTGTTGATCACCAGTTCGTTCACAGAGGCCTTCTGCTTCATCTGGTACTTCTCTCCAGATTTCAGGACCTGTGTTCCCTTCTTCCACTCCACTGGGACTCCAGGTTTAGAGAGCTCACAGCACAGAGTAACACTGTTTCCCTCCTCAGCCTCCTGACTCTCCAACGATTGTTTGAAGGTCACTGGCAAAGCTGTACAAGCAAGTCTTCATTATTTTAGGTGAAATAAATAGTCTAAGAAAGGTTTTAACTGAATATGACATCAAGTTTTCTAAAACTTCGTTAAAATAGACATCGTGGCCCCATACCATTAACTTTCAAGGTTGCAGATGTCTTCTGGTCTCCACACACACACGAGTACTCTCCATTATCTTCAACCTTCAAATGTAGAATCTGAAGTTCACAAATGGTCTCCTTCTGCTTCATGTCATACTTCTCTCCTGGTTTGAGAACTTCAGAGCCTTTCTTCCACTGAATGTTGGCTCCAGGTTTTGACAACTCACAGCGAAGCATCACTGTCTCCCCTTCCATTTTCTCCTGGTTTTTGAGCTTCTCATTAAAACTGGCGGGCAGAGCTAAAATAAAATGAACAATGACTTGATTATATGAAACCTGGTGTCAGATTTCGTTTGGTTGGGAAGAAAGATGGAAAATGATAAAGATGAGGATGATGGGTAAGTTGAGATGCTTCAAGTTGTCCAACATTATCCTTTAAAACATAAATACAATTTCACGGCTGGGCTGATGCTCCTTTTGATGAAAGTTAGCAATGCACTTATCTCAAAGGAAAATCTAATGTCTCTTATTGTGCTGCAGAATGAAGTTTTTCCTTCAGTGAGAATGCATTGAGGTACAAGTCACTTTAAAGCACTAACACATGCTGATGGTCACCACTCACAGTTTGTAGATATGCAATCAATCTCCAAATCACACACAAGACGAGAATGGGACTGGCAGTGAACCCAAAAGCAAAGTTTGCCCTTCCGTGGCACACACGGCAACTAACTGAGGACAAATTGCTATTTTCAAAGTTAATAAAGATTTAGTAATAACTGTTCTAATGTACAGCTTTTTCATAAAAATCTACACTATAATTGCATGTGCCCGGGATATATCAATGAGGTGGCAACAAGTGGTGCGCATACATTCTGATGATGCCTGTCTCTGGGGCTCAGGTCAGAAAATGGACACCTTTGGGGGCCTCAGGATAACTGAGGGGGCTTGGCTTCAGAGGAGTGTGCTCTGTGGATCACTATGCATTTGGCAGATCAGGAGGACTGACACAGCAAACAAAAGCAGATTCTCTTTCAAAACGAAAAACATTGTATGGTTGTTCCAAAGGCTGTTTTTTAAAGCAAAACCAAACCACTGTATGACCTCTGTGAACATGGCATTCTCAAAGTACAGCATGGACAAACTCAAGCAAGCACAAATAAATACAGGTCAGCTCCAAATGTTGACAGCATTCAATATTTACTAAATCACAACAGAAAGGATAAATAAATAGCACATGCTAAATAACAATTACACAGCAGTAATCACCTTCCACACAAGTGCCTCATTCAATCTTCCAACACAAACACCTGACATGCAGTATTCCACTTATGCATGAAGCAGAACTTATAAAGATAATCATCTGCGCAAGACAAATAACTTACCACAAATCTATGTACATGATTAGGTTCTCACCTTTAACAGTCACCTTGGCCATGCTCTTGGCGGTGCCCACATCACAAGTGTAGATATCAGTATCTTTCTCCTCCAGCTGTTTGATGATCAGAGTCAAGACCCCCTCCTTCTGGGACATCAAATATCGACCTCCAGCCTTGAGCTCTGTGTGACCTTTAAGCCATATCACCGTGGATGGGGTTTGTGCCGTCTCACATTGCAAGGTCACAGAGCCATTCTCATCTGCTTGGCTGTCCTTTAACGCTTTAGTGAATTTATGGATTGGATCTGTGAAAGGAAAACAAAAATGTTACAATTTTATGATCGGTGTGAAACTGTATGATTGAGCTATTCGTTTAAAAAAAAAAAGATGATTTCATAACTCACTGTATAACACAACCATTCAAAAGTTTGGGGTCACTTAGAAATGTCTGTATCTTAGAAAGAAAAGCTTTTTTTTTCAATGACGATAACATTAAATGAAACAGAAATACAGTCTAGACATTGATAATGTGGTAAATGACTATTCTAGCTGTAAACAACTGGGTTTTAATGCAATATCTACATACAGGCCCATTTCCAGCAACCATCACTCCTGTGTTCTAATGCTACATTGTGTTAGCTAATGGTGTTGAAAGGCTAATTGATGATTAGAAAATAAAAACGTGACTTTTTGTGGAAAACATGAAATTACCTGGGTGACCCAAACTTTTGAATGACAGTGTATATATTTAGTTAAGATATTGGTCAGATTTTTATAACAATGCGTGCTTTCACAGTAAAATCTCCTAAATGTTTGCACACTGTAAAAGAGAAAAAGTCCAGTGAGATAGAAGTAAATTTGGGCTTTTCAGTCCCACCTTTGACTTCCAGCCTGGCTCTGGTGGTTGCACCTCCAACAACTTCACAACTGTACTCTCCAGAGTCTTGCGTAGACACACTGTGGATGGTCAGCTTTATGACCTTATCCTGTTGGTTGATGTCATACTTCTGACTCTTTTTGATGGCTTTGCCTTCCTTGGCCCATTTCACAGTAGAACTAGCATGTATCACCTCACAGGTAAACACAGCGTCTTCCCCTTGAATGGCACAAATATTCTGTAGGCCTTTTGATACAGATGACGCTTTGCCTGCAACAAAAGATGGTAAAAATGTGCATTTTAACACTGTAATCTTTGTCAGGGTCTCTTAAAAGTGAATAAGTATGTAGCTTACCTTCAACTGTTAATGTTGTTTTGGAGCTGAGGTCTTTAAGGTTGAAGACCACCTCACCACCGTCTGCAGGGGTGACATCTTGAATAGTCAGCATGTACTTGCGTCCTTTACTGGAGATCTTAAAGCGGCCTCCATTGGCAATAGTTCGACCATTAACAGTCCAGGAGCACTCATCTGTGCTTTCACGAGACAGGATGCACTCAAAGCTGCATGTCTCTCCTTCATTCACCTCAGCTGACTTCAGCCATTTTGTGATTCCAATGCCAATTTCTAGAGTAGAAACCATAAGGGCATTTTTAACTGTATATCTCAACAGCTGTGTTGAACAATATTGTATGTATAAATTAGTTAAAAAAATACCTACCTCTTATGGTGACTTTTGATTTAGAAACCTCAGTGCCAAGATCACAACTGTACTCTCCAGCATCTTCTTTGGTGACATCCTTGATGATCAGTCCCAAAGACTTGCCTGTGTGAAGGAGCTCATACTTTGGTCCTGCTTTTAAGACTTTACCTTCTTTTCTCCATGTGGGGGAGACCCTTGGCTTTGATGCCTCACATGCCAGGGTTACCATGCCTTTTTCTTCTCCAATGACATCATCTAGAGACTTCAGGAAAACAGCACGCTTTTCTGCAGGAAGATCGATAAAACAGATAATGATTAAGGCCTATATTATAATCTCATTTTTAGAATTAACTAGTGTCAGTCCTGTTGATACCATTTATATTCCCTTAAAAATCTAATTTTTTCTAGGTTTTGTTGTTTAATTAATTTCTGAAATGTGAAGTAACTGTGCAACTTCCCTTCATCAAGCTGAGAGAGAAGTATTTTAAGTGTACTTGTTAAAGTAGTGAATAGGAGTTCTTACCTTTAACCCTAAGTGTGACGGACTCTTTCAGCTTGCGGATTTGGAAGGTAATAGTTCCTCCATCCTGGGGTGCCAAGTTCTTCAGAGTGAGCTTGTGAACCTTCCCATCATGAGCGATGGTGTTGACCTCATTAGTAAAGAGCACTTTGTCATTCAGAAGCCACTGCACCTCTTCATCTGCATAGTTAATCTCACAGGTGAACACTGCATCACTGTCTTCATCAACTTCTGTGTCAGCCAAGTGCTTGGTGATCTTAATTTCACGTGCTTGGCAGAAAAAATGTAAAAGTAGTTAGCTTGTGGGCCAGTCAAATACATTTATAAAACAGCTGATTTGTGTGATAGTTTATGCATACATCATTGCTGTGTTGTCTGCAGTATTCAAAAAAGCACTTTACCTTCAACATGAAGTGTGCCTTTGGTCTCAGCCGGTCCAGACTGACAGCGGTACTCTCCAGTGTCTTCCACAGTCAACTTATGAATAGTGAGTTGTGCCCTTGTAGCATCTTGCTTAATATTATACTTATCTGATGCTGCCAGAGGTACCGCACCCTTGAACCAGTTAACCCCTTTGGGTGAGGCAGAGAATTTGCAGGTGAGTATGGCTGAGCTTTTCTCTTTCGCCTTCACATCTTTGATGGGCTCTGCAATCTCAAGCGGACGCTCTGAAATTGAGAATAGAAAGTGATTAGACTCAACTGGATTGTGCCGGAAATATCTCTCTTTAACAGTGCAACTCTTCAAGACATTTACCTTTGACTGTGAGCTGAGCTAAAGATTTGCTCTTCCCAGCAGTAAACTGCACAGGTCCTGTCATCGATGCTTTGGTCTTTTTGAAGGTGAGACGCTGCATAGTGCCTTCTTTTTCCATCTCAACATCAGCACCCTCCTGCACAGCAACTCCATTCAAAGTCCACACAGGAGGTTTCACTAATTCCATGCTGATTTCAACTTCAAAAACAGCTGCAAAGGGTTCTGTGACTTCTACCGAACTAAGTTCTCGTACAATGCTGATGGACTGCTCTGAAGGGATCATGAAAAGAGAACATTTTAGCTGCAAGTCAAAGATAAGAATCCATAAATTAAAAATAATCTTGATTCATAATAAAGGATCACAGCAAAGCCAACTGCAAATCTCATTCTTTACATTACTGCCAAAAATTAAGATACAGTGAAAACTTGAGGCTGATAGTGATATTTGGGAATTTAAAGTTCCTCTATGGTAACTGATTAACCTCCTTGATACTAATTTCCATGTATAAAAATGACATAATTAGATTTATTTCCCCATGAGAATACTCTCTTCATGCCATAAAATAGCTTAATGTAACTGCTGATTTACTGGTATAGCTCTACAGACTGTACAGTTAATGGGCGATAAAATACACAATCATCTGTACTTTTTTAGCAGGGTCTAAATATTAAAGGAAAAACAATCTAAATATGATACGACAGTTTAATATTAGGACTTCATATATGATTACTTTTAAAGATTGCCCACATATCCACATGTTTCCTTCGAACCCGCCGTGTCTTTAAACCAAAGTATGAAGTGTATTTAGGGATTCAGGGAATTCTTTTAAGAGCTACAGCTAAACCAAGGAATTTATCTTTAATACTGTCCACAGTACTATCAGTACTGTCAGTGCTGTGTTGGAATTTAAACAACTTACTCAGCAACAAGCAAAACCAACACATTATTTAAGTTACAGAGATAAACATGACACTTACTATACATCCAATGCAACTCCAAAGACAATTAAAATCCTCTACACACTTCTCACATTTGTGGTAAACTCACAAAGGTGTTTTCTGTAATAACCACATAATAATTTCCACCAAACATCACCCTGAACAAAAGCCTGATCAACCAAAAAAAGGAAAATACCTGCATTGGTTACTTTACCTGCGGTAGCAACAATGGTTTGCTAATTAGTTTTTTTGCACAGATAATTTGAAAAACTGAGCTCTATGTTAATTATTTAGTAGGTTGGGCTTGTTATAACTAGATGCAACATAAAGTCTCCATATTTCCTATTAGTACAATATTTCAGAGATAAACAGACAGACAGGTACCTCATTGACTTTGAGTCTGATGGCTTGTTTTGTTGATGTATTTACACCCTCACCCTCACCCTCACCCTAAAAGCTTAGAGTCAACCTCTGTCATCATCCATTGTGTTACCTTCCACAAGCAGTTTACAGGATGTCTTGTCATCAGTGGCGTCACACGTATAGGTGTCTTCATCCCTATCGTCCACATCGTTGATGGTGAGCTTTCGGTACACATCTTCACTTTTGATCTCGTACTTTTTGCTGGGTTTGATCTCTGTCTTGTTCTTGTACCACCTGACCTTTGCACTGGCCCGCGACACTTGGCATTCGAGATGACCACGATGCTTATACATCGCTATCTTATCCCTGAGTCTCTTCACAAACTTGACAGGCAGCTCTACAGCAACAATAAGACTGCATCAATGAAAACTATCATATGTGCCACAAAGGAGCATTAAATGCTACTACTGCAAAGGCTTTGCCAAAGCCAGTATCTCGGCACAATATGGCACAGGCAATGGCCAAAGCTCAACTTCATTAAAGCCAGAGCCAACTGGAGCTAAAATTTAATAATATATTAACATCTTTGATGCATCTTGACTTCAAAGGTTTTTGTGCAAAAGCTAAAGCAAATAGCAGAAATCTATAATTATACAGCACATTAAAAAGAAATGACTATGTGCTGCTCATTATTGTTTGGTGTGTCCATCAGTTTCTGCTTGACTGCATCCGCGAGGCACTAACATAGAAGCTACACAGCACATGTACACTGATGCAATTTACAATAACTAATAGTCAACTGATGGCAAAGGACGCCACTAATCTGTCTCAGAATTTACTCATCTTCTCATACTTTTGAAAATTTCCAATTCAATTAAATGACCCCAAAATGTGCATAGATAATAGACTAATAGCGTCCTCTTTAAAAACCATCACACATATGCTTACCTACATTAAACCAAAAGCAAGCTAAGACAAAACCCCTGGAAAAATAGTCCTAAACCTCAGCGAGCAAAACAATAAATTGTGTTGTTGTTGAGATGTTTGTTTTGCCATCAGGCCTCAATGAGGACAAACAATGTAAATGCAAGTTGCAAGTGAATTTTTTCTCTCTTATCAGAGAAAATACTGTCAGCATAATGCACTGTGTCAAAGCTTTGGTTTTTTTTGTGGGTTTATTTGTGTACAATTTTCTAAAAGCTTTTGACACAGTAAATAGAAACTATCCATTTGCAATCACATTAAACATTGTAACACAATGGTTAACTGATTCCATGCAACAATGCACACAGAATAAGCCGTTATGGGATTTTTCAGCACAGAGCACAAAGATTGTTTACCTTTTACTTTAAGTTTTGCAGTTGAAGATGCTTTCTCAGCTGTGAATTTAATCTCACCCATATCTTCTGGAGTAACTGACCTAAACAGCAGTACATAGGTTCTGCCTGGAACAAAACATTGTAATAGTCTTAATTATTATTCGTGCAAATTCTGTAACATAGAATACTACACAGCTGGCTGAATTTTACTGCCATCTATTTTTTTTTAGGCCTTACCCTCTTGTCTCATCTTGATGTTGTCACTGGCTTTGAGCTTTGTATTTCCTTTATACCACTGGTACTCTACTTCATCGTGTGAGATTTCACAGACAAATGAGGCACTCTCTTTCTCCATCACCTCCAGATCCTCCAGCTTTTTAACAATCTTGATTTCTCTGGCTGTATGGAAAACTCGTGTTAGAAGAACCCAATGTGAAACGCTGAAAATTGTAATACTGATCAATAGTATCTGGTTGCTTTGTTTACTTTGTGGCATGATGAATAATTACCATGAACCGTGAGCTTGGCAGAGGTGTTATCATCAGCAGTGCGACAGATATAAGTGCCTCCATCTTCAGGGGTGCATTTGTTGATGACCAAAGAGCGCTTCCGGCCTAAGGAATGAAGGCCAAAGTTCTTCCCTGGTTTCAGTTCCACATCGTCCTGCAAACGGATTGTTTTTCAAAAAGTCACATCTGTACTACACATATTATTTAACTCTGCAGATAGTAATTCAAACAATAATCTCTCACCTTGAACCATTTAACGTCTGCATTTGTTCTGGACACTTCACACTCAAAAGTAACTTTCTCCTTCTCAGCAACACTGATATCCATAATGGGTTTGGAGATCATGGCAGGAGGTTCTGTAGAAGCAGCACATTAGTCAAAAAGTGACTTGACTATCTCTGTTTGGTCAGTGAAGACCTTAACAGACTAAAAAACCTTTACCTGAGACAATCAGTTTGGCTGAAGTATGAACTCCCTCTGCTTGGAAGGAAATAGTTCCTGCATCCTCCCTCTTGAGACTGGACAACGTCAAGGTATGCTTCTTCCCCAGAGCTGTGATGCGGCAATTTCCCACTGATTTTAACTTGGTCCCATCTCTGCTCCAGGAGCCTTCAACATCAGCCTGACTGAGCTCTACTTCAAGCGTTACTGTCTCTGTTTCATGTGCCTTCGTTTCTGTCAGACTCTTTATTATTTGAATCTTCTTCACTGAAGGGAGAAGGAAAGGTTTGAAAGGCTTGTAAATCAGAATTTTGACGCATACAAACATTACTAGAGAATGATATGCTCTTTCTATGGTTAACACAATGTACTATGTTATCTTTAGAATATGTACACTATATTGTAATAACTTAACAATGTCAGTGGTGAACAGTCTTACTTTCTACGCTGAGCTTGGCCTGGGTCTTGTCATCCAGAGTTTCACAAGAGTAGATTCCACGGTCAGCATGGGTCACACTCTTGAAAACCAGAGCCTGTTTAGCTCCATTTACCCGAATCTCCATGTTTCCTGCTGGCTGCAGCACTACACTGTTCTTCATCCACCTGACTTCACCTGACACCTTACTGAGTTCCACTTCCAGCTTCGCCTCACTTTGCTCCTCCACTGTCAGGTTTTCTAGCTTCTTCTTAAATGTCACAGGTTCATCTGATAGGGGCACAGAGAAAGTTGAAGAGAATTTAAAAAAACGCAGAAATTGTTTTAAACCATACTTGAATGAATTCCCCTTCTTACGTTGCACTTGCAGGGTAGCTTTGCAGCTTTTGCCTTCTGCATCAACACTGACTTCTCCTGCATCTTTCTGAGTGACAGAGGTAATGGTAAGTGAGTGGCTGCTGCCGCCGTGTTCTAACTTGTACTTGGGCCCAGCAGTGATGGGTACATCCTTGTGGAACCATTTAACGCTGACATCTGATGGGCTGACAGCACACTTGAAAATGGCATCTTTCCCCTCCATAGCTGCTACATTGTTCAGTTTAGTGGTCAGCCTCACTTGTCTCGGAGCTGAAGGGAATAAAGTAGACTAATATGAATTAAATAGCTGTAAGCCTGAAACAGAATTTCTGAGTAAAATTAAATGGTTGATTACCTTTAGAAGTGACTTTAGCAGAGGTTTTGTCAGTTTTGCATTCACATCTGTATTCTCCTTCATCTTCCTTAGCCATGCCAGTCACGGTAAGAACTCGCTTAGCACCATCTGTTCTGACGGAGTACCTGCCTCCAGGTTTAATCTCACGACCATCACGGTGCCAGACAACATCCCCTGAGGGCTGATTTAGTTCACAAATCAGGCTAAGTGTACCTCCCAACTCCACTGTAGCAGGTGTCAAAGGTACAACAAACTTCAAAGCCGAATCTGAAATGAAAGCGTGAGAAATAAACATCAAAACAAGATGTGGCATCTTCAGACATCTACATATAGCAACAGTCGGTTGTGTTTTAAGCTTTTCAATGACCTACCTCTAACCTGAACTTTGAACTCCAGTTTGTCACCAGCAGTTTGACAGGAGTATGTGCCACTGTCTTTGGTTTCTGTGGATTTCACAATCAGAGTACGAGAAAGGCCATCTTTTTTCATTTCATACTTGCTGCTCTCCCTGAGTTCCACTCCATCTCTAAACCACTTCACACTACCACTCTCTGCAGTCAGCTCGGTGGTTAAAACAATGTTTTCACTTGCTTGAACAATAGATGTGTCTTTGACAAGCTTCTTCTGGAATTTGACGGCTACATCTACAAAGGAAAACATCTTTTCAGTGTTTTATGAAAAGAATTATCAAGCCAGTGGCAAAATTAATTATACTTGAAATATACGTTACCTGTCGACTGCAGCTTAAATATCAGCTTCTCTGTTCCAGCCTCACAAGTGTATTCTCCGGCATCTTTTTTGTCCATTTTTTCTATCACCAACTCACGAGTCTTGCCCTTTGACTCCATGTGGACTGCTTTGCTGGAAGTCAGCAGCTTGCCATCCTTGTACCATTTCACCTCTGTCTTTGCATCTGAAACCTCACAACTCAGAGTGGCTTTCTGGGAGAGAGTAGCTTTCACCTCCTTTTGGACTGACTCCTTGTTAGAGAAGCCAGCTGGGGCTTCTGCAGAAGAATGAAATAATAGACTTAATAATTAAATGCAAACAAGGGAACATATAGAAAAAAACACAGTTACATACCAAGGCTTATGAGTCAATGCACAACTGCATGATTTAGAAAATACTACGGATATTTTTTCCTCCTACCTGCCACCTGTATCCTAAAAGCCAGCTTCTCATTCCCAGCCTCACAGATGTACTCTCCAGCATCCTTCCTCTCCACACTGTTGACCACCAGCTGGCGAGTCTTGCCCTTTGACTCTACATGTATTGTTTTGCTGGTGGTCAGCAGCTTTCCATCCTTGTACCATTTCACCTCTGTCTTGGTATCAGCTACCTCACAACTCAGGGTGGCTTTCTGGGAGAGAGTGGCTTTTACCTCTTTTTGAACAGACTCCTTGTTGGAGAAGGCAGACTTGAGTTGCATCTCTGCAGAAGTAATAAAGGAAAATGTTATGGCATTTTAACAGCTTTATTTGATTTTCATTACAGCGACAATTGAAATCGAAAACAAGTCAAATATAAGCAGAAAAATTACATATAACATCAACCGTAAAGACAAAAAGAGGACAGATATACAGTATCACCAAAACCAGGATGCAATATTGGAAGGGTATATAAATAAGACCAAAAAAAATCCATAAAAATCCCAATATACACATATACACACGTGGACAAAATTGTTGGTACCCCTCAGTTAAAGAAGGAAAAACCCACAATTCTCACTGAAATCACTTGAAACTCACAAAAGTAACAATAAATAAAAATTTATTGAAAATTAAATAATCAAAAACAGCCATTACTTTTGAATTGTTGATTAAAATAATTATTTAAAAAAACAAACTAATGAAACAGGCCTGGACAAAAATGATGGTACCTCTATAAAAGATTGAAAACTATTTGACCAGAGTGACATGATTAACTCAGGTGTGTCATTTAATTGACATCACAGGTGTTTCCAAACTCATAATCAGTCAGTCTGCCTATTTAAAGGGAGACAAGTAGTCACCCTGCTGTTTGGTGAAAAGGTGTGTACCACACTGAACATGGACAACAGAAAGCGAAGGAGAGAATTGTCCCAGGACATCCGAAAAAAAATGATAGACAAACATCTTAAAGGTAAAGGCTATAAGACCATCTCTAAACAGCTTGAAGTTCCTGTGACAACAGTGGCTCATATTATTCAGAAGTTCAAGACCCACGGGACAGGAGCCAACCTCCCTGGACGTGGCCGCAAGAGGAAAATTGATGACAAATTGAAGAGACGGATCGTTCGAATTGTATCCAAAGAGCCCAGAGCAACCTCCAAAGAAATTAAAGGTGAACTCCAAGGCCAAGGTACATCAGTGTCAGATCGCACCATTCGTCGTTGTTTGAGCCAAAGTGGACTTCATGGGAGACGACCAAGGAGGACACCACTGCTGAAAAAAACTCATAAAAAAGCCAGACTGGAATTTGCAAAAATGCATGTTGACAAGCCACAAAGCTTCTGGGAGAATGTCCTTTGGACAGATGAGACCAAACTGGAGCTTTTTGGTAAGGCACATCAACTCTATGTTCATAGACTCAAAAACCAAGCATACGAAGAAAAGAACACTGTCCCTACGGTGAAACATGGAGGAGGCTCAGTAATGTTTTGGGGCTGCTTTGCTGCATCTGGCACAGGGTGTCTTGAAAGTGTGCAAGGTACGATGAAATCTGAAGACTATCAAGGCATTCTGAAGAGAAATGTGCTGCCTAGTGTCAGAAAGCTTGGTCTCAGTCGCAGGTCATGGGTCTTCCAACAGGACAACGATCCAAAACACACAGCCAAAAACACCCAAGAATGGCTGAGAGAAAAGCGTTGGACTATTCGAAAGTGGCCTTCTATGAGCCCAGATCTGAATCCCATTGAACATATGTGGAAGGAGCTGAAACATGCCATTTGGAGAAGACACCCATCAAACCTGAGACAACTGGAGCTGTTTGCTCATGAGGAGTGGGCCAAAATACCTGTTGACAGCTGCAGAACGCTCATTGACAAATACAGAAATCGTTTAATTGCAGTGATTGCCTCAAAAGGTTGTGCAACAAAATATTAAGTTATGGGTACCATCATTTTTGCCCAGCCCTATTTCATTAGTTTGTTTTTTTAAATAATTATGTTAATCAACAATTCAAAAGTGATGGCTGATTTTGATTATTTAATTTTCAATAAATTTTTATTTATTGTTACTTTTGTGAGTTTCAAGTGATTTCAGTGAGAATTGTGGGTTTTTCCTTCTTTAACTGAGGGGTACCAACAATTTTGTCCACGTGTGTATGTGTGATACCAGTGAAACAGTACAGCATTCAAAATTAAATAAAAAACTTTTAATTCCAGTTTCCCTTTCACTTTCTCTCATTCCAGTCGTCAGACAGGCCGACGTCAAACTTCAACAAAATATTCCAAAATAACAGATTATGATCACCAACACTGACCATTCCTTTTTATGCCCTCATAACATGAACTTTAAAGGCCAATTTTTCACTTCCTATTCCACAGATGTACTCTAAAGCATTTTTTCTATTCCACACTGTGAAGCACTGGTTGACAAATCTTGCCCTTTGATATCATGTGAACTGCTCTGCTGGGACTTAACAGCTATATCCACCCTTGTACCATTTTACCTCAGTCTTGTCATCAGCTATCTCATAGCTCAGGGTGGCTTTCTGGGAGTGAGTAGCTTTCACTTCATTTAGGACTGACTCTTTGTTAAGGAAAACTAATCATCCTGATTTATGTAGAAGTAACTGCAAATAAGTTGGGTGGCAGCACTACTACCTATGCAAAAATTGGAATTGCACTGCAAGATGCCACACTCATGAACAATTTATGAAACAATTAATCTAATAAGAAAACAACAAATCTGTGACCAAAACCTTACAAAAAACAAAGCCACAAGATACCAGAGCTGCATAAGCAAACAAACACAACAAAACATCACAGCATCAGGCTCAAGCGTGCACAAACAACAAAATCCAAGACATTATGGGAAGTCCAATTATAATTTAATAACTTGACCTCAGGATTCAAACTCTGACATTTGATCAAAGCATTGAAAATATCTTACTACTGAAGCAAGCAACAAAGCAGACAAAAGTCACTGTGACACTTAAAATCACACTTCAGGAGACACCATACGAACAAATACAAATCTCTAAATATCTGTTTGATACAAGATTAAGACGGTAAATGTCTTTTTTATGTCTATATATAAAAAGCAAGCACGAAACTAAGTATAATGCATGAGTTCAATGTTGTAAAATGCTTCTGAAAGGTTTTTTTAAGCTGTTGTTAATATAAAAATTAAACATAGGATTAATTAAACTTTTTAAACACACATTTACAGATTTTGCTTTTTCTACTTTTTTGCATATACAGGCATGTTTTATGAAGTTACCCTTGTAAAAAAAAAAACAGTCATTAAAAACAAGTTTCAACTACACTGGCTTTAAATGCACTCAACATGAACAGTAATTTGAGGTTTGAATAACATGAATGAGTAACAACCACAGACAGAACTTAGTAATTTATTAAACATACAGCAGTTTCCTTACCTTCCACGTGTATTTTAAAGGCCAGCTTCTCAGTCCCAGCCTCACAGATGTACTCTCCAGCATCCTTCTTCTCCACGCTGTCTATCACCAGCTGGCGACTTTTGCCCTTAGACTCTACATGTATTGTCTTGCTGGAGGTGAGCAGCTTGCCATCCTTGTACCACTTCACCTCTGTCTTGGTATCAGCTACCTCACAACTCAGGGTGGCTTTCTGGGAGAGAGTGGCTTTCACCTCCTTTTGGATAGACTCCTTGTTGGAGAAAGCTGACTGGACCTGAGTGTCTTGTGGAGACAATGAATGTAGATGACATATTTGGCAGTCTGTCTGCAATACCTGTTTAGTACATTAATTAACAGAAAATCTACAAACCAGTTGAATCCTTAATCCTACCTTGCACCTGAAGTTTAAAGACAAGCTTTTCAGTTCCAGCTTCACAGATGTACTCTCCAACATCTTTCTTCTCCACGTTGTCTATCAAGAGCTGCCGAGTTTTTCCCTTTGACTCTGTATGTACTGTCTTAGTAGAAGTGAGCAGCTTGCCATCTTTGTACCATTTCACCTCTGTCTTGGAATCAGAAACCTCACAGCTCAGACTGGCCTTCTGAGACAGAATAGCTTTCACCTCCTTCTGGACAGACTCCTTGTTGGAGAAGGCAAGCTTGGCCTCTGACAGAGGAGTGGTGACAGGGATAATATCAGATGTAACTCATTCAGAGCGTACTAATATGCAAGTAATGTTACTATTTTAAAAAAGCCCCCTTACCTGTCACCTGCATCCTAAAAGCCAGCTTCTCAGTCCCAGCCTCACAGATGTACTCTCCAGCATCTTTCTTCTCTACGCTCTCAATCACCAGCTGCCGACTCTTGCCTTTTGATTCAGTATGGATCGTCTTGCTTGAAGCAAGCAGTTTGCCATCCTTGTACCATTTCACCTCTGTCTTGGTGTCAGCCACCTCACAGCTCAGGGTAGCTTTCTGGGAGAGAGTGGCGTTCACTTCCTTCTGAACAGCCTCCTTGTTGAAGAAAGCTGACTGGGCATCTGAGGGCAACATCAATGAGAAATAAAGCTCTGGTATGAACACTGTTGAAGATCATGGATGACTGAAGAATATCAGGCGCATTATAACTAACATATTATTCAAGGAATCTTCTTAATCACGTGAACATATGATGATCCTAAAGTAGTAAAAATAAATGGCAAACACACTTAATCAAAACTGCTACTATATCAAAAATGTGATGTGCAAACATGGTTCAATATGCAGCTTGTAACCTTCAAAACCTTAACTCAAAGTATACTCATGCAGTAGCTTACAGACACGGAGACAGAACTTTATATTCTCTAAAAACATTGTTACATTCTATATATGTCAATCAGTCCTACCTGACACAAATATTCTGAAGACCAGCTTGTCCCCTCCAGCTTCACAGGTATATTCTCCAGCATCACTCTTCTCCACCTTTTCGATCACCAGATGACGAGTATTGCCTTTTGTTTCTGAGTATATCGTCCTGCTGGACACCAACAGCTTGCCGTCTTTATACCATTTCACCTCTGTCTTGCTGTCGGACACATTGCAACTAAGAGTTGCCTTCTGGGAGAGAGTGGCTTTCACCTCCCTCTGGACTGACTCCTTGTTGGAGAAGGCAGCTGCAGCTTGAGCTTCTGTAGGAAAAAATGACAAGTTCACTAAAATTTTGCAACAATAACATTATTAAGAGAGTAATTCTAAGTTCTGTAAAAGTATCATACAGTCGTACCTTTTATCTTGACCTGGAATGTGACTTTATCAGCTGCTGTCTCACAGGAGTAATGTCCCTCGTCACTTTTCTTGGCGCTCTTGATGATGAGCTTCCTTTGAGTCCCTTTGGAGATGATGGTAGTTCTTTGGTCCTCAGTGATCTCCACTTGATCTTTTCTCCACACAACAACAGCACTGGCAGGAGATACCTCACAGCTCAGCTCAAGATCTCCTTTAAGGGACGACGACAATCCCATGGTACCTCTGGCTTTGTTTAGAAACTTTGCAGGTTCATCTTAGACATGAGAAAGAGTAAAAATCATCTAAATCCGTTCATCCCTTTTTGAGTAATGTTAACAGAGAAACAAACAAACCAACGCCAATCATCACATAACGAGTAATTAAATATTTAGCAAAACTTTTTTTCCATTAGTCGACAGCTAGAGTTGTTGACTGTTCAAACATTTGTAAAGAATCCATGGTAAACTGACATCTGTCTCTGCTATGAAGTTATACTTGAAAACCATACTTTGTAGCTGTTCTTTTGATCAGTATACCTTTAAGAGTGAGTTGTATGGGCAGCCTGTCATCAGCCAAAACACATTCGTACACGCCCACATCCTCTTCTGTAACATTGTGTACCATCAGGATCCTCTTGCGTTCACTTATCACATATTCATACTTTTTGCCCATTTTTACCTCCCGCCCGTTTCTCATCCAAACCACCTGAAGAAAAAAATACAGAACAGATTGCCGATACAGACATGATAAATGCAGTGTTAGAAACACAACAGCACTTAAATATTCTACTCAAGTTACTACTATCGCTTGCATTTATAAATACTCAAGTATAAAACTGTCTCTGTTCTGAGCAACAGCGACATATGGTTGGTGTTAAAGGGTAAATGTGGAATGACAATGGCCCTCTGCAGAGTAGCAGGACAACAGAAGAGAAAGTCACAGGAAAGTTAAATAGAATATCCTTCTGGTTTGTTTATGCCATCAATGAAGGTCATGTAAAAAGCAGCTAGGCACAATACGTCATCAAAGTTGTTTGCATGACGTGCATTACACTTGCATTAGAATTGCATTGCACTTCTCCATCCCTGCATAGTTTTAGATCTATTACTAGAATGTGTCGGAGCAAACGGTAAAGGATGGAAATGACACGTCACAAACCTGCGTATTGTAATCTGACACCTCAGCAGTCAGCTGAGCAGTGGCTTGTGCACTGCAGGTCACCACCTCCAGATGATCTGACTTGTTGGTAAACCTGACTGAAGGGGCTATAAATACAGTTGTCAGGTAAGAAAGCAAAACAGTTTGCTTGTCACAAAATGAGAGTAAGAAAAAGCATATAGTTTTCATACAGAAAAGAAAATGTACCACAATACATGAACATGATTGAGAGTATTTTTCTGATGTATACCTTTCACAGAGAGGATGCAACTGCTCTGTGAACCTCCACCCACAAACTTGACCTCAACTCCATTCATTTCCATGGTCACAACACGGATGAGCAGCGTGTGGACGTTCTTTATTCTGGTGATGAGGTAGTCAGCTCCACTGCGCAACAGGCGGCCATTTAGCGACCAGAAGCCTGAGCAGACAGCAGACAGCTCCACAGAAATAGAGAGCTCCTCTCCACAGATTGCAGTGCTGTTCATAAGGCCTTTTGTGATTTCTGCACTGGGTTCTGAAGGAAGAATGATCAGGCATTAAAAAAAGAGATCATGTAACAACAAAACATAGCTGTGAATGACAAATATCAGAGACATCCATCTTACCAAGGTAAAAGCTTCCAGGTACCTCCAGGTACGGACTCTGGCCAAAGTCATTCATGGCAGAGATACGGAATTGGTAGGAGGCTTCCTCGGTGAAGTTGAAGATGGTAATCTCTGTTGAAATAATGTTTTCTCCAGCATTGCACCTCTGCCATGTTTGAGTACCAACCTTCCTCTTCTCCACGATGTAGCCTTTGATGGGTACGGGACGATCACTGTCAGGAGGAGACCACTGAATGGTGATGGACGAGTCAGTCTTGTTCTGCACCACAGCATCGACTGGGGGATCAGGAGGATGCTTCCGTGCAGCTAAAGTAGAAAAAGTGATGATGATAATTTTAATATCACCACACGAGTACTGTGCCACAGTTATTGTCTTTGTCCTGTTTGGTTTTTATTGTTTCCCTCCTGCCTCCTGTCACACACCACCCAGCTATGCACCAGATGTCCCTGAACTTTCCCTCTGTTCCCAGTGACCTGACTGTGCCACACACTTCAATTGTTCACAAACAACCCAGGACAGCAACATGGTAAGATCTAGCCATTTTTCTCTTTAAGACCGTTTTTCAAAACCATCTACAACTGTTCCTGACTGTCTGGTGTATGCATTTTGGTCCTCCTTCCTGCTTTCCTTTTTCACAAAATGTATTTTGCATTCATAGCTGGCAGTTAAACTTGTCAGTTAAGATAATAAAAAGCCTATGTTGGAACATGGCTTGAGACTTGTCTATTTTGTTTTGATGAGCTATCTCATAAAACCCAATTTATTTGACCCTTCTCCATCATATTTTGGAGGTGAAAGCAAAGATGATCACATCTGTTTATTGCAACTGATCATATGATTTTCAGAGCTAATATGTCAAAGTATTAATTTTCATTCCACTTTTGCATTAAACAGATGTTGTTTTTGGTAAACAGCATAAACAATGCAAAAGGCTATTAAAAATATTCAAAATATTAGGTACCGGTATGTTTAATATAGTTAACAGAGAGTACAGATTTAAATTATGACTGCAAACCTCATGCACTGTCAAAAAGGTTTTCAAAAAGCACCTGACTCACCAGTGACAGTGAAGCGTGTGGAAGTCTTGCAGTCTCCAGCTACAAAGGCCACCTCTCCAGAGTCATCTGCCTGGCAGTCTCTAATTGTGAGTGTGTATTGTCTAAGCACACAGGCAATGGAAATACGGGAATCTTGCTTCAACTTCTCGCCATTGCGAGTCCAGTAGGCATCTGGGCAGGGATGTTCCAGCTCCACACAGAAGATGACGGTGTCACTAACAGGAACAACTGTCCGTCGAGGAAGCTTCTTAGTAATGTTTCCTGGGATATGGGAATAAATAGAATTTTCAGAAAGAAAACCGCAATCAGGAGCAAAGAAGAGAGGATTTTCTGTACAACAGTAAATACTGATCTAAATATAAGGACCTTCCAAGGATCAGATCATGCCAGATTATACATACGCTACTGTTCAAAAGTTTGGGGTCATCCAGACAATTTCATGTTTTCCATGAAAACTCACACTTTCATTCATGTGCTAACATAATTGCACAAGGGTTTTCTAATCATCTATTAGCCTTTCAACATGAATAGCTAACACAGTGTAGCATTAGAACACAGGAGTGATGGTTGCTGGAAATGTTCCTCTACCTCTATGTAGATATTCCATTAAAAATCAGCCGTTTCCAGCTAGAATAGTCATTTACCACATTAACAATGTCTAGACTGTATTTCTGATTACTTTAATATTATCTTCACTGAAAAAAAAAGCTTTTCTTTCAAAAATAAGGACATTTCCAAGTGACCCCAAACTTTTGAACGGTAGTGTATGTGTAATACGTAGTATTTACGTTTGAATATTTATAATAATAATGACACATGACTTTTGCTTTGCAACAGCTCCACAAAACATTCAACAGTAATCAAGATGTGCAAAAAGCCAGAAAGTCTCAACTATACCTAGGACAGTGAGCTCAGCCACAGTGCGGCTGCCCTCTTTCATCTCGCAGATGTAAACACCGTCATCATTGGTGGTGACGTTGTGTATGGTGAGACGACGCAGAGTGCCTTCCTCCTCCATGCGATATTTTGTAGTTTGCTCCAGCCGTGTTTCCTCCATGAACCAGTTGGCCTGGGTGGCTATAAGAGGCACCTCACACATCAGAGTGGCTGAGGTCTTCTCTTGTACCTCCACATCCTGCAGCTTCCTCTTGAATGGCACTTTAGGCTCTGACAGAAAAAGAACAGAAGCAGCATATTCAGCATATTCTTTAAGATACTTTCAACAATTCTCTAATCTCACACGTTCATTTACCTGTGTGTTTGTCACATACTGAATTCAATTGTTTGTGTGCCGCTGATATTTCAACAAGATCTGACACTTGGCTTTTTAAATACGTATTTTAGAAACTGACAAGACTCACTTTATTACATGTTATGTAGAAGTCAAATACATAACCTGCACATTATATTCTAACGATATAAAAAGTTAACTAAAACCTTTATGACTGTCAATGGTAAAAAGATTTGACAATTACTGTAGTGTGGTAATATAAGAAGTGAATAAAAACAGCATAAAATGCATTAATTCTGAAGGTAGTGAGATAAAATATGCAGTATCCTATGAGCTTAACCCATACAAATATTGTCACAAAAGTTGTCTAATTTAGATGACTCTATTTGATGTGAACAATTTTTTCAACGTGCTTACTATCCTCAGTATTTCAATGAAGACTCGAGGTATGTCTTGTAACTTTCTACTACTTCTGTGATCTCACTTTGCTTCCTCCACTGTGCACCGTAAACATGGGTTCCAGTTTCACTGTATGCATACTATGGATCCATGCCAACAACTTAAACTTCATGAATCAAGTGTTGAAACATGTGGAATTCCAGTTTGAGCTATGGAAGAAGTCTGCTGGGTTCAGCAAATCACTCAGCATACTCATTTAAAACACTTTCCCACAGTGTAACTCTCAAAGGATGTGTTTCAGCTTGACAGTTAAATTTATTTTAAATATTTCAGGTTGCATTAGCCAAGCACTAGAAAGAATCAAAGTATGTTATATACAACATGGCTTCCACAATGAACCTTCGCTTAATTTTTTGTCACAGGCATTGGCAATAAATTGAGCATTACAGTCCTTAAAGCTATTTGCTTTGTTCCTTCATATTCAACGACCATGTTGATAGGTTGAACTCCCAGGAATGCAGAACAGTTTGCCAAAATAGACGTGATAACATGAGTGCTGGGGCGACAAGAACACTTGCGTATTCTACTCCAGCAGTAACCTCTGTTATTTTGAATGGACATGTACATGTGTTTATAAGTACTAAATATTTCCGAGTATATCGGGATCCAATAGCGGCCAAGAAAAGACGTATGTGATATACCATAAGGCTTCTAAAGTGAACCTTAGCTTATATTTCACAGAAATGTGACTGACTTCCCTTCCTGATGAGACCCCTCATCCAATTTCTCAGTGAGGAATACTAACTCAACATAAATATGTTAAAACAAAGGCTAGACAATGTGCAATGTTTTTAATTTACTGAAAATGAATTAGCCAGCTTTTTTCCCAGTGTCTGTTCTTTTGAACTGGTAGATCAAGAGGACCAAACAATTCAGTGGTGTAATGTATCACATTTGTTGTCACATTGCCATTTTGTTTTCTACTGTATTAATTATACTTTTGTATTTATTATAAGCTCTACTTTCTTTATTTATTACAAAATCAGTAGTCATTAAAACCCTAAACCACTAAAATTTCTAAATATTTACTATCTATTGGAAATTTTCCTTTCAACTCCAGAAAACAAAGTGTGAGGCAAAGATCAAAACTATTGATTTTCTTGCACTTACAATGACCAGGTACATCGGTGGCTCTGCCCTCATTTTCAGGCTCAATGCAGACTGTTAACCCCCATAAATCTACAACTCCACAGTTTCATCCTGTAGGTCAATTTCTTCCCAAGGGAAGTGACACTAGCACTGTGCCAAAGTGGTCCAGTAAGTGAGTGACCATCTTAGCAACTGTGAACTACTCATCACCAGCAGAAAATAGATGCAATACAACACCTTCCTTCAGAGGATGAGCCAGAACTCAACCTTGTAAAAAGTCACACACAATTTAAGAGATTAAAATGAGACTTCAGTATAATGACACTTACAGCACTCCTACTGCCAACAACCATTAATAAACAGAAATTAGCCACGCTGCTGCACCGGCTGACGTGTTCCTTTTGTGTAATGAACACAATCACTGTGGATTACTTTGAGTGGATTACATGTACACCATCACAGTGTTATAAATATTCACTAGAGCACCAAATGTGTATTAGTCTGCAGCTCAGAATAGTCCCCAGCAAATACACCATGTATTCCTTTTAGAAAATGATTTCAGCCTGCTTAACAATAAAACTCTGGACTACCTAAAGAATTATGGCTTCAGTGGGAATAAGTGGGCCAGAGCCTTTTGACCCGAGTGCCACAGAAAGACTGAGTGGTTTTCAACTTGTCAAAGGTTTTGTTGGACTTAACAACTATAGGACAAGACCAGCCTTATCCTTTAACCTCTAGACATGTTAGGAATATGCTCTAAGTAGTAGCAGTAGGATAAAGTAGTCCAGTGGGTTTGCATCAATAACATGATACATGCAAATAAATGATGCGTTTAAATAATATGTCCCTGCTAAAGACTAGCTTCAGTGGGGCTGTATCAAATGCGATTGATAAAAACTTCTAGAAATGGTTTGCTATTAAAACAATCTGATTATGTGACCACTTTAAAGGCTTACCTTTGACTGTTACCAACACAGCACTGTAGGTCTGCCCAGCCATATTGGTTGCATTGCAGGTGTACAGACCATTATCACTCTGCTTGCAATACAGGATCTTGAGGATGAAATTCTCAGCTTGGTCCTCATAAATCACGTGCCGGCGGCCCTCGCTGATGTTTGTCCCATCCTTCCTCCAGATAATGTGGGGCTTGGGGTGACCCGTCACAAAGCAGCTGAGTTTGGCGTGTTTGCCCTCAGTCACTGTGCAGGTACGGGTGAACACACCTTTGGGAAGCTTCGCCAGTGCAGACGCCCTCAGCTCATGCTCCAGACGCAGAGAACTCAAAGCATCCGTGATGTTGGTTTTAGAGGAGGACGAGACTGTGGTGCTGCTTTCGTCAGTGCGATAGACGGCGATGTCTTTCTTCATTTCCTCTTTGCGCTTCTGCAGGTGAGAGAGGAGGGAGGTGCTCTTATCTGAAGCCAGGTGCCGAGAATCCTGAGCGTCTACAACAAGAGCGGCTGCAGCGTGAGCACGACCAACTGCGTTCTGGGCCCTGCAGGTGTAGGTGCCGCTGTCCAGGTTACGCACACTCTGGATCTTCAAGGTGCTGCTGTCGCTGTCAGAAACAATCTTAATGCGATTCGTCTCCCCCAGGTAGCGCCCATCCTTCTCCCAATCAAAGTTGGCTTCAGGGTAAGCTGCAACCCGGCAGAGGAAAACAACATCACCTCCTAGACCCACACGTGCAGAGGTGGGCTTCACCATGAAAACAGGGGCCCTCTGAGACATCTCTGTTGGCAGGGCCACTTTAACGGTCACAGCAGCATACGCTTCCCCAACACTGTTTTTGGCTCGGCACATGTATTGTCCACTATCCTCCAGCGTTAAGTCGTAGATGGTCAGGCGGTATACGTCTCCATCCTCCACGGTCTTGAAGCGGCCCCCAGATGTTAGCTTCAGCTTTTCTTTTTCCCAGGTGATCAGCGGGGTGGGGCTGCCCACAATAGTGCAGCTCAGCGTGGCATCCTTTCCCACACACACCGAGAACGCCTTTGGGCGGGTGAGGAACCTGGGGGCTCCTCCAAACAGATTTTGATCCATTGTTTGTTCCTGTCATCAAATTTAAGACGAGTATAAGCAAAGAAAATTTTAAAAACTGTAACACGAAACATGGCATTTCATATGTCAAAGTCTAAATTTCACACATTTTCACAGTGGTACGAAAATACTAGACAGGTATTATCACTGCAGTGGACAAAAACATCTGCTGAAAAGTATTACTGATCTAGGTAGAGTTCTGAAATTTCAATTAAACTGAAATAAGTCAGAAAGCAAAAAATTTGGCAGTGAATAAAAACTTTACTATGCTCATATAAAAGCTGTCAGCCACCTTGTGTTACTTCTTGCCCATTTCTCTTCCACACAGACCACTGTAAGATGTGGCAGTTTGCTATGTGTACTCTATAAATACGATATGAATTCAATTCAATTCAATTCAATTCAATTCAATTCAATTCAATTCAATTTTATTTATATAGCGTCAATTACAGTCAAATCGTCTCAAGACGCTTTACAGAACCCATATGCCTGACCCCCAGAGCAAGCCCAAAGGCGACAGTGGCATATGCTATGAAAATAGACATAAAGACAGGACTGAGATTGGCATATTTATAGCTGGCAGTTACAGTAGCTAAATATCAGTGAACGTACCCCTGTCAGACACTCCTCTACACAAATGGACTTAGTACCATGCAGCCTATTCAATGGGGAACTAGTTTAATAACACAACAAATGAATTCCCTTGTAACAAGGTCAAATAAAGCAGATATGTGCCTTTCAAAGACTGACATTGGCCAGCTTTGTCACCTCTGTCGCTTGAACTGCCTGTCCCAAAAATAACCTCAGCTGTCAGGGCCCGTCTCTGTCCATTGCCATTTGTAGAAGCGAAAGGAACATCAGCTGTTTGATAAAGCTCCCACTTCAGAAACATACCTCATTTCTAGCACTTTCCGTTTTCTACCAGCTGGGGAAACTTCTATAACAGTGTTCTGTAATTTAATTATTCATTTTTGGTTTGCAAAACTACGAAAATTTAGGACAAACTAGCTCGTTGTTAGCGTTAAACAACATAAACTAGCTTAAACCAGCAGCAATTATTACTGTCGACGGTCACATGTGGCAAGGTAACAAATTTATGTTAAAATTAGTTGGAAAAATTGCCACCTTTGGTCAGGTTTCGGTGCAAATATTACTGTAAGGTTTAATATGAATGCCACTATTTAGCCTAATGTCACTTGGTCACCTTGAGTCTTCAGCCACTCAGGTAAAACAGGCGCTGAATCATGAGGGCTAAAAATGACTGTTAGCCGTCAAGCTGTCCGGATGGCCAATATGTCCCACCGAAAGAAAAAAAAATGTCTTCTTTGTGCTCAAATATCCTTGAAATGGTTGTAAATCCAGAATGGTGGAACATCCCCCAGTCTCCTGTGGTGGGCGGTTGACTAGACTTATTTTTTCTTTCTTCTCCGGTGCCTCATGATGCCAAATAGCTGACGTGCCTATTTTGGCGCAGCCTCCTTTCCAAAATAGATTTGTCATTTGCGGTGGAGATAGGAGCTGGGCTGTTGGTGAGGCCTGGCCTGGCCTCTGCTGGGCCGCAAACTACAATACGGACACTTAGGCTGTAAACAACCGTCCCGAATTACCTGCTACAGACGTGTTTTAAACTCTCAGTAGCAACACTGTGTGACTGGTCATGAGTGGACAAAATCAAATTTAATGGCCATAGGCCTACTAAAATGTCCATTGTGTTTATTTGTGTCTTTGGGTTTCCTTTGAACATTAGTGGAGGAGTACATTCAGTATTTAAATATTAATATTTAAGTATAAGGTCTGGAGATCCTAACCCAGTGGTGTCAAACCCATTTTGGTTCAGGGGCCACATAATGTTGAATTTGATCTCAAGTGGGCCACCAGTACAATCATAGCATAATAAGCTATAAACAATTAAAAATTCCAATTTTTACCTTTTGTTTTTGTGCAAAAGAAGTACATTCTGAAAATGTTCTCATTTAATGAACTATCTCCTTTCAAAGCATTATGAAAAACCTGAAATTTCTCAAGAAAAGTAAGTGCAATTTCTACAACATGATGCCTCAGTTTGTCATTTACATATTTTACAGATCACAGTATCTACAAAGACACAGAACTTTTAGTCACAAGTATCTGAAACTCAACAATATAGTATTTTCTTTTAGGAGCAAAGCAACTTGTCAAGATCTAGAAATTATTTTTAAACTTATAGTTTTATAAATAGTAAATTTGTGTTTGTGGTCGTACAAATTGTAAATTTGTTAAACTATAAGTTTAAAGAAAATACAATTTGTACGACTACAAACATACAAATTGCAGTTAATGTCTTCTCTATAATATTTACCCCTTGCATAATCATCCCACGTGCTGGATTGGACACCGGTGGACCGGTTTTGTATTGTGTTTTTGACACCTCTCTCCTAACCTTTTCACATCACACTTAATTTTATGCATTCTGATCATTTTTATGCAGTAATTGATACATTTTCTGCATCAATTTATGCTGTAAGTACGTTACTTCAGGCATCAGGTGACAATTTACAATACAACGGAATATGAAGGCTCTCAGTCATTCTGTTCTACTTTTTAAAGAATATTTATTCTCTTGTAGATCAGCATTTTACGTTCTCCCTCCTGAGTCAACGCGCATATAAGGATGATTTAGTCTTCTGCCCTTTTCTGTGTCTTTTGTTTGGCTAGTTAACCTTATAAAAAAAAGTGCGCATGGCATCCTTTCATGTTAATAATAAATTAATACATTTTAGTGACTTAAAAGAGCTCATATGTATTTCAGCAAAATGTCTGCTCATGTTGAAAACACTCTGCTCATCCAGGACATGTCACACATATCTGTGTTTGATATGGTGAAGTAAAAAGACCAATCCCTGTTGGAGGCACAACACTAAATAAGAAATCATGTTTTTATTAAGTGGGGGACAAAGGTACAAGGGGACGTAGACCCTGCACCCTCCCTAAAAGTCCATGCGAATGTTAGTCTTGACTCAGTTATATGATAAATGAGGACTCTTCCTCAATCTGGCTCCACTTTTAAATAAAAGTTGGAAATTACACACCAATTAAACACATTTTTGTAATTCCATCCTTTTTAATTCATCCCCTGGCCTTTATTGAGGTATTTTCCGCCTCATAATTCCTTTTTTCAGTCAGATTCCAATAGGAAAGGCTGTACAATTAACTTTTATGTTTTTACAGTAAATTTCAATTCCCTACACAACAGTTGCTGTTTTAAGTCCTTTTCCACACACAATAACGCATAAATAATTGCAACATAATTATCACAATATATTTAGGTGTATGGATCTAGATCTATTTTTTCTATTTTACACATTTAATGCCCTAAAAGTAGTCAAATTTAAATATATAATATTTATTATATATATGTTCAACACAAAACACTTTGCTGACTTGACTTTACAGTAGGCCCAATAGGAGTATGTATCTTTTGTTTTATTGGTCAAAATACGTACATTTTCCAGATATTTCTTTACATCCATTGCACAGGGACAGTGAAAGCTGCTGATCACAAATTTTGTGAAAACTTGAGTTAAATCATTTGTGCTGGAGTCACACACAGAAACTCTGACAAAATGCCTTGTATGGGGCAGTTGATGACTTCAGACTAGACTTAACGGCACCACAAAGGAATTACACCTTCACTTGCACTTTCAGGCCATTCATGAATGCGCAAACTTGAGACCTGCAAATCAGTCTCTTGCCACCTCTATCTGTATCTAATGATATGTGGTGTCAACTTACCGCAGCTTCAGAATGTGCCAGGTTAAATGTGAAGTTAATTTGCACGCTGGAGTTCCTGAGCGACAACACTTGGGCACTAAAACTCCACAGCAGATGTCCTTTCCTCAACTTTAAATCACCAGTTTGGCACGGTTGTAATTTTAAACTAAAACCCCAGTTACTGTTGGGGTTGTATAACATTGCAGGTGTCTTTTTCCAGGTTTGTCAAAGGCTTATCAGTTTCCTTATTCCTTCTACTTTTTCAGATCAACTAGAACAAACTCTCACTCTGATGTTAGGTTTGTCCATGTTTATATTGCTTCACTTGTACCAGCTATCTTATAGCAGAAGAATTCAGCCATAATTTCATTTATTTTCTATATATTAACAATGCGGTGCTGCTCTCTTTTGTTTAGTTACTCTGTATGTTTATTCAGGACATTCAGCCTATCCTGCTCTCTTGACATCTATCAGTAATATGTCTCACTCTTGACTGTTCTTTTTAGAATCTCATGCACTTCTAATAATAAAATCTACACAATGTGTCTATGAATGAGCAGGAAAGATTGTCCTGGAGCCTGTGGCCTGCAGTAACCCACCTGCACCGTTGTGACAGCTGCTTCACATTGCTCACCCATTATTAAATTGTGACTTCATGTAGTACAATACAGTAATACTTTAAATGTATCCTCACAACATTTTCACCATAATAAAGCACAACTTAGCACATATGAATTTGAAGCACATTTGTGCACCTTTGTAAATGCACTTTTAGATCATTGATTCAAAGTCACGATTTTTATTTCTCAAACCAACTGCCTATTTTGTTTGAACCAATGCTCGTCTTCTCACTTTTGTCCCTATTCTTTGGCTTCTGTGGTATTTTCTCCCAGTGTGGGCTTTCCCCCAGTGCCAGTGACTGACAGCAGCAGGTCGCCTGGACCCTGATTTAAACTCTCCGAAACTCTAGCAGACGGTAATCCACTGTTGCTGCTTGCCTCTGCTTCATCCTGTCCTGGCTCCTGTACTTGGTTTCCATACCCCTCAGAGTATATGGAAAAAAACGGGGAAATGACAAGAACTGATAGCTAATGTTGTCCTTAGACTCTGCACACCAATCATCCAAACCTTTCAGATCACAATATTGTTGGAAACGGAAGAATTATACATGTGAACTTAAACTTGAATTTATCTCAAACTGACTTTCTCCTCTTCGTCAGTTCTTTTTATAGGCTACTTTTCTTCATGCCTGCTCAGTTAACAGAATCTAATCAGATCTTGGACGGCATTTCCACACCCTTTTGTGACATTATCTAAAACTCACTCTCAGACAGCAACCACTCCTTCACAGCACATGGAAGACAACAGGAGCACGGCACATGGATATACCTTTACCAACTAAAGAACTGAATCCCAATTAAAACATTTCTTTGTGATGACATGATATTCACAGAATGGATGCAATGTACACTCTCTAATGTGACCTACACGGCTTTCCAACTGACCTTTCAGCCATGTCAAGACTAAGGTCATAGTTGTATCATGTTCACAGCCCAAAACACATGGGTGTTACCTCAAGAACATCTACATAGCAGATGACAAGTGAGACAAATGTTAGTTGTATCAAAGCCTGATTACTAAGAATGAACAGCAGATGGTGCTTATGTCTTCCTTACAGTAGTGGAGCACTTGGTCCATGAGAACTGAACAAAAACAGATGAGAAAAAGGTAAAATAGAAAAGCATGGTGTTTATTTACAGTCTGGATAAAATTTACAGTATTGTACAGGAAAATTTCATACATAAAAATGGGTAAAACAGGGCAATGAGACTGCACAACAGTCACTTCAACTATTCAAACATACAAAAGGAGCAGCAACAAAAAAAGAAAACTGAATCACAAAGAATTTACTTTTTTAAATGTTATTATGGGAAGATCCCATCTCTTGAAACTCCTCTTGAAAATAATTTAAACAAGGTGCAAAACAACCTAAGTGTCCTCACATTTACTGTTCTTACTGAGGTTTGGATGGACAGTAAGAGGAATCAGCTGACTATAATTTGAAAAGGGTCAGTGACCAAGTAAGAGGGGAGATGAAAGTATGTATACTTGTGCCCGTCTAAAAGATGACTGCAAAAAGATTTGTGACAATAGCTCCCCTTTGCAGAGAAGGTTCGAATGACTCCTGCATCAAGTTAGATAATACTGAAGTTTATACTTTTCAGATTTTTTCTGATGATTAAATACTTTGCTCTTTCTTGTCATTTCTTGATGTATATTGTTGCACTATATTCAAATTTTTACTCCGCCAAGGAACGCTCAGTGTACGTTTGTCTGTCTGTCTGTTATTCTGTCTGTTAGCACCATTACTCAAAAACAGACTAATGGATTTGGATGAAATTTTCAGGGAAGGTTAGAAAAGACACAAGGACCACCTCATTAGAGTTTAGCAGTGTTGTGGCTTATAGTCTGGATCCATGGATTTTTTTGAAGGTTTCTGCATCATTGCAAGATAGCGTCACTGCAGCTATGACAAAAAGTGAACACTAAGTCAGCTGCCTGCTGATGATCACATGATTGCAATCCTATTACAAATCCACCATTGTGAACTCATCAGGACCTATTCATTGGAAATGATACAAGGAACACTTGATTAAATTGTGGGGGTGTTTCCGAGTCCCATCAAATCCCGCCACCTGCTGCATATTTAGGTCACGTGGTTCGGTATCCATACATAATGTACACATGCATAACACACGCCTGTGCTCAGTGCAGGGTCATTTTGTTTGTGGGTATCTATATAAATCGACAAATTCTATGGTGCCGTGATTTCTGATCATCAATAACTAAAACAAATGCTGCATTTCTGACAATGACATATAGGAGAATGAACAGCCTTGGCAGAGTACTGCACTCTGAGTGATTTTCTTGTGTTTCATTTGATCACTCTTTGCTGCACCTAGAATTTTTTTTATATACATGCAAAAAATATTTGGCATGTGCTTCCAGTTATGTTGTTGGCAGTGCTACATAGAACACAGAATGTCAATACTTCACCAAACTCATCAGAATTACCCTCTGGAGACAATAAGTATCTCTAACAACCATAATAATAATGATAATCTATCCTGTAGTTTTCAAACTGCTTCATTCTTGACTAATAATTTGGACCAAAAGACAGTCGCAGTGTAAATTGTGCCAAATTATCTCAAAGAAAGTTTCACAATTTTGCAATCTAATTTCTAAACCTTGTAGTTTAAAAAGTAAGTTACTCCCAAAAAACAGGTAGCCAGAGGTTACAGCAAATGTGCTGTGTTATTTCTTAGGAGCTGACACCGTCAACTAGCCACAGCAAATCAAAACAAGAAAAATTAAAATAGATTTTTATTTCAAATAAACAAATACATAATCAACCACACATGAAATGATTAAATACACTCAAAATAAGATTTACTTGTCTTTCTACTCACTCACAGAAAACAACACATATTGTAAAGCTGTGCCGAAAACAAGTTCTTTTGGCATGTTTCACTTTTCAGCTATTGTTTCTTAATTTACAGAACAAAACAGACAAACCTTTTTAACAAAACAAACAAACAAAAAAAACACCCAAAACAAGACATGTCTGAAAACATATTCATCGTGTCAGGATGAAAACTTAGCACCTTGTTCCAGTCACTGTGATTCCTCGACTGGTGTATAGTGGGTAAGAAACCATAGCATGATGAGAGGTTTGGCCATGATGACGCTGCCAATTACAAGGCGTACTCCTGCTTATCTTTAGAATATTGAAGACAGTGCAATCTCAGACACCGTGACGAGAAGAAGCGTGCCGCCAGACACAACAGACCGACACGAGCTCTCAGCATCGGTTTGCATCTTCCATGCCACATCCACAGTTTCACTACATACTTGTTGCTATACACAATGACTCACCGATCGGAAATACTGTACACCGCATGTGCTGTTAGGTGTGTGAAAGCAAATCTGACAGTTTACATAAAATGGCTTCTAAAAAGAGCAAATGCTAATCCTTAATACTAAGGCACTGCTTCTGCTTATAATAAAATGACTAACATTAAACGCTACAGTGGGGTGGTTTATCTTATTTTATTAGATGTTTTTGTGGAGACTGTCAAAACTCTGTGAGCAAACACTGTGTAAGCATATCCAAGTGTGTGACAGAAACACACATTATTCCCTAAAGGGTGAACTTTTACTGACCAGAGGTAAGAATGACCTTATTTGATTGGCCACAATGTTTTCTTGTGGTCAATGACAATACATGATGCTTTTCTTATGTACAATGTGAGGAGATCGATCAGGAGGGAGACTGAGCTGATAAAACCTTTTCTACATGGTCACTGATGCAAGCACTGTATATATATATATATATATACACACACACACACACACATACATACACTCCCACACACATTGAAAAACCGGTTTTCTGTCAGTGCAAAAGTCTGAGTTAGTTACGCGAGTCTTAAAATGCATTCTTTCCACCGACACATACACACTCAACAAAAAAAGTAGAATATTTTCTAAACACGCAAGAGGGAAAAGATATATTTGTAGCCTCTGGACTTCTGCAGTAGTGGAGGATGGGATTTATATTACTGTGATGCACTGTTTGCAGAATGCAGTAAAAATGGGTAATATTTCGCACACTGCATCGACAAGCTGATTTAGTCCCTGTTTATTCTGAGTGTAAATCACATTCAGCATCATGCAGCTGGGCATGTCATCTTTGCATTAATAAAAAAGTTTCTTTTTAAATCAATGTCTAAAACAAATGTCATGGGGGGCACATACGATTTCTTTCATTAAAAAGATTGTAAGCATATGTAAAAGTATTTTTTTTTGGCAAAACAATTCAAATATACTTTTTAAAATAAGTAATAAATTTATACTTGTGTCAATTACACATGTGGGGAAAACAGGTAAGAAATATTGCTAAAGCTAATAAATGACGGCGCCTATGCAAAAGCTTTTTCTCCTTGTGCTCTACCGCCCTAAATTCTTCAATTCAACAGATGCAACAGTGCACACACTCTGACATCAGCCCTTATGATGCGTTCCATTTTTATGTGAGCATTTTGGGGAGAAGGACACAAACAATGCTAATGTGCACAACGAGGATTTGTAAAAGCAATACCACTCTGTTTTGTTCTTTAAAAAAACGATTCCACCATTTCTGGGACACCAAAGCTCGACTCAAAACATCTGCTGGGCGTGAAATAAGAAGAGAAAATGAAATGGTTTCTGTTTACACCTACCATTAAAATCAGAATGCAGTTAAAAGATGCACCTGTACACTGCAAAGAAAATCCATATGTATAAATATTTACACAACGGTAAATACACTGCAGAGGTATCGATTGAAGTATTAGTGTTCATTTGCCACTACTGAGGTAATACGGAAAACTAGGATTTAAATAGACGTTTTTATTTGGATGTTAAGGCATAAAGCTGGCTTTGTGTCCAGCTTAATAAGTCTTAAAAGGCATCTTCTATCTGCATTGGGATTTTGATGCTAAATGTACTTGGTGTCCCATATTTCGGTTTTTAAGAAAAGCAAATATCTTGATACATCCGCCGTAGAAATATTAATACTGAACAAAATCTGCATTAGGGAACAATAAACACAGATAGCAGCATCAAAGCACGGGTATGTCTGGTTTAAAGACGTGTTATACAACTCTATGTACGCTTTTTCCAGATACACGTGGCGTTTTAGTAGTACGGCTACTGTACAGTCAGCTTGTTTTCATATCAATACTTGGTATCATTTTCAAGGATTAGCTCTTGAAGTTAAAAAAAAAAACAGAATCAGGTTTAAAAGTATTACTAAGACGCAAAAGTGTATGAACATATCACAAGGGTCAAACAGCACAAGTTGAAATATTGATTTTTTTTCTTTTGAGAAGGTAAAAATTGTTCAGGCAGCTAAGATACAATGAGCAGTCTTTGTACTGTAGCACACATCAAGACACCACTCTGTGGAGTTTCAGTTATACTTGTACTGATAAACCCTGTGATGCACAAATACTTGAATTGTGCACACAAAGGCACAGCAGAATTTTTGATGAGCCTTTTGCATTTTACAATTAAAACTGTCCACAACCACCACCGACGCACACTGACCCTATGAATGCACTACACTGCCTCTCTGTCATACGAGCTTTATGTGCAGTTTGTACAAGTTAATGACAAAATCAGGATGAAGTGGACGGAAGACGTATGGTTTCCCTGATGCCATAGTCTGCCTGATATGACAGGATGAGGTGTGGAGGTGCAGAGATAGTGGTTATTCAATGAGCCCCTCCTACAACAAATGCTGAACGACGTATTAAAGGTCCATGCTAATTTCTCCATGAAGATCGTCTAAGGCCACAATGTTCATTGAAGAAAGCAAAATGTAAACACTACAAAAAAAGAGAAGAGAAATGATCATGGCAATGTATCCTTCGAGGAAAAAGGGCCATCATTAGGTTTGACAAACAATGCCACAGAACAAAGAACCACAAAGCATGGGCTGTGGATGTGCAATATTACACAAATGAGAGCATATACCTTATGACAAAAGGCACTTCAACAATTACTCCCAGTGCCCTGTTTTGGAGCAGATCCACTATTAATCTCCTGATCATCCTCATTCTCCTCTTCTTCCTCCTCTTGCCAGCCACCAAGGTGAACAGGAGCCGGCATGGAAATGCTGGAACCAAGGCCACTACGTGCCTTTAAACCTGGTGAGAAGGAGAATACAAAGTCTATTGGCTTGGAGTCTAGTTAAGTGAAGGTGAATTATTTGTATTTTCTGTGTTTTTCCTATCTTTCCCTACCTCTGACTTCAAACAGAGGATTTAATATTTCACCCCTCATTTTATTATTGTTTGTTGCTTACATGGCCATGCTTTCAAAAGTCACTCATCTGGCAAACTTAAATATCATTTAACCCATAATTGTTTATGCATCATTTTGTGAAGACAATCAAATATACTCTGAGGCTACCTTCTATTTTCAATTTATGACAAAGCATATACATATATTTGACATTTTTGGAAAGAGGCTGTATTGGTTCAGGTTTTGGAACAGTTTTTTTTTCTGACAACCACTGACTGATATGCATTCATTTCACTACAATTCAGAAATCTACTTGCAATTAGTTTCACATTTCCCACTACGTTGCGTGACAAGTTGTCAGTGCAGGTTTGGTTTCTGCAAAACATTACCATGTGGAATAATCAAGTTTCACAAGCATTAGTAGACACAATTGCTTCTAATACATAACATCAACAAGATGTAAAGAGGTTTAGTTAAATTCAGCACTACAAATATTTTTTCATCACATGCAGACATATGATTTAGTGTTAATACCAGAAATGTTTTGGAAATGCAGACCTGACATCCTGCCCAAACCAACACATAGAACTGCAAACTGACAGTAATATGTTTTATGCTGCACTAAGAATACAAGGTTCATCAAAATCAATATTTATATTTACCAGTGTTTGTGTGCAGATCTCTCATTGGCACTGGATTCTGCCACTGCCCCGACGTTCTCTGTGGGTGGGAGCTCTGCTGGTGGAGCTGGAGAGACAAGCGGTCGTCAGTATAAAGCAGAAGTGATCACTTACTGGTGGTTTACTAAGGAAAATAAAATCTGTTTCCAAAATCTGTTTCTTTAGTATCAAAAATGCAACAGTCTGACAAGATTTTAAAATAAAACAATAGAAACTGATCAACCATGAAATTCAGTGTAAATGACATCTACAGAACAATCTCTGCTACATGAGCAACTTTTTAAACTTTAGCAGGAGTGTAGATATTAGGGACATACATTTTGGTGCATCACTTGAAACTCTACATGAAAGGAAGATGTTAACACTGACATTACCTCATGCATGTAGATGGCATGGAGACTCATCTCAGCTGAGGCAAACTCTGAGTGCAGTGCATTACTCCGAATGCGAGAGTCACTGTTAGACATACTGAAAAAGAAGCATATTATCCAAAGCTGAAGGCTTTGCAATTATTTATCTTTTTTTAACAAAAATATTTTAAGCTAGAGTTTATTAATACTGCAAAACAAAAGGTAAAAACACCTGTCGATGACGGTGCGATCGCTGCGGTACATGGTGGTCTCATGGTGGAGAGAGGAGGGCAGGAGGCCATGTGAACGACCACGACTAGCATTTGCAAGCTGAGAGGTGGACAAAGAGGCCAGGACACTGGCTGCAGCAGAAGCAGCAGTGCTTGGTGGGATGAAGCGACTGTCTCGCCCTTGTAGTCCTGATGCAGTCAGGATAGGGTGGGCCAGCACACTGGCCAAAAGATTATCAGGCTGGAAACAAAAGAAAACACATACGATGGTCATGAATGACGTTTTCTTATGTACAATTACACTCTTAATTGTATTACTCTCTGTGCTTAATTCTTAGTTCTCAGGCTTCCTACCCCAGTGCCTGACTCGTTGGACTGTAGTGAGGTGCAGAGAGGAGCCTCTGAGAGCAGCAGCTGGGTGGAGGGGCCGCCCTGGGCATCGTGATGCACCTTCTCCTTCAAATGGCTGATAAATACTGAACTCTCCTGAGGTGGCTGCCAGTGTGGGTTCTTTATGGTGAAGTGCATGAGAGACAGCTCGGTCTTGCCGTTCTCAGCCTGCTGGTATATGGAGGCCTCCGTCTGGCCCTCTGACATCCACTGCAAAAACATTCAAAGATACATATAAAACTCAAGACAAAACACTAATACGGCATTCACTGAGACATCAGCTGCTTATAATTAGTCAGTCCCTCTTCAGTATGGTGTCACAGAATGAACAAGTCTTACTGTTGGGTTTCCATGGCGTCTGATGTCCATCTGCGCAAAGGAACATATGTCTCCAACTCCAACCACCTCCACAGTGAAGTTCCTGAAGAAATCAATGATTTCCAGAGACTTGTTTCTCAGGACGAAGATGAGAATGAAGGGCGTGACAATAGGACTGAGCAGCTCCTCCAAGATAAACACCTGATGTAAAGACAGATAACATTTATTACAGGTTCTAAAGTCGTTATATATATATATGTTCACATCCTAAACAAAGCCATGTCTAGATGAGCGTTCCCAATAACCTATGAGTAGATCCAGTGATTTTGTTATCAGTTTCCTAAAAAAAAACACTTCATCCATCATAACTGAAACAAATCCATAATGTCAGTTTGAGTGTGACAAATGTGTTCCTATCCACTGAGTGACTGCTCTCCTCACCGCTTTGTACTGAAACAGCTGTGCAACCTCGTCACGGGTCTCGCTCTTGTTAGCATTGCCCCTCCAGTGGTCTGGCATGTAGTGAATGTGTGCCAGCACGCACTGCAGCAGCTGTTCTGGACACCACACCATATGCTCGTCTGGGATAAAAGACCTGGCACAGGAAAGGCACAAAATGTCAACACTACTGCAGTACAATTCCTGTGCATATGAGATAAGCGAATAAAGAAAACAGGAGAGTTTATCACAGAAATGTCACAATTTCAGGCTGAACATCTGCAATGAGAGCACAAGGATGCCAAACACTTGCCCTTAAGTGAATAATGCACAGGATAACTTCCTATACAAGTAACTTTCCCCTATAATATGAAAAAAGCTCCTGTGCACTAAGACAACTAAAAATGGACATTACTTAACTAGAATGACTGCAACTTGTTACAGTATCTAGCTGTCTGTACAGCACATTAACATCAAGTAAATGTATTAACCAGTACAGACTACTTCTCTAAGTTTTATGCCAACTAATAGTGATGCTAGAGAGGCTCTAGTGAACAAGTGACCCTGAAGACTCACCTGGCGATAGTTATAACTACCCCCAGCACAGTGATAGCGGTCAGAATGTGCTGCACTGTCAGTACGTCCTCATCATAAACTGTCAGTGCAATGAGAACAGCCAACACTGAGCCTGAGAAAAAGGCAATGTTCTTAGCCAGCACAGTGAGCATTGGCGATGTAAAGGAGTTCATGTATTTGGAGGTGGGTTTGTAGCCACGACCTAAACGTCCATGCAGCTCGTGGTTCAACTCATTGAAGTGACGCAGGTATAAACGACCATACAGGGACCAGCGGCGTGCGCCCAGACTGCCAGGTTCTCTGCGGATCACTTCTGTATAACTGAAGAACGCATAGAGCACCTGCCACACCAGGATGAAGGGACATAGCAGCAAGTTAGCCAAACCCATCAGCAGGATGATTCTGCTGAGCTGCTGGGCGAGCTCTAGGCGGTTTCCACTGCGCTTGTATTTGGGGTGGAGGTTCCACTTATTCTGAAACAGGGAGCCTGGGCCCCAGAAAAGAATGAGCTCAAAGTTGTACTTGAGGCCCTGGGTTAGGAACACCACATTTCCCAGGAAGGGGACCTGCAGCTGCACCGGCAGCAGCGATTTGTTTATCATGGCCACCATGTAGTTTTTAAAACGCAGGATGCGGTGGTAGATGTCAAGTTCGGTCAGCTCTTTTTTGTGTATGCACATTTGCTGTTCCCTCTGAAGGCTGATGAGTCGGTCCTGAACTTCCTGCCATGTGAAGTTGCATAGTTCATCCTAAAGAGGCAGGGGAGACAATGTAACCCGACTAATACCAAGACAATAAATGACACCACAACTCAAAACATCTCATCGTATCTATTCAAAAGAGTAAACACAAGACATAGGTCAGAAGATTGACTTTTGCTGTAGCACATTTTGATACAGGCGTCCAGGTGTAGCACTCACCATTCTGATCTTCAGTGCTTTGATGTAGAACTGCCTGATCTCCCAGTAGCTCAAAACATTGCAAAAGACTTTAACAAGACGATAGACCCAGAAGATGGCCGCCATGATGAGAAGGAATATGATCCAGCTGTTGTTTTGAATCCTGAACAGAAACAAAATCCCCTTTAAACTGACTTCGTAGTGAAGGAAAGGCTTTTAATCATGCAGTAATAAGTAAATGTTTTTTACAGCTGTATTTAACACAACAGTAAGAGCTCACAGAATGTTTAGAAGATGGCAAACAAAAAATGATAATAAATGACCAGACAAAGTAGTTAAAAACATGGCCTTTTCTGAAATCTGGGGTTCAGAATTACTGTAAAATGATAAACATCTATAGTGGATAGCCAAGGGCACACATGCATCTCTCCGTCCTGCAAGTTGACCCTATATCATGTACTTAAAACCAGGATGAAAACATGTAAAAGCTATTGATCTTGGTGAATGCTATAATCTATTAAACTCATGTTTACAGGTTCTGGGTCAGATAAAATGCTTGTCATATTCTCTAATTGAAGAATCTTCTGAATATATATTTATAAAATAACATTCGATATCAGTATGACTGTAAAAGTTCCTCTACATTGATTCAATAGAATTTTCCATTAGGCCACTTTCAGATATAATAAACAAAATACAATCGTGTTTTGGTACAAGCGTGCTTTAAAACTGCAGTAAAATGGAAATCAGAGACAGGGTATGTTGAGGACAGAGTGAGTCCAAATTGTAGGACAAGCTATTCCCTAATTACAATTCCATGTGTTCAGACTTCACTGACTTTGAAATAAACAACTATTGAGCCATAGTGAGAATGAAGAACCCACTGAAGAGAGGCCTATACGCCAAGCTAGATAAAACAAGCTGGGTCTTGGCTACATACTACAAAGAAAAAAAATATGGCGACACAGGACTGAGGACGGATCTGTCCCTTGCAGCCAGATAGAGAGGTGTCATGTGGTAGTCAGCTTGCTGTCCCAGCCAAGTCGTCAGTATCTCGGCTGGCCAGTTGCACCTCACCGAAGCTATCAATTACACTGTCCTGTTCTCTGAAGCCATTCTGAGCACCGTACACAAACACCTTCCTCTGAGTAAACATGAGTTGCAGGAATGCTGCAAGTCAAAGCTACCAATCTCAGGTTGAAATAAACAACAAAACTGAGAAAGAAATACATTTCATGGAAAGGGACCTCACTTGGCCTTGACATCAAACATAAAAATGACAACTCAGGCTGATTAAACCTTTTGTGTTTTGATAGAACCATCCTTTTTAATCAACAACACTTCATTCAATGCTATACAGTACATAGCAATTAATTACTGCCACTGCTATAGAGATTTTTGCCCATGTTACATTGGAAAAGGAGTCTTTCAAAGAGTAATGTGCTGTAAAAAATATGTTGCTGGGGTCATATTTTGTTTTTTTAAGTTGAATTTGCTTATCTTAAGACATTTTAGAATACAGGAAAGCAGTGGATAAATCAAGTCATTACTTTACAGTGCTGCAGGTAATACAATTAATTAAAGAGTCATTTTATTGCCTTGCATTACAAACACCAGACAGCTCTACCAAATTACTAAGGTAAATCAAAAAATCCATAAAACTAAATAGAGTACTGTTCCACCCATTTTCCCCCTGTGAATGAGACTGTATCTTTCAGACTGAAACCACATCTAACACAATCCAATAAGAAATGAAGTACAAAAGTGTAATTCCAACAGTATTAAGCAGGACAAAGGAAACCTCCCAAAAGGTCCATCTCTAATCCTAGACTCTGTTTGAGAACAAAGTATCTAATTGGACTGGCTGTAATGAAACAGCAGGCACATCAGGCATCACTTTATGTGTCTGTGCATCATTTTTGAATTATTCAACTCATTTTGCACCAACAAGTAAAATTATCTAACACACCTAAGCTGTCGTACGTATTATAGTAAAAGTCTTCACCTCTCAGTGCACTTCTGGCTGGAAGCGATGGCATCCGGCAGAGTGACTTTATTCCTGTCCAGAGGGCTGTGGCCTGATCCGGTGTGGTTGACTGGTCGATCGGCAAACAGGACATCATACTCCACGCAGTTGACAAGGAACGTTGTGAATGTGACGACGAACAAAAACTGACTGTTGAGATGAGACGGAAAAAGGAAAAAAGAAGTCGGGCTTCATACTTACTGACAATAAAAACATAAGGAAAGTGAAATAGTAACGATGACAAAAGCGAATAACACTGGTATAGAACATGAAGACAAGCAACCATATTTCATTTCTAACTATGAAGTCACAAACAGTGCACCCTGACTCATGATTAATGCATAATACTGTGGTTGAGACAGATCAATTGTAATTCACTTATTAAATGTCTCGACAAAGCTGTTTTGTGCTTCCATTACGTGGGCAGATTTTCAGCAGCCCATATTAATAGGCCCACTGAGGCAAGATTCAGACAAACACCACAGTAAAAACCAATAACAGAGACGGCCTACTGGCACCTTAGCAACACGATATACATCTCAGGCAGCAACAATATGAAGAAATAACATGTTTGCCCTAACACATTGGCTGGATGAACTGATTTAGGCAACAGAACAGGATAAAATACCAGTACTGAAATACTAGTACAACATTGTATTATTTAGAGGGAACTATTTTCCACATACGGCCGCAGTTAATCATATGATCATATGGCTGAGCTTGTTCCTGCTGAAGCCTGAGGCAAACTGAACTGTCATAACAACATGAAAAACAACCAGTGACATACATGAGGCCCAAGTCTTACTGAAAACAAGCATCCTCTGAAATGTAAACTCATCTCAGTGTGATAGCTATAATTACAAGTACAATATTGTATTTCAAGATGCTGGCTTTAGGGAGCAGTATTTTGCAATACTTACACAAGTTCAAAAAACTCTGTCAACATCATACAGGCGAAGCCATTCTTTTGATGAAAATGATAAATGTGGACAGCAAGATTAAGGGAAATCTTTAACAGCAGTGTGAATTTATGATTGTACACTCTGTGAAAGTGCACTCATTAGGCAAGGACAACAGAAAATACCACAAATACTCAGAATTCAATTTACCAGGAGCTGCACACTAAAGTATATGACAGTCAGACAGTAAACAGAGTGGAATTCATGGCTATAAATGTGACTACTTGCACCAGTTTGTGACAGCATAGCGTGATTTAAAAGGATATTCTCGTGAAGAAGTTATCCAGGTTCTTGATATGGTGCCATGAGTCTGCAACAGAAATTAAAGCATTAGATAACTTGACCACTTTTAACAAGGTTGACCTACATGCATCAGCTGCTTTCAGATGACCCACGTATTTATTGGGTACGAAACTTTCACAGCAGTCACACAATCAGTTAAACTCGAGACTATTTTCAACTTTAGGCGTAATAACATGTTTACCTTTCAGGCCTTCAGGCACATGCACCAGTAAATCCTCCTCCCCTGGTGGTGAGTCCTCCTCGAAGTCCTCAATTCTCTGATACTCCTGGTAAGCTTCAAAGTTGGCCATTGTGATTCACATTCTTCAGCTTACTCCTAAATGACAAAATACTGGTAGTAAATACTATACGAAACCAATGCAGACTCGCAGCTTCAGCTACATTCTGTAACTAGCTACTTGGCAGCTCAAGCATTCCAAGCTACGGCTAACATTAGCTTGCTAACGTGCTAGTCTGTCGGACAGCGCTTGTGTAACCCCACACTGCTATGACATGTAAAACACTGCGTTGGTGTTAAAAATTCAGCACACGAAGCTTCGGTAGCTTTACTAATGAATGTCGGTCGCGTTCATTAAAGATTACTACCTAAGACAACAGTCTGGTATCTGGCTAGCCTGTGAATGATTCAGCCACTCATGTAGTCAGGGTGACACGGTTTGTTTTGTTCCCGACTGTCCGTGCATCTGGTGATGTTGATCTTCTTTCAGCTTTGCTTTAAGTCCAATCTCGACCAGACTTCGCTTCATACGCAGAGTTGAGTTCTAGTTACGACACGGTGGTCTTTAGTCTGTCCCGAGGTCCGTTAGTTGATTTCCCAAAATACCCATCCTCTGCGTGTCCACTGTTTTTGTCTTTCACAAACAAATGTCAACAAAACGCCGTTGATGCAACCTCCGGTTAAACTGTCGTCATTTCCGGGTGTCGATTGTAGTTTTTTTTTTTTGCGATTTCCAGAAAAAAGTCCCCGTTTTGTCGCGCGTATCCCTACTAGTGTTGCACAGATAGCCTAAAATATATGAGTGTGTTCAGCCTTGTGAAGTAAAGCAGCTATTTATTTCACAAAATAGCGTTCAAAGTTAAACTGTAGTCCTGCGACCACAGAAATGCACTCTGGGTCAAACATGGCAGCCTGCAGGGTGCCGCTGGATTACTGCAGAGCTTAGCGATTATTTTATCCTAATAACCTTGTTATCGCCGAAATAAGCATAAAAATGTTTCAGTTGCTTTGGTGTAGAGCAAGCAGTACTGCTACATTGCGGTCATTGTCGTTACATTCGCGAAGCACTAAAACAGCAGACATTTGGAGGCTTTCACGGTAGGTTAATGTCACCGGTAGCTAGTTTGGCTAATGACAGCTGACCTGTGTCTGCTCTCTATTAGGTAATCAAAACCGACATAATTAGCCTAATTTGATTTTCTAGACAGATTTTCTTGTTTATAGTTGGGACAGACACGTGTATGTGAGTTTTTTTTATACAGACGACAGTAGAAACAGAAGCTTAATTGAGTGACAGTAATTTCATCAGGAACATATTTCATATTTCAGATGATTTATCATTGTACAGAAGCATTTTAAATATAATAATTTATAACGTGAGTGTAGGGGTGACAAAACATCTGGCAAAATAACTGATACTACAGCGCAGTAATAAAGCCCCTAGAACATGGAAAGCATTTTACCTCATTTTGACTATCAAGTGGATTGCTTGTTTTCAAGGTAGAAGTTCAATCACTTGCCTGCACCAGCTCCCTACATGTGAGCATTTGCTGTGTTCCTTTGTTTTAAATTACTGTAAATGTGTTAAGTTTGAATCTTATAATAAAAAAACAAGAAATTTGTGGTTCATGGCACAATACGCCCGTCACCATGCACAGTCAAAGAAACACTGGTCCATGTATCAGCAGGCATGCTCATACTAAGCAATTCCTTCCCAGAAGACTTATAACTTGGCTAGGTTGACATATTAGCAGATATTAGCGTACTGTAAATACATTTGTCATATGTTTGTCATTCAATAAGCAACAAAATAAGCTAGGTTATTCATTGTACACCTTAGAGTACTCTTAATTTTCAACTCTAAAATGCTTCAGTATGTATTGATCCCAATTTTTAAAATTGTATTACAAGATTATAAGATTTTAGTTTTTTGTGGTCACTGAAAAATACTTTAAACAACACAGAGTTTTCAGTTTTCTCCCCCATACTGACAGTAGTATTAGCCTCAAAAAATCCTGTTTTAGTAGGGCAGTGCTTCCAAGTGCACCTCCACTGTAAGATAGAAAAAGGATTAATTAATATTGCTTAAGTGATACAGTAATAGTCAGATCAATCAATAATAATTGCTAGTTGCTGCCTTAATTCAGTTATTAAATTGTCTTAAAATGTTAGATTAGCTTTGCAAACCTGTCATAATTAAATGTATGTTATCCTTAATTGCATTATTATTCTGGTATTTTTCCAGGTGGTACACATCTCCAGGGTCTAATGCCTACAGCTCCTTACAGCGGCCTGGCAATGCTGTCAGCCGCATTTGGAGCCAGACTCAGAGAGCTGTCCGCCAGTCTGCCACACGGACAGCTAAACCCCCAGGAGTGGCTCTCAAGTTCATCCTGGGACCAGCAGCACTCACTGTCTCAGCACGGCTGTTTTGCCATGTAGCTCACTGCGAGGCAGATGTGAATAACAACACCCCAGTGGAAGCTGTAGCCAAACAGACTGTGCCTGAGTTCAAATGGCATATCTTGTGGGAATTTCTCAAACCTCAGCTGTTTGCTCTCATCGGTGCTGTTGTGGTAAGCCTGAATCAGTTCATTTGAAGGCAATATCAGTGTAATACTATGAAGGTATTCATGCTTATTGGTTAAACTGATGATTTCTCTTTTCAGCTTGCTTTTGGTGCAGCGATTTTGAATATTCAGATTCCTCTGATGCTTGGGGATCTGGTCAATGTTGTGGCACGTTACTTGAGAGAACACTCTGGGAATTATATCCATGAGATAAGAGGTCCTGCTCTGAAGTTACTTGGACTGTATGGTTTCCAAGTAAGTACACAACAGTGTCCTAAGCTGCTGTACAAGTTAATGTTCCAGTGCTTCAACAATAATCAAGTGCAACCAGTCAGTCATAAGCTAAGGCATGTCAAATGGACATACAGTATACCTCTGATACAATTGTGATTGTCTGGTCACTTGTTTTACTTCCACTATCTTGCGTCTTCTGCTAAAATACTATATATTTGATTTGTAAGTCTAATATACGGGATAGCAATAGAACATTTATATATGTATAAAGTCACTAATTACCTATTTAAGAATAACTAATAAGGCGAAAAATGCAACACTTGTTTAAGAAAGCAGGCTGCACAGTGACTTGGTGGTTAGCACTGTTGCCTTGCACCTAGAAGATCCCCCGTTCACGTCTCGGCCTTCACGGGAGCTTTCTGCATGGAGTTTACATGTTCTCCCTGTGCATGTGTGGGTTTTCTCGCTTCCTCCCGCAGTCCAAAAACATGCTGAGGTTTTCCGTAGGCGTGAATATGAGAATGATTGTTCATCTCTATGTGTAGCCCTGTGACAGACTGGTGACCTTCCTTCACCCTAAGTCTGCTAGGTTAGACTCCAGCCGCCCGCTACCCTAATGCGGATTAAGTGGTGTGTAGATAATAGATGGATGTTTTAAGACAACAAAAAAAACACCAAATTTGTGATCCTTGTAATATGCAACATAACAATGATTTAGCCTTTTATTACCACCTTTTTTAAAGACTAATCTGTGTGTTGTTTTTGTTGCGTGTACAGAACACATTTGTCTTTTCAGTTATTCCAGTCACTAGGTTGGTGCTTTCTTACAGATCTCACTGTGGGAGAAAGTTAATTTTTACTTTGAGTTGTGATGCCTTTTTGCATTCTGCATTCTCTGTTCAACTTATTGCCATTCAGATAAAATCTGCATGCAAACAAACAAATGTCAGTGCTGTTTCAATGGAAAATGGTCTGTATCTCTGACCATTAATCACCTCCTCTGTGCAGGGCCTGCTGACGAGTGGCTACATCATCCTGCTTTCTAGGGTTGGGGAGCGAGTGGCAGCAGACATGAGGAAGACCCTTTTTGCATCCTTGCTGAGGTGGATACCCCTTAATGTTGACTTAGAGCTATATATATATATATATATATATATATATATATATATATATATATATACACTTCTCAAAAAATATAAAGGAACACTTTTTAATCTAAGTATTGCATCAAATCAGTGAAACGTGGGATACTGATCTGGTCAAGTAAGTAACTGAGGGGCTTTTTAGTAAGTTTCAGCTGCTTTGGTGTTCATAAAATTAACAACAGATGCACTAGAGGGGTAACAATGAGACAACCCCCAAAACAGGAATGAGTTTACAGGTGAAGGCCACTGACATTTTTTTCCTTCCTAATCTTCTCTGACTGTTTTTCCACTAGTTTTGCATTTGGCTAGGGTAAGTGTCACTTCTGGCAGCATGAGGCGATACCTGGACCCTACAGAGGTTCCACAGACAGTCCAACTCCTCCAGGATGGAACATCAATGTGTGCCATTGCCAGAAGGTTTGCTGTGTCTCCCAGCACATTCTCAAGCGCATGGAGGAGATTCCAGGAGACAGGCAGTTAGTCTGGGAGAGCTTGACAGGGCTGTCGAAGGTCCTCAACCCATCAGCAGGACAGGTATCTGCACCTTTGTGCAAGGAGGAACAGGATGAGCACTGCAATAGCTCTACAAAATGACCTCCAGCAGACCACTGGTGTGACCTCCAGCGTCCTCTAGTGCCCGCTGTGCTCGCTGACTGGCACCGTGGAGCTCGGCTGGCATTTGCCATAGAACACAAGAATTTGCAAGTCCACCACTGGTGCCCTGTGCTTTTCACAGATGAGAGCAGGTTCACCCTGAGCACATGTGACAGGCATGAAAAGGTCTGGAGAAGCCGTGGAGAACGTTATGCTGCCTGTAACATTGTTCAGCATGACCGGTTTGGTGGTGGGTCAGTGATGGTGTGGGGAGGCATATCCATGGAGGGACGCACAGACCTCTACAGGCCGGACAATGGCATTCTGACTGCCATTAGGTATCAGGATGAAATCATTTGACCCATTGTCAGACCCTACATTGGTGCAGTGGTCCTGGATTCCTTCTGGTGCACGACAATGCCCAGTCTTATGTGGTAAGAGAACTCATGCAGTTCCTGGAGGATGAAGGAACTGATGCCATTAGCTGGCCCCCATGCTCACCTGACCTGAATCCAACAGAACACCTTTGGAACATTATGTTTTGTTCCATCCGACACCATCAGGTTGCTCCTCAGACTCTCCAGGAGCTCAGTGATGCCCTGGTCCAGTTCTGGGAGGAGATACCCCAGGACACCATCTGTCGTCTCATTCAGAGCTTGTCCCGGCATCGTCAGTCATGCATACAAGCACACGGAGGCCATAAAAACTACTGAAGATGGACTAGCCTGCCACATCAGTTTTTCACTTTGATTTTGGGGTGTCTTGAATTTAGCCCTCCTGAGGAGTTTATAATTTTCATTCCCATCAAACAATGTGGCACTTTTCATTCCTAACACATTATCCAGTCCATATCAATGCTAATATCCAGTTTGTTTTTTCCCCGTATTGAAATATGATGTATTTTCAAAGTGTTCCTTTAATTTTTTTGAGCAGTGTATATATAAACATTCACAATGTTGCTGCCATTTAGCATTTCGCAACTTCGCATTCCCAGTTTTTACATTGTCATTCTTTCTTCTAAGGCAAGATGTGGCTTTCTTTGATGCCAATAAAACGGGGCAGCTGGTGAATCGTTTGACTGCCGACATTCAGGAGTTTAAGTCGTCCTTCAAATTGGTTATTTCTCAGGTACTACCACAAGCATGATTGAGCTGTTACAATGTTTGTGTTTTTAAAGAGTGTATGCATCTTTAGGTCCCCTAATTCCCTTTTTCTTTGTATTTTTTTGTATATTTTCAGGGTCTGCGGAGTATTACACAGACAGTTGGATGTTTTGTCTCGCTCTATGTCATCTCCCCAAAACTCACAGGTTTGACAGTAGTTGTCCTCCCGTGTCTAGTGGGAGCTGGAGCTCTCATTGGTTCATTCCTTCGCAAACTATCCCGTTTGGCTCAAGAACAGGTGACCATATGTAGTATCATTTTGTTCAGAACAGTTGTTAGGACTGCATGTTGTATTGCTTCAAATAAAAATTGACTCAAAATGTTCAAAGACAAAGTGAGCAGAAATAAAGGCGTTTTTTACATGTAGTACACATACATATAGTCTATCTCTTCTTCTCTTAACACGCTATCGATCTGTTTTTTTCTACTGCCCACAAATGTCAAGATTTTAAGTGTCTTTACAACATCTTGACTCCTAATTTGTTTCCCATGATTTTGTAGACTGACTCACAATGAGAAAGATGCATATTTGCAATATATCTCAGTGCTTATACTATGAAATGCCACTGGCACTCAAAATAAGCAACAGTTCTCTTTTTATATGCAAAAAGAGTTTTGCTTGCTGACTGTCTGTGTATTTGCTTACTTTGTTAAATTCAAGGTGGCAAAAGCAACAGGAGTGGCAGATGAGGCTCTTGGTAATGTGCGTACAGTGAAAGCTTTTGCAATGGAGGAACGGGAGCTCCAGTAAGTCAGAGTATATTTCAAAATACTTGTAACTTCAAAACTTTCAGAAATGTAGTACAGGTATACATATGTCTAAGATAATATGTTTTATCTCCATTATTGTTTTCTTCAGATTATATGCATATGAGGTTGACAAATCATGTGACATGAATGAAAATCTTGGTGCTGGAATCGCTGTTTTCCAAGGACTGTCAAACATGGTTCTGAACTGTGAGTGTCTTTTATCCTAACTGGTGAACACAATGTGAATTCAATTTGTAATGTATCTCAGAACCTCTGTTACTCTAACGGTTTTCTGTTGTGTGCTGTTAATACAGGCATCGTTCTAGGAACTATATTTGCTGGAGGAACTTTAATCTCGAGCAATGAAATGTCTCCTGGAGACCTCATGTCTTTCTTAGTTGCTTCCCAGACTGTTCAGAGGTAAAAGACACAGTTTGCTCCACAATGATTGCTCGGCAGGACATTAACAATTAAATGTATCAGTTTAAAGTAGCTAAGGGTGTAACCCATGTATTTTCTTTATGATCAGGTCTTTGGCCAGTATTTCCATCCTATTTGGACAGGTGCGTAAATACATGTGTATATAAATCATTCATAAGGTATATATTATCTGACAGACAATCAGCTTTAAATTGTAACATTAGGTTATACTGTACATGTATTTGTTATTAGCCAAAATATTGTTCGGTTGGAAATCAAGCTGCTAATCGCTAACATTTGTCACAGATGGTGAGAGGACTTAGCTCTGGGGCCAGGGTTTTTGAATACCTTGCTTTGCAGCCTACAATCCCCCTCTGTGGAGGAGGACGCATCCCATACCATTCTCTGACAGGAAGAGTGGACTTTATGAACATTTCATTCAGGTTGAAACCATCGTAATTCAGAGTATGTTTCAGTTCTACATCCTAACTGCACATAAACATTTGAGTGTTTTATGTATGATTATGTTTTACATAAATTCATAGTTATCCAACAAGACCGGGCCATCAGGTCTTACAGAAGTTCAGCTTAACGCTGCCACCTTCTAAGACTGTTGCCATTGTTGGAGAATCTGGTGGAGGTAATTTCTTTACTAAATTTGATTGTGTGATGTTTAAAAAGTGTGAATGGAGAGCTCATAAATTTTATTCCTATTAGGAAAGTCAACCGTGGCGTCCTTGCTTGAGCGTTTCTATGACCCGACCAGTGGTGTGATCATGTTGGACGGACTCGACATTCGAACACTCGACCTTTCCTGGCTCAGAGGGCAGGTCATTGGGTTCATCAATCAGGTAAAGACGACTCATTATTGATACATTCTGTTTTTCAAGTATGTATAATTAGCAGGTTTAGTAAAACTAGTCCTCAATTTCCACTGTATTTTCGATCACTCTTTGAAGGAGCCAGTTTTGTTTGGATCGTCCATCATGGAGAACATCCGCTTTGGGAAGCCTGAAGCTACGGACGCTGAGGTCATAAATGCAGCAAAACAAGCCAATGCTCACCGCTTTATCACAGGGTTCCCAGATGGCTACAACACGGTGGTTGGTGCGTGCCCTCATTTAGCCTTTCATTACAGATTAGAAATTGTGTGACTTGTAAAGTCTAAGCTGAAGATTTCTAAACCCAGGTGAGAGAGGTGTGACGTTATCAGGTGGCCAGAAACAGCGCATTGCCATTGCCCGCGCCTTGATCAAGAACCCCAGCATCCTGGTGCTGGATGAAGCCACCAGCGCTCTGGACGCAGAATCAGAACGAGTGGTGCAGGAGGCTCTGGACAGGGCCACAAGGGGTCGCACTGTGCTCATCATCGCCCACCGACTCAGCACCATTCAGGGGGCTGACCTAATCTGTGTCATAAGCAATGGTCGCATTGTGGAGGTGAGGAATCTGCGTAGTCAGAGAAATGGAGGTGCTCTTATCTCTGTTTAAATGCCTCAGATAATTGATGAGGGTAGCTTGTAAGTCGAAAGAAGCACTATAAAGTACTGACTTCATTCAGTGTTCCGTAATTCATACGGATATATTGGCTGCTGGCATCTTATTTTACAGACCTTGTAATATCAATTTTAATTACATCTAACAGCTTCCTCTTTTCTTTAAAGGCTGGAACACACTTGGAACTGCTGGGCAAAGGAGGACTTTATTCAGATCTGATCCGCAGACAAAGAGCTGAGGGCCAGAAATGAAGAGAACCAAAATTGTTTACAGTAGATATAAATAGCAAAAATGGAAAGTATTTCGAAATGCATAGGAAAGGCCTACATGGACAAATGGATAATGTAAAATGTATTTTAAATTTACCAGGTCTGTGTCTAGTTTTATGGCAAACCTACAGATTTATATATGTGAATGTATAAGTGGACCAGCTGGATCAGCCAGTGATGATTACCAAAGTACACTACTTTTCAGTTTCTAACTTAAAAGTGAATTTCATATCACTGTTATCTCTTATCCTGTATAGATTGGTAAGTTATAATGTACTAGAAAAAAAGAATTAAATTTGATTTTAATGACAGAATATTGTAATTTTCTTTTTTTAAATTGATCATCATAATAATAGATTTTCTTATCACAAATAGAGTTGAATAAACTAAACACTGATGAGTATAGATAGTGCCATTTTTTTGTAGTGATCATAGAATTAAAAAACTTTGAATCTGATATCTGGGAAGAACTGCTGTTCCTTATTCAGATCAAAGCTATTCAACTGTATTTTAAAGCTGAAATCTACTTTTATGCATATGATTTTACTGACTAAAAATTAAATCTGGTCACAGCAAGTGAAAACTAGAAAGTTTTTAGCCACTATTCACTCCTACAGACAGTGTTAACATGCAATAAAGTTTTTGAGTGTAGTATGACTTTAATGCGGCTTTTTGTTGTGGCTTTATTTGATGCTTTTCTTGTATGTCAGTACAGTCTGTGTGCAGACATAAAGTCTTGCACACTGGTGAATATTAGCCATCAGTATTTATTAACTGTATTATGAGCTTAGATGCTGAGTGGAACAAATGAAGAGCTACAATGTATACCACTTTAGAACTGGGCTTACATCACTGAACAGATAAATTAGGCCATGTGGGAAATATACTTACCAATTCAACATGTAGTCTGGCAGCTTCCTAGAATCCATTAGCACTATGGGATTAGATTAGAAATGATCATCATATTAAGAAATGGAAACACATTTAGGAGTCTACTTTGTTCAGATATTACACACTGAGCTGTAACACATCCCTAAAGCTGTCATCTGTAACTGGAGAATGTGAGTTCAGTTTAAGAGTCTGATAATGTCCTGCTTAGAAATGATCATTGTAAATAAGTTTACTTTGTGTGTATGTGTGTGTATTTTGCTTTCCTTTTACAGACATATTCCCTCAAAAATATCTGCAAATAACATGACACGCTATATCAGAAGATGTTGCTGCATCCTGCGACCATTGTCAGTGTTTCACCAGAGCTGCAATTCATCTTTCAGCCTCTAGATGACCAACAAGACAAGCTTGACTGCAAACCGAACAGCAGTAGCAAGTGCAGACTGACTTAAAGCTAACGTCAGCTATACGAATATTATTCACCCCAATTTGGGGGCTTTGTCAGTCCTTGCTTAGCTAGCTTGTTCAAGGCTGACTTCACTGGCCAAACATGCAGAAATATGAAAAGCTTGAAAAAATCGGAGAGGGTAAGTTTCATGCGTTTTTTAGAAAGTTAATATCAGCTAGCCTAGCTGCTAGCTGATATTAATGCTAACCTAGCATTCATGTTGATGTAGGGCTAGCTAACGTTAGCTCGGCTGTACGCTTTCTGTCTGCGGTAACTAATCACTGTTAATCACATTCGAATGACTTTGTACAGCTTTTATCTACACTGGTTTAAGTCAATGACAATATCTGTCTGTCTGCCAGTTTGTACGGCATTGACGCTAGCAAGTAAGATAGCTAAGCTAATACTAGGACCTCCTATCGCTGCTATCCCATTCATCGGAACGATAACTGTGATTTAGCCGAACATTATCTGTTTTGTAGGGACTTATGGGACCGTGTTCAAGGCTAAAAACAGAGAAACCCACGAAATTGTGGCTTTGAAAAGGGTCAGGTTGGACGACGATGATGAGGTTTGTTCCATATCCACTGACAGCTCCAGTGTTTGCTAGCAGCTGGTTAGCAGCAGGTTAGTGCTAAATCAGACTGTCTTTCATCTCTTTCAGGGAGTACCAAGTTCTGCTCTGAGGGAAATCTGTCTTCTGAAGGAACTAAAGCATAAAAACATAGTCAGGTAAGTCTGCTGCCCAAACTGAATTTAACTTGTGAGATACATATGCACAAATGACCAACCACTTTGCATTTATCCCTGATGTCAATAAGCATCCACTTACTGCTGTTCTGCTTTCTCCAGACTACACGATGTTTTGCACAGTGACAAGAAGTTAACCTTGGTTTTTGAATACTGTGATCAGGTGAGAGAGTCATCCTGAACCTAAGCTGTATTAATATGCACCTTCTAAGTCTAATGTGTGTTTCTTAACCACTGCAGGATTTGAAGAAGTATTTTGACAGCTGCAATGGGGATCTAGATCCTGAAACTGTGAAGGTGAGGGATAAACAACCTGAAAAATCCATGATGAGAGTTTAACCACAAACAGCATTTTGGCAGTCTTTGATTGTCATAAGTAGATCAGTTACACCTTTAGAAACTTGGAATTAACTCTATAGATATTGTTCTGTTTCTATTCTTGTTTCTCTTCCGCAGTCGTTCATGTACCAGCTGTTGAAAGGCCTCGCTTTCTGTCACAGTCGAAACGTTCTTCATAGAGATCTGAAGCCGCAGAATCTCCTCATCAACAGAGTGAGTGTTTAGATGCCTTTGGACTTTGACTTCAAGGCTGGTAAACATTCATTACTGTGTGAGCAAATCATTTCACTCTGTCGGTGTGTTATTTCTATAAAGCAGAAACTAAAGGGAAGCCAAAGTGACTGTTGGGTCTTTACAGTTCACTCTGCGGCATTCGATGCAAGCTATCCAAAAACACTTTTTAGTAGCAAATTGTGTGGCATTATAGCATATTTTTTGTGCTGATATCATCCTAAAAGGTTTTGTCATTTGTTTCCCTGTATGCAGAATGGAGAGTTAAAGCTGGCTGACTTTGGGTTGGCTCGAGCTTTTGGCATTCCTGTGAGGTGTTACTCAGCAGAGGTAGGTTGTACATTATCACACAGCAGGTACTATTAACTGGCTGCTTCCAGCTAAAAAATGTATGACCAGCATAAAACTGAAATTGATTGTATGAAAAGACTGTAAATCAAGCTTTGAAAGCAATACGTGTATCCAAGATTAACAGTCCACAATCTGGTGCCTAAACATATTTTCTCAGTTATGAAACAAAAACAAGCTTTCTGTTTCAGGACTGGATGACATGACCTAAAAATCCACGTCTAAATATAAAATGGAGTCGCAATGTGGCACATTATTAATAGTCTGACAAGCAAACATTGACAAAAATATGTGGTCCCTCACTAAATCCCAAATGTTTCTCAGGCTATTAAAACCTCCTTCTTGTAGTTTCATTGTGCGTGGCTTGCTGACGGACTCTCTCTATATCTTGAAATAAATCTGTTAAATTAATGATGGAATAGAGTGGAGCACACAGCAGCAAGCAGGGTTAGTTTTTTTTGCTGTTTCAGATATTATCAGAGAAGTGACAGGCAAAGCCCAGATAAGTTTAGTGGTTCTGGTTGGCTGACTTAAGGGCCCAGCAAGCAAAATCTCACGGGAGTCAGGAAGGTCGACGCAGGGTGACAGTACTGATCTGAAAATGTAGTAAACAGAAAAAGAGCTTGAGGGGCAGCGAGTTTGAAGTTGGGGCATTTTTTAAAATGTTGCTTCATTTCAGGATATTTTCTTCCACAAGGAGAACTGAATGACCCTGTAGTTGTTCCACGTTGCATTCAGATAGTATGGGAACATTGTTATTATTCAGCTAATCTATACTAAAGCCAGAAGAGTCACAGTCCTAAAAATTCACGAAGCTGCTTTTTATGCAAGAAAGGTGCAGGAGTTCTCTACATAGTTGTGCTCTTTAAAACTATTTACTGAATATAGAAATTTCCCTTAACCCATAAGTGGGTGGTTTGAACCAAAGCACTGTAGGATGTGGTGAGTTTTTTTTAAAAGACTCAGCAGTGCTGTACAGTGTTTTATTTTTTTCTTTTTTGCATAAAACAATGTGATGTTTTGAGTTTACTTGGCTTACAAAATGCCATTTTTTTCTTGGTAAAAATGATTTCTGAAAAGAAACTAGTGGTTCTGTAGCAGGTGGTCACAATTAACATTTCCCACCGAATTGAACTTTTGAACTTTGGAAGCTGAAACACTTCATTTCCAGCTGCTTGCTGCCAGCCCACACACCTCACTGGGAAATTCAGCTTTTCTGTAATTGCATTTCATTTTCCCAGCGCACAGTGCACTCGAGTTGACATATTTTCATAAGAAATGGGGAAAAAAATGTGCAACTACCCGACAAGGCAGCAGCTTGGTAAAATGGTAAGAAAGCTGCAGCGGAAACAGATGCGAGGTTCACAATCCAGTAGTCGTGACAATACTGCTACATCCAGTTCTGCCAGAATGACATCCACTTCAGAAAACCGTCACTATAGGATGTGTGAATGTATGTTTTAACATTAGGTTGGCTGTGTAATGATTGCAGTTGCCCTAATTGCTCTGTTTTATTGCGTTGTGTATGTAGGTGGTGACATTGTGGTACCGGCCTCCAGATGTGCTGTTTGGTGCTAAACTTTATTCTACCTCTATCGACATGTGGTCTGCTGGTTGCATATTTGCAGGTTTGTTTGTGATTGATAACACATACAAGGAGGTAAATTAAACCGTTTTTGTATTTATGACTGTTTTCGGTGACAAGAGTGAATAGGATACAGTTGGAATGAATAATGAAAATTAAGTATAGAGCAATATGAATCACTATAGATGTTAAACAATGCTAATTTTACCGTTTCACTTTAACTGGAAAGCACTTTGGTCACTTTGAGTGTTGTAAAGTGCTCTGTAAATACATTTTGATTGATTGCTAGCAAGGTCCCGTCTCTTGCAAATTACACTGCCGTTCAAAAGTTTGGGGTCACCCGACAATTTCATGTTTTCCATGGAAACTCACACTTTTATTCATGTACCAAGGGTTTTCTAATCATCAGTTAGCCTTTCAACAATGACAGTATAGCATTAGAACACAGGAGTGAGCTCCTCTGTACCCCTATGTAGATATTCCATTAAAAATCAGCCGTTTCCATCTAGAACAGTCATTTACCACATTAACAATGTCTAGACTGTATTTCTAATTCATTTAATATTATCTTCATTGCTTTTCTTTCAAAAATAAGGACATTTGCGAGTTATCCCAAACTTTTAAACGGTGGTCTAAGTGTTTAAAGGCCTAAATAACCAGGTACCAAACTAGTTTCAGGTTTTTGAAAACCACATAGTGATAGTGGTTATGAGAGTCAACATTCAGAAAATATTTACTAAATCTCTTCACTGAATGGGGGCCTTATATTTGCAACAGTTTATCAACTGATGTGGGATCTTTGGAATCTGGTACAGTTTTTAAAAAGATCTGTTTAAGCTTTTTATTAAATAAAATGGCACAGGGATGAAAATTTATTTTGTAAAAATTCACAGTTTGTATATTACAGCAGGCCCAGCACACTCCAGTATGGAAATATATTGTTGTTATGCTGCAGTTTTATGCATAGTACATCTTTTTTGTTTTTGGTTTCAGGTTTCATATTAAATTGAATTTGTATATGTAAAACAGTATATTACATGGAGCTTATGCCAAACCACAGCCACCAATACTTAATTGTGATTTACTTTGATTTCATCCCTGTCCTAGAGCTGGCTAATGCAGGAAGGCCTTTATTCCCTGGCAACGATGTGGATGACCAGTTGAAAAGAATCTTCAGATATCCTTTTTTACCCCGAGTTGTCTTGGTGTGTTCCTGTTTATACAGTTCGCTTTGTGTGCCTCTGAAATCATAAACCTTTGTTCAGGCACAGCTACGGATCTATGCAAATCAATTCTTTATGAACAGTTCATTTTAAAAAGTTTTTCTTTAACCACTTGGTACATTGTTGGGTACACCAACTGAAGAACAGTGGCAGACAATGACAAAACTCCCAGATTACAAGGTACGTTTATTGATGTCGGTTTCTCTTTTGTAAAACCCACAGTGGATGGAGTTTTACTGCAGGTTTCGACTGAACTATTCTTCTCATCTTCCTCCAGCCATATCCCATGTATCCAGCCACCACCTCACTGGTGAATGTGGTCCCCAAACTAAGTAGCACGGGACGGGATCTACTTCAGGTACTTTGATTTGAAACTTGTCTAGCTGTCTTTTTTTCCTATGAAAAGTTTGTCTGTTGTGATTTCTGCTTTTCTACTTATGTGTGCTCTCATGTAAAACAAAACTGAAAGACTTTTTTTTACTCCGCCAAGGAGTGCAGCGGAGTTATGTGACGATAGGCGTACCTTTGTCTGTTAGCATCACTACTGAAAAATGGACTAAGTACGAAATTTTCAGGGAAGGTCAGAAATGACACAAGGGCCAAGTGATTAGATTTTGGGAGTGATGCGGCTTATAGTCTGGAGCCACAGAGTTGTAAAAGATTTCCGTATCATTGCGAGATAGCGACATGGTGTCACTGTAACTATGACAACAAGTAAACACTACATCAGCTGCCTACTGACGATCACATGATTGTGATCCTACTACAAATCCACAGCTGCAGACTTTTTGGGACTTATCCGTCAGAAATGATACAAGGAACAATTCATTAAACTGTGGGGGTGTTTCTGAGTCCCATCAATTGCTGCCGCCCGCTACATATTTAGGTCAAGCGATTCAGTATCTATACACAACATACACACGCCTGTGCTCGCCGCAAGGTCATTTTTTTTAATCAAAGATTTCATCTTTCTAATGATACAATGACTGAGCAGCCTTGGCAGAGTGCTGCACTCTCTGACAGCTTTTCTTGTTTGCATCTGAGCTCAAAAACCTATTTTAAGCAATGTTTTTGCAAATATCTCAGGACCGAAGGCAGAATGATGCACATCAGTTATTGCTAAAATGTAGTTTTGCCTGCAAGAACTATGTTGCTTTTCACTTGTTATTAAAGTGTTTGTTTTGTGTTCACTCAGAACCTGTTGAAATGTAATCCTGTCCAGAGGATCTCTGCAGAAGAGGCCTTGCAGCACCCTTACTTTGCTGATTTCTGCCCACCATAAATGCAAAATTGCCTCTCACTGAACTTCAGCCACCAAAATCAATCATCCTTCACTCTGTTGGGTCATTAGGACCGGTCCCAACAAGGCAAATCCCTCGCCGGTTTTCAAACACTCCCCTGCAGTTCATTCTGTTGTGCCTCTGTGTGGAACAAAGCCCTCGTGGCTCTGCAAAGGTTTTAGGTTCTTTTAAGCCGAGAGCCTGTTTAGTTTGGTACATCCATGCCTCCCAGTTAATTAGCACAAATTCAGGAGGGTGTATTGAATACATTTTCTTCCTGTGGAAATGTTTTTTTTTTAACAAAAAGCCCCTCTGCTCCAAAAATGATCAAATAAACATGTTCTGATTTATTTCTGACTTTTAAACAGTTTATTGTGAAGGAGACACGCTCTAAGAATCTGTGGTAATCTCATTTGGTGGATTAATGTTGAGCACCTAAAATGCGTAATATACCACTTTCTCAGACAGCCTTTCGAAAATTACGTCCTTGTTTTGATGTTTTGCAAAGCAGTTTTACCCACTAGAATCCGTTTTTACAAGTCTTATCATTTGTGGAAAGAAAAACGGGAAACACGATGACATCGATCAACACAAAGCTTATAGAAACACTTCTGATGGGAATCACTTATTTTATTGAGGAGTTGGGGCAAACACGTAATTATGGCACGTTTCTAAATTCATAATCTAAAAATATGTTTGGCTTTTCTGCTCTGCCTTTTGTTACCTAATAGCTGTCATAAACACAGTTACTGAGAACTTTGATAAGTTAATATTAACAAATCCAAAGTAGTTATCCACAGGTTCCTGGGGCAGCTAATGTTAATATTTACCAGAGGTTTAGATAAATTGACCTGCCGGTTAATAGTCACAAGTAAGCGCTTCATTTGAAAATTGCAAAGGTTTAAGTAAACTTTCCCCGCTCATTTATGATATTTTTGGAGCACAAGTAAATTTCTTTTGAAGGTTTCCTACATATAATTGTCATTTGGTACTAATCACAAGAAAAAGGGAATTACCTTTTGCTTTATTTACATACAAAATTAAATTATATTTTATTCTTTGCACAAATTCACATCATCTGTCTTTAGATTATACTGAGTGTTGATCACAGTTTATTCATGGGAAATGTACCAAACAAATGGTGGTCCTATTTTTTCCTGGGATTTCTGTAAAAATTACAAACTTATTTCCTGGAAACAGCAAAAAGTCACGAGGCAATTACAGACCAGATTTTACTACTTAGACTCCACACTTCTGCTATTTCAGATGTTTCACAGACCAACTCTTTGTCCCACTGCCTATTACAAGATTGTACAATAGCATGGGAAGTTAATTTATCATTTTCTTTTTCTCAGGCTTTTTATTTCCCATTTTGTATTTGTCTTTTGTGCACTTTGTAACTGATAGTTTTATTTTGAATTGTTTAGTTATCAATATTATTGAATATGTTTAACACTGACAGCCAGGATTATAGCCGGTTATCAATAAATGGGCCAATATATATGTATATATATATATATATGTGTGTGTGTGTGTGGTAATGACTAGTGGACCATTAGTGACACATCACTATTTTTTGACATCTTTGTCATTATTATGCTAATGACTTTTTGCTTTTCTAAAATGCTTTTGTAATAGTTAGACAAAAAATCCAAATAATCCACTGTTAATCTGTATTTTCATGATTGTTTTGCACCATTTGCTGTTTCCATTTTGGTTACTCGGTCTATTAACATGGTTAACAGCTGGCAGTGTTGTTTTGCTCCGGACTGTTACAGTGCTACTTATCCCATAAAAAGCCAACATAATGAGCTGTGTTTGAAGTAGCTGTTTTGATAGGGGAAGGATTTATTTTCATTTTGCTTATGTAAGACAAAATAATGGATGCATGTATTTATTAATGATGGAATGTCTGCTCTCTCTTTTTTTTTTGTTTTTGCCTTTTTTAAAACTGTAGCACCACTTCATTTGGTACAGCAACTCTTTGAATGATTTAAGTATACTCAGATCTAAGGTGTTTAGCAGCCTCCTTTTAGGATTTAAAATGTTTGAAGGTAGTGTGTGTGGATTAAGTTATGTTGGAAAAAAAAAACAACACAAAAGCATTTTCTCTTAGAAGTTCATTGTCCTGTTGGGATGACAGGACTTTACACAGCCTAAGGTTTCATTTGGTGAGGAGTGGGTTTTGCACTTTGGCTGGTATCTTTGCTTTTGCCGGTAGAAGTTGGGACAAATGTTGTGATCGTGTATATTTCTGATAAGACGCAGTATTCAGTAAAGTCAACATAAACACGTGTTTTCTTTAAAAATAATTTGTAGCTTGCTTATTCAGTCATCTTAATCTTTATAGTATATTAGAAACAATTCTTTGCGTCATTTATTTTATACTCTGTAATTAACAAATCAGCCCACAGCAGGGCCCATGTTGGATGAGGAGACATGGACATAGTTTAAATTTGAACATCTGCAGCTCCATTACAATCAGTGGCAAAACATAACTAAACACATGCATTACATTACTGAACAACTGAGGTACTTTTACGAGCATTATAAATGTTGTATGCTACAATAAAGGTTAGCTCCACTGCATTTTCAAGGCAAATTGCTAGATGTTGTAGTGGATGAAACTCCACCCTAAAAATTTACACACATTTGTAATACAATAATGCAATATACAGTACCAGAACACTTGGGAAGGGGGGGGATTCTGCATCATCATTGACACTTGTTTGCTGATTGTGTATCTCCAAAAAGATTTAAATACAGGAATTACTTGCAATGATCTACATGTGTGGTTTCTTTAAGATGAACTGCACATACACTAGTGTTCAAAAGTTTGGGGTCACTTTGAAATTTCCTTATTTTTGAAAGAAATGCAGATTTTTTTCAGTGAAGACAACATTAATGAGAAATACAGTCGAGACACTTAACGTGGTAAATGACTAGCTGATTTTTTTTGGAATATCTCCATAGGGGTACAGAGGAACATTTCCAGCAACCATCACTCCTGTGTTCTAATGCTACATTGTGCTAGCTAATCTTGTTGAAAGGCTAATTGATGATTAGAAAACCTTACACAATTATGTTAGCATATGAATGAAAGTGTGAGTTTTCATGGAAAACATGAAATTGTCTGGGTGACCCCAAACTTTTGAGCAGTAGTGTATGAATATTAGAAGTTGGTAACACTGCTGCTACTGACCAGAATGCATTGTACATCACTAAAGTGTCAACATTCGATACACAAGCATTACTTTTGTCTAGCTACGGGTTAACCAATTCACAACTTTTTGATTGTGGTGTATTATAAAGTTATGCAGACTTTAAATTATTTGAGTTCATAGATTGTTTCCATCCATGTTTGCAGTCTGCTTCACTTCCTCTTTTCTTACTATTGATCGGTCCAACAGAAAATCTGGCAGAATAATAGAAATGTGGAGCAGCAATGAGAAATACACCTGTGTTTTTGTGTGTTTCAGAAATCAAGATATTGAATTACATAAAGTGGTTTACAATGCATGATTTCTCTAGTACAGTTGAAAAATGGAACTCGTACTATTGTCTCAACTTGATTGAAATCCCTTGAATGGAAATGTTACTCCCCCATTCAAACAGCATAGAAACATTGCTCGATATAACTACTAACAGTCAAAAACTCAACAAGATTCCTTTAAGGGAAGAATAAGTAACACTTTTGAACTGCTTCTAAATGATGAGATTTATTTAGTCAGCTATTGTTTCCCAGATTAAGCATGAACTTTTAATCTCTAGCTGTGATCAATGACTCCAGTAACCGTGCTTGACTTTTAATCCAACATCACTGTAAAGTTTGCCAGGTTTGATTAAACTGTTTGCTGCCTTTAAATGGATGAAGTTTGGTCTGTGAGTAAACATCGTGTTTGATTCAACACTGACTACGTTACGCATAGTTAAGTGTGTATTAACTATTTAATGTACAGTTCAGAGTTAAAATCACATATCTACAATAAATTGCACATAGAGCATGTAGAGCCAGATGAAGCAACTCCAGTTCTCCAAATGTGTGTGTGTGTGTATGTAGGAAAATCTTGATGTAAGAACCTGTAAGAACCAGTCTTAAAGGCACATTACAATTTCACTTCTAGCCCTCACTGTGTTTCATCAATTCCTAGAAACTGTTAAGACGATGTTGCAGTTTTAGCATTAGCTTATTCTTTTGTTGCGCAGTACGCGATCCCAAGCCTGGTTAGAGGAGGGTTTTTGATGTAAAGACCCAGGACATTGTACCACGGGATGTGGAGAACATTTTGATTCATCTGGCTCCATAAATACACTTTGGACAATACAAAGTGAATAGCAGAGCTAATATTACATTAACAGACCAGAGATAATAGGGATACACAATGGTCATGCAAGGAAGAAAATGGGTGCCGTAAACGATTAGAATAAAATAGTTCAAATCCAAGTGTTGGATGACAGAAATATATAGAGTATTTTTCTAAAACTTGGCCATAACTATGCGGTACATATCAATTAAGGACTACTTAATTAGCATAAATAGTTGAGTAGCCTAATAGTTTCTGCCAGCTCAGATACACTCTGCTGTTCTTTGACTGGTAGTAAGGCAGGGGGTGGGGAGACAGAGGTAAAGACCCGGGACACTTTCACAAAGCCGACATATCTCCACAGTTTGCGGTCAAGTTGGGTCGTTTTTCTGCTTTTTAACCCAACAACATGACACACACTCAAAATCATCAGGGCAATGCAGCATCATCAGAGTAGCATCATTGTGTATCATCAATTGGCATCTGTGTTTTTTAGCTGATAACGGTTATTATGCAATTATCATATCATACACCAGGGTTGCAGTTGGCAACTGTTTTTCTTCTGCATCCATTCCAGCTGTTGGATAGGTCATGAATTGAAAATGGGAATCCCAAATGAAATATATATTTTTTTTATGTCAATTTGATTATAGTGATATTTGATTCAGTGCATTTATTGCTCTCGACACAATGCCACTGATTTACCTTCGTCTTTCCAGAAAGGTAAAATTTCCATTTGGATAAAGTCTCTCCACGAGGTGGTCTCTGGCTCCGCCTGGATTACACTCATAATTCCTGATAATGCTGGAGCTGTGAGCACACCAATGCGTAACAGTGTGTGTAGTTAAAACTAGAGCCACAAAAGGTAGTCACAACCATAGACGTCCGGTCATTGGCTTTCGAGTGATGGCTGATCTCCAAGGGTTTGTGCTTCACATCAACAGTCATCTAACACAGACAACAGAGTAATAAAGCTACAGTGTTATGAACACCACTTACTTGACTGGCGTTATACTTGTAAGTTTCACGTAAAAAGAAATGAAATGAATAAAAGTCCTCTGAATTTCCAGTAAAGTATTTATAGTCCATAACTGTAGTGTCAAGGATTTAAGTAACACAGAGTGAACGTTAACAAGAGAGGAAGTAGACTGACACGAAGATTAGAAGAAAAGTTGTGTACGTGGGTTAGGTGGGTAAATATAGAGTTTATTATACTTGATCATTTATACATCACAAACTGTTATTTGTGACTCATTACATATTCTGTAATAATAATGTAATAATAATAATAGGATACAGTGGTAAAATTGTACAATGCATTTCTAATAGAAATCAACCGAACTGAATGGGGCTGAGGTGGTTTGGATGTTTTGAGGCAAATTCTCTTGTACCTAATAAGATCTATTCAGTTGTCAGTCATGTTGTCATCACCAGAAACTCAAAGACACTTACGGTCTGCCCAGATAGAAAGTGCAAATTCCTTCTGGTGTAAGAACAGATGAAGAAACACCCTTTATTTTTAAATCTATGTACTGTATATCTATATTCATATATATATATGTCTGACAAATGTTTCACATGAGCAGTGTAGAATTTCTTCATGGCATTTGATTGTGGGTATTTACAAATTTCTGTCAAGTTTAGGAATGTCACCGGCAAGCCTTTGAAACTCTTATGTTCAATAGAGAATAGATTACTATCACAGGGGATTGTGCTGATGAATACCTTTAAGACACTGTGATGAAAAATTATTGAGAAAGGCAAAGGAAATTTGCAATCTTCCTGTTTAAATGAATTTCATGGAAATAAGGGCCAATTTTTACAGTTGGCTGAATACTAGCAAGTTTTTTTTGTGGCCGTCAGCACAGCAACGCTATCTAAAAATGGGTAATGAAAATTGAATGTCAGCTATATAAACATACAATCAACTGCCTTTTTGGCCTCTCAACTCTCTTCTCTGACTCCTACTGCTTGTAAAAAAAAAATACCTAAAGTCACAAAAACGTCAACTTCAGCAGTCTCACTCATCCCACGATCCATGGGAAACTATATCTAATACTTGCATATGTACAAATAATCAAGTTCCTCCTCTGTTTTTGTAAAATTGAAGCACAGTCGTCTAATTCATGAGACAGTTTAAAGCCTCATAGTAGCAAAAGGCAACATGAAACACTAGTCGAGTGTTTAGATTCAGGTCAGAGTAGCTCTTTTAACCAACAATCAGCTCAATAAAGTGGAGCCGATTTCTAAAAAGGCTCTTCTGTTAAAACTAGTGACATGTATAATATAAGGTCACTCATTACAGCATTGGTTAGATGCCAGACACTGATAATAAATGCTGCTACACATACCAATCCACTGTTTTTTTTTGTTGGTTTTGTTTTTTTGTAATTGATTGATGTACAGCAAAACTATCACAGCAGTATCACGTATAACTCATCTCAACACAGGTCAGAATCCCTTTCTTGGACACATTTATCTTCACTGATTGTATACTCTAAAGTGACCGGATAACATAAAACAAATCAACAAATAGAAACATGAATAAATTAACATTGATGCCTCGACATGGCAGTTAAACCTGAGTTCTGTTTTGGAAGTGGTCTCTTTTTTTTGTCTGATGATAGTATTCTATTTCTATTCAGGCATTGATAAACTGTACTATGCATTTTTGAGTATACACTCAACCCTTTTTTTCTGTTAAATACATAAATTATTTCACAGTTTACTGTCAAGTTCCCAGATGTGCCACCCCACCCGCAACCCCTACTTTATGTTGTCAACAAGCAAATTCCTCGAAGTTGCCTAAAGTCGGGTGACGAGGTAACATGTTCGGCGTGAATCCGAGACTGTCCGAGTGACTCCGGAGGGTGTCACAGGTGCTCTGCAAGAGAGAAGGGAGGGAAGGAGGGGAGACGAGTTCAACCGGGTTAAGGGAGGAGTGATGTGGGGAGTGATGACGATGATGATGACGGAGGGAAAAAAATGAGCCACAGGTAAAATGTGAGAGATCATGTTGGGGGGAAAAAAATCATATGTGTTGAGGAGAAATTGAGAAAAAACAGAAAAAAATGAGGGAGATGACGGTTATTGCCTCAGAAATGAGGATGAGGTTTTTTTAATTGAGGACAGTGAATGACAGAAACATATGTAGACAATGATGAGGTAATGAACACAACAGATTTGGGGTTTCCGAGATCAGCCACATTGCATATGTTTCACAGGTAGTGAGAAGAGAAATCAGGGGGCGGTGGGGTAAGATGAATGAAAGGAGGGAGAAGAGAAAGAAAACAGCATATTTTTAGTCCTGTTTTTACACTAGCATGTGAAGTTGTTGTAGCTATGGAAGTTGAAACATCCACATGTCTGCATTTCCCTCTATGTGCAAAGGTGTTTATTGAGGAGATAACTGCTGATATGTGGATAACACTGGAGGTCCCAGTGGCAAAAATGGCTATTCCAGCAGACAAAGAACCGTTTAAATTTTGTGCAAACTCACTGCATGCAGACCTGTGATAACATCACAAAGTAATGCATCTAGTGATGTTATCTGGCACGAGCCTCAAATGCATTGCCTCTAAATGGACCTCTGTGCTGCAGGGAAACAAATGCATCTCATGTGGTTCAGCTTTTCGTACAGTTCGATAAATATGTAATCTGTTTTCACGGAAGTTCTGCGCTTTACCCTATGGGGGGAAAAAAAGCATCATTATTCAGTGAAAGGAGCAAGTTTTGCATAGTGCAGAGTAAAATCTTTACGCATTTGGAGAATCCAACCAACTCATGTCCTCTGCTGAGCCAATAAATACAGACACACACCTCAAACTAACCTGTCCTGACATGGCGGTAGATATTAAAATGCTCACTGGAGTTGGATAATCATCCCTCTTTTGCCGACTGCCAACCATATCATTTGTAACCACTGAGGAAATGATGTATGAGATGGTCGCAGGTATGTATGAAAGAGAGGGACAGCATGGGAGGGAGCATCTATTATCAATGGGGTGTGCTACCTGGGGGCATGATTAGGCGTGACACCAGGGCTGGTTGGGTTCTCTGGAAACTCCTGGAATAGACATGATGAAAAGAAAGATGGGTGAGGGTGACTGAAATGAAAATAAAACACAATGTAAATGCTATCAGCTAAACTTCTGAGGGAACACTGAGAAAGACTGATTTCCCTTCAGTGATATTGTTAAAGTATTTAAGGAAACTGGACGTTCAAAACGATATTTGAGGGTTTTTCTTAATAGGAGTCAGTGTTGAAGATCACTGAAGAAAATGAAAGTCTAATAAATCATTAAATTACTTCATTGTTAGGTTGTCTGAGTTGAGATATGACAATGGACTAGTTGAAAAACGGTTTTTGGACATGAGAGAAACGAAGTAGAGAAGATGGGTTATTGTAAGGAGGTGAACATATGACATGAATGGAGTAGAATACAATAAATATCACACTATGTAAAAGCATGACATGCTGTAAATAACAGGCCACTGAATAAATGCTGCTTCTTCCGCTGTTTTACTACCGATCCTATTTGAACCAGACTGTGATAACACCCTTCATGTTGGCTTAAGTTTATATTGTATAGATCTCCACTTCTGCAAAAGAGAATAAATATATCCTTTCGATCTTTTCTTCTACAGCAGCTGCCAAACTCATTCCTGAACCCGATGCAACGGAGCATGCAAGAACCCCACCGTCATGCAGCCACGAACCCATAACTATTCACAAATATAAAGAAAATTTTAGGACAACCTCTTTGGCATGCTGTCCAGCACATAACAGAGCTTGCATTACCAACATTCTTCCAAGAAAGCTGGATGCAAACTGGTTGATAAAATAAACTCAGGGACAAAAGAAAATGTCTGCACTTTGCAAAATCTGCCTAAATGGCTTTTATTACAATTGAAACAGCATCAGAAAAGAGAAAATGTTACTTTGTTTATGATTCCACCCCTACAGTGACCTGCAGAGGTGAATTAGTGGCTTTTTTTCTTTGAATTTAGCTGAAGTCATGCTCACATGTTAAAAAGCAAAGAATTGACAAAGAACCGGACTAACATTTAAATTTAGATGTTGAGTTCCATTTTCATTGGATGGATAGTCTGAGAAATGTGATTGTTGTTAGTTTGACAGCTCGACAACCCTATTGAAAAATGTATTCTAATTGTTAATGTTATTCTAACATTTATTTTTAGGCATTTTTGGCTTCATTTTCACAAGAACAGTAACGAGAGGGACAATAAACGTGGCAGAGAAAAAGTAGAAGTGACTTTCAGTAAATGGTCCCCAGCCAGGATTTGAACTGTACATCTGTTGCGTGGGACATAGTACAGTGCCTACAAAAACTATTCAAGCCCCTTGCAAGTAAAATTTCCCCCTTTCATATCCTTTAAAAAAAAACATTAAATAATAGTCATTTTAGTTTTGAAAAAATATCTTACCATTAAAATAAAAATGGATTTCTTCAAAGTAATGTCGACTCATTGAAATATATAATGTAAAAAAAGGAAAGCCTGCTTAAGTATTCATCCGCTTTAGGGTGACTGACCTAATTCTACACAGATGCAGCCATTTGGGGAGAAGTCAAACAATTAGTGAAAGAGAGATCATTTGAGTAAAGTGAATGAGTCTGAAGTAATTGTAGTATAAAGACACCTCTTTCCAAGAGCCACTCCTGGCTGTAACTATTTAATGAAGACAAAACAACACTTGAAGCAACTCAGCGAAAAGGTTAATGTAAAGCACAAGGCGGGATGGATACAAGAAATTCTCCAAGTCGCTGAATACCTCTTATAGTAAAGTTAAACCCATCATTAAGAAAAGGAAGGAATATGGGATATGTGGTAATCTGCCTAGAGCAGACCGTCCTCATAAACTGAGTGACCGTGCAAAAAAAGACTAGAGAGGGAGGCCAGCAAGAAACCTATGACTCCGCTGAAGGAGTTAAAGCTTGCATACAGCAATAGTTTCCTTGTCACCACTCAAAGCTTTATTGGAGAGGTTCAAAGAGAAAGCCACTGTTGAAAAAAGCTAATTGTAAATGTTGATTACAGTTCACCAGAAGACATATGAGAGACTCTGGATGAAGGGTGTTGGGTCTGAGGAGTCCAAAATGTAACTTTCTGACAATAAGACTAGACGCTATGTTTGGTTGGAACCAAACACTACATATCATCACAACCACTGTAAAGCATGGTGGTGGCAAATTAAATTGAAATCCTGGGCGACAACCTGACGCAGACTGCAAGAGAAAGTGATTTGGAAGAAGGTTTGTTTTCCAGCCAGACAATGACCTGAAGCATACGGCCAAAGCTACACAGAAATTGTTAAAAGACATCATGATTAATGTTCTGGAATGGTGGGGTCAAAGACCAGACCTCACTCCAGTTAAGGGATTATTTGTGGCAGGACTGGAAAAGGGTTGTTCAGTTTTGCAAAGAAGAATGGGGTGAAATTGCAGTGTCCAGATGTACAGGGGTGATTGACATCTATCCACACAGGCTCAACGCTGTAATTGAGGCCAAAGGTGCATGTGCTAAATGCTGACTATAATAGGAGTGGTATTTATGCAGCTGCTTATTTTACTTTCTATATATTTTTCATGAATTGACATTAGTTTGTAGAAATGGATTTTCACTTTGATATGAAAGTCATTTTTGTACATTTTTGTCATAAAATCCAAATTAAATTGGCCATAACTCAATGTAAAAGAAAAGCAGTAAAATAGGAAAACTTTCAAGAGGGTGGTGAACAATTTTTATCGGAACTATATGTGCCAATGTGGAAAATAAACTAAAATAAGCATTGGAAAAAATATTTCTAAAAAGAAATAGCAAATAAAATAATTATCTGCTAAAAACATAAAATAAACTGTAAAAAAAGCACTCAAAAATGTATCGCTTCTAATTTTTCATTCTCAAACTTATCAGTTGTTTACAAACGTGTTACACCTTCAAGATGGAGTAGGGAAGGTGGCTGTTACATGCCAGTGTTGAGGAAATTTCACTCAAAGTCCTCATGCGAAGTTTTCTGTCGTGGGGTGTTTATTAGTATTCCGGTATACGGTGGGCTTACCAACACAGAGCGTGAGTGAAGGTAAGGTAACCCAGAACATTTACAGAGCAAAATATTTTATACAGTTTGTCAGACACTTAGGAGGGGATTGTATGTACAAGCAAAAAAAGAATAGTGGTCAGTTTTGTTACAGCTGCTAATTAATGACAAAGGGTACGAGAACAAAGAACAAAAGGTGACTGAATCAAGAGGTCTGGTAGACAATAAAAAGTAAGAGATGAGGGGTCTGGGAGAAAGTAGCAAACAAGAAAAGCACTCAGAGAGCCCGGTACTCCGCCAAGGCTCAGTCCTTGCATCATTAACCTTTGTATCAAATCTGTTAGTCCATTTTTGAGTAATGTTACTAACAAGCAAACAGGCACTTGGCACATACTACTCCTATGGACTCAAGCAACTTCCTTGTGGGTCTCTTTAGGAGTTAGTTTTTGTTGTTAGAAAAGAAATGTCCTAGTGACACTTCAGCCTGGCAAGAGCTGAGGGTGAAAAACCAGAACACTTAGGGCAGGCATTAAGAACAATGTGATCAATCATGTAAATTCAGAATTTTACTGAAAATAGCTGTATATTTTTGACGACAGAAATGTTTCTACAACTGTAGCCAGTAAATGCAGCATTTCCATCTTTTAGTAAATGTTTTACTCAGCGGTAAGAGCTCCACAGTTGTTGACAGTTAATATTAAGAAGGTGCATTTCTGATATAAATCATTTCTTAACTACCCTGTATAAAGCTTAAATAACAGTCTGGGGGAGTGGAGTCGCCTCTGGACGCAGTGTGTTAAACCACTGGCCTTGACAAAGTGCTGTGATTTAGGGCAGCAGAAGTGCTTTCCATTACTCTAGTTTTCATTAGAAAGATAAATTGGTTGTATTGCTTTGATGATTTAAAAAATAAGTTTATCATGAAAAGTTAATAAAATCTCCAGACCCCTTAATCTTGTTCTACTTTCAGTCTTCTGCTCTCACGTGAGTCCACTGTGAATTTCCTCTAATCATGCTGCCAGGCGGTAAGTAAAGCAGCAAGTAAAACATCAGCTCTTCCTGCTCTAAGTGAACTGTGATTACATTAAAGAGGCAGACACAGAGAAGCTACTGTGTTTTGTGTAAATACTGAAAAAGTGGGTTGGTGTGTGGGATTAACTGAGATAAGGGCCATAACCTCTGATAATAAGAGCAGTTTATGACTCATGAATAAAAGTTAAATGAAAGCGGGTCAGACACTCTTCTTCTAATTGTCCATGCGCTGATGTTTAAGCAAAGTAAATTGCAAAACAAGTGGAAAAGCTTAGAAAAAGAGATTACAGTCAGCTTGTTCTTTGTCAATGCTCATCCGCATTCCATTTGTGCAGCTTTTGTAGACTTTTGTCATCTTTATAATTAAGTTATGCTCCGAGTGTAACAATATACTGATCATGCATTCACACAGTTCAATAAAACTATGTGTATGTATAATTAATGATTATGTTTTTTCCAGAAAAAAATATCTTTTCTGCATTGGAAATTGAAATTAATGGTTATGTAATTTGGCATGCTTCTGCTTCCTCTCTGGTGCTGTTCATTAAAAGCATTTCAAATGTGAGCAGACATTTTGTTGTTGTTGTTGCTGTTGTTCCTGAGCTCATGTAACACATCACATACATTTCATTCAGTCAAATGCATTCAGAGAGACAAAAAAATTACCAGATTGTCGCTCTGACAACGCTGTGGTCGTTTCTTGCGTATGAAGTAACCCAAAACCTTATCCTTAAACACCTAAATGCAAAAACATCAGTTGAAGTCATTCACAGGTGGAGCATTTTACAGTCATCAACATTTTGGGAAATGCAATTATTCGCTTTTTTGCTGAGTTAAGAGGATCAATACTATGCTTATTTCATTCAATAAAATCTACCTGCCAGCCTCTAAAACTCACTAAATAAATTGTTAGATGTAGTTTCTTTAGTCTGCACAAAAACAAAAGCAATTATTTGCTATTTCACAGGGGGTAGCGCAACAGAATATTTTTCAAGTGAAGCACAATAACCTCCTCATTCAATTTGGTGTTGCAACCTCACAGTAACTACAAGACTCCAGGTAGTAGGTGACTGTGTTACTTTCAGACAGAGCCAGTTATTTCCACTTGTCCCCCTGAGTGCTATCAGTCTTCATATCTGACCTTCAGCAAGAAAGCCAGAAAAACATTTCCCAAAATCTGAATTATTTTATAATTCACATAAACAGTTCAAATACCAGATATAGAAATATGATGTCTGTGATTAACTATAGTAACATGGTTTAAAAATAAAACTTTATATACACTATGAAAAGAACAAATGAATTTAGTGTGAGTAAATGATACTTTTATCAATCAAAAGACAATAATTTTACCTCATATAGGTAGTCAAATATTTCCAGTATTGTTAGAACACTGGCTCCAATGAACAGTCCCATCTGACCTCCAATGTCACCTAGAGAAAGAGAGATTAGCAGATATGGGCAGGTACGGTAATTGAACAATGGTGCGTGAAACCATTCCCCACGCTGTCACATCTAATTCTGTATCTCTCTCAGTAATCTGAGCAGAATTGTCAGAAGTGTCCATCCAGCTCCAACTTCTCATCAGACCCAACCCGGCTGCCCTTGCAAGAGCATCAGATTATGAAAATGTGCTCAGCCTGTTTCACAAGTTCAAAGAGGGAACCTCAAAGCACCGAGCGTGAACACACGATGTGAAATGTGTGGCGGGGGGCCCGCTGGGAGTGCTGACACTGAGGTCAACCACTCTTTTTTTATGTCACAATGAACATGAAACTGCAAGAACCTTACCGAGAAGCCCTGCAATTTCATAGGCCTTCTTCTGCTCAATCTTCTCATAATTCAGAGCTTCAAAGAAGATGTCCATGACCAATATATTTTCTCTGGAGGGGGGGACAGACAAGAGCACAGCCAACATGATTTCACTTCCGCTGATATGACATTACAACATATGATATTTCACATTTCCTGTGTAACTCTTTCATTATTGTTACATTGAAGGTGAACGATGGAGACTCAGGTCATGCTATGCCACAGTACATCCATCCATCAACAGAAGCAAAGAAAAGAGGCCATTATCTACATTACTGACTAATACTAAATAATACTTACCCAATATATTGCTCACTTTTGTTGAATTTCTTAGCCAGATATTTAGCAGATGCCTTACTGGGGATCTTAACCATGGACAGCTCCTTGCCATAGCGAGTCATGTTGCAGGGGGTCTGACAGACACAGTAATCGTTGTCTTTCTCTACCAAAAAGTCTGTGGATGATCAAAGTCATTTAAAAATATTGTGATCACTATGAAGAAACCAAACAAACCTGCATACAGACGCTCTCAGTTTCGGCTAAAAATATCTCAGAGCTACATTCGCTGCCATCGTTCACTTTCCATGAAAGCAAATAATGACTGAAGCCATAACACAGAGGAGGAGAGAGGGGGGAAAAAAACTCAGTGGGATTTATTTGATATCTGTGAAGCGTAGACACATCACAAATCTCTGTAATGGAATTTTAAAACAATAATTTTACTTTATTATTTTTGCTTCAGCGTTATGTGAGATTAAAGCAATTTCAAGTTAAAGCTGCATAAGTATCGTCGTAAGGCTGGAATAGGCTCACGGCACTGCTGCGGAACACTTGCAAAAATATCACACGAATAATTTATGTGCAATAAAGTGTGAGGAGGGCTCACCTAAAGCCGGGTCAGCACAGTCTTTGTACTGCTCAGGTGTGCAAACTGTGGAGGTCCCTGTTTGAAATAACATATAAGTGAAAATCAATAGTTACATAAATACTCCATGAAGACAAAAGCAGGTAGGTGGTGCTTCAAAGGTCAAGGTGGTCTGAATTCATACCCGGCATGTGAACCATCCTGCAGTTGCAGTTCTCCAGCAGGTACCGGGTTTCACAGTCAATGCGGCATGCGGTGATGCTGTATGTGGAGAAGTATTCAGAGTCTATGGGAGTAGATTTGCAATCTCCCCAAGGCGGTGGGAGGTACTGAAGCTGAAAGAGCAAACAGCACATGTTTTCCCTCAGTATACCAGCGCACAGGATTACAGCGTGTAACATAATGCAAGCCCAGCGCAACAAAAGGGGACAACAAGCTGACAGGATCCAACACAAATGTTCGAAAAATAAATAAAAAATAAACAAAAAATACAGAAGCTTTTGAATGAAAATGTGCACTGAGACAGTCTTGGTGCAAAACGTCCAGTCAGAACAACACTACTGCTCATGTATAGAAGCAAGCAGACACCATGCAGAAAGTCACTGATGCAGGTCTAGTCCCCGGTAGAAAGCAGAGTACCATGGGAATAGAGACAGGCTTAATAGAAATCTGTAAAATATGTAGTTTCAGACAGGACACCACAATCAATGGACAAATTTTACAACCCTCAGAACAGAACAATAAACAGTTTACACTTTTCAAATGAACAATTACATGAATTCAACAGACATTATACAGAGAATAACATCTAATTTTAGAGTAAGCAGTCAGGTATTTAACAACGATAAGGACTAACAGATCCACTCTCTAAAAACTTAAAGTGCTTGTATTTTTGGTTAACTAGTTAGATTTTCTAATGCAGTTTATTACAAAACTAACCTGCATACCCTTCTGAATTTAACAGTGAAATGAAGATGGAGTGTACAGTCAGTTCATCATCTCATTAGAGGAAGAAGTCTCATTAAAAGGTGAAGAGCAGGTCATTATATTTATGAGCAACTCGGGGCTATCTTAATGAATCCATTACTGAAGAATATTTAAGGAGTGAATTTTAAAGATTTGGTTCACGCTAAACATAAAACATCAATGTTCACCTTGCAGAAATGTTTCCCTTGTGTGCCATCTGTTAGGAGCACTCTTTAGACATTAAAGGAACTCCTTTTTGGTGAACTGAAAAAACTGACCTCGGACCATTTCAGCTCCCTTTAAGGGTCTCGTTTACACCGGTTTATGATAATGAATGCCTAATACTTATTTTCACTACGAAAGTAAACCAATTATTTACGCAGGCCGGTGATGTTTGCTGGAGCATTACAGCACATAGGTACTAATTGCAGTAGGAGCTGGCCAACAATCGATTCCAAAGGCGGCTTCTTGGCAAACTTCACAGAGGAATTGTGCGGCTCCTGTCTCATTAGGGGTCACTGTATAATTCCCAGTAATCTCCACCAGTTCTTACCAAGCTAACTCTGACAATCTAACGGTCATTTAGTCAATGGAAAGTGACAGAGATAGAATGGAATTCGTTGAAGGAGTGGATTTAAACTGGCAAACCTGATTAAGCTTCATACTGAACTCCATCTGTAGCCCCTAGAATTTCATAACTGGAGCTGCACTGGCGATAAAAAGTCCTGCTGCAATATATGCTAGACTATAAACTGAAGCCAGGGTCCCCGTGGGTAATAAAACCTAATGAATTACATTGTTTGGTCCCTCCAGATGGCATTAGTGGTCTAGTGGATCGCCCCGATAACACATAAAAGTAAAACAACCAAAAAATGTGAATAGAAGTCTACATGGAAGTGAAAGGGTAAAGCCAAACAGCAACTTTGATGAAGATACAGACTTGGATGAGTGGCTTGAAGGAATAATACACATTAGCTCCTCTTTAGTGATATCTACTAAACAGGGAAGACAATGATGACAAGGACAGACTGCAGATGCCGTTGCATGTGGTTGCTTCAGCCACACAGAGGGGGCAGATGGATTATCTCCTTGGAGGGAGGACCAGCAGATGAAAGTGTGGAAGTTAATGAGTGTGAAGCTATTTAACAATACAGTACTTGGCGGCATGCAGCAAGCCCAGTCAGTCATACGCTACCCTCTGCTCTTGGGTGGAAACAAACGTTTGGAAGCCGGGGGCGACCCCGAAGCCCAGCTCGTGGAGGAAAGGAGGCTCTGACTGAGTGTGAAGCTGTACCTTTATGCCGGCCTCATAGGACGTCTCATCTAGGGCGAGGGGTGAGGGAACACAGCCCACATCATTATCAGAATAAAAGAGGAGCAACAGTAAGGTAAGGGACAGAAAGAGGTCGACCCCTCCAGACCAACATCCTGTTGTCAGTGTAACAATGAAACCGCTATCAGCTCCCAGCGGTGCAGGGGAACTCTGGACTACTGGTGAGGTGTCATTCAGCCATTCTCCTTTCACTTCTACTCAAGCTGGAGTATAGTTCAGTTTCAACATTATCTAAATGTAGTCCAAAATTTGGTGGCGTATTTTTTATGTCTCTCTGGGAACACAAGTCAAAGCCTCCTATTAAAAATTAAACTCCTCTGATGGACAATTTACAAAAGAAAAGTCTTTAGATCATAAGTGCTTCATCCTATTATTATTGTACAGAGAGCAGTGCCACTGTACACGTTGGGCACTGACTGAAATTAATGCTGGCTAGACTTTAATGACAGTCTAATTAATTCAGCACATCCTTTAGGCCATAAACATGTCATTTAGCTGTCACCGGTGTGGGCAATGCTGTCCTGACTACAAATGACAGTCCACGTATTTTAACTTACTTAAGGAAACTTAGTGATACTGATTAATAGACCGGATTCTCTTCTTGGAGATGGCTGAATGATGGTACACTGGGAGCAATAAAAACATTTTCAGATAGAAAGAGAAAGAGAGACAGACATATATTTCAAAGCAGCTTCCCCAAAATAAAATTTGTCATCTTTGTGGTGTCCAAGTGTCTGTTTCATGAGACCAGAACTCTGCCTCAATCATCCCATGTTATTCTGCTAAAAACAAGGAGAGAAGATTTTACTTGATCATTTATCTCATGCTGACAAACCGACCAAGCCGATTAACTTTAGGGAGCAAAATCATTGAAATTAGGCTTAATTAAATGCTGAAGAAATGAATTTGATTTACTGCTCGAGTACCCATTATTTAAAGTCTTCACAGGACCTGATTATGCAGAAGAAAATGTTCATGCGCCTGCAGCACAATACAAAAATACACTTGATCTCTAAGGCAATCATCGCAAAACCTGAAATCCTTTGTGACACGGCCGCCATTTTCTTGTGACTTACAGAGTGGATTTTTCCTGTTAGTCACAGGATATTTCTCTGTTCTGTCACTGTTTCTGTTTGAAAATCAAAGGATGTTTGTCTCATACAGACAAAAGAGACAGAATTTGTTCTCTCAGCAACATCACATAATTCCTGCACCGTTTCATTACATTTGGATAGGAAATCCATGTGAGCTCGGTGTTCAGACCTTGCACACAGGGGCTTGATCACTTTGGATTTAACTATAATTATCACTTTTCGTCTCTCACTAATGGCAACCTCAGATCTAATTTTCTACAGTCAACAAACCTGCCGCAGGATGTTCTGCTCCCCTTGATATTGTGTGCTAAAACACCATCTTTACTATATCTGTAAATCATAGTGCAATTTAAATCATGTCTTTAAAATAGCTGTGGGTCATCCTTCTCACCTAATGGTGCAGTTTGTAATGCTGCTGGAGCTGGGAAGCAAACTAATATGATGACAAGCGCCAGGTTTCTTTAAATGCCTTAAACTGACATCGATAACATTACGATGACTTAAAAAGCTTTTCCTCGAGACACACTAAGTCTTCAGAGGGAGTTTTCAGACATCAGTTATTTATAGCGAGCCTACAGAGCAGTTGGGTTTTTGGCTAAATGGTGCTGCCAATTATGAGGAATTGTTAAATCTATCTTCAGAAACTGTAAACGGGTGTTTTTTTTTTTATTGATCACAGTTAAAGTTTCAGTGATTACAGTCTGCTGATCATGGCTGTGTGAATTCTTCCTCACAGTTTTTCTCTTTGAATGAATGCCACTGGAGACAATTTTCACAGCAGTTAAGAAGCTGCATTCATATTTTTTTCGCAGGCTAAGAGTAGTGAAGACTCAATATGCAAAGTAAAATAAACACCCTGAGCTGCCATATATTTTTGCATGCTGTGCAGTCTGAGGTTCTTTTGGCTCTGATAAGCGCAGTATGCTCGTATTCTGGCAGCCCATCATGACTTGGCCCGGCTCTATCAGTATTACTTGGCTGCTATATTTCCTCAGTTTCATTTACTGTGTGCAGTTTCACAGGATGCTTACGCAACATCTTAATTGCACTTTTCCCACACGAGGTAGATCAGTGATTGGATTTTGCTCCACACTCTGTGACAGAGAGGTAATGGACGCCGGCTGGCAAGGATTTTGGGACAAACACAGCATGAAAGTGGAGCAAACGAGGCCGAGGTCGGAGGGGAGGAGGCTGAACTTTAGGTACCAGTTGCTGCTGACATGACACAAAAGTTTGAAAACCGGGGGCCACACCAAATCCCAGTTGGTCAATGAAGGGCGGCTCGTCCTGGCTGTGGATCTGAACCTTGATGCCTGCTTCGTAGGAGGTCTCATCTGTGGATATAGCACGCCACAAACATAACAGCAGCTACGGAAACCTGCTACTTGGGATGTTTAACACTTCACTAGCAGTCAGAGAAAGTTGTTTATTGTCTGACAGAGTGTACCTAAACCTCATGTTGGAAGTTGATATAGGAGATATGTTCATGTTAGTGTGTTGGTCCAATATTAAACAGACTTACAACCAAAGATTTATTACATGCTATGTAGCTTATGAATATGTGGTCCTAGGATGTTGTGGCCCATCGTAAATGGGAAACAGTAAGTCAGTCAATGCATTTATTAGATCTGATGTCAGCTGTAAAAGTGAAGAAACATATCAAGATTATATGCTATTAAACATGGTAGTATATCAGATCTGTGTGGTGCAAAATAATGCAAAGATTTATAAATAAAGCAACTACAAGACCTGAGAATGTCAATAATATATAATATATCCTAGGGATCATAAAGGAGTAGAAGAATTACTGTCTTTTTCAGAGTGAACAAACAAGATGGCGAGATTTCCACCAAGAGTAATACAAGTTTAGGTGTTTATAAATTTCAGAATAGAACCTAAAGCCTCACTGACCTGTCTCTCCCCAAACAGGCAGGTATTCATCCTGCTGAATATCCAGCATGATCTCCAAGCCGTTGCCTGTGCCACCTTTTAACGTGGTCAACAAAGGGTTGCCGTCCAATCCCGAGTTGAAAGTGTAGCATTTCCCGTAGCGTGTATAAATCTGTAAAAAGAGCACAGAAAGAAACAGGAGTGTCAAGGAAAAGTCAGAGCCTTTTTCACTGTGCTGTGGCAAACTGTGCACCAGTGCAAGATCTATTACATGTCAGCCTGTAATTGTGGACTGAAAATCATTGTAGAGGTTTTGTGATAATCAGAGAAAGCAGCACTGGCTTTAAACAGGCACCTGGCTCTGATTTGAAGGAATTAATGAGCACCCCTTAGCAGCAGCAGCTATCAATCTTTACCCAATTTCACTCCAAATTTCCCCTGAGTAATGTGGAGTGAATGTACTATTTTGCCGTCATTAAATGAGAAACATCTGAAGCTCTCTGGACACAAACAAATTCTAAATTGGGCTTGCAAAATGCATTTGTGTGTCTTGCCTTACAAACTTCTGAAGAGACAGAGCCTATGCCAGTGAAGCTCAGCGGTACTTAACGTTTGATGTGCAATCACTACAGCAGGTTTGCTCGCGCCAGATATTGTCCTGATTTAATTAATCCAACTGACTCAACTTATTTATTTTCAGCTTTTGCTTCAGTACTCACAGATGACATTTGTTCAGTTTTATGGATTTTACTTGTGACTGGAAAATTCTCAATCCTAAACTAAACAAGTAAAAATAAATCTGAATCGTGATTAGAAATGTTGACATTTTAAATTAAACTCAAGCTACCGTTTGCATAACGACTAAGAAAGCTTGAAATTACAAATCAACCTTGGGGGATAGAAGTAAGTTGAAGATAAGTTTGTCAATTTGAGATAAGACTATCAGATTGGTTATGCAACACTTGAAGGAAGGAGAATATCTATTCCTCCAGTATTTCAACACAATCTAAAACCTGCAGTGGGAGAATCAGTGGTCATACTCAATTCATCATAATTACATTTGCAGCAGTCTGCTTGTTTGTATTCACAGCACCACATATTAAAATGGGATGAGTCACAATTATACAAGAAAATCACAGAAGACACGAAAAGAAGCCAAGAAAGGTAGAAAATATGCAAATCCTTTGGACAAATGAAAACCTGTGAAATTGTAAACTTTACTCCAAATATATAATGCAATGCTGAACTGAAATGACTGAAATATTTAACTTATTAAAAATTCATCTGATTTTAATGAGTTACATGCCACTGCATTTTCCACTAAATTTCCAGAAGGTAATTTCAAGTTAAGCAATTTATAAATTTGGTTTCTAATCTCAAATTAAAAATTCCCATTAAGTTGGTCCCTCTTGAAGTTTAGATTATTAATATTTCAGAGTTATAAATTTTACAACATTGTACAAGACAACCATTACTTGTGGTTCAGATTCAGAAACAGGCACCCCATTGCTCATAAAATTCAAATTTTTTTTATCACTTCCAACTCCTCTGCTGCAAAGATTAAGGCATAATTTCCTACATGGAGCCACAATTCCTGCTTTAATGATCACAGCTGTCCACACACCCTTCCTACTCCCTATACAGCAGTCTGACAAAATGTATCCTGCTGAGATGCACTTCTTTGTTTGCCACATTTCAAAAGGACGTATTGCACCAGGACGGGCAGAAATATCATCTAACGGTCAGGTTTCATCAATATCCACTGTGATGAGGTCATGGTAAGAGGGCTGCTGGCAAAAATTCAACCAGCACGGCAGAGAGGATCTCGAGAGATCAGAGTCGGTGTTCCATGTCCAGACTCAGACAGACTTACATGCAGCTCAGACAGATAAGGCTGAGCTTTGTTTCCTTCTCCCTGCTGGCTATAACGAGGTCTGCAAAGTGACTAGAATCTGTCTAACTAGTGACTGTTTTCAAAGAGCCAGATTTAGGGTTAGATAAAATGTTGCATTACACCTCCATCATGAGTTGCTTAAGATGCAGAAGCACAACACAGTTAGGGTTAGAGGTTAACTCTAATCCCAATTAGGATCATTTCCGGCCATAAATTCAGATTTTTAGGAGATTCTGCACTGGTTTGTGCAAAGCGGCAAAGCCACCATGGGCGGCCGACATCCTGCAGTGTGCAACACTTTACATTTCAAATGTCTCACCCAGTTGAAGCTGTCACAGATACACGTTTTATTTTTTATGACTGGGACCCGCATAAGCAAAGGCAAGTAGTTAAATGTGATGCCTGTGACAGGTTTTTTTTCTCTTTTAAATCTACATGTGTGTTTCCAGGTTTAAATCATCCTGTCACTCTGCATGGAAACTTACCACTGCAGAGATTTTCACATCCACCCTTGCGAATACTTACTAATGGCGTTATAAGCGACTGGTTTGTGCTGAAAGTATTTACTAAAAATATTAGCATCAGGAGGAGTGGGACTGTGGTTTGCAAATGCCATCCACTTTCTCGGTTCAGTTATTCAAAAATGAATGGCTGTAATAGATCTGTCGTGTTCTTTAAATGGGAAACTCAGCAGCATTTTTGAAGCATATCCTCCTTATGCCCTACAGATGTTTCATTAGAGGAGATAAAATTTTAATTCAGACTGATTTATGATGTCTGAATTATTAATGCTCTTTTTTTCTTCCTTAATATTGTTGTCACAGGTTAGAAATTCATCAGTGAGTACAACCGAATGAGAAATTCTAAAGAATCTAAAGCAGACACACAACGACGATCTTCCACCACAACAAAGACGACATTGCATTGACATCTTGAGTGACTTTCTGAAGACCTCAAGTTTAATGAGGGAGAAGCTGTCATGCTTGAGAGGCAAAAACAGGACAAGCTTGTTTACAGCTTTGAAACATCGACACCTTAAAACACCCTGAGAGAATGCCTGCTGTAAGGGAGCTTTGTCAAATGCTTGCATGAATTATTAATACACCTTGTAAACAACACTCTTATCCACACCTGGCAAACACCATCTTTCTTTCTGTACATACAGTGCTGAAGTTTTTGTAGGTGCAGGTTTCCCCACGAAACCTGCACTCCAGCAGCATGTCCTCCAGCTGGTGACCGAGCCGACCCATCATCTCTGTGGTGTTGATGCGATAATCAAGGGGCGGGGTGTAGTTGTTGAAGTCTAGAAGACTCAGGAGACCCTGCTTGTGATTGTCTTTAAGGATGGACAGGCTCCTGTTTATCACTGTGTGGTTGGGATACAAGAGGTCCATCCAGTAGCCACTGTGGTACAGGTCATCCCTGGTCAGAGTGGACACACGGAACACATTTTTATTGCAGAAAGTAACCGCTGGGAAGGACATGTTGTGAGCCCAGACCATGTAGATCTTGGTGACGGCAGGGTAGGACATCAAATAGAGGATTCGATTCCAGGACCAGGTGAAGAGGAGACTGAGACACAGCAGGAAGGCCAGGACCCAGATGACTCGCTGTGGTTTCGTCTTGTCCGGAGAAAAGACAAATTTCAAACCATGGATCTTGGTCCGCATTATGAAATTCACTGTGATCTCTTTCCATGATGTCTTAAGCGAGCTGGACCCTGTGTTTTGAAGAGCGCTCTCTGGGGCATCATTTGGTTTGTGTGGCCCCAGGGCAATTGATTCGGATGTAGGTGCTTTGACCATGATTGCGAGTCGAGGCAAGTGCTTCGTTATCAAGTGCAGGAGCCCACACCAGACTACAATTTACACACAGTGGCTTTTTCCACAATCATATCCAAATAGATTTGTGTCACAAAAATTCCAGGTAGCAGCGACTGGAGTCCTAATGTGCAGCTGTCCCACTGTTCAGGCTTGAAAACACTTTGCTGTGAAGATATAAAGAAAAGGAACTGTGCTCCTTGGGGGAGGTAAAATTGATTTACATAATGATTCCTTTATGAGAAAAACAGCTGAATCACTCCATTAACAAAAACATCCAGCGTAACTATCACCAGTCCTTCATCAATAGATAAATGGATGTGATAATTGCCGATGTAAGCGACGGCTTCACTCCCAGAGGTAATCACTTTGAAAATCCGAAGAGGCTTACCCCTGTTGCTCAGATCTTTCACTCCTCCATCTCCCTCTCCAGTGCCAGACAATACTTGCAGATTTCGGTGGTTTCTCTCTTTGTGCAGTAGCTGCCCAGAACCCAACTCCTCCCTTTTTCCACAGATTGAAGAGATGCTTTTTAGTGTGTTGACTTGAAGCCTGCAGAAAGGAATATAAAGCTTGTTGCCCCCCACCACACTCTCTCTACAGTCGAATGGAGAATGAGGTGGAGCCAGTGGATGAAATTGTTTTCCTCCGGTGATGAAGTAGACCTCCAATGGTATAGAGAGGAGGGGGGTGCGGGTATCGATCAAAGTGGAGATAATTGTGATAAAGAAACTCTGCAACGTAAAATATGGAGTCTGAAATTCTTTAATATTGAAGGATCTGCAGCTCCCTCATAGATCAATGTATCTATATAATTGATAACTGAGGGGAGGCAGATAGCGGGAGAACAGAAGCAAAATCCTCTTTAAAATGGGCTAGAAACATCTGTTACAGCACATTTTTTTCATTTTTCGTCTTTCCTGCCAGTTTCAAATAGAATTTTACAAACACAGTGTAATGAGGGCTGACATCCTGCTGCATGCAGATGTGGCTCCGGCTGATATTAAAGGTGCTTTGCTCCATTTATTGGAGATTATCAGAGGATTTTTCTTGGCAGAACGCTCAGCTTCATATACTAGTACTTTTTCTATCACGTTAGCTTGAATCTTTTTAGTCTGTAATGTGAGTTTTGTAACTTGATCACAGCCATGGTAATATGGCTGTATAGAAATATTCTGAAAAATGACAGAAATGTTTTATTGGAGTGCGGGCTTTGGGGAGAAAGTGTCATTTGCAAGATTAGTTGGTAAGAGCTGGTTGAAAATAACAGGACTGAGTGTAGTTTAAATATATTATGAAGAAATGGAAGACTGGTTAGCATCACAGAGTTGAGATCTTATTGAATAAACTGATACAGTGATGCAAAGAGATGAAAAAGCTAATTTGCCAATTGTGAATTCATCAGTTATGCAGGTGTGTATTTGGCAACGAAATTTCATTCAAATGTGCATCAGCTAGCGTATGTTCTGTTCGACAATAAAAGTGGTTATTCTGTTCTATTCTAATTGAGAATGTTTCAGACTCAAAATGTGTATTCTTGGTGTCATGAAAAAAGAAAGAAACAAAAGAATTACTAGCATCTGGGTAAATGTGAAGCATAACTGACTCTTAGCTTGGCGTAGACTGGAACCATGAGGAAACAGCTAGCCTGGTTCTGTCCAGTGGAGGGTCACTGCTAGGAAATATTTCTAGCATGCAATCACTGAAGAGTCACAACTTGCAGTTTTTAGGATCTTTTTTTTTAAAAATAAAATAAGTAAACAAGATATAATATAGTTGCATGTGAATAAACCCTCCTTGCTTACTTTTTCACTAAACCATTTCTAACAGCCCTATATTGTAAATGGTAAAAAATGTTATATGCGTTATATATATTGTATTCTCAACATTTTGAGTAAAACACATTTTCTGCCAAATTATGTTTGCGTCACAAATACACACACCTTTTTACATTTATTTCATAGCTTTACTGTTGCTCCATTTCGGCAAACCAAATGTACATTAGATGAGTGGGCCTTGTCACTCTGGTAACCCTAAAAACTCTTGGAAAAGGGTTGTATTTTAGCCAAAAGTATACTGACAGTCAATAGAAACTTTGAGGTAGAAATGTACACAGAATTCTACTTGTAGGGGGGTTGTAATTATTCATTGTGGATTTACTGATGATCTAGTGCCCTGGTAGTTGAGATAATGATGAGTTGCCATTTTGTTATGATTCATTGCACATGGGTTGGTCACTTTGCAAAAGTGAACCAAATACACACCAAGCAATACTCAGTGAGTATCTGCACAATCTGAGAATGGGTTTTGAAGGGCTATATAAAGGCCCAAAAAAGGCCACCATTGTTAGTCCAGTGAACAGCATCATGCCGCGTCTATCACATGAACAACGTCTCCGGGCACTGGGTATGGTGGAGGCCGGTTTGAACTACAGTGATGTAGCCAGGCGTATGGGCTGTTCCCAACCCACAATCAGAAGCCTGGTCCAAAGCATGCGCCAACGGATTGCTGCCTGCATCGAAGCAAATGGAGGCCATACTCGGTATTGACTGTTGAGACTTTGTGTTTGGCAGGTGCCATTTTCTTTTGTGAAATTCTTTATTTTGAAATCATTCTTGAAACTTTAGATTTTTGTTTCTGTATGCCAATATGATAAACAAATGATTCATATGAAGAAAATCCAGTTTCGGGCTTCAAAATAAAAATTATGTTGAAAAATATGGTCTCAAAGTTTTTAATGACTGTCAGTGTACAATATATTTAAAAACCAAATGAAGCAGAAGAAGAGCAAGTGAAGACAAAACTTTAGTCAAAGAATAATAGGATGCACACACAGGACGCAAATTCCAGTTATCTGAGTGAAAGCCCTGTTTGGGAAAAATGTCTCCAACCTTCTAATGCAGATTTTGGATTTCTTTTAAACTGGAAACGTTTCTTAAACTTTATGGTCTTACCTTCCGGGGAGAAAATTGGAAGTAATAGTTACAATTTAAAAAAAAAGGAAAGAAATGTAGTTTTGTGAGTCAGAGATGTATATAATGGACATTTGTGAGCAGTACACTGAGATTATACTGTACGCTATCTTCATTTTGCAACATTGTCATCACCCATCCAGCCGTGCATTTTGCTAATGTAAAGTGCAGCACATTGCGTTGTGATATTGTTTGCAGAAAGCTTGTCGTTCCATTGTGAAAATTTTTTAGGGTCCTTAAACTTGCATTCTTTCTATTGGCCAGCAGGGGCGGCTCCTCTGGTTGCAAAAAGAGATCTGATTGTATACTAGTCTATGAGAAAATGACCCGACTTCATCCTTGATCTGTTATCTCAGTAAACATTCTCCTAATGAGTTAATGGTCTCAGTTGTTGGTTTCATGTCTCTTTCAATATTTCATATTGTTCAGTTCAGAAATTACAATCCATTTACAGCAAAATAGACGAGGAAGCAGGGTATGTTTCAGGACGTGGCTACTTTGCAATTATTCTCATTCTTCGGGTATAGGATATGGACATAAGCCCTCCATTGCTTTGTCCTTTTTGTACCATTTTCTGGTTCTACCACAGTAAAAATTTTGCAGAGGATTTGGATCAACAGCCAGTTAGGTTTGTCCATGGAGTATCCCTTTTAATCATTGTCTGTACGCAAATGTTCCACCAAAACAATTCCACTTGTCACTATTTTGAAGGAAAACCTGAAGCTGCATCCTTTGCTTAGCCCCACCCAAGATGACTGTGATTGATTTAAAGACATACAAACAAGACAGAGTATTTATGTCCCCTGTAGCAGACGGATAGTGTGGTGGAGCCAAACCATTATGTCCTACATAAAAGGCTGGCAAAACAAGACTACCTTACGATTGATAGGTCGCTATTATATCAGTGTGCACCCTTGAGTGCTCAGTCATTTCAACCTCTCTCCCCTTACATTCGAATTCAAAAACACCAAGCTGGCTTTAACTAAATGACAATCTCAAGACTTGAAAACAGTAGTCCACAAACCAATAGGTGATGTCACAATGTTTCACTTTCGTCTATATTTACAGGCTTTATGCCAAGCTAATCTAAATTCTAAGGCAATCTAGTTCATATTTAATGCAAAAGTAGGACAGTGGTATTGATCTGCTCATTCAACTCCACTAGAAAACAAATAATAAAACAAGTCGACATGGTCATCAATATCCCCCGCCACATGTGATGTCTATGAGTCTATATCCAAAATCGTGATCAAGGGCCATAACTCTGTTAAATATTATCGCACAGGTCTCATTTTGGAACTTGATCAAGGTGTCCATGGTGTGAAGCTACACACTAAATTTCATAATCCTAGCTATAATAGTTTCCGAGAAAAGCTGTCCCCTTCATCTCGGACGGACGGACGGACGACGCACGGACGGACGACGCACGGACGGAGGCCAAACCTATATCCCCCTTTTCCACTTCGTGGAGGCGGGGGATAATAAGCTCACTAATGCTTGTAAGTAATACATCTGCAAATTCCCTGAGCCACCATTTCAATTTTACTTGTTTGCAAATATTCTTGCTCTACATAGGAGATCCTGTAATGTCACATCAGAGATGAAGCTTTTTTCTTTATTTCCACCTCAGGCTGTCCAACAGTCATCTAGCCTACTTTCAAGTGTCAACATTCACCACTGTTTTATCTGTGCGATCTGCTCCATTTTCATATGTTGTCTTATTAAATTATTGCTCTGCAGTGCACATGCCAAGTTTTTCATCAACAGTATTTGTTTCTCACACTGGCACGGTATGCTTACCTTTCTTCAAAATCAATAACAAAGTCTGCGAGCATAAGAAACAAGGCTTATGACTACTAGAAGATACATTTTTGTTATTACTTAAAGATGCAAAATACAGTTTATTAAAATGATTATTTAAAAACACAGATAGTTTAATGTAAAGCTAAAATTATATTTTCATATTAATCAGAGTAACAACACTATGTGGAATGTTTTGTTCAAAAGTTTCAGTGCTAACATTAATGAATGTCTAATAAATGGAAGTAACAGCCTCAGTACTGTGGTATTGGTTGTTTTCTCTTTGTGTGCCTTCACAGCTATCCAGCAGAAGCAAAACAACTAAATGAATTGCTTGAATTCAGCTCCCACAGCAGCTACTGTATGTCATGTCTGCACCACGCCTTTTTTTCTAGCTTCCAGGCAAGACAGATGCCCGGCAATGCTTTGTTTTTAGCCTCATGTTGAAACCACTTTATTCTTAGAAACAACTGGATAAGCTTTTTTAATTGTACAATTAAATTCTCTTTTTTCTTAGGGAAAGATCCAATCAAAGAACAATGCAGTCTATTTTGGTAGGTGATAACTACCTCCATTTCAGACCTAGTAACAAAGCAAAACAAAGAGAAGAAAAATACTAACGCTGCACAAGTGGCAGACAAGTAATAATTCCAACAATGCCACCTTATCAGAGTTATAGCTGACTGGCTGGTTTCTCCACTTATTGACCAGCTGCACAGATTTCCTATATTCTCAGCTTCTTTGGAAACATGTCAATAGAGACTAGTGAGTTAATTGCTTGAGCTCATTTATCCCATTCATGCCCAGTGCAGGCGTACGGCAGACGGCTCTCCTGGTCTCAGAATCATCCCTCGTCAGCAGTTTGAACCAAAGCGCAATTTCATTACACGGAGCTCCAGAGGTTACATGCTTTTGATGCATGACAATCATTATTAGTCTTTGAAACATGTGCATTCTCGTTGACAGCAGCTCTCCACAGATAGACGTTCAGTCTTTTACTGTTTGGTGCATTCAAGCATAAAAGTTTAAATCATTAATTTCATTTTACATTTTAAAATGTTAAATTTCGACTTATTTAGAGATGACTGTTTGTGTATGTGCTCACAGTTAACCTGCTTTGTCTCTTATATTTCCTCTCTCTTGTTTCTTACAGATACACTACCAGTCAAATTTGGACACACCTACTCAGTCATTGCTTTTTATTTATTTGTAATATTTTCTACATTGTAGATTAATACTGAAGATTAACACTTTTTTTTTTTTTTACATAGTTCCATATGTATTTTTTTAATAGTTTGGTAGTCTTCAGTAGTAGAAAATCATTTATTAAAACCCACTGAATGAGAAGGTACGTCCAAACTTGTGACTAGTAGCGTACATGTTTCAATGCCTAAAATAATAGAATAATTATTAAATAAGCAGTTCATTTTACAGGACTTGAGCTGAGCTTGAAGCTTTGTTTTCATTTGACAGAAAGCAAAATATATAAAGCTACTGTGCATTAATCACAGAGCTACACTGCTTACTTAAAAGAAGTAGGGTACCCTATTTGTTCTGGTTACTTCAGAGAGTTAAGCCTGAAGCTTTGATTCTTTAGAGAAGCTGCAAATAATCAAGAAGCACCGTATTTTTTGTTGCATTACCTGTTTTTTTGGCCACTTGGAGGCAGTGAATCTCCAGACATAACACATATCATCTACGTCATAGGTTCCTAATGACACAAAGCAACATAAGCATTAATTTGGATTTGCTTTTCCGTCCATTTGGGAAATTTAAATACAACATTCACTTTCCTTTCAGCACTGTTTGCTCAGCTAAATGGTCCACTATGTTCACCAGCCAGCAAATTGCTAACCTTGTTGGTCTGTTGTTTATTGCTGTGTAGTAAATGCACAGTGCTTTACACAAATCAGAGCTGAAAAAATGCAGAAAAAGAATGCTCTGTGGAGTCAGGTGATTATTCTCTGTAGATTTATTACAGCAGTAGCAGCAGGTAGTGCAGCTTCCAGTACACTGGTCTGATAAATGAATGTGCAGGTATAATTCTTTCTGTACAGAAATTCTGCATTTTTCTCCTCACCTGTGATACTGGAAAGCTGGATACCAACAAAGCTTTCATTGCCATTTCTTTCTTTCTTTCTTTCTTTCCTTTTTAGATAGTTCTTGGGGCTTTTTTTCGTCTTTTATCATAGAAGACAGTGATGAGAGACAGGAAATGTGGGGAGAAGAGACATCCAGTAAATGGCCATGGGGTCGGATTCGAACCATGGCATATAGCTACGGGGTCGCCCTAACATCCCATTTCTACCCAGCCCTGCAATGCTTTAAAACTTCTTTATGACTTTTATGACTATATATTTGTAAAATCATTTCATAAAATTGTTAAATTAATTAAAATATTCCCTCAAAGACCATGCTGCAATCACTCAAGAATTTAAAATGCTCTGGGCAGAAATGAATGATTTTCCTCCCTTATAAAATTGCTATCCTTCTTATTGAAAACAAATTTCTGCTGCTCACACATTTCTTTTGTCATCTTCCTTGGGATAAAAAATGCATTTTATCTTTGTCTCAGTATTCAAGCATGTAATTAAAGGGTCATGGTGTAATAAATTTTTCCAAATTCAAATGAGCTGCTAATTGCTGTTTGATGATGAAAAGAAGTAGTACTATTTGAAGGATTTATTTTTCAGATTTTAACATTTATTGGCCAGCTTAAAGACCAACTCAGCGATCCCTTAGACTGTCAGGGATTGACATTAACCATCCTCTTTTATGTCGAAGCCAAGATGAACCCCAGAGGTCTCATTAGAGGAGGAGCAGAGTTTTGACTGGGTAAAGGGAAGAGCTCCTTCAAGGGCCAGTGAGGACGTTCAACACCAAACGAAGTCCTGGCAGCAATTAGATGCACATCACAAACCCACCGAGCACCAATAGCACAGGGATCAAGGTGGAAAATATAAAAGCCCCATTGAGTAGTTATGTTCAGCTAATGCAGAGCTGAACTGATGCGATCATTTAGCAGATGATTTAAGGTTTTCTTAGTCTTTTGTGATTTGCACATATGATGATAAATTGTTGCTGTGAGAAAATAAGTGATTTGATTATGTTACCTTGAGCTCTCGGTAATTGTGATTGTGACATCTTGCTCAATTTTCTGATATTTTACAGAGCAAACAATTAATGATTAATTAAGAAAAGAGTCATTAGTAGAAATGTGGAGTGATTCTAATCCAATGCATTTTTTTTTTTTGCCAAATTCTGTGAAATTCTCCTCACAGTCGGCTAGCTGTCTGCTCTGTGGGTGTGCTGAAAACAAAAAATTGCTGTTCTGGGGCACAGTCCAGGGTCAGTAAATGGGAAACAAACACAGCGGCTCAGACCACTCCATACAAAACCATTCTAGCGTGTCCTGTTGTAGCCAGAGGGACAGTAAATGTGGCACACGCTTACTATCTCAATATGTTAACTAGCAAAATGAAAAGAAAAAAGGATGCAGCGAGCAGGTACTTAGATTATAAATTAATCAATATATAGTCTATTATTTTCTCAATTAATCAATTCATTGCAGAGTGAAAATAATTCTCATAAAAAAAGTGGAAAATTCACATTCAGTCTCTGGATCTCCAAATTTATAGTTTTATCTGACCATCATAATTAAACTGAAAAGTAAAAATCAGAGAATGTTAGTTACTTAAAGATGACTGAAAAGGGTTTTAAAAATTGATATTCAGTCAGTCAGCTCTGTTCTAACTAGAAATGATCCATTTCTTGGTTGTACAAATGTTAAAATTAACACTGACAGCATTAGATTTACCTGTTCAATAAATTTTAAGTTTGAACAGACTCATCAGACAAGTACGTAAGAACAAGTAACATGACATACGTCTCATCCTTATAAAATTCTGTGGCATTTATTGATCGAATGAACGGAGCTGATTTAGTTGAATAACAACCACATGTTTCACATATTATGACCAGAGTCCATCAACCATGAGGTAAGGATTCCTCATTGAGTTACTTGATATGCAGCATGTCACGCTCAGCTTCACATGAAAACTTCAACAACTTGACTCCCACAGAATTTCAGAGTCTAAAATCAAGGCCACGAAACTAGTTTATACATTCTGGTTCTGGTTCTAAATGACTAAACAAATGCAAATCTGGACGAGACAGACAGACAGAAAAGACGGAGAGCTAAGCATTTGCAATCAGACTGTCACTCTAGTGGACAGGCAGCTTCTTTAGCAGAGGGAGACATCTTGTGGCCTGCCTCTAAATGAAACTAACCTCTTTCTGCCTTAAAAAGCAACACAGCCTCTCTGTATGCTGCACAAGTAGTGCAAGGGAAGCCAGAATGGATCTTCAGTGAAGAGAGGCTCATACTGTGAAATACCTCATATAAAATTCATCAAAAGGGAGAAATATTGGCATGTACTTTGTAAGAAATTTTAATAAGTAAAATTACCCCAAAAGCTGTTTTGAAGGAGCACAAATTCAGCGTGCATTTTGTTATCTGCAAAACTTTTTTCCCCGGAAAACTGCTGTGTTTTTAATTTACTGCGGCATGTTGTTCAGGTTACTTACTGTAAACTACAGTAATAATACACATTTCTGACACAGCGTATGTACACTATATCCTCACAAGCAGACCAGGTGGAGGGCAGATGCAGTCTGTATCAATAAAAAACAGATGCAGCTGGCTACACCTGCTGTCTTTTTCCCCTTGTTCCATTCTAGACAGAAAACGAGAAAAAAAAACCTTGTGCTGTCACTCAAGCTTTCAGTCAGCAGCCTGCAGTCACACTTTGATAAACTCACTCCTCGAATTTCCTCACTGGTACTTTTCATTTGCAAGGATAATGTCATTTTTTCTAGCATGCTCTCATCTTGTTTGCTCAGCTGGAAGCTTTTGGTATCCATCCCTGAATCCATTTTGCCGGCTTGCCCAGAAATTAAGCAAAGTAAGCACTTGCCAGCACCCTAAAAGTGTTATAGAGTCACTGCATTCCATCAAGAATGTTTTCCTGTATGTATTATGAATCAAAGCATATCTTTAAACATCCACCAATAATCTCCCTTTCCATTATTCAAAGATCTATCATTGTACAATCTCAATGTAAAGGATTTTTGAAAGCGAGTTACCTTTAAATACTTCAAAAAACAAAACTAAACAAAAGACGTTTTCCTATTTCCAGCAATGTCTCATGCCTGGCTTCCTCTGACACGTGGTGTCGAGGGGAATCTCAGTTTACTTGAAAGAAGATAGTGATATAGTTAGGAAGGTACAAGGCTTTTATTGGCTAAGAGAGCAGGATGTAGATCCCCGAGGCTATTAGTGGAAACGAAAGCTAAATATGGCCACCGCAGGTAATTCAAGCTCAAAAGGACATGTGATACGAAATCATGAGTCATCTCTGTCTCATGAAAATCTGGTAATTATCAGGTACAATTTATGCTTTTGTTGGGACATCATAGGATGCCAGGAGGCTGGCAGTCTACAACATAACATTATAGCTCTATTGGTTTTGGACAGAGGCACACTTGTGTCCGGTGTCTCCACCTAACAAGCTAATTAACTTAAGAGGTTCTGTCAACTGGCACCTTCAATGTCTGCCTCTGGTAGTATCTGCTGCCTGATGTGCAAGTCAGCAAAAAGCATCCTTGCACAGCGTCCCCTCAATGAATTCCTTCAGTATTCCTCCTCAGTGCCATTGATCGCACTGCCAATACTGCACTTACAGTAACAGTGACTCCCACATTGGCCTTTACTGACACTGAGTAATGGAACAAACACATTAGGTATTTGTTATCTGGCCTGTCATCTGCGCTCACTGCCTCAGATTTGTTTATTTCATTGTTTGCACTGTGGGGTTTTATTTTATCTCCCCTCCCCTCCCTGTTCATGCTCTGGGCAGCGCTGTAATTTTGTGCTCCTTCACACACCTCTTCCCTTCATCTCTCCTAATGCTTCCAGTTGTGCTCTGTGGCGCTGGCTCGGCTCCAAAAGCAGGCTGAATCACAATGACGTGTCAGTCCTCAGTCGAGTCCCAAGTCCCACCTCAATCTAAGCACAGCTCAGCCTCCTTTTCTGTTTTCTCTCCTGTTTCCATTTTGTCTTAGTGCTCTCCTTCGACTCCGTTTCTTGCTCTCCACCGTCTTCCACATCTCAATCGTATAAGCTGCTACTATTCTGTCTTTTTTTCACTCCCAGCTCCCTTACTGCCTATTTCCTGCCTCTGTCTGCAGCCAGGCTCTGTTTCTGAACACTTCCAACACTCAATCCTCACATCTGCTTCCTTTACTCACCTTTCTCTTTTCTTTGACCTCTAAAGTCAACTTCAGCCTCTAGACAATACCACAGAGAATTAAGTGAAACACCACATCCTGCTTCTGGTTTGGCAAACCCTGAAATCTGCCATCACCACAGACAAGCTATAATATCACATTAAGAAGTGTTTAAGCTCTTTGGTTTCAATGCAAACAAATGCCTGGACAGGAAGCTCAGCCACAACATAGAAGATGAACGGTAATAGGATAAATGTGTTAGAATCAACTCTCTGCAGTGGAGCGAGCCAGCTAAAGTACTGAGCTGGTGATCGATTGAAATGATATTACACCAACTTCAGCATGCATCCTGCATATACACACTGACAGATGATTTATTTGGGCAGAGCCAGTCTTGCAGGTTTAATCCACAGCAATGAGTTGGGGTGCTTACGCTTTTGAGCATTAATGAGGTAATCAATCACACACCAGTTCACAGACAGCGTGTACGGCACCAACATGGAGGCAGGAGATTAATCTGATAATGAAATAAAAGCTCCTCCAGGAAAGGTATTTGGATGACCTGTTGTATTGAAATCTAAAAATATTATCTTTAATATAGATGCATACAACGTCTGACACGCAAAAGTGGACACTCTTCACACATTTAGCTTGTTGCCACAGTCTGACACATGCACAGTCAACGCTATGCTTCTGCATATATCTGGAGCCCGAGGTAGAAATTTTCTAGCATCTACCATCTGCCAGCCTTTTAATATATGAGACCGATTCTCCTCCAGTAAATTACAGCATCCTACCCCCCAAAATATTCCATTACTTTATGCAGAGGGAATAATTGCACTTGATATTTCCTCTCTGAGATTTCTCAGTTCGAATGCACCCATATCCAGCTCATTAGTTGAAACATCTGGTCTATCCTGTCACTGTAGGCATGCTGAGTTTCTTCAGCCGCTGGTACGTTGTCTAACTTTGACACAAAAATAGCACACAAACATCCACATGCATGAACTTAAAGGCGAACAATAAAATCATTCTAAAAAACTCCTGCAAAGGCTTAAGGGTTTTATAGTTGATGGGGTAAATTCTAGGACAGCAAAGATAATAACACAGTGATGGTTTGAAATTGGAAAGCAGAACAGTCTGTTTATTCTAATGGACTGTCGTTTTAATTTCAAACCCAAACGCACTCCAAAGTGAAATGTATCATCAGAGGCATTTGAGTGATTTAATGCGCACATTTTCTCAGATTTTTTCCCATGCAGAGAGCTAATTGTTAGATGTTGTCAAGACCTTGCGTGAGTCATTTTGCAGTGATGTTGCTGAAGTATATAATGGCTAATCTCAGTTCCATCCCATCTCATCTCCTGTGAGAGGACCTGCCTCTGAGCCTCCCACAGTAAGATCAGCAGGCCGGGGGAATCGAGGAGGGGGAATTCAGGCAGCTCCATGAATCTTTAATTAGTCCCCTCTATACTTAGGCCCTCAGCGCATCTCCAGTTTCTGACATTTAGCTGAAATTTGCCCTTTGTGCATGGGGATGTGAAAAAGCCAAGGTCACCTGACTGACCACAGAGATATCAAAATCTGCTTTTATGAGCTTAGATGTGCCGTTTTGGTTTTGGAACCATCTAGTAAGCCATTTACATGCACAACTCTGAAGCCATTCTTATAGCAGGTTTTGCTGTAAACCTAACTTTATCTTTCAATTCAAACTACGGTCTCTCACACAAAATAACAGCACTGCCACTGTAGAACTACTAAGTAATTAGTATAAATCATTTGCCTCGGTTTCACTGCTGGGTTGCAAAGGAATTGTGCAGCATGACAAGCCCATCTTGGTGCTAGGCTTTCATCACTCAAATCAATGGCCCATTTCATCGAAATACAATCCTTCCCCTGTCTCTGCAGCAGGACGATTAAGTTCCATTCAAATTCTGCTGACATGATTTTATCTCTTTGGTAAGAGGCCTGAAAATAAAGGTGACAAAAAACTGGGGTTTACAAAAAAAAAAAATGGAAGCATGTGTTTAAAAAAAATAACCTTTTCATAACTACAGTGACACCGTTTTGTTTTGCTGCCGTTATGCGTTTTTGATTTTGTGAGATGACACGATAAAGATGATGACTCTTCTGAGGTATTTACAAAGAAAAACAATAACATGCTAAAAACTCTACTGGTCCTGAAAACAGCATATGTTTGCTCCATTATGCATGATGCATGATGTCAGCAGAGATTTGTTGAACCATATGGCACCGCAGTAGTTTACACGTTTCCGAGGACACTTAAGAAAGTCGGTCTTATTTCTCCTTCAAAAGTGACTATTAATAGTAGTAGCAAAATGAAGAATTGGACACAGTATAAATATTGGCATCGCAATAAAGGCCCAGGAAAATATCTTGCTGCTTTTGGCACTAGCACTTGTAAACAGAGATAAAGGACTGCTTTATTAGTATTCCTCAGAAACTTTTCCTGTCTTACGCCCCCATACCTATTGTTCCCCCTAAAGCTACTTAATCTTTCCACAAACATGCGGTTAAATATTTAAAAAAGGGGGATTATGTTAAAAAACAATTATGAAATGACAACATAATTTGAACCAAAGTGACGTCTCTTCCCCTAACGACATCTGATGTGCATATGTTCATCATGACAGTGTTCATTTTATAAAAAAAACAAAAACAAAACAAAAACAAAAAACAGACTTCATGCAACAGATCACTGCTGTAATGTCTCCTGGTGTTCATAAACATAAACTGACTCATTTTTCATTTCACCGTGGGCAGAATGAAGCATTCAACGTGTAGTGTAATGACTATTAAACAGCTCACAGTTGTTGGCATTTTTGCCCAAGGCTCCTGCATATGTCAGAAATTTTGCTTTTAGGCTCCCAATCAATGTTGTTGTCATATTAAAGATTTCTAACATACTATTTGTGACTTTTTCTAAATATTGTGTTGAATATTAAATCTGCATTCATCCTACTGTCATTCTCTCACAGTTCACCACCTTGAGTTTTTCCTACACTGATTCTGGCGCTGCTTGCACTGATTTTATCCGAGGCTAAAGCTTGAGCACAGTTGGAGCTGTACTTACTGTAGTAAAGTTCTCTGGACCGCAATCTTTGCCTCTATATTTGCAGTCAAGCAACATTTCATCTATGTTGTGGCTAGTCCTCTGCACAAACTCCAGCATGTTGAAGGTCTTGCTGGGGAAGAACTTGCTGTTGTCTGATGGTTGCCCTATAGCAGCCATAAAATCATCAAAGTCCCCTTGTTCCACACCCAGCATCCCCGCCATCCAGAAGATGTCATTCCTGCGGATCTGAGACTTTCGAAAGCTGTTGTAGTTGCAGATGGTGATGGCTGGGAAATACATGACGGGGCTGTCCATTTCATCCAGTATGGTGACATGGGGGTACCGGTAGTACTCAATCACACGGTCGGCCACTTGGAGCAGGAAGATGGAAAGGGAGGAGCTGAATGCGGCAGCCCAAAGCAACCGTCGGATAGTCACTCCACCGGGCAGGAATATGTGGCTGAGGCCGTGGAGGGTACAGTTAGCACCAAACACAGTGATGTCTGAGGGCGGACGAGGTGCTTCCTCCTCTGGAGCTCCCATTTTCTCCAAAAAAAGTTCAGATCTCACCTCTGTGATTTCTGGGTATGGTCTTGCTGTAGTGGTGACTTGCTGAATACTGATGGTAGCAGAGGGGTTCACCCAAACTAAATGTTCCAAGAAGGCTAGACAGGGCAGGGTTCGGTTTCCCCCTTTGCATCCGAGGGAGGGGAATGGGTTGGACATGCAGAGCTGGGTAATATCAACCAATCCTCATTGAGATCTTAGAGGGCACTTTGAAATCAACAGATCTGGTTTCAGTTAGGAAGTCAGACCTGATACCACAGTGGCTAGTGGTGGATGGACCCCAGAGGCAGAGATGTAAAATGAAGCATATTCAATTTAGCAACCTCTGGCACCCGAATTCTATTCTGTCTTGTCACAAGAATTTTTCCAGCAGCACTTTCTGGATACACATTAGTCTTAATATGTGAATACTACCCTGTAGCTGCAAAAAATAAGTACTCCCCCCCCCCCCCCCCTTAGCTTCAAACAAAAGGATTCAAAGCTATTTAATGAGTGAATAAACACTGTGACCCAATCAAACCCATTGGAGACGTCGCAAATCACAAGTGGTCATGAAGTTAAAAACAAAGCTGTTCTTAGTTACTGAAAAACTGACATTTAGCAGATAGGAAAGGCCAGCAATTCCCAATTAGCATCATATTTAGTTACAGAAGATCACAGAAAGCTTGAGCTGCCATGTACGACCACAACAATCTATTGTTAGCCACTGAGGAGCTACACTGGGGTAATGCTTTAGTGCTTTACTTAATGAAACCTTAACAGACGTTGTTGTGAAAGGCCAAAGTATTACTCATTCATGGTTCCCATTACCCTTATTACAGCAGCTGACAGGAGACAAACCCGGCACCCTTTGTACTCACAGACTGACATTGTAATTTCAAAGTCAGTCTGCTGTAATTCCTCCGAAACCTGTAGATTTCTTGCAGTGATTACGCATAGTAAAATGCTATGAGTCACTGTGGAGAATTGAAGCAGACATTCATGAACTGTACATATTCCAAATAACCTCTTGAAACTCATTAAAAGGGTAAAAGTACATTAGGTCCAAGTGCAGGCAATCATAGCTGATCCCTTAAGTTTGCAGCATACATCATCTTCTATCTTGCTGCAGTCTCGCTATCATGTGTTTTGTAACAGCATCAATTATTAATGTCTTCTCCTGCATACATTTCAACTCATGGACAGAGGTGTAAATTTGCAGAATGCAGGCCTGGGGCTAATTCAGTTCACCCTGGTAAGGAACTGTCTCGACTGAAATTGATTAGCTTGGAGCAGCATTCATTTAAAATAAAGTTAATAAGTTAACTACTGTTGGAACCCTTATGCAGACATCTAATGGCCTGTCAGGACTACTTACACCACACCTAGTTAACCCATCCTCACCTGGTCGTCTCCACTTTCTTTACCCATCAATCTCTCCTCATCATTTACGCCTTCTTCCTTTTCATATATCCTCTTACGTGCTCCTCTTTTCATCTTCACATCTCTCTGCCTCTCATGCATTCACTTCTGCGTAACTATGTATCTCATCTATTTCATTGACTATTGATGTCCTTGAGCTTTCTGTCGTGTTGCATTAATGATATTTGCATACCAAAAGTAAAAATAATATATATACTTGTGTTCAAAGGTTTGGGGTCACTAAGAAACGTCCTTATTTTTGAAAGAAAAGCATTATTTTTCAATGAACAATAAATGAATCAGAAATACAGTCTCGATATTGTTAATGTGGTAAATGACTATTCTAGCTGGAAATGGCTGGTTTTTAATGGAATATCTCCATAGGGGTACAGAGGAACATTTCCAGCAACCATCACTCCTGTGTTCTAATGCTACATTGTGCTAGCTAAAGGTGTCGAAAGGCTAATTGATGATTAGAAAACCTTTGTGCAATTATGTTAGCACATGAATAAAAGTGTGAGTTTTCATGGAAAACATAAAATGGTCTGGGTGACCCCAAACTTTTGAACTGTAACGCATGTAAAACCTGCCTTTAACACATTAACCCTGTCCCAGTGGCGTATCCAGGACTTTTTTACCGGGGTGGCCTTGATGGGACACAAAGCTAGTGTGGGGTGGCTATGGCATAGCGGAGTTTAATGCCATGTACGCAGCCGACCACAGTTCAAACCCCAGTACTTTGCTGCATGTGACATCCCCTCTTTCTCCCATGATTTCCTGTTGAATAAAGGTGTCTATTCTGGTTTATTTTTAAATTCCATTTCCCATTATTACAGTCCTCAATTATATCTGGTCATTTTAACTACTCTAAATCAGTAAAATATGTTCAGGATAGGGTACAAATTTTCTAAGAGCCATTTCCTTGGATTAAAGTCCTCATCTCTTCACAAATTAGATTAGATTAGCAAAATTCAACTGCTCTCAACTCATCCTGTAGAATAACATTATCAGTCATCAGCTCATCAACTGTGTCACCTGTATTGTTGCTTTACTAACTGAAGCGCCATCTTGTACCAATTACTGCAGTAAGTTGCTAGGAACGCTAGATTCATAACATCGAATTTTAAACAAAAAATTGTCTCAGATTAGTTATTTCACCGGTAAGCAGCTGTGTAATACACAGGATGATGTAGAGAGCTGGTTAGATCATGGGTAGAAGCCAGACACGGAGCTGATGGGGTTCTATCCATCTTCTCGGCGTTTATTTCACTCTAGCTATGACAACCTGCTAACAATATATTATTCCTTACATACATCTTACATGTGAAAAGTAACCCCACGAGCTCTTGTTTCCTTACAGCGCTCATTAGAGCATCCATAGGCTGAACAGAAGTCCGGCATCTAAGTGTTGAGTGGCAAAACCAGCATTGTAAAAAAATATCCGAGCACCTTGTGTAGTAGCTACACGTGTGACGTTTCTATCATTGATTGACAGAATATCTCTTGTTTCTCGTGTTGACGAACTTGACCAACCATGGGCGTAACCACCATCTCAGAAGTGAGGGGGACAAATTTTTCAGAGCGATTTATCATTCTCTTACATTTAATTGCACCGTCCTTAGTGGCTAAAGAACCACACAATCCCTAACAGCCACAGTACAATACCAGGGGACCAACTAGGCTAGTTCTTTAAACTATAAAGTATAAAACTTTAAACTATAAAATCTAAAGTTTTAGTGGCCAAACTCTAGTTGAGTTGACAACAATGTCCCTTGAACATCTACTGGACGAGTAGCCAAAGGTGCCAAACACTGAACATGAAATGATCAGTACTGCCTGGTTTCTCCCTGCAATAGATATCTTATTTTCAGGAAGTTATAATCTCTCCTTATCTGTAAAGACCCTACATCCTTGTCCCTGCTGCTGGCCTCTAATCCATCTCCTCCCTGACTCTGCTCTTTCTGTTATGGCAATAAACATTAAAAATGTGGTAAGAAAAATTCTGAAATAGCATTAGGAAGAGTAAAAATTGCAGTAGAATTTAACCTCAAAATCACTTTAACCCATAGATACATATTTTTTTCTCAGCCACTTATATATATTTTTTCACCTCTGCAGACCCTGCATGGTCAACATTACTGCTGGCCGCCACCTCTGGTCCATCTCCTGGCTGACTCTGCTCTTTGTTATGGAAATAATCATTTAAAAAAATCTGAAAATCAAAATTCTGAGATAGAATTTGAAAGAGAAGCAGTAAAAATAGTTGTAAATTTAACCACTTTTATACCATAGATAGCCTATTCTTTTTTCTCCTCCCTGACTCTCCTCTTTTGGGACCAAAAGACTTAAATACATGGAGAGCAATTGTGAGCACATCTTCTGCCCAGAAATTAAAGAGGACTGGGTTTATTCCAAGAATAAACTAATTAGCAGTAATGTAACAGAGGTAACCACATTTAAATTATTGTTAACTAGCTTAACATATTGATATATTGCCACGTTTTACCTTGTCATCATTTAGCTAACAAGTCTAACATTGTGTACATCCAACAAGGTCACACAACTTACACGGTTTGTTTGGAAAGAACTGTGTAAAGTTTTTTGCTTCTTGCTGGCTCTGGCTGGTTTGCTAAACATTACTCCAGACGCACGTTCAGCACTGCTCAGCACAGCAGCACGTCTCCTCTGGAACTCCTGCGTTAGCATGCGCTCATGGTGCATTCAAAGACAGCTCGGGAAAACACGTTACTGAATGCTAATAACGGGTTTAGCTGTTGTAACGGCTGAAAAAAGTGCGGGGGACAGAAGGGACAGATGTGGAAAGTGCGGGGGACATGTCCCATGCGTACCCCGCGTCCGTTACGCCCATGTGACCAACTACCTATCAGATCTGGGGTGGCCGCAGGGGTGGCCAATGAGATTTCAGGGGTGGCCCCGGCCACCCCAGGCCACCCCCTAAAATCGCCATTGCCCTGTCCCTTAGAAACTGCAACTAAATTGCTTTCCGACACATCCATCTATTGTTCATGCAAAAATATTGATGTGTGCTGCTTTAAGAGCGCTAACATGCCCAATGAGGTTCTCACTGTGTGTCTGCACTAAACATTTAAACAGCCCACACTCCATCACTTAATTCCTGCCAGACAGAAAACGACATGTGTTCTTACTACAGACTTACTAATGCAAACATACTGTACATCCTTTCATAATCACCGCTTGCAATTGACATTATTTGCATTTATTTGCCTAAAAACACTGCTATCTCAAGGCTGCACATTTTTTTGACACTTAACATGTAGCATATCAGATTTTTCATTAAATAAGGCCTGCATTTTTGTGAGGAAATTATAAAAATGTTGCAATATCCCTATATATATGTATTCCAAAAACGCCACACCCCACAATGTAAAATCTATTCCTGGATCCACAGCAAAAACAAATCACTTGTTTCTTAGCTGGTGTCCTACTGTAATCTTCCACCAAATGTCATTAAAATCTGGTTACTATTTGAGAAAACCTAATAAACTAAGGTAAGCACACATACAGTGACACAGAACAGAAAGCACACACCATCCTCACAGTAGAAAACACAAAGCTCTTCCCGAAGTTGCGACACACTTTAGTTGAGCGTTTAAGCAAAAACACAAAAGACGAACAAATCTCACTTCAAGCTGATGCCTGAGTTTTCTTTGAAGATAACACTCAGTAAGAGAGAAACAACAGCGACGTCTCCCTCAGCGAAAATGTCAAATGACTGATAAAAAAAGGCATTCAGACAATTTCAAGTGTGGCAAAAACAAATCAAAACTAAATAGGTTTGAATGAAGAAACTTTAAATTCTGGCTTTTTGTTTGCTGAGCACTTCTATAACTAAGTCAATTCAAAGGCTTTTAGTTCATTCAGTGCTCTCACCTGTGGGGAAAATAAAGTTTCTTCTTACAAAATGTAGTCTAACTTTATTTCTGTAATTAATAGGTGGACTTTGAGTGAGCCACTACTCAATCAATACACAGTCGAGTTTTTCCAAATGCTTTAAGTTGGGTGTGCTGCTTAATGCGCTGCCCAAAGAAATCAGCAGTTCAGTACATCATGGCTTCTCTGTGTTCCGAAAACACTCGCTTCGCTCTACAGTGAGAAGACGCTGAGGCTGCATTCACACGTGTCAAGATTACTGATACCAGAGACTAAGTGCTCCCTCTCATCAGCCACTTTGTTTCCTGACGGTGTTGAGAATGTCATGGTTATTCTGCTGAATCTGACGGAGGACATGGTACTGTTGGCTCTAAGAATGTCATTTCCACAATGCTGAAAGGTCATTTAAATACTGAATGTGAAAACATCCGATCTGTCTCTCCATTCCCTCAAGTTCTAATTACCTTGCCTCCTTCTTGCTCGAGTTTACAAGGAGGTTTAAGTGCTTTTGACTGTTTTCCAGCTTGTTTACTTTTTTTGGCACCATCACAAAAGTCAGAGGTCAGAAGTCACAGAGTTTCCTGCATGAGGACACTTCAGATCACAGAAACTGTTGCCAGCTGTTGCCTAACTGATAGTCTTTCACAATTTCCTCCATCACATGCAGAGAAATCCTTTCATGTATTTCCAAAATCAAAACACAGAGAAGGAGCCAAGTTTGAAAGTGCTGAGCAGACATAATATTGTAACGACACTTTTCACATCAATAAGCTTTACTGAGATAATCATGAACAAGTATGCAAATAAGTTCATTAAAATGCAGGAATGAAGCAGAGCTGGAATTTATTCCAAAAATGTTTTAAACCTCAGACCCCAACACTCCAGAGTGTTAAGCTTCAGGGGTCACCTAAGTGATCATTTCTTCAACCGCAAATGCTAAACAGTGACCAAATGTGGGAATTAAAGTCCTGTTTTGACAAAATGCTTCACTTAAGTCCTACTTATTGACCTTTAACAGAGATGTTAAATGTTTTCTACCACAAAATCAGCAAACATGACTGCTGAGAAAGACTGTGAGATATAGCTGGATGGAGTTAATGGTTGCGTTCAGAATCAGATTTACTTAATCTTTTAATTATTGTTTGTTTTGCAAAGACAAAAAATGTCAATTTCCCAGAGGCCAAGGCATATTGTAATACCTTGTTTGTCTATCCAACAATCCATTGTACAAAATACAATCTAATTTGCCACCACAGAAGGTCAAAAAGCTACCAGATATTCAAATTTCTGAAAAAAGCAATGGATTTTTGCCTCAAACAATTAATTGATTGAAAAACTACAAAAGAAAAGCAAAAACATCACTGAATATTTTATAATTAGAAAAAAATCTTTTCATCACCAATCCAGATTTCACTGAAGTCCTTTTTTATATATCAAAACATTGTAACTTTAATGGTTCTTACTCAAAATTTACATTTACATCTTTTCAACTTTTGCCAACTGACCCACCAGGAAACCCTGAACACATTTTAATGCCAGCACAGTATCTGCTGCCATCCATCCTCTGCTCCAATTTTACTTCATAAAAGCAGATTTCTAAACGCCAATAATCAGTCTGGGACCTCAGTGAATGTGGACTGCAGCTGGTTTCTCTCACGGCATGCAGGAAATGGGCATCATCTAATGAGGAAATTCAATATTTCAGGAGTGACCCTAACACATGAGAATCCTTGATTAAATGGGAATCGTAATAGGAAAGGGAAGATGCTATAGCTGGTGTTTGCACAACAGTGGTGTATAGTGTAGATGTGCTTCATGAGGAGCACAGCTTCATGGGAAACAACGATTTTTGTGCTGCATGGTGATGACAGAATCCCTCCCCAGTTTGATTTAATGCCTAATTCCATGCTGACAGTTATTCATCAGGCACAAGCAGAGGACTTCATACAGCTGCCAAAGTAATCACACCGAGTATGAAAGGCAGAAAAGCTTCACTGTGGGTACTTCAAAGACCTTTCAAAATTAATTTCTGTCCATCTGAGACAGCAATTAGCTGTAAGTACAGTTAAGGGGAATAAAAGGTGACTTTTCCTCCATCCATTTAAGGGAGCAGTTTGGAACCAACACTCTCGAGAAGAAAATCAGAAAATGACATTCACGTCTTGTTCGTTTTCTCAGACTGCGGAGCTCTTGCCTCTTCAAAGAGTGAAGTTTTCAGAAATACATAAAACCGATTTCACAGGTTTGTCGAGGTGTCAGGGAACATCGCCTGAGCAGCTTGTCAGCACATGAGCCAATAAACGTTTGATTCCGAATAACTCAGTTCAGTTTTGTCAATGTCGAACAGAGACATGGTTGGTCAGGACCGTAATCTGTGGTGATGAACGTTTAAGTCTGATAAATGGCAGACTACTCCACTTCGAAGAAAGTCCAAGAATAACCACAGTAATTTTCCAGGGTGCAACCTTAATTCTCTGATCTTTGAAGAATGAACTTGAAATGGCCACAAAAACGGAATTAATGATTGCTGTTAGCGCTACCTGAGATGATGTTTGACTTGTGGTAATGAACACTTTTCTCCTGGGTGATGAAAAGGTCTGAATTTGCTGATATGGTGGAATTTGTGTTATATGATCTCGCTGCAGCTTTTAATCCCAAATCACTGCTGCATCCATGTAGTATTAGTAATTCTGAACCTGAACTCGAGTCCCCGGGAACCAGGAAATTAATGTGTCATTGACCAGTGTCACTGCACAGCCACGGTGTCCACAAGCTCTGTGACTCACCGAACACCGGAAGAATTAACAGGAAGCTCCACTCGATGAAATCACAGATAAGAGTCTCTGTGTTGTCTCTAGGTCTGATAGATATTTCTATATATAGCATAGTAATCTTGGCTGCTTTATCTCAGGTCATAGCTACACATGTGAACTCACACAGCCAATTCGAAGACAGTCCTGGCAGGAAAAGCGCACTGAGCCCAAGTGTTTTATTTTCGTAGATGATAAAGAAGAATCTCCTTTGAAAACCAACATCCAATCAGACTGAACCAAGGTCCCTGTGCTTCATTCAACCTGACAAGGCTTTTTTGCAAGAATGATTACAGCCTTCATACTGTGTGTTAATCCAATACAAGACTTACAATAAAAAAAGGCTCATACACTAAAGCAATGTTAGACAGCATCACAATCTGGAAAGACTAGTTGGCAGCAAAAGCAAAATACTCTGACACCCAGAAGTCAGCATCTTGCCAGTAAACTGTAAAGAGTTGCTTTCTATTCAGGCTTTCTCTGAATCTTTGCTTCAGATTTTGACAAGCAACTTGCAGACCTGCATCAGCTTCTGTGCCTACACAGCTTTACACATCACAAAACACTGTATTTTAGAAAGAATAATATAAGAGCTGGTGGTAGTGCTGTATAATTTTTAGACATTTTACTTTTTCTAAATACCGTATTTGTAAAACAACTGTTTAAAAACATGACATTGATGCTGCTTGGCATATTTAGTGATCTGTGTAATAAATAGTTGACTGATGAACTGTGAGAACACCACCCTGTTGATGTACAGATGGCTGAAAATATTTGCTGAACAAAAGAGAAGTTCTGCAAAGTGTTTTATTTTTAATGGACTGCAGTGTTCATTTCATACCAAGGGATACAAAGGTATAGAGCCAAGGAAAAGACAGAGCTTTAAGAACTCCAGCTTTCTCTGGAGTTGCTATTTATGAGACAGTCGAAATTAAATTTTAATCGTTTGCTTCTTGTGAAAGATTAAAACTTGATTTAAAGAAAGTACCCGAACCAATCAACACCAGTATCTCATAGAAAGTATCTGGTGTATTTAATAATAGTTTGATGACATATTCTTCACTGCAAGTCCACTTACTAGTCTGCTCAGCTGTTGTCACGGTTGTTGACATTCACTGGTGAAGACCATGAGACGGAGTCAACCTTGACTGAAAAAATTTAATATTTTACTCAAGGCTCTTCTATCCTGTGAGAGTGACATGCTCATCCTGCTGATGAGTCATGATAAATCCATCAAGTGTTTTTTAGTGGTGTTGATTGATGTAATCTATTAGATCTTTTATCACTAATCATTACAGCTAAGTTGTTTAATCCATTCAGTCAGTATGAAATGTTGAGAGCGATGCTGCTATCTGTAGCTACACTTCAGTATTTGGGCGGCTCTGCAGCATAAAAGTCCACTCTGACTGACTTTGCACTGCAGTATAAAGTCAGCAAACTAAATCAGCAATGACAGTCAAAAGGAGGAACCGGACAGTTCTTGTCAATAAAGAATTACTTCCTCTTCACGTTTATGTCTGGGTGTAAAGTTTGCATGGAGGACACAAGTGGCTCACTCCCACAACTGTTAATTATAGCAGCTATAAATTGCTTCGGAGCAATTAATACACTACTGGAGGGAGCGTGATTGTTTTGATAGCTGTCTGAAAGATGTCTGGGAAATGAAACAGAGAAGGAAGAGCGACTAACTGTGAGGGGTGTGATGGCGCAGTAGTGCTGCCTGGTCCTGTCTGCTGTCGTCTCCCTCAGGGAGATTGGCAGGATGTCCGTCAGAGGGACGGCTGACACCTGTGCTGGCTGGATCCTCAGCTTTAGAAGCCGATGGAGGCAGTCAGTCACTCTCTCTCCCTCCCCTGGGATTTGTTTTGAGTGGGTTTAGACCTGCATCTGTTCATACATTGCAAAACATTCCCACTGTGTCATTGCTTATAAAAAATATTCAGCTGGATGTGATTAAATTTCTTTCCGGTGAATGCAGACTAGGAGCAGATCTCTGTTTTTGGCAACAAGGAGGAAGGTCTTAATTCCAGGCAATAAAAACTAAAGGCCAAGTTAGAAATCTTGATGTTTTAATGGATCTTTGCTTCCTCAGCACACTGAAGCAAAAACTAAATCATTCTTTTTTTATTATGTAAAACACAAAGTACTAAAGGTTTCCTCCCATACAACATTTGGAGAACTTTAGTGAAGTCTTCACAGAAAAGTCTGTTTTATTTATTTCTTTATTTGATAGGGACAGTGCATATTAATGAATGTCTACTTGGACAGGAATAGACCGCAATATGCCGGATTATAGTAACAATTTTAATTTACATCCGCAGTCCCTAGCTGGTAAAGAACATAACAGTGAAATATAGGACAATAGGTCACAATAAAAGCACAGTACAAAAAGTATACAAAGAAATTAAAGGTCAGTGGTCACAAGACTGGTTCACTTTCAGCCACTGTTTAAGGTGAGTTTTGAGGGTTGGTAACATGGAGAGTGGAAGACTGTTCCACATCTTACTAACCTTCACAGAAGGAGCATTTTGTCCAAAGGCTGTTTTTCTGTGTGGGACCTCACAGTTCCCTGAAGAAGGCCCTGGTCCTGAAACCGCTTTGAGCCCTTCTTTTACCAAAGTCAGACATGGGGGGGTGAAAGGGGGGATAGTTCATATAACACTTTGTAGATTAACATTCTCAAAGCTCAATAAGTTGTACGTCTAAGATATTACAAACATGATATGACGGTTTTCTATCGAAGACCTTTAATGACTTTTTAGAGTGATTCTAAGATTTTGCATCAATGGTATTGTCTAGTCTTCCGTAAATGGCAAATCAACAAGTGTGCCACAAACAGGATTCTACTATTAGATTTAGGCTTTTAAGAGGTTAGCCTAGGAATTTATTTCTTTGTGTCTTTGTTTTTGGAGTCCTCTCTAAAAAGTAGGCCTGTTGGATGGCGGGCGAACAAAGTGCATGACATTCATTTGCATCAAGGTCAAGTAAGATTACTGTTTGGTTAAATGTCCTGTTTAATCAACCTTTAACTGAGACCAGGGTCATTCTCAAATATCAACCAAGTACATAACCTTAAATGCATAAATCCTGCTTTTACTCCCCACTTGGATCCAATTTTTTGAATGTTTCGTTACCATGTTGAAAACAATCTGTATGCAATTATGTGTCTCCCAGGACATTTATGTTGTTGCAGATCAGACCTGAGACCTGATTACTTCATTAGCCTAACTTTTACTCCTTTTCTTTCTGTCTCATCCATTTTTATTTATTTAATAATCTACATTTTTTAGATGTTCTATTAACTTTTTTTGCATGACACAAAATATATTAAATTCCTTTGTTTTTAAAAGTGCTAGACAAATAAAACGGCCCACTCATCCGAGCACTGCACAAGCTACGAGTTATTTACATATTTGAAATTATCTTTCTGCTGTGTTAATAAACCTTCAAACACGAATGCTGTGACAGAGACGTAGTGCGTGAACAACACTCTGAAACCAATTACCTTCTTGCCGTATGTCTGAAAGGCGACTTTAAGCTGAGACAAAATAAATGAGGACATAAGTCCGCTCGGGAATCAGTGCCATTAGAGTCTGTATTTTTACTGATTGCAAAAATCTTTCCCTATTACATCTGACCGTCTGCTGTGGAAAAGAACTGTCAATGGACAGCAAGCTTGAGTTAACTAATCAGGCTATCTTCGGCCAGTAATGGCTGTGTATAAAGCATGAGGAATTCAATTAAACTGGGCAAGTAAACATTCACTCAGCTACAACTTGTGACATTAATCCATGGGAACACCCCGGCGAGTCCATCTTCCCTTATTCCTCTGGGATTAACTAAATCAGTCTTTCTGGTGGTTAACCAAGCACAACAGAAGCAACGACACAGAGGCTTATGAACATGAAACATCTCACATACTTCGGCATTTTTAAAAAAAAAAGAATTAATAGTGGTTTGAAGCATGCCTTGGACATGAAACAAACGATACACCACACAGTAAATTGGCAATTGTTCTGGAAAAAAGGCAATAGTGCCTGATGTCTCCTGTTGCACCTTTACTTGGTTATAGCTCCAATTTTTTTCAGCCTTTGCAGGCTTTCAACTCATTTCTGTGATGCAGAGGTGTTGCCTCCCTGTCTTTGTTTTGGCAGTTTCTACAGGCCATATGATTTTACTTCTGGGAGGTGAGGCCAATGCACAGCATCAGAGCCCACTGGTAAGAGCAATTCTATTCTCAGAGCAGTTTCTTTTTTCTTCTTTTTTTCCTGGGCCCTTTAGCAGACAGCGAAGTGAGAAGTTTCCATTATCCTTTTCAGCTGCCTCCTTAACAAGCTCTCCTGTGTGCCTCTGAGCTATCTGCAACATATCTCCACTGTTCATCCACCAAGCACTCGCGACCAATACAGTTCCCGCAAACTCAGTTCGCTCCCTGGGTAGTGGAGTCTCCAAGGCCTACTCCATGCTTTCTCTGGCACACTGGGAGTTTTAACATTCAAGCAGGTGCATTGCCTGCGTATATCTGTAAAATATCAGCTAAATGCTTAGCGTTACATCCAAAGCCACACGTCATTCCGCATTTGACTCATCTCCCAGCCTGATGTGTGGTTACGACAGCAAAATTAAATGTCAGTCAGTGAGCGGACACAGTAAAAAAAAAAAGCATTTCACAGAAGAATCTTTTTGTGCCCTGTTTCAATTAATAGAGGCTGGCAGCAGGTGGCAATGTTTATTTAGCCAGGGACACAGAATAGTAGCTATTGTGTCTGAAACATAATACTGAGTGGAAAAGATGCCTTAATGACTAATTATTTAAGATCTAATGTAATTCAACACAACAGCTGATCCATAAATTTTGCATTCGCAAAGATAATAAGTTCAGTTTTGACTGACCCTCTCAGAGAAGCATTTGTTTAATTATGTATGATTGTAGGTTGTAGGTTGCAGTGCAGCATTACAACGTGAGGTGCTTTCAATGTTTTTCTTAACTCATTTCCAAAGATAAGAGGTGAACTATTAGAAACACCTCTAAATTTAATCAGAGTTGAAGTAACAACTAACAAAGTTTTACACAGACTGGGTGAAAAATGTGGCAGAGCTGTTGTGCCGGACTAAATTGTAAGGTAAATACATTTCATTTAAAAAAACAACATAATATTAATGCACATCATGGCTGGCAGATGAACCGGCAGTATTAAAAACACAATAACACACCAAACACAGCTGCATTACATACTAAAAGCCTATGAGTCAACTTATTCCTGGAAAACAGGAGACAAATGAAGTGATGAATATTGTGCTCGGAAATTGTAATAACTACGTGTGAACGCAGAAGCATGCACACACACAGAAACAATGAGTATTCCATCATGGAGCAGCTACTGAGCCACAAATCATTCAGTTAGCGTAGACAAACAATCTATTTATCTATCCTGGTCCAGATCTGCTCCTGACAGCAGAGGCGAGTCTCCAGATTAGGTCTCGATGGTGACTTATGAAGTCTGTCTTTTATTTCAAAATGACTCAAGCCACCAAATTCACGGAAATATATTCACATGATTGCGCAACCGAGCATTAATAAATGATGACTGTCATTCATTCGCCTTGAGGGTTTGTTCAAAGGCATCTAAAAAAGTTGATTTATCTGATGCGAGGCAAAATTTATCTCTGTGTAAAATACATTAGTGCCTATGAGCAGCAAAAAAAAAAAAAAAAACTCAACAAGTGCCTATAAGTTGTCAGACTAGTGGTTGCAGAAGGGTGCTTATACATTTCTGACACCTGAGAGTTTCAGTTTAATTTAAGTTCACTCGTGTGAGAGATTACAGTGGCTCTGGGTACCTCTGAGAGGCGCTGGTACATGGCAGTGGAAGAGGACTTGGCTTTCCACCTATTACTCTCAAGCCTCCATGACCAATAGCATACAGGAAGGCAAACAAGTCTGTCCACCCATGATAATGCTCTTAAGGCAAATCTGTGGGTGACAGGAAAGCTGCTGCCAATGTGCTGCCATTTGTCCTTATAAACAAAGTCTATAATTATTTTCTCTGACGCTGTGATCACATCTCATGAAGGAGCGAGGTCTTGGTGAGATACGTCACTTACATTACGAAAATCTGCATTGATTCAGCCATTTAATGAGAGACAATCATTGATATTTATGGAGTATGTAGACTCCTTTGTACACACAGCAGATGCTCAGTCTGTCCAAAATCATTGATCTCTTTGTCCTCTCCCACTGATTATGCAGTTTGAGCGTAGCTGCATGCCATCAGGTTGTGAGCAGAGAAACACAGGTTTGGGTTTATTTCGATGACGACTGGTCCAGTGATAGGCACATTCTGATGGATGGGAGGGGATGGCTTTGGTTTCATGGCTGCAGCTTTTTAATTTGTGAAGGATCATTAGCTGGAGAAGCCTCCTGCTTGTAGCTCTGGGGTGTGGTGGTGGTGGGGGGAATCAAATAAATCCAGCACAAAGACACACCGCTTCATTCTTCTAGATGCTGTCAGAGGATGTTATTCATGCACCACAATGCAACGTGAACCGCCACTGTAAACCATAAGCCGCACGTGGTAGGTCTTGGCATTAAAACTACCTTTCTGTGTGAATCATGTGCCTTTTGAGATGCAGAGGAATACCAAGTGGGCTCGAGTCAAGCACTGTATATCCTCGAATTGTCATCCTATCCCCCACCCACACACATGGCAATATGTGTGGGCATGGAGTGTCAGGCCGGGGTCTCACTTTCTGCTGCAGTCACTATGTAAAGTAGACTCATATATGCAAACAGTGTACACAACTGATTCAGATTTGCCCACAGGGTAAAAATAGATGCTTGCAACTTATCTACTTTCCCCCACTAACACGGCTACAGTATACAGATTTTTGCTTCATCATCGGGTTTATTGCAACTATAATAAAATTTTAAAAAGAAAATTACTTGAACTTTAGTACTCTGAAGTTTCAGGCAAGATACCACAGTGGCTGATGATAGTGTTCGATGTGTTTTCTGATTTTGCAATCCACAGCTCTGCCTGCTTCAGAAAGACCCGCACTTAGGCACAAATACTATAATTGTCGCTCCGTTCTAACTCTCCAATGTGCTGCGTTTTTCAGTTAAGTAGGGGTTAAATGAGCATTTTCCCCTTGCATTTTGAAGGCTAAACGCTCTGCAGCAGGAGATGTGTTCTTTATCCTTGAGCCCACTCATATGGTACCTTTTGATTCTGCCCCTACCCGAAATCAATAGCAAGGAAACAATACAATCAAGAGCCCGCGGCAGAGTGCTCATTCTATTGAACACATGTCTTCGTAGTGATTGCTCCAGGAGATTGAGTATAATCATAGCATACCCAACATTTTCCTTCTTTTTCTTTTCCTTCAACAGTTTCTTTGTAATAACAAAAACTGACACAGAAACAAATAGCTGAAAAAAATGAAATGTTTCGTTTAAAAATACATATACATTATACAACAAAATCAAAAGATATCTGATGCTCAAACCGGAGCATTTGATAATACAAAAGAAATGTCTCAAATTAGTTACTCACTTATGAAACACAATCGGTGGCATTATCAATTTTTCTCTTAAAGATTTTTAAAGCGGTCGCTATCTTGTCGCAAACTGACCAAATAACACTGATATACAGTAGAAGTATGTGATGCAGTGACTACGATATCACCCAACAATGAGAAATACACACATTCTAGTGATTTACAGGCAAAGATTAAGCTTACAGTGAGCTGTATTGCTCTAAAAAAAACAGTCTGACCATTTACGATGCATCTCTGTGCACGATTTACTGTAAACCTCTCTTCCAATGGAAAAGGGTGATGAGGCAGCCCTTATTATTAAATGTAAAGTACCATGTGTCATATAATTTTGCCATCCTGCCAGGAGTGTAAAGCCTCAGTCTATTTATAGAAACATGTCCATGGGCAGGTTGGTGATTTAAGGAGCATTGTGCATGGACCCCTGGAGAAGAATTACGGTTGTTTCCAAAGGATTTTCTCTGCAAAGAGGAAATGCAGGTTTTGCTGTGTCAGTCAAATTAGATGTAAATTGAAAATATGATTGCTGGGAATAAGTAGGTGACGTAAAAAGATGGATGGATGATAACCTTTAATGGTTTTGGCCCACACGACCACAATTTACAGCACAACGGGGACACATGTGATGAGAGATAATTAAGCTTTAAACAGAGCCTGAGCAGTTGTGGCAGAGAGATGTCTCTGAATGACACAGACTTTACCCTCTACCCACCTTCCAGCTGGGTTATACTGCACATATTGTACACATAGAATGATTGTTAATTTAAAAAAAGGAGAAGCAAAACACATGACACATCTGTTGCTAGTACAGTCAAACTATCAGGGCTCAGGATTTCTCTCATGATATGATAAACATGTTCACATATTCAACACTGCAATAAACTGAAACACTTTGGAGATATAAACAATGAACAAATAAATGTCTTTTCAGGAATTTTTTCGGTCTTTAACTTTGTAATTCCTACAACAGGGTAAACTGGATGTACACCAAGAGGAATGTTCCCACTTGGCGATAAAATTTCCATCAAGTGATTATGCAAAATTCATGATTCATTAAATTGACACCACAATTTTCATTGCCCTCTGTCTTTGCCATAAACAGCACATTCTTCCCTTTTCATCCCCTTGACTTATCAAGTTTATGTCGTTATCTCTCATTTCTCCAGGCATCCGTATAATGAGCATCTGATCTTGTCATCAGTAGCTTAATGTCTGCTAACGTAATGATCATCACCACCTGGATGTGGATGGATTGCATTGTACTGGCACTGTAGATAACTAGTCACCACTGTGTGACTGCATGAATCAAAATGTCCACCGTCTCACAAGATCAGCAGAATCTTTTGTTGAAAATCCAGCATAGGGTGTCCATCTGAATACAAGTTTAATGAGCCCTATGACTCCAACTTCCCTGCCTGTTTATCTCACATTTCAGTGGGTATCAGCTGGTGCAGATTGTTTGCATACTTTAAAAAAAAAAAAAATCAGCATTATCCTGGCAGAACATATCACAGGGCCACTGAATAGGCAATCTTCCTCCTTTTTAGCTCTACAAATGAGCCTGCAAAATGCATGCAACTCCTAATACATGCAGATCTTAGCTCATTCACATGACTGAATTTTGACTTGTGAAAGGCCATGACTCTGCAACACTCATTATCAATCAGCTGGCACAACTTCTCTGTAGTCCTCCAACACTACATTTATCAAAACAGAGCCAATACATGCTGCCACAAATTACTAGTACCTTGTACTTGATCATAAGCTCAAATGGACTGGCCATATAAACATGAGAACACATCAATGCACCTTTGAAAGAAATTGTTATCCTTTATTGTTCATTACAAAATGCTTCAAACATTCGATTGTGCTTTTATTGAAAGTGTTCTGGCCTTCTGCATCATCTGCTGGTTTGGCAATGCTACTGAGGCACAGACAAAAAAAAGCATGGCTAGAAAAACTGCAACAATGGCCAGTTACACTTCCAACTATGCAGTGTATCTACAGAGATAAAGAAATAAGGCAAACAGCATTGTGGGTGACAGCAGACACCCATGCTCAAAGATATTGCCCCATTTAGGTTACTAAAAGCAGGTTTAAATGATCATTCGTTCCTCAAGGAATACAAACCGTATTCCTTAAACAGGTACCAGTAAGTAGCCCATATACCTATAAGTAGGGTGTCCAGCTGCTCTGGCCGCCCTGATCTGTATAAAGGTGTGCAGTATGGTTATGTGTACATGAGTATGGGCGATGTGAGATTTCTGCAAACCAAATTACCCCACAAGGACAAATAAAGTGTTACTGTAGTCTTACCAAACCTAAAATGAGAGAAGCTCCGACTTGTATGGCATCCTACAAATGAGACAGGCAATGATTAAACATATAAGTAAAGTGAAGCAGATATCCCTCATGTTTTCATATTAATACACCATTAACCACCTACCATACACTTTTCCCCTTCTGCTGTCCCTTAAGTAGCTCTAAGGTTGTTAAAATCATCTTCTTTCTCACCGGCAGACCAGTGGGAAACTGCTTGTTATGAGGTTAAGAGCAACTTAACTCCCAGTCTGAGCATAAACATTCCTCCTCTTGGTCTGCAATGTTGCTGCGCTTATGAATTCTTTTGAAGAGAGCCCCAGATGGTTTGTATTACCTGAGTTTCTTCCAGCTGTTGCAGTCAGAAAGAAAATGACAGAACTCTTCCATCACAATTATAGTATTCTGTCTGGAAAAATGCAAATAACTGCAATGCACTACCAACTATAGAGTGGAACTTGAATCAACTGATAATATATTAAGGTGATGGTATGAATAAACTTTCATTCGATAAAGTCAGTTCACTGACAATAAATACATCCATCTATATAGTGAAGTAAAATGAAGCACACAAGCCACTAGAGTGGTTTGACCACTATTAGGAGAATCTTGTGTGATTGCACCTGTCCAAGATGACAGCGCCGAAGTCTGTTAGCACATTAAAGGTATTATATCAGCAAAACTGCATGTCACTAGCTGTGGCATTTTCCAAGATGGTTGAAACAAATTGTGGCGAAAACTGAACATTGTCAATACTGAGAGCAGTAGGTTAGGTGTAACACACTCCAGGATATTTTTAAGTAGAAGTGATGTACTTTTGCTTCCGTCTCTTAACCATTTCTCTCCTTCACGTTGTTCTTTTTCTAGATATGTACTTTAATGTAGTAGACATAATATTTCCTTGAAAAGCTATTGTAGAACTGCATTAATGCTGACAGTAGGGGGTATATTATGCCGTTATGAAGGTAAAGCATAACGGCAATTGTGTATGTTGTATGTTTTTCAGTACAGATAATTTATAAACTCTATTCATCCATCCAGTTCACTGCAGGAAATCATTACAAGGCTGAAACTCCTGGCATTTCAGCACGTCACCACATATCATCTAGGTTCCTGGATCTCCTCCTCCTCACATAATTAATGTGGAGAATCATGGATCATCGTGTATAAGGAAGCCTAGCAATTGAGCAGTAGTCCAGTTAAGCCCAGATATTCAACCAGCCGTGTTTTGTGCAGTACGGTACGTCAGTTTCTCTCTGCGTACCTGGATAATGACTGCCTCTCTGAAAGGCGCAATCAGAAAACTCAGCCTCTTTCAGGCACCTAATGCAGGGACATTTGGTTTCTTTCTCTCCCCCTTCCCTAATCATTACATCACTTCACGCTCTTTTATGGGGGTGATGTTTATGTGTTTTAGAAGGTCTGTGATATTGCCACCATATCCCACAGACTTTTGAAACACATTTCATTTTGCTTCCCACCATTTTAGTAAAGTATCTTCAAATGGTGCTTCACTTTCTCCCTGCCATTTGCCTGCTTTTACTCTGTCCTGCTTTATCTGTCTATATATTTCTCAGAGGGCCTCTGATAATTCTCATTACAGTCAATTCTGTCAAGAGCGAAAAGGTCATTACAACAGCCAACAGTGAAGACAAGAAGGAAGACAATCCATACTGTGCAGCGTAAAGTTCTGATACCCACTTAATAAAGGAGATCTCCGTTAAAGACAGGGAGAATGAGCTGATAACACTGGGGAACACTTTTTCAGTAACTTTGAGTTGCATTGGATATTTTAACCGATTCTGAAGGAGTAGTTTTTCTCTACAAGCTCTAGTTTGTATGCAATTTGAGGTTAATGAAACTGTACAAATGTGAACTTGCGTAAACCATGTATAAGCATTTTCACGTCCATATATATAGATAGCTTCTCATATTTTGATCATTCTTCTTTTGTTCTAGTTCAAACATGGCTTCTATAAAGAGACATCATTGCAGAAACAAGCCTGATGCCTTCGGACTGTCGGTCACTCAGTGTATTTGCGGGAAGACTATGATGCTATGAGAATGGTCATGGACTTATTAAAGTATCATGAGCACAATTGGATCATTTGTGTAGACTTAAAGATGGTCAACTTTCTTCTTGGACAACAGAAAGGTTTCACCAAGTTTCCATGTTTCCTCTGTATGTGGGACAGCCGAGCACGAGACAGACATTGGGTCCAGAAGGACTAGCCTATTCGTGACACCCTTGAAGCAGGCATGCCAAATATCACACAAGACCCAATTGTAAACAGAGATAAGATCATCTTTCCTCCTCTTTACATCAAATTAGGTTTGATGAAGCAATTTGTCAAGGCACTGGAAACCGAAGGTGAATGTTTCCAACACATCATCATAGCTTTACCAGGGTTATCATTTGAGAAGATCAAAGCAGGTGTGTTTGATGGCCCACAGATTCGAACCCTAATTCCTGATGATCAGTTTGTTGCTAAGATGACCGCATTAGAAAAGGCAGCATGCTTATCCTTTGTGGCAGTCGTTCAGAGCTTCCTTGGAAACAATAAGGCGGACAATTACAGTGAACTTGTGAACGGAATGCTCCTCGCTTTTCGTGATCTCGGGTGCAACATGAGCATCAAGCTTCATTTTTTGAACAGCCACCTTGATCAGTTCCCTGACAACCTGGGGGCTGTGAGTGACGAACAAGGAGAACGAGTCCACCTAGACCTAAGGATCATGGAAGAACGCTACCAAGTATGATGGCTGACTACTGCTTGAGCATTAAACAAGATTGCCCAGATGAAGTGTACAAACGCAAAAGTTACAAACACAAATTCCTGCCTGACTAAAATACACAAAGAAATTGATACGCTTACATCAGCTGTGGTGATGTTCTAAAGGATGCTAATCTAACTTTGGGATAGAGATTGATGTTCTCTAAGAAACGCTTTCAGAAAATACGGCCCAACCAACAATAGTGTAATTTACTCTCAAATCACATTTTAATGTTCTGTTTCTTTTGCCTTAATAAATGTACAGAAATGACTTTCATACCGTTTTAAGATTCAAGTAAACAAAAGAATTGTGGCTGATATCGCAATTTCCTATAACAATGAAAAATTAAAGAATAAATAAAAATGTCAAATTGCATAAAATCTGTAGCTTGCAGACAAAAACCAACTTCAGATTTGAAATCAGCACACTCAAATTGACTATAGAAAAGTCTTTTTTTAAATGCAACAAAATGAGTGTTCCCCCGTGTAATGGTTCATTGACCATAGGCAGTAAGAAAGTGTTTACCAAAAGCAAACAAAAGAAGAAGAGGAAATATTCAAAATCAGTCATTATTTGGGTTGGAAAAAAAATATTTTCTGTCATCAGCAAAACCATTGTTAAGCTGTTTTTTAATAATAGGTCAAAGAGGAGCTTCTTTATCGAGAAGTTTTGGTGCAATAATTTGGCCTTTACATGTAAATAATATAAATACACATGCATTAATCCAATACCTATCAGTACACACACACACACACACACACACACACACACACACACACACACACACACACACACACACACACACACACACACACACACACACACACACACACACACACACACACACACACACACACACACACACACACACACACACCCCAGTGGAATGCATTGCTGTTATTTAAACCTCATTACAGTCATTATTTCAGCAGCACCAGTGAAATTGTTTTTTGAGCCCTTCCTAATTATGAGGCTGGTCTCGTCGTGTCTTGCTGGCTCTCTCAGCATTCATGATTGAAGGTTCAGGAAAGAATGGAAGCACATTTTCTGATACAACCTAATATGGTGCATCCATTTGTTCCGTTGTATTCAGGGGAAAGCAGTGGTTTAATCAGGTCTTGTGTAATTAAATGTTGAAATTTAACATTGCAGAAAAAAAAAGTATTTCATTTGTCTTTCTTCTGGCTACAACAGAATGAGCTGAGGATTGAGGTGTCTACAGAAAGTCCTGCTTCAGTGAAGCAGAAATCTTAAGCCAGGAAGTTCTTCAGTCTTCACTACAGGCATTCATTTCTGAAATTTTCCACAGTCTAATTTAAATTCACAGCTCCAAACAACTAATCTAATGTAAAATGACAAATTAATACTAATACATTGCATTACAAACAAGTAATCAAAATTCAGCCCCTACCTGCTGTCATTAATGCGGAACTAATACCAGTGGATTTTATAAATATTTTTACAAGCAGAGCAAATAACTGGTTCAAGTGGTCAGAAAAATTAAAATGTAATGGATACCTACATTTTAATTTTGGCAATTTCGATAGGCATAGTAAAAAAATGCACTGGTGCAGAACAACTACTCAAGCTGTACTTTAGCAATTTGTGCATTAAATGAATATTAAACTGACAGAAAATTTTTTAAAAAAGGAAAAAATTGTGATGATGTATGTTTTTGCCACAACAAAAGACTGGCCAAAAATTAAACAACACACACAGTGTCATTACATTACAAAATGAATATGGCTAATATGTTATTTACACAGAGCAACATCCAAGTTCTATTTATTTCTTTTTTAAACTCTGCTTTGCTCTCCACTAACCTCTGTAGGCAGTAACAGATTCTTAAGACCATTTTGCCTGGGACCTTTCTGCATGGCGTTTGCATGTTCTCCCTGTGCATGCGTGGGTTTTCACCGGGTGCTCTGGCTTCCTCCCACAGTTCAAAAACATACTAAGGTTAAGTGGTAACTCTAAACTGTATGTAGATGTGAATGTGAGTGCGCTTGTTTGTCTCTATATGTAGCCCTGTGGTAGACTGGTGACCTGTCCAGGATAGACTTCAGTCCAGCTGCGACTTTAATGAGGATAAAGTAGTGTATGAGCAATGGATGGATAGATGTTTGTGTCTGATTTGTACACGGTTTCAAACGAATGGTTACAAACACAGTAGGAAATTCTAAATTCTGCAGAAATCCTGTGCTGTGCCACACCTTAGTAATAACCACACTGACTCAATGCTACAGCCCAACCTGCAACTATCAGCTACATCCTGTATAAAGTGCAAAGTTTCTATGTTGTATATGAGGAGCAACACAACTGTCTGTGTGCCCAACCGACATGTAACCTCTGTACTATAGCGTGAACAGAGCAACATGCCATGAGCTGTCTGCTAGTCCGCATTAGTCAGCGTACAGGGATGTAGAATTGGCTTTAAAGCTAAATGCTCCACTGTGTTCCCCAGTTAGACTCCAACTTTCGTTCTTCTGTCATTTGGTGCTGGTAGCAAGGTTAACAAGTGTAATAAAAAGTAAACTTAAACATTAAAGTTGCAGGCAGAAAACTCTCTGCAAAGCTGAGAAAAGCTGCATAATCCGGGAATAATTTGCAGTGAATTTGTCACCACAAGTAACTTCCTTCACATTACACACAGTCGTTTGATGCATTGTACATTTGTAAAAGTCTATTTAGCACAGCTTTAAAGCCATTTATCAAGCAAAATTGCATCTCATTGGGTTGCTACAGCTTCTCAATTGTGATGATTTGCTGCATTGTTTTTATAAAACAAACAGGCATTTTTAATGCTTTTGTAGTGTGGGAAAGTGTGGTTGGAACTTTTTTTTATTTTTTTTAATTTCAAAGACTGAATCACAGTATTTTAATTAATTGATTAATCAGATTATTCAACAATTTTATAAACTTTTCCTGAAACTACAGGTAATGTGAGACTTTGCAAAATGACAATTGGTCAGTAGTGCATAACAGGTATAAGAGACCATGAGGGTGACAAGAACATTTTTAGATTGCTCAACAGAGAATACATGAGAGCACAGACCTTACCTACACAGACCTCGTTTCCAAGAAGGCAAACTAGGAATGCTACCGAGAGAAAACTACCAAGTAAAATCAACACTGAAGTTGTGCAACCATGCGTAAGGAATCTTTAATTGCCAGCTGTTCCGAGATGTGAACGGTCATGAGTTGAAGGGGCTTAGAAGATGTCTTGGTGATGTTTGCATCTGGCAGTTAAATTGAACACACAAGGGAAACAATTCACAATCACCAAAGACAGAAATAATGGGACCTCGTTTACCTCAGGCATGATAATCAGCCTATGCAATACAGCAGCAGCAATCAGTTCTAAAGTGAAGATGTGCAGCTGACTAACTAATGAGGCAAATCACTTGTCAGACCACAGGAACATGTGACTAACCAGCTCTTTGAGGAGGTTATCCACAGAAAGCAGCTCCACAGTTGATCTGCTTGTTTTCTGGGCGTATGAGTGCTGAATCATATGCTGCGTATAAGGCAGTCTCTGAAGCTGAGGAGCAGAAGTCTGTTGATAAGGTGTCTCAGTGAAATTATGCTGAAGGAAAAACATCAGTGAGGAGGAGGGTGACTCAATGCACCTCCCAGGGTAATGAAACTGAGGCACAAATAAAGGTCTTGACATGCAAATGAAGATGATCATGAACATTCTGGATGATTATAATTTTTTTTTTTTTTTTTTTTTTTTTTTTGCTGTGACGTCATGGATTCTCCACTTTTTTCAGAAGCAAACTGAAAATCTTTCATGCTTTATAGTCAGACATCTCTGCCTGGAACTACTCCTTCATTCCTGCACTGCACTGTCACAACAACAACAAAAAGGGATTTGATTAAGCATTGTCCTCCTACGTCCAGTTGACCTGATGTCTCTCAGTTTTGGTTGAGTGGAACATGCTTCCTAATGTCACCAACAACCTGGCTCCAGATTGATGTTTTAAACAGGGGGACTGACCTTGTGAGAGCCAGTATGAGAGTAGAATGTTAAGGTCAAAGCCAACACTGGTATTTGAGAGCTGCAGTCAATAATCAAATAAGAATGCAAAGGTACATATTCATTTTTCACATAAATGCAAACAGAAAACCTCATCTGCTCAAGAACCACCAGTCCAAATCAACAAGTTAACCCTCTGAACTCCCAGCAGAGTCTTGGTATTTTATTCATTTTTTGCTTCTGTTATGTTTTTACTCATTGTGGGCTCATTTTTCACTGCAATATCAAGTCCTATACACTTCTGTAGAAACAGCACAAGCATGGCTAGAAGTAGCAAGAGTTAAAAATGAGAACCTAATCTTAAGCTTTTTTCTGTTTCTGATGAATGTTTTGCAAACAGACATTTTATATCAATTGGAATGTTCTGTATTGTTGTCCCTTTCTGGAAACTAGACCTTCAATTGAAATTTTGACTCTTAATTGTTTCAATTTCCTCCTTTCTAATTCTTACTCAGACCAGTTTGGTGCCACCACTGTCTGCCTTAATACGTTCAAGCAACATTAAATGTAATTAAATGTAAAAAAATGTTATTTATTTTTCTCTCTGTCAATACATTGAGGAAAAATGAATTCATTAGAATTCTGGAGTGGTTTAATGCAGAAAGTAGGAGACACACTACCATTCAAACATTTGGGATCACCCACACACATTTTCAAATTTTCCAAGAAAACTCACTTTTCTCTCACATTCATGTACTAACATAATTGCATAAGGGTTTTCTAATCATCAATTAACCTTTCAACACCATCAGCTAACACAATGTAGCATTAGAACACAGGAGTGATGGTTGCTGGAAATCTTCCTCTGTACCCCTATGTACAGTGAGTACAGAAAGTATTCAGACCCCTTGAATTTTTTCACTCTGTCATTGCAGCCATTTGCCAAAATCAGTCTGAGGTCCTGAGCACTCTGGAAGAGGTTTTCCTCCAGGATATCTCTGTGCTTGGCCGCATTCATCCTTCCTTCAATTGCAACCAGTCGTCCTGTCCTACAGCTGAAAAACACCCCCACAACATGATGCTCCCACCACCATGTTTCACTGTAGGGATTGTATTGGGCAGGTGATGAGCAGTGCCTGCTTTTCTCCACACATACTGCTTAGAATTAACACCAAAAAATTAAATCTTGGTCTCATCAGACCAGAGAATCTTATTTCTCATAGTCTGGGAGTCCTTCATGTGTTTTTTGGCAAACTCTATGCAGGCTTTCATGTGTCTTGCACTGAGGAGAGGCTTCCGTCGGGCCACTCTGCCATAAAGCCCCGATTGGTGGAGGGATGCAGTGATAGTTGACTTTGTGGAACTTTCTCCTATCTCCCGACTGCATCTCTGGAGCTCAGCCACAGTGATCTTTGGGTTCTTCTTTACCTCTCTCACCAAGGCTCTTCTCCCACCATTGCTCAGTTTGGCTGGACGGCCAGGTCTAGGAAGAGTTGTGGTCGTCCCAAACTTCTTCCATTTGAGGATTATGGAAGCCATTGTGCTCTTAGGAACCTTGAGTGCTGCAGAAATTCTTTTGTAACCATCTTGAGGAGGATCAGAAGAAATGGACAGCATGAGTTAAATATGATTGTCGCTGCAAAGGGTCTGAATACTTCTGACCATGTGATATTTCAGTTTTTCTTTTTTACTAAATTACAAAAATTTCTACATTTCTGTTTTTTTCTGTCAAGATGGGGTGCTGAGTGTACATTAATGAGAAATAAAATGAACTTTTTTGATTTTGGCAAATGGCAAATGAGTGAAAAATTTCAAGGGGTCTGAATACTTTCCGTACCCACTGTAGATATTCCATTAAAAATCAGATGTTTCCAGCTAGAATAGTCATTTACTACATTATCAACATATAGACTGCATTTCTGATTAATTTAATGTTATCTTAACTGAAAAAACAAGTTTTTCTTTCAAAAATAAGGACATTTATCAGTGGTCCCAAACTTGTGAAAGGTAGTGTATATAATTTGTATACAAGATAAAGTATGTATACTCCTTTTATGTTATTTGGAGTAAAAAAAAAAAATCTCTCAGCTACAAGGGATGCAAATATTGGATTTAGGGCGAATATGAGAGGTGATAAACTAGACAGGATACCACAGGGTATCAAACTGTCATCAGCAGGACATTTTTGTGACTGTGACCACTGGCATTTATACCTTAAACTCCAGCAGGATCGCGGCTGGTGACGAGAGGTTGGTCTACTGCAGCCACTTAGAGGGGAAACCACAGTGTTCTCAGTCAAAGAGCCCACAGTTTCCAATACCGGACAAGGCCCATCAGGCTTGGAACGCACCAGGGGCCTGCTTGTTTTCTTCAACATTCATGTGCTTGTGCACCAGAAATGAGTCCCACACGGTGAGACTGTTGAGGCAGAGTTCTACTGTAATGTTCTGAGGAGCCTGAGGGAGACACTCAGTGCAAACGACCTGAACTGTGGCGGGATGGTGGGTGCTCCAGTGCACCGCGCCCCTGGTCACAGAAAGTTTTTTTGGCCACAAAAACACAGTCATCACTCATTATCAGCCCTAACCGCTACATTTGACTCCTTGCAAGTTCTTTGTCATCCCGTTTAAGAAATTCTTTTAAAGGGTCACAGTTTCTACACAGTTTAGTGGATTCAGCGCTGATAGCAGATCATACTTGACATGTTTATGTAACAGACTTGCCAAGGAGTGTTAAGAGTGTTGCAGAAGCCCAGGGAGCACTGTAACAATGCACAAAGGGACTACTTCAATGTAGCTGGCAACCAATCAGGTATGGTTTGTGATTTTTAGAGGTACACTCTCGAATTTTTGATCATCCCGTATCAGTGCAAACGGACAAAACAGAAAGTAGCACACAGTGAATGCTCACGGCTGTCACTTAAGACCTATCTGTGTTAAAGAAGACGACAGATTCCTCTTGCCTGATTTGGGTTTTTTGAAATTTTTTTTTAGATATAATTCTTAGTTTTCATTTGCCAGTTAAAACTCTGTTAAAAATGCTTGAACACAAAGCCAAATCTCTGAATCACTGTAAGTCTGTAGTCAAGCCAGTTTTATAAAGAGTCTAAGCAGTTTTATCTCATGTAACTATCTCTAAAGTCATGGCAAAATGTAACTGACAGCAGTCCAAGGCCCTAAACATCCATCTTAAAGTTGCATTACTGAACGATGATATAATACTCCTCATCCTTATGATGGGGGTGTTTCTATTAGTTACATTAACATTAAGTGCTGAATGCCAAGACGATTTTGCAATGTTAAACTGATGCATAGCTCCACACAGAATGAAGTGTAAAGAGGTAGAGAAAGTGGCCCAATGGGACCTGGGATGATTTTCTAGTGCTCTGTGTACATTTTCTGGTTGGGTTTGATAGTCCTTCTATGGCATAATGCTCATTTGAATGCAAATTCAAACAAACATTGGCCAAGTCTTCAAAGTCAGGATATGTTATGCCAAAGGAGCACTTCCACATTGCATAGAAGATTAGAGTCTTGTTTTTCTAGGATGTTCATGGACCCAATACCGACTGAACTGTCATGGTGAGGTTCAGCTAAAACTTATTTAAAGTCAAAGAGCTCCTGAGTTGAAGATTTCTGGAGCATTAAATTATCACTGAATAAAAGTCTTCTTTCTGAAAATGCATTTTCTCTGATGTGAATATTAAGTTAGATTTCTAATTTTCCAGTATGACTAGTAGAAAAATACATTTCAAGAGAAAATATTACTAAGATGTAGATATGGGACAACCACCCAATGGCCTCAAAAACATGAACTTTTCTGTCAAGGGGAAAGATTTTTCTTTGACATAATACATGCTTTGACATGACATTCCTGCAAAACATAACCTACCAGTAAAGTTCTCACTATATTTGTGAACTCTTTCCTACTCTCCTCACTGCAATTTTGCGCTCTGTAATGTACCTACCTCATTGCCAATTAGCACCTTGTATCCAATGTTCATCTGTATTTGCACTAATATGCTTCTAAATTTGTGTTTCCTTTTCAGTCTATTTTATTCTTATGATCTTACTTGCTCTACATATATGTACACTACCGTTCAAAAGTTTGGGGTCACTTAGAAATGTCCTTATTTTTTTTTAAGGAAAGCATTTTTTTTTCAATGAAGATAACATTAAATTTATCAGAAATACAGTGTAGACATTGTTAATGTGGTAAATGTTGATTCTAGCTGAAAAAAAAACAGATTTTTAATGGAATATCTGCACAGAGGTTCAAAGGCCCATTTTTAAAAAAAATTATATTGCTTTATCTTTAATTTCTTTTTTTCTACTCAGTTTCTTACGTCATCGTTGCACTGCCTGCTCTACATGCCTGTTAATTGCCCCCTTGGGATAAATAAATGTTCCTGAATCTGAATCTGAATACTTGCATTGATACATCAGGTCAGGTTTTAGGCAGGTAGATGGTCAGGGTTACTGTTTGTGCTTAAAATGAGTAGATGCAGCAATGGCAGACAGACGTCAGTAAAGCATGAAATGAGCCATCCCTACGGAGGCGTCACTAGCAGGTAGCTCTATTTCTCACTGCACAACACTTGCTTATAGGGACTCTAAAGAGACAGCTGGTCTGCACTAACCTCCACATAAAGACAAGCAACAATTATGTTACTTGTGGTGTTCGTGGTCAATATTATTCAAAAAATATATATACTGACCCAATAGTGAATAGTGGATAAATAGCAAAATCTAAATCTTAGTCATTTTCAAGCACCTATTATCATGAATATCAAAACCCCAAAGATTAATATTCAACATTTGCTAGCTTATTTTTTGCTGACACTTTCCTAAAAACTCTGATTTCTTTATGGAGAGTTATCAAAGGAGAAAAGGATGATAATCCAAAACTTTTGTTTGAGATTGTGTGAGATGGTAAACATTAAATACAGTGAGTAGAAATAGTATTCACCTCCTCCTGGAAGTTTTCCCTTGGTATTGCTTTCAACATTGAATCATGAATACAATTTGCCCTTTTTGACAAGAATTTACAAAAATATAACGGAACATAAACGATTTCTTAAGTCTTTGCACCCTTCCCAGTTGTGTTTAGTCGATGCACCTTTGATTCCAATTACAGTAATGAGCCTGTGTTGATAGATTTCAAACAGCCTTGCACATTTGGACACTTCAGACTGACCTCATTCTTCTTCAGAAAATTGCTCCAGCGCTGTTTGGTTGTGAGTGAACAGCTCTTTTTCAGTGCAGCTGCAAATTCTTTACTGGATTGAGGCCTGGGCTCTGACCCGACCACTGAAGGACATTAATCATGTTGTCTTTTAACAGTTTCGGTGTAGCTTTGGCTGTATGCTTCGGGTCATTGTCTGGCTGGAAAACAAATCTTCTCCCAAGTTGCAGTTTTCTTGCAGACTGCATGAGGTTGTCCTCCAGGATTTTCATTTACTTTGCTGCTTCACTGTACCCTCTGTCTTTACGAGCCTTCTAGGGCCTGCTGCTGAGAACCATCCTGACATCATGATGCTGCCACCACCATGCTTTACAGTGGGGATGGTGCGTTTGTGAACTTGCAGTGTTGGGTGTCCGCCCAAACATAGTGTCTCGTCTGTTGGTGAAGACTTCTGCTACTTGACTTCACAATTTCAACATGCCTTCTGGTGAACTCTAGTTAAGATTTAATATGAGTTTTTCTCAATAGCAGCTTTGTCGTTGGTCCTATCCATAAAGCTTTGACTGGTGAAGAACTCAGGCAACAGTTGTTTGATGCACAATTTCTCCTATCTGAGCTACAGAAGCTTGAAACCCTTTCAGATGAGTCATAGGTGTCTTGTTGGCCTCAATCACTGGTGTTTTTCTTGTATAGTCACTCAGTTTGTGAGGATAGTCTGCTTTTAGCAGATTTACACATGTGCCATTCTTTTTAAATCTATTAATTCTGTATTTAACTGTACTCTGAGGGAAAAGTAAGTGACTTGGACATTTTCTTGTACCTATTCCAAATTATGCTTTTCAATAACCTCTTTCACTAAGTTGCTTGGAGTGTTCTTTTAACTTCATGGTGTAGTTCTATACAGGAGGGCTGACTCACCAGTGACTGGACCTTCCTAACACTGGGGTCTTTATAATACAAGCACTTGAGAATCATTCAATGCACTCAGATGATCTCCGTTTCACTAATTGTGTTAAGCTGTGTTGAATAGGTAAGTCCTTAAGGGGCAACTACTTGTGCAATCATTTATTCTCTGTTTCTATCTTTTACTATTTGACATTGCTTTTTAGAAATATGTTTCTACTTTGAAGTGAAAGAGTCTTTTTTGTAAATTCTTGTCGAAAATAGCCAAATGAAATTGACCGTGATTCAGTGTCAAAAAGCAATAAAAGGAGAAAACTTCCAAGGGGGGTGAATACTTTTATGGGCACTGCAGATTTAATGGAGAGTTGAAACAAGCTGATACTGCCAGACATTGAGGAATAAGGGGTTTTTAACCTTGAAGCTATCTAAGGCAAATGAAAGAATCAGTTTCCGTACGGCTGAATTACTCCAATACTGCAGCTGTGTAGTGCTGAGTAGTTTCACAGTGTTTGAGCAGAGTCATAGGTGGGTGGCATGCTTCAGCTCAGGTGCATGGTGGAGGGTCGGTGGAGAAGAAGGTTTCACAGATCTGCACATTATAATGGAGGCAACAGTATAGAGTTGCATCTGTACATCTCACATTAAGCTATTTGAAGGCATTAAGGGATTATGTTCATGAAAGTTAGATATAATATGCTGATGGATCCGACACGCTGAAATAACAGGTGTAGTGAATTGACTTAAAACCTTATTTTTCACAAGCTATTTAATCCATAAGTGGTCCCCATGCAGAACTATTCAGGCAATCAGCTTAAAGGATTTATTGAAAGTTTAACTCAGAGAATCACTTGAAACTAAAGTGACACAATCACAGAGAATATAAAAACCCACACACACACACACACACTCACTTGTAGTTGTGGGGGTTTAATGCAGAGTGATGTTTCTTTTCCCTCACAAACATTTGGCTGAGCACAGAATCTCTGTTGTTGGACAGCACATTCACAGACAACAGCCAAAAGTTCTATTAAACCTGATACAGAATGAAAACCTAATGAGCTAAAGCTGATATAATCCACAATTATGATGGCATTTTAACCATCAGCGCTGGCTAAAGATGAGAAACTGCCACCCAAAAGTTCTGTCACTCTGTGCGAAAAAGTTTGGCAATAGGTTTACCCTGGATTTCCCAACACTGAATCCAAATTTGAAAATATTATTTGAGCCATAGAAAGTACATAAAAGATGGTTTGGGCTTTAGAAGAAGAGTTAGTGGCTGAGTTTGGCTTTTGGTCACCGCAATCTGACTCTTGCAACCAGATGTCGCAATCAGGACCTGGATCTGACTGAGAATCCGAGGATCAATCACAAGGTAGAGTCTATCTACCATACTCCGCTTTATCATCTTTTTTTATTCTAAATGGAACCATAATTGACTAAATGAAGATCGTGTTATATTGAAGGAGGCATGAAATTAGCCACTGAGACCATAAACTCATTTGGAAAAGGTTTAGTAGGCTAAAAAAAAAAAAAAAAAAATCCAGTGAGAACTAAAATAATTTTCTCATGGATTTCTACAATTAGGCTTCTTTTTGCAACCAGAGAGGGTATTCCCCTGCTAGCTGTTTGAGAGAATGTGGGTTTACGAAACTTCTCAGGAGCTTTTTAAATCTTTTATATACAATCTATGATCTAAATCCAAACAAACACACCCCAATTTTACCTTCATTAACATATCAAATCAAGGTTTACAGCAATAACAGCGGTGACAAACTGGACTGACATCTTACTTCTTTGTACTCGCTCACTTCAACTTTTTTAACCATGAATCTAAATTCTAGTGGGGTACCATTAAAGAGACTAACCTGAGGTGGAAAAAAGCTTAGTAAATCCTCCCATTTCCCTAAAGCCAAGACACAAACACAAACCCCTCAAGTGATAATGAGGAGGAAAAATGTGATGGGAAACAACTGTGAAGCCACAATGCAAGCAGGCAACACAGGCCAGCTGCTCACTAGATCAGCTTCAGCAGGGGTATCTCACTCCATCACCACCGCATCGGTGAACACATCACATAGATAGAGAAAGGCTGCATCAATCAAACACCACACCACAGGGAACTCCGGCTCTCAGCCCCTTGGGGAAAACTTTGAAGAGAGAGCCAAAATGCAACAGAATATCAACAAATGAGCTTTTGGTTAAAGCGCATTTGGAGTGTAGGGAGAGAAAAAAAAAAAACAATCTTCAGAATCCCTGCTGATACCAATGGGTGCACTTCCTTCCCATGCCAAGTCCAATGCTTAAAGAGTTAGGTACACTCTGAAGGAGGAATACCAAAAGTACAGCAAAGAAGGGAATCAAAAGTAGGAGAAAAGGAAACGGTGTAAGCCCTTGAACAGACAAATCCCGGTTTGCTTCAATTGTGTGGATGTACCCCTGCAACAAATGATGAGGAAAAGTGAACAGGTGTGGAAACATGAACATCTGAAGTCTGCAGTGTCCAATGAAGTTGAAAACACACTCACAAAAAAATGTTTCTGTGCTGTCAGCATCACAAAATTGGATCACAAAATATGAAGTTGTCAGCTGCTTGGAGTTCGTTGTGAAGGTACACGATACATCGCACACTGTGAAAATAAATAGAAAATGTGAGTGTTTCTCACCACATCGTGCTCAAATGCAGCTTAAGAAGGAAGTAGCTCACAGCAGCAACTGTCTGTGCACTGATGTGAGAGAAAAAAAGGCACAATAAAGAAGAGCAGAGGGCTCCATGCCAAATCTTGGGGAAAGAAATGGGTAAGGAGACGTGAGCTGCATGTGCAGTTTGTTCTGCACAGAGCTTGAGGTAACTTCTAAAGCCAAAATAATGAAGTCCATCCAAACTAGCAGGCTGCATCTTCCCTCTCCTGATGTACAGACCGCTGCAGAGCAACAATTTTTACTCCCAGATGCTCCTCACTGTTCTCCTTTTTTACTGTTGTCTCAAAGTGCAAATGCATTGTAAGTTTTGTGCTGACAAAAATCAAACAAGTTTGAAAACCTCAAGATGTCTGAGGAGACTCAAAAAGTAGATCTGCCAGCCTCTGTGCTCTGCTCTCTAACTTAAAGAATAGCTCTAGTGATTTCAGATTTAATTTTGTCTGTTTACTTACTTTTTCATGTCTTACGTAGTAAAGTGGAATTGATGCCACTTTTTATATAAGCATCAATGAAGTTTAATGTACAGAGTGGGACCTTTAGACAGCTGTTGACTGACAAGTTAAAGCTGGACTTGCTAGAAGAAATCAGCTTCTGAGGTGCACTATTGACCTTTGACCTCATGCCGCAAGACTAATTTTATTTTTTTTACATTGCTTCTGGGTTTATTTTGTTAACTTCGGGCCCATTTTGCTGGTCATGTTGAAGTCAAGTGCCCTGATTGGTTCACGCAGCTTACTAATGATTTCTTCAGCTGGGAACACACGTCCACATTTATGAGGAGGTCTTATGACTTGACACGATCATACCCATCACAGATATTGATTAAAACAGGAAATCTTTGGAGCAGTGTTACCTGCAGAGTTATGTCTTGCAACTAGGTCAACAAGCTAACTGTGTGTTGTAGCCTTATATTATGCTTGATGTTATAGTGAAAAATGTCAAGAACACTGACACTTAACTAATTAGTATATTGATGCAGGTTATTGTCATTTATGTACCATTATTTACAGATGCAACAAAAACAGTAAATAGGGACATTTCTAACAGCAACCTTTGAACAGTAGTGTATGTTTTACGATTTGGGGAAAAACCATACTGTATAAAAACTGGACTGTGTGTAATAGAGAAGCCATGTGAAAAGATGTTGCATTAGCACACATTTTGAATAGCCACATTCACACAACTTGCACTCCGATATTCCAACAGCAGCAACATTCTTACCTGACACCAACGAAACACCACCTGATCCCAGCATAGGATGCACTGTGCTGATACGCTTGCCTTCCACTAAAAAGTATAACTTAATCAGCCTAGCTTATTAACAGTGATGCTGATTTGCTGCACACTCTGCTGTTCTCCTCCCACATCATACCAATGTAGGACAAGGAGTCAGCATCAGCTTTCCTTCATAGGTCCAGCTACATAATGACTAACTTCAACACATATGGGGTTAAGAAATGTGTAGTCAGCAACATGTTTTCTGCTTACTAAATATAATTTCTCCAAATGCGAAATTAATTGAAATATTTGAACAAGCAAATATTTGATATTGTCGGAAACAGACTGTTGCTAATGGTTATACAGGATGTCCCTAAAATCTGGACATACAGGGAAAAAACACATTTTCATGAAATTAAATTAAATTCATCTGCCATCTTTCGATATGTCCATGCTTTATGTCCACTGAGAAGTACCAGTTCAACTCTTTCTTCTTTGACAAAGCCATACTTCATGTGTGGAGGCAAAAAATGAGAATTCTTGAGATTTCACATGTGTCCAGACTTCAGGGACACACTATATATTTGAACAAAAGACACATAAAAATGACATTTTCATCAAATCACATCCATCAAATAAAAATCAAAGGTACCAGATTAGGTGCCAAAGATTAGAAGCTCCATAGGGATAACAGGTGGAAACTGTCTTTCAACCTCTGATGTCGAGGGTCTAGTGTTCTCTTTGCTTTTGACGTGTAGTGTCATCATGCCATGATCTACACAGCTCTCTAAGGCTGTCAAAAAAAAAAAAAAAAAAAAAGAGCTCTGGATGCTTTTAAGTCTGAAAAGGGAAAGACTTCCAAATTATTAACAGAACAAAACTACATTTTGTCAATGAAAGCTGTTTGATCACAGTAGCAGTAGACATGTTTGCTTTTATCAAGACTTATTAGGAGCTTTGTGTGTGAGAAGAAATTTGATTCTGGATTTACCAGTGAGCCAATGAAGAGAAGCTACTATAGAAGCAATGTGACTCTTCTTGGTAGTACTCTGGCTGCCACATTTTGGCTCAGCTGAAGGACTAATTTTAGATACTTTAGATTTACTGCTTTAAAAATACAAGCCCCAAATGAGTAATTAAATGCAGAAAAAGTCAGTGTACTTTTCATTTCTGAGATTCAAATCTGTTATGTTTTCACTACTCCATATGCCCATCTTTAATTTTGATTACAGCCTCAATATGTTCTGAAAGGCTTCAGATACATTTTTTCAGCTGTTTATGCTGGATGGGTTGTGCTACTTACTCTCTAAAATATCCCAAAGCTGTTCTGTTAGGCTCAAGTCAGTCGATGTACTGGGCCAGGTCACGGTTTTCACTTTTTTCTTTCTTCAGAAACTCTTGACTTTGGCAGTGTACTTTGGACTGTTATTGTGCTGGAATCTATCTCCTCTGCCAAGTTTCTGCAAACTGGGAGTCATCTTGTCAGCCAGTATTTTGATATATCCACAAACATTCATGGTGCAATTTATAAATGCCCAAAACGTCAACCCCACATCATCACATTCCCACCTCCGTGCTGTATGCATTCACTGTGGTAGTCCTTGTCAGGCTTACACAAAACTAGGTGGACCCCATCCGAGCAAAATAAATTCATTTTGGTCTCATCTGACCAAAGAATGTGCTCCTAATATTCAACAGGCTTCTTTTTAATGTTCTTTAGGAGTTTTAGCAGCAAGTTTTATGCCAAAGAGCAAGCAAGGGTATGTTTTATTGGACATCATCCACTGAGGTTCACATTATGCACGGTCCTTCACACTGTCTGTGCTGTCACAAAGACACAGATTTTTACTAATACCCCTGTGCCAAATCTAAAGCGCTCATCGGTCTAGGTTGTGCAGGAGCACACTGTATGTGGCGGGATTTTAAAAAGACCGCCACTGCTGCTCTGATTAGTGGTATCATAGTTAATTCTGTACCTCCTGATTATTGCTGTAACTGTTTTCCTTCAGTTAAATTTTCAGTCACTCTTCTATTTCTTTTACATGTGGTGCGCTGCTGGAGACATGCAGACAGACACAGTCCAAAGGTCCAAAACTGAGCAGTTTCTGCTTTGACGGTCTTTTGTTTAAACATTATTCATGCTATCTAGCTTATTGGATGTTATGGAAAAATTTCAACCAGCTGAAGTCATTGAGTCGTGGACAATTATGCAAAATGCCTGAAACAAGTTAATTCTGCTCAAGGGTGTATTTACTGATACTTCTGTTCAATAAATGACTGAAAAAGCACTTTTTCCTTGTGTTTCTGTTCAAGTAGATCACCTTTATCTGTAACCTTAAGTGTGAAGGGGTGTGTGCATGTGTATAATTAAATTTATTTAGCTATACCCTTTAGGCTTGTTGTTGTTTCCAAACTGCACATGGAACATCTGCATATTTAAATTTGCACTGGCATTCACCACTGTGAACAAGCAGCAGAAAAATCATGATCTCTGCAGTTCATCCACACCCACCGTCTATCAATGTATTGGACACGCAGCAAAGTGATAAATGAGGCCCATTCAGAATAGGATACCAGTTGTTTCGTATTCACTACAAAGGCAGTCCACTGGGACCTATTACTGCATGAGTACAATTTACCAAATCAAGACATATTGTGTTTTTGTCAGTTATGTATCTTAATAAGCCACATAAAAGCATTAAATATAGTGAAAAGCCATTCAAGCAGACTGTGGGAATATAAGAGTATGATGTACCTGAGCACAGAGATTTTGTCAGAGTCAGTTGAGTCATAATCCACCTCTTTTCCAAAATAAAATCCTGATTCTTTACTTAAAAATCACACAAAATGCTCCCTAAGCTGGTCTGAGTCCATACTATTGATCGATGCCATACATCCCCTAACCCATCATTTGCATGCACGCGCACACGCACACAGACTAAAACCGCATCCACCAGCTGAGCTTCTTTATAACTCCAAGGGAGAAAAAAGTGAGGATTCAAAATGCTCTCTGATCCAGACTTGAAAGGCAGGTTGGATTTTAATACAAATGCCCGGAAAATTATGCGTTTCATGATGTGTGTGTGCGTGATATGATTTCTGTGCTGTGTGCATATGTGTGTGGGAGGTTGCATTGTGTGTTGCCGCGTGTCTCTGTATGTACAAACGCGTGGGTGGATAAGTGCATGCATGGGAATGTGCTTCTGCCAGTGTGAGTATGTGTGCACACGCAAGCGTTTATTTGCTCTCACAGGTCTTGTCTTCAATGTACAATGGCTGCGTTTGACCTTTCAGCATCGTCTATAGCAACAAACGGGCGCAAAATCACGAAAACTGTGACAGAGATCAATTCTCTCATTTCCACTCTCATGCTCCCCTGGGTTTACCACTTGGCCCTTTTCTCATCCAGCCTAAAACAGAATTAGTTGACCTTGTGCACTGTGAAACTTCTCTGCTGCAAACTTTACAGTATCATCAAATGTATAATGAAGTGAGTGATAATTAATTAATGCAGCCCTTCCTGCGTTAATGCTACAAGCCTCTTCTGAGTAGATAATGCTCATCTGTATCTGTGTGAGGAGGCCACGCTTCAGTGCCTGTGATTGTGTCCACGGAAAATAGTAGGTGACTGGCAGGAACACAGCATGACTGATGTAAATAAAACTAGAATTTCTGCAACCCTCCTCCCCCGACACTCCTGCACTCCGACACTGAATGCCATCCAGTCATCAGGTTATTAATAGGCAATATATACAGTGAGATGCTGCACAGACATTTTAATGGATTTGTCATATTTTCATTTCAAGAGGACTTGATTGTCATAGTCTCTGACAACCAATGCAGATGCTCTGTTTTGGGGGGTTTAGCTGGCTGGATTTGTGAAAATAGTTTTGTCACTGTGTTCTTAGTTGAATGCAAAAATTCACATCTATTAAATAACTGTTCTCTGATTTAAAATTCTGAATTTTCCTGTTTGCGAGTGATGTTGGTTTCAGGCCTCTGAATTGCTGCCCACATCAAAGATTTGTTTCAGTGATTTCTGATGTTGTGCTCATGGCTTTGTACCCACTTGGATAAAGAACTGACCCAATCAGAGCTTTGAAGGCAAAATTTAAAAAAGAAAAAAGGATGATGTCAGGTTCCTGCGTCACAGAAAGAGAAATACCAACAGAAAAAAGGGCATTAAGTGTGGATGAGATTGACACAGCACAGTACAAGTTGTTTCAAGAACAGAACAAAAATAACTTTAAAATCAGCATATTTCTTTGATTAGCATGACAAATGTTGAGACAGGTGCTCAAAGCAACTGCTGCTGCCGCTTTTGTGTTGACTAAAAATGACGTGGACAAGTCTGAAATATCACTACTCACTGGTTACGAGAATAAGAACAAATAGCATGGCCACAGTGTGAGACGTAATAATGAGGTGAAAACAAATTCTGCTAAGAGCTGGCACAATAAACAAACTAGTTGACTGACAGGAATTTAATTGGCAACTCTTTTGAAAGTAAATCTTAATGTAATTCCGCTTTCTAAATTGTGAATAATTTCTATTTTTCTGTCTTCAGAGAGACTATAGCAATATTTTTTTTTAATGAAAAAAAAACTGAAAACTCACCTTGGGCTGTCAGACACTATGATGGTAACTTTTGCTCTTTGTGTGGGCAATAAACTCAGAAAATAATTGGCAGATAAGCATTGAGAAACTTGGTAGCTGTAGGCGTAACTCAGTTTTAAATGCTGCATTCCTATCATTTATGTTACTGTCATTTCAACAGTTACTTAAATATAATCACAGTGGTCAAAGTGACAGTGCAACAGATAGAGATATTATTGTGCAGCCATTGGATGACATAGTGTCCAGAAAAGGCATATTAACTGTTATGAGTACTCGTAAAATCAGTAGTACCCAGCTCACCCCTCTCTAATACTTTGCATTTGGCTTCACACCAAGATAACAAACAGCATAAGTGTTATAATGCAATATGTGCTGTGATATCCCTTTCAGAACACATTCACTCTCTTCTTGGCACGTCACAGAAGCATTACCATGTCTGAGCTGTCTATTGTTGTTATTAATGCCCCCGTGGAACCTGTATGCATTAATAATGAGGCCCTTCTTCCTCGCTATCATCTGCCCATTTAGTTAAAGATAAACAAACCTTTTTTTAAACTTCAGCCTGGTGTCAGCGAGCAACGCTCACATAGTCTCATCGAAAACTGGGCAATATTGTCAGGCCAAGGGACACATTAGAAGATTCAACACAAGTGTTTTAATGCCTTGTGTTGTCTGCAGTGGCCCAGTCAATATTCCACTTGGCCTTATCTAAACTTTCTGAATGCCCCGAGTTGATTGATCGTCTTATTTTATCTACCAAAAGCAATTCAAGCCACCCCAAGTTGAAAAAAAAAAAAAAAAAAAAAAAAAAAAAAAAGATCGGCACTCAAGGACAGGAAGGCAGCTTGCCGCAGAAACAAAATTCCGACAGATTTTCTCGGTTACCCCTCTAAATTCTCTCTAAGGTAACAGCTGTCAAAAGGTGAAATAATCCCTCACACAGTTATCAAAGGCAGCCTAATAGATCTCTATAAGCATGCAGACAAATCTCTCTCAGCTGTCAATCTGGAGCCACGGAGAGAAAAGTAATAAGAAATATATTACTTATGAAACTTTTTAAATTTCCGTACTGTGGGGCAACAAAATAACAACAAAACTTCTGCTTCTTCATGGTCTGCTAAGCCACAGCTGATGACTTCACAGTAACATCATAAACCAAAATGAAAAGCTGTCCTGTCAGCACTTTTGTCTGCAAGAGCAGGAGTCAGCCCTGTCCTGAAAAGAGAAGGAATAAGAAGAAGATACAAGTGGCAGCGGAATTGGCTGCCACGAGAGACACCAATTTCCTGATGTTTTTCAAATCAGCAGCGGAAAATAAACACAGTATTATTATGGCGACATCTGAGACAATGATCTAAAGAAAGGCTTCTTCTAAAGGCTGGCATGTGTACGAATACAAAATCATCTTTTGATCTTTTGAAAAAAAAAAAAACATGTTTTTTTGTTTTTGAGTCAGAGTATGGATCTCACTCCCCTCCAGCTCAGACGTATAATCTATTTTGGTTATATTAAAAAATGTCACTGAATGAAAGATGGATAAAGCTTTTAAGTTGGAGACATTTGTAGTGGTAAGAGAGCTCCCACTAATTCAAAGTTTAACAGATATAGAAGAGATGTAAACAGCAGCAGAATATTAGATTGTTTGTACTGTGAGATGGCATGATTTAGTGTAGCTGTACAACTACTTACATAATACACAAACTGCTTATGCATATGCCATAATTTAATCATTTGTGTACTAGTCCTCTGAGCCAGTCAGAGCGGAGGAGCTGGGATTAACACTGGTGACGTCATGTTCCAGTGATTTGAGTAGAAACAGCATTTTTCTCCCCTGAGAGATACATAAGAGCTTGTTTTTCATAGTTTTGTAGTGCTGGGCAATCTTCTACAGGAGCTTTGTAACCTCTGGAAACGTGTCAATTATCACTGTTTGCTATTTTTCTATTTACCAACATGGAATAAGTTCTTTTTGGAGGACAGATAATATTTGTCTGTCTGTATTTGGCTGTTTGTCTCTCTGTTTCCTGCACCTCTCTCCCTCCATCCATCTACATCAAAGCTGTGACAGGAGCAGTGAGCTATCCCACTACTGTGTGTTCATGCGTTACAGCTTCATCTTGTATATCAGCAAAAGTGTAACAACTTTGAGCTTGTACACTATTTCCTCTGGCTGCAATTAGCTCAGCACCCTGCCAGGCTAAAAGCTTTACCACTTTCCACATAGGACTGCCGACGTAAGACATGCACACCATGTACACTACTGTTCAAAAGTTTGGGGTCACCCAGAGAATTTCATGTTTTCCATGAAAACTCACACTTTTATTCATATGCTATCATAATTGTACAAGGGTTTTCTAATCATCAATGAGCCTTTCAACACCATTAGCTAACACAATGTAGCATTAGAACACAGGAGTGATAGCTGCTGGAAATGTTCTTCTGCACTCCTATGGAGATATTCCATTAAAAATCAGCCGTTTTCAGCTCGAATAGTCATTTACCACATTAACGTCTAGAAAGTATTTCTGATCAATTTAATGTTTTCTTCACAGAACAAAAATCCTTTTTTTTTTTAAATCAATCAATCAATAATTTATTTATAGAGCACTTTACAACACTCAAGGTGACCAAAGTGCTTTCCAGTTAAAAACAAATAAAATAGGAAATAAAAGCAGATTAAAACAAAACAAAAAAAGAACATTTCTAGGTGACCCTGAACTTTTGAACAGTAGTGTTTATATATTTGTCGTGTGAATGAACATTATCCTAAACAACAGCCATGTATAAGTTTTACTAGAGTCAGGGAAATATACATCCTTTTAAACATCTGTAGCTTATGTGTGTGTATTTTAGTGACCTTAAAGCAAACAGCTCATCATCACCTACAAAAAGTGAAGGAGTCTGTCTAGTATCCTGCCAAAAAGCCATCAGGGGAGAAATATACATGTGTAGATCCTCAGCCGTTATAGTAATCCTAAGAGCTTCAGTAGAAGGCAAATGGACATTTCACCTCTCAGTCAAGAAGCCTCCTCAGTTCCAACTGACTGATGGAGAGTCCCACATGTGTATTGTCGCACCCACCTCATATGGCTAATGGCTCATTAATTACCCCAGACTCTCATGATTTGAGGTGTAAAGAGTTGTGAAACTGCCAGGTGAGGGATGACTCAAGATGGTAATGGTAGTGAAATTGTCTTGAGAGAGATCTCAACATTGCATTATAAGTACCTGATAACTGCTGTCGTAGACCCCCTCCTCTGTTTAGAGATGGCTGTTCCACTTTAACACAGATGGCTTCCTTCACTCCTCTCTCAAACCATCTGTCTGCTCTGTCCGGAATGTGAACATTGTTTTTCTCAAATGAGAGTCCCTTATCCTTTAGATGCTTGTGGACTTCTGAGGCCCTTTAGAGTCAGGGAAGAAAGGCCAAAATGCTTCAAAGAAATATTCTCAGAGAAACAACGAGCTGAATGTCAAATAGATTTGACAGCTATGCCATAATATGGTATGACTGTACAACAGAGTGGTTTGTTAGTGATTTTTTTTATGTCCTTGAAGGCATCACATCCACAGCATCGGTCTAAAGGCTACAACAGCAACAATAACAACACACAAGCCTGGTACCAGAAACAATTTATACTGTATCATATCATTTAGACTGAACAGCTTTTAGCAGAGTAAATCGTGTAGGCTGAATGTATTTCACTATCGTATCATGTATACAGTACTGCATTCACAACACCTCAAGAATTTCTGAAACTTTGAACTCAGAAAGCAGAGAGCAGAAATATACTGATGGAAAAACTGAGCCCATAGGAGAAGTCACATCCTTGAATCATATGCACTGAAGTCTGTATTTAACACTGGAAAATGCAATTCAAGCAGTTATTATGCAATAGGCTTCACTCTTTAACCCAGTGTATATCCATGACTGACACTGTGGAAATTATGGTTATACAGATACAAGTAATATTGACAAAAAAGGCTTATGGGAAGCTCACTCCCTTTGCATATCCATCACCAACAGAGGCAGCGACTCTGTTTGAATCCCATGCAGCTCTCACCTTGGGGAATGCAACACTTGAGTTGACAACATTCATATGATGACTGCATCCGTGGGGAATAGAGCAGATTTAAGGTTAGTTTTTAAAACACTTCACATGAACAGTGACAAGCATTCAGTTTCTAGATGTGCAGGTGTGGACGCGCTCATATAGTAATCACGCCATCTGTCCACAGTTGTACAACAATCAAAGGCTCATCTAGTCCAGGAGCCAGCAAATACCCATGACATATTACCACTCCACCATGAACACGCCACATTCACAAAACACTGTGTGCAGGACCGAAGGAGCCTTCCTGAAATCAAAACAAAAGCCTCCTGACACATTCGGGCCACTGACTCGAAGTCGTCTCGGTACTATAGAAACAGAGCTAACCCTCAGGTCGGACTGATAAAACAGATGCAACTATTACTGTGCTTGGGTGTGTCACATAAATATCACCGCTGCACAAAAGCCAGATGGGAGAGTGTACAGAACGCATTAACTGCAATTCAACTGAGATTTGGTTGTATCTGATTTCTGATAACTCATGTGACCACTCATGCACAACACAGACACACATACCTACAGTGGTACTTAGAGAGCCACAGTTTAATGAACACGAAAGCACCGTTTTGCTTCCCTTATGCTGTTTACGCAATTTTAATTCTGTTTGTAATGCCACCTGCAGAGGCTCAGGTAATTACAAATGTTCAACAGCAGTCCACACTGCAATATAGCAAGAGAGTTGCAGAAAAAGGAAAAAGCTCCAGTGGCTCTGTGCTCCAGTAAGACACAAAGGGACGACGCAACTGCTTTGTTGTTTGCTCACTCATGTTGCTTTCTGTCTAGCAATGTTTGGGGATAATGACCAGACGCAGATCCATTGAGCTGCCCTGAGATTCTCACTCCCATTTGGGACTGTGAGGTCTTTGACTGGTTTCAGGTTTTGTGTCGAGTGGATGTTTTCTGTAACTATGCAGTTATGTTTTTAATGTAAGCACATAGGGAATAAGAACAGAAATAACAGGCTTGCTAAATGTGTATGCCGATGACTCACCTGCGTTAAATAGTGATCACTTTATGGAACACAGCCAGACAAAAAAAAAAAAAAAAAAAAAAGATTTACATCCCTAAAGACTCCGATTTGGTGCGATTTGTTTGAAAAGTGAGGTACATAAAGACCTTCATTAGACACCCAACTACCCCATTAATCACAGTAGTGTGCTTCAGGTGCAGCTGAGGCTGACTGGATAGCTGATCACGGTGGGTCTGTGATGGATTGTGTGTGTGTGTTGTGTTCCCCGAGTAAGAGCTGTGCTGCCTGGGCCGGGCTGCCCCAGTGACTCACAGCCATGAGGAATTAGTTGGGTTTGCCCCACATTTTTCTGCCTTGACATGAATCTGTAGATCCACTACGGTCAACATAAAGTCTGGGCTTGGAGGAGAAGCATGTAGCGTGATACATCATTTTGCTTGTATGGAAACTTTGCAGAGTTACACTGTGGAGTAGCATGCATGTCCACATCCAGCTCCCCCTAATATGTGCCCGACAGCAAATACACAACAAAACCAATAACTAATCTGTTTACAGAACAGAGAGGGAATGGTACTCTTTGAAGTAAAGGTGAGGGGAAAAAGTCAATTACAATTCTTCTATCCTTTACAACTCTGGATCAATTCACAGGTTCCAAAAATTGATTTTGTTCATTGTTAATAATGTTATAGTTTCACGATGCTGACAGAATGGAAAATGAGGAACTGTATCAGGGCAATGTGCAGCTGTAGGTGAGCGTTCTGCTCACATAAAGTTACACATTAAGGCACCTTCAGATTTAATAACTTTACAGAACATAGGTAAGCATTTTGTGACATTGTACATTATTACTAGAGACAAACATTAGTGAAATAGAGGCCTGATCTACTCTGGCTGGCTGAAGAAAAAATAACTTGAGCTATAGCCCGTTTCATTTCAAAAGACTTGCACCAGCATTGCAGATAATAATAGGTTGTCTGTGGTACAAGTGTTGCAACAGAGGGGATGTTCTCCCTGGTGGAGACAAATGTTAGTAAAAGCCAGTGGAAGAAGTGCTCTCATCTTTACCTCAACAAAAGATGTATGACTTTTATGTGGAACAGTGGAAATACTCTGTCAGACATTAAAGGCATATGTTCAAAATGTTACTTTCAGGTAAAGTCGTGAATTCTAATCCAAAACACTTTCTGTCCAATTCAACAAACGTCTCCTCAAGGTTCTCTGCAGTCTGTTCTGTGTGTCCACTGAAAGAAATGGTTTTCATACACAGCCCTGACTCTTTCAATGAGAGAAAAACAAAGTGGTTCGGATCACTTCACACAACACAATTCCAGCATGTGAAAATTAAGGCTCTTGCACGCTCGCTCGTACACAGAACAAGGGGGAAAAGTAAAACAAACGTGTAGGTGCCTTAACCCTCCACAAAGTATACCTGTGGAATTGAAAGATATGTTGCCTTAAAAAATGACACCATATATCAGAGCCAGAAACTGTAATAACAGGGAGAATCATTCAATTTTAACTTCTCAACTGTCCTTAAACTACTCATCATGGTTTGCCGTTCTGTTGGGAAATGTAACCAAATCTAAGCATTAAGAATGTGATATTTCATCAAGGTCGCTGTATTTTACAGGTCTCACCAACAACTCACCTAATGTAACCTGTTAACAATAAACAGAGTCAGTAAAAAAAAAAAAAAATCCTGTGTTCCTCAGTGCAAATGTGAAGCCATTAGTGCATGAGCTGTGACTACCAGTTGAAAATCTGAGTGTTTTTGGTTTAATTTGACTGAACTGTGGGCTGTACGTACACAGAGAAGAGTAGGAAATCAGGACTGCAACTAGTAAAATATCTATATTATGTAAAGCAATCAAATACTATCCAGTAATAGTAATACCATCAGGGCACTTGGAAAAAATTTTATAAATGTTAATTCCAAGTTTTTAAAATTTTTGTAGAATAAATAATCAAATAAATTCCACTTTTATTTTTATCCCTACTAGTTGTTCCTACTTTTAGCCATGGTTGTGCTGTTTTCACAGAGATCCAGGACTTTATGTTCCAGTAAATAAAAGGAGCCCACAGGGACTCAAAATGTGACTGCAATAAAAAAAAATACCCAGAAACTGTTTGGTGTTCAGAGGGTTAAACTTGCATTCTTTCTAACAGCCAGCAGGGGGCCACTCCTCTGGTTGCAAAAAGGAGTCCGACTGTATAGAAGTCTATGAGAAAACAACCCTACTTTCCCCGCCATGTGCTATGTCAGTACACTTTTCCTAATGAGTTTGCTGTCGTAATCACTAGTTTTACATCTTTTTAGAAACAGCATGACATTCATTTTGTAAATTATAGTCTATTTAGGGGAAAACTGATAATAAAGCAGAGCTACCAAGTTGGTATTGTATCACCATGCATAGTGTTCCTGAGTTTTCAGTCAGATCCACTTCCTGCTTGTTACATCCTGTTTCAAAAGACCAAGATGCCGATTGGCCAAATTCCAAACTAAAGGCTTCAGAACAGTAGTTCACAAACCAATGGGTGGTGGTGGTACGGTCACTACATGCATCTTTTGTACAAATGCTATTGTGGGAGCAAGAAGGATGGCAAGCCTGGCATTTCTTAACAATCTACATATACTAACAAGCTAAATATCAGCTATATTTCTGTAGAATCAGGGACAGTCCAAAAATAAAGGAGTGAAGTAAAAAGAAAATTATTATATTATATTATTATTAAGCTTTAAGTAGAAATAGTCAAGTAAAGCTTGAGTACATAATTACTATTCTTAAGCAAAGTAAATGTACCTAGTTATTTTCCACCAAAGGTAAAACATGTAATCAAACTTCTGCCTCTACATGACAGTTCAGGCGGTGTTGGTGGTCATACTGTTCGCATATACAATACTAGAATATATTTCTACTTAACTATGGTTATCTTTTGCAGATAATAGAGCTTCACTCTCGCTTGCCTTTATTTCTGCTTTATTAGTTCAGTCAGAGAGTGACTCTGACCTTCTTAAAAACATGAATGAATAGTTTGTCACACAGTGAGTGGTGAATAAAACCGTGAAACCAAAGATTAAAGTCAAATCTAATCACGAGATAACTAAAAGCTTCCCCTTTTATTGTCCGCATTATCCGTTTTATTGTTCGTACTTACAAAGGCAGGACTTAATGCATGTGACTGGGTGACTTCATGAGAATAATTATTAACTTTGATGGATAAGTTGTTAGATATTCATCAACTTCAGTCACTAGTTAATTTGCTAATTTAGGTTTAAATTATACTCTTTCTGAATAAATTGATAGTTGTGAATCATCAGCAACAGTTTGAAGGACAGGAGTTGTGCCGGGGCCGCTGACAGCAGCAATGTCATGTCGAAGCATACGCCAAATGTGCTACATTCTGACTGAAGACAGCAGGGCAAATTACGAACACTAATCAACAGCATGCTTTTAACATGCTGCTGATGAAGGCAACCTGCTTTGGGCAATGACTGTTTGATCGAGGCAAATGTTATGTCTGTTTAAATATCACAAACAATTTGTATTCACCAGTCGCACGCCCCTAAAAGGAGGTGAAGAAAAGGCGGGCAGAGGGGAGGGGAGCAGGGATTTTCGGTGTGAGGCTTTGGTGCTTGACGCCTGCTGAATCAATGAGATAAACATAAGGGCTCTGAATGTCAGAGTTTACATCTACAAGATTGAAGACTTAAATTTGGTCACTGGCGGCTGCTCTTAGGGAAAATTCCATTTAAAAAGGTCAGCCTCAACCCTCCTCATACTGAGTAACCGAATGTCTGGGTCCCTGTGTGGCTGGCCTGCTTTATCAAAAGCATGCAATTGGTTTAAATGCCTTCGCCTTTGTTTAATAAAACCACTCATTTCTGGAAACAGAGGGTTGTTACATCAACATAAATGTTCCTTCTTATACTGTAATTTTTCAGCTACTGAGTCTAGAATGGCACAAACCGTTTCATCTAAAAACTTGCACAGCAATAAGTGCCGCGTTCTCTGTTAGTTACTACCTTAACTGGCTGACACATTTGAGAGAGTGGTATTAAAAGCCAACAATTAATTTTCTGCTTATTCAATCCTGTAATTCAATCACACCCAAACAAAGAAGATTAGCTAAACACTTGGCTCTGGCACTCGCTTATTCATACAAGTTGGCGCCAGGGTCCTTGCTGCGGTCTGATGATGGGACTACAGCTTCATAAGGAAACCTGGCTGCCTTATGGATGGGTCTCTGGCTGGGATTAGACTTACAACTGAAGACCAGGTGGCAGTGCAGTAGGACGCTCTTGGCAGGAGGCGGTTTTGTGAGACTGGAGGGGAGGAGAATGTTATCCTGCTGGCTGAGGGAGCTGTTTCTCACCCCCTGGTACAAGGCGAGCGCCATTCTGCCAGAACATGCCTGTGGCGTGTGGGACTTTTACCAAGTCTGGAAGGAAGAAGCTGAACTTCAGAAATATGAAGTTCGCTACTGTAATTTTAGATTATTAGCAAGACTCTCATGATTTTATTTTCTCTTTAAGACATCTTTGTTTTTAGTATTAGTATTTAGTATTTCTCAAATATTTTTTCAAGAAAATATATGCATGCTAAAGATCCTGCATAATATTTGGTTAATCTATAAGCAGGTCACAAAGCTTGGAGTTGTAAACAGGTGGTAGGTCTTGAAGGGAAAATTCTCTGCCACAGATGTTACATGACTAGCAGCAATTGTTTGGAATAAGAATTACTCAGCGCTTAGCATGAAAGGCAACAACAATCATGTCTAAACAGCGGAGGGGAAAAAGGAAAAATGCATCACACAGAACAACGCAGCAGTGATGCTTAACATCAAAGATAAGGCATTGTACCGTCTAAACATATTGAATTCTATAGTGTATTTTTAGAGTAGGCCAGAATTAGAATTCTTGTACTATTATTGGATGTGGTGCTGAGAGTGATGTTTTGGTGCCGAGCCATGCGTCACCATGCCAAGCATATCAAATGCTGGACTGTCCCATTCACAGGAGACAAGAACATGTTTTTTTGTTTTTGTTTTTTTTTTACAATGAATCTGGTTTGAACACAAGAGAGAAAATTGGTTTGGTAAATGAGATTGGGTTTGTGCTGTGGGTGAAGGCAGAAGTCAGAGTGAAATCCTCTTTACAAGGATAGTTTGTGACAAGCCAGAATGAGGATGAACCTAAACCTGCCAAATTAGGAGTAACGGAAGTTTAAGTGAGCAATTCCCCTGTTCAGACATGTTTTTGATAAAGGCAAAAGAAAAAAAAAAACAAAAACGATGTCAGGTCAGAATAATCCCTATCCTACTGCAATCTGGCTGCAACTCCCCCACCCCTCCTTTCTGAAACAAACACAGACATTTATTTGTCAGCAGTCAGATGCCCATCTAAACCAATGCAAAGCACTCTTAACCCTTCCATGTGTGGACTGTCCTGAAAATCCCCATTTTGAATCACAACCATAATTGTCGTTCCCAAATCTCAGATGAGAAAATTCCTGTGGATCTGGCTAATCTTGTCACATGTTCCGTTTCTCTGATTCAACTAATACAATAATTTTTACAGTTTTAACCACTTATAAGCAAGAGAAGGGAAGATGTTCTAACAGATGAAATCAATTTCTATGTTAATGTAACTAAAACAGCATCTACAATAACTAAAAATAAAAATTAGAATCACCGTGCCAATAAGTATGGCTGTCCAAGTTACAGAATGCTACATGGGTTCTTGTTTTAACACATACTGAAACATAGAAAAACTCATAGCGAAATATCACTTGCCAGCAGCTTCCAATCAGTTCTGCCAACTGAGGACAATTATCAGACCCATAATGAGTTCATTAGGATAATGAAACAGCCAAGCCTGATTTTCTATTCTGTATCTTAAACCCTTGTATTAGCTTCTCTGCTAGTAATTTAGATTAGCAACCCCAAACAGTGACTCAAAAAATGCACTGTGGAAACATTGCTGTGGCAGAACACGTAGAGGTTATAAAACATCCAAAGTACCTGCTGCCGAGAAAGTAGAATAACGTTGCACAATGATCTCGATGGGCACAGCAAAGTTTTACAGGAAGGAGTGATTACACAAAAATGTACACTGCTAGTCAAAAGTTTGGACACCTTCTCATTCAGTGGGTTTGAATTCACTATTTCATACATTGTAGATTAATACTGAAGACATCAAAAGCATTAAATAATATGTATGGAATTATGCTGTAAACAAAAAGTGTTAATATTCAGTATTAACCTACAATGTAGAAAATGATACAAATAAATAATAAAAAGCATTGAATGAGAAAGTGTCCAAACGTTTGACTGGTAGTGTATATCCTGAGTACTTCAGGATTTCTGTGTTATGCTACTATAAACTATATGCTACTGCTGCCTGTTCCTTTTGTTTCCCCCTCATCAGTTTCATTCCTGTTTGTCCCCATTTGCCCTTTCACTCCTTGTAAGTGTGTGTCTGTGCCTGGGTGTGGCCACTCTTCATGATAATTCACCCTTATCCACGAATCACCTGCTGCAATATTTAAACCCCGGCTCTGCATTCCTCTCCTCGTCTGACAGTTTTGCTGGCTGCCATGGTCGTATCACCAGCCAACTCTCTTAGTAGTATCTGCTCCCTCGTGTAATCCCTTGTCTGACCAGCGACTTCTTTGTGCTTCAGGTCCAAGTCTCCTTCTGTCGTCTACTCACCAGCTCGCTCAGCCAACTATCAAGCCACATATCATGCTCAGTCACCAGCCTTATGACGAAACACACTACAAGATTCCCTCGAAAGTCATTTACTGGCAACAGACGCTATTCTCTGGATTTCCTCCTTCGATTTCTTCCTTTATAATAAGCCTTCTTGAACCATGCACCACTTCTTTGTTCCCCATCTGGGTCCAGTAAATCCATTACCTATGACAGCCAGCCAATAATGATATTTGACAGCTAAAAAAAAAAATCCGCTAACAATTTATCAGCCATTATCAGTAACAAACGCATCACAGAAAGCATAAACCTACTTGCTTGAAGATTTGTAAGATTCACTCCAAGCCAGACATTTTTACAGTAAAAATGAACTTGTCAGTGTTCTGTGTAATAAATACAGTTTGTCAATGCAATCCCTACAGCACAACCACATTCTGAAGAGAAAACAAACCAACAAATGGAAAAATCTGACTTCCTCTTCCAGCTTTCCAGTGCAAAGATGTATAAATGAAATGTCATTATCCAGAAAACAAAGATATAGAAGGGATGTACATGGACTATTAAGAGCTACACAGTGTTCAACTGTGGAGTTGTGCTCTGAATTATGTGACGTCCCAAAACTTTCTGAACCAGTAAGAATGGAAACAGGGTAGGTTGCCTCACTCTAAAAAGACAGACATACAACATGACTGAGGTGTTTATAGATATGATTTGGACATGGTGACTGATTGGACAAGAGAGGTCCCCCAGCTTGTGTCAACTATAAATATTCAAATGTTAGGTCTTTATTTTCATATCAAGTTGACTTCTTTGTCTTCATAAAAGTTTTTTTTTTAAAATCTGTTTAAGGTTGGTAGGACCTTGGTGTATACAACCCTCTCTGTTCCCATGTTTCCTGTCTGTATCTCCACTAACGGTACACATGGCAAAAAATACATGTGTGAAAAGAATTTTAAATGCAGGTCCCTGAAAAATCTTCTGACTGCTTTGGTTGTATATTAAAGGCCACTGTGCTGCTGTATTGTGCAGAAATGTAGCACAATGTATAACAGAGGCTACTAGCCCAATCATTTTTCACATATTATGAACATAAACACCCTTATTCAGTGGATTCAGAAAGTTTTCAATCCACACCCCTTTAAAATCTTTTTTTAAATTGATAAAACATTTTTAGTCTATACTAACTAAACCACAATGATAAAGCAATTACAGCTTTGAGCTTCAGACAACTGGTAAGACTCCACAATTGCAGAACACCTTGGTTTCTGCAGTTCATCCCATTCTTTCCGGTAGATCACCTCATGATCCACCAGATTGAACAGGCGGCATCTTTGAACTCTCATCTTCAGACTTCAACACAGAGCTTCATTCTGTGCAGTTTAAGTCAGGGCTTCCGTTGGGCCACTGAAGGGCAGTCAGAGATTTGCTCCAAAACCACTGTGATGAAATGGTGCAACCCCAAGACAATCACAGCTTTGTCATGGCTGTATGCTTCGAGTCATTGTCATGTAAAGAGGTGAACCATCACTCCAGCCTCAGTTTGCTGCACTCCGTTCACCACTCTACCGCTATGTAACTGATTGCATTCATACTTCCCAAAAAGTTCTGACCACTCTTTCTTTCCCTCCTGCTGAGAAGCATTCCCATAGCATGCAGCTGCCACCACCATACTTCACTGGAGGTATGGTATAAGCAAAGTCCTTATAGGCAAGTCTCACCATTTGACAGGTATCTTAGAAACACCCCTGGGCAGTTATTTCAGGCTAACAGGATGAGGCCACAATTGGAATGAGTGGAAAGAGAGCCTTGACTGTAATTTCAATGGTTACTGGGACATAAAACCAAGATTAAAGAATCATAGATCAAATGTAACGAAACTGAATAAAATGTTTGGTGACTTTGTTTCAAAATAAAGTTTTAAAAAAGGTTTTCCCCCCACAGGTAATACTTTTGCTCCACATGCAGCACAACTGGATGGTTGATTTCTACAGCTACAAAGCTGACAACTGGCTGTGGGACATGTCATAAAACTCACATTTCTATTTAGGACTCCAAGTGCAGAAACTCTCCCTTATAATGTCTCTGGTAATAGTCAAGTGATGAGCAGTCCACCGTGTTCTGCAGACAGAGTGCTCGAAATTCTGCTCACTTTGTTCAATTTTTATCTCAGACTAGAGAATCTTTATCCTTCTGCTTGTAGAGTCCTTGTACCTTGCTCTACTCAGTCTGCCACAGGTGGATTAGTAAAGTAAAACATGCACCTGACAACAATCTGGAAAGCTGGAGAAAGGTCTGGATAAGGTTATAAATGCAAGACTTCAGTTTTTGATTTTCTTTCTTTATAAATTTGCAAAAAACATGTTTTGAATTTTGCATTATTTGTTGTTGGACATAAAATGATTGACAAAAACTGTCATTTTATAATTTACAATTTAATCAAGAACACAAAATGTGAAAAAAAAGGAAGAAGTCTAAATAATATTTGAATTCAGTGTACCTTTAAAGGCAGAGCCAGCAGTTCTAATACAATACACTTTGTCATATTCAGTAATTATCTCTTCATAGTCCTCTGTTCTGTGTGTCTGCTGAAAAAACGTGATGATTGAACACATCCTTGTCTTGGTGGCTCAGACTGACTCACATTCTTTGCACTGAAATATGACAGCTAGCAAACTTTTAACAACTTTTGTCCTGAATCACCCTTAATTTTGAATCTTAACCCCATATTTTTTGTTCATTTTAAATTCAATATGCTGGAGTAAACAAAAACAATGGCAAATGTGTCACCATCTAAACTGTATGAGCTACATTGTACACAGAAGACTGGTGCACAAAAGCTAATTACCATATGACTAAGCAGGTGATCATGGCCTGGGTGAAGACAACACCAGAAAAACAAGTCTTGGTTGAAAAACAATGCCTTTGGTAAGACCCATGAATCACTGTGAGTCACAATTTGTTCAATCTTTTCACAATGAGGCACACACATGTAGTCCCTTATGTACGATTTGTAAACAAAAGGTGCCGGAACTATAATAAAAGCCCGACAAAAACAGGACGACAGTGAATCACGGATCGTTCATTTGCAGCGCTTCCCATAAATTCATAACGGTGGTCGTTTCTCATCCTCAGCTTGAGGCATGCAAATGAGGTCGACGCTCCTGTCATTAGCCTGCGAAATAAGCACCGCCTCTCAGTGAGAAGTTTGAAACAGCACTCAGCAGCAGCACAGATAATAAAGCATGGACAAGGCTATCTGCTTTAATTTATATGCAGGCAGAGAGTGATCTGCCCCGGGTGTGTTTGGCCTGACTAAGCAGAGTGAGTGAGACATTGACTTGTCTGCAGAGAGCCTTCCCACGATCCACTGAAGAGAAACGCATCTCCGTCGGCTCTCAGCAGCGGCACCACACTGACGTACAATATGTGGACTCCAACATTTACAACAACAGCTTCACATGAGCTTGACCAGACCCGACAGTTTCCACATCAAATGGCGTCGGCTTGCAAAGTCAACAGCAAAACAGGGGTGAGAGAAACTTGACATCTGAAGCTTCATCAGGACAGTGCATTTGAGGGGCATGTGCCCTTAAAACAGCCATTTGGGAGCGCTAGTTCAGCAGTTTCTTAATAACAATTACTGTTTTAAGTGTTCAGTGTAAAGTGTCTTCAAAAAGGAATGCTCCCCTGTGGCTGTCATACAGACTCCTAACAGACTTTATCGACAGACATGAGAGAGACAGCAAGACGGAGAAGAAGATGGAGATGAAACAACGAGGGGATGAGGCAGACATAAGGACCAAGAAATACAGAAACAGAGATTCCCTTGGCTTTCCAAGGTACATTAATTGGCTGACTGCTGTTTTTGTTAAATGTGAAGAGGATAGTGCAAGACCAGTGCTGCATTATTTTAGTAATTACTGTATTCAGAGGCACCCAATAATCATGGAAATAATGGCTCTTTTATGAGAGGACTATTCAAAACAAAGCTATTCAAACCATAGGCATTTACAGCCTAAGGAGCGGAGAAGGGTCAATGTGAGCTAATACTGGCACGTAGCTAAAAACAAACACATAGAACGCCTACGGATTTTCAAGGCAGATAACAAAATGCAATATAGACATGAGGTATATACGGAACACGCTGAAAAAAAATCATTTTCTGATCAAAACAGTGCAAGCAGTGGATTGCATTGTGTTGGGTAAAGAGTGAATCGGCGGCAGCAAAGGTTTACTAATCCTCAGATACAGAGGCAGAGACGGGAGACAGGAAGGTACGAACTGTGCTGCAGAAGAGAGACACTTTGAGATAAGCACAGTTACAGAAAATGCAAACTAGATGAGTCACCACTCCTCCTCGCACGTATCAGAACAACACATTTCAGGTAAGGTCATTACAATTACAGATAACAATACAGTGGCAGAATTCAGCACTGTGCTAAGTGTGTGATTCTGTTTCACTATCTCTTGCAGGTTTGCAGTTCTGTCAATGTCCTCCCCATAACCCCTCCGACTCACTTAGTGGGAGCTTCAGCCCTCATTTGGAGAGCTATTGGCGAATCCACCGCAAATCTAAAGACCGGCATTGGGGTGATATAGACACTGTCTGATTCATGCCGCTTTCTCAATATTAGTGGAGGTGCACTCTGAGAGAGCATATTCACAACACCTACAGTGTGTTTCTGGCTACAGTAACACAATGCTCACTTTTGACTGCTTTCCATTAAAGTCTACAGGTGGCATGTAGGCTTCCAGTCAAGCCCCTTAATAAATGAGAGACCTTGTAAATCTGTATTACGCTAAACTGTGAACTCAGCCCAAGTCACATTTGGATATCCATGACAACAGCCAATTTAGCGGCTCTGAAGGGTGTGACCATGAATACATACTTGGCATTTTGGTGTCTCACTGCAACAGCCCAACACCTTACCAAAACAAAAGCAAGCAGACGCACAGAGAGGTGGAAGTTTGATACTCCAAAAATGTCTTTCTGGTGACAATCATGTCCCCAGTGAAACCATTATTTTATATCCTCAAGTTTCATAGCCATAATGAGTCTCAGGGGAGTGAGGAGTAATAACAAGCATCTGCCCCCAAATACAAACAAAGACAGGAAAGGCTACTAAACTGGAACTTGTTATAGTTGTCATATTGTGGATCAATCGCCACACAAGGGAAAATGGGAAACTTCATATAGCGACAGTCTGTGCTGTTAAAAGACATTCAGTGAATATAAAGGAGCTGTGATGGATTTGGGTTTTTTTTTTCCAAATTAGGTGCAAAAATTTGAGAAGTAATACATAAATCATTCACATTAGTTTTAATGCAACCAGCAAATTCGCTACAACTCAGAAGACTGAGCGCAAGGTAGTGAAGGGCAGCAGAGAACCCTACCAAGCAGCTGACTTGAAACCTAAAACTGCATGTAAACACTATCAGTTTTCTAACCAGGTATTTTCATCCTCTCAAACTTTCTGCCATGCATTTGATCTTGAAATCCCAGAAGGATCTGAGATCACCTCCAGTGAAAACCCCCCTTAACATTTAAATTCAATTGTGTGGTAAAAGAGGATGAGCAGAAATGCAGAAGCAAACAGAAAAATGCTTCACTAATCCCTTAGTTAGACGGAGTGACGTGTGTGTATTTACATTTACAAGGAAAAGTGCTAATTGTGTTTTCTCTCTCAACCGACTTAAATGAGGGAATTGCAGAACAAATACCTCTACATTAAGCAGATTTTGTCCTTCCTCAGTCGAGTCGTCCTCGTAAAATATTCTTAAAAGTCACTGTGTTCATTCTCACGTATTGATTCTTCTGGATGAAGAGTGCCTCCATGTTGTAATGTTCACTCAGCCAATACATTGATCAGACAGGAAATGAGATGTCATTTTGTTTGTTCATCTACTGGGCGCTCCAAGCAAAAGTACTTTGGAGTAAATGCAGGGGGAAAAGAAAAAATATTGGGTCGAAGCCTGCACTGCTGCACCCCATGTTAACTGTAAGAAGTGTGCAGTTGCACCTTGGAAACTGGTTAGATGAGCCCAGTAATTGTGCCGAATGTAGAGTAATGCAATTCGTGATAACAGCATTGGAGCATGCCTCACAGATGACTGCCATGGCAACAGACTGGCCCAAGGTAGCAAAAGGGCTCGACTGCGTTTCAGTTCACACTGAAAAGAGAAAACACATTTATCATGTCGCAGTAAATCAAGCTTTTATCTATTTAGGCAGCTACTGTTCAAAGACCTAAGGTTTAATAAAGGTAAGTAAACATCTGTGATTAGATTTACGGAAAAACAGGCTTCAAATATTTCTTTTTATCCATGGAAATAGATGGGTACAAGATTACTAATAGTGTTTTACTCATCAACAGAGCGTAGGAAATATAAATTTTGTGTTTTTTATTCAATTTGTAGCAGGCATGGGAAATAAAAATCATTATCAGTCACAAGCGTGTGTTCATCAGCAGTCTTTATAATGCTACTACCTATTAAGATTCCCTATAGTTTCAATGCAGCAGATATGAAAGTATGTAGCTGGTATAGAGAATCAGTTGCTCAACTGGTGTGTAATAAGATCTTGGCTGGACCTGTAAAGGAAGACAAAAATAATTATGTTTAAATGAGTTTTCAAAGGGCGGACATTGTACTCCCTTGTCACTGCAACAATTTTCCCTTTGGCTACATCCTTTGAAATCTTAGCGTTACCAGGGTAGAGAGACATTTAGAAAAAAACTGCAGGGAAGATTGTTGAATCACAAGAGAATATATTTTCGACACTGCTGAAAGCTGGAATAATATTTTACAGTTTGCATGCGTTCATTTTTACTTCGGGTCTTTTAAAAGCTGAAAATATTAGCAGGTTTATCAATTATGTGACAGAATGTTAATCCGGCAAATAATTAATTCACCACGTCAGTCATTTTTTAAAGAAAAATTAACGAAACATCCTTCAAGTCTGCTATGACATTTAAATAAATATCTTCATGTTTTGAAATGATGGGGGAAGAAAACAAGCAATTCTTCGACTTAGGAAAAACTGACGGGGATTTTTACAATTTTTTTTACATTTTTAAAACCATTAATTATTAAACAATTATTTCGTTTGTTAACCCTCCTATTACTTTAAAATATACAAACATCTTTTATCCTTGGGGTCAATCTGACTCCATCAATTTAAACCTTCAGAAAATTATTGTAATTCAAATTATTCCGAGTTTGTGATTCATGGACTTTGTCTTTTTGTTGACCGCTTAAATAGCCCTTTCAATAAAACAACCCTCCACCCACTCCGCTCATACATCCAGAATACCAGAAATTTGCAGATCACAAAATCTCAGTGACTGCCCTAGAATTGGAGATAGACATCTTTTTGGTATTTTGGTGGCTTTATACGATTTCAAAGAACATTTTTGTTTTCTATAACATTTGAAATGAAAAACAATTTCTGTTATCAAGAATAGTAACATGTATCACGTTTCAGGTCAGTTTGATGCCAGGAAAACGAACAAAATTTCAAAAAGTTTAGGATCCTAAAGTTTTTTGAAGATTACAAAATTGCATGTTATAATGACTTCAATATCATCCGAAACAATCAAAACAAAACTGTGTAAAACTATTTCAGCTAAAAGTCTAAAGTCAAACTGACCTCAAGAACACGAATGTGTACAACACGTGTACAGGACATTGAAAACATATCATCACATTAATTTTATATTTACTCAGTTGTCCCCATTAAATTATTAAATGTCATTAAATATGAAGAAAAAATAAAGATGTCAAGAATTTATTTAGAGACCTTAAACATTGAATGGGTTCAAATTAACCCTAAAGATAATAGGAGGGCTAAGAAAAGAATGAGCAGATTGGTCACTGAAAACACCCTAAGTTTCAGTTTTAGAGACAAACACATAACATTTCCTTGATAAATGGGACTATAACAGACAAATACAGGCTGGGTACTCCTAAAAACAACTCTTCGCATTAGTTCAGTGTTCAAAACAATAATTCAAATGTCAGCTCGGATGGTTTCACACATGGGAGGCTGAGGGGAGCTGGACTTGTCTGTTGCTCCCATAGAGGTGTGACCTGTCTGGCCGTTGACCGCGAGCTATCACTTCATCTCCCGGCTTTCTATCTGTAACTACACCACGTTCTGCGAGTGCAGTGTAGAAATAAACTCGCTGCAGAGCCTATTTGTGATCGTGTCTCTATTTCTGTTCACGGCACTGTAAGGCTGGATTTTCGCAAATGCTGAAGGGCCGCTGACCTATTACATATTACTCAACATTTTTCAGCTGACAGGGTGAAAAGCAGAATCCATGATGCTATACAATATGTAACACATGAGGAATAAGAATAAATCACATAATGCTGCCATCCATGTAAAACCCTTTTGTGAAGTAAAGGGATATTCTGGACTTAGTATGAACCCACAAATTAGAGGATTTTGTAGTATAATAGTATTGGCCATGGTTGTTACAGGACAAATGGGAGGGACAAACCATCACAGAGCACATCATGTAGCAAAAAGCAAACTAAGTAGATTTAATGAAGGAAAAAGAGAGGCAGAGCAAAGCTTAGAGGCACACAGCAATCTCTCTAAGATTAATTTCATTAAGAACAGTAATTCAAGACTCCAAGCCATCTCTTATCAAAGCAAAAACAGAGCAAACAACTTAAAACTTTTCCATTAGTATGGCTAAATATTCTCTAAATCTAACAATAGGAAATAAAGATATTCTGTTATTCAAATGTATTAATTATTCCTACAAGACTTGTGCGAGTGGAAACATTTTGTGTTCCATAAACACACAAAGCGTGTTGCTCTCTGTCATAAACTGAGCTCGTAAAATACCGACGGACATGTTGACAACTTGGCCTTCATACAGTAATCCAGTCTTGGAGAAGATAAACAAACCAACACAGCACACGAATGTAAATGAGCACGGTGCTGCAGCCCCATTTAAGATGGTGCAACACAGGTCACAATCAAGGTAATGACAGCTGTAATGATTTGTAGAATAATTCGGTCTGTGTGATTAGTGACTCGATGAACTCAAATGTAAGGGACTAAAGGAGTCGCCTGTTTTCAACCTCGGGGCAAATTTTTGGTGGGAATTAATGAATATTCTGAACATGTAGGAGGCAGAATCAATTTACGCAGAGACATATTCATTTGTCCTTCCTCATTGTGTTGCTGTACGTTAATGGAAAAAGCACTCATGCAGACAGAGGGTGCAGAATGCTCACTGTGTCCATGCGTCGACAAAAATATACAAGTTCCTGTTTTTGCAAGAGCAACATCATCTTCTGTTTGCCTGTTGTTTCTATACTGGCAAGTCATAAATGTAAATTAAACTAGATTAATCTTTGCTTACAGTACAAATGACTGTGCTTTCCACAATAAAAATGCATACAGATGCAAATAATTTCATTAGGTGATGTATGAGTTTACCTTAGGTCAAACAGATCACAAATTTCTAACAATCAGTCAAAGAAACAAGCAAAGTGAGTGAGTCATTTGCTCTTTTCCATATGCAAATATAACGGACCAGCACACAGCTTCATGGTTCAAACTGCTGTTCTGACAGTGCGATCATTCTCATGATGCTTGACAAACAAATTTTACTTTTTAATCTTTGGAGTGCTGAAATTTATATTCTCTGTTGAGAACTCTCATTAGCATGCATATTACTGGACGCTGGTCAGTTGCATGGTACAAATCAGTGCTTTAGACACGTTGCAATCATTGAGAGAAAGAATATAAATACATTCATTTTTAGAGTTGAGATATACCAAATATTTGAGGGGAAGTTTTCTGTTACACTCAAGGTTTGTTCAGCAAGAAACTTAGCAACGGATGCATTCATCATCTGTGTGGGAGTGTCTGCTTTTTGTTATGTTCAGTCTGTCTGAAATTTTTCCCACCCTTCTTTTTCTTTTGTCTGTGTGTTTATGAAGTGGTTTAATAAAGGATGGGAAAAAGCATATTACTTCTTTCTAAAGGGAATTCATATCATATATTTTCTTTGCTTTCTGTCAAACACGTTTAAGCAAACAAAAAGTTCTATTGAAAGATTTTAATTTGATATTATTTGCTTAAAGCGCTGATCAGCCATGACTAATTCATGGTATTTATATGGCCTGTAATCGCAAATCACAATTTGTAAAACAATCAACACTCTGTAGCATTTTCTAGTCTGAACAGAAAGCAAAGGTTAGCATTACTCATATTTTAGTTATGCTGGCTCATCGTCGCCGTTTTATTCTGTATTTATTGTGCTGTTTTCAGTGTTTTCATGGAGCTAAATCTGGTCTTTTAATGCCAGACAGAGTAGACTGAATACTATAATGAAAGACACTTTAATCAGCCAGTTGCAGCCAAATACAAATCAATGAAAAATACTGTATGTACTTGTCTGTGTGATATACTCTTTTGTCATGCTGCTCTGCACAAGTGGGATTGTTTTATGAATGTTTTGACAACCTTGGTGAATATTCTCACTTCTACTGGAGTGAGTGTGCTGCTCCAGTAACTGCCACTGCTATGATAGTTAGTGCAAACATTAACTTTCTCTATAACCCCACCAGTATTTCCCACAGAGGTCTGAAGCAAGCCAGGGAGAAGCACAGGCCCGGTTATGTTATGAAGCAAGTGGTTCATAATGATAGGTTATCTGATCAGTCAGAAACCAAATGTTTACATCCAAACTGCCACAGCTGAAGGTGAAGTGAAAAGCTGGCTGTAGTAGAGAATATGCGGGCACATATTAATATGGATAATGGCACCAGATTGACATTCAGAGTGTTGCATTCTGTGGTAGACATTAAAAGTGCTATAAATGGTTGTGTCACGGATGAAAAAAAGAAGGAAAGAGAGAGAGAAGCTCTGGTCCAGCAGGCTTCCTCACCTCTACACAGCTGACCAACCACAACTTTAAGTGGGTGTAAATGACGGATCATTGGTTTCGACATGGACACAGCCCTTCCTGATCAGACTCCGGGGAGGCGTGGAGGGGAGGAGGTCCTGAAGTTATCCAACCATCCGGCAAACACTTAGGAGCATACTGGCCTCTGAACACCTGTCACAGCACTGCAGCACAGATGACTGCAGAGGTTGTGGCTTTAACTATTTGTGTAACTTTGTACTCGTAAGTAGACAAGCTTGTTTCTCATGATCATCAATTTTTCGTCGTAACCTAAAGCGTCTTTTCACAATCCTCACTCAGTTGTGTAATCCAAAGTCAGTATAAAGTACATTTTGATAATAGAGGACGCTGCACAGGAATATCTTTGGGATATTACAGCTGACTTGTCATTTGGTTGCAGAAGCAGCAGGCTGTAATAACGAATGTTGTTATCTGCTGATGTCAAATGTGAGCTTTGACACAAAGCAATCTCAGGCACAGATTAGCCTCATTGGAGACACTCTGACTGGAATGCAGACAAGAACAGCAGCTTAGTTGACAAAAACTGCAGTCAAGCTGGACAGTTTCAGCGTTTCTGCGATGACACTAAAAGTCTGTCAAATATTTGTCATGTTAAAAAATGTTACTGCTGATGTGGGCTGTGTTATAAGACGAGAAGTGTTTTGCTCATATGGATTTTACAATGAAACAGTCTGTCAATCTCCTGTGGATTTAGTGCTTTGCATCCCCCTCATACAGGACCAAGGTATTTAGACGACATAATTTTTGTCAATTCGCCTTCGTATGTTGCCACAGTGGATTTGAATATGTGACTGAAGTGTGGACTTTCAGCTTTTAGAAATGGGATTGAACAAAACTGTTGTACTAACTTTAGGACTTAAACCCATTTTTTACATTCTCAAAATAGTGTTGATGCAAACACTCATGCAAAGAGAGAAGGTGCAGAATGCTCATTGTGTCCATGCATAGACAAAAATATACAAGTTCCTGTTTTGCAAAAGCAACATCATCTTCTGTTGTTTCTATATGGGCAAGTGATACTTAAATTAGATTAATCTTTGTTTACAGTGCAAATGACTGCTTTCCACAATAAAAACACATGGAGATGCAAATAATTTCAATTTGCATATGCTGCCACAATGGATTTTTATATAGTCCCTTTCTTTTTACGTTCTCAAAATGATGTTGATGCAAATTAAGGAGTTATGTCATTCGTGCAAAAAAGGCCTATTAGAGAGAAATCAGAAACATTAGGAGTGGCCAAATAACAATATGGCACATTCTTAAAAGAAGCAGACCATCATCTTAAGGCAAAAGGCTGGTAAACCACAGAATACAACCAAAGTGGATGATCACAGAATTATTTCCTTGGAGTAGAGAAAAAGTCAAGAACACTCTCAAGTGGGTAGGCATATCTTTGTGAACAATCAAGAGACGCTTCTATGAATGTAAATGCAGAGGGTTAACCTCAGGGTGCAAACTACTTTTTACATTCAAGAACAGATTAGACTTCACTTAAAAACATGCAAAAAGTCAACAACAGAATGGCATTATTTGTAAAGATGAAACCAAAATGTATCAAAATGATGTTAAAAAAACACTATGGAGAAGGAAGAGCCCAAGATGCTACCTGTGCTACAACATCCCCCGTCAAACATGATGGAGGCACTAATATGACAGGGACGAGGGCTGCCAAAGAAACTGGGACACTAGTGTTTATTGATGATGTGACTGATGATAGCAGCAGCAGGACGAATTCCGAAGTGTATAGAGATGTACTTTCTGCTCAAATTGAGCAATATGCAGCAAAACTGACAGGACGGTATGCCACACTACAGGATAATGACCCAAAACATGGTGTGAAAGCAACTGAGGAGCTTTTAAAGACAAAGACATGGAACCCTCACCTGAGCTTAACCCAGCTGAGGTATTTTTCACTTACTGAAACTGAGGACACAAAGACCCACAAACAAGCAGCCACTGAAGGTGGCTGCAGTAAAAACCTGGTAGGCATCTCAAGAGAGGAAACGTAGAGCATTTGGTGATGTCCATGGGTTTCAGACTTCAGGCAGTCACTCACTGCAAAGGATTTGCATTCAAGTATTAAAAATAATCCTTATATTTGTAATTACTTTTGAGCCAGTGAAAATAGAGGGACTGTGTATAAAAACTGGAGGCAATAAAGATTGTAATTCCCAAACGGTTAACGTAATATTTTTGTTAAACCGCTTGAATGAAAGCTGAAAGTCTATACTTCAGTTATTTCTTGATTGCTTCATTTCAAAACCATTTTGGTGATATACTGAGGTCAAACTACAAAAAGATTGTCCAAAAACTTTTGGAAATGACTGTATGAATGTCTGAATGTGACACTATAGCAAAACTTCCAACTTGTAACCAGCAAGCCTGGGAGGTTCAGGTCACAAAATAATAATTCAGCAATTATGACTAAACAAATCATAAAAATTATTACACCTCCTCGTTTTTTTAGCACTCTGTTGCTGCAACAGTGATGTGCTACTTTTTAAGTGTGGTTCAAGCTCAGGTCACAGAAGTCTCAGGATTAATTGACCTACAGTCAGTGCTGTAGTGGTTTCTTAGCTGGTACAAAGTCTCATAAGCTTCATTTCTATAGGTGTGCTTGTGCAGAAATTAGCTGTTAAACCTAAATATTTTATATTTTTCCATGATTTTTTTCAGGTTATTGAAGATAGGAAGGTAATGGATTTTACTTCCTTGAGTTTATCCCCAGATAGTGCTTCATCCCTGGACAGCATGCTGTCTGGATGGAGGTACTGCCTTGAAGGCTAAGATATTTGAACAAAAGTCTACCATGGCCCTTCTATATTACATGGAAGATTGTAATATGACTGGCTGCAGCTTTGCTCTACAAGACGAACAATGATATATACGGCTATTTTTAGGCAGGTAAACGGTAAATCCCTGTGCCTGGAGGTGGGTATAACTCATACCTGTATCCACACATTGCTACATCTTTGCCTGTTGTGAATTTCAGGAGGCACTTCACTCAATCTATGCTCGCTCAACATTACTGAACTCCAAAGTAACTCCATCAAATCTAATGAAGTTTTTCTCTCTCTTTTCTATTTTTAGATCTGAGTTGATACTTGTAAATGAAACGGCAAGAGTGAAAAACAGACTTCTTTCTCACTGTTAGAAACACTGTCGTTTACCAAACACGCAGACACTCTTTCTGTGCCTCAATGTTAACTGTAAGGTTGTACTGTAACTGGTGGCAGGGTGCTGATCCACAATAATTAGCTTGAAGGATGGAGGCCTGCTCAGGGATTAAAGCTCTAAACCATGTTGGCAAGGTGACGCTGGGTCCATTACTTCTTCAACAACAGATCTCAGTATGCTGTATTGTCTGCACCATCTTTATTTGAAGATTAGCATTCACACTGTTGCTTCTTAGTAGTGTTAATTTAGACCATGTCACCATTCATTCATCCCCATATAAACTGACAGGAGCCTTATCATTTGTCGTAACATATTTCTTTAACAACTACGTTGTAGATTATGTTTGATGAAGAACCTGAGGCTGATATTTGACCAAAAAAGTATAAGTCTGACTTGTGTATCATCACATGAAGAATCTTTACCTCCTAGAAAGCCAAATATCCCTGCAACCTGTAAATGTTCTAAATACTTTATACTTCTGTCATCGAAAGGGCAAGATGATGTTTGATTTTGTCAGTTAGGTAAAACACAAGAACTGTTACAAATTTGTCTTTTTAAATATGCATAGCGCTTTAGCCTGGGTGTATTTGTAGAATACATTTAATTTGTCTTACTTTCCAGACAACCCTACATGTTCTCCTGTTTTCCTTTCTCCATGTGTTCCTGAGTTTATACAGAGTGTGTCTGCTATACTCTGCTAAATTCTCATAACTCACCTCCTCTTAACAAAAACTCATGAAACATTACTCAGTGGAGTGTCTCCTTTCCTTTTTTCAGGACACTGTCGCTTGCTTTCGCTGTGTTCACATATCAGCTGCATTTGCAGCTGTGGAACAGTGTGGACACATAAATTTATCTTTTTACTAAAGCCAATCGACTTAATGATGCAGATTTAAAGACTACTTGTCAGAGCCAGCTGAAGTCTGAGGATAGCTTTGTTCCACAAAGTCAGTCCACATATCCACTTAACAAAACAACTAAGGCAGGTTTGCTCAGTGGCTACTGAAGCAGTTAGATTTTTTTACTGATGCAAATTCACGGGAAACAGCTTTGTGGAGTCTTTGCTTCCTCTGTGTATGTGTACATAAGGCTTCATGTGGCAGTGTCAGCTGCCACGCTCCTGACTGCAGACATGCCTCTGTGTGTATGTACACATGGAAAGAGGATATGTAAACAAATGTATGAGCATGTGCATTGATTAGACCTGGACTGATTCTGGAATTTAACAGTCGCTGCCAATATTTGGGAGTGCAGAAGTCCCAACAGCAGACACAGCAACAAAAGCACCTGTGTAATGATTAGTTAAAGCTGTACTAATAAATACTCTTAAAGGATTAAAAGATAAAATAATAAAGCATATATATTTAGTAAAAAAATGTACAGAGAATTATCAAACTCTGCCTTTTCCTTCTTTTCTGTCAAAAATTCTAGCATCTTTTCTGTTATGACGATTTACTCACACTGCTGCCATCAATACTGTTTCCAGCTACACATAGGCAGCTGCTTTTAGCAAAAAAGCTCTGAGAAACAGAATAAACTACCTGACCAGCAATTTAACACAGACAGACAACTACATAGTGGACCATATGGCAGCTTAAAAGCTTAACATTTTTATCAAATGACAGAAAGTCATTAGAGACCAAAACAGATTTAACGGTAGAGAGAATATCAGACTTCTATGCAGCAGGGGGTCAGACACAATGCTACAAACACACAGAAATGTTGCTTGCTGTCTTCTAAATGTGTAAATAAACAACTGCTTGGTAAAATATTGGCCATAAGAAATTTATTAGGTGCTAAGTTGTCAATGTTTTAAATTTAATCCTATTTCTTAAAAAACATTGAACTGTTTTATTCACAATAAACTCTAAATCTGGCTATCAAACAGTTGGGACAGCGATGCATTTCACAGGGTTTCTTCCGGCTAATCATTAGTTATTAGTAAGAGAATCTGCATCACCATCTGCTGAACTGTGATATTTTACTCTGCCAACGTAGCTGCCGCAGAGTGCTGCAAATAAAATAATTTTTTAAAAAAAACCCTGCTCAACACACAATGGAATTACGACCATTCTAAAATGACTTCAAGTGGGTTTTACAGCATGTTGTACTCTCGTTCCACAGACCAGCAGACATGCACCCCAAAAAAAGCCAACATGCAGGTCTGTAAATGCCTGCAGTGGTAGTGGCTAAGAACGACATTGTCTGACCCTGCCATCAAATAACCCTTCAAATGTTGAGAACTTTTGCCTTAAAACTTTTTTCTTCCATGTATACATCCACAGGTCACATTGTGTCAGCCTGAGCTGTAGCCATGTTTTATCCCCTCGGCACCTGCTGTCATCTGGATGATAAGATGAAAGACAACTCACTTTTTAAAGACTGAGCTTCAGCAAAATCTGATGATGAATACTGATTTCACACACTGTGTAAGAAATGGATAGAAATGTAGCCCAGAGGGACATGTCATGACCTGTCAAGACTAAAGAATGAGGCACTACATCCACACCATCAGATTATGATAATAAACCTCTGGTTCACTAGCTGCACTCTATCATTGACTGAGGTGCCATTTACACAGCGTTAGTCACACAATTTTCAGAGTCACAGCGAGTCAGCAAGTACATATTGGTGGAGGTCATTTTCTTGAAAACAGCCATTTCAACTCAATTAAGTCCTAAAAATATGAATCTGTTCTACAAAAAATATAATTCCTAGCGTGTTGAATTAAACTTTTCAGATGGATTTTTGCTGGTGGCAAAAAGTCAAATTTAATTTGGTTCACATGAGGTTGGAAGCAGATATTTACATTTCATGTTTTTGCTAAATGTGTTGCATCACTCTCAAGCTTCACCTCACTGTGTAATGTAAGAATCAAGGTTACAGAATATACTCATATGAATCACGATATTCAAAAGAAGTAAAAACTGCCCTTAAAGAATTGGATTTTAAAAATGAAGCCTGACCTAAGGGCCCAGTCCGGCTTTCTTAAAAACAGCACTTATGATGTAAATTCTGACTGTGCTGGTAAGAGTCATATTGAATGAAACGTCAACCCTCAAGGAGTCAAAGAGATGCAATATGGTTTCAAAACTGGGGATAACAGCGTACGCTTTCAGATGATCTCCCATTGATAGTGCTGTATTGGATTATTTGCATGAAAAGTGACACAAATAGTAGAACAAGGAGCACTAGAATGAGAAGTACAGTTCCTGGATGTGCTTTCCTATCTGCACAACTGATCAGTGAGCATGAAATGTGTGTGACTTTTCATTGTCCACCTTGGAGAGTTACCAACAATGTCCCACTCAGACACCTCCAATCCAACACTGTCTGGAAAGGTGCGACACCTTTCAGCTGTCAAGCTTCAGAAGCAACTATGCTTCCTTCGTAACTGTCATGTCTTGACAAGTTCAAGCAGCTTTATTAGATTTCAACCAAGCAGTCGTAGAAAAGCTGCTCCACTTTGGGTCGTGGATGGGCAACAAGAACAATCAAACTTTGTTGTGAAATTGGGAACATATGCTTCATAAAATCAACAGGACAGATTAAAGTGGTCAATGGCTTTTGAAAAACAAATTGCCATTCTCCCCTTGCCCATCCATCCATTACAATGCAAAACATTTTGTATGCTTTGTTTCCCAACTGCATCATAACCCAGGCTTAATGGAATTCTTCCTTCATTTATTCAAGGTCAAAGCTCATCACTCCCACAGTCCTTTGCATTGTAAATCTTCCTCTCAACATGTCTGTGAGGGAATTTGAATAATTGAAAATTTCCTGTAGCAGTCATCTAAATATCAGTATACTGCCAGTGAATAGTGATTTTGGGTGTGGATAAGGAAGCAACTCGACATACATATTCACAGATAAAGTCAACCAAATACAAACTTCTATTTTAGGAGCATATCTTGAATTTGTGCTTTCTGCTCAAGATTTCTGATAAACACCATGCTGGAAGTGTTTTTTCCCCACCAAGGCAGGTTATGAACTCCGTTACTCCATTAGCGAGCAAGCAGCAGTGTTTGCAGTTACTCGTGTGAGATTATTATCAGATATAGCACCAAACACTCTGCTAGATGGGTATGGCGTACTGGCACTCATCCAAGTCCTGACAAACACATTTCTGCCCACTGAGAGCATAATGCAGCGTGGTGTGGCACTACTTTAACCACTCTGAGTATCAACAAGACTGCACAAATCTGAATCTCAGTGTAATTACTGGACAGGAAAAAGTTCACAGGTCTCTGGACCACTATATTTACCCGACAACAACAAGTCAACATGCAGCATATCCATTAAATTTTTCTACCAGCTCATTTGACACTGCAAGTATTTCCAATCAAGCAATACAACAGCAATTAGCTTCCCCTGAATGGTTTGTTTCTCAAGACACTCTTGAGTGCTGCTTGGAAACAAACATGTAAATGAAGACGTTCCCGATGTGCAATATTTGAGACACAAATTGAAAAGAAATAAGACTGAAAAGCAATATTAAATTAGCGCTCTATCTCCTCCTACAGCAGAGAGGAGCTTTGATCAGCTCTGAAGATTGCAGAGTCAGTCACTTAAAAACTGGCCATCTGGGGGGATTTCTTTCAGGGTTGATTAAAGATACAACGTAGATAAGCGATCGTATTTTTGAGAGTGGATAGGCTCAATTGAGAGATAAGTAAGTTAGGTGTTACTCTATCAAACCTCCACTTTCAGAGATGGGATAAGAGACAGACACATTGAGAATAATAAAATAAAATGCTAAAAGAAGGATCGGAAGTGAAACAAAAACAAGCAATATTGCAACAATGCCTATCTCTAGACTGAATCTTTATTTTTTTATATATATATTCAGCGGCCAATTTGCAGCATTCTTGTTTACAGTCCAGGCTGAGCCAAGGGGAGCTTAGCTGGGTCTGTATTTCACTCAAATAAAATGGGCCAATAGTAATTAAACAGCCTGATTAAACTTAAACTTGTCTTCCTAGATTAGATAAAAGCAAAAGTGGAGAACACATTTTGCATTACATGGAAAATGTTTATAGAATAATCAGATTACACACAAATTTCAGATAACTACAGTAAAAAAAAAAAAAAAAAGCAGTTAAACAGTCATTTACTGTAAATGCCACTCAGTAAGAATATGCAGCCACATTTCACTGTGTATATTATGGTGCAGCTGCAGTACTTGGGTGTGTTCAAATCTCTGGAGATACATTATTTCACATGACCTAGATGAAGGGCTCTTCTTTAACTAATTTATTCCACTACTTTTAATTCACTGATGAAACAATTGTGGGGCCCACATGATGTTACAATGCCTATTTTAAATGCCTTTTTGGTTCTCTCTCGTCATGAACTAGTTATGTACCATCAATCACAAAAATATCTTCAAATGGATTACTGATAACACATAACCAAAGGGAAGCGCTTTACATTTTAGTGAACTTCATGTTGCACAGTGAATCAAGAGTTATGCGCGATTGCCAAATGGAGAGTGGAATAAATCAAAGCACAGAGTAGAAATGCTTGCTGAACCCCATAGCACCTTTTTCTGAATGATTTCTAAAATAATCTTTGTGAGACACTAAATGTGTTACAATACAGTGTTTGAGAAATTATTTGGAGAAGCACTGATGAATACGTGAACAGTCAAAACAAACAACACGTGGAAATCATGATAACAGACACAGTGGACTTCAGAACAAGGCAATATTCAGCTACGAACCTCAAATTGAACAGTTTAGGAAAAGCATCTGTCAGATTTTTAAGACTTGAACCTTCTATCTGACCTCAGTGCAGCACCTCGTAAAATGTTTTCTGTATTCTTGGAAGTCATGCTGTCTTCAGAGATGACTGAGCAAGTAATGGCAGCATTTCACCTCAGGACCTTATCACAAGTTGTACACATTATTTGCTCTTCGAAAAAGCATCAGCTGTAGAACACAATTCAGCACCGACAATAACAGCTTTACTAAGCATTCAGACCACTTTAGAAGTAACAACCACAGCATCAACACTGCTCTATCTTCCAGGAGCAAATGCATTGAAGTCAGACGTCTGTTTCAAATGAATTGCGCCAGTCACACTGAAACTGAGTCGAAGCTCATTGAACATAAAAGAGTGCGGCAGACTGTCAGATGTGGCAGGAAATAGAACAGCAGACATACTGTGCAGAATTACAGCACATCCAGATAAGAGCATGGCTACTTACTGTGGTGAAGTTCACCGGGTAGCAATCCTCTCCTCGGAAGGTGCACTGCAGCAGCATGTCATTGATGTCATGACCAGTTCGGTTATAGAAATCAGTCATGTTGAACAGTTTGGGCTTGAAGTTCTGGAAGTTTGCCTTATCCTTTAGGGCAGCCAGTACCTCGGGCTCAGCCAAGTGTGGGTTGGCTATTTGGTAGTGATTGTTGAGGAGGGCCAGCAGCTCTCCCACATGATAGAGGTCATTTCTGGTGATTTTGGAGAAGCGGAACTCATTGAGGTTACAGAAGGTAACTGCTGGGAAGGTGAGGTTTGTTGCCGCCACTTCGTCCAGCTTGGTGACGTGAGGGTACTCCAGATAATATGACACTCGATCCATGCAGACCAGCATCAATAAGCTTAGTGAACCCAGAAACGAGAGAGTCCAAAGAAATCGACGGAATGTCATGTGCCCATAGGCGAATATGTGACTCATGCCATGTAGGGTGGAAATGTTAGCGAAAGCTTGCAGGTTGGAGGGCCTGACGCTTTCAATGCTTTCCTCTGAGCTTCCTTTCATGGCTGTAGAGTGATGCTCAGTACCGTCTCTCCAAGAACTTCAGGTTAGAGACTTTGCTTAGCAACAGGAATAGGAGAATCCAGCCAGCAGTGTTTGTTTCGTACACTGCTTCTTTATTCCCTCCAGAAGTGGTTATGGTCTCAATAAATAGCTACCTTAAAATGGTTGTCAGTCTCTGTAACAGTTTTCTTTTCATCACAGTTCGCATTCCATTGGTTGTCAGCTGTTTCTTTAGTCCCAGGTCCCCCCTTTTTCTTTCAGGCTGCTGTTTTATTATCTCCAAAGCTGTCTCTCACACTCCCTGCTCAGCTGTCCTTTGTAGCGGCACCAAACACAATGACAGAAACACCCACTTCAACCAAAACGCAATGCCGCCTGATTCCTGAGTGGTGTGAAAAGGAGCAAGAATACAAGGGACAAGAAAAAGAGGGAACAGAGAAAACAGCAGACGTAAGGATAGAAGCGAGAGATGAGGAGGGGGGACAGCAATGAAAAGGGCTAGCGTTTGGAGAGAGGTGCTAAGCCTCAGCAGTCAATGGGACCCTTCCTCCTCCAATCGGAGAGAATGCCTCTACATCGCTGTGATAATGGGATGCGATGGTTTTGTGAATGAAGGTAATAAAGAGAGAAATGGCTCACTGGTCCCTCGCTGCCACCTTCCTTTTTCTCTCGTGTCTCTTTTGCGCTTCTCTTTTCTTCCAGAAATGAAAATGAGGGGGTCAGAGACCTCCAACCAGCCCACCACTGTGCTTGACAACCGGCGTTCACAGATTCCGCGGCTTCCACTTCCTTATTTGCACAGATCCTCAGTTAATAGGGAAGACCACCTCTTGATGCTCTATGGCTTCCCCCCACCAGCACAACCACTAAAGCCGCTTCAAGACCCCAAGCTTTAGTCCTGTTAACATACAGATTTATATTCTGCCGTGTGGAGCCTTTCACTCTCTTTCTCGCGTCCTCTCTCTCTCTCTCTCTCCCACCACTCCCCCATTTCTTGCGCTCTCTGTCTCTCTCTTTCAGCCTCCCTCTCTCTCCCTCTTCCTCTTTAGTAGTCAGGATCCATCCCACTGCTGAATGGCTGCTTTGCTTGTGTGTCTGTGCTCACAGGGGAAGTCTCTCAATCTGGACACCACCTTCGCTATGGTATTATTCTCTAATCTGCTCCTACAGCCCCTCTGCCATCAACATGTTTGCTCGCAAAGAACGCTACAGGTTGCATGTTTATTACATAATCAGAGCTAAACGATGTTCCAGAAATGTCCACATTGTAACCTTGTCATGACAAGAAATGTTTCATTACAAAACATGAATTAATCCAAATCATCTGGTTAAACAATTTCTTACTTATTAAATATGATTGATTAATTAGCTCATCTTACAATTTGCCATTTTTTGATATATATTTTTTAAAATATAAATCTTTTGTGTGGTTCCGAGCAATGGCATAATCCAAAAAAGCATTTCAATCTGATCAAAGGAGTCCTCGGTTCGCTGTGTGGGACTATGTGAAATTTTGAGGCTTCATCAGTAATGGAGCTGGCGATTTTGATGGGGTTAAAAGTTCACCACGCCACTCTGACAAACCTTTTAATTTCTCCTAGGACCAAACAAGATTATCACTCATTGGCTGGGTGGGAATGACTTATTATCATAACAATAGGTGAACTGCCAAGCATATGACCACAGGCCTTAAGGATTAAATCAATATTCTGCCTTGGTTACCGAGCACGGAGGCCATAACAACCACTAGCCACAATACTACAGAGGTACACAATGTATATAGAACTACAAAAAAAAAAAACTCATCTGCAAACTGAGAAAGGCAATGTTAACCATATATTGTCACAGCAACGATGCAATTTGAAAGAAAAAAAAAAAGCTCTCCGAGGGGAAATGTAACATGCTGTCTAAGGTGACAGAATATTGTGGCTCTGAATCCACTTTCACAGTGACTGACTGCTAAGACTTACAATGTGTTCACTAGTCTGAGATACTACAAGATGCTGCCTTCTTTGTCTCATAAAAGCCGTCCACACAAAAATCAAAACAGCATTAAAAGCCACTTTAATAATTCATAACATCATGACACCTCAAATAAATCTAATGCTATTCCTAGTCAAAATGTCATTGGCTTGACTAAGATGTTTGAATTTGCAAGTGGTTTGTGCTTGACTCAAGGCTTGCTATTCTCTGCATAATTTAAAATGTATAAAACTCAGCTGCACTCCTTTGTATTCACAGTCATGACTTGTAATGATTAATGGGCTAAAAAAAAAAAAACAGTGATAGATGATGCTGTGCAAACTTAACACGTGAGACCCTCACTGAGTTATTATATGTCCTCATCCACAAACAGTGCCAGGTAGGTCAATGTTGCTGACAAACCCTGACAAACTACAAATACTTCTCCAAGGACTCATTTTACTGCTTTAAACAGATGTCAAATATGAATTTGGCTGAATGATACCGCTACTTTGCACATACCAGTGTCCAGTGACAAGAAAACATTACATATACATTACAAAGATGCAGGGAGCACTGCGCACTACACAGCCCACACCGAGTTCATCTCCAAGAGCTGGATTTTGTTAGTGGATCGTGGCAGATGTAATAGAGGTTGAATATAACCTGAACTAATGTGCCCACGATGTTAAAGGTCATGAACCAACCTCTACTAGTGGGTGAAAAAAATCATTTCACAAACATATTGTGGTTCTCATGTTGCGTAACAGTTAATCAATTCTGAAGTAATGATGACAGTTGATAACACTGAGCTGAAGATGGAGGTTAAATATGAAAGCACTAGCAGCTGACGGATGGTGTTCAGTGTGGACATATTTATCTAAAAAATAATAATAAATAGGGACACGTTAGGGTGCATTTTGACTTTAACAACGTGGTAATGAAGTCATTAAATTATCTGACGTCACAAGAAGTTGAATACTTTGTACTCCATCACAGAGTAGTAGAGCAGAGCACTGAACCCCTGCATCAACTAATGAAACAAACTGACCAGCACACTCTGCAGCACTTCACAAAACTTCAACCAGCCACAGTGGAGCAAAGGAAATAACCCAGTCTATAGTCAGCTCTGCTTCAAAAGCCCTGCATCTGTGCAGTGTTTTAGTTAGCAGTGCTTTTCTGCAGGAGAGAGACGTTTCTCCACTGCTAAATACATAATGATAACAATAGCACAGTGGAGGGCTCCACTCCCCCCCCATTTCTTTACCCAAGAATACTCACACCAACCTCTGCTTTTACACAGAAACAACAAGCCAGAGATGTTCACCAATAAATTCCACTTTAATTTCCTAAATCTGACATGGACAGAAGACTGTAAGATGATATTTCAAAGTTTACGCCGTCAGCTAGCAACCTCAAAAAAATAAAAAAGATAAATACACACACAAATGTCTCTGATTTTAGTTAGTCAAAGACTGACCCTCATCAAATCCACTGAGCTTAACTGTCAGTTATGTTTCACTTGCAGCTCAGTGAACAGGACAGGAGTCAGTGGTTTGGCGTACAGCATCAGAATACGAGCCAAAATACAGTGCGACTTTCTCTTTTACTGAATCAAGGATCATTTTGAATCCAGAAGTGATTATAAATGGAATCATGGCACCAGAAAATAATCGAATAGCAAGATTGTCAAAGATTCCCACCCCTACTAACTCGAGCCATTTATATGAAAATAAAGCTTTAACCAGTGACAATAGTGCATATATGTTTCACATTTACTGCACAATGATTTCAAACCTAAATAAAAAGCAGAATCCGATGAACAACTAAATAATCTTAAGTGGAATAAACATACAAACATTTATTTACATCTTGATAAAAGATTGTCATTGTAACATAAATTTGCATTCTATTTCCATGTGCAGCGACAGAATGCAAATACTGTTTACACTGCATTTATTTCCATTCTCTTTACATTTTGGTAACATTTTCCTGTGTAAACAATAGCTAACTAAAACTCAAAATTCATACCAGCAGGTAGGCCTGTTGTCGCAGATTGCAGGGTGAGAGTGGTCGACTTTTCAACAGTAATTGGCTTTCAAGTGGATGGTAGAATGCACAGCGTAATGCAGTGAATATTAATAAGGAAGGGTAATATTTGAGGCACTGCACTCTCTTTAAAGGGGCCTTTGAATTTAACTTTTAACTATCAGCTAATGTTGTGAAAAATTTCCAGGCCCCAAACACCACAAGGCTATGGACTTGTGCCATAGCTGACAAAATATAACAACTGTGTCCCAAGAACTAGTCCAGATACGATTGAGAAAGCATGCTATTATAAATTCAACATTCAGTACAAGCTGTTTTTCCGTGATAAATAATGATTTAACACTGAAGTTGCAACAATATTCTCAGGCCAGAGAGCCCTAATGAATCTTTACACCGCTGGGGAGTTTGTTTGGATTTGCTGAATTTTCTACTTAAAGGAAGGTGTTCCAACCAAATACAGTACTAAATAAAAATTAAGATCTGTACTCTATTATTCCATATATATGAGTGTACTTGTATGTTTTCATTGGAAAAGATTTCTGTTTTTCTAAATCCCATGTGTTGTGTATGAATCCATAAAAGTTGAATCAGGTACGACGCAAATTAAAATGTTCAGTTTTCAGAAATGTGACTAAAAGCTCCTGCATGGAATGTTAACGGAAATCAGAAATCCTGATAGCAGGAGGAAAGACAAAGGCTTTTAGCAGTTTCACTGACTGAATCACAGTAATTGTTATAGTTTAGATAGGAAGATACGAAACGCATATTCACAAACAATGTGATTTATACCACTCCTGCTTTGCTTTGTGTCTGCTGTCAACAAAATGTGCTTCAAAAACACTCAACCAGGGTTTCCCAAACTTTTCTGCACCCGACCCCCAAAATAATAGTGTCAGAGACCCTGGCTGTCCCCAGAGGGTGCTGAAGCATACAAACATTGCCAGCAGCGGCACACACCTACTAACAGACCTATCCCAACACAACCGCAACAGCAGGACACAAGAACACAACAGCTCAACAACCATCATATTAATCAATAGTTACTAATAGCAGAATCCATCAAAGTAACTTCTATGTATAAATTGTAATGCTAAGAACATACAGCATGCAGGATTTTTTAAGAGGCTATTTCTAATTGTTTTTAAATTCCATTTGCTTCCTGGAGTCCATCTCACAGCCTCCACTTTGTGAACCAAACCACTGCTCTGAACAAAGGTTTACCCTAATTTGACAAGCGATTGTGAACACAGTGCAGCATTGATGTTGTCACTCTCACCATGTGACTCTAAGTGTTGAATATTAGATAATGTGCTATAATTACTACAGTTCAGCAGAAATTCCGATGAAAAGCAAAACCGCCCTAATGTAATGCAGAGCTAAAAGGAGCAATTACAGTAAGTCATTCTTTGTGATGCCCAAGTTATGCAGATTTGGCAAGCACCTCAAAGAACAGATTACCCTGTTAGGAGCTGAACATGGCATTAAAGCGGTTGACATTTAAGAGCACATATATCAAGAAGTTAAAGAATGAGCAGAGAAGCAACACTGTACTGGACAGCGCAGTACAGGAATGACTATGCTATAACACAGGCTGAACAAGCGATTAGACTGGAAGTGTGATATTTTATTGCTATCCCAGCCTCTAAGCACTTTGTTTTCATATATATGTTCAGAAACTGGCACAAGCACATTTGTAGCACTATCTGAATTATTATACCTACAGAAAAAGTCAATGGTTGTAACTGAGTAAAAAAAATCTACGTAAACCTCAAGTCTACTGTCGTTTAGATGTGTATAGCTAATAATGGAAATAAGAAACAACTATTTTATTGCAGTCCTGGCTATTTTTCATCTACGCTATATTGTAGACATTTCTATTAGTGCCAGGACAAACTGAATGCCGTTTGTCCAAAAGGTTTTAAATTGCTCACTTAATAAGGGTAGAAATTAAAAAGCTCTACCATTTGCTTGAGTGCGGTTATCTCTACTGAAACACAAACTGGTATATTTGTATACAAGACTGTGAATTTGGCAGCTAGAGCAATCACTGCAGGTATCGGGCGAAGCTTTGTTCTATTAAGCTACTAACCCTGCAGAAAAAAATAAATGAAGCAAACACTTCATGGCCTTAAGCAATATGTTGATATGAAAGGCTGTGACAAACAACAGCCAACATTCTTCTTTTTCTGTTACGTTGTGAGGTAGCAGATGTGCACATACACTCAACTTTTTCCATCTTTTCTTCACAGATGAAACAATCGCACAGCAGAAATCTGCCAGACAACAGAGAAAAAGATGGCCTTAACAACCAATGGCCGCCATTAAATGTGTGCAGCAGCTGCTGCAAATGACCTTGCATAAATGCTGCCTGAGATAAGGGTCTATTCATATGTAACCTACCGCTCAATATGTGCTTGTGGAGAACAAAATTGACGTGGGAAGAAAAAGTCCAAGACCCTGGACCAGGCGATGTACTTTGAGGAGATCCGGCACTAATTAAACACTGAAATGGTAACAGCGATGTATCATTGCTTAATACAAATGTACCCATTTGAAACAGAGAAAGAAATAAAAACAGATTTAGATCTACAAGAATATCAGAGAGCTGGCAAAGTGATGTAGAAGCAAAACAAACAGTGTGGTTGGGTTTTCTCTGCTGTGCACTGAGGTATTCATATAGAGTGCCTTGTGAAAGTATTCAGCCCCCTTGAACTTTTCAACCACATTTCAGGCTTCAAACATAAAGATATAAAATTTTAATTTTTTATCAAGAATCAACAACAATTGGGACACAATCGTGAAGTGGAATGAAATTTATTGGAAATTTTATACTTTTTTAACAAATAAAAAACTGAAAAGTGGGGTGTGCAATATTATTCGGCCCCTTTACTTTCAGTGCAGCAAACTCACTCCAGAAGTTCAGTGAGGATCTCTGAATGATCCAATGTTGTCCTAAATGACTGATGATGATAAATAGAATCCACCTGTGTGTAATCAAGTCTCCGTATAAATGCACCTGCTCTGTGATAGTCTCAGGGTTCTGTTTAAAGTGCAGAGAGCATCATGAAGACCAAGAAACACACCAGGCAGGTCCGAGATACTGTTGTGGAGAAGTTTAAAGCCGGATTTGGATACAAAAAGATTTCCCAAGCTTTAAACATCTCAAGGAGCACTGTGCAAGCAATCATATTGAAATGGAAGGAGTATCAGACCACTGCAAATCTACCAAGACCCGGCCGTCCCTCTAAACTTTCACCTCCAACAAGGAGAAGACTGATCAGAGATGCAGCCAAGAGGCCCATGATCACTCTGGATGAACTGCAGAGATCTACAGCTGAGGTGGGAGAGTCTGTCCATAGGACAACAATCAGTCGTACACTGCACAAATCTGGCCTTTATGGAAGAGTGGCAAGAAGAAAGCCATTTTTCAAAGATATCCATAAAAAGTCTCGTTTGAAGTTTGCCACAAGCCACCTGGGAGACACACCAAACGTGGAAGAAGGTGCTCTGGTCAGATGAAACCAAAATCCAACTTTTTGGCCACAATGCAAAATGATATGTTTGGCGTAAAAGCAACACAGCTCATCACCCTGAACACACCATCCCCACTGTCAAACATGGTGGTGGCAGCCTCATGGTTTGGGCCTGCTTTTCTTCAGCAGGGACAGGGAAGATGGTTAAAATTGATGGGAAGATGAATGGAGCCAAATACAGGACCATTCTGGAAGAAAACCTGTTGGAGTCTGCAAAAGACCTGAGACTGGGACGGAGATTTATCTTCCAACAGGACAATGATCCAAAACATAAAGCCAAATCTACAATGGAATGGTTGACAAATAAACGTATCCAGGTGTTAGAATGGCCAAGTCAAAGTCCAGACCTGAATCCAATCGAGAATCTGTGGGCAGAGGTGAAGACTGCTGTTCACAAACGCTCTCCATCCAACCTCATTGAGCTCGAGCTGTTTTGCAAGGAAGAATGGGCAAGAATTTCAGTCTCTCGATGTGCAAAACTGATAGAGACATACTCCGAGCGACTTGCAGCTGTAACTGCAGCAAAAGGTGGCGCTACAAAGTATTAATGCAAGGGGGCCGAATAATATTGCACGCCCCACTTTTCAGGTTTATATTTGTTAAAAAAGTTTAAAATATCCAATAAATTTCATTCCACTTCACAATTGTGTCCCACTTGTTGTTGATTCTTGACAAAAAATTAAAATTTTATATCTTTATGTTTGAAGCCTGAAATGTGGCGAAAGGTTGAAAAGTTCAAGGGGGCCGAATACTTTCACAAGGCACCATACACACTACCATTCAAAAGTTTGGGGTTATTTCATGTTTTCCATGAAAACTCACACTTTTATTCATGTGCTAACATAATTTAACAAGGGTTTTATAATCATCAATTAGCCTTTCAACACCACTAGCTAACACAATGTAGCATTAGAACACAGGAGTGATGGTTGCTGGAAATGTTCCTCTGTACCCCTATGGAGATATTCCATTAAAAATCAGCCGTTTCCAGCTAGAACAGTCCTTTACCACATTAACAATGTCTAGATTGTATGTATGAATAATTTAATATTTATCTTCATTGAAAAAAATATTTTCTTGCAAAAATAAGGACATTTATTGTGACCTTGGTACACACACAAAAGACTCCTAAATGCCAAAGTGAATACTGAGTTTAACAAAGTAATGTCCATTAATTAAAAACATAATGTATAAAATAAGTCGCAGGCAGGATAATGATGTGACGATGCTTCTCAACAACAAGCCCTGGAAGTCTGCAAAAAAAATAAACAGAAATCTCATGCAGTTTGCAACAGAGCTGTAACTTAAAAGAAAGATTTGTTTTCCAGCGAGACATTAACCATCAATGTTCATCAAATACTCCACAAAAATGATTTAAAGAGAACAAGTTGAATGTGCTGGAGTGTTGGAAAGCAAACCTCAATCAAATAGAGACTTTGTGGCTAGATTTCAAAGGGGCTGTTCTCTCATGTACTTTGACAGAGCTTGACCCATTTTGCAAAGGAGAATGAAGTAAAATTCCAGTGTCCAGGAGTGCAAGGCCTTGACTGAGACCTATTCACACAGACTCAGTGCTTTAATTGCAGCTGAATGTGCATTAACTAAACACTGACTTGAAGTGGATAAACACTTATGCATCCACTTACATTTTAAATTTTTAATTAATTGACAAAACTTTGTAGAAATCTGTCTTCACTTTGACATCAGTGAGTTTTGCTGTTCATTCTTGTCATCAAAAAACTAATTAAATTGACCCTGATTCAACATTGAAATGCAATATAAGAGGAAAAGTTTCAACAAGGGTGTAATTGCTATAGACAGTATTGGTATGACAACTGAATGAATTAGTTTTTTAGTGAATAGGTTTGTTTGTTGTTAACAACATGACAGACATAATTCTAAATACCTGTAGCTTTCTGGATGTTTTTTAAAGTCAAATGTTATTGATAATTTCCAACTTTTCATCATTAAGCTGTTATTGTGAAGCTCCACTAGGTAGGTATTTTAGGTGTATATCTATCAACAATTTAAAGTTCTAACTTGCTAGAACCAGGCTTTCTACTCATCTATTACAAGAGTCTAAATTAATGGCAAGCTTTGGCGCGATGCAAAAGAAATAGCATAATCCAGTGCTTTACCATTCAGAGAGATGTGCAAATGTAGAATGTGTGTTCAGTTTCATCCAGTACTGCTGATCTCATCAATCAAACAGATAAAGAGCATTTCAGAATTGAAGGAGATTTGGGTTTCAACATTTTTCAAACATAAGCCTTCTCTTTTACAATTTTGTGCTACATTTTCACCAGTAATAGGTAATAAACTATCAAAGGCTTGCTTGGCTCAGCTTAATGGTAAGTTTAACGGTCAAAAAAACTTTTCCATGTTTTCTCCTGCTCTAATCACAGTAACAGTGTTGCTAATCCATGTTAAAGTTAGCTTTTCTCAGGAGTAGAAGCTAGATATTTAGTTAGCTGTTACTGCTGACCAAGAGGACAAACTTACTGATGTAAAAATAAATTTGTCTTATCCTGATAATATGAATAACAGGGTTGCATGAGGTAGAGTGAGACGTTCAATCCAGGCTTACAAAGTTATAAAAATATGAAAAATAGAAGAAAGGACATAGCTTTGCTCTACCCGTTCATTTGGAAAACTGTTTGATTATGTTATATGTGATTCACTGTTTTCTTCTTCTTCTACCAACTAAAAAGGTTATGCTAACAGGGTTTTTGTGGGACACATGTTCCATGTATGATAATTATTTAAAATATTATGTTGATTTAAAAAAATGTTCCCACAATTACAAGAGACATCCATGAAAAAATAATGCCTAAAAAGGAGATTCAAATTTTATTTTAACTGTTTAATTTGAGATTCAATTTGGTCATCGGGGGTAGGACAAGAGAAAAAATTCATATTTCTTAAATATTTTCAAACATTCTTTTCTCCTAGTTTTTTTTTTTAAATTTGGTCTCAGGACAAGTAAATTTACACAACAACTGCATGTTTTAGTATTTTGTACATCATTTTATTTAATGATTTGCGGTGATGTTTTGAAATTTGATGTTTGGGATGTAAAATATCCTCCAATTCTGAAATGATTCGTAAAATACTGATGAAACAGGAGCCAGGACTTCTTATACATACAAACCGATCAGATAAAATGGACAAATTCTTCAACTATAATAGTTCCATGTTGTCAGTGCTAAGAAATATATACTCCAATCAAAACCTCAAATAAGACTGTGGAAAACAAGGAATGGGAAGTAACAGCTGTACAAATAAAAATACATGTGGTGCGAATCAGGAGATGCTGACATATTTTAATCACACCTGCTTCTACTTGGGAACATGATTTTTTTTTTTAATGACTACAAAAAAAAAAAAAAAAAAAAAAAATCACATGCTGAGGACCAATTTAGATGTTAAACTTTTCATCCCAAACAACAGAAATGCTTAAAAAAAATAATGACCTGGGGTAGAGCTATCTTATCCTAATTATCAGCATGAATATCTAACAGGTATCAGCGTGTTCTATGAGCAGTCCAGGATCAAACACAAGCTTAGAGATGCAAATATGAAGGCGATAATAAACAAGCAGACCCATTACCACAATCAGTCAGAATGCTAGCACCAGCTGTGACGGAAATACATTCTGCATACAGGATCAAGGGAGCAGATAAAAAACTTCCTGAAAGCTCAGCTCCATTACTAGCTACCACCACTGTGCACTTACTGATGCAAAGCTAAGCATAAGTAGAGTGTTTGAATTTATAGGACAAAATATTTATTACAGTTTGCCAAGAGAGTCAACAATCAATCAATAACACAAAGTTGAAATACTGCTCGTCCCTGATAATTAGAGCCAAATAGGATCGCACTTAAAAACAGACTAGCTTTGGCACACAAAATAAATATGGTTTGAATTAAATAGTAGCAATTTCACACAGTGTTCCTCTACATTAAAAAAAATCAACACTAGACCTTCCATCCGTCCATTCGCTACACCCCATTATGGCTTAAGTGGTTGGCTGTGGTGGATCCCAGTTGAAAGATGGGGGGATAGATAGAAACAGACTCCTCCACCAATGAGTCACCTATCAACCTAACACGAGAAGGAACATGGGAAGTCCTTCACCACTCCACACCTAGAGAGACCCCTGAGAGTCAGCAGGTTTGAACCAGTCTTATAGTGGTCTTAAAGATCCCCTACAGTGACAATAAAGTGTTTTACCTTGTTTATATGTCCAGATGGTGGCTTTTAAATGCTAGAAGACACGTCATGAGTGAAATGAGCAGTGAACACTACGGTTGAAATCCTTGAAACCACAGTGCACCAACAACAGTCTCAAAAACATGGATTCAGACTTGCTCCAATATTACAACTTGTCATTGTGTAGCAGAGAGTAGCTGTACAGTGTTTGAGCAGAGTGACAGCTGAGCTGGTGTGTTTGAGCTGCTGCAAATTTGGGAGGGGTGATTGGAGAAAGAGGCAAGACATTCAAAAATCCACACATTTGAGAAAAGGCTACGGTGTGGAGTTACATTTAAGCCATTTTAAGGCAACGAGGGACTATTTTTAATGGGGAAAAACACGTAAATATGCAACTGTAATACAGAGAAATGAGCTTTAAGGGTTAAATCCATGAGCAGAGAGGGACTAAACACTGCACCACTCTGCTGCTCGCACCAAACACTATCGGACAAAATGAACCTGGGGCTTTTGGGGCTGGGGTGAACACTTTAATCCAGCTTTGCTCATAATACCACAAATTTTTAATAAGTACAGCCTCAGTGTACATTAATCTACTTCAAAGCAATACATGTGAATCAGCAGTGTCATACCTAAACACTGGATGCAACTACTACAAATTCAGCTCTAAGGTGTTCTCTGATAAATGCTGTGATAATTAAGTATACTGATAGGTCTACTACAATTTACAACCTATAAGAGCTACAATCAAGATTAATGTGTATTAGAATGGACTCTATAGAGGGTGTACAGTTCTACTTTTGGGTTTATATGGAGCTTTTAAACCTAATGCAAGTGTGCCACCCAGTGGACACCATTATTACATACAATTGTTTAACCTCCTGAAGTCAGAGTAGCATGTGCCAGCAGCAGAGGTTGTATTCTCAGGACTACAGTTGTAGAACTGCATTTTAGGACCTTTGTCTTTCAATAACTCTTTTTTTTGGCCCAGATAACTTAGTGATTGGGTCTGTCTCTCTGTCAGCTTCATGAGGTAGTCACCTGAAATGGTTTTCACTTCACAGATGCGCCTTGTTAAGGTTAATTTGTGGAGTTTCTTACTTTCTTCATGGGTTTGGGACCATCAGTTGTGTTGTGCAGAAACCAATTTGGTAAACAGTTGACAGCCCTATTTGAAAACTGTTAGAATCCATATTAATCTTTAAAACCACATCTCATTAGTTGAAAATATTACTGTGGTGGAAGAGACCTTAAAAACTATGAATATTTGGACAGAAAGTAGTAATTTGGGTGAAATAAACCTATAAAACTGTAACTCATTTGTTAGAAAATACTACTTTGGTGGAACAAATCTTTAAACTATAAATATATGGGCAGAAAGTGATATTTTGGGTGAAATTAATCTGTAAAACTATAACGCATTTGTTAGAATATCTGATTTCTATGGAATAAACCTTTAGAGCGCTCAATATTTGGGCAGAAAGTAGTATTTTGTGTGGAATAAACATTTAAAACAATAATGCATTAGTAGAAAGTACTATTTTGGTGAGATAAACCTTTGACACATAAATATTCAGACAAAGTAGTAGCTTGGTTGGAACAAACCCTTGAAACTATTAGTATATGGACATCAAGTGGTATTTTGGGTGGAATTAGCATACCAGAACTCTGTATTTTTGTCAAATAAGTGTATAGACTGCTACATATTTGAACAGAGAGTAGTATTATGGGTGCACTAACACTTTAAAACCATAACTATTAGTGAGAAAGTACTGTTTTGGTAGAACAAACCCTTGACTCGCCAAATATTCAAACAAAAAGTAGTAGTTTGGGTGGAAGTAACCTTTAAAACTGCACATATCTGGACAGAAATTTGAAATTTAGGTAGAACAAACTTGTAAAATCATAAGTTATTAGTTAGAAAGCACTTTTTTAGGTGGAACCAAACTTTAAAACTATAAATATTTGGACAGAAGTTAGTATTTCAGGTCAAATAAACCACATCTCATTAGTTGAAAAGTATTATTTTGGTGGAACAGACTTTAAAAACTAAAAATATTTGGACAAAAAGTAGTAATTTGTGTGGAATAAACCTGTAAAACCATAACTCATTTGTTAGAAAGCACTACTTCGGTGCAATAAACCTACAAACGACAAATATTTGGACATAAATTAGCATTTATTTGGACATAAATTAGCATTTCAGGTCAAAGAAACCTTTAAAACTATAAATATATGGGCAGAAGGTGAGATTTTGGGTGAAATAAACCTGTAAAACCAGAACTCATTAGTTACAAAGTACTATTCCGAAGAGGGGAAAAAACTTTAACCATAAATATTTAGACGGAACAAACCTCTCAATGGGCCTGAAACTTCAGCTTTCTCTGAAGGACTCCTCCTCCGCAGAGGCATAAAATTGGGAATTCAAACTCCAATACAAACACATTAGACTACTGGGCTGAGTAAAAACCTGTAAGTGAAGCTTCTTGGCAGTAGTTACGAATTTTATCTGAATGCGCAGCGTCAGTCAGTCTTCTCCAACAACAAAGCAGCTGAATTAAATGAGTGTCTAATTACGGCGCTACATAAAGTGGTGTCCAGCAGCCCCAGAGCTGGGTAAATCACTCCTGAAATACTCGATACGGGTCAAACATGACTAACGACATATCCAAAAAGAAGGGAAAGGGTTCAAGCGAGAAGAAGGCGAAAAGAAAAGCCAAGAGACGAGAGACTTACGCCATGTACATCTACAAAGTTCTGAAACAGGTGAGTGACGGGAGCGCGCGCGGCTGACGTGTAATTGCTTGGCTGTCTCCGGGTGATCCAGCAGCCATGTCCGTGTTTCCTTCAGGTTCATCCGGACACGGGTATCTCCAGCAGAGCCATGAGCATCATGAACTCCTTCGTGAACGACCTGTTCGAGCGCATCGCCACAGAGGCGTCCCGGCTGGCTCAGTACAACAAGCGCTCCACCATCACCAGCAGGGAGGTGCAGACGGCGGTGAGGCTGCTGCTGCCCGGGGAGCTGGCCAAGCACGCCGTGTCCGAGGGCACCAAGGCGGTCACCAAGTACACCAGCTCCAAGTGACACACCCGCATGTGTTGTGACAAGCTTACAAAACTTGTCGGCTGGTGGTTTTTGCAAGCTGGTCGTTTCAATAAATGCACATAAAGCTGATTGGACTTGTTTTTTTTTATTTTATTTTAATTTTTTTGCCCCATTCCGACTATTAATGTCACTGCCAACCACCAGATGGGGTAATTGCGCATCTGTCATGTTGCAGGCTTATTGAAGAATATTGCCAGTGCACTGAATGTCTCATAAATACAGGGGGACTTCACGCATTCCAGTTTTAAATGTTCGAATACTCTTAAAAAAGTAATTAAAGGGATCAGTTCCTACCATTTAATGACATGCATTGATGCAAGATAAGTTCTTTACTGGTTTGGATAATTATTTTGAGGGGTTGGGTTGATATAACATTGCATCAATGTAATATTGTGTGTAATTAAACTCCCATTTCTGCATTAGTTGATGTAACTCAAAATTAAAGTTGAGGTAATCTTGAATTTCCCTCGGAATTAATAAAGTACCTGTGTTTTGAAAGTTTTTTTTTTTTCTTCACTTCATCCTCACATATTTGAACCTACTTTGAGATTTTCAGAAGACCGACAATTAAAAAGGTGTTTGAAAAAGGAAACCTGAAGAAATTTTCCCTAACTGAGAAAGATTAATGCAAACAGTTTTTTTTTTTCTTGTTTTCAATTTTTTTTAGCCCAAACTTTTTGTGTGTATATTCAAAACATTAAAAAAAGTTGAACTGAAATAAATTGTACGATGTTACAATATGCATGGGGTCAGTATGTTGCTGCATTTACCTGTAATACCTGCATTTCCACTCAGCTGGCAGTTTATCCGACTAAACCAATACAGTCTGATATAAATTTCCTCAGTGAGGGATCAATAAAGTTTATCTTATCTGTGCTGCAATAAATTCTCCCTTCATGAAGATTATGCTCCATTTTTTTCTGCAATTATTTTTCAGGGGTATTGATTCAGCCATGTAGTCTGCAGTTTGTGGTTTTGTTGACCTGTACTGAATTATATTATCTGATAGCCTGTTATTTTGACCATCCCATTTATATCCTCAATTAGTGTAATGATGCACAGTTAAGCAGTACCACAGACTACAGCCTCCAAAATGACCATCCAGCTGGATCACCACTTGACTAAGACTGAATGATCAGTACATGCAGGAAAGGAGGATTTATCCCAGAATTATGTTGTACTGGTTTTAACTTGGTGCATATAATAAATAGCAAACTGAATGTATTTTCTCAGATGATGCTTGTGGACACTTGAACTGCATGTTTTGGATTGCAAAAGGAAATTATTAGATGTTTCTAATCAAGTCCCAACTCCAGGAAACTTCCTCTAAACTGTCTTCATAATCTCATAATTTTAACTGTGATTTTAAATCAGCTGTTTTTTTTATCCACAAGCTAACACTGTCAGCATACCATAGTGTGGTAGAAGATTAGCCTGCTATACCTCTACAGTAAATTCATAATTTATAGCCATCAAACTTTCTGTCTGATTGCAGGAAAAGTTGGATCTCATCAATTTTGTTTTGAATTCTCCTACCTCTTCCACAGGCGTACATCATCGCATTTTCTTATTAATCAAAAAGCAAAGGCAGCACCTGTGTCTCTTGATACCAATAAACGAGGATGCACTGGGAGCACAGCAGCAATCTCAGGTGGGAAATTAAACAGGTGGCAGCAGTGTTATAAAGGTTGAACCGGATAAAGGCTTAGTTGCTGCCAGTCAGGTTATCTATTTAGTTATTGCATTTTGTCTCTTAAACTTACCTATCTGCAGTGATTGGAGACCTCACAAAAGTAACAGGAAAGAGGTTGAGAGTCAGTACAACCACAATTAATGCAGGCACAGTTTCCCTAAGTGTGTTGACCGATCAGTGGTTAGCTAGCTAGCTTTAACTTGCCGTGTCGAAGTAGCCTTAGTCCACATATACACTGCCTATCCAAAAAAAAAAGTCTCCACTTGGAGCCGTTCATTGGATAATTACTGCATTTATGAATATGTTTCAACAGGCAACAACTTATTTAACCTTAGCTGATGCAGTGAGGAGCTTCTCATTTCTTAAACAATCATGTTGAAGACCTATCCTGTGGTCATGGAAAGGATGTTAATCTGTTTCAGAAGGGTCAAATTAATGACCTGCAGCAAGCAAAGAAAACAACTAAGGAGATGTGTGAAACTACTAAAATCATGTCAAGAGCCATCCAATGCATTATTAAAACCTGGAAGGATAGTGGTGAACCATCATCTTCGAGGAAGAAATGTGGTCGGAACAAACTCTTAGACGATCGTAGGAAATCAACAGATGAGTTCACGGCTATGTTTGCTAGTGAAAGTAAGAGCATTTCCACACACACAATGTGAAGGAAACTCAAGGGATTGTGACCAAACAGCTGGGTAGCCTCAAGAAAATCACTGATCAGTGAGGCTAATCTGTTAAAAAAAAAGAAAGAAAGAAAGAAAGAAAGAAAGAAAGAAAGAAAGAAAGAAAGAAAGAAAGAAAGAAAGAAAGAAAGGCTTCAATTTGCTAGGTAGCATAAAGATTGGACTCTGGAGCAATGGAGGAAGGTCATAAGGTCTAATGAGTCCAGATTTACCCTGTTCCAGCGAGATCAGAGTTAGAGGAGAAGTGGATGAAGTGATGCACTCATCATGGCTAGTGCTTACAAGCCTGTGGGGTTATGGGTTATGATCTGGGGTTGGTCAGGTTCAGCAACGTTATGTTCCCAAAGAATGATGTTAGCTGAATACCATCAATGGAATCTTTCCATCATTGGAGTTTTTTTCCCTGATGGCATGGGCATGTTCCAAGATGATGATGATGATGATTCCAGGATTTATGGGGCTCACATTGAGAATGAGCGGATCAGGGAGCATCAGACGTCATTTTCACACATAGATTGACCTCCATAGAGTCCAGACCTCAGCCCCACTGAGAATCTTTGGGATGTTCTGAAGAAGACTTTACACAGCAGTCTGACTCTCCTATCATCAATATAAGATCTTGATAGAAAATTAATGCAGCTCTGGACAGAAATAAATGCTTTGACACTGCAGAAACTTATCGAAACGATGCTACAGCAAATGGGTGTCGTTCTCAAAGCTAAAGGTGGTCCAATGGAATATTAGAGTGTGCGACTTTTTTTTGGAAGGGCAGTGCTTTTTCACACTTCCTATTGTCTCTGTCCAGCTGCAACAAAACAAAGAAACTGCCTTATGACAACTCAAGCAAACAAACCTGCATGGCTCAACACAGGAGACTCAGCAGTCCACCTGTTTCTGGAGAATAAGGGACAGCATTGTTCACGGTAGGGACTTAGAAGACAGATGGTTTGAGAGAGGAATGAAGCAGGTCATCCATTAAACTGGAACAGCCACCTGTTAACAGGGAAGGGACTCTACAACACAACTTATCAGGTACTTACACTGCAGCCTTGAGATCCATCCCCAGGCAGTTTCACAGTCATGTGATTTGGAGGTGAGAATAAATATCTAGTTCACACTACCAGTCAGTTACACCTGAGAAGTCTTCTAACATGCGACATACAACATTATCACGAACCAAAATAAAAGTTCACTCTCCTTCTCCTAAAGCACTGAGGATTACTGTGACCTGGATGACTGAGAATCTACACCGATAAATCGAACAAAACTAGTTTCCAAAGTTGCAGCTATCAAAATAAAGATGGCAACCAGAAGTGACATTCTCTCTTTTTTGGAAGTCCAGAAGCAAAATGTCAGCAGGATACATGGCCATATTAGCTATGTGAGGAGGACCTAAATCTATAAAATCATATTGATGGAGACAAATTAGCTCTGAATAAAACAGAGAAACGGGTTTTAAAAACATGAGCAGTGACATTTTGTGGCATCTAGACCCGTTTTCAAAACATTCAAGCATTTTAAAATATAATTATTTATCTCTCTCTGTAAGGACATTGATTGCATGCAACATACATGCTGTTTAGTATACTTTTCTTCTTTAAATGAAGCAGTTTTCTGCTTTTTAAAGTCATCCTTTTCACCTTGATGAGGTTCACAGAAGCCCTGGCAGGAGCCATTCTTCGGTTAGCTTAAAAAATGGACATATTTATAAACTCACAGAGAAAATAATGCAGCATTGTATCCCTGTTATGCATTTTAATCAGGTTTTTAAAAGACGACACCATCAGCTGAATAGTACTTGATTACGGGATAATGACACTAGCGTTTGCACCAGTTCAATCTGCATAAAATGGAGGAACTGATAAAGGTCTCTCTAATTAGGATGGTGTTTACATCAGGCTTTACATACACCTATTTGACTGCACTTACCAGCATCCTGCAAAGCCAGGCTCACTGTGATAATGCACTTGAGTGTGACTCCCACCGCTGACTGTTATTGTTGAGATACCCATTTCAAATGTTTCCCAGTATTCTTGGTAATGATATGAAATCTACAGATGTTATTATGAGGGTGATACAGTCTTTGATGGCAGTGACTTTGTTCATGATTATCGTGGCCATTTAGGCTTTGTATCTTGCACCCTTCCCCATATCCCCTTTCATGCCCGTGCCTAGTGGTAGTCATCGCTGTCTCCTTTAGGCAGACTGCTATGAACACATTATGGATGGGTGCATTAGTGAGTGATGCAGAGCCCGGGATGGCTTGCCTTGTTTTCATGTGAGAGTGCATCATTAGAAAATGTTCCACTTGGCAGGGAAGCGCGTATTAACTGCAACCGCAATGAAATGAGGTTGTGATAGATGGTTAAAGTTATACAGGACTATTAGGTTGAAATATGAACCTCTCAATTGTCATGATGAAACAGAGGGCTATTTGCGTGGTGATCAGTGCATTGAGAGACAATTGGAATCTGCAAACACCGATACAATACATTATAGGTTGTGGGCTCAGTGCTGAAAGAGTACAGAAAAAGTAATCATGCTTCCATTGAATAGTTTGGAGCTACTGTTCAATTCAAGGCTCTATAAATTCATTTAGGTTCTTCACCAACATCCCAAGCATTGTGATGAGATCTCAGGAAGATTTGCAAACAAGGCACCTTCTCTAAGCCCTGCAGTGAACTCTTATGAGCCATATGTATGTAAGCAATCCCCTGTTGATTGGTTATCAAAGGGGCTTTAATGGTATCAAATATTCAAAGCAGACTGTGTTTGCTGACCTTAATATGTCTGAATGGACAACAACACGACACAAAGGAAATTAGAATGAGCCTAGATGTAAATCAGTAGACAAATGTGGTGCATAAATCCAGCAACTAGCTTCTCTTTAGATAATGTCAGTAGCCAATTAGGCACGCTCATTTTCTCTTATCATGTTTCCATGGTGACCTAGCAGTTTTTCCACCACCACAGTGCAAACTTCTTTTCAGCTCCTAAGATGTGAGCTGAAATGAGTAAATTGCATTTTAATTGCTCTCACAGAGTTGCCCAAAACCCAAACATGATCTCGCTTCTCCTAATAGAAATCACATTAAATGACACATAAATCACTCAAATACGAGACACCTGATGGATAACTGAGTGCTCTGATGCCATGGTGATGCTCTCTCTAAACTTAGACTGTCTTTGGGTGCTCTGACTCTGTCTTAAACTAACAGCAGATCCAATTGCGAACCCATTAGCATTTAATATTACTGTAATTACTGTGTACATTTCATTATGTTCTCAGTATATTAAATGACTGCTCAGTGCAGAGGGAGGGCTATAGTTTAATCTCTTTCTGTATTACTGTGTGCCACAGTACTCAAAATAGCATTAAGAGCCACATAATCAGAGGGAACTAATTGCCTATGATTGCATAAATGAAGTGCTTCACTCTCATCAGGGCTGTTGCTGATGTCCAGCCTCTTAGTGCCTCGGGATAGGAAGGTGGTTGACCACAATGCAGAAAACCTCAGAGAGACAGCTACTGGTGGGTAATATGAGGAAACCAAAGATTTAATATGTCCACAGGGGGCTGTGAGGGCAGGGGGTGTTACTAGCTACTGCTGATGTTTTTTTGTTGTCATCAGAGTTGCCTCCGCTTCACAGAGGGGGAAAAAAATCCACGAAACATGAATGCCCACCATTTGAGAAATGAATTTATCGAAGTGGCTGTCTTTTTCCCCATTAGTAAGTGTTTAGTTCAGCGTTTTAAATAATTGCGTTACCAGGAATGATATTTAAAATACATTTGGGAGTCAATGAGGCGGGAAAGTGCCTACATGTTTTGCTGATGACACCCGGGCCATTTGGAAGACATCAAAGTAGAGAGGAGGTAGCCCAGATGCATATTATAAACTCATTATGTATATCATTTAAAAGGATGTACTCCAGCCGCAAAAACAATATTCCTAGTCTCTCTCTGGTAATGTGTGTTTTCAAAGTTGAAACTCTTACTCGCCTTCAGTTTAATGTGGCATCTATTACCAAACTGTAACATAAAATAAATGACCTTGATTTCCATACCAGAACAGTCGTTAAGGTATAGATGAGATGCAGCTATGCCTCTGTGTTTTCAAATGGGAAAGAAGGCAAAACCTCTTCACCAATATCCTGTTTTTTCTCCACCTGTGGTGCAAACCTTGTGCTCTACAAGGCTTGCCTGCATCTTGATGGACTCCAACACAGAGGCGGATAAACACACCTGAAAATGTGTGTGTTTTAACCCACTATGTATCAAATAGAGCACGTTTAATTGGGTGGCGATATCAAATAGCCTACTAAATACTCAAAGGTCATTCTGAGTCATCTTTGCCAGCCGTGAAAAGCCGTCCTCGGTGTCCACGGAGCCCAGAGATGTTTTGCCACTGGGTAGAATTTCTACCACTGGAAAAAGGGTTGTACATCAGTCAAAGGAGATGTTTGTCAGATGCCTAGCGAGTAGGCTTAAGAGGCTTAATTATGCGCCGTCCCTCTGCCATTAGAACACTACACGTGGGGCAGAGTGACACAGCGGTTGCCAGTCATTCAGCCTAATGTTCTAATGCAGGGAGCCATGTGGATACATAAAATCCATTAAAGCTCTTGAAAAACTATACTGAGCAGAAAAAGACATTTTGCAAGCTACTCAGTGCCTGGCAAATAGGGCATTCTTATTTGTTCTTTCTCTAAAGAAAATGTCAAGACTAACTTTGACCTTAAAAGTTGCTAAAATCCTGACATCAGCTGTTAGACTTATTCTTTGAGTTAAACAGTGAAACTCCCAATGAGAATGGCAACGCTTTATAATCCAGCGACTCTCCCATTTCTAGACTGTTCATGCTCAGCACATTTAAACTAGGAAAGGTAGAAATGTCCTGAAAAGCAATATTTCCATTTGCTAAATGTAATATATTACCTATATTTTAAGGGAGCAAATCTGCCATATTTTTCTCATTTACTTTTTTTGTCTAATCAAATACTATACAATTTTGTAAAGATTGTTTTAACACCCGGAAAGCAGCATGTGCTGAGCATGAGTTTATTCAATTCAGTTGACACTTGCAGCCTGAAAGAGAGACTTCATGGCTGTAACTTTGCTGGAGGCAAACAGGAGAGGCTTGAGTGGCTGCATGTGAAACATAAAAATAGCATTACTTGTCACACTGCAGGGAGGGTCTCCTGCCGAATATCAAAACAACTCTGTGAACTGACCCTGTGAACAGCCGGCAGGCACGAAGTGGACATCAGCCAGACAGAGTGAAACAACAACAGAAACGGAGAGACGGGCCTTTGTCGACACTCTCCCTCTCTTATAAACACACATCCTACACAACCCCTTTTTCTCCTCGAGAGGTACAACCATTCAGCATGTCGAGAGGCAGCTTTGTCTTCACACCCATGGCCTTACGGTCTCTTGAACTTGACAAGGACATGCTGGAAAGAGACAAGTACAAGAGGCAGCTTGCTTCCCATCACTTCAGCAGTTATATGCTGAGGAAGGAGGCCGTGGACAGAACAACGCTGACGTCCAGCACTGCTCGGCCACCGACTGTCTGCCAAGATGTGGTCATCCAGAACGCTTTGTACACAGGAGACCTGGAGGCTATGCAACACCTTTTTCCTCGAGGATCCACAGCGAACCTCATCATTGAGCCACAGGGAGGGGACATGCGCTGGGTTGCCAGAGGGGAAGGTAAGGGACAGCATCTGTCTTCATTAGGAATCTGTTTAAGAATTCATAGGATTTGACAGATCATTGCTTGTAGCTTTATTGTATTTAATAGAGATTAGCATCCAAAAACCAAAATTTTAACACTGGGATTTCAGCAGAACTGATAAAAGACAAAAGGAAATTACTGTTTTCAAAATCAGTATAACATGCAGCTATGAGCAGTATGCATCTGCTGCATCTCACCTTGAGACTGTAGGCTATTTAAAGACATAGTGAGATGATATTAATAGATACAGAGCACGAGGCGATATTTATAGAAACCATCATATGTCCATCAGAGCCAGAAGTCATCTGTTGGTTCTGTGCAACAGGATCTTAATGCATTAGATTAATCCGTGTCCCTTCCATTGAAAACTAAATAAGTTGCTGGAAAAGAATAACATGTTGGATCGATTTTCATGTGCAATAACTTATCAAATCACTGGACATTAATACTGAGGACTATCAGTTAAAATTCTGAATTAAACATACAATTGGCTTTTTGTAAGATTGGATAGTATTAGTACTTTTTACATTTGTTAAAAGAATGTGTTGCTTCTAATTTCTTCAAATGCAAAAGTGCATGATCCCTTGGCTTTAACAGATTAGCTGGAAAATAGGTAGGTTTAATGTTTGCACAGTCATTGGTTATTGGCTACCATGCGACTGTGTTGGCAAGGTTCACCGGGTCAACCAAAATATCAAATAACACCTCCCTGAAATAGCCCTGTCTGCACAAACAACCTACATAAGTGTCCGTTCGAGTGAAACCCCACATCTAAAACATTAAAAACAAACTAGTTAGCTGCAAAATGGCTTATGTAGGGCCTAAAATAAAATGGCGCAAACCAAAGAGCTACCGTGAAGATGTGATCGCCACAGCCAAGGCCTCGGGTTGCGTCCTGCAGTTCTGGAACTCTTTGCTCGTGGGTGACGAGCTGACCATCCTTAGTATCGTGGACGACGATGAGTACGGCTACCTTATTGATGCTATTTACGACACCAGCAACATAGAAGAGTGGAAGAACTTCCGATTTAACTACAGAGGCCTAAGTAGGTTGATTTTATCGTTCATTCTTTCCTTCAATGTAATTATCATCAAGGGAGAGGTGTTGACATTTAATGGGTCAGAAATGCTAAAATTCACTTGAAAAGAACACTTGCAATACTTAAATCTAGCGTGTCTGCTTGAACTCACAGTTGACTTTATGCCAGTTATGCTCCTCGTTGGCAGGACTATGGTCACTGACTTATGAGCAGGAGCTGACGACACCACTTCACATCACAGCCAGTCGAGGTTTCACAGACTGCCTGAGACTCCTGCTGCAACGTGGGGCGAATATAGACATAGCACCTAGTGGCACCACAGCCCTGCACGAGTCCTGTGAAAACTCCCAGCCAGAATGTACCAAGCTGCTGCTGATCCACGGTGCCAACGCCAACGCCGTCTCAGAAGATGGCGTTATGCCTTTGCATGTTTGCACAAGCCCTGAATCCCTTGAGTGAGTAAAGTAGAATAAAGCTAGAAAAGTGCATCCCAGTTTCTTATATGATGCACACACTCAACCGCAAGACCTTGTTCTCTTGTAGGAACCGCAAGCTATTGGACTTGCTAGACTATAAAATCTTTGAGTGTATTGATTATTGCTAATTAGTCTAACCTTTGTAAGAGCAGGATTGTGGTATTTAAAATCAGCAAACTGCAGTTTGAGAAAGTACAGTATAGCAGAGGAAACCCCCAAGTTTACTGAGTTCATCAAGAACTGCAAAGTTTTTTAGTCTAGTTAGCAGGTGAACAAAGAAAATGGAATGGATAGCTAAAAATACTAGCACACTAATAAAATATGAAGCTTCTGCTGCACCAGGGTATTCCTTTAATATAACCCACTGACAACAAAAAGACTTAGCTTACTGCTGTTGAATCACTTTTAATTTCACTTCAGTTTAACTAAACAGATTTAGAACATGACGTCTGATGTTGATGAAGAGGTACATAAGCTCATCTACAAGGACTTTTGGGGTATGTCAGGGACAAAAATGTTTGGGAACCAATGATCTAATTTATCATTCTCTATTTATGTTTGCAGATGTGCCAAATATCTGCTTCAGTATGGTGCAGCGATCAGTGGTCGCAGTCTAGATGAAGACGACACTCCTTTACACGTGGCAGCCAGGAACGGCCTCCCAGACCACATCGAGCTCTACCTGCGCTACGGAGCTGCTGTGGACAAGCAGAACGATGAGGGTCTCACAGCCCTTAACGCTGCTTGTGCGCAACCCCAGGAGTCTCAGGACCTTCAGCGTTACTTCAAGGTTTGCCAGTTGCTGCTGGGGGCAGGGGCTGACATCCACATTATGGACCAGGACAAGCACACTCCTTTGCACATGGCCTGTAAGAATGTAAATCCAGACGTAGTGGATCTGCTGCTGGCCCATGGTGCTCAAGTTAACGAAATGGACTACGGTGGTGAAGCTCCCATGCACAACATCCTGAAGGTGGTGTGCTTCAAGGTTCCCCATAACCCTGAGAGGATTGTCCGTGCACTGCTCAACCATGGCTCTATCCGGGTGTGGCCCGGTGCTCTACCAATGGTAGGAAAGCCAATGCTAAATGTTACCAGGAAGTAGGATAAAATTTGTGAACAAAACATGAAATATGTGCTAATGCAGTCCAGATTGAGATGTCGTAAAAGATCGCTTTTACAGTGTGAACCAATTATTCATCAAGGTGGCTCATTTTGCATAATTAGCAAGTGCCGCACATGTAACACCTTGACTAAAAGTCTTGAAGCACTACAAGGTTCGCTGCAGACTTCACAACTTCACATTGAAATCATTACCATTTCATGACACAACATGAAGTGTTGCACTCTCTGCGGGAAACAGACTACAACTATCAGTGAACCCACGTGCACTAGACAAAATGCCTGGTTCCTAATTAGGCAAGTGTTAATAGGAGATTAATTAGCTCTAATTGCATAATTTCCAGTTAAACCCCTGGAGGGAAGACCAATCTGTTCATTTCACAAGTGTTTAATTACTTTATTTCTTCAGTTCTATGGAGTCAGAGGATTGCTCATGAACTTAAATGACAATTGTCTGGATCTTTGACTTGTGATGTTATATTTTAGGTTATAAAACACTGCGCAGAGTCTCCACGCACCATCGAGGTTCTCCTGAACGCCTACAGCCACCTCAGAGTCACAGACACCTGGGCTGAGGCTGTGCCTGAAGAGGCGTTTAAGGCAAGATCTTGAAATTATTCACTGATGAAAGGAGTTGTTTTTTTTTTTAATTTTACGAATATTATATTTCTTTAAATGGTATATTTAATGTCTTTATTGTATTTTTATGTTTCAAAAAGTGCATGTTTTGGGCAGAATATCTACCACACCATGATTGAAACTGCTCCAACAAAACCAAATGTATTATTTTTGACAACATGCGGTGGTCCATCTCAGCTATTTTCAGTTTGAACAGACATAAGATGTACAAGCCTTAAAAAATAGAGAGAAAATAATATGTGAGATTGTTGGGAAGGAGTTCAACAATGGATCACAATCATTTCATTATGTTTGACATCCACACAGGGCTGATATCAAGAACATAATGATCAATCAGTTGTGCACTGAGTGCTCTCATTCATTTTAGAATATAAGCTGATTGTTAAACTATAAGGTAAGAGTATCAGAGCAAATGAACATGTGTTAATCCGTGTTTTTTCCTGCAGGCACACAAAGAGTTCTTCGAGTCGATCCTCTCCTTGGCAATGACTTCTCGCTCCCTGCAGCACTTGGCACGCTGTACGCTCAGGAGCTTCCTGAGTGGCCGAGTGCACAAGGTGGTCCCAAAACTGGATCTGCCCACGTTCATCAAGAACTACCTGCTCCTGGAGTACAGAGGATATGTCCACTGAAAGTACTTTGTGTGATCTAAGTCAGAGAGAGGCCTGATTGTGATGAGAGTGCTGCTAAGTGAGGAGTTAAAATACTAAGTATCATAAATGATGAAGTGCAGCAGTATTTATTGAATGTTTAGGACATTTTCTGCCACATAAGCTTTTCAGAAGCAGTTGCTTGGCTTCCGCTACTTTTATTCTGTAACCGTTTCATCACAGTAACATGTTTGAATTTGCACCACAAGAGGGAGCTATAGACTAGAGTTGATGAAGTATACAGGAGGTAAGCACTTGTGTGTTTTATATTGCTTTTCATTTTTTTTGATTTATTTTAGTTTTTTTTACTTCTGCATTTGATCCTAAAGAGGCTTTTAATTTTATACATATTGTTTGTCACATGTTAATGGGAATACTTTCAGTATTTTTGTGTTGTGGCTTTCACTGTAGATTCCCAGCAAATATTTGCATAAACAGTGTTTCCCACCGATAAGATTTGGAGATTTATGTCAAAATTAAGCTTGATTAAAATAAAATAAAATATTCCACCATGGTCATGTAATCTTATTGTTCTTTTATTCTTCCAGAAATATCATCTCTCACTCATCTTTCTGCTAGTAGAATCTTCTGATTGATATTTACTGCTTGTTCATTGAGGATTGGAATAAAATTCATGACATGAAATATATTTTCAAACTTAAGAGTCATTATATTCGAGTAGCTTTTAAGTTTGCAAATTTTAAATGTAAAATCTAATTGAATCTAATTGAAGGAACGTCATGAAATAGTTGACAGTCATTTATGTGGTCATTTGGTTTAGAAAGTTCATGATAATCTTTGATAACACCGGAAAAAAGGAAGAAACAAAAGACAGTCAAACCTGCCATTCTCCTCCGTCAGTCATTAGAGGAAGCATTCAATTTCGGATGGTGATTTCACTTTATATTAGTGACATATATTTGACTTCTTGGAGATTATCTTTACGCTTGATTTTGTCTGTTCACCTCATTATAAAAACAAGTCCACTAACAATGAAAGGTGTATTTTGTAAAAGCAGATTTATTATTTTTATTAGAGCCATTTCTGTCATCGTGTATAAAACTTTTTCAGTGACAAAAAGAAACATGAGCTTCTTTTTAATGCAGTTTTGCGTGAATCGTTTAAAAAGGGTGGGGGGGCTAAAAATACATTAATAAAAGTATGATGCAGTGTAAGACCAGAAAGAAAGAGGAGCTCGGCGAATGGTTTCAATAGATCAAAGAGAGGTGCTGCTGAAGTCACTTGCAATTATAAGAATTAGCCTGGCCTGGCCCTCCACTGCTAATCAGAGTCGGTGTGATATGTTTATGTCCTCATGCAATCAGACGACCAGTTGGAGAGCCCGGGCACCCAGGACTCAATAGGGCTAATCATCATCAGTTCCCATTGCCATTTAAAAGGTGAGATGATCTGCGATTAAACCAGTGCTTAAAGAAAAGAGGAAAGCGTTTCTCCCCCCCTCTACATGCGTCTTTGATCCGGGACAAATTACTATTTCCAAAGCGCAAAGCAAAATGCGTGCGTTATTTCATTTAGAAAGTAAGGCAAGGATGTTTTAATTGACACATGATCTGAGAAGAGGCGCTCAAATTTATCGTTGACAGGATTTGAAATAAATTTCCACAAAAAAAAAAAAAAATCAAAGTGGAAATCCTCTCAGATTTGACTTTGGCCACTGCCTGTCCGCGTCCACACTGCAGTTGACCTCGCATAAACGCCTTTTATCTGAATCTAATTTCGCTGAGCGTATCTCTCTCCGGGGAACAATTGTTGCAGCACTTCTTTTTCTGAAGCCCAACGCATTGTTTTTAGCCGTGGAGAATAGGAGAAACATCTGCCTCTCCTCCCCTCCTGACTCTGATGCCCATCGGCCCCAATATTTCAACAAAAGCCACCGTTGTTTTACGCTGTCCCTTGAATCCAGAGTAATTACTTATCATCAATCAAAATTAATAATAGCTGATTGGGTTGGTGTGGTCAACGATTATAGAAGGGGAAGGGCTGGAGCAGTCTCTCACACCGTTTTTGCAGTCAATGGTGAACCTGGCAAGAGGGGAGGAGGGCTGGGGGGTGCGACTCGTCTATTTGGTCTCCACTGGGAAACTACCGCCTCTCAAGACGGCCAAAAAGTCAGAGGCTGAATAAGGAAATGAAGCGTAATTTGAGGAAGATGGATGAGCCCCCAGGGAAACACCCCCTTTTCATTCCTCTTGTATTGCAGATGATAACCAATGCGCTCTCGCCCTTCCTTTCTGCGCGCACACACACTCTCTGTGGCTCGGAGAGGGGCGGAGGGAGGAGTTGCAGAGAGGGGAGAGGTAGATAGATAGAGAGAGCGTGTGTTTATGTCTCAGTGTGTGACAAATAAGAGGGAAAAGGTAGCGCTGGGGCATACAACAAAGCCCCCTTCTGGCTCACGCATATAGAGTGCACAGATCCGGAGAGGCAGTCCACTTCCAGGGATGACAACACGGCAGAGGATCTACTTTCACTCCACTCTGTCTTTAAACTGAAAGTTTTGCGCGTCGCTGAGGAAAAAAAGGGACATCTGCTTTCAAGTTTTCACCAAATTAAAGTGTTTGCCTGCAAAATGCAGAGACCAGGCGGCCAGGGGACGGCGTTTTCAATCGACTCCCTCATAGGGACCCCTCAGCCCAGACCGGGACACCTGCTCTACACGGGCTACCCTATGTTCATGCCGTACAGACCTTTGGTTATCCCACAAGCTTTATCCCACTCCCCTTTATCGTCTGGTATACCTCCACTGGCGCCGTTGGCCTCTTTTGCGGGACGGCTCACCAACACGTTCTGTGCCAGTTTGGGACAGGGGGTGCCGTCCATGGTTGCGCTCACCACGACGATGCCAAGTTTCTCGGATCCGCCGGACAGCTTCTACCCGCCACAAGAGCTGCCTGGTCCGCGTTTAAGCGCCGCTGACCCCGGAGCGAGACGGCAGGAGAGTCCGCACTCCGAGGAGCTGCACAGTAGGGACAAGGGCTCTGAACTACTGAACTTCTCGGAAACTTTTCAAACAATATCAGGTAACGTGAAACTCTTGTATTATTATCTCTATTTCGTCATTTGTAAAGATAAAGCCTGGTGCGTAATAAGTAACCACCGTGCGTAAAATGCGTAAAATCATGACTAAACTATGTGGACTCTGTTGGTGTTGACTTCAAGAATAGTAAATCCAGTCTGACACATTTGTAGGTTGACAGAGCTAATTGGGATGTTCCATAGCCTAAATGTTGTGGATGCAGTTGGATCGTTTCTGATAGAATTACTATTTAGCGAGGCCATGATCGAATTATTCCAGAACTTGTCCTCATAATATTTTAAAAACAACTAACTGAAGAACAAACATAGGCTAAGTTAACCACATTTTAATTTAGTTAGATTGATTTTCCATGGAGGTGAAATTAAACATTTTCTAACTTGCAAAAAAACACACTCAGTTTGTAGTAAAAACAATGAAACTCAAACAACTCAACACAACTTTCGGACTCTTATAAATTCCATTAATGCTGCCACTGAAGCTAATGTGATTTTTCTAAATTCTGTTTTGTTTCTTGGTCATTGTTTTTTTTTTTTTTTTTTTTTTTTAACCAGCTTACTCAAAAGAACGCACTGTTTGACGCCTAAACGTTGTGAGACATTGCGTAATGCTCGCTTTTCACTTGCAGGCTCATGAACTATTTAACGACTCAAAGTAAATGTGTGTCTTCCTTGTTTTTCTCACCACATTTTTAGGTGAAACCAAATTGTACAGTTCAGACGACGAGAAGCTGGACCTAAAATCCGCAGACACCGTTTGCAGCGACCGGGAGGACAGCTCCGCAGACAGCGAGAACGAAAGTTTCTCGGACGGGAACAACTGTGGTCCTCTGTCCCAGAAGAGCAAACTAAAAACCGGCTCGCAGGAGGCGCTACCGACCGGCAGCTCAGCAGGGAAGAGCCGGAGGAGACGAACAGCTTTTACGAGCGAGCAGCTGCTCGAACTTGAAAAGGAGTTTCACTGTAAAAAATACCTTTCTCTGACTGAACGCTCCCAGATTGCACATGCACTTAAACTGAGCGAGGTGCAGGTGAAGATCTGGTTTCAGAACCGCAGGGCCAAATGGAAACGGATCAAGGCCGGTAACGTCAACAACCGGTCAGGAGAACCGGTGAGAAACCCCAAAATTGTGGTCCCCATCCCAGTGCACGTCAACAGGTTTGCAGTGAGGAGTCAGCATCAACAAATAGAGCAGGGGACCAGGCCATGAACTCAGAAGAAAATTTAAAAAAAACGAATAAGACAAACACTTACAATGACTCTATGTTCCACTGATTTGTTGAACGCATGAAGCACAAAAAGGAGGATTCAGTTATTTTGTCTGAGAGGTGAGACTGAGCAGAGAGGAGGATTTGCTCACAGACAGATCAATTTGGCAATACGCTGTCATTTTTATTTATTGTTCTGTGAATATGTAAATATAAATGGGTTAAAAATGGTACAAATGGGCACTATGAGATGCGGCTGTAAAGATTTTTTTTAAGTATTTATATGTAGGGCCAAAATGTTCTGTTGGTTATGTGCATGTCCTCATTTGGTGAAGCTATTCTGGATTTTTTTGTTTTGTGTTTCGTACAATTTGTTAAACCACATTTGCATGTAACTTAAGACGTTTTACATTTCGTTTGGCAACTCTAGGAACCACCTTTGACAGCTATTTGTGGAAAATAATAAAAAAAAACGATGTGAAGGAAATAACGACCAAACAAGGGACAACTGTAAAGTATATTGACCTAATAAATCGCTTTATACAAACGCTGGGATCCAGGTTGAATTATTATTATTACTATTTAGAGAGCAGACCAACATTGTGCTTATGGTTGAGAGCAAAATGTCAAGAAAATATTTCAGAAAACTGAAATGAAAAATGTGGCCTGCACTGTTGAAACAGAACGACTGATTTTGAAGACAAACTGCAACCAGGCGACTGTTTTGATCGACACGTCTGAAATAAAGTGTCACGTTTTATTATCACGAAGACATTATTTTTCGATTTTAAAAAAGACAAGATTTCTGCTCATTTTCTAGACTTTCAAAAAATATATTTAAAGCTCTTTAGCGTGGAGAGCTGAAAGTTCACTGATGCCTGAACTGATGGAGCGTCGCAGCTTCTTTTACGCACGTGTTTGTTTAAATCTCCTGAATTCACAAATGATTTGATATTGTTTTATTTATTTATTTTTGCAAACGTCAGATTCGGCAAGGTAGACGAGTCTTTTTTATTTAAAAAAAATATTAATAGGCAGCAGTGATTGATTCCTCTTTAGGAGGCCATGCTGTCTCAAGTGGACTGATGGATCCTCATTAGACAACACACTGTAATGAACTTCTCGATCAGTCACTGCACCGACCTGAAACGACAGGAACTCCTTCTAATCTCATGCCAACAAAATGTGTTTTAGTGAATCATTGCAAAATAGACTCAGAAAATGCCTAGGTAATATAATAAGATGCATATCCAGGGTTAAATTCTATTTTTAAAACAAGTATGAAGACAAATTTGCTGTTTCTTTGGCACACTGTGGACACAATTACAAATTATTTATTTTGTTTAGCATTCCTTTAACCAGGTTAGTCCCAAGGAGACCTGGCCAAGAGGGCAGCAGCAGTGTCACATTTAAAAAACAGTAAACAACAGATAAAATTAGCATTAAAATTTGCACACAGACAAGGCGGACTGTCATGATTTCACCAGAACTTTAAATTCATTCAATCTAACAAGGGTTTGAAGTCGAGATTGTAGAATGTTTCGAGGACTAGGTACCTCTTTTTGCACAACTAAATAAATTATAGTGAGATTTTTCTTTTAAAAACATTTGTTTGTAAATGATAACACTTGTAGAAAATTGATAAAATATAAAGTGTAAAATATCTAAGCAGTATGAGGTTAGGGAGCCAGAATGCAAGATTTATGTAATATTTTTATTTAAATGTTTTTCAAATAGAGAATGTAGGAGTGGGAGAAAATTGCTTTTAAAACAGCCCAGTTATCTGAGAAATACATCCAAAATCTGTGGCTATTAAATGCAGATATTTCCCTTATAACTGCATATAAGCACGAGCAAATAAATGCCACAGTTTGTTCAGTCAGATCAAATAAGAAAATCCCTAGTGCATGGCAGCAATATTAAAATAATCGGTGACTAAAATAATGTCTGCCCACACAGCTATCCTCTTACAGGAAGGTCAGAAGAAGAGGGCTTGATGTTTTATGGAAACTTTCATATGCAAGGTTCTGGGTTTCCACAGCTTCTCTGAACTCCTTCCAGAAAAGTCTCATGTTGGAATATTTTCACTTCACCTCAGAGGAAAGAAAGTGATTGGTCTCCCTGCTTCCAAAATAGACTCGGGCCTCGAGCCATGTTTAAGCTTTTCTGCAGCAGCATCTGTTGAAGTATGAAGATGGGGGCATGATTCTTCAAATATTTTATCAGTGTTAATATTTAATTTAATGAGCCAGCTCTGTCCTGAGCGAGCATTCAGCTACAACATGGTGGCAAGTGTGTGGATTATCTCACTTTTCATTCTCTAAAACCTCTCGTGGACACACACCCTAAATAATCTAATGTCTCAGTTTGACCTCAGAGAATAAACAAGACATTTCATGACCCGGGCACCCATGAGTAGTAAAGTTTATTTCACCGTCCACCTCATACATCAAGACTGTGACACTTGGATGGGGATTGAAGGAGTGTTGATCGTGTGACGGAGTAGTGGAAGTTTTATTATGGTCCATGAGCTGACTAATGCAGACGGTCAATTCCACGACATTGTGCCAGACTGTAACAGCTATTTCAGTCCCCATGAGCTGTACGGTGACGATGAGGAGCCATGACACAGCTCAGCCACTGCCTTCATGTCGGTTGTTATTATTAAGATCCTGGGAGTGGAAATAGGCTAATCCTAAATGAAGGTCATCTGCTCCAGAATGACACTAAAATCTGATCATTTACAAGTGAAATTATTCCCCTGAAATGTGATATTATTTAATAGGGATGTGTAATCAACAAGTGGACTTGATTTGACAATTACAGATTTATTGTGTTGTTGGAACAACTCCTCTCTAATAGGCTGAGGTGTCTGTCAAATGCATTAATCCTTTCTGAGTTTTAATAATCTTTCTGCAATTAAAGCCACTCCTCAGTCTCACTTTCTGCTACTTGAATCACAAATTGAAATATCAGAAGTTCTTTCCAGCAAAGACATGTAACTATTTCCTCATTTCTACCTGCAGACAGAGAGAGAGAGAGAGAGAGAGAGAGAGAGAGAGAGAGAGAGAGAGAGAGAGAGAGAGAGAGAGAGAGGGAGGGAGGGAGAGAAGAAAGTGAAGGACCTCATTACTGGCTGGTTGTGTGAGTGTGCAGGCTGCTCAGCGCCGACTGGAGGCCTGACTTCTTGGGAGGGACTGGACGGTCGTGGCTACAGTGATGTATGGGCAGATGCATCAAATCGCACAAGATAAACAAGCGATGAGTTTCATCAGGGCCATCATAGCTTTAATTTGGCTGCCTAATGAGTCAGATCTAGTGGCGGAGATAAGAGTTGTCAGAGGCCCGGCTCTAATGAATTTCTTGCCACTTGTAATCAAGGTTGCCTGTCTGAGGGGGGATGATTAATGGAACCCTGGAGGATTCCCTCGGCCCTCAGCCTTCATTACAGCTAATGCATTCTCAGGCAAATTAACGGCGAAATGCAGGCAAAAGCCAACGGGGAAGGGGAGAGAGAAAGAGAGAGCATAGAAGAGGGAGGAGAGAATGGGAGAGAGTGATGGGGAAAGAGTGTTTATATAAGACAAAGGAACAAGAGGAGGGTGAGGAGGAAGATAGCATGGTGGGTATGAAGCAGCCAGGTTGGCAGCAGGAGAGAGGAAGAGAAGCAGAGACGGAGTGAAACCTGCAGATTAGCGCACAAGGATATGGGGATGTGTATGGAGACAAGAGTTTGGGGCATTCAGAGAGGGCAGAGTGTAACAGGGATGTAGCGGTCAGACATGATGGAGCTGAAATTGATAAATGGATGTTCAAATCTGCGGGGATTCCGGGGAGGAGAGTTGGATTTAATTACTGGTTAAAGAGGTTAAAAGGCTGGAGAGAGGAGGAGAAAACGGGGAGCAACAGTAGCATATCCAGATCAAGACAGGCAGTGATGAACATGGAAGATAAACCACAGCTCAGCGCCACCTTGATGCAACATTCATGTCAGGACGGGACACATTGCTGACTGCTTTGCTAAACAGGCTGTTAAAGTGGCCTGTGGCCAAGCAGCTTCTCCATGTTATGGAAATATGGATTTAATGTTTGCAAATATGGTCTCGTCAGGTCTTTGTGTACCCATCCATCAGCCTCAGACCCACCTCTGCAATCTTGGAGGCAATTTGTCTGAGAGGAGGTGGGCGGCAGAGAGCCCTCCTCACTGTTTAGCAGGCCCTGATGAAATATCAAAACACACAGCAGTGCAAGCAAGTGCTCCAGTCTCACCACAACAAACACAAGTGGCCGGGGTCTGCCAAGACGTGAGGCATGGTAATAAATTACAGGACAGATTTTTATTTATTTTTTGGAGGGGTGTTACTTCTCAGGAGGTAGGAAATAATCAAGCGCCAGCTGAGCTTAGTGTGAGCAACATCCTCAGGCTCCGATTTGAAATCTTGAATGTTCTAAAATTAATATTTTATATTAACAATTGTGATAACCCGAAAGAACGTTATCACCTTCTCTGTAGTTTCCCTCAGACTTGAAACCAAGAGTTTTTCCACATTGCTTGAGTTTCCTGACTTGTTGTTTTACTGTTTACTCTCAGCTGCAACAGAAAAGAAAGCTCTAAAAGTCCCTGGTCAATGTCTGCCCAGTACTAAATAACAGACAGAGTAAGTAACTTGCTGGTGACCAAAACAGAACATTTAACTTCTAAAGAGCCACTTTTCCCATCGTCAGTTGATGGAGGCCAAAAACTGAGGTAAAAGAGTAGGAATATTGGACTTAAACTTGTCAGGGGTACACATATATGACTTCAAACGAATGTGAGATTGATCAGATCTGATTGACTTTGTAACATTTTTCAGGTTGTGATTCAAATGTTGCCAATTTGTTTGTATGCAGAGACATGAAGCATCACTTTAGTCTGTATGACAGTGGCTAAGTGAGTGCTGACCAGTGAGGACAGTACAGAGAAAATACAGAAACATGTGGAAGTAACGATGTGAAAGAAAAAGCAAACTGCTACACAATTACTACTAGTAAGGAAGCCGAGTGAGAAAATGTGTTTTCAGAGCCTTTAAGCGTGACTCGGTGCACCACGGCTGTGTGTTAAGGCAGGCCGAGGGAGGAAGAGGAAAAACTAAAGAGAAACCAGGTGATGAAGCGCAAACAATGGCGGCCAACAGAGAGAGGAAGGGGATGAAGATATGGGGAGACAAGATTAGCAGGAAATAAGAAGTGGATTAGTGAGGGCTTGACTCCTCTGAACACTGAGACCTTTGGGTTTTCCCCACAGTGATGTGCTGCCTGACACTAAGCCCGGCTCTTTATCTTAATCCTCTTTCAGCAACTGTTGGGGGTCCCACAAGCAGGAAGTGAAGAGGTCGCTTTACTTACCTCAGGACAGGCCTGGTGGAGTTGACTCGGACACGAAGTTTGATGGACAAACACGCCAAGTGATAGCTGGGAATAGAGTCCGGCCTCACCTATTAGGCCCCAGCAGGTCAGATACATGCTGTAAGCGATAGGTGCATGATGGATAACGAGTGAACAACACATACACCACACAAATGGGTTGATTCCCCTAAATCCAGGGAAGGCTACGTCATTTTATTTGAGTGTTTATTAATAGGTCAACAGTCAGCCAAGCATCCAAGCATACAACAAGTTACTCTTTAGCTTTTGCTTTGTTTCACGTTCTGAACGTAAAGGAATTACAATAGGAAAAATGAACAAAAACAAAACCAAAAAAAAAATATTTACATACTGCATTATAAATATGTCAAATGTACATCATTATACACAAGTACCAAAGATGGTCGGGTATGTCGAGACCAAACAGTACCTTAAAAATATGCCTAAGGAGAAATGAAAACAACATATCAAAATATGGTTTGTGGGTCATGAGGACCTAAAACCAGTTCAGTTTGTTTCTCTACGAGGAGCTTGTCTTCAGGTAAAAGCATTAAGCTACTATGTACACTTCATGTTGTGTTTGGGGGAAAAACAGGCAGGTTTCTAGTGTTCTTCTTCTTCTTTCTTTCGTTTTTTCATCATCATCTAAGGGTTGTAAATAAGAGTTCAGGTCATCACTGTACACTTTTAACTCCTTTCAGTAATCCCATTTGGACAGTGAAATGTACTCACTGAAATAAGTTGGTCAAGTAATGATCAGAAATAAGGCCAGTATCACAGTACAGTACGAGTGAATTCAAAGAAGTCAGGCGGAGTTTGTGGAGCAATTTGACATTTTGGGGAAAAGTGTTAATTCACCTTCTTATTGAGAGTTGGATGAGAAGATACCGCTCTGATGTCTGAGTGCAAACCACTGAGAAAAAGGCAGGAGGCAGTTTAACCGAGGGAGGATAAACACCGGAAGCAAAGAAGATCTTCCACCTGCACCGTTAAAGCTAAAAAACGAACATTGAGGTTGTTAAATCTGGAAAAAAAGGCGGCGTATAAATGGCAGTTTGTGTTTTTAGAAAGAGTTACATGGCGCAACTATCTGTTAGAGCAGCATAACGGTTTGCTAGACTAGCCTAATGACATCCTGGCTACATCTCTGCACACATGTAGGAGTCTTCTCCTCAGACTTAGAGCAGGAAAACAAATATTCATAAAATGTCAAACCATTCCTTTAAAATGTCACTTTCTTCTGGATTTGCAAATGTCCTCTTTTGACCACATTTATTTATTGTTAGTAAGCCCTGACACAAAAAAAATACTGTAAAGCAACAACTTAATCATGTAGATAAGGTACCAAGTTAAAAACTTGCTCTGTAAACATCCATTCTGCCGTAGTAAACCCATAAAATCAAAACATTTGAAAACCTTGCAAATGGCAGTTGAACAGAGAAAACACAACTGTAGACATTTGTGCCAACTTAAGTCCTTTTCTGTCTAAGTCCTATTTACTATAAATGAATTATCATGTCTGTGGAATACTATACATTTGCATTAATGCAAACTAATCGTACTTCCCTCTATGAACCTCTTTGCTCATTTGAATCCCTAAATGTCACTCTCACTTCAGTCACAAGAATGTATTTGTCAACTGCCTGCTTTTAGGCTGACGGGACAGGGGGGAGGACGAAGGTTTAAGGTAAAGGAAAGGACTGCTTTTATTGACTCTAAAAGTCTGAATAAGTTCATACTGTTCTTATAAGGAATAAGGCGAAGGAACAAGAACTACTTTTTTACAGAGGTCTGTACATTAAAACACAGTTATGTTCCCAAATCTTCACTGTAGGCGTCTGTCTTCTCTCCAGTGTCCTTTCTCCAAAGAACAGAAATGCCCAGTCGCTCTCTGCTGCACAGTTACTGACGAAGACGTAAGCACAAATGTAATCGTTCACACACACACACACACACACACACACACACACACACACACACACACACACACACACACACACACACACACACACACACACACACACACACACACACACACACACACACACACACACACACACACACACACACACACACACACACACACACACAGTACCTTATATGTATTTCACAGCAACAATAGAGGAAATGTTCTTTAAGGGTACCAATTTTTACAGTTTTTGGCCACAGGAGGTGAATGGATATTCAAGTACGCTTGCGGTCTGAAGAGAGTTTTGTGAGAATCTGTGTCAAACAATTATCAACACAATCTAGTCAATCGGAAAATTACTCCAACAAAGACATCATAATGGTACAATTTCACTGTTTCAATCAAACCTTTGAATTTGAATGAATTCTGATTGAAGAGGAACACTTACAAAGCCACGTGGCTCAATGGCCATAAAACATTATGCCCCTTAATTCCTTTATAGTCACAGACATTTTTACTGGAGGATCATGAGAAGGGTGGCGAGGGAAATGACTCACTTTCACCCAATGGAAATTCTGCAATCAACTCCTTTATGATGATCCGAATCCATTTCCCTGTGAATTAAGTATCTAAATCATTTGGACTCTTTAACTATAATTGCTTTGCGTTTGTATATGAATAGTATGTCAAGAGTTAGCTGTGTTGAAGACATGCATCATTACGAAAGCTCTAACAGCCATTGATATCATGAGAGATTTAGTTCCTTTCCCACATCAGCGTTCCGTCACTCGCAAAACTACTCTCTACACTTTTTATGTCACTATGCTTGGGCTTGGAAATCGGAGGAAAGTATCTCACTCGCACTCATTATATAATCAGTTCACATCGCAGAGGGGGGAAACATCAAAGGAAATGTTCAAGCATTAAGGAAATACTTTTCGTAGGGTAAGTATGAATGCCAAAGTAAGTCATTTGTTTGGTTGACGCTTGAAAACTAAAAGCTTAAAGCTGATCATGATCATCTCAGACCAAGATTGAATAAAGTTAACAAACAAACTGAATACAAATAATAATATAAAATAAACAATGTACAATGTCCGAACCCCACACGGCCACCTTGTTTCAGCGTAGTGGAATAAGTCCATCCCTCCTAATATGTCTCCATTGGTACTGATTCTGGTTTACACAGTGTGAAACAGAGGAGGAAGTACTGGGAAGAGACACAGGTCGGGTTTGGGGGTTTTGTGTTTTCTGTCTGCAGCTGCTTTCCGGCTCCTACATGATGCTGATGCTGCGGTTGAGCTCACACTGGGCGTTGTTGTTGTTGATGTTGGGGTTGCGGCGGCTCATGTTGGGCGTGGGCACCGAGGTCAGGCTGCTGCTGTCGTTGGGACAGCCGTGTTGAACTAATATATCCGCGCACTCCTGACTTCCAGCTCGCCGAGCGTAGGACAGCGGTGTCTGACCGCGAGCGTCGCGACTTTTCACATCCACGCCGTACTGTGGAGGGAAAACGGTGGACATAAAAGGAAGATCATATTTGAGGACAGACATAAAAATACCGAATGACTGATAATTCTTTTCAGCATTTTGGTGTGATTTATACTTTAATATGTCATACTTAAGATGAAAATTTGGGGGAAGCAATTGTGATACAAATTTTTGATTGCACTTACTACCGTCACTGAAAGAACCCTGCAATTTTACAATTTTTTCCTTCATAAGAGGAATTGTGATGCATAATCAGAAACTCATTTGTATTTCCTCTCTATTTTTATCCTTCCCTTTCAGTAAATGGCACACAATCAGCAGACAGGACAAGTTTTAGGTGATTGGGAGATTGGATCATTTACGTGTAAAAACTGCAAATTCTAAAATGTTAAGCTTTCCATATTGGTCTTTATACTCTCACACTCCTATTTCTCCTTTATGTCTTCCTCGTCGATTGTACATCGTACAATAATGCACATACATACATATACATTTAACTGTGCTTAAGACTTAAATTCAGCGAAATTATTTGACACGTTGGAAACCCGCACAACACATTCTATGCATTTTTTCAAGGACTTTTAGGAATGTAGCAACACAAAGTCACATTTTAGACTCTGTATGTTTAAACTTCTAGGTCTACACTTCTAAATAAAGAGATGATTTTGTATTTTGCCCCCAGTGTTGTATTTCTGGCAGATTGGAGATGGCTTAAAGACAACATTTGGACCTTCATTTTGGGAAAGAAACCTTTTTTACTTAAGACTGTTCCTTGGATAATTTCTTGGACTGGACTTATTACAAGTAGTAATTTCACTAATTGTAGCAAAAATATAGCTTAAGATAATTATTTTATGTTGAGTGGAGTTAGGGTATATTGGCAACTATTTATATACTAAAGAATTTCCTTGAAAGAATTGATATTTTTTACATAAAACTTGCACTTTTTGTGTGTCTTTTGTGTTTGACTTGAGTAATTCTGTACTGATTAAAGTCATACACGTTTGCAACAATAAACAAGCTTAACAAAGAGGTCAGATGGTGCCCAAATACCAGCATTAGAAGTATTTATCCATCTCAGACTGTTCTCAGACTCACCCAGATGAGCAGTTGTGTGATGACTACATTGGCCATGGCGCAGGAGAGGTGCAGAGCGGTGCGTCCGTCTCCATCCCCGTAGGTCTCGTTAACCTCCTCCTTGGTGCCGTGGGCCAGCAGCACCACCACCAACCTCAGATCATCCTCCACCACCGCCCGAAGTAGCTGCTGGCCCAGAGGCACATCGGACTGAGGCAGCCCCACCACGAAAAGCTTCTGCTCATACTTGGCTCGGATCCAGCGCTCCTTCTCCTCCCTGGAGAGAAGGAAATGACAGGGGCGCCGCAGGTCAGGCAGGGTGAAACACGGCGAACATGCTACCAGCAATTTCACACCGACGCTAAAGACCTTTCAAAACATATCTCATAGTTTAGAGGCAGGGATTTAAAGGCAAAGGCGTGTGAACAGGGAGATCGTGGACACACAAGGGAAATATTACAGTAATTGGCCTAAGAGACTCACTGGAGTACGGTGACATTTCTAAATTATTAGAGCACAGGAAAGCGACTAGCCTTAACTATCACAGTGGGAAATAATACAGTGAGATAGGCTGGAGAGATGAGAGAATGCCAAAGGGTGTGACGCTTTGGGCAATATTCCAGTTTCTAGTGATTACGGTCGTCAGCATGACGGTTAGAGCCTGGCTGGCTTTCTAAAGGTTACACATCTTGAACAGCATGTCTGCCGCGGACAATACGGGAAGGCGGGGGACATATTTTTATCAGCGCTGTCGGCTGTCAGTCTGAACTGGTGGATCCCCTCCACAAAAGAGGCAGTGTGTCTCCGAGCCCCAGTCTCCCTTGGGGTGGCTGGGCCCTGAGTCAGATCGATGGGGCTGAATGGCAGCCAGAAAGGGACGGAGGGATGTGGGGCTCCTTCACTCCAGCCTGCAGCAGAGAATAGAGACTCGGGGAAGGCTCCATCCTCTATCACCAGGCAGAATTCTATCTATTGCTCTCCATCTTGACCCTCCGTTTCATTCTCTGCCCACATACAAACTGTCCAAATAAGAAAGAAAAAAAATCAATATCAATATGTGAATGACTGAGCATGCCCAGTGTGGTACTAACCCTGTGACCCTGTCAGCCGGTGTGATAAGGGGAGCAGAAAGAGGCTGTTGTTTGGATTTGTGGGTGAGTGACAGAAAGGAGAAGGTTTGTACGGATAAGTTAAAGCGGCAACGCTGGCTGGAGTGACAAGGCTCTCATGGGACTCACTATCAACGGGCCAAGCCTTAGGAGCATGTACAAACTGACAAGCCAACTCCATTCAATTGCATTTTATCATAGTAACGGTAAAAACTGACTCAAACTGTTTGCTTTGTTATTAAACTTAATCTGTTAGTGGTGTAACAGAGGATCACATTACCAGACTAAATGACATATTAATGATCATTATTAAAGGATTGGTACGCCCAAATGGCCAAAGTGTTTTCTCAGGTTTTGCATTATCGATCTTTGAGATTTGATTCCAGAATTGTGGTGCTCAGAGGTTTGAGACAATGACTTGGTTTTTGTATTTCTTACTGACAAAAAATTTCACTGAAGGACTGAAACCAAGAGCGTGTTAGATTGACTGTTAATACTTTCTGACTGCACTTGATTGTCGGCGGTTCACAGCCCCAAGGCCATTAAACTACAAACTGAAGTCTTTAAACACAGCACACAAAAACACAGTTTGGTTGAAAACAGTTGGGCATTGCACTTTTTACCAGATCTGACTGAAACGGAAGTAAATAGTTTGTTAGCAGTGCCCTTTTTTCAGCTGCAGATTTGGTGTACTAGTTCATTTACAGCAGCAGTAAAGTGCAGTGCAACATGGTCACCATTACAACAATGGAGCTTTGTGGCTCCATATTTCAGCGCTCGATTTAGACGGTCGCCAGGTCGCCGCGAGCGCCGGGAATCATGGGAGGTTGATGACATCATACAAAGTGGCTGCCTCCATGAAGAAAACATGATAGGCGGTTCAGCTCGATCGAGCGCTCGATTTAGACGGTCGCCAGGTCGCCATTTGCGACGAAAAATGTCGCAAATGGAGACGTGGCGACCGTCTAAATCGAGCGCTGTATTTGTTAGCAGGATAATTTCATTGTTGGTTTTGTTCTTTGTCTGGAATTTGCAGATGAGAGTGAAATTAAAATTCCAACAAGGGGAACATCTCCTTGCTCCTCCATGTTCATATCGCTCCAAATAATCCACAGACCCTGTTGAAAAGGACAATCTAATGAAAAAGCAGATTTGGTATTGAGAAGAGGACATAAATATTAGTGCTATACCTTATAATCAAAGTGAAAACAAAGCTATCTGCATCACTCAACACTCCAAGAGATGCAAAGGAATTACATTTTTTATATATATTTTTGGAATTATAGGTGAAACTGCCCTTTAAGCACATCTCCATATAGCGGCTCTTCAATCACAGCAGCCATTTTAACAACAGTAACCTGTTCAACATTAGTCACTCCTCTTTATTATGACCTTCGCAGCCAGGTGTCAAGGCTGCCAACTTACCACAGACAGCAACCATTTTCAGACTCATATGTCAGCTGCCAGGCTCACTTCACAGAGCAGTCTGTCTTGCACAGAGGAGCCTGGCAGCCGCCCTAACTACAGGAGTTAAGGATGTGATGGAAGAGGGGCAAGTCTTTATCAGCACCCGAGAAGAGATTAACTGCAAAAACAGCAACGGAAGCTCATAAAGCAACGACACGTACACCTTAAAATAGTCTTAAACCTTTGAACATATGGGCACATTTTTGTTTTGACCTAAAAGAAAATGCGGTGGAGAAAGTTCTCCACTATGCTCCACCATAAGCAAATCTTTTCTTAAAGAACAGGGTATTATGTGAACAACAATACAGCCCTAATGGCAGGCAATTGCAGAGGCTCAGAGTTTTATGGTGTAAGACCTCCATCAATCCCTACTCAGTCATTATGTGGGGACAAGCCTGTTAGCAAATCAATTGTCCTTAGAAGCGGTGGACTACTCAGAGCAGGAAGGGGCTGTCCTGCCCCCGACCATTATTTCCGGTGGACTCTTTGAAAACAAGTTTTTTTTCCCTTTTACTGCCCAAAAGATTTAAGTTGGTCTGAAAACTGTATAACCTGCTGTAACCCTAAAATGAAACTCGACAAAATTTAACAAAAAATCTAAGCAAGGGTAAACACAACCAGTGAGAGCTGTTGTCCAAAGTTTGTTGCAGAAAGCTACACCATGAATGAGATGCTGAATCTGTAGAGGCCAGTGAATTGATATGAGCTAAATGAGGCAGAAAGTTAGCACCAAGACGTGAAACAAAAAGGCTGAGGAGAGCCATTAAGAAGACGTCAACATCTCAGAAAAGAGGCCCGAGGACACTTTGTTAGCCCTCGCTACCAAATCAGCCCCGAAGACCTGCAGGAAAAAGGCCTCGCTCACTGCTGATGCTGAGCTTTAAATTCGACAAATTCACAGCTCTTTCTAGATGGTCCAGTTTTTAAATGAAACAAAAAAAAAAAGCGCAAGCAGCCAGCAGTGGTTTTTAAAAATTCCTCAGCTGCTGCCACTTGAAAGACAGAGTGTGAAAGGAAGTGAAATGGTAATCCCGCCTCTGTCTTTTGTTTGAAATAGAAAAACAATCCAAACAGAGGTAGGGTTTAGACAGTCAGGGGGAAAACTGAGACCCTTGAAAGGGACACTTCCTCACCACAGGAGGAAGAAAAATAAAATCAGCAGATTTAGCATGTCAAAGCGCCAGGACAGAGTAGGAGGGGAGGTGGAGAGGGAAAGGAGAGTGAATTTTCACAGCATGGGGGGATATTTAGGAAATTGAACTGATGGTTACTCCTATACACACATCTAAGCACACAGACACCAATTTCCCCACCCGGGCCTGAGCACATACTTGTTCTAAATTTCTCTGTTGCTTAGGGGATAGAGGGGAGCTCAAAAGTTCCCAATAAAAATGCCTGTGTCTCTTTCAACTAAAAACAAGCAGCGGTTGCTTTGCCACAAACCTTCCTCCATCATCCAAAGCTACCTCGCAGCAGATATTCATGGTTTAACTTTCTTTCATTGACTTTGATTTGAATGAAATCCTGGGCAAACTTCAAAACGTTTACCGAGACAGAAGTGGAAATGGGATTCCTGTCTGGAGCTGGTGTCCCCTTTCATTTGCCTATGCAGAGTCCACGTAGATAAAGGCAGCCTTAACAGTAGAGAAAGGCCTCTTTTATAATTCTATTAGAGCTCTGTCCCTCCAGCTCTCCGTTGAGCAATGGATTCTGACCCTGACTTAATTAAGTGGCAAATGGCAGAATGATTCTCCTAAACCCAGCCCACGGAGTCAAGAACACATGACTGAATTCAAATAAAGAGGGACAAACAAGGATAATTAGTCAAGCCTGAAAGACAAAGGCGAACAGGAATTTATAGGAAGGGAAGGGAAACTGAGACGGCGGGGGCGGAGCCAGCGGCGGAGAAGCCACAGAATGACCAATCTGACTCCCTGCAATAAAGGTGCACTGGTCCATAGGAAGAGGAGGATGTCCGTCCCACCACTCGCACATCTTTCGAGTCCTCCTAAACTGTCAATGCTTCTGCAGCTCCTCCTACTCTTCTGTGAGCGTCCAAATTCACTGTGGATACATCAAATAGACGCACTGAAGGGGAGAAGCGGTGGGGGTGGTTGACGGGAGAAGGGGTGGGGTGGGGTGGTCTGGGGTGGGGGTGGGGGGTGGGGGGTGGGGGGGGCTCTTTGGGCTTGACCAGCTTGAACAGACTTCACAGTGGGGGTGGGCGACTTGTATGGGACCGATTCCCATGCAGCCAGCGGCTTCACTTCCACAAACCGAGGGGAGGGAAGACCAGAGAGCGAGGAAAGAGGGACAGCAGCAGAAAGAGAGAGAGGGGGCTGAGAGGGGAAACGACAGAGATGAAAAAAGCGCACACAACGGGGAAAGAAAGCTGGGCCCCAAAGCATCAAAGGTTGCTAAGGGCGAGAAATGAAGGAGAAACACAGTAAACGCCGCAGCAAGAGTGCTAAATAAGGCCTCCTATGGTCCGGCGGGTTACAGTGTAGACATGGTATGCTCCGCTCTGAGCATAACCGCTCGAAAAGAATTAAGACAAATATTTCTACAAGTGGAATAGATGCCACTTTTTGTGGCTTTCCAGATTGTGGACTGAACAGATGAGCAGAATTCTAAAGGTTGTTGTGTCGGGCGCTATAGAAAAGGCCAATTGGCGAGCATCTGGGTGCTGTAGGCAGCCAGAGGGATGAGCTGAATATATTGTGACATTAATGAGGTTGTCAGACTCCTCATGATGGAGTGGCTGTGTTTTTGTGCCAGTACGACGAACACCCTTAAATGCTCATGCTGTTAACCCCTGCTGAACCCTCACCTCCATACAAAGCTGAGGGGATGATAAGCACATGCCCCGCTTAAGCGTTTAGCCTGCTTCACGTGCACATTTTTAAAATCTAGCGACTGAGCTGGCTCCTTTTTTTTTTTCCTTTCGGGTAATCAGACGCAAATGTTATTATGATTTTGTAATGCTAGCAATACTTAAACTAAATTGCATGGTTAAGTAGACGGTACTATAATGAAGCAGTGCTCTCTCTATGTCCACCTGGCCCTGAATCCCGGTGGCATGTGGGCAATTAGCGACTGTGGTACCACATCTCCCACACAGGGCTAATTACTGACCTGTGGGTTTCATTTGGAGAGCGAGAAAACGAGAGAGAGGGAGGACATGGGAAGACCCAGTCATTCATTTGTCTTAATTAATTACTCTTCCTCCACCAGGGCTCCTGGCAAGGCCGGCTATTCTAAAATCTCTTCGGAGAGTTGGTGCTCCGGCACTTCTAACCTGTGAGTAGCCTGGAATCTTCATTCTGAGTACTAATTTGAAGGGCAGGCACAAATGTAGGCAAAATCCTACGACAGAAGCCCACAGTACTGATTTTGCAAACAACCAGTCTGGGAGGAGGGGGAGGAGAGATGCCACTGCCAGAGCAGAAGGGGTTAAAAGAGGCAGTGGGGGCCAGGTTTGGAGAGGTTAGCGGTGTGATTCATTTTTATTACCACGCAGCCCCTGCAGGCGGCAGGAGTGGCAAATTATTTCTGAAACAAAGTGGAGGGCTCTCATCAGAGCTATTACCTGCCTGTGGCCGAGGGCGGCACGGAGCCTACAGAGGGTGACAGTGAGAGGCCCACGTCAGTGAGGGATAGCCGTCCACATCCGTCCACGCTCCAGGACATCTCCTCCAAATGAGAACCGGGGTCTGTGTATGTGTGCGTTTTTGAGTGCGCCTCTCGTTTTGTGTGTGTGCCAGCAGAAGGTAAGGGTTGAAGTTAGCTGCTGGACCTCACCCACAGTATCTGTCAGAATAATCTGTAGTGTTTTCTATCACAAACATGCCAAGCAATTAGAGGTGACGTGCAAAACACAATGACTCCCAGGTGCTAATTAAAAGAACAACTCCCTCTGCAATATGCTGACTGCAGAGATCAGCCACAATGCAGAGCTCCAACACATTTATCACCCTGGATTTAACCGTAGCCTGGCCGGATCTGACTTCTGGTTTTAGTGCACTGGCACCGCTTTACATTCAGACATCCAGTACAAATGGGGTAGAAATTGTAACTTATGGCTTTATTGACTATCAAGTCATTAATTCTTCATAAATCAGTTGTAAGCCATTAAGAACAACATTTGGCTTGTGACAAATGCTCTGGTTGGTTGGACCGCTTCATGATGTCCATGATGTGGAATAAAAAACTTCAGATCTGATATTTAATGACACATTATTTATGACTTCACACTGCACTCTAGAAGTCCACATTTGATTGCTTATTAGAAACCCTCTGATCATTTATTAGAGGATTAACAACTTCATAAGCGCATTATTACCAAACAAAAACACCATCCAAAGAGATTTTCACAACCTAGTTAAAATACAGCAGTTTGAAAAAGCATTGGCTAGCCATTATTTCTACATTATATTACATAGAAGATCCCATGTTGTTAAAGTTCTTACATCTAAAAACTGGTGATGACACATGCATTAATTATACCAAATACAAAGGATCCACATGAGCCAAAGGGATTTTTTTTTACAACTTGAAATTCCATAAGTGGCTCCCAATACTGGTTCATAACTGTTCTAAAAGTAAATGCTACTGATTTATTAATGTTACAAAGGCTTTATTCAGAGCTCAACTTGATACAAGATGCCTTATTAAAAAGTGGCACCATGCGTTCTTATAAAAGGTGTATAAACAGGTGACCAGCAGGCATACATACATCTACATATGCATGCATACAAACAAGCTTCCCATTACAATGTCTGTAATCATTCTGATGTACACCAATAATTTCACTGCTGTGCTGATCCGCGTCCGACAAATCTATATATTGTGTTCTTTCGATGCAGAATATCATAAGCTAAACCAATCTTGTGGATGAATGCCTTTAAGTTAAATCTCAAAAATGCAAAAGGGTAAAACTAGTCTTGCAGGAGACATTCAATCAGACACTGAGTTGATATTCAGGTAGTTACTGAATCGTTTAGATTAGGTGTCACTAATGTTTAGTGGGAGTCGGCAGCCATACACTGCCGGCCTGGGTGCCATCACAAAGCTGCTACATGTCACCAGTGTGACACAATTAAAATCCTCTCATATGTGCTCTGCTCAAGTTAAGAGAAGCAGGCATAGGAACAGTCAGAAATAATGGCAGAAAGAAGGAAAAAAAACACTCAATCCTATTAAATTGCTTCGAATCCATCATTCATGATGAAGCAAAAATAATTTGATACCACTGTTTACCACACTGTCAGCAACAAAATCCTCATAATCTTAGTAACCAGTGGCCATGTATGATATTTATAAGTGCTGTTTTTTTGTCTAAAGATTAGTTATCCTGCAAATGAGATTTATTGTTTGACAGTGAAAACTAATGGAGATGCTGCTGCAGGAGAAGATCGGATTTTTTAGACAATGAAGAACCTTCCAGCTCGAGGCGACGTGGGACTGACAGTGGTAGGGAGAGGAATCAACATCAATAATCTTTCATCAAGTCCACAGTGGAGCACTTTAGCACAGATACCATTCAATAAACAACTGTAGGCCATCATTCAGAGCTGAACTGGCCGGAGAGCGGAGGACGGATTCGGGAGGAAAAAGTGAGAAGGACTGTTCATTAGAAAGTGAAGACAGAAGGAGCATTTTAGTTTTTCATGGTGGCAGCATGTGAACATAAACTGGTTCCTCACAGTGAGCCATGAGCAGTGATTCTGTGCTGCAGTGCATGATGAAGAAAGTAGATTGTAAGACGACTTCTGTTGCTAGAACTTTCACAGTTATTTGGCTTTATTTGTAGCAAGTAAAAGCACAAAACCATAAAATGTATTCGTTTCTCCAGAAAATAGAAACTGTCATAACCGGAGCCAAACATTTGTCTGATGGTGATAATCATAGATTCTGAAGGAGGCAAAGCCGGTCCCACAGGTTTCTGTAATAAGTGAAAGTCAACAAAATATGAAGTAGCACCAATATTAGGGTTAATAAGTCGGGCTGACCACTGTTGACATGATGGAGGAAGGGGACGTGACAGAAGCTCTACCTGAAAAACTACAAACCCTCTTAAATTTCACAGTTTTTTATGACACATCATAATCTAAATATATGAGTTCTTCCTAAAATGTCTACTCCATAGGCATAACTGCACATTTATATATATTTTATGAATCAAGAATTTAAAAAGTATTGTCAGTGCAAAATAATAATAAAAATATTGGCATTATAAATCAATCAAGCTTCAGGATCAGGTGAAAACTGTAATTAGGTCTGACATTGATGACAGCTTTTATTTGAAATAATTACAGTTTCCAACTAATTAATCAAAATGCATAAACAAATCTTCCAAAATAAAACTCTCAAAACCTCAAATCCCTATATTTTTTGCTATTTTTAAAGGACAAAGATATTGCCCTTTGGTTCATTTTACACAAATATTGATGATTAATTGCACTTTTATTTTATTTTGTTTGCTTTTTTTTACTCTCACTACTACTTGCTGTGACCATGCCACGGTTTATCACTAATATATGTATGAGATCCTACATGCTATTTTACATTGTAAATAACTGACATAAGAATTCAGGACTGAATTTAAAAAACAAATAAAGAGACCCCCAACCTCCACCAAACCAAAATCGATAAACTAAAATTTAGAATGTGTATTTTGCTGACATATAAGACAGTGCAAGTGTTTTAGTTGTCAGTTATACCATTGTTTCACTTCTATCTTTGTGCTTTTGCTGCCAGTTGTTTGTGATTCCAGTGTCCCATAAGCAACTTAGTCTAATGTGTACGTCAAATCCACCGTTTGCCCCTTGCAGATTTCAGATAGCATTCTTACTACTCTGTCAAGCTAAAAAAAAACATGCTTGTTTCTAGTTAGTGTTTCCAGTGGGTTCCTGTTGGTTGGTCGTCTAACTCATGTGCAACTTTTTCCTGTTCCTGGTTGTTCTTCAAGTAAATACTTCGATGTTTGTCTCCTCTGTGACCCTGCTATTGAGTCGGGACACAAACAGACCTAAAATCATCAAAAACATCCAGACTAACTAGTCCACAACAAAACATGGTCCGTCTAAAGCTATAACATTGGACTGTTGTGATACTTTAGCTACAGTAGTAGAACAAGAAGCCAGACATGTTTCTCTGTTGGTATGTCACTTTACTTAAACGTTGTAAGGCTGTGATGTTCAAACTGTCCAGTGCCACCAGGGAGAGCCTACAGACAGTCTTTGCTGTGACAAACAGAGTGATGACCCGGCTCTGTGTGATGGATATGTGACAGGGTAGCTTGGGCCCCGAGGGCTTGGCTCTTGGGGTGCGGTTTAGCCATAATGGTGTGCTTAATTACCTGCACAGCCACACAGCAGGTCATTAGTCAGACTGGGACGCTGGGTCTCACCTGTCACCAAGAGATAAACAATCCTCCTCCCAGATCTAGGCACCTCAGAGGAAGGGGAAAAGGTACTTACAGGAGTATGTTAGGTGAGTGAGCGGGAAACTACATTTAAGACACTTATTGAAAAGATGTACGGCTACTTATAGGCATCTCAAAGTAAATCATGCTGGTTTTATTATATATGTTCAGAAGTTCCACAGACACATTTACTATGAACTAATATAACTTTAACTAAATCTTGTGAAGGACAGGCGGTTGTTTAGGATGTGGTTTAGATAAGACAATCTTTTCTTGATTAGGGCGTACATTTCAGGTGACGAACTTGATGGATCTGAAACAAGTCAGAGCATTTATCAGGTATCTGCAAATGATACCACGCACGACCCTCCTTTCATAAATTATAGTGTTCAAGTGAAGGCAGTCGAGAGACAGAAACACGAGACAGCAGAAACTGTGAAATATTAGAAGGAAAAGACAGGGGGATATACAGTGTGTGACTCTGACTGATATAACAGAGGTATTGTGATCAGTGTGTAGAGGATGGACTGATGCTCAGACATAAAATACTGTGTTTTTGGCTCAGTAGGCTGACATTTATGGACCCCCGGTGCTTCTTATGAAGCATTTTGTGTTGTGAACTGCCGGTGCTGAAATGTGGGTGGCTAATAAATGGCAGCTAATGGAGAGAAGACGGTGCTGCCTTCTCATTCTATAATCTCGCCATGCTTCATTAAGCAGCACCTTTATTTGCAGAAGGATGCTAACCTGGTGCTGTCGCTCCCTGGCTTGGTGTATCCTTCCAAAGCGCCCTCCCACACGCTGTTGGCCATCGTGTTGCCGATGGCAGTCATCACCATGCTGAGTTCTACCGGCCAGTCATCCAGGTCCAGAGAACGCACGCGGGACAGGTGGGTGCCCAGATTCCTGTGGATGCCGGAGCACTCGATGCACATCAGGGCACCCAGATTCAGACTGGCCCAGTCTGGGTCTGTGTGACGGAAGATAAGAAATGATTAGAAAAATGGAGAAAGAGAAGCAACAAGAGAAACATTCTAAATGATTTCAAACACAATACCGATAATAAATTCCGTTTTAGAGATATTTTCATCCTGGTAACCTCAGATAGGAACAAGCACTATCCATCATAACTGAGTCTAGAAGCCCAAATAGAAATGCCTTGAGATGCAGTTTTAGCACCACCAGTTTGAGGAAAACAGATGGAAATGGCCGCTTCCATCTGAGTGTACGATTTTCTGTGAGGCAGTAATTAAATATTCCAGCTTCAGAGATTCCCAAGTTTTATACCACGACTGTGGGAGTGGCATGCCTGATGTTACAGCCATAGCTAAAATCTGCCACCAAACAAACATTAAATGACCAATTTCAATGGTAAAGATGCACAGGTTGGCAAAAAATGAAATGAAATTGTTGCACTACATGGAAATTTAAAAAAAAAATGTAAACAGCTTTTATTCAGATTGCATAAGTTTCAGTAGCTTCCAAAAGAACATGTGATAACAAAAATGAAAATTTATGACTACCAGCTTATACCTACACTTTCAAAAAAACATTAAAAGCTTAGACTGATGTCAAGAAAAGGATTAATTATGTGAGAATGCTTTCCATGGGATTTACTTCCTCTAACACACATGTTGGTGATTTAAATAAGCTAAACTTGATAAAGCAATAAAAGAAAACAAGCCATATAAAACAATATGTCAGCCCATCACATACTGTATTTAACTCAGAAAAAAATCGCTGAACATGGTTCCCCAGTTCAGTTTAACAGATATATTTTAGCTTGTGTGTCGACAGGATTTCTTGGCTGATCTGTATTTCACTTTATTAGATGCAGCCCAAGTTTGGACTTTCTTCCTTCAATAATTACCTTCAGTAATTTCCAGATTTTACATAATATTTTCTCACTGAATGTACACATGCGACAACCTCCAAGGCTAAACAAAGGAAACCAATGCAAAGTTCCAAAAACTGCAGTCCCTTGAATGGCCACTTGAGGCTGGCTCCAAAACTGAGTCAATGCCCACGAACTCCATGTTAAATATTCAAGCTTATAGCAGAAAAGCAGAAATAAGAATGTCTACAGCCTGGAACAAATAACTGTTTGTAGGTGATTGTATTGTTCATAACAACTGTACGATGATCGGATTGGTTCCAGGCTTAAATTATCCTTAATAAAGTGCGTGGCCACGTTGAGTGAGAGGTGGGTGGCGTCATAGAAACAACCCATGGAATGGAGACACTAGAATGGCCCAGCTAACACTAGACCTACTGGTGATTTTTTTTAACTGAGTTTCGAAACTTTCATGTCACAGCTGCAGATCAGGTGTAGTGGAAGGATTTTGGTCATTTGTTGATGACACTAACCATTTTACTGCACTGTCAAAATCCTCTTTAATAGCAGTCATATTTCATCATATATACTGTGGATAATGCCGAAAAACTTTCAAGCGTCGACAGTTCTACTCACTGGGTGCATCACAGTCCACACAGAAGCTGTTCCCCCTCACGTTTCGTATGGACTGAATGGCCATTGCATCGCTTTGGCTGCCTAGCCGAGACTGTGAGAAATGAAGGAGAAAATAAGTCAACAGGAACTAATTATTTCAGCAGAGAGTAAGAGAAGGCAAACAATTACAGCTGGACTCAAATCATAGACAACCGGCGAGGAGAGGGAGAGAAGAGGTTTTTCAAAGTGTTCGGAAAAGACCGTGGCAGAGAAAATATGAATATGAAAATGAGGCTGTGTCTCCCCAGTATGCTGACACAAGCCGTGTTCTATCTCTGATGTCTGTCAGTTCTAATAAGAGATCCCCCACACTGTGGTGCACCTGTCTGACAACCTCCCACATGTGACAGCTTGAAGTGGGTGAAGAGGGGCGGGGGAGGAGGGCACAATAAAGGTTGGAAAAGAAGGGGGGAAAAAAAGAGGAATGTAAATGAAGCTGCAGAATTGTAGGATGATGATGACGCTCTGATTAGATGATAATCGCCCATGCTGTCCAGCTCCTCTGATATTCGTTATCTGCCATGACCTGCTGTACCTTGTTCTTTATGCTCTCACAGGACTGCAGGCTGGCAAAGATCTGGCTCTCTATGGCTTGGACCCACAGCTCCCTCTCCTCGTACGTGGACGCTTCAAAGTTCCACGTCTGACCCGTCAGCGACACGATGATGAACTCGAAGGAATCTTCTTGCTCTGGAAAAGAAAAAAATGAACAATAATTTAGTACTTTATCCAGAAAGAAAAAGGTTGTTTGTCCTGTTTGCATTTTGTTGCAGAGAGGATTCTGTGTCTGCACAGGTTTAGCACGTCCGCTGGATTCTTTGCACTTTGCATCTGTAAAATGGAATATCAGCACCTGTCACCGCACTGAGGGGCCACATGTAAGCCGGAGCAACACGCATGTCGGTCGTGCGATCTGACTCTGCAAGTTAGCGGCACAGCTCAGTGATTGAGGCCCATCCATGCCCAAATCCACCATGGAATAGGCTTTGGTTAAACTCAGCACATTCAAATGACTGCTTGGCACCGTCTGTGCTGCCTGGCGCTACTGTTTTGTTTGATTGCCTCAAATTCTCCAAGTAATAAATCCCTTCATTGCTTTTGGGCAGAGACAAACAACTTTAAAAGAAAGTGACGATAGGCTACAGCCGGTGTCGACCTGTAATTTTTAAGTTTGTCACTTAGAAATATTTTGGTGATTTGTTGCAGGCTTTAAATGCACATTAAAGGTTTTGGAAACTGTAACGGGCATTCAGCTCTCAGGCCCCTCTCTTGTGGAACCAAAATCTCAGCTTGGGTTCAGAAGGCAGTATCCTATTCAACTTTTGCATTTAGGCTAAAAACTTAAAGCTGACAGTTTGGGCTGTTCAGGTCACCCTGAACATACTTCGGTTATGCTGCTACAGGTGTTGAATGCTGGGAGGTTTCCCATGATGCACTGAGCACCTCTCCACTATGCTCCTCTTTCTCCATCCATACAATTATATACCACTATTACATGTCACTAACTTTGCACCTTCTCTCTCCTGTAGTTTGTGTTTTGTCCTCTCTGCAGGTATCTATGGCTGCAGAGCTACATGATTCTGATTACCTCACCATCATCCTCAGTGCTTATCGCTCTCTTGTGCGTTGTTCATCTGGTTTCTATCTGCTATGCTTTTCTCTCTACCCTTTAGCCTCATCCCAACCTGTTGAGGTTGATGTGCTTGGTTCTACTACACCTTTCTTCCTGTCGAAGAGGAGTTTTTCTTCCCGCAGCTGCCAAAGAGATGCTCAAAGGGAATCACTTGGATTTGTTGGGTTTTCTTATTGTCATTTTATAAGGTCCTTACATCACAACGTTAAGTGTCTTGAAGTTAAAACAACAACCCTGAAACTGAAAGCTAAATTTGGAATGAATGACTTTTTTTTTTTTTTTTAATTAAGGGCAGATAGCACGGACAGACGAGACATAAGGGCAAAGTGTGGGCAGTAAGCTTACAGTTAAACTGCTACATAATCATTAAGTGTGTTTCTTACTAAAGCTGGTTGCTGCACTGTGGGAGCGTTGACTTCCCAAATAATACACAAGCAGGACTGCATGAAAATGTCAAGACCAGACTCTGTACCCCAAGATTTGCCAGCATTTCTGCAGGTGATAGGTCCCATTCCCCAGTGCGCCAAACTTTCTGTGCAGAACAGTAGTGTTTGGCCTCAACTGGAAAAATTAACACCACATTTTGCATCTATACTTTTGAGTTATGACAACTTATTTTAACTACATGGTGCACGGGAAACGAGCTTTTCCTTCTGTAATGAATGGTAGCATAAAGAGAGGTTTCTAGGTTGATGAGTCATTAAAAAAACTAAGCTGTTCCAACTACTATTTCCAAGATATTTAAAACTTAATTTTGTTATGCACTTAATTACAATAATTACGAAAACAAATTTTTAAGTCGACAAATATTGAAAAAATTAAGTTGATCTAATTAGATTTTCTTGAGTAGTTTTTGACTTTTTGCGTTATGCAGGAGCTTTTTAGAAATTCAGTTTGAACAACACAGATTTGAGTTTAAATTGCATAAAATATTTAGTTGATGCAAGTTTTCTTCAAACATGCATTTGAGTAAGGGGTAGGAGTAGGTCTCTGGAATTACAGTGACTCCCTGCCTTTCCTGTCTGCCTTATTGAATAATCTAAGATTGTGCGTTTTCAAGATTAAAGTCTTGGCAGTCGGGTCCTATTGTCTTCATTGGTTACTAAATCTGTGATCATCACTGCAATTCAGTTGTTGGAGTTTACAGTTTTGGTTTCATCCTGTCTGCCCTTTGTTAGAAACTAAATGATATCTGATTCCAGGCAAAATTGCAGTAAAGACTTGCTGTTTGGACAACAGTATGTGACAAATCAGATCATTTTGACCATTTACGCTGCAACATTACTGGTTAAACCAACTTTGGTCAGCTCTGGTAGGAGCCTACTTAATGCAACCATCCTGAAGTCATAATCTGGGTCTAAAGTGCTCACATGAAATGAAATATCGTCTGATAAGACCTAAAAAGCTACTGCACCGTCTCATGTAGGTTATATACGACAACGGCAAATTCTTGTGTTCTAACAGTGTACAGAATTTTTACCATCCATTACAGTTTTGTTCACATTTCAAGTAGATTTGAATTTTTTGATGGGAACTTCCACAGCATTGACAGCTTTAACATGACCTGTCCCTATTGACAGTTTGATATTTTATCTTTTAACAGGTGTGGCAAGGTTAGACATTGGACATTTTTTAGTAATGTTTGTTTTGGGTGAATATTAAACACTTTTAGATGGCATCTAAATGTGTTGGCTTCATGTCTGGAGGAGCACCATGGTCACTTTTGACAGCATTTGCTATGAATATCTGTTAAGTAACATTTACAAATCCCTCAACACAGTGCAAAGTTGAACTGCATGCAGTAGCATTAACAATCATGCAGATTCAACCTGAAGGAGCAAGAAACTCACCCAGGAGATTTCTGTTGTCCTTGTGGTGGCATGACTGTAAAAACTAGAAAGGTCGTAAACTTGTTTGCTAAAGTTAATCTTGAGCAATCTACTATTATTTTGACAGTTTAAAAAGCTTGCAATTAGTTTAGAATCAGTCTTTTGATTATTAGCTCGTTGATATACTGACCAATCTTGTGTGTACGACAAGTAATACACAGCGCCTCTCTGTGGTGGCATTTCTGAATGAAGGAACATTACCATAACAGTGATCCACATCTAAATGACAGAATCCTGTCACCTTAATAGACTAAAAAAAATCAGAAATATTACATATTCCATGTCTGAAAGGGGCATTATTTGATATGCCATGTTGTTTTAGCAAGACTTCACTAATTGCCCTGAAATTAACAAGTATCCTCAACTATGATACAATAGAACGTTTAGTCTTTGTATAGATTTGGGTTACACACAACATAAGACCTTTGGAAATTAATCTGATAAAGATTCCCCCCAGTCCCTGCGAAGCACAAACTAAACCTATAAGTTTTCTTTTCGTTACGCCATCAACTCTAAAAAACATTATCTCTTAGCTCTTTTTTATCCTTAAACCTAAAATATAGCTGTGAAATACAACTGCTGCTACATTTCAGTGTTTTTCAATATATAATATGTGCAATATAAGTCAGTTCCACTCTATGCAATAAATGTATGCGGATGTGTATGTATGCAAGTGTGTATATATATTTATGTATGTCTATAGAAGACATCTATCTATCTATAGTCTTACATGTATATATTGTAAATATTTTTACACTGTATTTCAAATTATTTTTGTTTTTTACCAGTCCAAAGGTGAGTTTTTGCATCGAAGTTTCATTCATAATGTGCACCAGCTAGTGTATGTTTTGTTTGACAATAAAAGAGGCTATTCTATTCTATTCTATTCTATATTTGCTTTTCTTGATATTTGATAGTTTACTTCAAAACTGTCTTTAAACGCTTTTAATCAGTGCCTTCTATTTACATCCATCCTCTGTGTTTAACTAAGATTCATGAAAATGTCACCTGTCGTTTCCGGAGAAGAGGTCTGACACAACATATGTTCCAACACATGCTGTAATGCCTCTGCTGTTCAGAAGCAATTCATTAACTCGGTACTGTACAACGTGATTCGTGTAACGTCTCTGGTCTCCGCACATGCTTGAGCTCATAGCCAAATGATTTGTAATTACCTAATTATGTCTATGCAAATAGTCATCTCATTTGCATAAACCATGTTTGGAGGACTGGAGGCAAATAGACGCAAGAGGAATGCTTTTTTCCTGTGTAGCTTTGATCCACTAGGTCCTAGAAATAGTTCTGCTGATGTGCCATTTGTGTGATGCGTTTGTTGCCTAAGGTGTTGATGCAATTTATCATTAAAAGAAGTTAAAAAACAAGTTTTTTCATTGCAGAAATATATTGAGACTTTTAACCGCAATCCATTCTGACATCTGATGTACAAGGAGATGTTCCATATTAAATGAGCTCTGTGTGAGGTAGAAAATGATGGCAATCTCATGATGTTAAGATCGTCACACCAATCATCTAATCAAATAAATTACTACACTTTATATTTATAATCAATTCACCCTCCTTGCTGCGAGACACGGTCCTGTGCTGTTAAATGACAAATGTCTGATGGACGCCCCTAATGTAGCAATCCCTGTGCTGCGGCGGAAAGCCGTCTCTTCAGGGGTAAAGCAATAATCCAATTAGCTCGACACCGACTTCAATTATCTGATTTAGTTTGTGGAATCGACTCCAGGTCACAGAGAATCAATAAATACTTGGAAGCCTCTTTATCTAGACTTACAGTGAAAAAGTCTTTATATGGGTGTGAGATTTTAAAGCAGTGATGGGATTACAATATAAAAACTTTGATCGCATCAAAATGGTCAACTTGAAGAAACCTAAAAGGTAAAGAAAAAAAATAATAAAAGAAAATTTAATTTTAGAAATACTAATTTTAAAACCCACAATAGAAATCCATTAATCTTCTCCAATATACCTTCAGGTATAATAACTAATGCATTTGATTATAATCTGTGATTTCCAGACTCAAATGTTGTTGTACTTGTATTTTCATCTTTTTAAAAACCTGAACAAAGCTAATTATTCTGTTGGCTGCCCAGGCAATAAATTGGAGGCATTAAAATACTTTCATTATGGAGATTAAAAAAGCAACGGATGGCTGCTTTCTTAAACTGATGAGTATACAAGGGAAAACAAATCCAATTCTCCATGCATAGTAATGCACACATGAAACGTACTGAGGCCACAGAAGAAACACGGGTGCATGTGCAGCAGGAATCTTTCTGTGCGACACAGGTATTGTCCTGACATGCAGCTCCAGCACACTGGGGTTACTTTTTAATGCCATCCACAGTGTGGCATTTCAGCTCCGTGTAAGCATGATGCCGAGGTCAAAGTGCTCGTCTCACAGACAGTAAATCCGAGCCTGAACAATGTGTCAGAGGTATTGCTGCTCTCTCGCAGGCACCTGCCATGATAAGCTTGTAAAAGGGCCATTAGAGTTTCTGTTATTACTCAATTGTTGCAGTTAGCACATGGCCAAGAGAGGAGAGATCGCCCTGTCACATTAACATAAGCATTAACCTCCTGACCATATCTATCTGCGAGCCTAAGATCAACAAGTTCTTGCCAATTACAAATAAATTAACAGAGCTCTGCCAGTGGGCGGACAAGGAAGAACACAATTTAAAGCCAATGGAGGCGCCAACTGTGAAGAATGGCCAAAATATGATTTTCCTTAATTAACGTGGCATAATAAAAAGGAAATTGTAGTGTAATGGCCACAGAGCTACAAAGAGGAAGGCACAGATAAAGATGCACATCTTCGTCCAACATTTACATGCATCATAAAACTGTTGGGGAACCTCTCAGATGTTGTTCATTTGCTACTTGATGGCTTTGCAGCAGCACTTTAATTAGCAAAATGTTTCTTCAAGATACAAAAATAGATGGTAACCATTTCTTAAAATTTACTGGCTGCAATGGGAGAAAGAATTTTAACTTAAGTAGTATACTTAAATACAGTTTTTGAAGTACTTCTATGTTTTATTTATACTTCCACTTTACTACATTGCAGAAGGAAATACTGTACATTTTACTTATCTGTGTTTACCTATAGGCTTTAGTCATTATGTACTTTGAGTGTTTACATGTGTCATTGGTGTTCAGGGTCACTTGCACTTTTAAGCTTCTCAGATCTTCTAATTCAGGTGAAAACGATTTTAAAAATACCTATACAAGGCCTAAACAGGTAAAAGTATCTGGCACTGCAGGGAACAGATTTCCAAGAAATAAATATATTTTAAAATGATTACATCTTATGATCTTCATGAGTGGGGCCACATCCCCCAGGTTGAGAACCACTGAACCAAACCAACTACATGAAGCATTTAAAAACAGCCTAAACTGGCTACAAGTAAAATGCTATGTCACTCATCGTTATTAAAGATCATATTTCTTACATACTTGAAGTGCATTCAGCGAATCATACTTCTGTACCTTTACTTAAATGGTGTTTTTAATGCAGAATGTTTACTTAAAATTATTACATCGAGGTGTATGAGTACTTGTAGGTATCAGTTTGTCCTGAAAATCAAACTGAAACCTGAGAGAAAACAGTGTGACCCGAGGACGGTGATTCCTCTATCGCCGTGCACGTGCAGCAGATGCACCGCTGAAGACCTGTGGACCAGATTAGCACCTCGGGGGGGTTTGGTGCTGAGCCCAGCTGTGCCGTCTATGAAGCAGACTGCAACACGGCATCTATTCTGTCTAAGCCTTTGAAGGACCTCTGGAGACTGTTGTGACAGACCCTCTGAAAGGACTTCGCAAACAGCTCCTAACCTTGAGGACTCCTCACTTCATCTATTTGTGTGAACGCTCAGCTGAAATGATGACAAGGTGCAGAGGTGCACAAGGTGAGCTATTGTTTTGGTGTGTAAGATGTGTTGTGTTGTGTCGTATGCATGCATCAGGCAGTCACTTAAAGAAGTGCTTGCCGTTCCTGTGAATTAACGAGCAGTTGGGAAGAACAGGCCAAGGCGGTGCCATCTGTAAATGTCACAGGCACTGCTTGCTCATTTTACACATCATTAAAGCCAATATTCCTAACCTGTATCAGAGCAATCAGGAGCAGGCCATTACTGCGACAGGGGCCCCGGGGGAACCACGACCAAACTCAGAAAGAAAAGAGCAGTGAGGAAGAGAAAGATAGAGCACACTCTTTATCTCTCTGACACACACACACACTCCCGCACATTTCTACGTGCACACGCACAAACAAACAAGCAGCACACCTTCTAAGAATAAACAAACACATGAAATCAGCACCAATACCACTACCCTAATAGCTAGTGCATTTAACAGCAGAGCACGATGAAAACAGGGCCAATTATACATGTATCTGTGGGCAGTGTGTATAGAGCCCAAATGAGAATCTTGTTATTCCTTTCCCTCCATACTGTGGCGCTCAGAAAGCTAAGCCATTACAAGAGTGGAGGCTCCAGGGACAGCTTTCGGAAATGAGAGCGAGTCGGGGAGTGACAAAACAAAGTATTGAGATAAACACCCACCATTAGTACAGGCAGTTAAACATCCATTTCCTAATCCTCAGCTGGACTCCAGAGGATATTAACCCTTAGTTTACTAAGGTGCAGGACAATAGGATACCAGATTAAGCCTTACTCTCAAAGCAAAATACGCATTAATATCGATCGGCGTGTGTTATTTTTCTTCTGATCTAAACCTGGGGAGCTAATGTAGAAAAAGACAGTCAGAGGCCATAAACCGGGTCTGAGAGCGAATGGAATGAAAGAAAAGAGGAAAAAAGCTGGCGAGTGATGATGTGAACAGCACTGTAGAAGCAATTAAAGAATCTCTCTCCCTTTACGCCTGTTGTCTCATCAGCTAAGTTTGTCTACACTCTACACCACACAATTCAAAATCACTGCAAATTGGTTTTGGTAAAGAAGTCCTGTTACCACTTTGAAGATTATTAAATGACTCATCTTCTTGGTCCAGGAACTAGTATGTACTTCTGCCATCGATCTGAGTGAAGCTACATTATTTTGTGCATGCTGCTCCTCATCTCTACTGAGTAGTAAATGATCTTTTCTGGGAACTTCATCCTTACTCTGTATTCAGAGCTGAAACATGCCGGATTACTATTAAAGCCCTTTTGATTATTTTTGCCTTAGTCATGCTCGCATCTTCAGAAGTAAAATGATTTGCTTCCATTGTGTCTCTGGGAGCAGAATTACATTTAATATCAACTGCTCTGGATGCACATGTGTAAGTGACACTGGTCCCATTAGAAGTATCTGTAAACATCAACAGTCTGCTCCTGCTGATCAAATTGGTCCAGATTTATAAGGGCAGATAGACAACTGTTTTACTTTTGAGAGTCCACTCTCTCTAAACATAAAAATCCTTCCCCCATCCTCCTATAATTGCTGGCAAAATTAGGTGGAGTGCTTTCAATCACTTTAAATTCAATCAATCCAAACGCAAAATGAAACTACTTGATTACTTAAACTGATTATTCCTTTTCTGCTCGTTTTAATTCAAAAATCTAATTTGTGAAATAAAGTGAGCTGAACTCAGTCCTGCTCCGTCACAAACAAACGGTCTGCAGTGCATATGAGCTCATTATGGGTTATAGACTGCATGTCTGACAATGCAAATAATGCTTCCTTTAGCCTCTTCGGTACAAAAGCACATTGCATTAAACAAAGAAAAAGAATTGGAGGCTTTATCTTGTAATTATGACTTCTTATCTGATAATTGTCACTTACTGTCTCAAAATTATGAGGCTTGACTTCTGGATCTAGGAGAAAAGGTTAAGGTCATTATCAGTTGGTGAAAAGATGGAGGCATTATGGTGCTAGCTGATTTAAAGGACTGTCCTCCTCTGGTTGAGACTGTGCTTTAATCATTTTGACAAGGATTCAGTAAGTCAGACTGTAGACTAGTACTCAAGTCCCATTTTCAGCCAGTATCCAATCAAGTAGCAAAATATACTATTTAAATATACATTTTTGTTATGCATGCGCCACAGACTAAATTCGGTACTAAAATGTAAAAACCTGATGATTCTCAGGCAAGTCGCATCTACTACTCTGATTTCTGAGCAGGTTCTGTCAGGATATTTATTTGCAACAAACATCAGCCACAGTGATATCAAGTCCCACTGAGTCTAAAAATATGTTTATTATGCATGTCTATTGAGCTGCGGATGAGTTATGACTCTGATTTTACCACTATAACTAACTTCATGTTGTTTGTAGGACACCTACATGCACTCATTCCTTTCACCTGATGTATTTTAACCACACGTCTGTGCCTCTGCAGCTCCGTTAAGCCTGGAAACCTCTGAAACCAAGCCCAGTTCAACTCAATTTTTATCACCCAGTTAAAAAAGAAGTGGCTCAAAATTTGGCGTCAACAGTCTTCTGGACATTAAGTCACTATCATCTTTAATGATGAGATCAGCATCTTCAATGAAGCAGTAGATTTTAGTTATGAGATACGGAAATCAGATTTTTTTGCATTACTATAATTTATTGTAATGGGTGCAAGATGTCGTCGTCGTATTGCCAAAGTAAATGCAATTAAGGTTTGAGCCGACATGTCAACACCTTCTGTACCGTAAAAGTATTCAAGTCAACACTTGTTTTCTCTTTAATTCCTGTGACCTTAGTAAGAATAAATATCTTCCTCCACAAAACTGGAAACATCAGCAAGTAGCTTCTCATCACAATTTCTTTCCATTCCTGCACCTCCCTTTCTGCTCACATTGGACAAGCTGAACCCCCCAAAACAATGAGCATTTGATACACTTTCTTTAAAAGAGAAATACATTAATGATGCTCCCTGACAGTCTGCATTAATCAGAGGGGGCTCCCCCTGAACACAACTCTTTATCGGCCATCGATTTTCCAGTGGGTTTATGGCGAGCGACACACCGAGAGAGCTCGTCGCCGGGCGGCTGCTGGGAAACACATTACGGGGCTGTCAGTTGTCTCGCCATGCATCCTGCATCATTCTTTAAGCACATGAGAAGTTCATTACACCACACAGCTCTGACAGTGCATAGGATATTAGGGACTGTGTCCCTTGTGCATATCCTTGGTGAAAGTGTAGCACAGCAGACATAACAGAGGATTTAGACTTTATCCCAATACGGCTTTAAATTGATTTGAGATTAAATGGCCTTACATGAGTTTGAAATTACAGCATTTTAAACCTGATAATAAAGTGGATGAAACCTATTTGGAAGTTTGTGCCCATTTGCTGTGTGTCATTTAGCCTTTTACAATCATAATAATGAACCTCAGCTTGTATAATATGTCTAGATCTTGCTCCACTTCAGCGGCCGTATAGAAGAGTCTTGCTAAGTGCTGTAGAGCCATATTTGGAAATAATGTTGCAGCAACAGTTTCTCCAGGCTCCTTTCTACATCCTACACGTCCCATGTTCACCAAAATGATTTCTCACCTTAAGACGCTCACGCTGTTTTGATTTATGATGCTTCACAACTACTAAAATTCAATTTCAGCCTGTATTGCATGCTTCTGATTGCCCCGTAAATTAGATAAACTGATAGCAATTTATTCAAGGATCCCACCTCTCCTCTCCTTCCCTTTCCCCTCTCTCTTTCTCTCTCTCCTGTTCTTTTAACAGGAGACACAACTCACATCCCAGACTTGGGTGAATCCAATATTTAAGCGATACGTCTGTATTCCAGGGCATTCAGCAGAACAGACAAGCTGATGCTAATAGAAAATCTTGCAGAGAACAATGAGAGGGATAGAAAACAATGTGCATGTTTGATGATGTGAGAAACATTCAGAATCTGCCTCCTTCAGTCTGATTACTCTTAGACTTCCCGCTCAGGAAGTCCAGGAGTAAACCTATGTGGGATACTGAATTTGAAAACGTATAATACCAGCCATCACTTAGCAAAGACTTTAATGTGAGTCTCTAATTCTGTCTGGAGAGCTAAGTAATGTCAGATAGAGCTTAAATAAGAGTTGCAGGCTTCTTGTGTACAATCACAGAAACTCATGATACAATGTTGAAATATTAATGACAATGCCTAATCCAGAATATTATTAGATGTGAAGTATTTGGCCCGGTTTGATTATGACCACTGATATCACCACTACTCCAACAATAAAAAGAGCACCACTTATCTCATGCCACTTATCTCGGTGGTGCTGATGATGTTCCCTCCACACAACAATGTGGTCAACAGACCCATTCAGACTTTAAAGAGAAGCTGTCAGAGACCGTGATAAAAAAGTATAATGATTATAAATGCTAAGCCCCATTTAGGAGGCGTCAATGCCATTGTTGTTGTTATCCAGCGTATCAATCTTGTTGATTGATCATCCCGCTCTGGTGACATCAGTTTTATGGCCTCTGAAATGCGTCTCAGTGTTTTCACAATGCCATCCAATTAGGGTACTCCATTCATCATTGGGCTGAAGAATCATTATTAATTGGGTGGAGAGCCGACTGCCACTCCCCTGCTGAGAGGGGCCACATTCACTATTCATACAACGGTAAAATAAATGGAGGGCCGCGAGGGTGATCTGTGCAGGGGGCCACATGGAGATCCAACACTACACACCTTTATGTACATCACGGGCACATTCAGTCAGAAAACAGAAGATTGCATGATCAACTGTTCATCATGACTGGAGGAATCTGATCAGTGTGTCGAGGTGTGAGTTCAGAGTCAGTCACTGAATAAGTGTGAGGATACTTTCTGCCTAGTTTGTCTTGGACTAAAAAAAAAAAAAATTGTAAATACATACCAAAAAAAGTTCTAGTAGATTTGGCCTTCTGACATACACTACTGTTCCAAAGTTTGGGGTCACCCAGGCAATTTCATGCTTTCCAGGAAAACTCACACTTTTACTTATGTGCTAACATAATTGCACAAGAGTTTTCTAATCATCAATTAGCCTTTCATCACCATTAGCTAACACAATGTAGCATTAGAACACAGGAGTGATGGTTGCTGGAAATGTTCCTCTGTACCCCTATGTACATATTACATTAAAAATCAGCTGTTTCCAGCTAGAATAGTCATTTAGCACATTAACAATGTCTAGACTGTATGTCTGATTAATTTAATGTTCTCTTCATTGGAAAAAACTGCTTTTCTTTTCAAAAATAAGGACATTTCTAAGTGACCCCAAACTTTTGAAGGATAGTATACACAGTGTTGGACTTGGGAGCATAATGCTGAGGTCCATCCTTAATCTGTCCCACCTCTGTTTATGTGTTTGAGCCAACCAGTAACAGCAAAAAGTGCTAATTGTGCTTGAGTACAAGATTTACACAATGGAGATGTAGTTGAAACACCATTGGAATTTGGTGCCGAGAAACATGAACTTACTGTGCAAACTGTCCATTTTAAGACTTGTGTAGAAAGAAATCTGGGTCTCTACAGCGGTAAGTAAAAGTTTTGCCAGTCAGACTCCTGTGCAGAACTTTTTTGGTATCTTGGTCCTTGTGACCAGATCGTCAACGTTTTAATAAAACACTGCAGAGGAATTGTGTGTGTGCGAATTGACTTCTCTTTTTTCTTTCAGTAGCGATGTAACTTTTCATACCTTCATTGCCAGCAGATAAGCCATCTGGCTTGGTGATGCCGGTGCTCTTTTTCCGTCTGTGTTTCTTGCGGTTGGCGTGTGGCGAAGGAGGTGGCTCAAGTTTAGGACTTGTTGCACTGCCCATACTGGAGTTTGCGGGATCACTCATCCCATTGGCTGTTAAAACACAAAAAAGACAAAAACATTATATTTCATTAACATTAAATATAATACACCCGTTTTCTATACAATGACCATGCAGGTAATCTTAATGTTCACTGCCAGAGCTGTGTGAACTGTGAACTAACTTCATGCAGTGAAAAGAAAATGACACCAAAGCAAATTCAGCTGATACAACAATCTTTCAACAATTTGACTAGTTTTTATCCTCTTTAAATGCTCCTGTACCATTGATGGGTAACTGCTAGAAAAGCATTAGATCCAACATATTCTAGTCAAGATTAAATTTCCATACAGAAGAAACAAATTAAGTTGATTTACCAGAGAAGCATGTAGAGAAATGACTCATAAGTGCAGAAATTTCTCTTAGATATAATGTGCAGTCATAAAAATTACATCTTGAATTTGACTTTGAGTTATGCCAGAACTTTTTGAGTTATGGCATAACCCAAAAAGTACAATAAAAACAAAAAAAGTGTGTTTTGTCTGACTCTGTAAGCATCAACCAGAAAATTACGGTGACCTTTAAAAAGAATGAAGGCTATTTGTCATTTTTATGATGGTACGTAATATATAGATAAAGAATTACAAAGAAGCAAGTGTCTAGTTTCAGAATTGAAAATTGAAATTGAATAAACTTTATGAAATATCTATTAAAATTTGCTCAGGGGTTTTGCAATTCCATGCTGGCTCCGACTGGACAATAACTAATTACTGTCCAAGACTTTAAATTCATCTCCTAGTTATTCTATCAATTACACACACGAGTATAAAATGTGGATGGATTTGAAACATTTTGAACTATTGCTTTGAAATTAAGCTGGCAGTTTCATTTCAGCATGGCACATATGTATCTGTTTAACTGTTAAACTGTTTAAGGAAAAGTGTAATAATTCTTGGGAAATCACACTGAGAATTAATAATGGATGACATTATTGAAAGCTTCACGGAAAGTAAAGGCAGACTTGTCACATCCTCATAATGTGTCTACAGCAGGAAGACTTGAAAATGGCTCCAAAAGTAACTGTGTAACTCCAGCTTTAGACGGTGCGAACGACAGGTATGGGGCTATCAGTGAACAAATGGTTACCTAAGCTAGCCCGCGGCGGAGCTCTCTATAGGACTGTCTGAGAGTGACAGGGGGCTAAGAGTCGGCTTTGTTTCTTGTAAGTGATTTTATAAATGTGATATTAACCTGTGCTACCGTTGGGCAAAGGGATAGGAGGGATGGGACGATAGGAGGGGGTTGTCAGCTTGCCATCTTTCTGATTTCCTGACATTTGACATCACTTTCCCTTCTTTCCCCCTCCGGATGCCATTATGAATCTGGGAGTGGGGGCCAGGGGCCTGGGGGAAGCAGGGAGGGAGGGCCAGTAGATGGGCCCCATATTGCTCTCTTCTTACCACCCTGTGTGGTGCTGGCAGCCTCCTCCATTGTCTCCCATCAAAAGCTCATTGTAGTGTGGCAAACTCCATTCATTTCCCTGTGCACCGTCCCAGCCCCAGGGGTGGAGTGCAGGAGGACAAGGGGCTCAGGGATTATTGCTGTTGTCGTTGCCAGTTGCACATGCTATAATGTGCGGCGCTGTGCCATTAGCCAGTGTACAACATTAGGCCTAATTCGGTCATTACCTTTAGGGAGATGGGGCTGTCTTGGAGGAGTAAGATGGGCTCAGCAGGGGACTGAAGATGCTTACATGGGGGGAGAGTTGCAGCTCAGAGGGCCGGGGGATACGCTGTTCAGAGTGTGGGCAAAATGTAGCAGACAACACCTGAGACACGCATCGCTCTTTCTGTCCACGACTTAGAAATGAATCTTGGTGAGGGTCAGCGTATACAAAGGAGAATGTCATTACTAAGAAAAATGAACAAATTCATTAAAACAGCCTTTAATTTGTTTGGCGAGGGAGCGTCCTTAAAGGTAGTGTTAATATTTCGGCGTGAATAGTAACGTGCCTCTTGATAAATAATAATATTGATTATATGCCACCGCATTAATAAACATAACATTGGTGCTTGTGCTGGAGCACATATATTAAGCTCTCTGGTGCTTTGAATGGCAGCACGCAGCCACACATGTAGCAGCTCCTAGTCGAGGCGTCTGTTTCAATTTCCCTGCTCTCTTACAACAGCCCCCCTGAGACGAGTCATTAGCTGGCTCAGACAGCTGGGGGCACAGGGGTCCTCCGTGTGGCCCCCCCTCCTCCCACCCTCTGCTCCCCCCTCCCTCTCCATACCAGCGTCTGTCCCGCCAGCACAGCTCCGTATGGCGAGTGGAAGGCTCGAGCTCCAACCTGCCTCCAACGTGACAGCCAGCATTTGTTTAATGTCGCTTGAGGTTAAAGGGGAGGGCTGCCCCTCGGGGGCCCCGACCGTGTCATAAACACCTCTAATTATCAATTTCTGGCCCTAATGTTGTGGAAAATGACCCTGGACCCGCTCATTCTGCACCTGAAACATCTACGGGGTGATACACCTCCCTTTGTTTGCACCCATCAGCCTTTAAGAAGTCTGTAATATAAAGGTATAGCTAAAGGATAAAACCACCATACACATCACTGAGCAACAATATCAAAGCACCTGAGACCAAACGGGTTTTATATAAAGTCCCCGAGTGGTTTTCAGCTCTAAACTATGCATGGCTAGTAAATTAAATTTCTTAAGCTGAGGATTATGAAGTTGAAACTAGACTGATTCTGAAAGTAGGGAATTCACTGTGGCATTATTAGCTAGCTGTTAGAGTGTACGAGGGCCATCGGGACCAAGCTGGGTAATGAAGCACACTGGGGACCAGGAGTCTCTTTACCACTCAGCCAAGATCACCTGGGCAGCAGAATAGGTATCCGCCTAACCTGTGATTACAGCGCATTACACTCCCACCACTGAGATGACAGTTTAAACATGCTTCAGAATGAAGGCTGTGGGTGAGACAAAGAGGGCGCTGCTAACAGCTCCCTTTACCAACATCACACTAGGAATGAATGGGAATGGAAAGGGGTGAGGGAGCGAGTGGCAGGGGGGAGGGTGAAGAGGACAGGGGGAGTCATTTCATTGTTATTCAAGAGGCTCTGGGTAAGGAGCACTATGATTCCGCCAGGCCCCTTGACATGGCAGCCCTGCCTGTCCTCAATCAAAGCCAACGGCTGCAATTAATGGCAAAAATTAGAAACAATCACCGCCTCCCCCTTATTATCCTCAATTAGAGCGTACTAATCAAGGCCTGATCGCGCTCTGCTGCTCTCTCCAAACTAAATGTCAAACTTCATTACGGCCTGGCGTCGAAATCAAACTCCCCACATGCTATCACCCTCGCATCGGGAGGCCAAGGTATAAAACACAGTGCCACAGGAAAAGGCTATCTGTGCATTAAGTACCTGTGTGCTGATGTGCAAAATCAGAGGAGAAAAAGCTCTTACATATAAATAAATTACCACAGTGCAGAATAGAGTTGAAACGTTAATTTCAGAGACAATACTAAGGAGTGATGCAAACCTTTCATGGATTATGAATGCACAGCAAAGTCATTTCAATAGAATTCAATAATTTGTGACAATTAGCACAACACTGCCACTATATAACGGTGTTTCATTTTAAAAAGGAAAAGCAAAATTAATACATTCCCAAAATGGTGGCAATTCATAATTATTTTCTGTTATTTTTTATGAATCTGCTCATTATTTTCTTGATTAATTGATTTACTGTTTGTTCCATTAAATGACTTTAAATAATGTAAAATATCCATCACAAATCACAAAAACCTCAGATGACACGTGATAGTTGCTTGTTTTGTCGGAACAAACATGTTAAAATGAGAAGATATTCAATTTATTGTCTTGTATGACAAAGACAAGCAAGAAATCTTAAAGAAAATTAATAAAATTCTTTGGTAATTGAAGATTATCACAAGAATGCTTTGACTAAATGTAACAGCAAAAGGTTGATTCTGAGGTTTCAAATATCCTCGCATTAAGACACTGTAGCGTAAATTCTCCCGTTATCATTTTTAGCACATTAAAGCTGTCAACCAAGACATTTCAACTTTCAAAATACAGGAATTCTGCATTAATTATTGAATAGCTCCTGTTGAACCCTGATCTGCAGTAATCTTCTGACTTTGGCAGTGTGACTTAAGTTGTTGTCATCAGCGAGCCTATCACATCGCTCAGATGACTGTTTGAGCCTCTTGCTTTTAATTCAGGCTCAAAGATTGAGGTACACGAAGGAGAGCAGGATCTAAACAAGCATCCGGGGCATTAAGAATGGGTGTCTTTATGAATGCAAGCAATAGAAAAATTGGGTCGGGATTTAATCAAAAATCTGCGCTCAATATTCAAGAGATGTTACTACCTCTGCTTCTGCCTTTGCTCAATAGGTTTACAAATGAGGACATTCTTTAAATAATATGGAAATGGTTACCTGGCTAAGATGCATTCATTCTCCAGTGAATCATCAATCTGCTGTTTTTGCATCTCAGAATCACTTTTTATGTTAACCTGCAACCTTCACCAAGGATAATGGAGTGATTGGGCTTGGTTCAAGTCAATTCAAATGGCAAAACATGAGCACCCGTCACCGTGGAACACCCTCTATTGATTATTGAAGACACATTAAGATGAAAGATAAGAGCGTTGTGTTTCAATCACGTTTATGCTTTCTGATAGTCCAGTCACACTTTTACGTTACGGACGTCTTCTGCTGCTTTGATTCGGATTCGTAAATTCCAAGGAGAGACAAAAACCAGACGTCAAAAGTTTTGGAGCTGCAGAGACGCTGTTTTCAGTTGTACATCACAAGCATTTAACCGTCTGCACTGACTACGCACTGATTACAGCGACACTTGCCTTCTTGTAACATAATCTATCATTTGACACAACGTTTCTACTATTATTTTCAGCTCATTTGCCTCATTCGAGCTCATTTGTGGTTACCTTAAAAGTAGCATGAAAATAATTGAAGAAAATAGAATAATGGAGCAAATTGTGGATCTGATTTAGTTGAAGACTGGATGCTGGTTAATGAGCTATGCTAATATTGAAGGCTTTTCAGTTTACCAAACATGAAAATAGGAAATTGTAACCTCTTTATTTCCACAGCGCAATGTTTAGGAAGTCGTATTTGTCCTTTTGCAGTTCGGCCGCACGTATTCACAAGCATCTACTATGAAGCCCCTTTTTTTTTTTTTATTTCTCCCACACACACATTATAATACAGACGCAAACACGCTCTGTGGAAAAAGCTCACATACAAACAGCCACACAAAAATATTCAGCGAGTATACACACACACACACACACACACACACACACACACACACACACACACACATACACAGTCCCGCTCATTTATTTGAGGACCCCACGAATCTAAGTAATTCTGCTTTGGGCATGCTGCTGATGGGAGACAGGGGTAGGGGGTGATGGAAGTGCCTGCGTCCAGGCAGAATTGATCGTTTGGCAGCTCCAAATGAGAGACAGGCTTGTCTGCGGAACCACGAGGGCCGTGCAGTTGGACTCCAGCAGCGCTCGTAAAGTGCGCTCTTTAAACTGCCGGGGCCCCTGGGAGCCCATGGGGAGGGGGGGAGCCGCCGCCGTGCTAATGAGAACTACCAGAGTGCAAACATGCATGGAAATGACTGTTATTCTGTTGATGTGCATTTAAGTGCTTTTTTACTGCCAACCACAAAGAGAGGGAAATAACTGGTGATGAATGGTACCCCCGAAAAGCATTCATTTTCCTCTTCGGAAGAAAAGAGAGGAAAACAGAGGAGGCGGTGGAGGGTGGAGGGGGGCAGAGAGTAAGATGGAAGGTAAAGACAGGATGGTTGAGGGGGGGGCAGGCACAGTGAATATATTATCTTACTTCACTCAAGTACAGTGACAGGGCGCGATGTGACAAGGAGGCAGTAAGTGGAGATGCATCGATGGCGGAAAGTTAACCTTCACTGTTCCTCTCCTCTGAACACGCTGCTTCTATCAGAGAGCAGCGGCACAAAAAGGTCACAGCGATCACAGCTCTGATCACCTAATTATGAAAATGAGGCTTGTTTCACCTGTCTGACAAACTCGAGAAATGGCAGCTCCATCACGTCGCACCTCCAGATCAGATCCCTTCACTTTGTTTGAATTCACCCCGGTCTTTGTGGTAATAATATGTGAACTTTGATTGCTCCGCTGATGATAAGGACTCGGGAGAATGTAAGAGTGTGGAAAGTGAAGGCTGGAGTGCTTACGGGCGCCGCTGCTTGTACTGGTGTTGATGGCTTCATTCCACTGGTCGGCGCTGGACACGGAGAAGGAGCGCTGGTGCATGCCATCTTTACTGCCGCCAAACACCGAGCCGCCCGTCTGCAGGGAGGAACTGCTGTTGGAGTGAGGGGCGCCTGGAAAATAAGTGACAGACACGAGAAATTGAATACTGATTTCATGCGTTCTGTATGGCTGTTTGCATTCTTAGCCTGGCAGGAAAACAAAATCTGCAAAGAGGTGATAATGATGTAATTGAGTTAGCAATTTTAGGTAGTTTCTGCAGCATGGCAAAAGATGCTGCCACCTTTTCTGTGCTCGTCTCTCTGTTAACCAACCCCCTTCACACAGACACACACACACACAAAACTCTTCTCCCTCCGCCTCTGCCTCTAATTAGCCCTTAATTAACAAGATACACTCTGAACGCTAATTATCTCGCCTCATCCCTCTGACTGCCACATCGATCTCCACTGGCGTCAGCAGGCGTTCTCTCCCTAACTTCCAATCAGGCGAGCCGCGGACGCCTGGCTCTCTTTACTAATTCATGGGCTAGGCTGCGCCGTGTGGGGTCCTTCCCTCCTGTTCACGAGCAGTTGCTACAACGCATCCTAAGTACTCTGAAAAACTCATCGATATGCTTCCAGTCACGTGAGGGGAATCAGATGAACTGCCAAAGCTGGAATTTGCACTGATCTGAATGGTATTTTGTATTCTAATGCAAAAATTTGTCACAAATTTGTTCCATAACATAAAGATGTTTGGTAAGATAATGATTCAGTTATCATTAAACTAATAGAAAATATTCTATTTGGGCAATTTACAAATAAAACAATTAAGTAATTCACAGTATTTTTGCTTTAAAACCCATACAGGCTGATAAACTACAGTGTAAAAACAATTAAATTTCAAATAGATATTGTTCTGACACTAAAAGGTTAAAATGGCAGAGGTTCTGTTGTGGAAAACAACACGTTCCTCTGATTTTCTCGACAATGCTCTCTCGTCTTGCAGGTATCACACGTCAAGGCCTTTTATTCAATAATTACAAGAGAATATCAGTTTCTGATTGAGGTGACAATAACAGAAAATATAGTGTGTGGCTCGTGTGTAAAGTAAACTAAGCGGCACGGGTGCTTGTTAGGATAATATGTCCTACTCATTATCTAGAGTAATAAGTGTATCAAATTCACATAATCATGTCTAATTAGTATCAGTAATTATCTTGTTGGGCCCAGGAATATTAATCTTCAGGTCCCAGAGGGGAGGGAGCAGAATCGCAGCAAGAATGGGAGAGAGAGCGAGGGAATCATGCTGAGGAGCACCGACTAAATTAGCATGCTGAAATCAGAGCAGAGGAGGAGGAGGGGGAGGACGGGGGAAGAGGGGTGAGGAGGGGGAGGAGGGGGGGGGAGAGAGGGAGCCTCGGAGTAGGAGAATTGAAAAGAAAATGTGAAACTTTGTTTTAGAAAAAATGGCGGATGAATGGTACCCAAAATAAGCTCATGACTCGGAGAAAAAAATGCCCCGATCGCTACTGAATGTAGAAAGTATTTATTAATGCGAGTCGTATGAGACTGTACTACGTGGTTTTATCTCCAGTCATGACCTGATATTACACAGATAAATGTTTAATTACCTCATCGTTGAAACGAACAGCAATTACCTAAACTGTTCAAGGATGACGTGTTTTAATGCGGAGAGTGAAGTTTGACTTTTTGACACCTTACAAAAGAAAAAAAAAACCCGTTAGATAACGACACGGCAACTTCGATTGATATTTAAAATTCAACAATCATGTCTAATTGTCAAATTGGATGCTAATGATTAATGAATTATACATGGCTGTATCCATTAGTCCCCAGAGACCACTCCTGCATAAAGGGGAGGATAATGTAATTACAGTGGAGAAATAATCAGCTTGTGGCATTAAAAGAGCACTGTACTCACAGCTCCAGCCAGGCCCGACTCCAGCACCTTCTGCACATTAACAGTGGCGCTACGGTGGACCGACAATGATCAACATGGAGACCGCCAACTGAGGTCCGAAGCATTAATACTGAACTGGCAAACTTCATGACAGCGATGTCAAATAAAAGTACGTCATGCTTCGCTACATTTTAAAGCACTACATTTTGAGAAAAGCAAAATATTAAAATAGGTTTTGTTTTGTCAATTACATTACATTTTGTGAAACTTTAATTTGAGGCCCCATTCTGTTCAGTCTATTGAAGGGAAAATGAAAAACGCAGCAGTGTTCCAGCCATTTACTAGGAAATTGTATGAAATCAAGACAGTGGCGCCAACTAAATTTATATCTACTACTACATTTACTCAATTCCTGTGCTACAATTACAATTTTTTCAACTTCAAAGTTCTACATCTCTACTTTCAGGGTGGTGATATTGCACTTTTTACTCAACTGTATTTATCTGGCAGCTGCAGCTAATTATCAAATTAAAATTGGGAGAATAACATATTTTTAATAGAGAACAACCCAACAAGATGAAGTCATACTAAAATTGCTCACCTCGTTCCTGCCACAACATTAAAAATCTTATTACACTTTTATGCATCAGTAATAATTACAATTTAATTGTATTAGATTTAATAACCCTGACTGCAATCACTCTGCCGCTTGATGATAGTAATTGTAAGAGAGTATTTATGCATTATAGTGTAACTACTTGTACTTGGCTAAAATCTCCAAATACTTTCACTGCTGTATCGAGATAGAATAAAAAAACATTAGCACCAACATGGTGTTAGATGGACACTTCTAAAAAGAAACGGTTTCATGTTCATTGCTTTCCAAAATTAAGGAACTCGTAAAAGTACAAAAACCCCATTGCGGGCTGTATTGTCATGTGTATAAAGAGATAACAAAAGCCATATCGTGTGTACTGCAGGCTATCCGGGGCTGGGGTGTTAAGTAGAGGCGATGGATTAGCGGGGAGCAGCTCTGCCTTGCTTCTCATTTCTCTTTAGGCCGGGCCGTCAGTGGGCTGATGAGCCGTGACGAGGCCTGACCCCTCCGTGGAGTTGTTGCCATTATGTACAAGTAGTGAGATAATGAAGCATTCATGCTAATGTGGGCCGGGCAACACATCATCTGCGGCTGTGTAATCCACCACCATCATCACAACCAACGCCCAGATGTTCCCCTCCACCTCTGATACTGCTGCTGCTGCTTCCAGTCCATTACAAGTCACTCAAACATACTTGCACATTTAAAAACGTCCTTTCACAATCTGTGTGCAAGGACCTAACTTTAAGATATTTACTTGAACCCTTGTGTACGGCAGTGCGATCTATTTTCTATTTGGAAATTTACAGGTTTTTTTTTTTACGTTTACGATGTATTCTTGAATTGTCAGTGGGTGCCTGCACACATTTACAGCTCATAAATGAAGACAAAGAAATATTTCTGCAGACAAAACAGATCTAAACGCAATGAATTAACTATCAGTCTTTCCTAACTAGCGGTATGTTAACCCAAGGTGTCATTCTGCATGTTCATACAGAATGGAAGTAGTTTACTGAAACATTTTTCACTTTTGTATAATTAAGAGTGTAGAAAAAGAGTGTTACATCAGTTCAAATAAACTATTCTCGACATGACGAGGTCGAGGGAGTCAGACTGAAGCCGCTGCTCCACAGTACTGACAACAGGCCACATTAGGCCTTAAAAGAAGATGTGATGCAGGCACTGGTAGAGTCTGCCGGTCAGCAAATATGTGGCTATTTGGCGCAGAGTCAGGAGGGAATGAGCTAAACACTTTCTGAAAATCTCCACCTCTTCCCCGTGGAGGCAGAGCAGAGAGCGTCTCTCCCACAGGATTGATTAAAAGTGACTGGGCCCATTAATACTTTGATACAATGTATCTGTCGCTGGTGACACGGCAGGACGCATGTTAACAGGGAGGATCATATTTAAAATGGTTCCGCTCAGCACCCAGCAAAGAAATTAAACCTGGCCGCTCGGCAAACTCGCGGGCGCATGCGTCCTCACATTTACTCTCTGTCTTCTCAACCTCTCCTCTTCATCTTCCAATCTCCCCCATCCACTCCGCCCCTCCCTCTCTCCGTCGCTATCCCTCTTCTCCCAGTGATTATAAAGGTCTTTAGATCTAAGGAATGAATGAATTACCAAAGGCAAAGACAAGGCTTGTGATTTGGACGCCGTGAATGAAAAATTACCCCTTTGTTCCCTTCATCAATTGCATGTCTAATGAAATCAAAATCCCGATCGCATAATCAGAAGAGGGTCCTCCACCCGGAGAGAGACCTGATGTGATTTGTAACCTTTCTTTTCCTAAGTGGAGATTAAGGCAAATCTCCCTCACATTGTTCCCTGATGCAGAAATGGATGGCAACTGAAAATCTTGGGAATTTGTCATTGAGGAGTCTTCTTCATGAGATGCGCATCGGGAGAAAACAACATTGTCTGGTTAAAAAGAAATTAACTGAAAAAAAAAAAAAAAAAATCCATTGGATGCGGTTTTACCAAAACCCTCTCTAGGCTGTTTTTCACGGCCCTTTGTCTGCCCTGATGACTCCCCTCAGCCCAGCACTCAAGGTGAACAGTTTGTGGGATGCAACAACCTCGATCTCGTGTCCTGTGCTCTGCAAACTCCTACATCTTTCAGCTTTTGACTGATTAACCTGTTCACACACCTTGGCCGTGTACAGCAGTAACCTGCCAGGACGGTCCAAACGGTCCCTGCTGACCCGTCGCTGGCACTGAACTCACTCTCAGCCGGTTAGCTTTAGCCTGACGGATGGAAACACTGTGCCCATTTCACAGCTGATGAAGGACCCCGCCTCCCTCCGGGGATCACTTCGCTAATTAGTATTAATTACTCTTAATCCTAACCCCTAAATCCAATCACTGGCTTCCCCTCTACACGCGTGCCAGACTCCCAGCAGCCTCCGGTGGTGGAGCTCGTTGGGAGAGGAGCTCTATTTTTAAACTTGAAGGCGGAGAAACCCTGGCACGATGCTCAGGACCAAAGTGGTTTCTGTTGCTGTGACCTCGCTTACCACAGAGGATGGAAAATAACTAGGTCAGTGTCACAGTCACTTAATAGCCCAGGATAAATAAACCCTCTATTTCTGTAATACCGCTCTATAAACACAACCAGGATGTTTAAACACAATTTTAAATTCCCTGTTTAGCAATCTGCAGTATTAATAGATTTATCATAGATGCTCATTAAGTCATCATTGTGTGTACTATGAGGCAGCTAATTTGCATGAAGGAAACATACAGAAAGTAGATAATTAACCTGTTGGGGGACATTTATATGATTAATCACAAACAGAGGACAGTATAAAATTAGTACAGTAATAAAAAGCTCATTGACTGATTTGTCTTTTAGGTAGTGCCGGAAAAACATAAAAGATTACCTACCAGGTCCATATTTTGAATTTGTCAGTTTAAGTGGGCCTTATCTTTATGTGACAATAACTTCAGAACTATAGCTGCAAATACAGCTAATTTATTCGCTGGAGATTATTTTCTTGATTGATTGATGAATTGTTTTGTTTGGAAAAGAGTCAGTGACTGTAACACATTCTTAATTCTGTTTTCAAATTGCTTGTTTGGGCAAACAACTCTAAAATATTAAGTTTACAGCAAAATAAAAGAGAACTATAGAAAATTGCAACATTTTAAACCTTCAAGCATCAAATGTTTGTCTCAAATGATTCAGTAGTTATTGAAATTGTGGCAAATTTTCTGTCAAGTCATGAATCAAGCTTGTTTCAGTTCTAGTCAGATGATAGAAAATAATATGCTAAAATGAAAATTGGAAAAGAAGCACAGTTTCACTCATCTGGCCTTAATGAGTCAGGGATTCGAACCTGTGTTCCCGATGCCCAGCTGCAAGGTGCTGCGGTCCTTGGTCAGCCCATTGGTTTTGGGACTGGCGGTGGGGGCGACGGTGGCCACAGCTCTGGGCGGTCGCTTCCCAGGAACCTTCACCGTTGTCCTCAGCAAGTCGATCTCTTTTCCATGCACATTCTGCATGTAGTCCTACAGAAAGTTACAAATAAGAACATGACAGCAGTGAGCGGCCCATACTAGAAAGAGTCTGAATATTTCTAAATATATGGCTCAGTTCAGGTACTTGATTACACACAGTGGACCAACAAGAATCCAGGAATTATGGAAGAAAAACAAATTAAAAGGCTATTCAATTTCCATCCCCATTAGTCACAACCCATCTTAGACCTTCCACTAAGGGTGTGTGATAGTGGAAAAATGATTGTAAAGCCATTATACATCACCTGTGCCCACGCCGTCTCTCCAAATAGCGAGATGTTAGGCTTAATGAATGCAAACTGTCTCATTCCCTTTCAATTTGGCCATTTGATTTGGTTTAAAGCGACTACCGCCCAAATGTGGGAAGCCAAGGTGAAAATCATTGGGCTCAGCAGAAAAAGACCCAGATAGAGGCGAGCTCGGCCTTTGCCGTCCCCCACCGGCTCCTCTGCTTTATTACCGTGTCATAAAGCACTCATTTCTTTCCCAAGCCTCCTCGCTAATTACCCAGTGAGCGCTCTCATTTCATTTTATTGCTGGAATTAACAGCCAGATCGAAGCGTGCAAAGCTATTAAGATGTGTGATTAAGCCACATTCAATTAGTTTCTACAAACAATTTAATTGATGTAGCAGATAGAATTAACAGAAGGTGATTGTGTGGATGGCTTGGCTGACTGCGAAATTAAAGGTTCCCCTCTTCCACTCTCAGACTGCCTCCCTCCCTCTCTCCTTTCCTCGATCTCCCTCTTCCCCTTTTTCCTTTCTTACTCCTTCTCTGCTCCACTGCTCAAAATGAGCTTGAGCTGTTACCCTGCTAATGTAACTGTCTGCCTTATTTCACCTCCCTGTGTAAGTCAACAGATTCATAGATTCATAGATTGCCCCGATGACCTGTAATAGCTGTAATGATCAAGAAATAGCCTGTTCACTCAATTACATACATCACTGTAGCCCGGCACTGCTCGACTAATAACTGCTTGTAAATTAAACCACTAACACACTGTCAGTGCAACAAGGCCACACACAAGGTTCACGTCTAACTATTGGGCTGCTTTTCAAAGTTTGAGCTGTCTCATTAGTTGCAAGACGCTGCAAATACCTTTCATTTCTACGCGGCCAAATGATCTAGACATCCCAAACACAGGACTGGAGGAATCAGAGAGTGATGGAGGGAATCGGAGGGCAAAGACGGGCATTTCTGAGTGCAGCACCGGGCTCCTGAGCTGTCTGCTGCCAGCCAGCCGAGTGTTTAAGAGGTATTAGCGGCCCAGCGGGATTGTGACAAAGATGGATGTGGGAGGCTGGTCAGGCTCTGCTGCCATGCGGTGAGAACCATTATAAATACAAGCCAGCGTGGAGTCTGGGCGCGGCGGGCACGCAGCAGCACAGCCATGTCTCCATTAGCCAGCACCATGGATGGGCACCACAGGGTGGGCCGAGATGACCACTAGGGTACCCTGTTTTTTAATGCTAAGCTTCAAGTCCCAGGGTTAGTTAATATGGCCATTATATACAGCAATAAGTGTCTGTAGATATCATGGACGCTTGTAATCCAGTTCTCTAGAGCAATGGTGGTAAATGTAATCGCATCAAGAGAATCGTGCTCAGCGGTGGGACAAGTCCTACGTTAAAACCTCCAGCAGCACCCTCGAGTACAAACAGTGGTGCAACAAACCCATAAAGCCAATTGGAAAAGGAACGGGAAGGGGGGTGGAGACTTACATGTAAACTGGGGTGGTAAGTGAGGACGCCATTATCACACAGTGTGACATATTTCTTTTCCACTCCTTGTTGAGGGATTTGCCACTTCGCTTCAGAAGGATTCCCTGTAAGAGACAAGGCATCACGGTGAGCATATGCTCTTCTCAAAGCAGCATGGTCGATGATGTGAGCCATTATGGATGTTAAATACCATAAAAACTGTGTTATTATTGTTATTGCAGATTTTTTATGGTGGTTGCATGGAGCATTTTCTTTGCAGTACACCATAAAGCAAACAAACATTGTGTTAAGTGAAAATTATGAAACAGTTCGGAAGCAATTACACATGACAATATGAAAACAAGACAGTAATTGCAATTTATCTCTTAATTGTTCCTCTTGTGTTATAGTTTGGTGGCTGACAGGTTTAGTGATTTGTTAGTTTTCTTTTGTAACCATTTGAACCTCCAAAGTTGGCCAAGTTTCTCTGGCAAAGGGGCCATTCAGAAACGGAGACAATCCAATTTGCCAGACCTCCTCCCTGCATTCATACACATAACATGCTGAACTCTGGAAGACCCCTCAATCCTGGGATTAGAGAGTGTGATCTCCCCTCTTCAAAGCCCACTCGGCTTTTATTCTATTCTACTTTATCTTCTGGGGCCTTTTAGGACCTCGGATGGTTTCCTTATCTGCTGAGTAAATCCACTGGTAAACAATGCAGTTCCTCTGCTGGAGGTGACCAAACGCTGCTGAGTGCAAGGGCCAGGAGGCTCTCTGGGGTTAAATAGCGAGGAGGGGCCCGCTTAATTAGGGGATTAAGTCGGGGCAATGTTTGTGCTTTTACAGCCAGGCCCCATGTGTGTGTGTGTGAGGTGAAAGGGGGGGTCAAAGGGGTGGTGTTTTGCTAGCCAGGACCATCCTGCAGGCTTTAATCCTGATTAACACATCAGGAAGAGCTGACCCTCGGTGACCTGGGCACCAGGCTGTTTGCCGACAATCATCCTAATCCGAACCCCGATTCATCTGAAGGGCAAGTTCTGACTGTCGGCTTCATGCTGGGACTCACAGGCTGCCTCAGTTCTTATCAATTTACCTGCTTGTTTGTAGCATTTCATTGTAGCAGGACACAAATCTACTCCAGTAGATCCAAAGTATTTGTAGATTTTATCCAAAAATGAAAAAAAATATGAACACTACCATTCAAAAGTTTGGGGTGACCCAGACAATTTCATGTTTTCCATGAAAACTCACACTTTTATTCATGTGCTAACATAATTGCACAAGGGTTTTCTAATCATCAATTAGCCTTCCAACACCATTAGCTAACACAATGTAGCATTAGAACACAGGAGTGATGGTTGCTGGAAATGTTCCTCTGTACCTCTATGGAGATATTCCATTAAAAACCAGCCATTTTCAGCTAGAATAGTCATTTACCACATTAATAATGTCTAGACTGTGTTTCTAATATATTTAATGTTATCAGCACTGAAAAAAAAGTTTTCTCTCAAAATAATGACATTTCTAAGTGACCCCAAACTTTTGAACAGCAGTGAATATTTTTTTCTAAATCAAGTTAAGATCACAGACAAAACACACTACCATGAGCATAAAGTGTTGCTGAAGCTTAATAAGTTTAGCCTTTTTAAATTGTCAGATAAAAGCGTTAAACAGCCCATAGTACAACTTGGTGGGATTTTTAATTAAAGTCAGAAGCCATAAAACTCTTTTATATTTGTGTGAAAAATGAGAAGCAAAAAGTCGGCACACGTTTTCTTCAACCTGTTATTTATGAATCCCTGAAAGCCTTTTGGTTAACTATTTTGTACCTATTGATACTTGTGATGATTTTTCAGGAAGAAACATTGTGTTCTTGAATCGATAAGTTGCTGACTGCCCAGACTCTTTCTCAATTTAGTCAATAAAGACTGTAAACACTTTTTAAATGGCTCTCTAATCATACAAAGTAAATGATCCAGTCAGTGGCCTCTGGCAACTTTATAATGCATGTTTTACAAGCAAATATGGTTGCTCATCTCGCCGTCTTACTGAAGCATACACAAATCTATACGCGCAAATCAGTGCGGCGCTTCATATTATTTATCAGAGCTGTGAAGCAGATCAATAAAGATACTCAGACAATTATGTGAAAATCCACACGCACGCGCTTATTTTTCCGTTGCTTTATTTGAACAGTTGCCCATTACGACTGTGATATATATCATTCACACAGCATATCAATTTCAGTAATTGGAAGGCTGACATATGATTTGAGATAATTTATCATAATGGCTCTATCGTTTGCCACACTGGACTGGACGGTGTGGTCTTTATGGGATACTTTGCGGGATCAAAAGGCAACATGTGTGGAGTCCCGCGCTTCCACACACACAAAAAAAAGATGAGTGCGCTGAAGCCTGCGCGACACAACGAAACAGGCCGATCGTCGGACGCGCTCGCCGTGTCCACACAATTGCCACATCTACGCACAGGAGATAGTGTCTTTCTCTTCTTTTGTCAGGCGGACCGGGAGAAAAGCTGCATCCTGTCACTGTGGCTGACTGATAGGTCGGGCCCTTTGTGACACGCCTGGGGAGAAAAAGTGTGTGTGGTGTGTGTGTGTTGGGTGGAGTTGGAGGGTCTGTGATGGGGCAAGAATGCGATCAGTGGCGAAGAGGTGTTGGCGGCTCCTCAGCAGCGAGCGCATTGTTACCCTCACTCACTATTTTTACAGTTAACAGGCAGGGGTGTGGGGGTTGTAATTTGGTCTGATGGGGTGGGGGGTGGGGGAGGGGGTGGTTGGTGGTAATTAAGCCCACATTGAGACTTTGATCTCCTTGATTGTGCATTTGACTGACCTGGAGATCAGCTCCTCACATCACCTCCCCTCCACCTCCAACCCTCCCAGCACATCTGTAGCCAAACTGCCCCCTCCTCTAAAGAATCCTTTGTAGATAAGAGGAGAGGGGGGTTTATATCTTGCAAAAGTTGCAGAGGTACTGCCATGAAACTGGCGCCAAACTTTAGCTGGCAACTCCCCGAGATGCACCGTATGCCAGTGGTTTACATCATCATGAAGTAATAATCTCCTATGTTGGTTCTGGAGGCATCTTTAGTGATGTACACAAACACAACCATCACATTCCCATGCAGAAGGAATGCAACAGCTTTCCTTTTTTTTTTTTTTTTTTTCACATTTTCAATTCTCATAAAACGTTTTTGTCAATCACATAACCATCTACCATCACCCAGAGGTAGGTCATCTGATAGGTAGTGTAGCTCTTAAAAAAGCACAAAGCCGGTATTTTCCTGATTGAGCGAGGGCAGCTCAGAAGCGTCACCCTGTCATTATGGCAGCTGGACCAAAGCCTTGGCAATTTTCCTCTACGGGGAATTAGGAGGACTGGCTTCAACATTTTCAAAAGAAGGACATTATCTTCTATCACTTGCAGGTAAGGAGCATTAATACAAGGATGCTGACCCATTTTCAGAAGCTCTCATATAATCATGAGTGATTACTAATCAATGTGTCATTACTTGTCCTTGAGTTATAGCCAGAGCTTTTAGAAATGATCCTTACTCAGACACTTCATTCACTACTTCATAAACGGTGCTGTTTACTTCAGCGTGTAAATACATAAGAAGGAATATGATTACGGGATTTTTAAAATCACATCAAATACTAAGAAATTCAATGAGAAAGAATAAAACCAACCAAAAAATGAGGCTAAAATACTTTGAGATGTGAAGAGAATTGAACAACCACTGCGTTGTCAGTTAATTCTGTAGCACGTTCCAGATTATTGAAATTAGTTCAAAAACAAATTGTCAGCATTGAAGAAAAATGAAGTCTATTAGGAAATCTGATGAAATTTTCCCCTGATTATGGCTGTCTAAGTTGATTATATGGATGTGCATGAATGAACTTTGATGCAAAAATTCTACTGCACAAATTAGACACCAATAACAGCAATAACACTTCCACTACAGCGAAATGTTTCATTTTAATAGTGTAATCCACGATTCAAAAGTAGGATTACTGTGAACGTTGATCACACGCCTGGAATCATCCACTTCCAAACTGACTGACACATAATACATGAACCAACACTGGAAAATAAAAGTCTAAACATTTGTTTTGCTTATGCTGTCTGGTTTGCGTTGGTAGATTTGTAAAATCAGTTAAACAGGAATATATTTTCAGTGAAGGACAGTTAGAAGCACAACATGTTTTATCTCCAAACACACGTCTTTTACTAAACATGCATTATGCAGTTTATGATGTCAGACATAAACAAGTTGTGCTTTCAACATTAGAAAACAAAACAACATATTTTAAACCTATATACACGACCAGTTCAAAAGTTTGGACACACTTTCTCATTCAGTTGTTTTTATTTCATTATTTTCTACATTGTAGAATAATGTTGAAGACGTCAAAACTATAAAAGAATACATATGGAGTTATGTTGTAAACAAAAAACTGTTAGTCTTCAGTATTAATCTACAATGTAGAAAATAATACAAATAAATAAAAAGCATTGAATGTGAAGGTGTGTCCAAACTTTTGACCGGTAGTGTATTTTCAATTTCATGTGTGATTTCGACAAATGGGTCATAACTTGGTAGTAGTGGCCAGTGAATTTGTTCTTACATTGGAGTATTTGTTTTGTTGCATTGTGTCGCCATCTAGTGGTTAAATTGCCACACAACTGTCCTCAAATCTAACTGACTTTCGGGATAGCTCATCCTTAAGAACAACTTTACATGGCTGCATATGGACGTTAAACAGAGAAGAACACCTACCAAGACAAAAAAGGAATCATACTTACCCAAGGAACTGTGGGAAAAGTAGGAAAAAGATTAGTAAAACTGCTTACCTGTTTGATAGGAATGGCCCTTCCACTGCCTATGCTGTCTGTTTTACTGTCAACGCTCTTTGCCTGTTCACTGGCTTTCCGTGACTGCAAGAAAACAAGAAACTCAGTCAGAAACTGAGGCGTCACACTGAGGACGAGGCAGAGTGGGAGTTGCTGGGTGTGAGGTGAGATTTTGGGGTGTGTGTTGGGGAGTGTGTGCGTGTGCGTGAGGGAGAGAGACTGGGGGTCAGAGGGGGAGGTGAGGGGGTTGGTGTTTCTGAGGCATTTGCAGTATTTTGTGGAGAAACTCGGCGTTGCAAAATAAAAGTTTAAAAAAGAAGCTCCAAATGAACAGACAAGCAGACCAGCGGAACAAACAGCAGTAACACCGACGTGCAAGTTAAAAAAGAAAAAAATCAAAAGAGAACAAACCAAGACCACACTAGACACATCTCAACACAGAGGAGACCAAGGACGACCACACATTGAGTCATGACTCAGCCCTGAAACCCTTTGGGGGGGGATCCTTCCCTCTGTTTGAGACCCAGAGCGGGCCCTTAGCGGACCTGCAGACCAACTGCTGCTGCTCTACCCAGTGTTGGATCAGCTGAGCCTTTCGCATAGTCACAATGGCTTTTGTAGCACGATAAATACGTTAAAGTTCATAACAGGTTAGAGAGGAGAGAAGGGAAAATGGTTATTTGAAAGAAGGCTTTGGTACAAGTAGGTTCCTCCAACCTTTGACCTGCAAAACCTGGTAGGACATGAAATCATTTTGCAAACGTCAAACGCTTTAAGGGTCAGAGAAGTTAAGAAAAAAAAACAATATTAACATTTCTGGTTGTTCCTGTGGAGGGAAAAATGGTCAGACAGGGAATTTTGCTTTGAAAATAAATCATTGAATCAAAACCTTCCCACCCCAACACAAATAAAGAGATGAGGTACAGGCAGGGACAGACATGAGGGTGTATGGTCTCACTCAGAACATGAGAAATGTCCAGTCACCAATGGAGAAGAGGTAGAGTCTGACTTCAAGTAAACCAACTCTGGCGTTTATATTTTTTCCAACATTTTATTTTTTTATGATGACTTGTTTAGCTTCTATACAGACACCATACAAAGCAAGTCACAAATTCACTTCAAAATATTCAACAGATTGAGCCAAACATTGCAGTTCCCACAAAATATAGGATGAACAATAAAGGCATTATTTCATATATTCCTTATATGTATGTACTTTTTATAGAGTACCATTGTAAATAAAATACAATACAAGATATACAGCAGTCTATATTTTCGTCAATCCGTTCATGATAGAAAAGCGATTATGCACGAGTTCATAATCTCTGTACCAAACCTAAAGTGAGGAAATGAAAATAAATAAATGAATTTTAAAAAAACAACCGAATGTGCAAAAGTAAATAACTTAAAATAAATAAAGAAAAGCAGTTGTTAAGTTTAACTACATTCATACAAGTCGGTGCAACCCAGTTTCATTTGTTGGCAACTTTCAGTGTAATATCCCTCTGTAACACCTCAACACCCTGATGATCTATGCTAAGTTTTATGAAGGCCTTCATAAAATTCCCCCAAACTACTCTATTCTAAAATACCTGTATGAAAATACATTTATACCACATTTTCAGTTCCATCAATACTCAATATGCCCTGGAAAATAAGGTTGAATCAAATAATAACAGACCAAATGAATGTAGGAAAATCTAAAAGGAAGAACAAAAAAACAACTTGGCACCTCTAGTCCTTGAGTCCTCATTTATGGCAAAAGGCAGTGTGATGTCATGTTAAGGAAACGTCGTGTCCTTTGGGTGGCTGGATAACAGTTCCAAGAGTGACTTGACTGTACAGCGTGTTTTTGTATGGCGTGTCTGAATGAGAGCGAGGGGGTTTGGGGGCGTAGGGGGGTTGGGGGCAGGGCAAGGTGTGGATGGGGGCATTTCCAGAAGAGTCCCTACAGTCTGTCTCACGTCGTGATATTTGACAGTCTACTTTGAGCGCACTCGCGCACTCAAATGGACTCGACTTTAGGTTGCGTACGACGCAGAGTCCTATGGTTTCCATAAGTTCTACGCATTACCCTGAATGCCATAAAGCACTGAGGGTAAAGCAGCGACGAGCTGTAAGTCCTCAAACAATAATCTCCTCTATCAGGATTGGCAAAGCAGGGGGACTCTTTATTTTTTTTTAACCATCATGCTCTTCTAATTCGGAAGGAGTTGGAAAGCCCTTTTTGTTGAAGAAAGGTTGGAAACAGAAGCACAAATCTGCAAATATTAAAAAACAGTGTCAAATGGTTATTTTTTTTTATATTCGTTTTGTTTATGTTTTGTTTCATACGTGGAGATCCAGTAACAAGTTCAGGGACTAAAACATGAAATGGGGAACACTGAATGGCAGACATTAATAAATGGGTTGAATGAATGCGATGAATTAAGTATAAAAAATGCCATAATATCTATCTAAATTCCTAAACAGTGTGCTTTTCAACACAGAAAGGGACAGACGGCCTGAAGACTTCAGGAAACCACAGACAGATTACAAAACAGATCGTTTAGAGTTATTGGCCATGGAAGCACTAGGAAAGAATAATGTGTACTGTGCTGACACCTAGTGGCCGACGACAGTTATGGTCAAAATTGGCTTGAAATGATTGTGGTTGGTGGAATTGATTTGTGTGGGGGGTGAAAAGACGGAGTGATAAGATCTTCTGATGTAAAGCTTTGAGTTTAATCACTTACTTATGTAATTCTTTAAAAAGGATTCATCTCTTCCAAGGGGCTTTTTCTAATACACTACATCTGATGTTTTTGGAGCCAGATTAAATTTGGGCCAATGATCTGAACCCAAAAATAATTTGTTGCAGTCTCCAAAACTCGAAAAACTTGCAAAGAATTTTTCTTAATTTCAAGAGTCCCAATGCCGGTGCCATGAATGTGACATTTGTTGCTTTTATCTCCGATTCGTAGCTGGACTGGATCTTGCACGTAATAACTGAAGAGAGTCTGATACGGATCTGTCAGAACTTGTCTACAAATGACATTAAGGCATACTTTCTTTCATTGAGTACTTCTCTTGAAATCTCAAAATCAAGCAGAAAGTAAACTACTTACAGGAGTGTGGCTGGACAACATGAACGGCAACCTGCCGTCTGTCAGTGCCTCTGGCAACACAGAGGTCATTTTATTTTGGAAACAGACAAAGCTAGGAAAAGGGACATCCTCGACGTTGTTGCTGTTGTGCTGATGAAATATTTTCTCTTTCTGTTGTTTGGCAAAATGGCAAAAAAAAAAAAAAGGAAAGGTTTTGCACTGCGAGTCTTCCTCTCCCGAGCCCATCGCACTCTTCAAGTGTCACTGAAGAAATGTTGAGATCGCCCCGTTAACCTTCCGTCCCCTTCTCCTTTTTCTCCTCCTCTGCTTCCTCCTCCTCCTCCTCCTCCTCTCCTCCCTGACCCTCCCTCCTCCCACCCTCGGCTCGCTGCTCCTCAGAAGGTCATGAGCTGAAACTCCCGCTCGGCTTGCCACTCGGGCACCCACACTGGGTAGGTGGCGTGCTTCGGCATCTCCATGACGCGGACGGGGAGAGGCTCATTTCTCTGGTGGACATGGTTAGTCACTACCTAGCAGGGGGGAAGGGAGACAACAAGGGGAGCTAGCACACAGCCTGTACTGCTCGGAGGCCACAAAGCCTGCGGCTCCCACAGCAGCTAGGGGTAACAGGATGAAGGCGGTAGGAGAAATAGAGGAGGGGGGAATAGATAGGAAGGTTAGAGAAGGAGTTAGTTAGAAAGAGACAGGAGAGAGGAGAAGGTAGGAGACAGAGGTCAGGGGGAAAACAGAGGAGAGAGGGAGGAAAACAGGTGGAGGAGAGGGGATGTACCAGGTAGGAGTTAGGAGAGGAGTCATCTCACGTAGCCTGATCTCTGTCTCATAAAGCCCACAAAGTTCTGGAGGAAGAAAAAAAAAAAAAAACTTCAGCCGGAGAGTTGGCTGGGAATTTGAAAACGCATGGTGGGTTTTCGCAGACAAGTGCTCTGCAGAAGTAAATTTGAAGATTTCTGATTTCTACAGACCTCACTGAGCTTGAGGAGACTCAAGTCTGGCTACGCAAGATTAGGAAAGGCTTAGCAGCAAAGAAGAAGGCTGGTGTAGGAAGAGAGAGAGAGAGGAAGAAAGAGGGAACAGGGGTACTGGGCAGAAGAAGAGGGCAGAGGCTACAAGTAAAAGACAAGCTTAGGACAGCTAAGGAAATTAGAGTGGTTAGTGCACACATATGCTATTGGTTAGAGCAAAGGGCAAATATGACAGGACATGGGGTAAAGAGCAGGCAGACAGGGGTCGGGATACTGGTGTGATAGTCAATCGTGGTGAACGAAATTGAATGTGAGCCAGATCGAGTGAGGTGAGGATCAGGGGAGTTATCTAGATTCAGCGAGATGATTAGAGGGCACTTAGAGCATTTCTGTCTGAAGCTGGGGAGGTGGAGGTTGCTGGCATGCGTTTATAGCAGCGTGTAAACAGGCCATAGGCTGGCTGTGGGTTTTTAGTTTAGCTTGGTCGGGCAGGAGAAGTGGCATTGGCGGTTTGCTGCTGCCGTCTCTCCCCAAAGGGGAAGTCACTGCAAAGAAAGGATCTAGCAAACATAAGAGGGGTGGGGGGAGGGAGGTCAGAGATTTAGACAGCGCAGAGAGCCCAGTTTGTTATGGGTGAGATGAGAAACTCAATCCATGTGCACTCACTACATCCAATTAGAAAAGAAAAAGGACAAGAAAAGAGTCGATGTTTTTGTTTTCCACAGTGCTTATCTTTGATATTTGCTTTAAGGTTTTAATTGTTGAAGCAATTCAGGGATCTAATACGATATTTGTTTAGTCTTTTCTCCTTTGCCCATTGTGCTGTGTGAACAAGACGCTGTCTTTGCCTGCATCGGAGGCAGGAGAGGTGGCTTTGATGCATTTTGAGCTACCTGTCTCCCTCTGGTGGAAAAAGTGTGCTTGGCAACATGCCTCCTAGTAGTGTGAGTGGGTGTTGCTTTGCATCAGCTGTCGCATACTTACTGTGAAAATGTTGGAGCGGCGCTTTGACTGCTTGCGGATGGGCGTGGGTGTGTTGGAGGCAGCGATGGTCTCAATGCGCATCTCCCGCTGACTTATGCTGGGGGTGGAGGGAACAGAGGAGGAGTAGTCGCTGAATGCACCCCCACCATTGGCCGCCTGGGGAGCGAGAGAGATTAAGAGGAACCGACAGAACGAGAGGAAAAGGAGGGAGGGAGAGAGGGATTGTAAAGAACAGGGAATAAAAGCAGGTCAATTTAGGGAAAGACATGAGGTGGACCAGATTTCCCACACTGAACAATGTAAGCAATCATCAAGAGAGCAATTACATAAACCTGGAGACCTGCTTTTACATAATCGCATGAAGAGTTTAAGTATGTGATAAGTAAGTAAAACAGAGCGTGGCTGTGAACATTTGGATCTTACCTGGTTAATGTGAACAGAGGGGATGGATGCAGCGGGGACTGATGAGTGGCTGGGAGAGTTAGGGAGGATTTGCATGGACCAATAGAAAGCTGCTGCTTTTTCCTCATGGCCACAACCTTCTGGGCAACTGAGGCAAAGACACAGGAACAGACTGTTACCTGATGCTGTCAAATTATTCTTGGAATAAATAATTTTCAGACAAATACAGAGAGATTTTGGGGACTGATGATGTGAGAATCATGCAGCTGATCACATTGATCTATTCAGAGACAGACGGGGAATGTTTATTATCTCAGATGTGTAAGAATGTGTAGCAGCTACACGCTTGCTACGTAATCACAACAACCAGGTCTAAGTTGGAGATTTTTATTTAGAATGTGCTGGGGTTACTTCAAAGGTCAGTCCCACATAACATGTTAAATTTGAAGTTGTGATTTTATTTGCAAATTAGATTTGTGACCACAAACAAGAATAACTAGAAATTTAGTTTAACACTATTTGTCAATGTGCCTATTTTTCTGCATTTACAATAGACGACAACTGTAACCTAAATTTAGGACTTTTGTGCTTGTACATTTAAATTTATTCATATATCACAAGGTGTCAAGTCTTCTCGAAAAAAAACAAAAAGTAATTTTGCTTTTTTGTCAAAAGAACAGCTCCAACAACACACATTATCTAAGTCACCTCGAGCAATTTGGTTTTTCAGTCTGGTAATGAGGAACGCTCTGCTTTGCATATCTCCAGGGGGAAAAAAAAAAACTCTATTTCTAACACTAGTAATCATACAAAATGATATCTTGGGGATTTTTTTTTTCCCCCTGTCATTCACTGAGTTCTACACAGTGATGCTGGCCAAATGAGACTGCTGTCGCCATGTGAACAGCCAGATTTGCCATGCAGTTGGTGCAAGCCGTCATTTAATTCACGGCACACTCGAGCACACAGCACACTCGACTGGGTGGAGCGGGAGGGAGGGGAGGAAGGAGGCGATGCTCACGGCTGCGTGACGCGAATAGCATTGAGGGAAAGAGAGATGATCTGAAGTTGCGTTGACAGCTGGGACCATAACGCCCAGCTGCCTGCTGCAGCATGGCAAATACACAGGGAAGGCGAGAGCGACTTCTCCAGACAGCCAACACTCCTTCATCCCATTTAATTATTTCAAATTGGCTTCAGGAAGCAATTAAGGCAGGGAGGGAAGACAACGTGCCTGCGCATCAACAGCCGATGAAATGCAAAGTGAACACTGCGTTACATATTCAGATGTTTTCTGAAGGGATGACAGCCTTTCAAAAGAAGCTGCAGCCTTGGGGGATAATGCGCCGGAGTTTGAAGCAGCAGAGTTTCCAAATAACAGTTTCATGACTCCAATTATAGATTTAGGGAAAAACTCCAAGTTTCCAGATATTTTCAAGTCCATATAAGAGGGAAGAGTGCATGTCACCTTTTAGACAGAACTCAATATGAACTGGTCTCTGGCTTAGAGCTCCACATTTGTATGCACATCCTATACCATGATTTTACCTTGCATAATTAATGATAGCAGTGGTGGCAACTGTATTTTAAATACTACAGTACTTTACTAGTAGCCCAGGGTGAGGAGGAAAGAGAAACAACTGTCATACTTAGGGCATTTTAAACACAACTATACTCATGTTTAACAGAGTGAAGCAAGAAAAATGTGATCCAGCACTATACGCCGATCTAAACCTTCTATCCTGGTAAACCTCGGTAAATAGTTGGCTGATCTGGGTGGTCCTCAGCTGGACCTTCCATGTGGTCACTGGCTCCCCTCTCCTTTAATTCCATGTTTGTTTTTGCATCTTCAGCACCCTCACAGCACACATCCATGTACTGGATGCATTGCTGATAAAGCTGACTTAACACCCATTGTTGTCTCGTGCTAGTTTTAGCTTTAATAATTTTATTCGTTTTTTTAAAATCTTTTGTGTGTGAGCGCCCTGCTTGTTACATTTACGAGGGTACAATTATTACTGAATTAACCAACTCACTGTTTTGCAATTATAAATTGTGCTACATTTAATCATTCCTCTGTAAAAAGTAAGAGGAAAACTTAAGTGCTTATTCAAGTAACTGTCAAAAATCCTGTAATCTTTCTGACATACTTGGCAGTGCAAATTATTAATGTGATATGGGGCCAGGTTTTTTTTAATGTTGGCCTAGAATAATTTTGATCTCAGTTAATGAATGCAGTCTTTGGTTTTGCCTGGAGTGAGGCCAGGGAATAAGGGGATTAAAGTGAAGGTCGTCTACAAGCAACAGAATAGTCAAAAATGTCTATTCACAGTTCCTCAAAGCTCAGGGGCCTCATTTATAAACCTTGCATACGCACAAAACAGGGCTAGAAAGTGGCGTATGCCACTTTCTACGCAAAGGTTGTGATTTATAAAAACAAACTTGGCGTGAGAATGTGCGCACCGGTGCGCCAACTTTGATGCTTGCTTAAGCACATTTTGGAGACAGAGGGAACGGCAGTGCCGGAGAGTGAAGTGGTGAATTGAAACCAGATTGATCTCAAACCTTTATTGTTATCACATATTAGACTTGTAGAGCCGGATAATCATAAACCCTCATTGTTGTACATGTTCATATAGTGCACCATTCGGCCTACGACTGTATTTGCAAAACTAAGTTCATATATCAAACTTCCATCTTTAAATGATATAATAGAGCGGTGAGTGGCACTGATTGATTACTAATTTGGAAAAGGCATGTGACAATCAGTCCAATCGCTGATCAAGCGGATAAATCGCGGGTGACAGCCGTGTGTAATGTGGCACAATGGATGCGCTGGCATTGCTGGAAGATCACATTAAGAATGGAGAGAGATTTTAGGAATCACGGGGATTTGCCCATGACAATGACTGGTTAATAAGCCGATTCAGATTCCCTAGAGCAGTACTCTTGGATCTATGTGCTGAACTGGGCCGTCTTAGACAGACCCACCCGCCGAAATCACGCCATCCGGTACAGACACGGGAGCTGACGACTTGGGGGTTTCTGGCGACACCGGCTCCTTCCAGCGGGAATTGGCCGACAGGTATGTGTTTTATATGAAGAATATATGAGGTTACATTTGTTGTCTAAATCCCGTTTGGGTCTGATATACAGTTAAATGATGTCCTTTAGGTCTGGGATATCACAACCATCCCTCAGCGCAATAATGCCAGCTGTTTTGGATGACATTATAAACATGACCAGTCAATACATCAGGTTTCCTTACACTGTGGGTGAACAGGCCAGCATTAAACGGTAATTTGTAGCAATGTCCGGTTTCCCAAATGTAATCGGTGTAACTGACTGCACTCATGTTGCTGTAAGGGCTCCGAGTGAAGATGAATTTGTCTATGTGAACCGAAAAAATGTACATTCAATCAGTGTACAAATTATTTGTACATCGGACATGATCATAACAAATTTAGTGGCAGGGTGGCCTGGGTCAACACATGATTCATTCATCCTGACGCACAGCAGTGTAGGGAAAAGACTGCAGGCCGGCGCTGTAAAATGCCATGGATCAGCAGCTTATTTATATACAGATACATTCATGAGTTACTTTGCATTGACCATTCATGGTAAAATGTGGGTGTGTTGTGGGCGGAATGTGAGGTGGATCCACCTGTGCAATCTTCCAGCTAGTGTGTGATTTATCAAGAAATTGCATGCAGCTGTGCTTGCGCAGTTTTATAAATCAGGGGCGAAGGGCATACGTACATTTCGTATTTTCGACGTACGCAAACTTTAGTATGGATCCTACGCAATGTTTTATAAATGAGGCCCCAGGTCTTTAAACTGGTTGCTATGTGTGAGCAAATAGTCGCATGTGAGAAGCTGAAAGCAGTGATTTTTTTTGGGCACTGTTGTATTAAGATGACCCATGGGACTATTAAGTCATCAAAAAGTTCACATTTACACTACCATTCAACAGTTTGAATGGTATGTCCTCATTGCTAAAAACATTTCTTTTTTCAATTAAGATAACAGTCTAGACATTGTTAGTGTGGTAAATGATTCTTCTAGCTGGAAACGTCTAGTTTTTAATGGAATATCTCCATAGGGGCACAGAGGAACATTTCCAGCAACCATCACTCCTGTGTTCTAATGCTGCATTGTGTGAGCTAATTGTGTTGAAAGGCTAATTGATGATCAGAAAACCCTTTGCAATTATGATAGCACATGAATAAAAGTGTGAGTTTTCATGGAAAACATGAAATTGCCTGAGTGACCCCAAACTTTGGAACAGTAGTGTACGTTCTGTCAATTGACTAACTACGATACAGTTCAGGACCACCAACGATCAAACATATCTTGTGCTGAAATCTAGAACAAAGGTGGGACTGATGTATCCTGCACTCTTAAGTCCTTTACATTCAAGCTTCATGACTGATCCATTTGCACTTTTACATCTGCTTCCTCTCACCGTCCTGAAAGACTCTCTCCACATTCAGGCCATAGGTGGAGCAGGTCTCATAGTATGTGCAGCGCTTCAGGTCATTTGACAACTTTCTGGCCCGCGAGTCGTCGATCACTCTGGGGTTGGCAGCACTGATTGCATCTAACAGGACAAGGTGACAAAAAACATCCATCAAACATGTTATTTGACCAATGAGGCTGACAATACACGTCTTAGAAAGAGACCGATGAAGGAGTCTAAAGTTTATACTCACATTTTAAAAGCAGACACTGTAGTTTTTAAGATAAGTTTGTAAAACGTAAGTAAATGGAACCTTTGTTAGGAAGCAGCAAATTAAAAGGCATTTGATGTGTTTATCATTTAGTACAGTGTTTAGTGGAACAGTATGTGGGATTATCTGTATCATGATCATAGAATTAACAAATATATGTGGCTCATTGATGATTTTTTAATAAATATTATATTAAAAAAAATTTATACATAAAAAAACTTTCCTTTCGAAACTGTCAGTAGTTTCAAAGGAGAGTTATCACTAAAATGATGTTATTTGTCAGAGATAGAAGCTGTAGAAACAGATAGAATTGTTGGATTTTTGGAAAATTAAACCAAATCTGAGCATACAACTATGATATTTATCAAAAATCCTCATTCTTCTCACCTTATTTATGAAAAAACTGCCATAAATACACTGTTTGTGCTGTAAAATAAAATATTCTGCGCTTCTCGTCACAACCGTAAAGCCATTAGCTGCAAGGAGCAACCAAATGACAAACACTAAGGGACTATTGGGTTGAACTGCAGGTTGTGTTTACACAAAGCAGACAGACAAGTATGAAAACACATTAGAAATCTAAATAGTAAAACATTTCTAGTATGTAAAGCCATCATTTCTTTTTCCTGTATAATAACACCTGTATGCACTGGGAAAATGTGCATACATTCTTGTAAACAATAACGAAAGAAACGTAATTTTCATGCTTCCTTCCTATATTATATATATTTTCAGTTTCTTATGCTGAACAAAAAACCTTTTCAGTTCTCTCTACTCCTGCCCATGGTTGTCCTGTTTCATAGAGGTGTGACACTTCATATTGCAGTGAAATGAGCCACAGTCAGTAAACTATGTAAGAACCCAAAGAAATGCTCAGAATCTGTGTGGAGTTCAGAAGGTTAACAGCTGTTAGACAACAAAGAAGGCAAACAGAAGTAAGCTGCTATGTATCAGGCTTGCTACATGGACAACAATTTCTACCAGTTCATTCTTTCTGTTCTTTTCACTTGCTGACAAAAAAGAAAAAGTAGCAAGTTGCCTGATGTAGCTTAGAAAACATATGACAGTGTACGAACACAGAGTATTTCTTGCTGCAAAGCTCTATAATTCCATTATACAGGAAGCAACACAAACACAGGTATATACATATCAGATGTAGAGCAAACACCTTGTGTCCACGAGGACCATGGGGACCTCAGCTTGTGTTCCTGTAGCTGGATAGGCGCAAGAAGTAATTTAGACTGTCTGGAAGCTGATCTCGTCCTCCAGGCTAAAGACGAAAACCACCGCATCCACCCAGGCAGCAAACTGAGGACAGAGCAGACGCAGTGTGTTGAAGTGCTGTCAAATATAGCTGCTCATTATGGCCCATAGGAATATTGATGCAGCTTTAGTTTGTATCACAACTGCTGATCCTCTCAGGAGACAAATGTGCTGTGTGAAGGTACAGGTATGGTTTTGTGACACTGTGTGTGTTAATATGAAAACATGTCTTAAACAGGGCTGAACAGTAGATTGGTGGTTAGCACTGTTGCCTTGCAGCAAGAAGATCCCCGGTCCGTGTCTCCGGAATCATTCTGCATATTTGCATGTTCGCCCTGTGCATGCATGGGTTTTCTCCGGGTACTCCGACTTCCTCCTTAAATTCCAAGAACATGCTGAGGTTAACTGGTAACTCCAAATTGTCCATAGGTGGGATTGTGAGTGTGATTGCTTGTCTCTATATGTAGCCCTGTGGCAGACTGGTGACCTGTCCAGGGTGTCCTCTGCCTTCACCCTAAGTCACTCACAAGATAATGGGTGGTTGAATGTCTTAAAACATGTCAGGAGAGGAATTCCCATAGACATTCTTTTCCTGATACTACAGATCATCCTATCATTGTATTTCACATAAACAGACAGAAGGGGGGCAGTGTAGCAGCATCATTGGTGTTTGCTTTGAGGCTAAACACCAGCACAAGGTGGAATGACGTGCCTGATTAATCATTACTACTGAATCCATATTCTGATTTCTGTATTCCCACTGCCATCATAATGTAGGAATCTTTCTTATCCTCTGCAGCATATACATTCATAATCCCTGCCATAGTTAAGGATCATCTGGGAGAGAGATTTCCCTGGAGCAGGGGAAATCAATCGTAATCACCACCCGTTGTAGGAAAGAGGCTGAGGAGAACCCAGAGTAGTAGTAATAGTGACAGTCAAGACAAACTATTCTCCTGTATTGCCCTTTTCTTCATTCAGCTTTCACATTTGCCCAGACCCCTGTAGGGATTGAATGGCAAATCAAGCCTCCGAGCCTCAACTCCGCTCAGCCTCCTGTGAGTGGGAACATAATGGAGGCCTTTAATTATGCCACTAATTATACAGGCGGCTGACAACTGAGCCGAACTCGTTTCTATTCCCTAATCTCACCGAGCGTAATGCATGCGTAAATCGAAGCTTTGCTGCGCCAGGCATCAGTAGCTGCTAAAACAACTGCATGGTAAATTTACCAGGAACATGGAATCCTGTGAATGAAGCCACATGCAGGTCTGTGTCTACTCTCCAGGGCTGGGGTTTGACCCTTCGGCATGTAATTAAATCTGACTTTTAAATTTGTCTCTATACAAATCCCTTATCAAATCTATTTAGGTTTAATATTAGACACTTTTTACCAACGAATTGTATCACTACACTATATTTGTAAAAATATCTTTTGTGTAGTGCAAAGTAACTAAGTCCATTTAGTCAGGTCCTGTACTAATTAAGTTTTTTTTTCTCTGAGCTAACCCAGTGGAAATAAATGATAAACACCTCAAAGACATAACAACCACTCTTTAAATTGTTATGCTAACATGATATGGAGCAACATGAGTAGTCACATTTGTTTTAACTCTGTTTTGCTCTCCACCAACTCCACAGAAAATATGCTGCATTTTAGCTGCTAAACACTCCACCATGTTTGCAGGTTAGTTGCTCACTTTGTCCATCAGGTGTTTGGTGTTGGATGGGTAGCACACAGCTGGTGAAAACTCCCAAAATTAACACTCAACCTGTAGTGTGGAACCTTTGTCTCCCCCTTCTGGCAGTGAGAGTAATTACACAAACACTGTCCATGTTTGCTTGTGACACATGTATATCTGACTGTATATTGTTATATTTTTCATCCTACAATCTTTTCCCTGAAGGCCAAGTTCTTTTTATCTGGATCCTTGTTCCTGTATCCTTCTCTGTCTTTGTCGCCAAGGCTGATCACCGCCTTCTTCACCAATCACTGCTGGTTGACGTAAAAATACTATTGGTGTACCAGTGAAGGAATGTTTCCACAGAAACCAGATTCAAAACCCTGATATACAGGGGAATACAGAGAGATTTACCTGCTGCTGATAGGTTTAATTAGTACAACGTAAACTTATTTATCAAGGGATGGAATGTACTGGATGTTCATTTATTGGAAAAGTCCTTTACTCTCACTTTAAATTCTGAGCTGCAAAAGTAAAACAATGTCATAAACCTCTATGGACTTGTCATTATTTGCACTTATTTCATAAATTTCCCATGTAGCTGTCAATAAAAATACATTTAATAGCAGCTTTCATTTTTGTGTATTATTAACTAAGTTTATTTGCCACAGTTTAAGGTATTTACATGTGTAGTTCCATGCTACTTTATAATTCTACTCCACTATACATTATATTTTTTGATCCACAACAGTTTCAAAAACTACAGCTTGTTTATTTGGTGTTGTATCGACATATACAAAAGACAAATGCGTAAAAATAAATATTGTTTTAGTCTCAAACCATACAATTTCTCAAGCAACGTGAGAAAATGATGATACTACTACTGTGCAATCATGCTTAAGTGAATGTTCGTACTAATCATAAAGTCTTCGACTTCCTAAGGTCAGGACTTAAAATGTTCATTCCAATAAAGTTCTGACTGAGCTGTAAATGAGAGGTAAGATGCAACAGTTTCTGGTTAAACACTGGTAATATCACCAGCATCTTTTCTACTGAAGACTTAAAGTCCACCATAGATGAAACAGTGGCTCCATCACTCTTCACATACTAATTGGATGATTAGGTGTTGTCCCTTTGACCACAAAAAACGATTTTGGCTCAGCTTGCTCAATGATCTGTTGTTGCTTTCGGTAGAACAACCGCAGAGTGCTGTCACACTGCTCCAAACAGTCCCGCAGAGAAGTAATGGTCTGTCTCTAAACAGTTTTCGTCTGCAAGACAGTTTGTGGACACTTTCTGACCGACACATCTAAGAGCCTCAGAGTAAAGAGACATTTTTAAAGATCGGCAGGATACCTACCTGCAATTCTGGAGGCCCTCCTTCATCTCTGATCAGAAGCAAATAGCTCTGTCCGTCCACAACAATTTCTTTCTTGAAACGTCCACCTGAGGAAGAGACATTCATTCCAAGAGTTTAGTCCAAGGTCATCCTGACATGTTCACTCAAATTGGAAATTGTCTGCTCGGGTGTAATAACTAACCACCAGGGGTCCCCAAGAAGAAAAACACTGCAGACACATTTCACACTCATTAAGTAGAAAAAAATAGGAATGTGCCAAATAAACCAAAATTCAATATCAAAGCACAGCTTGACATGGCTCATAAAAGTTTGGTGAGATGCATATGAGTCTAAGTGCAGCTTCTCAATTTAGACCTCCTGAATGTTGTGTTGTCAGAATCACATGCCGACGGGAAACCAGGTCTCTCTGGAGCCAATTATGTGGGCGAGAAATTGCCATTTAGCATATCTAATGCACAGCTGCTGAGAGAACCAGTTCAGTGCCACCGTCACAAGTCATGGAAAGGCTCAACTTTTAGTTCGCAAACACTATCAAGCAGCAGATTCAGTCTCCATCACCTCACCGCGTGAGCACCAGCGGCCTTGAGGATTGGTTTTCACAACATAACAAAATTGCACTTACGAAACCTTAAGACAAGATGAATAAATTCAAGGTGGAAAGGAAGCAATGGGAAATAAAATAACAGTCAAATGAAATTGTCTTTGTTCTGACCTGATGTGTTTAAGGTCACACCATGTCCACGGGACAGCAGTGGGAAGCTAACACTTAGCCATGCGGCCTTGAGTTTCTCTACCCTTTCCTTCATTCCGTTTCTAATACAAATACATTTTCCTTGCCGCTAGCAAAGCTGGCTCCAGATAAAGAAAAGACCAATGGGAGAACCATGCAGTAAATTAGATTTTGCATATCATTTGAATGCTTTGCGATCCTGTGGAGATTAAAAACATTCAAATGAGAAAGCTGTGAGGCTGGAGATGGCCCTGGGAGTGAAAACAGTGTCTTATGAATACGAAAATATGCTGAGAGCAATTTGACAAAATTGAATAATGCAAAAAATTTGAGAAGGTCTAGGAATGATGTTGAAGTATAAAAAATATGATGCTGAAGACGGCAGATGTGCACATACAATGACGGCACACCTGTTAGACTAGTCGAGGAATTTCAAAAGCTAAGATCTTCTTATGATTAGATAATAGTGTCAGAGTTCATGTTGTTGAACAAACCTATTAAGAACTACAGAGCTTGCACCACAGAGGAGCTATAAGGGCCATACAGTAGCCGAGCCCTGTAATTTTAATAGGCAGACAGTTTTCCTGTGTCAGCAAGCAATACATATCCACTTGAGCCACACTTCCACCCCTGTTAAGACCACTTTAGCCCGCTTGGCAAACAGGGGATTCTCCCAGCCTTTTGCACAGACTCTCAAACCCTGCTTGATGCTGGTTGTGTAACAGAGAGAGAGAGAGATTCATGAAGCACCAGCCAGCTTTTTATTTTTTATTTTTCACTGAAGTCTCAGAGCTTTGGAGATGCAGACAAAGGACTGAGAAGCTATGCGTCTGTATGTTTGAATCCTGTTTGAAAAGCGAGAAAAGATGGGGAGGATCTCATTACACAGTGTGAAAGAGCAGATCACAACAATACAGACCAAACCACAGATTTAACAGACGACATAGTTTGCATGGAAACTGGCAGCACACGCACATACGCCAGAGCAGATTATGGAAAAGAGTGTCGAAAACCAGCGTCTGTAATGAAAGCATATGGCTCGGTCGGAATTTGAAGCAAACATTTCAAGTTACATAATCATCCAGGATGCTGTTGTCTTTATTTAGAGCCGAGCCAATACAATGCATCCAAACAGAAAGCCGGTGCTGTGAATAAATAAGGCAGACCAGCACACTCTTCTTCCAGCATGATGAAAACCGATTACAAATTATCTGAAATCGAGTTCGAGTTCAACCTCACATCAAAACAGGCGACTACTAACCCTTCACGCAACCTGCTGGGAGACAGTAAGTTGGTAGGCATGGTTAACACGCAGTAAGCATACTCTGCTTACACGGAGGCTTAGACCTTGACACAGAGCCACAATCCAACGGAGCTCCATCCGGTGTTGCCATAGCAACACACCCCAGTACCTTTTTTCAGATATCATAGCAAAAGCCCAGGAACAAAACAGCGAAGAAACAGCCACAGCTGAACCTTCCACTGCTGGGCGATGCTGCTGCAATGTAAATACTCAATCTGGAGTAAAGCCAGCGTTAAAGCACATAAGAGACAAAAGAGAGGCTGAGCAGCTGCTATTCATGAGACAGGTATGCCGTATCACAGCGATCTGCAGCGACGTAAAGAGGCACACGGACATATCTGAACCGACATGTTTCCCTGATTACAGCGACAAGCCCTCTTTCTGTTTTTCCAGCATTTCCACCATTGATTTCTCAAGGACTAATTAAGCTATGAGGATTTTTCTCCCTTGATACAGCGAAATGCCAGAAACTAATTATGCGCTTCATGTCTCACCCTCACTATAATTACACTAAAATGAAACACTGCAAACCCCTCAAAGATCACCAGTTAACTCTGGGTTTGCCAAAATATCGGCGGGATTCTGAGAGCAGGACGTACCTTTCAGGCCCGAAGAGGGCATTCTTGTGATGAATTTTCTGATGAATTGTTTTAAGACGGCATAAATAGAACCTTAGAAATGTGTAAAAATTGGCTTTAGTTTATTACTGCAATAAAAACTTGAATGTACAGCCCTGCCAAAAAAATATTAGTTTAGTTTTACCTTAAAGGGCCAATTTACAAGAAATGTTATGCTTGGCTTTATCTTGTAACTTTTAGTAGAGGAAAAAATGATATAATTCCAAAAGAAACTACAACAATTACCAGTCTAGACTTGATAAAATCCAAGACAAAGCATTCTAATACAAACTAATTAGAAAAGTACTCTGACAAGCAGCAAACAAACCAGCACCGTGCTTCCTGTAAATATCCCCGTACACTCCTTCTAATATGGTTATCCTTCTGTGCAGTGTAGCAATACGCGCCAACATGCTTGACTTTCTTCTCATGAAAAACAAAAGAAACTAATTTACCACCCAGCAGCTCACTGCATAATTTGACTTTGACGCTTTTGAAACACAACACAACTAATAACAAGGATTCTCCTCATTTGCGAGAGGCTAACATTACAAGGTTTAAACACGTCGGCAACAATGTAAAATATATGACAAGCTGGGAAGAGCATCAGCAGGGTGACATGAAGGAGCCTCGGTAAACTGAATTAATCTTTGTGTTTCTGTGTCTTTGTGTTATCTGTCATGTTTGTAATCATCTCCTGACCTGCAACACCCTCAGCAGACGCTTACCTTCGGGAGACTCCTCCTGCACATATGTGCCTGTCAAGTACCGATGGACCAAGGCGGACTTCCCGCTGGACAGATTTCCCACAATGCCCTGCAAGAGCAAGAAAAAAAATACTGTTATTAGTGCTAAGACACATAAAAATACTTCACTCCCTGTCTCCAAAGTTCTAAAGAGGAGAATTAAGTAAGAACTTCAGTATTTTTCTCCTAGCTATTGTTTCCAAGGTCAAAACAGAGCCTTCAAGCTCAGTTATAATAGCTTTTCAGGTTTCAGCTCATTATCTGCAAATGGTGTGTGGCCAACAACAAAAACACTGCATCCAGACCTACACCATATCCTCAGACAGAAGTTTGGAAGCTAATTTCATTCAAAAGTTTTTTTGTTTGGCTGGCAAGCATCAAATCTGAACTGTACAAGTTTCCCTAAATGCATCATCCGCCGCAGCTTTGAAAATAATTCTTGCTGACAGCAGCATTACCATTGGAGCGCGACAGATAAACCGAAGGCTGCCATTTTGGGTTATATATAAATATACTTATAGTGGGGTATACGTCAGAGTCTACGCATGGAGACACTCTTGTGCGAAGAAGAAGAAATGTTTAGGGTATTTATTTAAAAGATTCTCTCCATTATCCAGTTCAGTACACTCTACTGTACCTTGATCCTGACACGAATCATCAAACCAAAGAGATTTTAAAATCTAAATCTAAAAATCAAAGTGCAATTTAATGTGCAATGTCTACAATGGCTATTAACAGGAATATTAATATTAGCATCTGCAGCTCTGGTCAGGCTGTAATTATCACACAAAGTAACTAAACTCACACAAATGAAAAGGTGACTCAGTTTTCTCTGTGATTGATTGTTTCACTGTAAATATTCCAATGAATTGACACCAGCTGCTGCCGGGAGGGTGGAAACACTACATTTCAGGTGTGTTTAAGAGATGGTGGACAGGAAAAGAAACTACATTTGGGTTGTGGTTAAGAAACAAAAGCAAAAACAACACGGTTTGCTCCTCTACATGAGCCATGTTAGGTTGAAACATTATGTGCAAAGTCCTCTTTCCTCTGCTTCCTGTCCCTGGTGTCTAGACCAGACCTTACTGCAAGTGCCTTCAGGGCGATGCATGACAGAGGGTGGGCTGATGATGCCAGCGTGTCTGGGAAGAACAAAGGCTGCAACATGCCTCATCTCCTCCCTCTCCCCCTCCTCCACCTCCTCCTCCTCCTCCTCCTCTACCCACCATCGCCCCTCTTCTTCTTCAGATCATTAGTGGGTGTTAAAGTCAGGTACGGTTCTAATTATAGGGAAGTTTGAGGCACAAGAGAAAAGATCCGTTGAAGGCCTTTCCCGGCCAGCCCCCCTGAAAAACTGAAGCATCTATGTATCATGAGGTACCCCAGCACAATAAAGGATGAATAAGCTGGAAGTTAGTAAAAGTTGTAGGCCGCGTGCGGTGAAGGCTATGAGTCAACAGAAATCGACTGCGAGCGTACCACAGCACCAGGGTCCCCGCTGTTTAACCGCTTTCTTTGTGACCTGCTGCTAAACAGGCCTCGTGAAATCAAAATGCCGTATCAGCACTGCTCCACGTTCCACTAAGCTTTCACTCCTCTTTGAAGACGTTTAGCTCGGATCTGGAAACACGAAACAGCTGATGATAAAGAAAAACGCAATAAAAGAAGCTTTGGCCCCAGCTAAGTCACTATGACGAAACAACAACACCGGCTCCCTGTGGCAGCAGATGTAGTCGAGGTTTCCTCAAGCGATTGCGATCATTTCAATTAATCCGCAGGAATTGTTTTGACCCCAGTTCCTTTCATTATTATTGCAGCATGAAAAAGAAAAGTCTGATTTTGCTATCATATTAACAAGTTTCTGAGACTCATGACCAGTTTCTTTTCAGCATGACCTTTAGAAACTCTTTGAAAGTTTTGAAAGGAATGATCGCTATTTTGCGACACTTATTTCAGTCTCTCCTGCTCCATTTAACACACCCCTGCCAATTAACACCTCAGAAACACAGAAAGAAGCAGACGCAGTGGAAGTGTTTGAAGCCAATAAAGCAGGTTTGTCTTTGAGCTCTCTGTGAATCCTCCCTTTTCATTTCATTGAAGTTTTCCCCTATGCAAAGGTACGACAACAATGAATTCACCTAACACTGAAATATTACATCCACCGGCAGAACAGTGGACTGAAGCTTTTCAAGGCCGCTACTCTTTACGGGTGGATGGCATTGAATCGTGTGAGCATGTTAGCTGTGCATTTGGCAGTGTCTGTGTGTGTGCTTCACTGGCGGGTGGGATCAGACCCAGGATGTGTCACTGGTCTAGCCCAAAACTGTCACTCATCTCGTGTCCTGGTGCAAGCCACCCTGCATCTCCATGCCAACACATCTCATTAAAAATCACCCACTACGTGCCAGGGAGAAGTCCAGCCAATTTCTCAAATGTTCCCTCTCATGTGAAATGCAAAACCAGTCGTACATGGACAGAACATGCTTTGCCACTGACATTTAAATCCATCAGTAAGATGAAACCTCTGAGGTTGAATTAAGAGTGGGGCTGTTAGGAATATTAAAAAAAAGTTACTCACCACTTTCAGCTCTGGCACTGACCGACTCAATGTCCATTCCTGGCTGTTGACGAAGGAGTCTAGAAAGAAAAAGACAAATAGATGGATGAATAAATAATGAACATCAAGCAGCACTGAAAGGTAATCTGTTTAATATTCCGTTTGGCGCCGGCTGCAGATAAAATGGCATTATCAGTCCTTTTCCACTGGATGATGGTGAACTGACATTACAGCTACAGTTCATAGACTGTCTGTGGAGTCTGCAGTGAGTTTTATGATGACTGCTCCAGTTTGTCATATAGATATGACAAATCTTATCTACAATCAGTGGAGGTACAGTCCGACTTACTCAGCGATCAATTCCTGTGATACATTCTTTACAGAATGTCATTTCGCTTAGTTCTTTCTCCTCTCATTTTTTGAATTTCCTGCACACATGATAACAGATGTGACTGTGCCATAGTTTAGTGTAGATTTATAAAAGCATATAGGCTTACAGAAGCAAAACGGCAAAGAGAAAATATACATTTTTAACAAGAAAACTTCAGCTGTTATTTGTGCTCTTTAGTATGTATGAAGTAGAGTATGAAGTGTGATCAATCAACCAACTGACTGACAGATAACTAATTAACAATTAGAATTAATTATTTCCAACAACAGTTTTAATATTCAAATCATAATTAAAATAATTTCCCATGGCAAATTGAATATACTCATAATTCTGGACTGCTGTGTTTGACATTAAAAGCAGTTTGAATAAACCCAACTATGGGAAACTGTGACAGACATTTCCTGACATTTTCTAAATCAAACAGTTCATCAAGTGAACAAGCAGCCAGCTAATTATTGGTGGAATTATTTACAGCCCTGGAAATTAATTTGTTCATTGTCGTTTTGTTTACACATTTGCAAATTCATAAACACGCAACTGCAGAGAAGGACTTGTGAAACACCTGTGGTTCAGACAATCTATGTGAACTATTTCAATATAAGGTTTCAAAATAGTGCAATCTCGGAGAGGGATTTAGCTAATCTGTTTTTAAAAGCCAGCTATTATCAGGCTGCATTCAGCTTGTTTGGTTTTCCAGTGACATTTCCAGACTTTGACTAGATAATAGTACTTTGAAAAAGGGCAGTGGGGAAGAGCACTATAAAGAACAATGCAACCCCTGAGAACGAAAAACACAAATGACAAGTCCACAAGCTGTGCTCGTTTCCCACAGAGATGGAGTACACAACTATGTGTCATAACAACTATTAGAAGAAAGACCAACTTCCTGATATGGATCACCGTTTTCTCAGCATCTGAATCCCCCAAGAAGATGTTATCTCCAACATGGGCGTGTACACACCTCGTCCCCTGGCAACAAGCTGTGTAATACCAGATGACCCCCCCTTCAGCATGTCTAAACCATAACAACTATTGCATCCATGCACCATCATTACTGTAAGCCTACTCGCTGCATCAATAGTGGTTTTCCTTTGTGCCCCAGGCGATGCTAATATGAAGAGAATGACAGCATAAACATTAAGGTAACCACTGCTGCTATAAGACACGTTTCCATTTTCTCTCCAAATAATGCTAAAAGCATGAATGACTCATAGCCAAACAGATCTGAGCCAAAAATGCCTTTGCCTACTACAATTAGAGTAAAAAAAAAATCTCCAGCTAAAATGTTTACTTATTTCTGACCTCCATTTACAGAGAGCCCCACGCTGCTCTGGATGTCTCACTTGTTGTGGGTGAGGAGAGTGCATCCCGAAACAGAAGGGCATTTCACCGAGCATTGTGTGGAGTAGAGTAGTCTTTAAACAGCACGCCTCCTGTTAAGCCCTCTTAGTGTGGGTTTGACATGTCAGAACATGAGCAAAGACATCCACCAGTTTAAACCAGCTCCATGAGATAAGGCTGTTGCCTCATTTTCTTTATACTGTGTGTGTGTCTGTCTATGTATATATATATATATATATATATATATATATATATATATATATATAGGGATGTAACGAAATGCTCAACTCATGAAACAATATGAAACAGGGCTCACGATACGAAATAAAGATTAAAGAAAATTCCCAACAGTAGGATGTTGTACAAAAATCTCATTTTCTTTATTTTCTACCTTATGCAGACATACAAAAATAATCCTGCATCAGTACAAAATAAATGCTCTTTGAAAAAAAAAAATTGTAGTTTTTTTCCCCTTATTTAGACTACAGTGCAAATACAAACATAAAATCTCAATAAAAAAGTGCTTTGTTGTTGTAACAATCAGGATAACTACATTCTTGAATGAAAAGGAAAACAAATAGCAGTCCTAGGAGCTGCAGTCTAGACCTATAAATGTCTGAACTGTGAACTAGTTGTACTCGCCGCAGTATACAGCGAACTGTAGCGGCATATTTTGCACACGGTTTTTGTTTTATCCGCAATCTTCTCACCGTTCTCTCGTCGTTTACATAGGAAGCCACAACCGATTTATTTGACGAAGGAGCATCAGCTAATTCCTCAACCTCATCTTCCTCCGTTTTGAAGCGAGTGTTTTGCTACAGTAGGCGAGGAGGGTCAAAAATCATCAGTCTCAGTGGTGCACGGCGCCCCTTCGTGTTTTTTATTTCGTGCGTCTTTGAATTTTATTTCGTCATTTTTTACATCCCTAATATATATATATATATATATATATATATATATATATATGTACATACACACAGGTTTTTTGAGACTTATGCCAATTTCGATATGTGGCAGAAAACATTCTGATAACCAATTATCGGCCGATTAATTTAAACAAATTTAAACAAATAATGAATAAAATAACTTTGTTTGGTCGCTTAATGCTTACAACAACAAAGATATGATTTACAGGCAGAGCATTTTAGGGTTTTACAATATTTTGTCCTTTAGTATTTGTCTAACTTTACAACAGAGAGCAATTTTGAAGTACAAAAACATGCAACAACACATCAAACCTCCGGGAAATTATATAACCTTAAAAAAGAATCAATCTATAAATGAGTTATGAAATACATCTTGCCTTGTACTTCTTGTTGCTGTAAATTAGAGGTAGGTTATATATATATATATATATATATATATATATATATATATATATATATATGCATATGCTGTATATAAGCAGCATAATGGTTGAAGCTACTGGCAAAGCATTATTTATGCGGCCCTCTGATGCCCTTTAATGTTAAATCACATTTTCTCTCCTCCATTATTTTCTCTGCCATGAAGCCATGACTCGCATGAACCAAAATAAAAACCAGAGACGCCTTTCTTAGATGTTAAAACCTGTCTTCTTTGACAGAGCTGCATTTAAAATATGTAACAGTCACAAATCGTCTGACACTAATGTTACTCCATAACAACATACATTGTGGGTTGCTGTTACAGCCTGTGTCGTGGTATAGTATTTTCTGACAAAGTATAACTAAGAGTGACATCATGACGGTTGCTGAAGATGGATAATAATGATAATCAACTTTTCGGGCATGGTCATCATTCTGCGCGACTTGGACACTTAGCAGCATTTACTGTTTTATGAGAAATTAAAAATATATGGGTGTTTAATCGGCAAAACTCCGGCTGATAACGATTATTTTGAAAAGGGCTATGATCGGCCAATAGACTCTGTGCACGATAGCATGTGCTAGTTCCGGTTGAAAAACTCCGGGTGCTACAGTTACTTCCAGTCCCGCTTACAGCGCTGTCAAAATGGAAGAAGCCAGCAGTACACTTTACTTTTCCAGATGCCTAGGCAACTTGCCTAAAATTTCTGTTGACGATGTTTATCGTCTCGTTGATGATTTTTCGTCAGCTCCTCAAAGCAAACGGGAAAAGGGATTCAAATTTTATATATCCCAGTACACATATAACTTTGAAGGTAAGTGGCATCGCATCCTACATAACTAGCGCTAGCTTAACTGTAGGGCTTGCCAAACATGTACCTTATTATTTTATTTTCTAGTATTTATACATTACTATTTTTTGCTTAGTTAGCTACTAGAATCCACTTTACACTTTAGTCTTTGGTACTTAGCCCGCTGCGCTTCAGTTGCGCTTCAGTGTGCCGCCCGCGGTACACTTTGAGATCTGCATAAGCAATTTGCTAAATGTCTGAAACTGCAAACGCGATTATACAAACACTATACGCCGATGGAAAGCTTAGATTCTCATGAATACGCCGGTATAAACCACTTTCAGACGTGATTACCACAGCGGGTAATATAAACACATTTGTGCAACAAACAACGAATATCCATCCATCCTTTCTCTGTACACGGCTTCAACGTACACAGCGCGACTCACATTTCCAGGTTCATTATTACACACGGATGAAAATATTCCACAAAAAACGGCCAGAATCCAACCTTGGACATCCAGACGAAACAAGCCAGTAACATATTTTGTCCAAAACATGTCTTGAAGTTGGTATATACTCCACGAATAGGTCGTTTTCAAGGAAATGCACCTCGCGATGCGCGTCCAATATTCCCTGTATTTCTCGTCATATTTTTATTTACAAATGTTAGCGATTTTTTGTACTGAAAATGGCTGAAATTGACTGCAGCTTAAAGGGTTAGTCGAGTTCAGCAAGACATATTAGATTTGTAGCTTTGTTTGAACAAAATGACAAATGCTTGGATTTCTTCTATATTTTATTAGGTGTCAAAACGGAATAACAAATGATTGAAGAGGGCATGGATTGTTGTTATAGTTTATCAGATATTTGCTGTTTGATCAGTGACTATGCACTAATATTCCCGATCCTCAGCTCAGTGTGACACATTTTTTTTCGTCTAATTTTGGCAATCCACTGAGCCCGCAAATGCCGGTCTTTTGGAAAACGGTGAAGGCTTATAGAACTGTTATAAACACCAGAAGCCGAACATAATGGTACACCACAGTACCTCCCCTATCGACCTTGAACAGGCTGAAATCTGATTTTTGTTTTGCCGAGAAAACAATGTTTTTCTTTTTTGATTCCATGTTATCCATGCTGCGAAATAGCCTCCGGAAGGACCTGTAAGTCCCTCCGGTCAGAACCCGGAAGTTAGCATTTTGACGTGCACAGGGTCTATTAAGGCCCTAATATATACTGTTCAAAGGTTTGGGGTCATCAAGACAATTTTCTTTTATTCATGTGCTATCATATTTGCACAAGGGATTTCTAAGAATCAATTAGCCTTTCAACATGATTAGTTGAGACAATGTAGCATTAGAATACAGGAGTGATGACTGCTGGAAATGTTCCTCTGTACCCCTGTGTAGATATTCCATTAAAAATCAGCTGTTTCCACCTAAAATAGTCATTTACCACATTAACAATGTCTAGACTGCATTTCTGATTAATTTAATGATATCTTCAATTTAAAAAAAATGGTTGGAGGACTGAGCAAAGCTTATAGTCACAAACACCACTGAGACACACAAACAGTGTAAGATGCCAGTCATTTACCATGGTAACCAAACACCAGCACAAAATTGGTGAATTGAGAAATAAACTGAAAGATAAACAAAATATCAAAACACCTCAGTGTTTTTCCTACATATGCCCAGTCCACATAATCAGATTCTCAAAGAGGAACACAGTCAAACAAAGGCCAATTTGCAGATAAAAATGCAGGAAAATTAAGAGTTACTAAAGGCTGACACAGAGATGGAGTTGTTGGCCGCTGACGAGAGCTGCATTTCTGGAACAACACATTTCCTTATTGTTGGCTGTAACACCACTTATGTTCTCAAGAGCATAACAACACAAAAACAAAGAGAGCAAGAGAAAATCAGGAGCTTCAAAACATGGACAGGACCCAATATAAATGCATGTCTCATGACAGTAAAAATCTTTTTAGGAACTCTTCCAGTATACTTCCTCTCACCAGCACACCAAACAAATAGCAAGTCGGTGAAAAATGTCTGACTTTTGCAATGCTGGGAGAGGTACAGTGCAACCAGTTCCGTCCCTCGCTAAAAGAAACTGCCCTAATTGAATCCATGTGCTCTGAGTTACGTCATTCTTTAAATATCACCATCCCCACATTAGTGTGTCCTAGAATGCCTATGGAAGCAGAGAGCCTCAGCATTTGTGATGCTAACAGAGGACACCAGTGTTTTTGTCTCTGTGAGGGGGGGAAACTGTGTTCCAGCTTGTTTGTCAGGTTTTACACTTCACTGCTCTTGTCTACTCAGATAAAAATGACCATTCAGTCTCAGTGCAGTGAAGCGCAATCGACTTATTTCATTTCATGAGAATGGAAAATGCAAAGTGAGCAACCAGTCTGTGCATATGCTTGTTTGACCATGTGAGTATGGTACATATGCATACATTGCAGTGAATCTGCAGCGGTTTGGGGAATGAGAGAGGACAACCTTGAGGTCAAAACTTCCTCTGCAGCTCCGACCGACTTTCCAACCATGTTTTTCCACTGTCATAAATTACAGAGTGAAAATTTAGCTAGCAATTAGTATTTCTACTTTGAAGATTTGCCAGCCTCATGACCAACCGACATTCCCCGTCTGGCTGCTTTTATCATGCATGTCTTCACAAAATAGTCCTGTAGGATCTCCATTTATTGTGTGGTTCTCTAAAAAACATCAACACAGAAGCCAGCAAGAGCTCTTATGTCTGTTCTACTGAGCTCCAAAACAACAGCCTGTTATTTCTGCCAAAGAGGGTAAGTGACAAAGACAATCAACAGAGAAAAAGGTAAAAATCTTTACGTCCTGCCAGTTTAATGTGGTCTGGACGACCTTCCCTACTTAAAGCTCTTAAAGCTTTGTGCTGTCTGCAGAGAGGCATTGATCACTGCCCTGAAAATAAATTGGACACCTCGGTTCAAACAGGATTCTCATTTAACAGGAGAATTACAAAGTGGGGTTTCTAAAAGTCTTGCAGTAGAACGTCCAGGCCGACTGACTCAATTTGTCAAGACAGAGATGTGTCAGAGGTGAACTTTGTTGCTACAGAAGACAGAAAGACAACAAACCGATGGAAACAATTAACCATGAATCAAACACATACGTTACGAAAGATCTACAAATTGCTGAACCCAACAGTTTCTAGATTGTTGGTGGAACGGCTTCCTGAAGGACAAAATGTACTCGAGCTGAGATTTGCAGTGGCAGATGCTCAAATATAAGTAATACTTAGTTATTAACAGATTTCCCTGTGCTCCTGCCTAGACTGTGTATGACTCAGATTTTTCAATATCTTGCAGTCTCCCCATGTGTCCTACTGCAGGTGAGAGGGCATTATCACAATGTTACTGTTTGTACAACGTTCCTGGAAAGTGTCTATTTATCTTGACCATAACTACCTGCTGGGAGTTAAGCTCACCCACCCCCGCTGGTATAAACGACATAAACAAATGCATCTTCGAAATTATTTTTCAATATGGAGGTTTCGGAACTGGCAGACAGATTCCAACTGCAGGAAATACTGTTGGCAAGAATTTGCAGAGAGCGATGTTGAATGAGACATGAGCAAAAGAAGTGAAGGGAATTCCATCCTCATGAATAACTTTTATGTCAGATTCAAGATAAACGAGCATAGAACGCGCACAAGCGGGGTAGTTTCTTCAAATTATAAATAGCAAGTCAAGGTGCGTCTGAATAAATATGCATCACTTGAGTGTTTTTCTGTCTGCTACGCGCACTGACCTGCTATAAATCTTATTACAAGGTTCTATCTACAATCCATTCTGTGGTATTTCAACCTTGACTACATATGTGCGCCTCTGACCATCTACGCCTCATGACCAGCCACTGTTTATTCAACCCAAAGACCCCCAGAGAGCCCCCATGTCAGCACACGCTTCACTGATCACTTCTGGATCCACAGGCACTACAGAGTGGCTTTGTTCATCCACAGGTGGGGGTGGGGACACCTCAAACTCCTCACCCAGTTAAAACTCCCTTCCCCCAAACCTCACCCACACACACTTGAGCACAACCTGGGTGTGTGTGGGTTCAGTTTGAGGAGCACTGGGCTTCAGCTTTCTGGATTTAATTTAAGAACAAACACTTATGCAGGTAGCAACAGGCGCAGAGTCCCGCCCAGGGCATTGAACACCTAACTGCAGTCAGGCTGATCGGCACACCTACATTCCTAATGCCTGACTGACTGACTCTGCTGTGGAATAAATGGAAAAATATCACTTGACACCCCACGCCACAAAAGAACAGGTATCCTTGGTAACACGTCATGTGCAAAACAGACAGCAGATCAACAAGGTTGACTTCGGGCTGCTTTATGCTGAAAATAAAATATCTCCTTTTCTGGTCCAAAGACCGGCTTAATGAGACAATACAGGATATGCGTGACCTGAGACTTGTAGAGGTTATTAAGTTGTCACAGACGACTAATTAGGTCTTCCAGAGAAGGTGTGAAATTGGAGCTTGACATAGAAAACACAGCAAATCACAACCATTAATTCAGATAGTTACAAATATTTGCCTCTCTCTGCCGGCTCTTCCAGGCAACTGGACAAACACACTCCACTGTCAGAGTTAACCTTTAAACACAGTGCTTAAGTCGTTTTCTCCTCTCCCCATCATTATAGCATGTAAGCCCTCTTAATTTAGCCCTGCGAGACTGCCAAACGCATCCCCATTACAGCCACTAACTGCTTTAATGCTGCTTCTTTAAGCTGCCTCTATGTGAGGCCAACAGACAGCATTATCAAGACGCTCATGTCCAGAGTCCGGGTAACACACAGACAGCACTGGGACCGTTATACCACAGCTGCCCCACTTTTGAAACAATTTTACACTTTACAATGTGTTCTTATCAGTCAGTCACTGATGATTTCTGTTTACTGTACTTACCTACTCATTGACTGAATTTCAAAAACCTTCTACAAGGCAAAGTAATTGCTGTGTAAGTGCATACAAACAGGAGGTTCACACATGAAAAACACTGGTGAAATAAAGAAACTAAAATAGAAATTCCAAAAGGACTCTTTGGAACCAGACGTTTTTGAATTCCATCCAAACTCACAATTCCCCACATGTTTTTCATTTGCCTGTCCTCCTAAAAAGAAAAGAAAAAAACTAGACTTCCGTGTTTCTGCTGGGCTGTAACTCTATGTGCAGTGAACGAGGGGCTATAAATGGAGAACTAAGCTGAGAAATAAATTCAGCAATCTTGCAGGTCTTACCTTGACCTTTGTGGGAGTCAGTGCCTGCCAGAGTTTCTATGGTGACAGGCTGTGACTTATGATTCCCAGCCTGGGGATGTTGGCTGGTGTCTGTGCTCTGGGAATGTTCACATTTGTCAATGTATGGCTGCTCTTTCCTCCTGAAACGGTTGGCTATGAGCTGCCATATGCTTGGTTCTTCCTGAACTGGTTTGGAAGACAGTTTGGTTGGACAGAGGGGCACCTCCATCACCTTCACCTTTCCCCTGCTGTGGTACTGAAAGTACTGCATGCCCCCATCCTCTGTCTGCTCACTGGAAGGTGGAAGTGTTCTTCCTGTGAGGTACGAGAAAGGCCGAGGTGTCATGGATGTGTCCTCAGCAGTACTTTTAGTCCGTGAACGCTCTTTTGATTCCCCCTCAAATCCAACATTAATTTTATCCCGAGGTCGAGTCCTTCTGATTCGCAGACTGAGGCTCCGCCTTAAGGAGCTCAATGTACTCTTTGAAGCATCAGACTTGTTGGATTTTGGAGAAGATGCAGCATCTTTGACATCCTCCTTCTCCTTGCTCTTATCTTTGCCAAACAGCCTCCAACGGAAGCCTCCTTTAAGAAACCCTCCATCACTGCCTGTGTGGTTGCAGCTCCTCTGGCTGTCTAATTCGTCATCAGAGCCCCTCTTTCTCAGCTCCAGTACTGTCATACTGACAGGCCTGGGCTTCCAGCTCCTCTGACGGCCCCTGAGGGTCACCTCTGAAGGGGCAGAAGGCCGCTGAGCAACGACAGGATTGAGGCCATCCACCGCCCTCAGCTCAGCCTTCCTGCTTCGGTACTGCTGGTTATTTTCTAAAATGACTGCCCTTTTACAGAGTTGCTGGGTCTGTGGCTCTGACAGGACTTGGCCCGGGCCTGCCAGCATGCAAACACTCCTGGGCCTCCGCAGCCGTCTTTCTGGTTCAGGTTGCCAATCTCTTTGTTGCTTGACTGGGTCGCCATACATGCTCATCGTCCTCCTGCCGAGCAGGGCTTCATCCTGACGTGGCCTTCGTAGCACGGCCCGTGGCAGAGAGCTGTGTCCTGTAACGGTACCATGATCCCCAAGAACAAGTCCCTTAGAATGGGCGCTGCCAGAGCATATCGTTGAGCTCTTTACGTATTGCCTCCGAGTGTCTATCTGAGCTGTTAGCTCTGCCACGTCTCTGGCATGTTGTGAGGAGTTTCCTGTATTCAAAAACCTGTCAGTCTTCATTTTTCCCTCCACCTCCTCTAGCTCCTCCTCATTCTCCTCCAAAACTACCTCCTCTCTGTGCCTCCCACCTCTACCTGTAAAGCTCAGGGAGGGCCACCTGTCGAGCTCCTGTCGTGCCCTGCCCAGCCTGGGGCTCTTCTCCATTGGCACCACACTCATTATCTCTTCTTTTGGCTGGCAATTCTCCACCAGGGTGTGGGTGACTCGGCCCAATCCCAGCTCTGACACTGCTGCATCTTCTTGTGTTTCTTTCAGTATTACAGATATGTGGTAGACAGTCATCCCCTGCTGCTGTTGCCCAATAACTGTAGTCCTTGGGATCGCATCCACGGTCCCACTGCTAAGGAATAGCATCTCAATTCACTCAAACTGATTCACACATACGCTTTCATTCCCACACCAAAACTAGTGTGTAACACAGGCCACGGTTCACATTCTGCCCAAGAGTTGAGATTCAGCTCTTGAAGTCCTTCTCTTGAAGACTAAATTCCTATGCCAGACATAATCCTTCACCTTTGACATGGGAAAAAACTTCAAACAAGTTAGTGCAAAGCCTCGTTGCCACCTGCATCCTTTGGCTCCTTGATTCTGCAGACTCACACAGGATGGTAGCTGCTTTTGCCCCACACGGCTCTACCTGTCCTGTACAAGCAAAAGTACAAAAGAAAAACAGGTTCTCCATTGCTTATTTTGCCACAAAGCCATATCTGTAATAGAAACAAAAGTTACACCTAAAAAAAAACTGAATCATCCTTCCTCTTTGGCAAGTTACAAACTGTGAGCAATCCTTGTTGTTGGCGGTGCAGACAAACCCCTTAATCTCTGAGCTCTTGCCATGCAGAGCATGAGGGAGGGTGTCTCTGTTTGAACTTTCAGCTGCCTTCCAACCCCCGGGACACATGGAAAACAAGGAGTGGATCCCAGGGGCATTAAACACGCCCTCCTGATTTCTCCAGAGCGGCTCATAGCCCCCAAAGACATAAACAGACAAAGTGAACGAGAGATAAAGAGAAGACTGAGCTGATTAGACACTTCTATAATCAACAAAGACTGTACTCCACAACAAACAGCCATGAATGGACACTTTGTCTTCTCATGACCAAGAGCAAAACACAAAAATAGAGATACAATCTCATGTTTACTGGCAGTAAGGAGGAAAGTGTAAGATACTTTTTGATTTCCCAGTTTTGCAGTTTTACTGCTCTATTCCCAATTAAACTGTGCACATGGATAACTAATCTCTCATAACTTCGATGATGAAAGATTTCAACCTAAAAAAAATTGAATGCCTCTCATTCCAGGACCCATGAGAACACCAAAGCAGCATAACCTGTGTTAGTAACATGGAGTATCCACACAACCACACACCACGCTTCCAGTGGCTCCCACTACAGCCTACACTCAGTGGGAGAGCTTAAGCTTAATTCCAAGATTGGCTGACAGCTATTTATGGGGAGGAAATTGTATTCTTTTTAAAGCGCTGGTGGTTACTGCGGCAGAAAACGGTACATTGGTCATTATGTCGAGATGCACGTCTCAACATAATTACACATTGACTGTGAAGGCTGTTCACCACCTAACTTCATTGAGGAAAAGAGCACACTGACCTACTGAGAATAACCCCATTAGACTGAATGTTAAGAATGGAAAGACTCCAAGAGCCTTTTTCAGCTCCGTTTCCTATTTTTCCACAGGTGTGGTGCTCTATGATGCATCAGTGAACAGCTCATATACAGGGCTACGTAATACAAAAAGCACCACTGAATCATGCCAGATTTTACCTGCACATCTCTGCAGCACTCTCGCTACAGCATGGATAGGGCTGGAACACTGCCCCTTTGTGGTCAATTAGAGGAAAATCTGTGTAGTACAGAAAGCTGGGGCAAATAGTGCTCATTGAAGATACAATGGTATCAATTAGGCAGCTATTTACAGGGGTATAATCAGCCTGGGTGATGATGTTTCATCAGAAGATCACAACAAACATCTCTATAGTTGGATTCTAAATTTTCACCTGTTGTTACAATATTTTATATATTACCTATAAACTCACAGGTCCATGGTGAGAGGTTAGCATGACTGCCTATGTGAGATTTTGGCAGAAAAATACATGGAACCAAATGGCAACACTAACTGGCCTTTCTGTTAGTGTAACACTGTGGGAAATCCAATATAATCATGACTGTAATACCGTGGGAAATCCAGTGTAACCAGGAGCTGGAAAGTGCAGCAGCATTGGGCCCAAACCTGATTCTCACTAGCAGCTAATTTAAAAACTTTTTGTTTTTGCAACACCCTAAAGCCTTATAATAGCTGAAATAATGATAATTTCCTGAGTTAGACAAAAAAAACATGTTTCAAGACAGCATCAGCTCATGGAAATAAAGGCCTTTGCTGTCTTATTCCTTCTATAAGTAAGTGTGAGTAAAGTCCTGATACCGAAGGTGTATCTCAGTGCATTTTTTCCTTTGTCTTCTAATCAGCACATTCAGTGGTGTTAAAATAACAATCAAAAACATTTTCTGCATTGTGCCAAGAATCTTTTCAGCACGTACTGTAACCACAAGCATACACACACCATTAGGCGAATCTTGAGACTCTTGCATAATAGTATTACTCATTCAGTAAACCTAGATCACATGTGAACCTATCAGAGCTCACTGTGTTGCCATTTCTTTACCTGAGTCTAGGAAGCAGGGGTTTGGAATGATCTGGTTCTCATCGTCAAGCAAAGCGTCCTTGTCGCTCCACTGGATCTGGTGGTGTCGAGTTCGCCTGCGGCTCCCGAAGCACAGCAACATATTCTACCTGTAAGCTCACAGTGGCTTCACCATGACTCTCTACGAACCATTAGAAACAGAAAACACTGTGGTGCTTGAATCTGTGTGTCATTTCACGACGGTCATCTTTTCATTCCTCCCCTCAAGGGATTTGTCTTCTTTTGTTTCTTTCAGCTATTGCTGCGAAAATCTCCTTGCAGCTCAGTTCTCAGCTCCAGCATGTTAGTCCTTTTGTTGCTTTTGTTCAGCACAGCTACAACAAAGAAATCTCTTTTGTCATTTGCATCATGCTGGGGTTGTGATGTGCCTTCCACGCGGACCTGATAATGCGGTTACCAAAAGAAGTCTGAGCGGTTACTGGACAGCCTGAGGTACTGACCTATAGAGGTCATGTGTTATGGTTCACTTAGAGGCACTTCCTCCTGGTAATTGGTAATGCAGGTGTTGGTTTGCAGGGTCCTACATAAGAAACACTGATAGGATTAAAGTTAATCCACCATCCTGTTGTCTTTGTTGCGGTCTGGTCCAGAGGAAACCTGTGCCGTGGTAAATCCTGGGATTTCAAAGTGCTGACCTGGTAACAGTGCTTCTCTTGTGTGCCCCTCTCTCCTCCTCCGTCCCACAGCTACATGTTTCTCCGTCTTGTAACCGTATCTTGATGGCGGGTGGGAGTGTTCTCAGGAAAACTGGAATAGCATGTTTTCAGGCTCCCTTCCGCCTCCATATCTGCGTGTGCACACATCTGCCTGATTGTGAGCTGATGTCCTGCTGTTTGTGCTGGCCATTTATCTCATCTGTGTGCGTCACTGTGACAAACATGAACATACTGTTGTTGTTTTGCCCACATGGCTCTGACCTGACTTCTTCCTGCACTTTCCTTGAAGCTGCACCCAAAGTTCTTTGCAACACAAAGGCTGTTTTGGCACAAATTAATCATCAGATCTGTTAACGCTGTCACCTCTATATGGGATTCTTCTTTGTCAGTAATTTAAAAATATGCTGAAATGCTTCTTCTGCTGCAGCGTTTTAGAAACACTGCATTCCAATATACCACACATACACACACCATATCTGCAATCTATTTAATCCTGTGTAGATATCAGGTATCAAATTATAGCTTTATTGGACAAACTCATTAGAATCCCTAATTAGATTGTCGGACTTTTTGCTTTCACTTCTCAATTAAATATATTTAAAGCTTATGTAACAGCACTTGCATTTCCAAAAGACATAATTTGGCATAATATACTACACTTCCTGAGGGGGGCAGTCACGTCACTGCTTATAGGATTGCACAAGTTGCATTAATGCTACATTATGTATTTTGTAAAGCAAAAAGTTTGGGGTAACTTTCAAAATGCAGTGGTGTCTGTGCTGCAGTCACCTGCTGTAAGCCTGGGGTTAGTAAGAGGCTAAATTGAGGATGGTTTCCACAGCAACATCAATTACCTTCAGGGCTTAAGCAATTTCAGGGGTGGTGACAATTTCTGAATATCTATTAGGAGGGAACCACAGCAGAAGTAAGTCTGAACAGCAGAAATGACAGACAGACAGCACTGGTGTGTTTATATAAGGACCCCAACATTATGTGCGACAAATGCTGGTGTTGTCTAGCAGATTGAATGATGCATCCAAACCACACGAGTAAAGCTTAGTAACTCCACGTCAGTATTACAACGTGAGTCAGTGCGAGGAAGACAGCCATGCACATATGTATGCTCTTTCATGAAGACGGTCCGCTTCCTCTGGCAAGCAGGTTGGCAGGAGCAGTGAATGGAGCCGGCTCCCTGACTTAGGATAAACAGCATGAGGCAGGTACATGGTGGTAGTCCAACACCGCCTCCTTTTGTTGCCAACAAGGTGCTGCTGATCTCATTCACACAGACACAACAGCAGCACAAGTCACAAATGTCGAGCATCCAGCATCCTCCAGTATCACGGACAAACACCAAACCTCTGGGGTTTTCTGCTTCTTCAGAGCACAAGCAAGCTTTTCTCACCTCCATTTTCCTGAGGTGTTTGGTGGGAGCACTGAATGACAAATCGGTGTCAAAGCCTGCCACAGTGACTCACAAGGTTTAATGAGGACAAAAATGCTCCTGACTTTTCATAGGTATTGATGTCAAGCTTCAAATATAGCCCCGTGTGAGCACGTGAATGAAACGTTGGGCTCAGGGACTGCAACATGGAGAAACTAGACGAAATCATTCACAACTATCAGAAATACTCCTTGACTGAGAACACGTCTGACTTCATCGGACAGAGTCAGCAACTGTGATTAGCGTCATCACAGACCAGGCGCATGAGATATGAATTGCTAATTGACCCTATATGAGATTCTGCCCGAGGCTTTAATCATAACAGATTACTCCTGATGCCATCTTTTGGATTTTAGTCAGTTGTTAGCACAAAAGGCTTGCAAGTAAGGCTGTGCTTTTTGGTCAAAGACAGGAAAAATGGGAAGACCTAATTCAACTTAATACAGGAAAGAATAAATAAAATGCCTATAGCGTTCTCATTGTATTCCTGATTTTTTTGGCGCACAGAGATCTCCAGCTAACATTAATGTCACGATCATTTGACATGCATATGTGCAGGCTTATGTAAAAGAAGTTTTAACCACAACCAGACCAGCCTAATGACTGCATTTAAATATGCTGAACTTAGCATGAGCATATATGCTGCAAGTTGCTTATTTATGAATAAACAGAAATAGAACGTGACAAGACCAGTTATTGCAGTTTCCTTGGAAACTGCTCATTAAAGCATCTGAAGAAAGTTCGAATCCAATATACAAAGAGGAGCAAAATCGAGCTGGATTCTGATGCCTAGGGCTGCATCTTGGGATGATTTTCAATGCAGATTAATATGTTGAAGCTTGTTTTGATAAACCCGTTAGTTATTTAGTGTATAAAAAGTCAGAAATGTCAGGAAAATCTGTCGATCAGTAGTTTCCAAAGCCCAAGTTGACATCCTCAAATGTGCTTTGTTTTGTTTTTGTCCATAAACAAAAGATAAAATAGCAAGAGGAGTAAAGAAACCTGAAAATATTTGCATTTAAAAAGTGGGTGTCTTTTAAATGTTTTTTGTAATTCTTAAAAAAAAATACTAAAACTGACTAAATAATTATTGATCAAATAGACAATAAATCTAATAATTAAATGACTAAATCAGTTAATCATTGTAGCTCTAATGATGCCATGAATGTCTTCATTTATACACTTTTTGCATTTGTTTTTTGCAAATTACAATTATTTTCATGCATTTTAAAGTATTTACTCATCTTCTTATTCATGACTTTCAGAGAAACAGTAATTGTTGCCATCAGCTAGTCAAATCTTATGATCTCCTATCAGTGCGGTAATGTATAGCATATATGCAGAGAAGACAAACTATTTCAAGTGTGCTACAGTCTCAGAGTACTTCTCTAAAACAGCAGGAAAATGGATGATTCAAACGCTCTGAAAAACCCTTTCTAATTATAGTACGACTGTTATTGTCAAGGTTCCTTCAGTGCATGGTTACAGTTCCACATTCATTTAATTTATCACATCAAGAAGTTTCATAACACCCAGGTATTTCCTTCCTGATTATGCCACAGTAGCAACCCGGCTACGGCAAAAATAGATGAGAAGTCTGCCACTTTTTTTCTTTAAGGAACGAAAGTGTGAATAAACTATCGCTGTGAACTCGAAGTGTCTGCAGCCATGGGGGAGTTTTTCTGGAACACTGCTGTTTTCCTGGGTGTGACTATTCAGCTCTCTGTGGCACAATTAACAGCAGCTGTGGCTTCCCCCCAAAAAACTACCAACACCGATCCCCAAAAAACATCTAAAAAATATTTGAAGAAAGAAACTCACATGAGAATGCTTGTTTTAGTGGAAATAATGTCTTTCTCCCAAAATAATGCACAGCAGTATTTATTCCCAAATGCCACTATAAGAATGGGTCGGAGACAAAATGTAAACAAACGCTTTGGGTGAGACAGGAGCCAATCTGTGCATCTGTGCATGCAAGAGGAAATGCACTGGCACACTCAAGAATGGAGTGGAAATATGCAAACACGTGCTTTTGATTCCCCCACACCCAGGTGATTACACAGCACCGATAATCACACAATTTTCAAAAAGACACACATCTACCGCAGCCTTTCCGCCCTCCCCTTTCTGCACAGCATTAAGGTCTGCAAATGAACAAGTCAGAAGAATCATACACAGACACGCAGAAGGGCTACAGACGGCAAGGAAAGTTTATGATAATTACGCTTGCAGTAGTGGTATTGAGCGTGGGCGTAGAGCTTTTTAAAATTCAGCTGCACTAGCGACGAGCATACGTCACCATTGCTCCACTGCAGAGAAAATGATAGGTTCGAGGACGTCTGTGGGAGGCTGTGAAAAAATTCCAGACGCTTCTGTCTCTAAAATTCAGGTTTCGAGAGAGAGGGCCTGCGCATTTGTATAGCATGCGTGAGAGAAACACAGAGAATGTAAGAAATTGAATGGGAGAGAGACAGTGACAGAGCGTGTATTAGTTGCATAACCTAAGCCGTATAAGCAGCATGAAGGGCTCTTATTAAAATGTTTGACATCCGAGAAGCTCACTGCTAATTTTCCTGTTTCCTTTGACAGAAAATAACACCAAACACACAGCGGCAAGGATTAGTGTTTGCTTGCTGCGTGTGTGTTTGTACCTGCGAGTGTACTGTGCATGCATGGGCGGATGAATAGGCGGGAAGCTTGACTTTTTGACTTCTGCTTCCATCACAGCCACCCTGCCAGCCAGTATATTACTATGATGTGTCACACGAAGAAACTCAAGGTGCAGAAGGCCGTGGGTGAGGTTTGCAGACTTGGCTGGAGAGAATGGAATAACTGAACACCCGAAAAGGTCAGTCCGAATTTTCAAGAACTGGGAATGGGCAGGGAAACACAGAGGCAGCATACTGGTTTGTAGAAGATGACAAAATGACCACTGAGAGAACGTAGGAGGAAGCTGCAGAGAGATGCACAGTTTTTACAGGCAGGTTTGTGTGGGTTGGTGGCTCCCAGTCCTCCTCCTCCTCTACACATTAGTTTGCAAGCCCCCGCTTACTTCTGGTGTCGTCTTTTAAAACTTCACATCCACTTTTATGCAATAGCTTTGATGTGGTATTGGATCGTGTAGTATTCATTGTAATGTGCGAGTAGTAGGCATATCAGCACGATTTTAGGTGTTGTTACATAAAGACAATCCTCTGCTTCAGGGAGCAGGAATGAGATGTGCTTGGCTTTAGTGAATAAATCAACGGAAAATAATGACCGGTGATCGCCATCGTGTGCTGGAATTAGTTGACATCTCTGTGAAGCAGCAGACAACTGTTAATTAAAGCAGGTCAGAGGCGTGTGAGATTTAAACTGAAAGAAATCTTTTTAATCGGGCTCTTTTTTTTTTTTAGGAGTTTTGAAACTTCGAGTAGGACTACATGCAGCTTTACCTACACCAATGTTCAAAAGTTTGGGGTCACCAAGACAAAAAATTTTTATTCATGTGCCAACATAATAGCACAAGACTTTTCTAATGATCAGTTAGCCTTTCAACACCATTAGCTAACACAATGTAGCATTAGAACACAGGAGTGATGGTTGCTGGAAATGTTCCTCTGTACCCCTATGGAGATATTCTATTAAAAATCAGCTGTTTCCAGCTAGACCAGTCATTTACCACATTAACAATGTCTAGACCGTATTTCTGATTAGTTTAATGTTATCTTCATTGACAAAAACTGCTTTTCTTTCAAAAACAAACACATTTCTAAGTGACCCCAAACTTTTAAACAGTAGCGTACTTCACTAACTTCACCATTATTTGTAGCCTTCAAGCAATCATACTAAGTGAATCATCCTCTAGTTCCCTTCTTCCAACAGCAACATGTAATTTGTCATGCACCATCTGGCTTTCAGGTGCATTCTTGCATCTCGCCACCATCCTGCAGTTGTTCAAATAAATGAAACTGTCACTCACAGCATCAGTCGATCACATGGATGTCATCTATCTACAACAGAGTCAGGTAACCCAAACTACAAAGCTATCTTTGCTTCAGTTCTGACATTAAAATACCCTCTCTCTTCTTCCTGTGGTAATAATAATGCTCTTGAGATGCTGGTGATAGCAGAAGCCATTACAATCACGTTTTCTCTGCATCCCTTCTGTAGATGAAGTTAAATCTGCAGCATATTGTCTAATTCTGCTCAGTTTTCGTCTTTTCACTCCTTTCAAGGTTTTTCTTTCCGTGCTGTTCCAAAAAGAAGGCCAAGAATAGCGACACATTTGGGCACAAGCTCCCATGTAATTTCCCACGCCTTTTGTCTCCGTTCCTGTGCCGCCCATGCATGCTGAGACAATAAGCTGGGAGCTTCGTTATGTGAAGCTGACAACACCGTTTTTACAAAGAAGTCAGGAGGAATACCATCATTCCTACAACTGCCCCCCCACCATCAACGCTAATAGCACGCAACCATAAGGAGCAGCTGCTGACACATCTAACGCGAATGTTTATTTGTTTCTATCAAGCTGACGGAGTTCAGGATAGCAGGTTTTACAAAATGAAAACTCTGTGTGAGAAGATTCACGGTTCCTGTGGTGCTGTTGGCTTACTAAAAATAGTTACGCAATCGGTTTTCAACAGATAATGGCTCCAGGACAGCGATGCTCTGACGATTCCGTATTCAATGCAGGGTTAATTGTTCTTCTGCTCATTTAACTGGCATATCTGTGACTGATGCACAGCTCAAATGCTCAGCCCATGAAAAATCTCTGGGAGATGTAGTTCCACAGGTAGCTGACAATTAACCTACGCTCCAACAGTTCAAGTTAAATGGGGCACAGCAAGACGAGCGCTGTGGTAGTATGGTTACTATCATGCATTACAGACAGAGATAAGCTAAACACCCTAAATACTATATGTTTGCCCATATACGTTCATCTGTAATATCTCCAAATTGACATCACCTAACTGACAGATAAAGATTCCCCACCCTGCAGCTTCCACAGGTCTGAAATCTCTCCAAAAGTGGGACCTTAGCGTGAAATTGAATAACCTGAAAATCATTTATGGCAAATGTTGTGAATCTCTATCAGAGATGACAGGCCATCAGTATTCTGGATGAGAACATGTCCTCTGTCAGACAGCCAGACACAGAGGCTTAGTTCCAGCTCAGTTGCCGTCTACAGTGGCTGCATGACTGAGATGCCGAGGCTGGAGAGGCCAGCCTCAAACATCTGTATCCTAATTGGTAAAGTTTCGTGACAGCTCTATTTGTCAAAGTCAATCTTGGAGCTGCTGCATTACAGCCTCCGTGTGGCATTTTAATGCACCCTTACCATAATGACATATCATCCTGTCCCTGCCAGGAACATCGGAGGAGGAAACATTTCATAACGCTCTTTGCTTCATTCAGTGTGGTAGGATGCGGACATGAGCACCGGTTCAAGATGAACCAGAAAACCAGATTCATTAAGCTGGACGTGGGGACATGGAGTAATGGGGCCTAACTAGTATTTGGTGCAATACAGCTTTCCAGAGACATGTGCTACTGGAGGGCTTTTGAAATGATGATCAACATGTCAAAAAATAGACTAAATGGAAGTTTAAAAGTAGTAACACACTAATAGGCACAGTGCTAACAGCTATGAGCTCATCAATGATATTTTTAAAACTTTAAGTCAAGAATAAATGACCAATGTGTCATGGCATTTACTGATGAGACTGCAGATTGCTGTTGACAGTATATGACTGTTTTTCAAGTGTACAGGAAAACCTATGATAGCTGCTACTTCAGGACTAAAAACATAAAAAAAACCTCCTCCACAGTCAGTGCTTCGGTTGTCCATCTTGGGCTCCTGTAGTGATATAATGGGCTCATTTTAACCTACAATAATGAAGACATAAACCCGAGCACTATATCTGCTAATAGATTCCCTCAAATCCTACACACTGATCCTTTAAAGTTAAATGTGAGGGGATCAAAAGTGCTGATCAGAAGATCTGATTCTCTGCAGGGCACCACAGAGTGCTGAATACACAGTTTCTGTGCCTGATGTTTTACTGCAGAGCTTTTGTCAGGTTTTGACACTGACTAGATGGAACAAAATCATGTAAAAACGGTAGAAAGATTTCCTGGCTATCAAATCCTCCCTCCAAAAGAAAGACGTATTCTAATCGCACCAAACCAGCAAAACAAAATCTGCACAATAAATGGAGCCGCTTGTTAGTTTGATCAAACATGAGGGGTAAAAAGCTTGTGGCATATCATGTGAAGAGAAAAGTGTTGTGTTTACAATCTGGAGGGAATATGTAAAACCTATTTGGAATTTATATTAGCTGATACCCATCCAAACCTTTTCCCACGCATTTACCACAAAAGATCAAGTCAGTTCTTTCAGACTTGCATCCAAACCACAGATTGAATTCTTTCAAATGCTGACAAGTCGTCTCTATTAGACAAGGAGAACTCTCCCTTCTGGAAGTGTCAGAATCTAGTCACTTAAATGGAGACACATATCTGCTGTACCGAAGAGATTGATTTAATAACCTCTGCAGCTCTGCAGTGGAGGTTGTCCAAGCAGGCAGCTCTCATGCAAGTACAGTTAAGACCTTGGAGCAATCATCCCTGGGAATGATGCAGACACCAGCTCTCCACTTTTTGTGACAAATATGTCAAATTCCAATGCCTCACACAGCCAGAATGCAGCTGACGCTAGATGTAGTCTGCACTAATTTCAATAACTGAACATTTTAGCATCTTTCCGCCTGAATCAAATTATTGGAAATTGCAACTAAATTGCGATAAATGGCCATTTAGTGAGTGAAGAATGATGTGCTTCTGATGGTTATGTGTCCTGATTTATATATTTCATTTACCAGAGGCCTCTTGAATGCATTTAATGGAAAATATCCTGCATACAGAGCATGTACAGCGTACATTGTTATTCAACATTAGAGGCTCATAGAAATTTGGAGTGTCATAACCTTTTACACCTCCGATCCATGCTAACTTTTCAGCAATTGATTTTTCCCCCACCACCAAGGTTTAATGTGTTTGAACATAATACATGCACACTCCACATGCAGCCCATATCTTCCCTTGTGTGCTGCTAATGGAAATAAGCAACCTAATGAGCTGAGACGTTAGGTTTGGGCTACTGGAAAACAATCCTCAGCAGCAGAAATGACACAAAAATGTGATCTCCTTCTGGCTCTCCTCCTCCTTCTCCTCCTCCTCCTCCTCCTCCTCCTCCTCCTCCTCCTCCTCCTCCTCTCTCCTTCTGCGTCTCTTCATCCTTAACTCAATTCTATCCACCCACAGCCCTCCACCCTCCCCGTGCTTGCTGAGCACTGCATCAGCAGCATCCCCAGGAGAAGGGAGACCTGTTCTTTAACTAGACCATTACGAATACCTGCCACTTCTGAACCACCAAGATACATCAGCTTCATCCACACCCACACCTTCTGGGAAGACTCAGCTCTATAATCTGATTCTCCGTTACGTAACACTGCGTGATAGATAACTGCAGACGCTCCAAGATTAATGAAATTCAGGGGAAGCCCCCCCACACGGCCTGATCTATGGCACTAGGAGAAGATGACGGCTCTGCTATTTTTGCTCAGGCATCTCCGTAGGTACTATAGTTTCTGAGGTCACATGGCTGCCCACCCCTAAGAGAAGCGCACTGCTGCAGTGCACTATTTCTGGGCTCCTGGCAGGAAGAGACAGGTGTGAGGGCTTGTGGAAACCTGCTGAAAGGTGCTATAGCACTCCACAGTTCCAGGGCTGATGATGGAAAGATACCGCATGGTGCAAAAAATAACCGGGATCCCAAACCTCCCTCTCTCTCCCTGTTTTACCTCGAGTGTGAATGAAGCTGTTCAAACAGTCCACAGGCAAGGTCAGTATTTGGGGATCAAAAGGTAAACGTGTGCATCGCTTGCTGTTATTTTTGACTGATAGGCCCTTTGTCTGTATTGAGTCTGAACCGACTGCCTGGCTGCCGCTGCTGCATGCCAATGAGATCAGCACAGCCGCAGTGTCAGTTTTGCGCCTCATCACAGTGACAGCTGCAGGATGGCCAGTATTATGTCGACATCAGTCTCTCTTTCCTATAAGCCAGGCCTCGTCTATCTACTGAAACACAGGGCTGCTACCATTCAGAGGGCTGATAATGAAATTCATGAATAACAATACAAAGGGCCAGATAGTAGTCGGTGTCTGAGTGGACTTTCGTGATAATGGGTATCAAAATGGTAAGCTTTAGTGGATTGTGGTCTTCAATATCTGCATGTACACTGTCCAAATGCCAACTAACACTAAAAATCTGGAACCTGAATCACAAAACTAAACTGGGAAGCTCTGATTAATGCTTTAGGATGGTGGTTACGAATCTTTTTGGCTTGTGGCCCCATGTGACCAGTTGTTGTCTAGCAGTTGTGACACATTATCCCCATTAGGTGACAGAATCTATTTGGGATCCTTGAGTGTTTTGAATTCCCTACCATTCACGTTTGCCCATTCAGAAATCTGACACAATTAAAAAGATGCATTCACTGTTTCCTTACACACATCATATTCCAAACTGCTGGTTTTTAACCTGCTGGTCTGTACCACAACACTGAGAGGCAGAGAGACAGTCAACAGGGTGAAAATTTAACTTGTTGAATGTAAGTGTAAAGCACAAAGATTGCTTCTTCGAGGCAAATCACTGTTCAGGGTGCAGATGAACTAAAAAGCAGTCTCGCCGTCTTGGAATTTGGGGCGTTTCGGGAGATGATGCAACAGGAAAGAAAACATAATCAAAATTGAATAAGCTCTGCTGAAATTATTATAAGCAGCAGCAGCAAGAAAAAAAAAAGGTTTTCCCAAGGAGTGCGTAACAAACAAGTCCACATCCTTTGAACTGCTTCCTTTGTGTCGGTATGCAGTCAGAGGCACTGTAGACTACCTAATGGACTGGGTACCATTAAACAGGATCAAACGGATGATTCAAGTCCATGAAAGCTAATAAAACTGCTGACATTTAAATTGAAAACAAGCTGAAATTGCGTGTTTTTCATATGAATTCCTGCAAGGAGCTCAAGGAGAAGAATGTACCGTAACTCTTAAATAAAACACATTTCATTCATGATCAGGATAAATCACCACGACCGCAGCACTTTCCATTATCAGCCAACCACCAGCTGAGTGTCTGCACGCAAGTGTGTAGGTGACATCGTGGCTTTAATCTTGCACTGACGTCAGGTGATAATCTCCCACCTGATGTGCGGAAGAAGACAAAGCCCGCCGAGGTTACTGTCAAAATGAGCGATTATTTTAATGATCGTCATTTTCATCTGCAGCAGAGAGCTGATCAGGGAGAGTCAAAATGGACTTTATTGTAGCGCACGAATGAAAGAAGTGATTATCTTGTGGGAGCATGAATCAGACACAAACAAAAGTTATTCCATCCAATTACTTTACGGGCATCGAACTTGGACAGGCACAAAACTATATTGTGATGAAGCCAGATGAGCGCGTTGAGACGAGCAGCTACACAGCAAATATTTACATGAAACAAGAGATCGTATATGTGTCAATCTCTATGGTAATTTCCTGCTACTCGAATGGCAAATTATCATCCAGTGTAAACTGTCTAAGGAGGTAAATACATGTTTGCTAGTGAAATACTTGACAGATAAGCAGCTGCTCTTGGGATTCAGTCTGATTTGTGCTGGCTTTCACTTTCTCAGCGCTAAGTAGACTTTGCTTTGAAAGCACACACTGAAAAAGTCATGACACATGCATATTCGGTATGAAACAAACACCGTGGAGAATGCGTAACTTACACTGAGGCCATACTTGCGAGGATCCTGCTGGGGTACTGACCGTGAATAAACTCTCCTGGCTATTCTGAAGTCGACTCTAATAATAAAAATATGTGGGAGAAGGACAGCTAATTATCCTCTTCACAAGTAAATAGCTGCTCAGTCCACTGTAATCCTGTTGGTGTCTCCATATCTCCTAATGGTCCAGGAATGACTCATGCTGCAATACATCTGAGGCCTGAAGAGACCATCCAACTACCAAGGCATTCATAAGGCATCGCTCACTCACTCACAAGTAATATCACCAGGCGCCTTTCTGCATGTTAGCATCAGAGAGTCAGAATTTCCAACTTATTCTAGGCTTTATTGCTACAGGAAACCTTCGCATATTTCAAAGCTGTTGCAAAGACCATTAGAGGCGCAACATGAACGTTGTGATGATTTGGATCCATGTAGGGTTGCTTTAATTGATTTCATCACTCTGCAGGTGTTAGTACGGCTTCCCGTTTCTCAACCAGCATCTGTGTCATCAAACACACTAGTAGCTGGAGGCAAAGTCACTTGAAGTGAAGATTTCTGTCATAAACTCTGCCTGCCAGAGAATGTGACTGAAAATAAACCACCACAGAGCCAAAGTCAGGATTTCACTGTAGGTAAACGACAACTTTAATTAAACATACAGGTCAGGGTCATCATTCAGACAACCAAAAACACTGACGCGTCTCCGGAATATTACATTCTTATACAACTAAACTGCATTCTCGATGACATTTTCTCACAGATTACATTTGTTTGTGACGTACATCGTTGTTTTACTCTCATCAACCAATCAAATGGGGTGGGACTCAGCAGCTTGGTAACCCAGAAAAAAGGAGATGTTCAAATGCATTGCAAAATGGTTGTATTTGAACTCAAACTGTGCTATATTCCTAAACCGAGCAAACAGTTTTGGGTGCTGAGCCTAAACGGTCAGCCAAATGCCAACCAGACAGTAGGTGAAAATGAAACTTCAGTCGAGAAATAATGGTTCCACATGGGATATGATCGCCTTCTCCTGGGTAAAAGCATGTTGCTGCCTTATACTTCCAACGCCGTGACTCAGAGTTTGTGGCTCTTTCAAACTGAAAGCGTTTTTTTCCCACCTTGTCATAGCCTGACCTCTCAGGAAGAAAACGTGTTTCTTTCTGGACAAAACACGCTTTAGTTGTATGAGGCTGTGATTTACGTGACACGAAGTTTAAAGACACAAAAGCCTAGTCAAGACAGAATCACACTGACACACTGGCCTTTCTCCTGATGCTCCAGGTAAACCAGGAGATCCAGAGATAATAACCAAAATATAGTCGTGTGTGTTCACCGGCCCTGGAGAAGGGACAGCTGCAGAGAGTAAACAAATGGCTAATCTGACTTCAGCCAACAACTGAGCTCTGCCTTGACACAATAAACGGAAGAGATTCATCTAAATCCCGACATAAGCTCTGCCCACATACAGCGTGGAGACGGGCACAACACAGCAGACACCTTCTATTCCTGACATCTCCGGTGCTCATGGGTAAATCCACTTCTTGTAGTGACTCTGCGGTGGCTTCGGTCTCATGCAGTGTACCTACTTTGTTCCTTTTGTCAGCTGAAATGTATAAACAGAGTTTCGCATGAAAGGTCAAAAACTCTCCTCTCCTGGTGTGTGTGTGTGTGTGTGTGTGTGTGTGGTGGCGGAGCGTCGCCACAGGGGGTCACTGTTGCTGTATTAAAAGGCTAAACACATGCAGACAGTCATTTCAATATTTGTAGGTAAAGGCCTCTTTTACTACCCGTGCTCAAACAAAAAGTGAAAAATGCCAGAGATGAGCTCCGACAGATGAAGAATTGTGTCAGGGCGACCACCCACAGACACTTTCCTCTCATTACATCCGGATCCTGTTAAAAGATGTTAGATGTGTTCCAAATCACGTTTAGGCTCTATGTGCCGATATTTCATCAACCAAAGGCGTGGATCAAATGTGTTAACTGTGTCCACACAAGAGGAAAACCTGCCAGGTTGCGCTCACTGTGGACAATCCACCACCAGCGAGCACTGAGAGGTTGGAAGACGGATATTACATAAGAAGCTCATCAGTGGGGTAGTGGCCCACGCACTCCGCATCCTCAGTGGAATCTCTCGCTGTTGATCGGCCTCTCACTCAAAGTAAGAACAAAATGGCTGAGGTGGCTGCCTGAGGTTGGGAAAATGCAGCAGAGAAGACGAGAAATTGATGTGAATAATTAGTGACTAAAGAGAGGCTCCTTAATGCAAATGAGTGTGTGACGGAGGAAGAAATGGCAGCTCAAGTCCCCATAAGCCGAACGTATTTACACATGAGATCAAATGCTACACGGAGGGAATGCTAATCAGGCTCTTACTGCAAAACAAACATCATTCATGCACCCATAGGTAATAAATGCACCTATGGAAAGTGCTGTTGTGCTCATGTGAAGGCCCAACCTGCCTTGTAGCTCAGAGTGTCAGAGCGTAGCCAGTGGAGCCCTCGCTGTGGTGAAAATAAAAACCACAGGATCACTGACCTTTAATAGAAGGCTGCGTGTTTCCTATAAAGCACTTTTCATAGGATTCAGAGCCTCTTAACGCTTCTCGCCGCGTGTCAGAGAGAGAGAAAGTGTTAACTGGAACACTGGAAGGGCTATTTTGTTTGCAAGCAAATACCACCGTGTGCCAGGAGGGGTTAACATCATAAGCATGATGGCATTTCTGCAAAGCATTTCAAGTTCAACTTTATCAAGCAAGCATGCCACAAATTCACCACTTGACACTTCAGCAATGTGAGGATTTGCACTTTTGGCTGTCTTACATTACAGCAAGGTAGAATTGCAGCAATTAGTAGATTCAGTGGTTCGTCAATCAGCAGAAAATTAATCAGCAGCCACTTTGTCTGCTAATTGTTAGGAATTCAGTTTCTGTGTTGTAAAAACTTGTAATTTTTCAAGCTGTTTGTTGTGATGATTGATGCTTTTCGTCAAAACGACTGACTAATGGAGGTTTTTGAATGCTTGACATTGGGTTACTCAACTGTATAAGAAAAGATTTTTTGCATTTTTCTGTCATTTTAGAGACAAATTGATAGGGCTATTCACGGCTCCACAGAAAACTAAACATCTTCGGATCATTAATCAAAAACAGGACTAATATTCTACATTTTATAGGCTGTGGATGTGTTTGTACAACTCAGCTCATGACAAGTAAGCCTGATGTTAAAAGCCACGAGGGCACATGGTCGAAGCACCGCATCTATAAAAGACAAAAACCTTAAATCATCGGTGGCTCAGGAGGCTGGTCTCAGTTTCCAGCTGTGGTGGAAAGGCAGGGGTGCGTGGACTCCCAACATGTCACGTTGCTGTGAACCTCCTCATTTCCCAGCAGATGGACGAGGGTCAACACCGCTGTCAGATGATCAGCGTTGAGCCCCCATGCGGCATGTGCTGGGCGCCAATCGCCTGCCTCCGCTCTCACCGGCCCACAAACCCCTGTTGACTCCACGCCCACTTGCCCATCCATCGCACAGGCAACCAGTTGCCTAGGCAACCTCAAAGCCCTCGCGCCTGTTTGAGTGTCAAGACGAATTCTGTTTTACATTTTACTTGCACAATGGTTCATTTTTCATTCATCCGTTCATTCATGCTTTTATTTCCACATCTGCCTGTCTCTTTCTGTGAGCAGACCTGGCGCTCAGATTTTAACCCCGCAGATCTCAGATAAAAGCGTAGTTTGACATTAAAATAGTGGGACGCTCAGTCACTCAGACACTGCTTTGCATCAGCCTCAGGATGCATGAACGAAAGAAAGTGCCAGTCTTCAGTCTTTTGAAAGTAGGCCATGAGCGGTGAAAAAATTGATAGAGATCATCTTCAAATAGCTCCGATGGATGAGTATAATTTGAATTCCAATTACTATGTGCCGTTTCCATCAAAGCGACTTAAATTAAGCACAAGTCTAAATCAAAATCAATTATCAAACAAAAACACCCAAGTAAGCAGATCTAAGATATCGACATAATTGCAGTTACATAATAGGAGCAGGATTTTTGTTTTTTTTTGGAGAATGTCTCACTGAGCAACTTACTGGTTATGTCATGCTTATAAGAACAGTAAAACAGTATTGTATGCAACCATATACATACTAATCCACACTGCAGTGATTTCTGCACAGTCACCCATCATCAAACTGGCCACAGACGCCTCCACTCCACACCCAGTTCGACTGCTGCACGGCTATCTGACTAACTGAGACCATTTCTCTCTCCATCAGAAAATAACACAGGTTAGGAAACTGGAGAAAATGTCTGTCTGCCGTTTGGTTTTGTGTCAGACTGAAAGAGAGAAAAAAAAACTGAGCGAGACAGAATCGCAAGTAACGTTCAGTTCAGCCCAGCTGCAGTTGCATTCATCAATGCCATCGCACTGTCAAGGGGGGCGTGACACACACACAGGCAAACTCACTATGAAGCGCATGCACACACAGCCGCAAACACGCAACCGCAAACACACACACACACACGCACAGCTGGAGGCTGATGCTGTGCTCATCAGTGTCACTGCTGCCGAGCCCCACGCTGCACAAATCACAGCAGGAGTGCAGACGACGGAGGAAAAAGGATGCTGACATAAAGGCGAGCACGGAAACAAAGGCTTTATGGGATGCAAACATCCCCTGGCATGAGCGCAGACAAAACATACAGCGTGATGGAGAAAACCATCAAAACTTCCAAAGTGGAGATTAGTACACAGAAACAGCATCAATGAAAGACTTCCAATTAAAAAGTCTTCCAGTAAATCTTCGCTCAAAGAACGCACACAAAATGGTGGAGCGACTGGGAGCTCAACAGTTGCACATCCACAGCCCAGTAGACAAACAAGCGCCATCATCAGGCCCGTTTCAGTGTTTCCATGGGTGTTGTATTTCTTTATTCCTCATTTCTAGTCTACATTCAACAGAGCACTGCTGTCATGCTCTGTACAGCCGCCCACGTTCACCCTTGCAGAGTGCGAGAGAAAGGAAAGAGAGGGAGAGAGGGAGAGTGGGAGGGAGGTAGAGGAGAAAACCTTGCTTTCACAGTGAGAGACCAACGATACATTATGGGAGGACAAACCATATTGCTCCATGCTGTTTTTCTTACAAACGACTACACGACCAAACAATGTGCGCACATATTGTACAAATCGAAGGCGGCATGCCAGGCCTTGATTACTGTAGCCCCGGCTGAGAAGCTGAGTAAAGCTGAAAGGAAATGCATGAACTCCAGAATGTGTGCATCAATAGGTTAGGTTTATTTTCTATACATAATGGGACAATGTTTACCTCCCTGAAACTTCAGCAATTTTCTGGTTAATTAAATTGAACGGAGAAAAAAAAAATCCAGTTGTTTGAAAGCCAATACGGAAGACTCAGGTACTGTTTATCCCTCAGGTCAGAACAACATTGATTTTCATGGGGGAAAGAGCAACAACTCCAGCATCCATGTTTTCCTAACATAAATCCTCCCTTTAAATGAAAACACTGCCTTTCTGTCTAGACAAGATTCAAATTCAAACCCTGAACGCTGCAGCATAATTATGAAAACCGTTTCTGAAACACAGCTCTCATAATTAAGGAGCTGAAAAAGGAAAACAGTCATGTTATGTAAGACCAATAATTTTCCATCTGAGAATCTGTAAGATCTTAAAATGCAACGATGTTAGAGGTGGAGACGAACACAGCACAAGCATGTAGCTGCTACTGCTGTGCTGAGGACGCTAAGGTCACGTCCTCTGGAGTTTGGATGTCAACAACTTGAGAGGAGCCTTTGTAATTACAAACTTGTATGTGTGTAGATGCAGAGGATTTTAAACACTGATTACAGTTTTCTAAGAAAATATGTTTAGATTTGATTGCTTTTTGCTCTCCAAAATAAAAATGTAAGGGGCCTCAACCCATGGAAATATTTTCTGGGGCTGTGGAAAGGCCCATCAGTCTGAGTCCATGTAAAACCAACAAATACATCTATATATGAAGAGTTTATTTGCAAAAACAGATAACTCCGATTTGATAAATTTTCAGAAAACTTTTTTTGTATTGTTTACTTCAGATAATATCAAACTGAAGTTGAGTGGATTCGACTCAGTAGAAAAATACATGACAAAAATGAGAAAAAATAAATTATTATTATCTCACGTAAACAATAAAAAATTAGGTTTTGTGAGTTTCTAAAACGGAGTTATCCGTTTTTGCAAATAAACAATTAATATATAAAAAAGTGTAAAACTATTTTTTTTTTAAAAACTAGAAAAATATATATGGAATTATGTTGTAAACAAAAAAGTGTTAATCTTCAGAATTAATCTACAATGAGGACAATAACACAAATAAAAAGCACTGAATGGTCGTGTAAATATATAGAAAAACAAGGAAATGTATAAAAATTGTATGAATATGCTCATGAAAATAAAATGCCAATATGTGCAGGGGGGACAAAATTTTTCACTTGGTGTTAGTATTTCCAGCATTTTTGAGTCCTTCATACATACAGAAAACATAAGTATGTTTTGACATAGAACGAATCATGGCTACAAGATGACCCTGGAATTAAAACGTAAATAAAAATTAGACTTTTCATATGCTTTAATATGCTTTGATCAACTTCCCATCCCGCATGGTTCTCTGAGCCTACCACTTTGTCCAAAATGCACACATTTCTCCAATTAATATCAACACATGCAGGATAGCAGTGCTTGCTTCTATGACTCTATGTGACAGACATTAAACTGGTGCAGTTTTCTACGGATACTGCGATATATCCCAAGATACTGATGGTCAAACTTGGTTGTAGAAGAAATTCTGACGAACAAAAACAGATTCTAACTATAGATTGCGGCACCTGTGAATTGTGGACCAGAGGGTGGTCCGCTCAGCTGAACGCACCATCAGAACCAGCCTCCCCAACCTGCAGGACATTTACAACAAACGATGCAGGTTAAAGGCCAGGAAGATTGTGAGCGAGCCCACCCACCCCCAGCCACAGACTGTTCTCTCTGCTGCCATCAGGGCGGCGTTATCGCTGCCTGACGGCAAACACAGAGAGGATGAGGAGGAGCTTCTTCCCACAGGCCGTCTGCCTGCTGAACCTGAAACAAGACACTCAATAGACGATCTTCGCCTTGTGCGTGCCCGTGTATATGTATGTATTTATTTATTTATTGTTAGTTTGTTTTTAATCTTTATTCTTATTATTCCTTTTAAGGTGTTTCAGTCTGGAACAGGTGCCTAATGCATTTCACTGCACATTATACTGCGTTTGTGATAAATAAAGCTCTTGAAACTTACAGTGGATGTAAAATTGATTTTGTGACATCACTTGGCGAAATGTTCTTGTTACGAAAGCTCAAATATACTTCAAGGGCCTGTAACTCAAAAAATATGTAGAGTATGAAGGTAAAATACTGCATAGTTGCACTAAATACACTAATCTTTTTGCACATTAAAAATATCAGCTGATTCTGAGTGCGTCTGGTAGGAGACGATGACTGATTTTTTTCTGTTGAAAGCTTCACGCTCGGAAATGAAGTTAGATGAAGAGAAATTCACAAAAATGCCTAAATTTTTAACAGAGGTTAAAAAAATGAAGGATCAAAATAATTACAGTTTTAGTGTTCTTTCTAGTATCTGCTGTAAGGATAGTAGTGGCTGCCTTTGTGGCCCTCAAGACTTAAGTACCTGTACAATCCTGGCTTCAGCCCATACTGTACAGAGCACTTACAGCCAAATTTACCAGTCTGAGAGAGTGGTGAATCATGTTGGACTTGACTGATCTGTGTTACCATCTGAAGATCCCTCATGATCGTGACCCATATTACTGTGGGGGGAGGGAATCCATCAGGGGCAGTTCATCAGTGAGGATGAGCTCCTCTCGTGGCTCATATTCAAAGACCGCTCATTTGTGAGCACACACAAACATTGGCACTCTCCCCCGCAAACAACCTATTATAACTTCCTGTCCCCGTCTCTGCTCCCAGCAGACCACTGGGCCGACAGGATATGAGAGGTGAAAGCAAACCGGTGGCCACCAGGTTATTACAGCTAGTTGGACTGGTAGTTATGAAGGAAAAGAGGCTCAGGAACGGAGGAGATAATCAGACATTTTGGAACCAGCAGTCCACTGAGTGAACTGAAATGATTCCTCCATGCAGTCTAAATTCCATCTGGCTTACTAACCACACTGACAGAGACAAAATGTTCCTTATTGTAGCTCGCTGTACGCATAAAATCTGTGTAACCATGGAGAGTGTGTTCATTCACTCTCCATCTCTGTTCACATCACCAATTAGCCAACCAGTATCGAATCAAATGACAAGAGGGTCAAAGTAGACAGTATCTGATGCACTACCCATTATCCACAGTCAGAATTGTGTTATTTGTAGAAAGCCACACACACAGAAAAAACACATGCACACATGCTCAGTGCATCATTGGATTCATTATTTTTGCAGCCAAGTATTAGGTAGCTGGCACGCTCATTATTTGGAGTTCAGTGCTCTCTGGGGGAATAAAGCTCAGAGAGAAACCAGGCACCTCTAACACAAATCTGACCTTAACTGCTTTGAGTTTACTGCAAAGGAAGGTGGGGAAAATATAAAAGAGGCAAAGGTTACGGATCGCTGCATTGATCCGGGGTGCAGCTCGTTCACAATGCACCCCAGACTGATACTTTTCTGCAGCGGCTGTCTAATCTGCGATCAGGGGCTCGGTTTTTATGGGCATGTTTTGGATGCCAGATGAGCGAGATGTTGTCTTGTTGAGAGGCAGGGCGGCCTACGTCAGCACTGCGGGCTGCCGTCCAACACCACAGAGCAAGGACGCAGGACAGACAAGCGTGAACTGCAAAAAGGCTCTTTCCCTCCAGGATTTTCTTCTCGAGCCTGGCAGCGCTCCGAGACCGTGAGTCTAATTCTGCCACCAGGCCAGTCCCTGGCATCCTCTCCAGATGGTGGTGAACAAGGGGGTGAACAGGGAGATTAGGAAGAGAGTGATGACTGGTTCCTGACAACACATCCGGCGGCCGAGTCCCATTCTCCTCCTCCTCCTGTCATATGCCAGCCATGGCCATGAAGACCGGATGCTCCCCTCTCCGTGTGCTTCAGCGTGGTGTTGAGCTGTTTATTAGTAGCCTGACATGATGCTGTGGTGGTGTGGTAAAGTCAGCACAATGCAAACACCAAGAGAGGCCACATTAAGCTATTACTCCAAACCAGTAATAATTAACATAGTGTAAATATTGAAGTTTAACAACAGATAGAAAGGACTGTAATTAAAGTAAGATTAAAGCAACAGATTAACGGCTGTGGCTAACAGCATCCAAATCATTCCTTAACAAAAACATTTTTTGAAAGATAAAAGCTGGAGTTGTTCCGAATGTATTGGCAAAAAAAGAAAGTAAATACAACTTAAAAGGAACAGAGATCTTCAAAAACCAAGATTTAGGAGGAAATGAATGGAACGTTGCATTTCTGTAAAAGAGGTCCATTCATGGAACAACCTAGACGAGGAATCAAAAGAATCTAAATGGCACGCAAGATTTAAAAATGTAATTAAAACCAGAATATTATAAAAATACAAGGAAATTAATTAAGAGTATCATAGGGTTTGTCTGGAGAGAAAACTCTGAGTGAGAGTGGCGGTACAGGCCTCTCAGACTTTTTAATGCTCATTATAAGCTGATTGTTTGTTATAAAAGGGGCAGATTACATAAATTTACTCTTCTTTCTGCTCCCTTTCATTCAGAAGTTAGGAAACTTTTGTTACTCCGCCAAGGAGGCGAAGTCTTGGTGGAGTTATGTGACGATGGCATTGGTTTGTCTGTTTGTCTGTTAGCCACATTACTCAAAAACGGACTCACGGATTTGGATGAAATTTCAAGGGAAGGTCAAAAATGACACAAGGACCAACTGATTAGATTTTGGCAGTGATGTGGCTCATAGTCTGGATCTACGGATTTGTTAAAAATTTCTGTATCATTGCGAGATAGCGGCACGGCATCACTGTAACTATGACTACAAGTGAACACTACGTCAGCTGCCTGTTGATGATCATATGACTGTGATCCTACTACAAATCGACCGCTGCGAATTTGATACAAGGAACCATTAATTAAATTGTGGGGGTGTTTCCGAGTCCCATCAAATCTCGCCGCCCGCTACATATTCAGGTCACATAATGCGGTATCCATATATAACATACTCATGCATAACACACACCTGTGCTCAGCGTAAGGCCATTTTGTTTGTCGGTACATCTGTATGAAATGGCCACATTATATGGTGCAGTGATTTCCGTCACGACTTTTTTCAAGATTTCAGCCATCGGAAATGACTGAACAGCCTTGGCGAAGTACTGTGCTCTCAATGTTTTTTCTTTTTGTATTGTATTGAATTGCTGTTTTCTTTTGTCAATGAATGAAATAAAAACTAACTAACTGAAAGCAGATTGTACTCATGCTTTATTATAGATCATTATTGTGAAACAAAACTGAAAGCTAAACCTTGAAATAATTTAGGGCCCAAGTACCAGTGAAGCTGTGTGCGTGAGAGAAAGGCCAAGTAGATGGGAAGCAGTGATGTTCGCTGTGTGGCAGCATGAATGAGAGACATTAAAAAACAGAGACAGCAAGAGACCGCGATAGCGAGAGAGCATGTCGCAGCAAATTTCACACTCCAAGACTGGCAGCGTGAATCGTGTGGCCAAAAATGCTAAATTCAACTAGCGTGGAAAGAGTTGCGTCAACTTCTATTTTCTCAAAGTTCTGGAAGACTTTCAGGAGAAGTTTGCGCCAAAATCCTGCGGTGCCATGCTAAAAGAATGCCTGAAAACAGCAGGAAATAAAGAACCTGAGACATCCCTCCTTTGTTTGGAAAAGTTGATGAGACGAGGAAGAGTGGCAACTTCTGCAACAAGAAATGTGTTTCTACACATTATAGAGCACTGCAGTAAGGAAATATGAACAGAAGTGGTGACGTGACAACGGAAAAGACATTTTTTCCGCCTACTTGCCACCATTAACAATATGCATATTTGGAGAGTCTTGGAACAGAAGAGGAATTATTCATCATAACTGGTAGCTTCATAAAAATCTCCTTCACAGTCATTTCTATCTGCTCCAGATTGCGTAAAGAAAAGAGAAAGAATGAGAAGTGTTGAGCAAAGAGGAAGAAGCGATGAAGAGCACTCAGAATAACTCAGACAAAAGTTGCTGTGTTGTTGTGACTGTGCCACTTGATTTATGACTCTCCTGTTTAAAGTGTGAGGCTGCAGATCTTACATAACCCCATTCAACCGGAGAAGCCATGAACCGCACCACAGGGTGGCAATGGATGAGTCCTGCGCCGCCTGCGCCCGCGCTCCTTTGTCACATGCCTTACATTTTATAGTTATTACAGAAAGAGGGCTGGAAAAAGCCAAAGCGAGCTAAGAAAGAGCAGAGCTGTCTGGATCACAAAAGCTTCCCATCGCCAGATGCAGTTGTTGAGCCTCAGGTCTTCAAAGCAATTACAACACAAACAGTATCTGATGTTACAAAAAGCATGCAAAACCACCTAAAAGCATACTTAAAGTCATTTTCTTCTTTGATTTGACATAACAGTAGTCTGATGTGTAGTTAAGTAAATGAGGTAATTTTCACAAACACTGTTTGAAGGGCTTAAACAGAATTATAAAAGGCGTGTGATTACAGGAAGTGTGCTGTGGACTTGTGAGCATAAATAAGTCTCTTCCTAAGCTGGAATCAAAAACACAAAAACATGCTTTGTCACCCGGAAAAACTGAATGAAGAATTAGATTTGTGAACAAGACTAATGATGACCAATTATGTTGTTATAAATAATTAAATCTGAGGTGATTAAAAACTCAAATTGTCACGGATTTTAATATACCGACAGCTGAAAACCAGCTAGCAGGGCAGCACAATTAATCAAAAGACTACCAAAATTACAACACAAACAAGTGAAATATAAAAATCAGAGCAACCGCAAGGTAAAATATGTAACAACAAACCACTGTAGAGAAAGTATTGTGTTGCTACAGAGATGCACTGGATCTATAAATCATATTCTTCAGATGTATGAAAGTCACATCATTTAGAAATTTTTGGGGTTGTGAAAAAGAAACGCACACCTTAAAAATAACAATATCTATCAAGATAATCTAAATATGATTCTTTTTTGTGCATATTGTCCAGCCCTACCTGGAAGTGTGTAATCCTGGAGGCGTGGCCTCTTTAGAGTAGTGTTTTAGCTTTCAAACACTGATGCTTCCGTATATAAAAATATGAATATGATACTTTGTGGTTTTAGAATCTAAAATCACCACATAAGCTTCTGAGTGTGGCTGCGTTCTTGTGCAGATCAAGTCAGGAGTGATAATATTGGTCTGACACTGACTGGTCCAGCCTGAAATATCAATAACTACTAACACAGACACTGATGTTAAACCAACGATTCATTTCAATTCCTTCGGTGATTCTCCTGTCACACATAAGCAAGTTAGTATGGTCATTGAAACTACTTCACCATGTTATACGTAAATGCTAACATGTCAACATTAAGCGTCATGGTTTCACAGAGTCACTAACCTGACTGTTCAGTCCTCGTTCAAACCTTTTTGTGTCACAAAACCATTTTCCCAACATCTTTTAGCTTCTACTGCGAAACGCTGCCAACTCTAGGAGCTTCCAACAAAAAAATCTGACAAAAACTACTTATATTTTACTAGATTTTGGTCACTTTCCCAGCACAAAACAGCAGACAAAGTTAACATTAGATATGTGTGATTAGCTGAGCACCACGCAGAGAGGCATTTTTATGAGGGGTAGCAATGGTCAAAGCAGAGCTAAAAGGAAAATAAATTTGTAGGCTTACACTGTGGCAAAATATATGACCCTCAGTTATTATTAATGTTGTCTGCTTTTCTGTATAAACTTACACTCAGCCATCATATGTTAGCTGCTTGTCATTTTTTCCCCCATCTATTGATGCAGCCAGAAGAATAGAAACAGGTGAAAATGATATCAGACTTCATGATCACGGATTGATTAAAAACTGGAAAATGCTAAATTGAGAAATATAAGACCAAAAGCCTTTGTTTGGGGGTTTCCACATTCCTCCCACTGCAAACATAATATTAACAACCCCTGATGCATGAACTGATCATAACAAGTACAGAAGGTTTCACTGTTAGGTCACATAACTGACAGACAAACAAACTGGGTGATGATGGTGATAGACTTTCTGTTTCGTCCTCGACAAATACAAACACTGAACAGACAGGAACTCAATTTGATGTGCTCTCGCACTGTGAGTTGCTTTGATAAAGAAGTTAATGACCTACACGACTTTTTCTCGATAAATACAGTTTTTGTATTTGATAAAAACTCATGTAATCCCTCAGAAATATGCTGCTACTCATTGGTGTGGACAATTATTACGTAACAGGTGTACCATTGTAAGTCATACACCGTGCCTCATGAAAGTCATTAAGCTTGTTTGATTTTTGTGACACATGGGTCTTCAGAAGTTGTTTGTGTGGCCATCATTGGTTCAAGTCCGCAGTACCTGTGTCAACATGTTCACAGCAAGTAATTAAGAGAAGTTAACAGGAAGTCAAAATCATTGTGCAGGAGACAACTGGTGTTTTCCAAACCGCAGACTCAAACCTGAAAGGTCACATGTGTTGGATGTTGGTTGGCCCACTGGCAGCGCACAGGTTAAATAATAAATACCTTGTTGAGTTTGATGATAACGCACATTTGCAACAGTCAGGCCATTTATTTCAACTAAATTATTGGTAGAATTTTCTAAATGAGCAGCAGAGTTATGAATTAAACTGTTACAAAATTGACACCCTTAACAGAAATAATCTGATACCTAATTTTATAGTAGGTGCCGACCTCCTGACACTCAAGTCAGAGTAACTGCACCAAAAAAATACTACGTGTTACTTTGCTAAGTCAGTGCCAGGAAATTACTTAGTTCCCACCATTTTAAAATGAAACCGATCCAATAAATCAAAGGCTATTGCTACAGGTTACACCACAAAAACCAAAGTTCTCTTTCAAGGAGGAAGTGACTACTACTAGATTCACAGGACACCAGGCCGCCTACGATCACATGCATTTCAACGTCATCCTCGCAGCACTAGTCACCCAAGCTGACCTGAAACACTGACAGTCTCTCCTACCACTCATTCTCAGTTACTGAATTAATACCGATTGGCTGAACATGTCTTACCCTGCAGGTGATTAGAAAGAAACGTGGCATATATAAGTGTCACGATGCTCAGCTCTTGGTCGTGCAGCTCCTGTGGTAAATAGACTCTGTGGTGTGGATTCTTTCTTACCACTCCTACGTTCATTTTCTGACTTTCTTTATTTCTAAACGGTAACAGCATCACTGTAAGCAACACGTTCTCTGGTGTCATTCCCGTCAGTCACGCCACGCCACGCCACGCTCTAACCGCAACTGCTCACAGTATGGGGTCCAAAGCGTATGGAAATTCTGCATACAGTAAGATGAGCATCTCCCACGACAGCGAGGCCAAATTGTACATAATAATTACACGGCTGGCTTAGCGAGAGAAGTGTGTGCAGGCGGATTGGACAAATTGCCATGTGTGATGAGTGGCAGGGAAGTAGGCCAGCTGAAAGGACGGCATCCCCATCTGGGATCGTCTCTGTAGGTTATCACTGTGAGCGATCCCCATGCTCCAGAGGAATCTGAAGATCCAGAAACCCTCTCCTAAGACCTCTAAATACGGTGAGTCATCAGCGCTGCCCTGCTTATAACCTGCCCTGGGCTATATGCTCCTTTCCTTTCACAGAGCATATGTCAGAAACAAAAACACTGAAAATCTATCCAGTGCAAACCAAACCGCGATGCACCCCCTTATACTTTATCCGTCACCCAATGACAACACCAAATCAGCCAAGTCAACATATTAGGAGGCTTACGGGTGGATGAACTCTCTGCACCTTCAGAAAAAGAAAAGCTCTCTGGGCACTTGGGCATGAAAAGCAAATAAAGAGCCTTTTTGCAAATATTTTAGTACTTCTTGTTTAGTCTCCTTTGACCAGCAGGGTACCTGCTGTCACCCACAATGCCCAGATGGCCACAAAGCACAACATTATTGGTGCACAAGCACTGGTACACCCAATTTAGCAGCTGGCTTTTAAAAGTACAGAAGGGAGAGTCGGGACTGAATCTGCTTGAAGATCCACAGATGGTGAAACTCAAAATAAGCCCAGTACACCAGGCCATCTGACCCCCCACCTATGCATGAATTCATACTGACTTTTCATGAAAAAAAACATTACAACATCAATGATAGCTGACACTGGATCGCTGTCGATCACTGAGTGTTTGTGAGGCTTACCTGCAGAGATAGAAGAGGGCGAAGGTCCATTGAAATAGGCCAAATGCAGCAAGGACATGAGGGAGAGGAAGCAAAGAAAATCAGTGAGAAGTTCAATAGATGGTAAGTTGTTCATAAACAGCACACATCTCAGTGGGATATAGAATAATGCAACATCTTCCATTATGAATCATTTACTATATGTATGCCCATGTGCTAATAGGTCCATAAGCCTATTTACACATGTATCCCATGAACATTCACTTTAAGACACTAAACATGAAGCTAAAACTTTGTAGACATTAGAATATCAATCTAACATAAGCAGAAAGTTCAGTGTATGCTGTCAGCAGAGTACCAGTTTTCTTGTCATTGTTTATTCTCAGTCATTCGTTCTAATCCAACCAACATGATCCAAAGTTTGACAGCTTTCACACTAAACTCTCAACCTACCAGACCTGACGAGTTTGGTTTCATGAAAGTAATAATCAATGTGTTGACAACACTGATGGTTTACTGTGTTGACAGTTTGCTGATGCTTGCTTACGACACTCAGGCTGTCAAAGGTAACCCAGTAATGGAGCACAATAATGTATCTGAAAATATTAAATGAATAATTCATGAAATCGTCACAAACCGACATCGCCTGTCAGGATGTGATTTATCCGGTGCGAGTCCTCGTATGGTTGACATTTGTGAGATGTCAAAAATAATCCTAAAATGTCACATTAAAGCTTGGTGATAGTTTGAACCTTTTCTTTGCAGACAGTGTAGGTTGAAGTGTCACACTTGAATAGCAGCATTAAATGAAATCCCTACACTAATATGAAACCTTGAGTTTAGATGGCACTCCCATTCAGCACGTCAAAGCAATCCCAGACATCAGAGATCTTCCTTACTGTGCTTAGATAACCATTGGTTGTTTAATCTCCAGTATTTACTGAGTTAGTTCATTCCCTCTAAGTTATGCATCTGTGCCTCCTCCCCTCTGCTTCATCTGAAAAGATGGAAACCAGGTGGACTAAAAAAAAAAAATAAATCTCAGAGAAATGCCACTGAACAGACATGATGTCTTTTTTTGTTACTGCCCTGCATTTACAGTAATTTTCTGTCCATCCAGATCTGTTCAGGTCTGGCAGAATAAATATTAAACCATGTACTAGTTCAAGGAAACCTTTATCTAAACAATTTCACCAGGAGCTCAGCTGTACATGTAGGAAGGAACTGTGCTTTTCTAGTACATGACTACGCAGTCTATGATTGATTCTGGGTAAAAACCAAAAAGTTTTATAACATTCTGAACACAGAGCATTTCAATTTCTCAAGATTTAAACTACAAAGGTCCTCATAAACAAAGGATCCAACAAAAATGTTGGTTAGAGTGGGTGTTATTTTCTCCAGATGGACACCAGAGGACAGATCATCCAGGATGTTCAAGAAAGGCTCCATAGGAACAACCAAACAAACTAAACTGCTCCCATCTTCAGGAAAAATTAATGTGCAAAGGGTTGTCTCGGTTCCACTGCATGTCAAATAACTCACAGTCATATAAAACACTCCATGTTTGGCTTTGCGGCAGCTATCCCTGTCCTTGAGTCAGTGCAGCCCGAGGTGTTGTATTGCTCAGCACGGGTCATATGCAGCAAGAAGAATTTTCAATGAGTCATCAGTATGCCAGTTAATTCACACACTGCTTCATATAATAGCCTGTTCAGTTTTCCCTGTAGTCAAGTAGATGTGTTGAGAGACACTGTGACCAGCAAAACACATGTACTGGAAAAATGAAAGCAGCGGCGGGCCATGGAAGAAAAGTAAAACAAATACACATGAGGAGTCAACAAACCGTTTAATTCAGAATGTTCCAGACCCTAAAGTGGCGTCAATGTTCTCGTTATATCCAAAGATTAGCTCAAACCCATGAGATGAAATGATTAACTGATTATGAAAATGGTTTGAGAAGAATCATGTGGCTCATCAACTAATTGAATCTTTTCATATAAAAACATGTAGACCAAATTGACCAAAAACTGCCTGTAAGCCAGTGTGAATGAGTTTATAGTATAACTGACAGATTTCAAAACATTTCCCTATTCTTTATCCAGTGCATGCTGGGATGCATTCCATCCCCCCGTGACCTTAAACTAAAGTAAATGGATATAGAACGTGAATGAATGACTGTTTAAGGGTGACTGAAAGGTTAAAATCTGTCATGTGCAATTGCACAAAGTGCACTGTTGCAAACAATCCAGTGTGGATGTTCTAGAGAAGAAATACTGTGCTGAATTACCACATCTCTCAAGCTGCAGCAGACCAGTAGCAGAGGCTAACACAACCTCAGGTCGGCCTGCCCTCAGGGCACTCTTATCTGATGAGATGTGATTCCTTCTTTGTCAGAAATGAGGATGTCTAGTCTGGGAGCAGCTGCAAACAAAGGAGTCTGAGGCAGCAGCCACTGTGATACAGGGCAATTATCTGCACAGTGTCTAAAGATATATTGAGAGAGCATGGTGTAAACAAAAAAAGAGGTGGGTATAATCCTAGAAAATGGTACAGATTGACTGTTGCGGACAAGTACTGTTAAGAGGCAACCCCAATTCCTGACCTTCCGTGACAATATGACACTGCTGCAACACCGTGCCGCTGCTCCTCAAACTCCAATCACATCCATCTCCTCAGCCAACTGCACCCAGCAGACACCCATCAAGGTCAGGAGCAAAGGCCTGTATGCGGGGAAATTCACACATCCAGAAAACACCACACTCACACCACAAACACACACGCGCACACAGAGCTACAGAGCTACTCCAGCCACCTACTTGTATTACATAACGCATGCCACTGCCTACCCATCCACCAGCAGATCTGCGCTACACTCAGCCACCGACGGAGGTTCATCACCAGAGCTTGTACGCTGCAAAAGCATTACAGCTACGAATCTCTCCTGAGAGGACTGGTTTCAGACATGAGGACACGTCCTCCGGGCCGCTGATGCTAAATGACCTCTGGCTGTCCTGACAGGGTAAAGTGAGATTTCACTCAGATGGACGTTTCCCAAACGTGACATCTGACAATCCACGAGGGGGAGTTTGGCCAAAGGATTTGTTTTCAAAGTGGACCACTAATCACGCCCAAGCTCTCACTCGCCAGCACACTAAAGGTAGAGGCCTATTTACTAAAAGTCCTATTGGCATGAAGAGACCACAGGAAGATTTGTTTTATTGCGTAAACAGACGAATTGTAGCTTTGAATTAGTCCGAGCTGCAATTGGCTGCCAATTTTTTTTAGGCCAGTCCTAGATTTCATGCCAGATCCTGACACAACAAAAGATACCTTTTTTTTGAGCTGGAGAAGATCTCTTGAAGCCAAATATGTGAAAAGCCATGATTCAGTAGTGTGAATGTCTTCAGAGAGGCCCTACACAAACAATAGCAATGTGAGATATCCTTTGTTTTACACACATTTTCTGTGCATGTTCGTACAACTGGACAACTAACAGAGGGCCTGCAAGTCAGTGCTGCTAAGAAACCAATTTGCTTAGGAAATACGTGTCTTGTAAATGTCTTGCAAATCGGATACAAATTGCTTGCTATGCTTTAATACAGCAGCAGGGTGCATCTCTAGACACCAGTTGGTCCAATTTCACAACAGAATGGGCCCAAGAGCACAGCGGGCCGTGAGATATACTGTGTGGCAGCACAAGTGTCATAATTCCTCCTCTTTAACTGTACAGTATTTCATTCGAGGCCGGCAGTTCGTTCCAGTACGCAAACTCAAAATCGAGGCAGAGCTCATCTTCTGAGAACAGTGTCAGGCTGCTGAACAGTGCACTTTTCACGCCAGACTCCACAATGAGGAAAATCTCATCATCCAAACCGAAGCTGTTGAGGAGCTGCACTGACACAGCCCTGAGCAACACTCTCAACAGTTTATTTCAAATGGGCATTGCAGAGTCGCACAGAGGACGATGCAGACACTCAGTTTACAGCACTGACTCGTATCAGAAATGCTGGATTTATTTTTCAAAAAAAGAAAAAAAAGAGGACCAAATGGTGCTCGGCAAACACTGTAGCATTCTGGTAACCTTGTTCTTCCAAATCTCCATAGTAACATCGCTCCTAGCTGGCAGCCTATTAAAAATGTGACTCTCCTGAATTACTTCTTCCGATTTTATTCACTCGTGTTTGACGCTAGTCTTAAGCATCCCAGCATTTTGTGGCCTATTTTAATTTTCCTGAACCCTGAGGTAAATGTGCTTTTTTTCCTACCAGCAGTGACTCTACTTTCTTAAAATAGGGCTGATCTCCCAACACTGCTTTCATGATTTATGCATAGATACAAAATAGTACAGCATTGGAGTCAATAAACTAGCAACACACACAAATTCATTCCTTTAAACTGGTATTCTAATTTTAGCAAAAGTGCAGAAACTAGGTTTACTACTTCTTCAGCATCATGGGTCTGACGTCATGTCAACCACATTTCAGCCCTTTTTCTGCTGCTGCTTTCTTTCAGTAGGATCACAGAGCAAACAGAAGGAGAGAACAGCGAGTGCACTGACCAAAATGTGCCTTACATTTAATATTTGGGTAAAGCAAATAAGAGAAGTTAAAAAATGTCAAGATGACTTTCCCTGAAATTAAATTGCAGCACAGCAAACTGTTCATTCGAGAGGAAACAAATGATTTAGGGTCATCGAGCTTAAATTAGCACAATAATATTACTGATTATCCTAATTTGGATAAACTTAATTCAACTGTGTGTTACTAATTAAAGCAATTCATTGAAATTGGTCCAGCAATTTGCTTTTTTTCCAATGCGGGTATGGAAATATGATTTTTGTTCACCACAAGTCATTATCAGTTATGAGCAGCATCTGGTCTATTCACCACTGACAGTAGAGCCCATTCAGACCTCAAGCTATGGTTGAAAATCACATAAGGGACGACACCAAGCCAGCGAGTTCCACAGGATGTAAACCTTTGGAGCTTGGAGCTGATGTCTCATGCTAACAGAGGCCTCTCTGAAAACCTCCTAAGATGTCGGGCCCAAAATGGGAACGCTGATTGTGTTTGCTAGAGGGGCTGTAGTACATGCAGTTCACATACTGCACCACATGACATGAGTCCTGGGTCACGGCCAGAGGGACTCAGCAATGGAACAACTTTAGCTTATTCCAGTTGGGGAAAAGCAGGAAACAGGGGTATAAACAGTAAATGGAGGGGGTCACATTACACTTCCTCTCCAGTTATTCCCACAGATTCAAACATCTCCTCACAACAAACCCCTCCTCAGAGTGCAGCTATGATTCACATAACAAGTGGCCAAAACATGACTGCTGATCCAGACTTAAGCTGAGTAACAGATGCTTCAGCATAGAAGCTAACTTTTTTTTTTTTTTTAATTCCTTATCAAAACCAACTGTTTGCTGCAGCATTTTTTGTCCAAACTGTGGGAAAATACATGGTCATAGTTGAAACAATCAGCTGCAAAATAAACTGGAAAACAAGCACCTGGCAAGCTGCCTGACTGAGCTCTTTGAAGACAGCGAACACAAGGCCAGAGGACATGTCGAAACACCATCAAAACAGTGACATCTACAAAAGGAATGTAGGACCTGGGTGATAACGCTCAGCTGGCACATGTTAAACAAGCTGTACTGACAAGAGGACTAACCTCAAAAAAGTAGTGCTGACGATGCTTTCTTAACTCTTCTCAGTTTAATGAAAATAAACTGAGAGGAAGACACACAAAGACACACTTAGACACATTCAGGATATTCTATTTACAGCCAAGTGTGAGACCAAATGTCACAGTGCTGCATACACATCCTGCCCTAACCACTCCACCTACTAAATACACCATATGAGTCTGCTTTAAGGGGTGCTAAATGCTAACTTGTTTATATGTCCGTTTCTTGCAGTCAGTCAGGCTGAAGTAAAATAACAATACAAGATAAGGAACATCACAGCCCTTCAGCTCTTTGTTCAACAGGATTCATTCACACAGCATTAACTTGCATGAATAACTCCACCAGCCTCTTGTGGAAACAAACAAACTGTCCTTGAAGATTGTCTTGCACAGAAAACTGTGACATGTCCCTCAGCTATTAAGGAAATTACAATGAATTTCCACAGCCCTGCAACCTTTAAATAGTCTGCTCACTCTCAATTATATGGCTCTCCGAGAGAGGGAGTAACTCCTAGCACCAAAGCTATAACTTGTACAGTTTATGCTGTCATAAGCTGCAGCACCGTGGCCTGGCAGACTGCAGGCCACACTTCCTTTATCCGGCATATTTCTTCAATGAAGAAAACGTGCTTCCCCGCGGGCCAGAGAGGTCCCTGTATGAGATTTCTCTTCAAAGAGAAAAGGCGACCGAGTTTCCTTTTCCTAAAGCGTCTGATAACCAGAACAAGATCGCTGCTTAACAGATCTGCGCTGCTGAAATGGCATTTCAGCAGAAAAAAAAAAAAAAGGTCCTGCAGTCCAGGTTGATTCATTGCCACTATTCTCCATTCATCCCCAATTAAATGCAATCTGAATCCTCCCACACTTGAATTTCCAGAGACAAAATGCTCTCAGATAACCATTTCTATTCTAAGGACACTTTATTCTTCATCATGATCCTCTATCCATCCATCCCCAACCTGGATGAGGCCAGAATCTTCCCACAGTTAGTCACGGGACTGCTGGCAGGCTGAGGGGACTTGGAGGCATATGCGCCTTTCCATCTGTTGCTCACTCACCGCTTTCCAAACCCCTTCCTCTGTCAGCAGCCATCTGCTTCCAGCCCTACCCCACTGGCAGGAAACATGAGCACTTCCACCATAGGATATGGCTGATGCACAAATTGAAAAAAGAAAGAGCCTATGGCAAATTTAATTGACCACCATCTCAGCCTTAAAACCAAACAGGATTGTGTTAAAAGAGTGAATCACAGATATCACAAGATAACAAACCTTAGATGTAGGGATACAGATTACTTTCATTATCTATTAATCTGCCACTTATTTCAGAATCAGAATCAGCTTTAATGGCCAAGTGCATACACGACATACAAGGAATTTGGTTTCGGCTGTTAGTGTCACTTTGGGAAAAAGGAAAGAGAATGATAGAATACCTATAGAAAGGAGAAGAGAGGGGAAAAAAATAACAAAACTAAAATAATAATAGTGATAAATTATTTTTTTTCAAAGACGTGATGAAAGAAAGCTAAAGCTGACTTCAACAAACATTAAAAATGGCAAAATATTCAAGTTAATGCCACTAAGACAAAGAAAAGCTGCATACTCTTATTATTAATACGTTGGAAAAAGAAAATGTGTGGTATTATTGTTTAAAAATGACTGGAACGATTAACTGATTATCAAAATAGTTGCTGGTTATTTTTCAGTGAATCAACCAAACTAATTGCTTCCACTCTCTCGGAATGAAATGACTGCAAATTATGCTGAATTTAATGGTGTGTACAGTACCTCGTTGCAAAGTCGCGCGTTTACGATGACACAATATCCCTGCAGCGGGAAAAACATCAAGCCTATTGCATCACCATATACCCTAAGAAACTCGGATTTCTCCCGTCTTTCTTTCATCTAAATCTAATAAAGCTGCTTAATGCTGAATTCATGCATGACTGGGACAAACACTTATCTCTCATTTTGTATTGAAAACCCAGTGATTCAAAATGAACCCCGCGCCGAAATTCAAAGGCTTTTTCCCCTTCAATAAAACATTATATCAGAACGAACAATGCCAGAATACCACAGAAGAAAACAGCCCTCTACTTTCTGCTCGGAAGAGATTAGGATGAGTCTACTCTAAATTTTCCTTTAAAAGAAAAAGCCTTACCAGTTCACCCCCCGCCCCTCCACATTCACAACATAAGAAAAAATTAGCTGTCCATCAATGGCAGAGAGAGAGAGCCTTTGTTCAATGGCACAATGGAGGACATTCTGCTGTGGAGGATAGCGTCACATTCAATAAGCCAATGCTGTGGTGTGGCAGCAGAGAGAGGACAGCAGGGTTGATGCAGAAATGGCATTCTGACCTCCCAGGCCCTCAGACCGAGCCTCTGTTTACAGCTCACTAGTTCAGCTCATCTCTGCTGACCCGCGGTCAAGAGTCGGGCGCAGTGTTAAAAATGAATTTCTATGGGTTTGGAATGAGCTCTCTGAAGCTGCACATGAGACAAACTGTACAGGCTAATCACAAAACAGAGGCTCTATTGAGAGCGAGGCATGTGCTAACCCTGCTATCTGGCGAGCATCTGTCAGGGGGGGAAAGTCTGTTACTACGACACTCCTGAGAATAAACTTGTGACGTCAACTTGATGCGAAGTGTTTTTTCGGCGCTGCACTTTCACGGATGAAACACGGCTGAAGCCCGATACTTGTCATTCACAGCGCAGAGGTGGTGCGGCTGCTACGGAGGATCTGCCAAAGTCTTCAAATGAATGGGAAATCAAAAGAAGACCAAAATGCTTTATCAGCTGGATGACTGACATTGGAGCTTCATGCACATTTCAGGTGTTCAGATTAATCAGCACATCAACAGGCTTCACTGGAACCTTGACGGTGGCACTGTAGACTTCAGAGACATGAAATACACCAAAAGAGGTCTGTGCACCTACAGTTACTGGATCACGCTTTCATCCAACCCAGATGCACTTTGAAGTGGGTATCTTCTAGTTCATGTGTGCCTCTCTTGATTATTTTTATCCTTTATTTAAAAAGGAGAAGTCTCACTGAGAACAACAACAATCTTTTGCACAATATTGTCATGGCAACAACTTGAAAGTAATTCAAGGGACCTATTCCCACCACTTAAATAGAAGGACAGGTAGCAAGATAAGAAAAAAATCTACTTTACTGATTTACAAACATTATTTTGTGGGATTGTGCTAACAAAATAATGCTGGTAGTTGCATCAGCTTAATATTATGTATAACTTGAACTCAAATTTCTGTGTTAGTTGGCAGAAAACTAAAGTCAAGTCGAGGTAACTTAATAAAATTGCTTTTATTTTTGAGTTCAGTATTTCAAGTCCTCTTTACTATCTTAACATGCATGGACAATTTCAGATGGTCAACACTGGTAATTAAAAATACATTTGATTGTAGAGGAAAGGCTAATTCCTCAAACACAATGTAGTTTGTTGGTTGAACACAATTTGACTAGAGGTTGTCTTGACCTAAAAAGATTGATGTTCAATGTTGTGTTAATTATCAACATTTTTTGAGAGTTTAAGACAGGCAGTAGAACTACATAGCAGGTTACAGACTTACATACATATAACAATTTACATAAGGTCTACATGAAGATGAACGGTGTTAGAATGCATCATAAAATTGCAAATGTCACATCATCATCATGTCAGAGGTCACACAGCAAAATGAGTCAGTTATAACAGAAGTGTCTGCCTCCAAATCGCATGAAGCAGCTTTGAATTAATGTAGTGTGATCAGCTCTTCTGGAAATTTAACAACTGATTCAAAACAAGAAAAGCTCTCAGAACTCAGAAAGCGCAGTACTCTGCCAAGGCTGCTCAGTCACTGTATGATTTTTGATCGATGAAATCTTTTAAAAATCCGTGGTCCGCATAGTCAATTTGTAGTAGGATGGCAATGATCGTCAGCAGGCAGCTGATGTAGCATTCACTTGTCATAGTCACATCGACGCCGTCACGCTATTTCACAACGGTACAGAAATCTATAGCAAATCCGTGGATCCAGACTATAAGCCGCATCACTGCCAAAATCTAGTCACTTGGTCCTTGTGTCATTTCTGACCTTCCCTGAAAATTTCATCCAAATCTGTTTATCTGTTTTTGAGTAATGTTGCTAACAGACAAACAGACAGACAAACCAACGTCGATCGTCACATAACTCCACCACATTCCTTGACGGAGTAACAAAGGGGGCAGCATACTTAAAAATCCTTTTTCCAACATTTGTTTGGGCTCTGGGAACAGAAAACGGGTATAAGTTCCAGTAGCAAAGACAATAACTTCCTTTGATTTAAAAAAATTATATTTTTTATATTTTTTGTACCAAAATACACCAGAATAAAAGGACAATTTAAACATCAAAGAGGTTCAATGTCATTTACAATGACTGCCTGAGTCTCCTTAAGTTGTACTTTTAAAACACTATCTTCTCTGGGCAAAAATATCATGATCTAATTGTTACAGTAGATTTAAAAGTACAGTGAAGCCCTTTTGGAAATACAGATTTTCACTTAAGTTGCAGGAGAATTTTGATACTGCTCTCATGCTTGTGTAAGACGCAAAACAGCTTGCCTGGCTTTGTCTAAAGTTCAGAAGAATAAAGGAAATCACATCCATAAGCAAATGTTTTACCTGATAAAGAACAGACCTTAAAGTAACTATTTGTGGCTTTACAAGGAGCTAGTATATCATGCAACTATTTCTTGATAACAGCTAGAAGAAGAGAAGTTCTGTCATGACCACGAGTTGTTATTTTTAACTTTCTGTTTATGTACAGAATAAACAGATTATATAAAGCATGTTGTAAGCTTTGCAATAGTAGGCAGATTTATAAACTTTAAAGAGGCTGGTTAGCTGATTCCTCCCGCACTAAACTAGGCTGATCGCCCCTCGGCTCCAGCTTCACGCTTAACAGGCAGACATGAGAGCAATATCAATCTTCTCATCTAACTCTCCCTGAGAAAGCAAATGAGAGTATTTCCCCAGATGTCCAACAATTTCTTTAGAAATAATAACACCCCTTTAATAGTGGAATGAGTAGCCAGTGGACTAATTTGCTGTTCTCACTACAATGTGGCACGGAGCTCAGTGCTATGCTGACAGACTGTAATGAATATTCCCATTGCACTTGAAAAGTTTATTAGCTTACAGTAATTGCAAAAGTGTGACAGATTTGTAAATGAACAGATTTAATGTTAAGTCACTGGGTGGATCAAACACTTAATCTAAGTGTATACACACACACACACACACGTTTGACTCTAACGGCTAAAAACATGAAAGATTTGGCATTTAACATTTTAAAAAATAAAGATTTTTTTTACTGTTCAATTTGGGTTTCAATGAAACTCAGGGGGGGGGAAAGGAAAAGAAGAGGCCATGTTTGGGTTTCTTCCATGTTTCACAGATGTATTTATGTGAGGCTTTATTTAGGCACAAGATCTACAACTAGTAAATACTTACTGAGCTACTCTATAAACACCAGCATTCCACATTAACAGCCATTTACATTGACACACCGTGTAAGAGACACAGCTGGTGGTATTGACTGACATTTCTAACTCTATAACAGTTTCTAATCCATATTCGCGGATACAGTTTTGGAATATAATGAGCACATTGTGAAGATTTCACTCGCCAGAAGTAGCAGCAGCATTCTCCTGACACAGATGGCCCACAGCCCGGTTCATCAAATTAAATTCAAACTCCACAACCACACACACACACACACCTCAGACTTTAAACTGTTACAGCTCATCTGAAAAACCTGTGCCGTTACAACCAGCATTTATTTATTATTTGCTACTTCATGATTATTAATCAGGACTACGTGACATATCATGATTCTTGAATTAAACAACAAAAGCTGCATTATGCACAGCTCACCATGACAGCTTGCAATCAATGAAAACAGTGTTAAGACATTTTAGCGTTTTGCATCTCAGCGCTCATGAGGAAATTAATCCTGCTTCAGCAGCAATGGAAAGATGCATTATCATCATTGTCTGCCTGTGATTAGCAGATGAGCACTCTGCTCATGCTCTCCTTGGCAATTGACTACAAGAGTGATGCAGTGTGTACCAGGGAGCTGCTTAGGTGCCACACAATGCCAACAGAGAGCTCTGAGGCTTCAGTCTGTGTGCTTTTTGTATCTCTCTGTGTCATCCCTATTGCTATTTGAGCACACAATGTCCCATTGTGCAGGCTTATTAGTCCTTTCTTGAAATCCCGAGCACCCCTCTTGAGTAGCAGAGGATTTGGGTGACTGCCCTTGCTCTGACATTGGATTTTCAGTTGGAAATATGAATGTAAGTGTGAACGGTTTCAGCTTTATGAAATAAAGCTGTTACTCAAGCTACAGGATAACACTACAACAATGTAATATTTTACTGAAGGAAATCCCAGAAAAGCGCACACAAGGTCAGGTACCTGAAAACGTAACCTGCTGCTGAGCAAGTACAATGCCACCTCGAGGCTAAAGAAGCAGGAGTCAGATGTTTACATCGTCTTGCCCCGTCAATCACTGTGCAATTCTTGGCCTTTGGAATACATGCTGCTCGGTCTACAGGAGCTGTTTGTATTTTATACACCTGCATACATCTACATAACTTTCAACTGCCAACAGAAAATCCCTAGAAAACTAAAGAACATTATCCAAGTTTGACAATTGCATAAATAAGAATAACAATCACAACTTCCATTGCAGAAAGACCACAGAAAACTATTCCCATGGCAGCCTTGTTAATGGAACTATCCTCTGCATTGAAATGAATACCAAAACATACAACTGAAATCACATCATACATACCATCTCTACAGCTGTCTCCATACTACAGTTATCTGAATCATATTAATCTTAGGAAGCCTCATTTTCAATCAAATCCATGGCCAAACCTAATCCTCATCTCTAGTTCAAGGATCAAGGTATAAACAGCAGGAGCCACTGAATCAGTAAAACCAACATTTAAATCATTCTTTCGTAATCTGAGTAAATGAGCACGAATTCTGGACATGATTTCCAGTTTTACGTCAGTTGACTGTTCAGTATAAATGTCTTGTCTGGTATACTAGAATTAGTGTTTAGGGCAACCATTAAGGTTTAAGAAGGTATAACTTTAAAATATATAATACAGTTCCTCATAATTATACCTTCATGCAAAGGGCTGTCCAGTTATGTGCAGTACATGTTGAGCAACAATCACTATTTCTTTCGTTTGTCTGTGGCAATGCGTGATTCAGCAGTGAACTGATGTTGTTTAGCCTGTTATCAGTCTATCTCTGCGGTGATGCAATCCTCAGTTGGACTGACAGCTTAACGTCTGCAACAAACTTGTTGGAACATGATGTTGTTTCACAGTAGAGCTGAACAATCTGAGGGAACCATCTCATTTTGATTTTTCTGACAGCTATTATGATTGTGATTTGATTTGCGATATAATTTTGCCAAGCGCCTTCCTAATACTCACTGCGTAACGGATTTAAAACATGTGATGGAAGTTCACCACATAAAAGATAACCAAAAGCATGACTGTTACACAAGAAGGATGGCAGGAATTTGTGAAACCATCGACACAGCAGCTCAAACCAACGGGCAGACACGCTGTACATCGTACATGGTACATTGCAGCCTTTGCGGGTTGCTAGCCTTAACCCTACTGCTTTAATTCTTCATTTCAATTTGAAATCAACCAACTGTTCCACCTTATTTCATAGTTGTGTTTTAGGATGACCACTGTCAGGAGGCCTGGCCAGTGTAACAGGAAAAATACTTGGCTGCCAAAATATCTGCATGTTTCCATGTAGACTGAATGAAATGTTGTTTTCAATCAAATTGCATATCATTTTTGAAACATAATAATTCATGTACATGCACATTATATCTATAATTACAATGAATTAAATATTCCAGTTGTGGTCAGTTCTGCCACTGTAGACACAAAGTACAAATCTTCACTCTGCTGATAGTCCATCTGTTGGTCAGCGTTTTTCACAGAATTACTTTATATATTCCACCCTGAGACACGGCTGTGGAATGACTTACTTCTCCTCAAAGGATGGATGACAACGCTACTGAAAGTATGTCATGCATTAGGCCAAATTATCACCCATTAAACTGATATAGTTCAGGTTCTGCAAACTTCTATCCCACCAGTTAATCCTGGGAACTTTCAAATCATTTTCTCATTCTGATTTGGGTCACAGACATTTGGTAGCTTATCCACAGGGGCTCCAAAAGTCCCAGGTCTACGGTGTGTCAGCTGCTGCCTGGTAATTTAATAACTGCAAATTTGTTAGTGAATTTGCACCACTTAAGTACACCTGGGTGCTGCATTAGTACATTATCCTGTGACCCTGTCTTGTGGAGGGACCTTCTGCCAAAATCTGGGTCAAACACTTTATTATTTCAGCTTATGCTCATATCACTACCACAAACTCACTGATATACAGGTCCGATTTCAGGGCTGCTCGGTTTCCACTGCAAAATATAATGAAGCTGCCATTTATAGTGTTTCTGTGTACAAAGGCCGCCAAACTGGTTACCTGTTCATGTGTAAAGCTCGTGGATTTGCAGTCTAACAGCTTCAAGACCTTCACAGTGAACCCCTTGCCAGCTAATTAGTACCACTATATTTTGGCACTGCCATTTTGCTTGCACATTTCCTGGACTGGTTATTCTCGCAGCAAATCATAATGTTCATGCTTGTCTGATTTAGAATAAATCAAGTTGTCCTGTTTTCACAAACACAATTTTGAAAAGAAAAAAAAACACAGATAAGGAAAAACAAACTATGACTTGTTCCTACATGTGCTTTGGAGCTGCCGTACAAAATGATCCACAGAAACCAAGCAGCACACCGAATATTAATCACAGCAAAAGTAACAACATGAGGCAAACAAAAAAATAACAGCATGGTGTGTCATCATCATATAAAAGGTCTTATTAATCAACAAAACAATAGGGAGACCTTAGCATGGATGGGAATTCATTTTGTAAGGGCTGTAATTTCTGTTCACTCTTTCTTGGGCTAAATGCATGAGCCTCTGGTTCCTTAGCAACAGACTCTGCACTGATGCAAGATTGAAGAGGAAGAGATCTGCAGTTCCACAGTGCAGGTGAAGACAAGTCAGCCACCGTCTCCTGTTCGAGCTCTTGAAAGCCTCTTCGAGATACAGCTATTAAGGTAACCGCATTTCATTTAGCACAATCAAAAAGCACCAAAATCTACATAACAGCTGAGGTAATGTTTCATCAGACGGACACCAAAATCTGCTCTGCCTTTTGTCACACAGTGATGCCCAGAGATATCAGTTCAACACCATTCCATGTGCAGACGGCAACCTGTTGAAGGGAGTATACCTCGTATTTCTGAGACTATTTTGTTGCTTAGTGATAGACTTTTGCTAAATATACCATATTCCAGTGACATGCTTAGTATATGCCAGTGCCAATGTGATGCTGAGAGATTTCTGGTCTCACCAATAAGCATCACATTTAACATGCAGCATGTCAGACAGTACAGCCACATTTCAGATCATTTGCTTATGTGTAGCGATCACATAGAAAATTGCTGCAGTAGACATTAATGCAGCCATATGGCATGTTTGGAGAGCAGTTAAAAGATATAATGCCCATCAGACATGAGCTAATGTTAGCCGTCTACCTTACGTTTAAATGCTAACATACTAGCCTAAATTTAGAGCAAAACATTTGCACTTCTGAGGATTATTTAGAGCATTATGGGGGAAATAAAAGAGAAAAAAACACATCAGCTTTGAGGGAAACAAATTCACAGTACAAGTTAAGTTCAGCACTACAAAATTAGCCCTTGAAGAGTTTCTAAGTTTACGACACCAAACAGGGGAAAAGCAGAGACTATTTCGGTTTTCCTTTGGGTCAAGTGTTTGCTTGTCTTCAGGAAGAAGAAAGAAAATATTTGAATAAAATGTTACATGTGAATAAAGTCAGCAATAACCTTTTAGTTTTTAAAAAAAAACGTACATCTGAGAGATAACTCATAAAAGGCTCCAGTGTTGTCCCATCAAGATCCAGAATAAAGACATGCCTTCATTGAGAAAATTATGCAACTATCCTACAGCAGCAGAAAGAGCACATCACCTCTTCCTGGAAAAGGTTAAATGAGACACAACAGTGCCACCAGTTGATTTTCTATTTTCACGTGGAGCTGGTTTTCTTCCATTGTCCTTAAACCTTTAACTGCATCATATTCTGATCCAGAGGGAATAATTATGGTGGTGGTCAATGCTGTGTGGCAGATATCAAAACTCAAACCTGTCGAGTTATTCATGCAAAGAGTCCAAAAGCTGTCCCTGCTTTTCATTGACAGATAACAGGCAATATCCTGAAGCATCACTGTTTACCGCACATCCAAAGTAAAGACTGTCAAAATCCTGACAATCAGTCAAAATCAATCAATCAAAATCATTCTTCTCCATTAGGTTGCATTATGTTTAGCATTACACGACATATCCCATGTACCTTTAGCCCTGTCAGAGCTTCATGGGAACTGTAGTAGTTGAATGCTGACCAAATAACCACTGCGTTATCTTAGTGTAAACGACAGATGACTTGAATCCTGCCATCCAGAGCATTCAAATGCTAACCTACAACACTAATTATCTTCCATTTCAGGTTTCTAGATGAACTGCAACTCGATTCCTTACATGAGCTCATAGGAAATGTATCCAAATTCAGACAGTGCTACCAAAGATAGAGCCGGAAGCAGTGGTAGAAGCATGTACTTGTACAGATTCACTATGATACTCTTCTGGATCCACCATGGATCAGTTTTGATGGACGAAACACAGCTGCACAATGACTGACCGGATAAACGGTTTGGTGATGAGGAGAATGAAACGCATACAAAAACCTGTGTCATAATTTAAATCGTTTACATCTGCATTATCCTCAGCTGATTTTGACAAGATGCTGTTGCTTCCCTCATACTTGTGAGGTCCGCTTTACAGCCACTTACACATCCTTGGTTTCCAGTGTAACAAAGAATACATCCACTAGAGTGGCTTTTACAGCAAACCCAACGATGTCCATTATGCCATCTCTGCTGGTACTTCACCATATCTCCTCTCCTGCTTCCTGTCTCAATCAAAGCTTTCATGCAACACATGATTTCACATTTGGCAGCCTCTATGGGGGTGCAGTATTTAAAAAAAACAAAAAAACAAACAAAAAAAAAACAACCTCAGACACTCACTGGGGGTCAGCAGTGTGTGAGATGAAAAACAGGGTTCTCTTTAACAAATCCCATTAAGCAGCAGAACTAATTTTGCAGGGCTAATTACAATGACACAGGCTTCCTCTTTAGAGAGCAACTGAACATTTGATTGTGAACACTGCAGTGTCTGGGTGCAGGTCAGCCCCTGATCAGGACTACACCCCCGCCAACAACAGAGTGTGATTGTTGACACTGGCCAACGTTACCAAGTGTGCACGAAAGGAAGGAAATGAGGAGCCACCCCCCCACCACCACCACCACCTTCTCCCCTAACCCTCAATGAATGAAAGGCACCAAACGACACAGAAAACATCCCCACTACGATCCCTCCCCACTCACCTTCAATGGAGATTACATGCTCTCTGATCTGGTTCTGCAGGGCCAGGTCATCGATGCGCTCGATCAGGTCGTAGATTGCGTAAATGTTCGGGTGGACAGACTCGAACCGATGGATCTCTGCCCTGATGGCCGCTGAGTTGGACAAAACAAACTGCGAGCCCGCTGGGCCGGACTGTGCAGCCTGCCCCGAAACAGTCCCCGAACCGAACTGTCCGGCCCCTGAGCTCGCAGACGATCCGGATCCGAACTGGGACGGGATGGACTGGGGCACTGGAACGGGAACGGGTGCCGGGACCGTGCCTGGAGTGGGCATGGCTGGCTGAGACTGCTGCGAGATACCGGACACTGGGACGCTCGACTGGAAATTCATTTTGAGTTTTTTTTGCCTTTTGTTTTTCTCTTTTTAGATCGACTAACTCTTCTACAGCGGCAGCTCTGATATGCAGACTAGATTTTGGGGATTCGAGCGATGCGAACAAAAGAAGTCCGCGCGGCTTGATGGTCTGGAAAACGATCGGCGCAGAAGCATCAATAGTTGGTCGCCAATTGCAACAAAACGCGGCTCATATTATTAAAACTTGACTGTGATTCATTTTCCGTTATTGGCCAGATCTGTCCAGGGCCCCCTTTTTTCTCTGTGGCTTACAAACCCGCAATGCCTACCACTTGGACACTCCTTAATGGGGAACACCGCTGCTTTTGGTCAAAGCCGTTTTCCTCAGCTGCTGTCTGGAGGAGACAATGGGCTGGCTTCAGCGAGGCGCCCTGGTCCACTGCTGCGAATGCGTTGTTTCTGCGCTGAAATGAAATAGTGTTTAGTCCTCCTTGGTCCAAGTGGTCCCTGCCCAGAGCCCTCCTCCGCATGCTGAAACGTCACCCATCACGTAATTGTACTTGAGATGGGGGAGGGTGTGATTGGATTTGGTGGAGGGAGAAAGTCGCAACGTGCACATCATCATAATAACATACCTGACGGTTATGCAACCGCACGAACCGCTACTGCAACATGTAAAAGTAGATGCAGCAATTAGATCAGGGAAGCCATTTGTCGGTGGTTGTTACTGTCTCCTAACCCTCCCGGAGCTATTCCATCCCATTGCAGGCTGGAGCCACACTTTCACATGCTCACACGCCCGCGCACGTGGACGCGCACGTTGGCAATGCATACTATGTGCTTTTAAGGAACTTCATTGCACCATTGTCAGAAACAGTACCGAAATGCTACAAGCTTCTCCTCACTTGCACAGCTTACAGAGAATGGAAGGTTTCTGAACACCAGTGGCACAAAAAGACCTGCTTAATATTTTGCAGTAGGTTCTGTTGTCCAATTTTCTACATCTACACATGCATTTATTAGGAAGTAAAGGAAAAATAATACACAAATCACCATTAGTACAAATTAAACGTAGATCCTACATCTAAAAGCATGTCACAGAGTGGATCTACACCCATATTTCTCTTGATGTTTCCCTGCATGCTCTATCAAACCTCACTACATGTCTAAAAGCTTTTCCATTAAAGAATCTCATAAGGACTGGTGTGTGATCTGGGCTCACATTTGATTTTTCTCCTCAGTAAAGAAAGAGACAGAGTCACCTGCTGGTTTGAATGCACACTACAACAACAGCTGCTCAAGGCCAGATGACTGTCACCATCAGTCAAGATCCAACTGTTGTTGCACCAGTGTGCTGCTGCTGCTGATAAGGCCTGATTAAACACTGCTACAAACAAAAAGCAGATACGTTTGGCGTCATGCTTCCAGGTCAAAGTGTACTGGCTTTTCAGTGCTGGAAAGAGAAACTGTAAAGAAGTATGACTGTGTATCTAGTAAAGTCATTGCAAAAGAAATGAAAGCATTTCAGTTTCTGAGCTTAAAGCAGCCTGTGGCTCATAAAACTCTTTTCTCACGCATTAATAATACAGGATGCAATAATCGTTTTTATTGTACTCAGTGTTACAGTTGGAAACACTTCTTCAGACTGGAGATGGATATTGCTTTTACCACCAAAGTATTTTCAAGGGACAAAAATGCAGATAATTCAGGAACTGCTTTTCTTCGCATGTTCTGTAGCTAAGTTTAAAAGGCAACCACAGTGCTGATCATTTCTCACACAGTCTAAATAGGTGGTATTTACTTATTGCATTGCTTGTGAATCATGTTTTCTTGTGCATGTTTACCTAATTATGTTATCTTCCACATTATGTAACCAGACCTGCTCTGACTGCTGAGATGATAATGAACATCGCTGAGCTGCTGCAATGTGACATAAAAGTCTTTATTCTTTGGTACAGCGGCATCATGTCTGAGCAGTTACAAATTCAGTAGAGAGCCGAACCTGCTGTTTTGAAGATAATGATCATTACTTAGTGTTTTCAAGATGAGTGATGGTTCCAAGTAAACAACATGCTTCGTGACTGGGACTTCGCATTGTGCTCGTTGAGGAAGGAGACTTCACCAAATCTCCTTAACAGATATGCTTAATAACTGAGACTACTATTATCTTCTGTGAACTCACAATCTAGAACACATCATCAAAATGCAAAGGCAGTGTGCAGGCTTGTTTTCAACTGCACAGTGCAGTCTGAGTGTGTGTTATCTTCAGCCTTCTGCCACCATCTGCTGACCAAATTTGGAACTCCTCTCATTCCAAATACATTACTTTGCCCATCCTGTCGCACTCCATTTTGGTGTAAACAACACTGATAGCAGCAATGATTGGTAAATCTGCTGTGAGGGTTTTGCCACTCTGCACTTCATTTCATAGCGATGTTCCATTTGTGTTCTAGCACAATGATGACAATTACCTGCCCTACCTGGTGGATGAGCACCTCTGATAAACATAATGCAGCAGGGAGCTGCTGGATCTGGAACTAAATGGTTGCTCAGATATATTATTAACTTTCAACTCTATTTCATAACCTCCCCTTTGACTATATAAATTATGCAGGTGGCTTCATATGTACTGACACATGATTTTGTTGGCACTGCAATTGACTCTGCATCTTTTCAGGCGAGCAGTTTGTGTCACAAGGGATGTGACACAAGAGCGAGTCGCCTGCAGGGCTTTCCATTTTGGCAAATGGCTAAGTTAACATGCTGTTATAGCTGTGACTACAGTACACACCATGGCACATCCATTCAGGGTCATGTCTTTAAAGCCATTTCATATAGCAATGCACTATATATCAGAATGTGTAAGATATTTATACTTGCCAGCAAGGAATTCAGTCATTTTGATCAGCTATTTTGACATTTTATGTAAACACACGGAGTCCAGTGTCATATGTGAGGAAAAAGCTCAGATGTCCACATATGCATGAACTGAAAGAAAAAGAGTGAAGACTCTGCGTTTAATTATGATTTAATTATTTAACACTTCTTCTCATCTTTTTAGTTTGAATAAATGTAATTTCCTTAAATTAGTTAAATATTAAGTTGCAGTCTGTTTCACAGAACTGCACAAGTTGAAACGATGAGCTTTATATCTCCCTTTTGACTAATTTGGTATCTGGCTACAAATGATCTGTGAGAGCCTCTGAGAGCTGCCCCAGCACAATGGAAGCAGCAATGAATACTCTAATAGCTGAGCAGTATGTATGAAACCCTCTAAATTATTGATTTTCATTTTTACTTGCGGGCATGAGGACCAAATGCATGTCCTCCATCTGAATTTCTCCCACACTAATAAGTCTTGTGGCCAAAGCCTTCAGGTGTATCTCACTATAAAACCACTTTAGATGGGGCATATTCTGCACTTGAACTCTGGTCACATTATTTTACTGAAGACAAGATGGAGCCGCTCTTAAATCATTGAATATGTATCCATCAACCACAGATGAACCCATAGAAACATCTTCTGGCAGCGTACCAGACAGACTGAGAGCAATGAAGACATAGTATTATTGATTATGTCTTAAACTCATAGCTACAAATACTGCACAGAGGCAGCTGAGTAATGGAATCAAAAGAACTATCACTCTGCTGGCAAAATGCTGGGAGGATGTCCTACATTTGTAGTTTTAGGTAAATCATTGCACTTTCTAATCATTCTGGTTATTTATGCACAGTTAGAATAACATTGTATAAGGTGTATGTCTTTACTTTACAGCAGTGATGCGATGCAATGTCAGATTACCAGAAATCACACTCCCCAAAATGTGAAGAAGTTTAAGGGCCCAATCACATGTCTTTTAAATGAAAACAGAATTCTGTCTCTTTACTACTCCTTTGACCTCATGTCGTGGTCAAGCAGTATCACACAGTTTCATACATCACACTGAGTTTAGCCTTAGTTTCCATCTTATGTTCACAACGGTGGACAAAAGTCTACATACATTTGTCAAGACCATGAATATCATTGACTTGTCCTAACTCCAAAATCCATCCATTATCTCCATGCTGCTTAATCCTCATTAGGGTCATGGGGGGGCTGGAGTCTAACCCAGCTGACTTAGGATGAAGGCAGGGGACACCCTGGACAGATCACCAGTCTATCACAGGGCTTCGTATACAGACAAACAAGCACACTCACATGTTTAGAGACAATTTAGAGTTGCTAATTAAACTCATACAGATAGATCTCGGGAAGGCAGGGACACAAAATGGGGATTTTCTAGTCGAAAGGTGAAAATGCTAACCACAAAAATCTATAGTAAATATATGAAAGAAGCAAAATGCATAATTGTTTTATTGTGTCCAAGACTAATTTGCTTCAGTGATTTCATCATACAAAAATCTGAATTGTAGAAGTCATTAGACACTCTAGATTGCCATGATATACATGACCTTTACCAGTGTATGTAAACTTTCATTCTCCACTGTATATGATCATGTATGCAAAAGTGTACGACTAAAACATCTGATTCAATTTGCAGATTTGTGTACCTTAGACTCAGGACTTCTGGATGCTACCTGTAATTGTTTTCCACTTATTGTACTTAAACTGTTGATTTTTAACTGTCAAAGATCTTCATGCATCAAATAGAGATTACCTGTTAAAAATGCAAAACAACTAAAGTAAGTGTTCAGGAACACTTCATGTGTTCCTATAAAAGCTTCATAAGCAAATATATAATTCAACATGAGATCTGCTTATTTTTACCGTAGAGATCATCTAGCAAAGTAATATCACAGGTTAACTTGAAAGCTGCTTAAAGCCAATTCTACTGCGACCATTCTTTTGTTAAGCTCCATTATATAGGCAACAACCAAGAATTTTGTCCTGTCGCCTAAATGCGGTCATATGCACATTAAAGTCATTTGGTGCTCATTCACATTAGGGTCTGGTGAAATAAAACTGAAAATGCACTGTGTCTGTTTTGTCTGACTTTCTTGGTCTCTCACACAGGGTTTGTTGTGTTTGAGTGCACTCAAAGAGATGCTTTAACATAAAAATACTGAACTACATAAAACAAATCACAAACATCATAAACCCTTCAATATAAATTTATGAGGGAAAGAGTTGCATTTTTTGTTTGTTTGTTTGTTTGTTTCTAGGGGTAAATCTGAGCATGCATGAGAGGCAACATTGTTTCAGGAGCAAACTGAACTAATTACAGATGGAAGGGTGGGTGGAATGAATGGGTGCCATCCAGACGCATCAGTTCAAACTACCATCTAAGGATGTAAGCAGTGGAGCGCAGACAGCCACTGGCCTTGCTGCACAAAGGCCTCTTAGTGATTTAAGATAGCTGAGCCTGGATCAGGCCACTGACCTTTTCTGACTATTTCGGTGGAGCTCTTCACTCTTTTTCTAGTGCTAAGGTTCCAGCTATTAAATCATTTCAAGTGCTGTTATCAACTCCAAGGAAACAAGGTATTCACACTTTAATAGATTAATGGATTTGCAGCAAGAAAAGAAACTGTTTTCATAACTTGCTACAAGAGACATCTGTATTCAGGTGTTTTCCTATTCATGATATATTATAGAGCCACAAGGAAAGCTCTCTAAAATCTGTGTTGATAGAACTGATTCAAAATGGCTGTGTTTTAGCTTATACACACGTGGACAAAATTGTTGGTACCCCTCAGTTAAAGAAGGAAAAACCCACAATTCTCACTGAAATCACTTGAAACTCACAAAAGTAACAATAAATAAAAATTTATTGAAAATTAAATAATCAAAAACAGCCATTACTTTTGAATTGTTGATTAACATAATTATTTAAAAAAAACAAACTAATGAAACAGGCCTGGACAAAAATGATGGTACCTCTATAAAAGATTGAAAACTATTTGACCAGAGTGACATGATTAACTCAGGTGTGTCATTTAATTGACATCACAGGTGTTTCCAAACTCATAATCAGTCAGTCTGCCTATTTAAAGGGAGACAAGTAGTCACCCTGCTGTTTGGTGAAAAGGTGTGTACCACACTGAACATGGACAACAGAAAGCGAAGGAGAGAATTGTCCCAGGACATCCGAAAAAAAATTATAGACAAACATCTTAAAGGTAAAGGCTATAAGACCATCTCTAAACAGCTTGAAGTTCCTGTGACAACAGGAACTGGAGCTTTTTGGTAAGGCACATCAACTCTATGTTCATAGACCCACGGGACAGTAGCCAACCTCCCTGGACGTGGCCGCAAGAGGAAAATTGATGACAAATTGAAGAGACGGATCGTTGGAATTGTATCCAAAGAGCCCAGAGCAACCTCCAAAGAAATTAAAGGTGAACTCCAAGGCCAAGGTACATCAGTGTCAGATCGCACCATTCGTCGTTGTTTGAGCCAAAGTGGACTTCATGGGAGACGACCAAGGAGGACACCACTGCTGAAAAAAACTCATAAAAAAGCCAGACTGGAATTTGCAAAAATGCATGTTGACAAGCCACAAAGCTTCTGGGAGAATGTCCTTTGGACAGATGAGACCAAACTGGAGCTTTTTGGTAAGGCACATCAACTCTATGTTCATAGACTCAAAAACCAAGCATACGAAGAAAAGAACACTGTCCCTACGGTGAAACATGGAGGAGGCTCAGTAATGTTTTGGGGCTGCTTTGCTGCATCTGGCACAGGGTGTCTTGAAAGTGTGCAAGGTACGATGAAATCTGAAGACTATCAAGGCATTCTGGAGAGAAATGTGCTGCCTAGTGTCAGAAAGCTTGGTCTCAGTCGCAGGTCATGGGTCTTCCAACAGGACAACGATCCAAAACACACAGCCAAAAACACCCAAGAATGGCTGAGAGAAAAGCGTTGGACTATTCTAAAGTGGCCTTCTATGAGCCCAGATCTGAATCCCATTGAACATATGTGGAAGGAGCTGAAACATGCCATTTGGAGAAGACACCCATCAAACCTGAGACAACTGGAGCTGTTTGCTCATGAGGAGTGGGCCAAAATACCTGTTGACAGCTGCAGAACGCTCATTGACAAATACAGAAATCGTTTAATTGCAGTGATTGCCTCAAAAGGTTGTGCAACAAAATATTAAGTTATGGGTACCATCATTTTTGTCCAGCCCTATTTCATTAGTTTGTTTTTTTTAAATAATTATGTTAATCAACAATTCAAAAGTGATGGCTGATTTTGATTATTTAATTTTCAATAAATTTTTATTTATTGTTACTTTTGTGAGTTTCAAGTGATTTCAGTGAGAATTGTGGGTTTTTCCTTCTTTAACTGAGGGGTACCAACAATTTTGTCCACGTGTGTATGATGCCGTGAGAGTCTTACAGTAGCTCAAACATTAGCACTCTCGAGTATTCTGAATTAGCTCCCAAGTCACTCTGTAAACACTTCACTTTTCAATTTAAAAATATCAGCAATATCGGCAGGGATGGAATTTAATGCTATAGAAGAAAACGGGGGATGTGTCATTATTGCATTTAAAAGTTATACATTCACAAAGTACTGAGACTTCATTGTCATATGTAGCAATAAATAAGTTATCAGTGCAATGAAATTCTACGTTTGTTGTGTACCTACCTAGTGCTGTGATTAACCTGTTTACAGAACACACTCGGTTGGATCCTCACATCTATTTGTACATATTTAGATAATAAATGTGGATAAACACAGACAGTGCAAAAGGGTATATGTACAGGAAAACAGTATTTTTAAAAGAGCATGTGCAAAGTCCATACCAGCATAGTCTCACATGCAGACCACAATAAGATAATATTCCTATATGCTTACTGCAGTCCTTCTTAAAAGCTGCTACGTTTAGAAATTTTAATATCTCGAGCAGAACTGAAAATGAAGTCTACTGGGTTTGAGCAGTACTTTGTGTGAGTAATGGACACGCAAATCAATAAAATTATCATGACCTAAATTTTTGTTGAGGCCCTGGGCTCCCTTTAGCAGATCAAAACCATACATAGCAATGTTTTATTACCTTATCAAAGTGAATAGCTTACAATCATTATTTTTAACGTTCAGTAAGACTTATAACACTTTAAAACAGTATTTAGAACAAACATTAGTAATACTACTATTCAGAATGCCACATTGCATATTTATTTGTCAGCGAATTACATTGAGGTAATGAAGGAAATATACATTTATTCATACATAGCTCATGTATTATGTAAAACCTTTTCCTGTTTTATATAATTACAATTCTTCATATAGTCATTTAAATAGTTTATCATCTTCATCAAATATGCTATGATTTATAAGCTCTCCAATCTCTTTGTACATTGTGTAATGACAACCAAGTATATTCTATTTTATTCTATTCTGAGTTTGTGAGATCATGCCCATGCGGAAATTCTCTCTTGATTTACAAAACTCAAAACAGCAGTGTTAAACAGCACAGACATGTGGATTTGAGCAACAGTGCACTAGTTAAAGAGCTGCTTTTTATAAACAGTGTTGATCTGCTGCCTAAGATGTGTTGACATTTTTGAAGCTATAATGGTCTCTTAAACAGGCACTTTAAGAACTGAACAAGGGTTCAGTGTGGGTAGCAAATCTGAAAGATGTTGTTTCAAAGCTTTTTTCTGAAGCAACACATGGTGGTTTATGATTGTTTCCATTTGATGCAATTTGGTGCAATAAATTCTTGTGATACAGTGACCTCTAGGGGATGTTTGGCTTATGATTATTTCAAAAAACTGAATGGAAAGTTATGGAAGTTCACATAAATGAGAATTTAAAAAGGAAAGAAATGACAAAAACAGATTGTACAGTTTGATTGGTATATGACTATGTCAGTTACATTGCTTTATGTTGCGTCATACACAAATTGTCAACACCTCTCAGTAAGTGGTTACTCATATTGTGCATCACGGACAGTTCTGATGAAACTACAGGAATGATTTAATCACACCAACTCAGTGGAATATATTGTTCAATGTAAAATGGGCACAGTAATTTAATTTGAGATAAAGCTTTGACCTCCTCATCCCCCCCACACAAAGATACATTAAAACTGAAACAGGGAGTGATTGTGTTATATTTTGGACCACTTTCACACTGATTTTTTTTAAGGTACTTGTCAACAAGTAATTGATTTATGTTTAAAAGCATACAAATAGAGAAAGAAAATGGGATCCATAAAAGCAGATCATGTCCACTGAGTGTATTCTGTAACAATGAAAACACAACAAAAAGAATAAATAAATAAAAACTCAGAGGATAAAACACAACTGATTTTTTTGTCTTTTTCTTTTTTGTATATCTTTGGCTGGATGTCAAAGATTTTCAGAAGCAGTAGCTATTGTCTTTGCTTTTGTGCTTTTTAAAAAATTGACTTACATTATAAAAAATAAAATGCAACTTTCTGTTGTAACTTTGTACAAGTGCATTTATTTATCAATGTTTATTTTAATCTTTGTTGCTTCCCTTCTTCAGCTGTTTTGTATTCACCCACCAAAACTGTGCCCAATATAGAATATATATAAAACATGTTATATCAAGTCTATACGAGGGTAATACAAAGTTTTAATGAATTTCCAGCAGATCGAATACAATCCCCCAAACTACCTCCTCTCTGCAGCAAAATAGGATCATCCACACTCTGCAGCCTTACATTAACCACACCCCTTCTCATGTTGCAGCAAAACACTCGACAGCGTTTTTTTTTCTGTTATTTTCCCAGAATACACCTGGAAAAGTACAGTGACGAACGCAAACACTGATGGGAAATACAACGCTGGTCGACGAGCATATTCTTTGAGCCCGTTCGGTAATATACGCATCTTTAAGTATTCCTTAACTTTACTGAGTCCGCTTAAATCAATGTCTTTTAATGGTCTATTGTCAATTTAAGAGTGTTGAATTAAACAGTATGAAAAACAACATGGGAAAAATGGTCGTATCAGTTACTAATTCAGGTTCTTTTGTGAACCAACTTCATCTCGTGTGAAAAGCATGTTGTTCGAAAGCAAACAAGCAAAAATAAGAACTGTATTAACAAACATTTTTAAAATGCATAAAATTTAACAGACTTTGCTTTGTCTGTATGCTACTAAAGCTAAAGAATGAAGCAGAATAGCAAAAGTCTTACAATTCCTTTCACAGTAGCATTTAAATGGAAAAAAGTAAACATGCACAAGTAGTAGCACCAAGTAGTGATACAAAAAGTCCATTTAATTCAGGTTATATCATTTTGTTTTCATCTTCAACATAGACTGCTAAAATAATCAAACGTTTTGACCGCGGGTAAAGGTAAAAATTTGACACGAAGTATATTAAAAAAGATATTTAAAAATCTAACTGTAGTAGGTTAGCCTAGCTTGCAAGTCCTCTGCTACGCTCTCAGTTGGATCTCTGTTGAGTGGATCGTTCACGTACTGCACATCAGCAGATGACAACAACAAAACAGCCCGAGCTACTGAGAGGGTGCTAGCGTAGTTAGCTATCTGAGAAAAACAACTGGTGGTTCAATCCGTGTGTTACACCATCCCGGCTGGAGTTTGCCAAATTAGAAATTTATTTCACAGGAGTATGTTTATTCTGTGCAATTAATCATGACTGTCAGTAATTCTAGTCTAATCTAGTCTAGTCTGGCTAACGTTAGCTAAGGCTCTTGCTAAGCTAGCTCTATGTATGCCAAGCTAAAACGAGTTAGCTAGCTAGCTTAGGTGCTAGCTTGTTAGCTAGCCAAGCCGCCTAGGTGAGGACCTAGACCAAGAACAGGGAGATGCGAGCAAAGTGAGGTAAGACCAAGTGAATAATTTGTTTAATTCTGTGTAAAATCTAATCCTCATGCTAATGTACGTTCAAACATGGGACGTTGGCCAGTGTAGATCATGTTATTGCATTTGTCAAATTCATCGACGTTAGAAAATGCTATCCTGCGCTAGCCTCACAGCTGTTTTAGCTAATAGCCAGTTAGCAGGTTATTATTGACTAGCTAACCTGCTAGCATGTGCTGTTGACTACTTCTTTGGCACTGTAATCATGACTAAATGGAGGCCTCGAGGTTAGTAACAACGACTGAGTGTGCTCAGTCCTAAAAACAGAAACTACAACCATCCGTACTGTGGTAAACATGGAAGCTGCGAGATTCGCAGACATTCACACGGCTAACGTTATTAACGGTAGTTAGCACATCAACGTTCACAGTCTGAGACAGGAGGTTAGGTGTTTTATGTTGTCATGAGCACAATAGCTAACAAGTAGTGGTAAATTGTCGCTAACTGTGTTTCAATACATCTTTAACTTGGCATTTCGACAGTGAAGCCTTCTGCCTTGCCGTTCTCCAGATAAACGTCTACTAATACTTACTGTCTGCTCCTCCAAACAGTGTCAGAAGATTGGCTTTGTTATAAATTAAACCAAAGTATTAGAGAACTATTTCGACGTTACAAACTTGACAGTATTCTAACTCAATGACACAGTGACTCAGCTCCTTTACTCATTGTTCAACAGACAAAAAATTCCAAACTGGGATTATACCACCCTTCATATAATTATAGCCTGTGTTTAAGGTGGAAAAAAGCTTAAGTAGTATTAATCAAATATGCTTTTGGCGTTGTGCTTTAAGTAAATTGCAGCAAAACCACCTACTAGAATTTATTTAATGACATCAAGAAAGAATTAACTATCAGCTGTCATGTTTGTGTGTGTGTGTTTTCCTATTGCAGGGGGTTGGTCAGCGACTAAATGAACAAGACAGGCAAGTGCAAAGAACTCTGGGAGATTCAACATGAAGTTGTATGTGTTCCAGGTCAACAATGGCAGCACTTTGACATTTGACACTGACCTTGCTGTCCAAACGTAAGAAAGTGATAAGTTACCGCTCTTAATCAAAGGACATGGTCAGTGATTGCAGTTTATAGTGACCTAAAGAATTTTTTACTTTGTCTCAGTGTGCTAGAGCTCAAACATGCCATCCAAGCCAAATATAAGATTGCAATTCAACATCAAGTCCTTGTTGTCAATGGAGGGGAATGTATGGCTGCAGAGAGACGCGTCTGCAGCTACAGTGCTGGCACTGTAAGTTTCAACAATTTGTTTGTGCATTTTTTATTTTCTTTAAATGTATTCAGATTGCATATATAACATTGTGATTACTCTGCGCTTACTGTTGATGTTTAGGAAACCAACCCCATATTCCTGTTCAACAAAGAGATGATCCTGTCTGACCGGGATCCAACGATCCCCAAAACCACCTTCTCAATAGAGAGTGAGATTCAGGTTAAGGTGGAGGAGTCTCTACTGATGCCAGCCGTCTTTCACACTGTTGCCTCACGAACACAACTTGCTCTGGTAGTTTTTTTTTTTATTATTACATTTTTACATGATGCACACCTCAGTTGTAATGTAAAATCACTGTAACTAATTCAATATTATGGATCTCCTGTTAAATTCCTCTGACATTGACCTTATGGCATCTTTTTGAACCTCTCTAGGAAATGTTTGAAGTTGCCAACAAACTTTGCTCTTTCTGTGAACGTTTGGTTCATGATGAACACCTTCAACACCAAGGCTGGGCTGCTATTATGGCTAATCTGGACGACTGCACGTTGTCTTATCAGAAGTTGCTCATGAAATTCAACAGTGCATACACAAACTATCAACACGATTTGGAGGAAATTAAAGTTAAACTTTCAAAGTAAGTGTTGCTACTAAGGATGTGATACTTGGCAGTTTTCTGATCCTGTCCAATAGATGTGAATCTGAAATGGATAAATAAGACACTGAATATGAAGTTTTAATTAACCATTTCATATGATTGCAGGTTAGGGACAGCGGTAGCAGTGATGGCCAGGATACCTCTGCTGGAATGTTTGACAAGACACAGTTACAGAGAGAGCATGGAAAAGTCCAGTTCAACCCCAGAAAAGGATTCAGATGAGACAGAAGAAGAAAAATCCACTGACTCTGTGCTCTGCACTGGAGAAGCACAGATGCCCTCCAAGTTATCCACATCTTTCTGTGCTTCGGGGACAGCCACATGTGAGGCAGCTGGAGACCAGGAAACAAATGAAATGACTGACAGTGGTGGGCTGAGAGCTGCTCTGTTGGATGATGACACTCCCGAGCTCGCCAACCTGTCCTCATTCAATGTGACACTATTAGACTGGATCAACGTACAAGACAGACCCAATGATGTGGAATCTGTTGTAAGGAAATGCTTTGACTCCATCAATAGGGTGAGTCATTGATGTATGAGTAGATGTGTCAAAGTAATGTTCTAAATTTGCAGTGACAAATTGTGCCGAAAAAAATGGAGCTTTATTGAGATCTTGTATCTTTCAGCTTGACCCACGGATCATTCAGCCCTTCCTGGCAGATTGTCGTGACACAATTGCCAAGCTAGATAATCAAAACATGAAGGCCATCAAAGGGCTTGAGGACAGGTTGTATGCTCTAGACCAAATGATTGCAAGCTGCAAGAAGTTGGTGAATGAGCAGAAAGAACTTGCTCAGGTATGTTGAGATAAATGCTGTTAAATGACAGCCTCCATTTCCATCTTTTTATACATTGTGCTTACATGTCATTGCCTGCAGGGATTTTTGGCCAATCAGAAACGGGCTGAAAACCTGAAGGATACGTCTGTTCTGCCTGACTTGTGTTTGAGTCACACCAACCAGCTGATGATCATGCTGAACAACCACAGGAAGCTGCTAGACATTAAAAAGAAGTGCACCACTGCCAAACAAGAACTTGCAAACAACCTTCAAGTCAGACTGAAGTATAACTGAAAACCACTTCTTCTCTCATATATACTCTTAATTGCGACCTGTTCTATTAAATGTAGTTTTATTGTTTGTTTGTTTTTTTTAATCGCATCATCCAGGCAATCATGTTTGCAATTTTAATGGTGTTTGATGATTTTTAGATGGTGCTGCTACGTGATGCTTCATGCAGACCAGGATGGGGAGAAGCTTCAGGCTCTGCTCAGACTTCTGACAGAGCTGATAGAAAGAGTGAGGGTGGTCGAGGCCCTCAGTACTGTGCCCCAGATGTACTGCTTGGCAGTTGTCGAAGTCGTCAGAAGAAAAATGTTTATGCGCCACTACAGAGAGGTCAGTGCTAAAAGTCATTTCTGGACACTAGCCATGCATTCACATATAATGATACAAAGGCAGAAGCTCTTTTACATCTTTTAATATGAAGCTTTAGGGTGTGTTAAGCACTGAGAGCATATTCAGCTCTAAATAGGTGGTTTCAATTCCTTTTAGGGTTAATATATTTTGTCTTCCATTGCTTCTATGTTTGGGGGAAACATCCTCTTACACAGGTACATGAAGAACTAGAAGTGTAATGTTTTCTTTTTAAATTTATGTTATTGGTGGCTGCACAAAAACTTTATGAGCTCTGTGAGTTGTTGCCAACAACAGCTGCGTACATATTAGCCCCAACTGATAATGCCTACAGTCCTGATTTTATATATGGATGTGTCTAAATACACTCAGTGTGGGAAAAGTTGGAAGCCAACAACTGAATGCTTATATTTGTCTTCTTTCAGCTTCTTTTAGCTTTTTTGGGAGGTGGGGGAGAGGGGGGTGCTGTAGTTGTTGCAACGGGAAGCAACCCATGTTCCATTTCTTTGCCTTCTCCTTCTATTTTATTTCAAAAGTGTCTTTAATAATGTACCCTTAAGTTAAGATTTCTTTATTTGGAATTTAAATAACATTAAAGACAACACTCAGGACTGCCACCAGCTCACCACAGCAGATTTTGCGAGAAACACAATTATTCCTTTATAGGGTGATTTTGCGTTAACTCATTTTGATCATCTTTTCAGTGGGCCTATGCACTTGTGAAGGATGGGAAACGACTGTATGAGGCAGAGAAGTTCAAAAGGGAATCCTTTGGGAAACTCTTTAGTAAGTGTTCTTCGAAAAACTCAGCTGATGACATTTGAGTCATTGCAGCAGAATAAAATGTGCCTTTGGAAAAAAACTTCAACCTAGACCTATTTATTTATTTTCTGTCTATTCAGGAAAGTCCTTCCTCCGAAACCGGTTGTTTAGAGGACTCGATTCATGGCCTCCAACATCATTTTGTGTAAGTTGTGCGACCTTTTTGGCCAAGATTGTTTTGCCATGTGTATCAGTATTTTTCACTGTATTTCATGGAATCTATGCTCTCTTCATTCATTATTGCTTATAGACCCGAAAGCCCAGAAGATTTGATGATGAACTCCCAGACATCTCGCTTGAGGATCTTCAGTACTTGAAATCATGTTGTCCTGTAGAGGTGCAGCCTTTCCTTATGTAAGTTATCGTCCTCATATCATTTACATGGTTTTACATATGAACCTGCCTGTCACATAAACATGCTAGTCAATTTCAGCAGTTTTATTTCAAATGCCTTTAAGAATTCAGTATTAAAGACCTAAGTGCAGTTTTTCTAAAACACTGAAATTTGATATTTTGGTGTGAAAACTGGCCTAAATAAAACTATCATCTCTTAAAAATGGCAAGGTGAAGACCTGTGATGTAGTCTGCTTGTACAAAAATACTCACAACATGGTTTTTATTATTCTTTTATTGTATTCCCAATATTTTTTTTTTCTGCAGGGTCCCTACCATGTGTGACTTTGAGCCCTTGCATCGTCATGTAGGGGCACTTCAGCAGCTGGTCCAAGCTGCACAGAGTATGGACGAGATGTCTCAAACTATAACTGACCTGCTAAGTGAACAAAGGGTAATGGCATCTTTATTTACTACTTTTTATTGATACCGATCATAATTCTTTGCAATTGTGGCTGGTAAAAATATATGCTGAAGGCATAACTTTGTCAAATTGACTTTTCTTCTTCTTTTTCTATTGATGGTCAAAATTAGCAGTAGTAATTTTGGTTCATCCCAAACCCACGGTGGTTATTATACATAGTATAATTTTGCTTTTGTTACTTATGTTTAGGTTAAACTCCAGGTTGAATGAGCTATTTGTTTGGTCTTGCATGTAATTGCGTTCTGTCTTTCTAGGCATCTTATAGTCAGAGCGCCCAGAGATCAACTGCGTTCACACCACAGTCTGAAAGCATACCTGGGACCACAACGCCGATGTCGTCCAAAACGCCTCCCTCTCTTAGCCTTCAGGGACCCAGCTGCCAGCCTCTACATGTTCCTGTCCCTGCTCCTCTAGAGGACCTATCCCCAGACAGTATTGATGCACAAACATTTGACTTTGAAACTATTGGCCATCCGAATATGGATCCAGTTCTGCAGCAGGGATCCCTTGACCTAGATTCTCTAGCAGAGAGTCCTGAATCTGACTTCATGTCTGCTGTCAATGAGTTTGTGATTGAAGGGAACTTGACCTCTCCAAACCCTATCAGTGACCCCACAAGCCCTGAAATGATGGTGGAGTCACTGTACTCCTCAGTCATTAATGCTATTGACAACAAGCGAATGCAGGATACCACGACACTCGAGAGGGAGAACTCAAGGATCACTGTTCTCAAACAAGTTATTGAGAAGTATCGGTGTGCCGCAGAGGAGTCCCATTCCAACTTAAGAAGTGTAAAGGATGACCTCTACCACTTACGAGGCCTAGTATTAAAAGAACAACACGACTTTGGCTTTGTTCTGTGCAGTATGACTACAGAGGTGAACAATATTGTGGGCAACATCTGCCAGACCCGTGAACTGGAATTAAAGGAGCAGCACCAAAGTGAGCTTCTGACCCTTCGGCAAGAACTTGAGAAGCAGATTCAGACACTAACAGAGGAAAACCAAGTAAACCAGAATATTGTCAGAGATGTCCAGCGTGCAATGTTGGAGCTGGAGGGGCTTATGGAGCGCAAAGAGAAAGAACTTAGTCAGTATGAAAGTGAGAAAGAACGATGGGTTGAAACGGAGAGTAATCAGACTGACAGGATGAAAAACCTGGAGCAGATTATCAGTGATCAAACTGAAGAGATCAAGACGCTATCAGCTTCAAGGGACTCCATGACCAGCCAGCTCGAGAATCTGCACTTTGAGATTGAACGTTGTCAGCAGAAGATCCGTCAGGAGTTGGAAGCTGTTGCACAGTGCCATCTGAAGGAGTTGGAGGACAGAATGAAGGAGGAACACAAGTCAGAAGTGGAGGCCCTCACCAAGGATAACCAGGAGGCCCTGAAACATCTTGCTGCTGAAAATAGTGCAAAGATGAGTGAGGCAGCTGATCACCATGCTACTGCTATTAGAGAGAAGGACAACCAAGTCAAGGACTTGGAGGCTCGGATTACTCAGCTTGCAGAACTCCGATGCAAACTAGAAGTGGAGCTAGCCCTCAAAGAGTCAGAGACAGATGAGGTGAAGCTCTTATTAGAAGAAACCAAGATGCAGCAAGCGGAGGCTGTGAAGTCCCAGGTAGAGGCTGAGACCAAAGTTCTTAGTGAAGAGCTGGCAAATATAAAAAAAAAGCTTCATGCAAAAAATGAGGAGTACGAAGTGGACCTAGCAGAGCTGAGGACTCTCATGAGGATTGAGAAGGACCACTGCATTTCAGAGCTGGTGGACAGGCACGATGAGGAGACTATTTTGTTGCGCAGCAAGCTCTCCTCTCTGCAACAGCAAGCCCAGGATGCTGAGAAAACCCATGCTGAGCAGCAGCAGAAAGTTAAAGAAGAATTAGATCAGAAAGTGGCTGCATTCAGTGAAGAGAAAGAAAAGCAGTTGAGGAGTTTCCAAGAGCTGGAGCAGGAGCTGAGGACTGTTATCAGCAGTTTGCAGGCAGAAAATGACCTGCTCTCCAAAAAACTAGAGCAGGACAGACGTGCAGCTGAAAAAGAAGAGGTCGCTAAGGCTGCAACACCAGATGCCTTTAAAGAGTTGGCGCAGCAGAAGGAGGAGATGGAGAAAAGACTGTCAGACAAAATCAGACAACTTGAAAATGAGCTTCATGAGAGCCGGTCCTCAGAAAGGTGATTTTTTATTTTTTTATCTTAGTCATAAAAATATCACAAATAGAAATCCGGTATTGGTGTATCTGTTTTTCAAGTTACAGAACCTGACTGTAGTTGATGGTTTTCCCAGATCTAAGCAGTTTACATATAGAACTACACACTAAAAGAAAATCTAGGGTTGGTTATGTGAACAATGTCAATAAACTATTATGTTTTTCCTGTATGTGTATTTGCTCGCCATTATTACATAATTCCTTTGCCAGAATTAAAGTTTACTGTGTGGCTTTCAGTGACAAGGGGTTGTCGCTGCACGCTGAGGGGCGTGCAGATGCCGGGGCACCTCTGTCTCTAGACTCGGCACTACAAGAGCGCCTGCAGCAGGAGAGGGCTTCCCTGCAGATGCAGATGGAGCTCTTGGAGAAGAAGAAGAATGAGGAGATACAGAACCTCAAGACATCTCTAATCGCAGAACAGCAGGTTTGTATTTGGGCTGTAAGCAATATTTTATGGTGCTGTACTTTAGATGTTGATGTGGAGTAATAACTAAACCTTTTTTTTTTATTGTAAAGGAAATTACAGTTGTTTTAATTGATGCTATATTCTTCCTAGTAATAATGTTAATCTGTAGACTGCTTGAAACATGAGCAGTACTGAAGTTCCAAGCTTACATCTGATAGAGCTGTTTGCTTTGTGCACACACACTAATCAGGATAAGGCAATACACTTCCACAGCACCATAAACAACAGCCCCCAAAATGCCTATAAAATTTAATCAGCATCTCTTTAACCTTCATGAGAGTAGGGCGCATAGCTGGGACTGTTGTATTAAATGCATTTCATTTTAGCCAGGTGGGCCAAATAAACTGTCAGTGTATGTAGGGAGATGTGAATGCTTTCCTAACTACATTTGCTGCATAGTGAATGTTAAACTGAGCACTTCAATACAGCAGTTAGTACTTACCCAGTGAAACATTTATTCTTTTGTACTACTGACTGAGTTTTATTTTAAGTCGCACCTTTACAGATCAGTCTTTTAATGAATTTATCCAGCAAATCATTTTTTTTTCTGTGCTGGCCCTAACATTGTCCTCTCCGATCGCTTTACACCAAAGGAAGTCAAAGGGACAGCAGAAAAGTTTTACTCTGCCATATGATTTGGATTAAGGGACTCAGTGTTTACAGATGTTTTTGCATTTCTGTTGTTGAAACATCAGCCCTCTCTGTCCTGCACCCTCCTTCATAGCTTAAGTAATGTGTACTTTGCGAAACATTTCATTTTTAGTAGATGCTGCACAGGCGGTTTCATTTGTTTGAAGTTGAGCCTTTCATCTCTGCAGATCAATCTTTTAATTCAGTTATTCAACAAATCCATTGTTTTCTATGCTGGCCTTAATCTTGGTCTTCCTGATTGCTCTACACAAAATGGAAGGCAGAAAGGTTTTCCTCTCACTTTTCCTCTATACTCTGCCATATGATTTGTATTGCATAATTTAGTGTTTACACTGTTTGCTATGCATTCCTGTTGTGGAGACATCAGACCTTTCTCTGGTGCACTGCCTTCAGAGTTTAATCTGGTAAGAGTGCTGTTCTGCACAGAAAATGCCAGATTTAGTTACCTGTTTAATGTAACAGTTGGGATCATATAATTCTGCTTCAGTTTTGCTTATTTATTGACAGATATAATACATAGCGAAGAGGTGACCTCCTGAGATTCTGTTATTTCCTGCCTTTTTGGAGCTAAACCAACAAGTCACAATTTAAAATTTTCTAAAAACGACCCATTTTCTAATGAAACTTTAAGAAACTAAATTAAAAAACAGTAATGTCAAATTTAAGAAGTTGAATGAAATGTAGTTAGAAACAACTATGTGTTTATTACCTTATTTACTTTGAATAGAAAATATATTAAATCGTTCTCATGTCCACAACAGTTGACATTCATTAAGGGACTATTATTTCTGCTGACCAAAAGTTTAACCAAAGTCTGACCCCAATTTATAATTCCTGACGGGTTCATAAACAAGAAAATATATGATTACCACAAGTAAAACAACGATATCGTAACAATATTTGACTTAACTTTTCTCTTTTCCTGGCTGGTGAGTTTTGCTGCAGTCTCCATTTTGTCTCAGCATGAAAACAAAGTTCCCATTTTCCCACCCAGTCCCAAGATACCCTTGGAAAGGCCAAGATGTCCTCTATTTGAACACATCAAGATTCGGCAAGGTAGCTCAAATGAGTCAAAAGATATAGAACAAAAGCAAATATCCAGTACAGAGGACAGAAATGAATGGGCTGGGTCTCAGGAAGATGGAGACCGATATAATACAGGAACTCCTATGATTGCAGACTGATCTGGATCCATAGAACTTAGCAGGTAAAAAAGCACCCTTTGTGCTTTTTTGTGACTTTTGTGCGATCGTCAAACTAGTTGTTTAGCTTGTTAAAGTTCAAAACTATTATTTTGTTTTTGTCCAGACAAATTTCAACACTGTTCTGACCCGAGAAAAGCTGAAGAAGGAGCAGATCATCAGCGAGCTCACAGAGAAGTTGCGGAAAGTCACTCAACAGCAAGAGAAGGACAAAGGTGAGTGCTGTATTATTCATACTGAGTGATTAATGAAAAGTGTGGATTTTTTTTAAGTCTAATATGTATTTTTGGTATCTCGTTAAATATGTCTAGCAACCAGTGGTGCAGGTTGTGTTTTAAAGCATGTTACTCATTTTAAAAACATACTTTTTTTTTGTCAAAGAAAGGTTTCAAAACCTCTATGCATATTTAAGCATGTTGTGTCTGTCAGTGTTTCTTATTTATCTTAACGTATTGCAGCTCTGATAGAGACACTGTCTGAGGACCGAGCTAGCGTGATGCAGGAAAAGAAACACTTGGAAGAAGAGCTTAACCGCATGCGCAGCACCGCACTGGTGTCCTCTGCCTTCTTTGCCTCAAACCCCTCAGCTCACGAGGTCACAGAGGCTGGTGCAACAGCGAGAGCTCTGCCTGTTTCTGAGGCTTGTTCTTCTGAGCCCCTGGCTGAAACCGACAGACTGGCCTCTGTGGCAGCCATTCGAGATGACGAACATGTTGATTCAGCAGTGGAAGCCAGCATGGTGACAGTCCAGTAAGCGTCTACTCTACAATAAACATTGTGTTGTTTACAGTGTGAGATATGTCCCAGTGATTGTGTTGTCACATTATATAATTTACAGTTCCGTGTTTACATGCACATGAAACCAAGTCACTGGGGAGAACAACACATTTACATGCATAGTGTCAACCTGCTTAAGGCCTGTGCTTTAAGCCTGGCAAATGTTACATTGGAAACCTGTTGAGTAACACATGCTTCAGAACCCTTTTTTTAGGTCAGAGAATTTTGACAGTGAACATGGAGGACAAGTGATGTAGATAGGATGCACACAGTCTTTCTTAACAGTTAAAACTGTTCAGCTGTGTAATCTGAATTACTAGGACTCAGAATTTAAATATTTTTATGCAAAGACATACTGGTACAAGCAGTGAGATACTCTTCAGTATCTGAAATGCTTCGCCACTTTCATGACCAGTTCTTTTCATTTTTGTGCGCACCCATGACTGTGATACTTGGATTTTGTTTTCTCGTGTTGGTCTAAAATTTATATGTAGCAGATCAGCCCTGAAGGAGGCTCCATTTATAAACAGTGTAAGGTTTGTTAGGATTTTATGTAACTGATTGCCAGCCAGAGAAACAGACTTTTGCGTTATTGAAGAAGGAGCCTATTGTGTAAACTATGGATGGACAAAAGGGACATTTGACAGTGGAAGGAAGGCAGACTAGGATCAGACAGTGTAAGTTTTCTTTTATTTCCATTAAAACCTGCTAGAAGACCGTATGATACAGTTGTCTTAATGTTTTAATATGCTGCATACAGCTGACCGTTTTTAATCTGTCTTTTTGTTGTTGTAGTGATAATATGATGTCAGAGGAGAAACAGCGGATAATCTTACTTGAGAGGGTGAGTATACATACTGCATCTATGTTAGTGCATTTGCTAGAACAGAAAGCTTTGTTTTTGTATGTCTTTATTTGTTTAATACATCTAATATATGTTTCAGACTTTACACATGAAGGAAGAAGAAAACAAGCGCCTCAGTCAGAGACTGGTCAGTTGATTATTATAACTGTAGGCTATGTAACATTTTCACCACGAGGTGGCAGTAGCATCAAAGAGTAAAATTCTGACATAGGAGGCCAAAGTAGAAATTTGTTTTTTACCAAGAGTGTCATTAGAATGTGCAAAGTGATGAATGTTACTGAAGCATAAACATATATATTAATATAAATGTTAAGATTATGCTCTTGTGGTTCTTTTAGTCAATTCTGACAGCGAGAATTAGATTTTAACATAACACTGTCAGTGGGTAAAGGTAATAATACTAATTACTAAACCTGTAATTTCCAAATCCTCAATCCCACAAATGTTAAAATAAATCCCATGGAAAGTCAGTTGTAGTCAGTACAGTTAACTTTTCTGTGTACCACGAGTCACGTCGCTCTAATCCTTTTCTTTGTAGATGTCTCAAAGCATGTCGTCTGTGTCGTCACGGCATTCAGACAAAATCGCCATCAGAGAGTAAGTGAATCAAAAATTACACACGGCCTTAACATGTCCTTGCTGATGGGATTTTTAGCATTTTTATTAGCAGTTGAAACTGTGATCATCATTACATTTGGTATAATTATACACATTATTATATAATTACCATTAATGTGTTTTCATTTTTATTATCAGTTTGCAGAACCGAGTGTCATCATCCCTTTGTCTCTGCCTATCTTTTGATGTTTCAGTTTCCAGGTAGGCGATTTGGTTCTAATCATCCTGGATGAAAGGCATGACAACTACGTGCTGTTCACAGTCGGACCCACCCTCTACTTCCTCCACTCAGAGTCTCTCACTGCACTGGACCTCAAACCAGGTCAGCCTCACCAAACCGTCTGAGATCACGATGAGAGCTGTAGTGTTGGGATTTGTTTTGTGATTTACTAATAATGAAAAAAAGATGTATCAATGACAGTGACCTGCTAGCTTTGGGGTGGATTTATAAAATAACCAAATAAATGCAATCTGTACATGGGTCCTTAAACACAATTTCTTTTATGCTTTATTTTTGCTACCGTTTCTTAAGAAGCTTTATGTTGCACACACAATTATTCATCAGTGGTTTCCTGAGTGTTCACTGCCTAACGAGGTGATTTGTTTTGTTGTTTAGCATCAGGGACCTCAAGACGGCCGTGGGTACTTGGAAAGGTGATGGAAAAGGAATATTGCCAGGCAAAAAAGGTACGTGAAAGTTCTAAAATATTTTAAGCTCATATTTTCAAATGCATAGATATTTAAGTACATAAGTCATTTTGTTATATATACAAGTGTGGGCCTGGAAGTCTCATTTATATTTTGTAACAATTCCCACACTGAGTAAGGATTTGTTTCATTTTTCAAGTCAATTGTAGTAATGTCAGTAATGTTGTTACAATTATGTAAGCAGTCTGAACCTTATTTCTCTCTCTCAAAACTCTTTGTTTTCTCCTTTTCTTTTCCAGGCCCAGAACAGGTTCAAGGTTCCTTTAGGAACCAAATTCTACAGAGTGAAAGCTGTTCCGTGGAACAGAAAAGTATAATAGCCAAGTAATGAGCTAAAATGTATATTTATATTGTTTAATTTTTGAACAGAAACTTCACATCATAATTCATAACTTGAAAATCGAAAGACCTTAAAAATGGAAAGAATTAAAATCATCATCATCGTCATGCTATTTTGCGTTTCAGTTCAAAATCCCACCTGCTATCACATTTTTGTTTTCTTTAAACCCAGATTTGTTATTGTGGACCAAATGCTATTAACCTTATTAGGGCACTGCCCTATACACTGTGGCATTATGCCATTTGACCTGTGTGTGAAATTGAACAAGATTTGGATGTTAAATATTAGTTCTCATTATCAGCATTTGTCCTTTTGTGGAAAATACCGTGTCATTATCAGCATAATTAAATAAAAATATACATTTATTATAAATGTTTATGGAGGAATGTTCATGGCATGCATATTGATATGTTTTCTTTGATTTACTTATCCAGATAAATGTTGTAGTTGGAAACGTAGTTAATGCTGTTTGTTACTCACAAAGCAGTATGGCCCTCTGTCAATACTGAAATGTACATTATGACTGACTGATGGAAACAGTCGTCTTTGCAATCCTTGAAATGCACTTTCAAAAACAATGCTTTTGTTGATTTGAAAAGGGAAGTTAACTGAGCTGTCAGAACTAAGTAAATATATCAGCACAAACTTCTCACTATCATAGAATATTGATATGTAGAAAGGAATACTTTGTGACTGTGTTTCATTATCGGACGACATTGTATATTACCCATCAAATCACATGTAACAATAAATGACTGTATTGTTAAAGATAGAGTTTTGAAACAATAAAGGATTGATCCCAGACGCATTCAGCTGTTTTTCATGGCCAAGAGTTTTTTTTGTCAGCTTGTTTTTAATTTTTATTTGGGAATTATATTTGATTATAAGAAATGGAAGCAATGCAAATAGGCTCACTCTTACAATACATTCATGCACAGGTTTTACATTTTTGTGGTTCATGGACAAAAACTTGTTTATTACAGCAGCAGAATTGCTTTTTTTTTTTTTTCACCAAGACTTGTTCACTTGCTCCCAATGAACATTTTGTGTATTAATGAAAAAAAGACATATTATTCGGACTATTTTGTATGAGACAAAAACACAAAAAAATACACAAGCTTTTAGGGCATATAGAGTAAATAGCTTTCATAATGATGCTTTTATAATTTTCTAGGGGATTCAGGAGTCAACGTGGAATAGCACAGTATAGTGTATTCATTTGATTTAGCATTTTTGCTTTTGTGGAAACATTAATGTTGGCACACTGCTGCAGAAAACAGACTTCAAAAAGGCTTCAAATCGGGGCCCAAGAACGATGCGGCCCTCATGGAGAAGGAAGCCCACCAACATCACTTTCCCAGTTCACAGCGGGGAGCATAGCAGCTCTCCGCCGAGCACTCTCTACCATGTGGGTCTAGGGGTGTTTTAACAATGTTTAGCTCTATTTTCTCCATTTAGCATAAGCCTGTTGTCACATTTGGATGGCTCCTTCATAAATTGATGGTGTGATTCCTACAATTTCGGGACAGGCCTGAATGACAAAATATGCAACACAACATTCGATACCGAGGTGGCTGGCAAGCACCAACCATGTGCACTGGACAGGCTCTTAGTGTAAATGTTTACAACCCCCCACTGAGCTCAGTGCTGCTGGGAGTCACTCTCATCAGGCTGAATGGGATTTAACATTGCCATGTGTAGTCTCTTGCTAGTTCCACCATTAAAACTGCCTTTGACTTGCTGTCAGACTTCTTTCTACAATATTTGACTACTTGTGTTCAGTTGTGAATCATAAAATTGGCTGTTGTTGAGCAGCATGCTTTGGAACTTGTGTGAGTCTTTGTTTTTGTTTTGTGGTATTTCACCTATTAGAAGAAGCAGTTGCATATGTATTGCACACATATATACATAAATAAGTATACACAGGCAAATAATAAAATTAGATGAAATTGTTTAAAAGCATTTTATTAGAAATAAAAATGTGATTTCAAGAGTAATATTCTTTCTTTAATTTTGTAGATTAGTTCATCAGGGCGATTGTCTGAGTTGAGGTGTTCTTATAGCCAAATTTTACTCTAATAACCGGTTTAAATCAAAAAGACTATCACACATACATTTTAAATTTCCTTTTGCAACTCATAAGGACATTTAAGAAGAAAGATTTGATATTTCTTTTGAACAAATGTTAACAGTGAAATGAGGTTACTGTCTTTTGAAATACATTCATCCACCTAAACAAATATTAGCAATTTCTTTTTAAGCAAAAGCTCAACACGCTTTTATCTCTGGCATGCAAAAAAGTTAACACGAACTTAGTTTTATGCGCATGAGCAGAGATTCATCACAAATACAATGCAGTAATTGTAAACGGACAGGTATATTAATACAGCTTCCAAATGCCATCAGCTGAAATTCAAAGACACATGATAACCGCTTTTCTCTGCATGTCAACATATGCTGGGTGCACTAAATTAAGGTTTAGATGAGTAAATGTGAAATATCAAAACGATGTCAAAGACGAGTCACAAAGAACGTCATACAGTCTAAGATCTCGCGCCTTTGTTCCTGATATATTCTGCATTTGAAGATAATACACAAGTTGCATTCGATTTTCCAATATCTCTGACGCTATACTAGATAGATGGTGCTGCAAATAAACAAGCATTATTTGTAGAGGAAATATATGCATGAACTTCAAATGATGGATAAATGAAAATAAATAGGAAAGCCTTAACATAACATTTATATTTTCGAAATCTAAATGGAACGAGTGCGTTGAAGAAGAGCCAAGAGGCATTAAGGCTGAAACTGCAAACCAAGGAGTAAATCGACTTAATGCCATCACATTTCCACCCTATTCATTCCTAAGAAAAGGGTTAGGGAAAGAGATTAGGTTATATATCTGCTGTCAGAGACTGAAGAGACCAAGTAGAGAACTTCACCTAAACAGAATGATGATCAAACAGACATGCTTTAACAGACATGCTTCATAATCTCATCCGGTATTGTCCCCCCTCTGCCTTGACTACAGGTTCAGTAGAAAATCTTAGACAGGGGCAGATTAAATGTGTGATGAAATGTCTGAGAAATATGTGAGAATGTGCAGCATAAAGATGGTTGATTTTCTACCCACATGACAAACATAATCACTATTAGTAACACATATCCACATAAATATGATAATTCAAATTTAAACACATTTATTGGGTTCATATTGGAAATCATAACCATCTGATGGCATAGTTTTATGGATAATTACCGCCATAGAGATAATGCAGCATATGAAAGGGAAGCTTTGAGGCTTCTCCACTCACTGGGAGGAGAGTGCGTAGGTTTAGTTGTGCATCTGAGCCGTACCCAAAAGGCAAATGTGTGGAAAGTTTGGTGACAAGCATCCAGGCGTGTGGTTAACAAGATTGCATCTGGTGAGCAGAAAGTGTAGGATATAGCTTAACTACGTATTTAAAGGGCAAATTATTTTCACATTAAGTTCAATGCCATCAGTAATCCTTCCAAATATAGACAGAACTATTTCATTTTCAGAAGAAAAATAATTATTCAAATACCCTATAGTGCAAATCCCCTTAATTTAGTGCATGACACAGTTTTTGATTTCCTACCACAGAACAAAACGGAGAAGAATCCAGTAAACATTGAAATCTGTTGTCTTATTTTGGTAATCTGGCTGCTTACTGACAAGTAAATAATCAATACAAATAGTTCTGAAGTGTCTGAAAATAGACAGGCGATTTAAACTGTAACTAACAGCCATGCATTTTCCAGCTGCAGTGCAGTGTTGAGGAAATGACACCAGCTTTGATGGGCTGTATAGCTTTTGAGATGAGCCTCTTTATGCCGCTTGCAGTTCCATTATGGCTTTGTTCGAAAGCTTGTTTACCTGCTGATAACATACACTGGTGGATTCAGGAGCACCGATCCAAAATCTGCTGCCAAAGTCACTCAAGTCTCATTGTACTGCAGGAGGGGAAGAATGAAATGTTTATGCGGAGGGGAATGCAAATGCTAAATGTGAAATCAAACTATGGGACCAATAAGGGATCAGAATAACTTTGCCAGGTTTTATTTTTAGCCCAGTTGCAATGCTAGCTTTGTGGAACACTCTTCACTTTAGCCTCTGTGCATCTGTGTGCTTAGGTTTTACCCAGTGGAAAAATGCTGTTCCAATTTAACAAGAATGGCAAAACTGTGGGTTATTATTTTTTTTCAGATATGTTGGAGAAAACAGTCTTCCATCTTGCAGCACGACTTTGATTAAACTGAAATGTCCTCCCTGACTGAAGACAACCTGAATATGGTGCTGTTTGTCTGTGATAATGCGTAATATCAAATAAGCGGCAGATCAAAAACCGTTCATCAATTCTCATCGTTGTACATCACTTGAATATTTTTGGATTTCACTGTTAAAAAAGCTATGGTCTCAGGTCAAAGGAATAGCCCCTTGGTTTGCATATTAAAGAGGATTTGCTAGACCTCTGTTAGCCATGCATCCCCATGCAGGCAGGTCTCCAGGGGGCCAGCAGGGCCCCACAGACGGGCAACTAGGGGGCCAGGTGACCCTGTCTCTGAGGTTAGCAGGAAACACTAAAGAGGGATGGGCAGGGAGCTGAGGAGCCACTGAGTGCGAGTGTGCAAGGCTGGTGATGGCAGCTGTCAATGGTTTGGAAGGAGAAGCAGACAGATTGTGCGTTCTGTTGGTGCAGCCAGTTCGCCACCTGGCAGGCTTTTCCTTGTTAGAACTTCTTGCTGTTTCTGTTCTCATCAGAGAAATGTTTTTCCTCTTATCCTCTATGTTCAGGGGAAGTTAAATTTGTCAGAATGTTTAAAGATGTTCAATGAAGTGCAATTGTTTAAAGTATGCTCTGTGCATTGCACAGAATTGCTGCTGCTCGTGTTTTTGTTCAGATACAGTCAAAAAGCTACGGTCATTAATGGAGACCTTGCTTTGTATAATGAAGTACATCATTAAAATGAATAAAATTTACTACGTACAAAAATAGAGAATGTGGAAGGTATGCCTTCTTAGCGCTGACCGTATGCTGTATTATTTATCTCTTCTTTAAGGATGGGGCTATGGTTTAAGGAGTAGGATTTGCTTAGAAAAAATAATCTGTAACTTTCAAATCCCATCATAGCCATAAATACTGCTCCGTGTTGTTCAGTTGTTGAACGGAAACCATGAACAGCTTAAAAGTACATTTTAAAATCAAATTTGGCAGTCAGTCCTTGTTCCAACAGGATTAAAAAAAGTCTTTCATTTGATATAAATATATGCAAAGAGAGTGGTGTGGTGATCTGGGTGCCAGAGGTGGCGCTTTACTCTGGATATTCTGGCTTGGGCCTGTAAGGGACATAAATTAACATGAATTAACACATGCATGCAATAAGAAAATAATTAATTCAAGTTATCAGTCACCTCTTCCATTCCAGGAATCTGATTGACAAGATAAAGTAATGTGCAAACTGCTTTTCAAAGCTAACAGCCTGGAGCACCCCTCCTATTAGTTAGTCATTCCCTCAGTATCACACCCGGAATCTGTCATTTCACAATTTTCTCCTATAATGCATATGTGCCGCTCTCACCACTCCACTACAGCAACTGCCATCTAACAAGTTGACACAGAGAATGATACAATTCACGTCCAGTATTCAGTTCCATATACAGCAAGCATCTGAGGCAGACGGGTCAAGAATATGGTACATTCTGTTCTCTCTCAAAATTGCTTTTCCAGGACTCTGGAGGAGCTCAATAAAGCTCCCATGATATCCTTTAAACACCTAAGAGGAGTTTTTTAGGATTTAAAACTCTCCTCAGGTGTAAAAATAGTGTGTAGTAATGAAATTATGCAATGTTTGCTTTTTGAAGGTTCATGTCTGTCTAAATTTTACTAATCTCACTGTGATTCTTGATAGTCATTTCATTTAACCGCTATAAAAGCCGCTAGCCCCCTCAGAGCAGGTAACACATATCCACACAGCACGTGAAACACACAGTGAATGTACAATATTCACACATAACAGAAAAAGAACGATTAATTTATTTAAATTGGTTATGTTCTTCAAGAAACATGTTTTGAATGTGGGATTTGAAAAGCTGATATAGAGTGAGTGCTTCCAAATAAACTTGCTCTTGTAATTTATTACAAACCAGCTATTTCAAAAATACAGTTTTGCCAAATTTCCAGGCTTCACAGTTAGACCAAAAATCAGTAAGGTGTATTAGTGTAAGCTCTGGGCTTCTGTTTTTTTGAGCTGACATAATGACATTCTCAGAAATAGTTTATATTGCAAACGCAGACATTATAACACTCTTAACAGATCACACAAAGTTTGAACATTTGATAAACAGTTAAAGGATCTACATCTGAACAAGTTATTAGCTATATTGTTCATGTAGCCTGTTAGCATTGACATAGCGGGGTTTGAAAAAAAAAGGTTCACCATGGGATAATAATGCATTTTTTAAGGGCAAAGATAATTTTCTAAAAGGTGTAAATATCTTGTCATTTGAACAGCCATTCTTGAAGGTCAGTATGTTCTTAACTAACTTTTGGCGATACATTAAATAAACATCTCGGTCTGCTATCATTATTTGCTACATTAGCTAGTTCAGCCCTGAGCAAAGCTGCTGTTTCAACATTTCCTAGCTGTTTGTTTTATCCATGATACATGTACATTTAAAAATGTTTTTCTCTGACTTTGTTCTCATTTGTCAAGTTTTACTCGACATATCAGGTATGGTTAAGCTATAGCCATTCTTGAGCTGACAAAGTTCAGTTTAAGTAAGCTAGCTGAGTTAGCTAGTTAGCAAGCCTGTGTGACCCAGTTAGCATCAGAAATCCAAACACCAATTGACTAGCACAGGATTAAATTCAAATAAGCTATAGTAGCACAACAATTATTGTTTTTCTGTTTAATTTGTAGATTCTGTGTTTTTGCAGTGGTAGCAAATTGAATTCTTTGTTTTATAAAAATATATTTTTATGTATGTGACTAATTTAAATTTAAATATTGCTGTTAGCTATGTGCTGTGTTTTATCATTGATATCCAGCTGTTTAAACTGTATAATCTTGCTATAAAATTATATTGCAAAAATATTGCTTTGTTAAAATTGTCAACATGTCTCTGAAGCATGACCAAAGGGGCTGAGGTAGAGCAAGCTGTAAACCAAAAGGCACATTTGTCCAATTTGGGGATAAAAGAGGGGGAAAAAAGCTCCAGAGGATGATAGTGTGTACAAAAGTAGTTCTGTTGCCTGTTAGAGTGGTGTCAGCCGGTCCCAGTCCCTGCGGCCCTCACCGTGCACTGTGCAGGCCTGACGGGAAACTGACTGCAGCTCAGGACATGGCCTCGTTTGTTCACGGTCCCCCCTCTCTGAAAAGAGTTATGCTGTCTGTTTTGAATGGACAGCGTTTTTCTTTGTGTGCCCGATCAAAACAGAGGGCAAAGTTAGTCAGCAAGTTGCATAGCTTCTGCATTCTGATTCTTCAAGCCTCTTTTGTATGAAGTTTAGCACAATGTTTTACATTGTGTTTGACCTGAATGGCATGCTGGAGGTAGGAGCATTTTTCCTAACTACAAAATAGAAAGGGGTAGAAAGTATTTTTTGTAATCAGATGTTCCTCATTCATGTCTGTATGCTAGAACGAAATAAGTAAAATGATCATATGGGGTTAAAAACCTCAGCTTTAATACGGGAAATGACAGGGTGCCGTGTTGCTGAAATATTTATATGCTTTTATCTGATCTATTTCCTAACCACAAGGTATTTGCCTGTGAATCCCTGGCACTTTTGATATTACCTGAAGGCAAATGGTATATAGATTTATACAAGTTATTTACAACAACAGCCAAGCCATTCCTCTGGAAACTAGGCTGCAGATCAAAGGATTGTTTTGATCTCTACTTAGCATATTTGTTTAACCTAGCCAGTGATTCTGAAAAGTGCACAAGCTTTTCGGTGATATGCAGAGCACCCTTTATCCGTCTTTTTCTTCTGTTAGCTCTGGATTTAAGTACTTTCTGTATTTAGGAGACAACTGGATTTGCCAGCTTTTGAAATTTAGTTGCCCACTGCTAGCAGTCTTGGCACTCAGAAATAGATAACTAGGTATGTTCCACTGCTAATCCTGATCGGCCTTGTAACAGTATTTGCGGACGGTACAGCACTCAATTAGGGCATAATGTGCTATTTTTATTTCCTTTAAGTTGGATTAAATGTGAAAACATGTTTGTTTTTTTCAGTTTCCATCTACTGTTTACTGTGTGGGTACTTTGCAAAGTATTGTTTTATACTGTTTCAATCAGTAGCACTCTCTCCACACAGGATTGCAAAATGTCAGGAGAAAAACAATGTCCAAGCGCTCTCTAAAAAAGATGCCAGGGCAATCAGGAAATTTTCTGGAATGCTTAAGAGAATGCATATGCACACAATGCCCTAATTCTCTCTTACTTTGGGTTTGGGAAAGATGAGCCCAGGTTTATTGAGAGCCAAAAAAGGGGGCAGATGGCTCACAAGAGGGATAAACCTGGGAAGTCATGCTGTAAATGTGTTTTACAGAAAACAATGAAAGGAGCGGACAAAGCGATTGTGGCAAAGTCCTTTGGAAAATGGAAAAGCAGCTCTCTAAGGTCCAGGACCATGGAGAAGCCGGATGAGCCGTCCGAGGAGAGTAAGGAGGAGAGCCTGTCCAACTGCACCTGTGAAGCCCCCCAACTCGGCAAGAAACCAGTTGGTAAAAGTACCTTATTTTCTTATTTCAAGTCCATTCATACTACTGTGCCTCTCAGCTTTTTTTTTCTTGTGGCAATTTTAATTATTACTGTGGTGACTTGTTTTTTTTTTTTTTTTTTTAGTTTTTTTTTTCCATTTGACTCTCTGGCCTGCCATATCCGGTGAACAAACAAACCACATTGTTGGGCAGGAGAATTCCTTTTGAGGGAAAGTGTGTCTCCGATGATACAGTGTTGCCAGAAAAAGACAAAGCAAAAAATAGCAAACACAAAAACAGTCACAGGTGCATGGGAAAAAGAGAGAACCGAGTGAATGGTCACTGCGGTCCCCAGGAGGTCTTTCAGTGTTAGCCAGTGCGGTGGGTGGACTTCTGACAAGGACGTTGGTTTGCAGCCAGGTGGAGTGTGTAACTGAGAATGCTCCTGTTTATTCTTTTCACATGCTAATGTGGCTCCTATGTGACTTTAATGCGGCAAAACTTTTTCTTGGAGTTAACATTTTTGTTGTTTCAATACCTGCTCTTGTATCACAGTAGCGGACTGATTCAAAGGCGCCGCACTCTTTTATAGAAGTCTGGGACTGTGCCAGGGATAAAGATACATTAACTGTGCTGTACATAAAGAAAAAAATACACTGGTTGAATATTTGCAGCTCAAACAGGTATAAACATTTAACTTTTAAATTAGATAATACCATTGTTTGTGTTATAAGTGTAATTATGAGACATGTTTTCTTAATTCAAAACATATAAATTGAGATCACTGGATTCCTGGAGGAGATGTTTCTGTGTCTGTATGGAAATTAGCATTCAGTTTACTTATTCTGATAATTTAATATTAAATGCTTATTATAGTATAGGGCTTTATCTTTCCAAATAAACTGCAATCAGGCTTTCAGTATAGACAAGGAACCCAAGTTCTGAGCAAATGCACCCCTATGTGGACAAAATAAGAACAGTGGGGTATTTGAATGCAACATACAGTCCATGCAGTCTGTACGGAGCATTTGTCTCTCTGTTTCATTACGGTATCTAACTTGTTAGTATAATGTGGTATCAACATTGCAGTAAACATACTCGAAAATATATCTGAAGCTTTTGAGTAAGGATTTATGAGCCAGCCGAGTATCTAATTCAAGAACACAAAAAAAAGCAATATGGCCTCACACTATGGGTCTTTCCATACCTTGTAGTGTACAATCTGTAAATAGCTTCAAAGGCACTGCATCTGCCATCTGCACTTCTAGGAACTCTTCTGCATAACCATTAAAACAAGCTGTCTCAGAGGACATCATTCGTATTTCAGCCTCAACCCTGAATTACTGTGTGTTCATTATAATTATAAGGGAGGAGTGTTGCCAGGCTAGCCTGCAGAATGCCAGGTGCACACTTCCATAATCTACCATTTTAAACAACTCAGAGCATTAACAACAGTATCTACATGCTATTCAGCCATTAGTTCTCTTTGGCTTTCATGCTCAAACTCACATCAGTCATCTGAGCATTTTGTATGCTGCAACAGACATACAGGAAGAAAGTGCAATACTTTGTAGTGTTCCATTTTCCTAAGCCTGCTTAGGTTATGTGACTGAGCCATGCCGCTGTGTGAAATTTTATCCCGATACTGGCACTGTATCCTTGTGAGGGAGTCTTGTAAAATAGGTTTACTTAGCGCCTTTGCTGGCATTTTCCGAAGATAGCAAATGCACATACACTGTCCGTGATCGGATTAACTGTTCAACAAAATGATGTAACTCTTTGTCTTTCTTGTGTGGCATAGGTTTCTCTGCTTAAGTTTAGTGGTCATCTGAAAGAGAATAGAATCACTTGAAATCCAGTCACAGCATTATAATCCATATATTATAATTATAATAGATGACAGCCTTGGTTAATCTTTCTTTGTCACACAAATGTGATATGTGGCTGCCCACAGTGAATCATTCACTCGCAAAAAAAAATCACCAGATTTTTTCAGATACTGCCTCAAACTGCACAACAACAATCCTTAATTAACACAAATTCTAATTTGTAAGGCATTTAATTTTGAACTTTGCCTGGTGTTCCTCTGTCGTGTTGAGGCACAGGATTTAAATTGCATGTGATAAGTGTGAAAGATTTTTTTAAGCATCCAATACAGTATAAAGTATGCTATGCCAAGTACATAGAGAACATGAATTTGCACCTGAGGACATATAGCTATGCATCCAGAGTCACAAGGTGTGTCAAGACAAAATGTTAATTACACAATTTATGACAGGAATCAGTTGAAATATCTCCATGGATCTCACTTATTTACATTTTAATTACTACTATTACTTATTCTTATTTTTTGGATGTGACCATAGCAAGCCCAATTCCTCCCCTACACTAGAAAGAAGCAAAATGACTGTTTTCCACTGGAGGTTTAGATGCTTGTTTATCACTTTTAAATACCATCATCTTTGCTGAAATCCCCTCTCAAAAGAACCTTTCACTTGCTGGAATAAATTCAAATTAAAATTTAAATCCCTCTTTGCATTTCTTCAGCCTTTTTTAAAATAGCTGCCTCCTTTTAGAAAGCTGTTTATGTAGTGATCTGTTCATAATCCAGTTTGTTTCTCAACAGCGAAAAACACAGAAATCGTATTATCACTATCTTGGAGAGATGATGCGAGAAATCAGGAAGTATAAATGTCTGGATCTGGGGAAGTTTTCAAAGTTGTAAAGCTGAAGAATATGGCAAAAGCCTTTCAATAAAGTAGTCTGTAACACTGTGATTTGACTTGCAAATATACTGAGAGTACATTGTGCTGCAAGATTTCAAACACATTTCAGCAACTCTTAGCAAAGCTAATGTAAAGATAGACAATATGTGTTCATTCACCAAATTCACAACATTTTGGCATGTTTCAGACAACATGTACGCAGTATTTCACATATACTGTAGATAAATGGCTCATCAGAAATGTTGATGTGTGTGACATACAGCTATTGAAGTGAGAACTGGAAGATTAACCCTTGGCACCGTAGCTGACAAGTCATGGAGATCCCAGTAAACAAATGTTTCTAATCTTAGGAGGTTCTCACCTTCCACTATATCAAGAGAAACAATATCCAATCAGAAATGTAACAAATATAAACAGAAACAGCAATCCTTTTCAGATGTAAAATGACACAGAAGAGGCCATAAGGAAATTTAATTTGCTCAAGCTAGATTGGATTTATTGTTTGAAAACAAATTATAATTGTGTCTCCAGAAAGTTAACCAAGATCTAAACAAAAGCAAATCAATGACCCACCCCCATTAATCACTCAAAGCCAGCTACTTGTGCTGTAGAAACTTACTTCATAATCAATTTCTTTGTTTTGCTCAAAGGGCATTTGCATTTTAGTTCATGTCAGCAAGCTTCCTGTATCTGGCGCAATCAAAAAATGCAAGCCATCCACATTAATGGAGTTTTTTTCTATTTATTCAAGTGCATATCTCTGAATACTCAAGATGATTTTAGCTTATTATGCATACAGCGCTACAAATATTTTGTTGAGTGGTAGACTTAACTTTTCTGATGCCTCTCATGCTTCCAGTACCACAGAGAAAAAAAGAAATTGTTCTGGGCTACACCATCTAATACATTTTCTTTTAGTTTTAATGACTGACAGTCACTAGCCAATATCTAATTCTTAGGATCTTGCCCCCCCCTGGACTTCTGAGACCAGACAGAAATGCCTCCTGTTAGTTGTGTCTAGACATACTATTACGGCCACCAAGGTCATTATCAAAGCACGCATTATACACACCTGTTACCATTGTTTAGATGCTCGTTTTTGGCTGAACATCCAAGCGCCTATCTCGCCATTTATAGGCGTGTCTGCTTCATTGTCTGCCTGCTTGAGTAGAAAAGATGGGCAGGGACCCCCAGAGACACCCGGCTCCGGACCTAACCTCTCAATGACACAACAAAGTGAATTCACGACCTGTGAAAAGGCAGACATCGACTGACCAGTCAAGCATTGATTTGTTAAATGTAAGGAATCAAATGCTCTAAGTTGAGGGCAGTAAATATAAGGAACCAGCAATGACCATTACCATTCATTCTTTCCATTTTTACTGCTAAACTGGATTGTGACCTGCATATATGGGCATAAATATTAAATCTAACCAAAACATATCACCGTTTATTCTGTTTCCCCTAGTTTTGGAATTACCAATGACCATTTTTTTTGTTGCATGGAATAAATAGCTGTTGTGATTTCAACATCACAAAAGTTGAATTCCTTGTCCATCTTGTAAAACTTGGGCCAGTTAGCTTGAATTAGATGTTTTTATGTGAGGGCAGAATATGAAAAAGAGCAGAAATAAACACTAATAGATAATGCTTTTCAATGAAACCGATAAGGTAATGTAGTTGTGTTGGTATTTATGAAATTCCATCGTATTGATCAACATATTTTGAGGATTAGCGTGTTTTTAGTATTACCACTAAACTCGAAGGATGGTCCCTGTCGTATTTTGTAAAACTGGATCTTTGGCCTGTTAGTCACAATTTAATGCTTTTATTTGAGGCTACTAAATGCAGACGGTGATTCCCAGTGTTGTACTGTAGCAGTAGTAGTAGTAGAATAGAATGGAATATCTGCTACAATAGAATATATCTTTATTGCCAGCGCGATCTACAACAAAGTTAGTCAAATACATACACATAGTAGTAGTAAGGCAGTGACTGATGCTTTTCATTTAATTCTGATTTTTGCACCTCAAAAGTGAACATTTGATCACCTGTGACATCTTTCAAAACTATATCTTTGGTCGGTTAGTCATTTTATTAGTTTATTACGACAACTGGACTGTAATATAACTCACAAGAGAAGGATTTAGTGAGTTTGGAGAACAAATTCAAATAGCCCTGGTTCTAAAGACATCAATTCAAGGCAGAGATAGAAAGCAACCTATATTGGTTCATAAAACATTTCAAATGTTATTGAAGTGTCTTCAAAGGACACTGAATAAACATATTGTAAGGTTGCCCACGGTCACACACGAATCGCCCCAAAGGGGATTGCTGGGAAGTAATCTAATCATTTCTTTTAACTGAGACACAGTGACATGCAGTGTAGATAATGATCCCCATGAAAAATGTACTGTATTTTCAAAAGAATATTCCCTGTCTGTTGACATTAACATAAAGATAGTTCTACATCCTGGAGCCATATCAACAACATGTACTTATGTTTGGTTCCTCAAATTTGCATATGCAAATATTTTTTTTTAAAAAATTTAATTTAGTCCTTTTATGTGACTTTGTGTGATGAACAAGCGGCATCAAGTGGTTGCACAATGAGGGTTCAGTACCACCAAGAAGAAGCATTTGTTTCATTTTAGTGCAAGCTTACAGCATTATAGCTGAAATTAACCACAGTTTAATATAGATTTTTACACGTCTATCATATTCAATGGCACAGTGAACATGCATTGTTGTTTGGCTGTACGGGCTGCCATATGAAATTAGTCTTGTTGCTTTGTTGAAATTACAGGGTGGGGTGTTGAGTGAGGGGGTTTGTTGAAGTTATACTGCTGACATTTTGAACCTGCAGTGCATTAGAAGAATTCAGTTAAACATATTTGTGTAGGTTTCACAGGAGGAAGGTATAGTGCTCAAAACAACAGGGTGCTGTGACACTTCACTTTGCTTACATAATTTGCAGCAGAATGCAAAAAGCTTTTAGACACAGATGTGACCCATTGTAATACCTTTCTAAATGCAATCAAACACTTTCTACAAATATGAGCAGGACTTTTTAAATGTGAACCCTTGTTTGACATGTAATTTTGTCCAACCCACTCCTCTTTCATTTCTCCATCAGCTCTCTCCAGTTATGCCCACATTTTCAGTTGATGAAATAGCTTGACAAAACACTAGTTTGTGTTGTATGTCGGCTCTGAATGAGTTCTTTTTTTTTTTTTTTTTTTTTTTTTACAGATTTGAACAGATGTTAGGGCCAAAAGAAAATGTTACATTTTGTAATGGTGTTGTTGTGTTGTCTTCAACATGTTCCTATCGCACAATTTACCGAGACTGCTTAACATGAGTTGATTCTTTTTGTGTTTTCTTCAAACAATGCTGATGTCTAGTCCAGGACATGAAATAATCATCCCTAGAACAAGCTTGTTGTGCCCCTACAGCGAGATTGTCTGCATCAGCAAACAAAGAACATGTTATTTGATAAGATGCTTAGATAGATGATTCTTTACTTTCATATGTTCGTGTGATTATCAGGCACAAATGGTGGAAAGGGGGTACAACAGAGCATGTCTGCTTTCTTTGTATGTCTCTTTCACAGTGTACCATGAATTGGCTCTTGAAGACAGTTAGAAATTAGACTTTCAAATGAGGCATTAAACAAGGTGATGATCAACTGCCAAACCTTAAGTAATGATATTCTCCATCCTCAAGTCCCCAGCCTTGCATAACCAAATGCACAAATCACAGAAAAAAGAACTGAAAATTCATTATTATTACATATTGTGTTCACACGTCAGTCCCTGGGGACCGGGGGGGACATCACCGACAGATAAGCGTGTTTGGGTGGCCCCTACCATCAGCTGGGGAAGGGCTACGCTTGGATCTTGAGGGGGGCCCCCTCATGGGTATCACTTATTTTAAATCCTGAGCCACACCAACCCACCCCCCTCTTTTGCCCCCCTCGCCCCAGGCTCCACCCAGAAGTGTGGTTGCCTTTGTCATTGTAATCTGGCCCTGTTTGCTAAACGCTTCCACTGTTTACTCTCTGCTATGGGGGCTTGTATGAACAGGAGTCAGCAGGACGCAGGGTGACATCACTTTGGCTGGGGGGGTGTTTGAAAAGCTGCATTTGTGATTTCTCAGGGCCCCTTTCTTCTTTTATTCTTCCCTGTCTCTATCCAGGCCTGTCGAACGCATGAGCTAACTCAGGAGGCTAACATGGCCTACAGGGAGGAATTACTCCTAATTACTTGAATAACTGCTAGGCAGCAGCTTTCCATAGTCACCAAAAATAATTTCCAGGTCTCTGCCTTTTACTGATAGCCAGACTTCTTATGACAGAAAACCTTAGACAAAGCTTTTCCATTCAAATGGTCCAGGAGAAATGAAACAGACTGACAGGTACAAACATTAAAAAAAGGGGGGAAATCAAATTAACAGACAAGGATTTCATATCGTCTATTTTTGTTGTTGCCGTAGCGATAAAGTCGCAGACATTGAAACTGGTCTGTTGAGCCATTGTTATCATCCCTGGCCATCTGCTGCTGAGGAGTGACATTCCCTCTCATTTGCATGATGAGTGATGTATGAGGAGCTTGGGAGGGCATATGCCCTGGTCTTACGACAAAGCAAGTGAAAGTTTTTTTTAAACACATAGAATGAGGATCGATATATGAATAAGGCTGGATGAGGGAGTTTAAAAAAGGAATACATCACCTGTGAGCGTATATGTGTATTCGTGCGTGTGTTTGCCTGCATGTGGGCTGCATCCTCAGTAAGTGCACACAAATCTGTGGTGCCTGTGCATGTGTCTGTGTGAGTGTACGCGCGCATGAGTAGCGGCTAGTGCGCGCATCTGCCTTCTTGTGTGCCTGTTTGTGTGTTTTGCGGATGTGGGAGTAGAGCGAGGAGGGGGGTTGGTGGCTGTTGATGTGCAAATGTGCATCATGTTGAAGGGCTGTGAATGGGGAGGTGTGACGTAAAAAGGGACCCGAACGCAGGTGCTTATCTCGAGGCTGTCAAAGGCACAGTATGTCATATTCCTGGGGACTACCTTTCAAAGCCACAGCACCAGCTCAGCTATCAAGAGACTGGGAGAAAATCAAACTTTTTGGATCACAGCACTAGGTTGGTGTCAAAGTTCTTTTTATTTAATATACTGTCAGTTTGGTCAGCATTTATCATCAGTGATACGCCGTGTTGCATATGTGAACGACAAGCCTTTTAGCTCATGCTGTTAGATGCTGTTGTGTGAAATACAGAAAAGGAGCTGAAATGCATAAGTGTTAGAAACTTACTCAGATTTACACTTAGATTTTACTCAGCTGCTAAACTTGTCTTCCGTAGATTTTGTGTGATAATGTGGTGAAAGAGAATGACGCTGGCATTTGTTTTGAACAGTGCCAGGGGTATTTAGAAAAATGTTGCACTGATGATGAACATTGCTCGCCTGATACAAATCAGTGTTCTTAAAATCTTTGCTGGAAAGCGAGCCCAGCTTCTGTCCAGGTTTCAGACAGTTTGAGAGGAGATTAAATGGCTCAAACTGCTTTTTGAGAGGCATGACCTATTTTTGATCATCCAGATAGCATGAGATACTGTCTACCTAGATTAAATTCACAGCATTTGTGTAGAGTATAAGCTTGTCTTAGAATAACACATGTTCGTATTGTGTGTAGAGACAAAGCATTGTCAGGTTGCCTGTGGCTTTGACAGTGACAGCTGTACATACAAGACCAATGAGCCTAATGCACTTAAACATTGACTCTGTGTTCCAATAACATGTTTGAGCAGTCAGTCGAGTATTTTATTGCATCCTGTTCTGGCTCTCTGTCATTTGTATGGTAAGTTTTTAAAACCATACGTCTATGCTGAATGTAGTTTGACGGCAAAAAATTATCTAGAAATCAGCTTTTGCGTTATAGTCTGAGGGCAAGACTTATATTTGTTCAAATTCAGCAGGGCCAAAGCAATACATGCTCTTCTGAATTTCTGTAATTATTTGCATTGTAACTACGGTAAAGTTTGAAAATTATATGCTAATGCTGGATGTAGAGGGATAGTAACACAGTCCACAAGTGAACTTTTGTGTTAGACGTGGGCAAGACTTAGCTTTGAACAAATTGTGAGGGGTCAAAGCACTCAGCAGTCTCCAGAGCAACTATTGATTTAGGAGGATGGATGCTGGTTAGAAAAGTTCATCATTTACTAGTAACTTGCGGCACACTAATGGCTCCGAATCTACTTGTATGACCCGTCTTTAAGTTGATCCTTGTTAAACAAAAGCGTGATTTTAAAAAATGAGAAAGGACTTTAAGATAAGGTTAAAGTATGAGCATGTAGTCCTCCTCATATTATCACAACTTTAGCATTATCTCTGTTCTTTATTCTTTATATCAACAGAATATTAAAAATATAAAATAGACTGCAATATTATATAGTATTTATGTAAAGTAAGAAGTAAGTTCGATCTGCAATGTCAATCATGTGTATTGCCATGTCTTTTAGAAACATTAGCCTCTGTTGCTGAGAAGTTAAATCATTTTTTATGTAAGAATTCCTGCTGATGTTACTCACTGCTAAAATACATTGAAATGCCAGGTGTCATTCTGTCTGTTAGTCTCCATTTAATCACAACTCCATCAGCTATTTTTTTTCAGTCAGCTCGTGTCTCCTAATAAACATGAAAAGAGCCACAAAAGATATTAGATAATACAGCATTGTGTAACGTAGTCGCATCTCAGTAATCCTATAAAAAGTTTGCCAAGTTATGTACAGATAATAACATGTAAAGAAAGACAGACAGCAGTGAGGCTACAAGAGTTGCACCTCTACACTTTGTTTTAATTATAAAAGCAGCACAGGCTAAGGCAGGGCTGTGTGGTAAAGCGGTGATAAGTAAGAGGCATTATTCCTCTGTGCTCCACACCCTCCTCTTCAAAGCACAGGGATGTTAGTTGCTACACAACACATTAATGTAACCTCTGTTTGCCTCCAGGAACTGTCCATGGTACCTGCTGCCCAACAAAACTGGATTCACAAACTCATCCACCTACTCAATAATACACACTGTGACGGAAATTTTTTTTTAAATTTATATCTGTTTTAATTTATCCAGCAAAAAATGAAATAAAATTAAACAGAATTAAAGTTTAAAGCTTTTGAATCTTTAAAAAAATAATCTAAAAGCTTGTTTTAATTATTAAGTCATTTGCCGTCGGGTGTTTACATTGTAAACGACAAAACCGCACACACAAGAAAAAGCTCAGCATACATGTCAGTTTAATGCACATTGTGTTACCTGTTTTTCCCCTACTCAAACTTCAGTTAGTTAATCCAGGAAAATGAATTATGTGGATTTAATTCAACAAGGTCTCAGAAATGATCCATCTGCTGTTGAGCAGCTGGTGAAAGGATAAATGTAATTAATTACTTAACTTTTGAACAGTATTCCAGAAAAACAGTGCTGTTTGTGTGTCCTACTGGGAAAAAATGTAAAGCAACAGTGTGAGCAATACCTTTCAAATGTATTTATTTCTCTCTCAGCCTTCATATGCTAAATAATATTTACATGCAGCTTATAATATTGTTTAACACTGGTCGGTGTGCAGATTTAGAAATCATTTAGTGTCTGGAGTTTGTCACAATGGCAATATAGAATTTAAAATAATATTGGGGATATTATGTACATTAAAATTAAGCCTAGAATAAAGTGTATGTTATATTATATAATTAAGTGTATAGAATTCTAGATAACAGTAATCCTTCTTATATAAATGAAACAGAATTACACTGTCATTTTTGTTTTTCGTTTATGTTTGGTTTTAGAAGTGGACTGATCCAAACCAGATAGTCTCAAACTAAGCATTTAATAAGCATTGTAGCATTTTGATAAGAAAAAAACATTTAATAAAATGTTTGACTTGTGTGTAATGTCCCTTATATTATGTAGCTTTTTCATAGTATACAACAAAATGATCTAAAAATGTTAACAATGTGGACTCAGGTGGGATTTTCCTAAAAGACAATTAAATACAGCTGAAAAATCCTTTTAGTGAATACTTATATTTGCTTGACAGGGCAAGACTATGAAATGTTCCCAATTAATATTACATGGGATTTTTTTTCCGCCTTTCTTTTTTCTAAATATATTTCAGAATTTACCTTGATTGTAATGTACCTCATTGGCTGTGGTTTTGTTTGTTGGCCTAACTATAAAGGATCTGCTTATACCCTTGTGGGTTGGGAAGAATTAGGATTTATGAATTTATTTCCTCTGTTGTATTGTTTAAACAGCTTTGGTTTAGTTTTGATCCCTTCCTCTTGCCTTTGAGGCTGTTCCACGGTGTCAGCTGTTGACTGATAGTAAGAGAACTGCCTCACAGTGTGAATGAAAGAAAACTAGCGGTTGGTAAACACTGATAAGGGATAAATAGAAAGCGGTCAGGCAGAGATAGTTCTGTGGGAGCCCAGATTGTGTGCGGTCTGTTAAAATGAGATTCTGAGCCTGTCCTTTTTATTCTTCCTCCCCTCCCCTCCCCTCCCCTGTGCGGCGTTTGTCTGGAAAATCTCCAGTGACCCGGCTCGGCAGTCCCAGGCTGCAGTATTCTCTTTTTGTATTTGTTTTGTTTTCTAACAAGGGTCAAGTTGGCCAATAGACATGTCCCTGATGCTTATAGACAGCTGTCATGACTTCAAGTACTTACAATAGTTACATTTTACATGCATTCATGGTTCTGCACCAACAAGCACAGCAGCAAGAGATTTGCTAAAAAACTAAATGTGGACACAGCTTTTGAGATGCTGAGTTTCTTTATTATCTTTTGTCATATAATTTATGTCTATGAACCTTTTGTATTTTTTAAAAAGCTGTGTAGATTCACGCCTGAACGTTCATCCATTTTAATATTATAGATGTGCTCCAAGTATAATCATCAAGTCAAGGCTACAAATACATAACACTGTGTTATTTTAATTAGAGTCGTATAATTATACATTTTCACTCTCTTAGACTGAAAATCTCATTTCTCATTTAAAATTACTCTAAATGACTGTAGTCATTGATTTTTTTTTCTGGGGAGAATCTATCTTTTATGTCATTAAAAAGACCTTCAGAGGTCTTACCTTGAGGATCACCATGTGGTGTATTTACACAGAAAATAATTCAGCCCATTGTAGCCCAGCAGCTAATGAGATTGGTTGTTAAGTGAATGACACAAAGGCTACAAAAAAAAGAAAAAAAAAAAGCTTAGCGTTTCGGGTGAATATCACAGTGTCCCTGCACACACACACCAAACCAAACACACTCTCTCAGCAGCGAGACTCTGGACTACCCTGTACCCCACCTCGATATCCTTCTGCTCCGTCTCCTCCCCGATGTCCCTGTGAGATGCAAAACAAAGGCTAAAAGGGGCATGGTAAGTCGAGCTCGCGATTCTGCCCTGTCGGACATGTTAACATGAGTGCATTTAGATGTAGGAGACAAGTGATTGTGTTTGTAAGGATGTGCTGTGTAAGCCTCAGGCTCAAATAAGTAGATTCATGGCCGGGTCAGTAACAGTGATGCTGTTTTATGTGGCTCAGAGTAAGATCACCACATTTTGCTTCACCATTCTTAACTTCTCAATTGCTGTGAAACTTTTTTGCTCCTGTTTTTATGCAACTTACTTTCTGGCCATGGACTTGAACTTTATGTTAGTTTGTATTGAAGCTATGACTTGCTTTTTTATCCACAAAATCTAATGGGGTATTTTTTTATTTTTTGTCTGTGCCTGCATGTGTTTATGATGAAGGTTACTCTGTGATGGTTATTGTTGTTGTTTTTTGAGTAAAGCTTCACTTAGTGTTGTCCAAAGGTTTATCTAAAAAATACTAAAATGTACAACAGAGAAAAGCATGACAGCATGAGATAGTCTTGAAAAGCACCCAGGCTCACTTTGTATTGATTGCTGAATTGCTTAGATGCTCACTCAAAAGTGAATAGATGTCGTTTCAACACAAATGTGCACATTTTGAACACTGTGCAGATATATTTTTACCTTTCCTCCGACTCCTTATTTTGATCTTTAGAATAGTAGCACTGGAGCATCGGTCGTGATTACTGTTATACAAAATTTAAGTGCATTAGCTTATCATGCTCTACTGTCAGGCTGGAAAGTGGGTTAAAGTCCATCGTGTATATAAAACCCTGGACTTAAGTCAAATTTACATTTTGTTAAAGATTACTCCTTTTATTGATGCATATAATCATATTCATGGACCATCTGCTGATTTGGCAAGCATGGATCAAACTCACAAAACAGCCTTGCTAACCTTTTAAGTACAAAATAGTCTGGCTTAACTCTGCTAGCCCAGAAGTGTGTGTATGTGCGTGTGTGTGTGTGAGTGTGAGAGATTGTATGGATATTGGATAATACTTAATTTAGATCCTCCAGGCTGCTCATGCCATATTTTATTTTATCATGATCGCTTTGGTAGCAGACCAGGACTTGTGTTTGAACAACTGAGCAAATAATGTTTGTCTGACAATAAGCACAGCAAAATCTTGGTGTAAGGAATCTGATTAAACTCTTGACCACAGTGCACAGCTCTGAGTTTATATCTGTCACCATGGTTACGTGGATTTCACAGTGCAGCCTTGCACACTTCCACCTGGATGTGAATGGCTATACGGGTCTCACCTCTTGACTGTAATAAAACACTGCTTTGGGCTTTTCTAGTTGTTCTGATAACTGATTTAGTCCTCAACTATCTCCCAGTGTGTGTTTCACAGAAATAGGAATTCACCACTGGGCATCCTTACTGCATGAAATACTTATGTTCGACTCATTCCAAACAAAGCTTACGCAGATTGAGAATTCATATGCCAGAGGTAAATCCGAGTTAACACGGATTTATACTGGCATGAGTTAAAGGACTAGAGTTTGTAATCCAGGTGGCCAAGGGATTTTACCATACAGTGGCAAAAATCACTTAAAACTCCCCCAACATCCTGAGCCACTGAGCTCAGTAAGCAGACAGATTGTTCAGAATTGATGACAGCATAACTATATCAGAGCTGGACTCTGTGTTTCTGTGTGTGCATGCATGTGTATCCGCATGTTTGCGTGTATGTACGTATGCCTGTGTTTGTGTGTGCGCATATGAGAACATGTTTGCTTCCTATATGCACTCAATTAGTATCAATGGGGCTGTTTAGAATAAGACCTTGACAGATTGGTATTATTTTTCTTTACCAGAGCAGAGGAGGTGCATTGGGAGTACTGCTTTCTATCTGCATAAATATCAGTAGCTTAAATAAAACTACAGCAACCTCCATTTCAGTGACCACTGACTGATTAGTAAACTGATCAAAGTCACTATAATATCCAAATAATTGATGTTTTAAAAGTGTTTGATCGCCAAACCCACCACATGAAACACAATGGGTGAAAAACAAAGGTGCACTTCTATATGCGTACGGGTGTGTGTGAACATGCACACCCGTGTGCACATGTGCACATGTGTGAGGAGGACAGAGGAGCAGAGATAGAGTGGAGTTGTTTAATGACAGGAACAGCTGACTCATTTAGAGAGAGCAGTGAAAGGTAATTAACCCTGGGAAAACTACAGCTGCCATGCGAGCTGTTCACTTCAGCGCAATCTGATTAGGAATCACTGCTCGAGTCCCTGACTCCTTTCAGACACTGTGTGTTCGAGGTAAACTTTTCCCTTTGCCCCGGAGAGCCCCAGAGCACTGGAGACCTGCCTTTTGTGACGGGGGATTAGCTGGAACGGTTACTACGTTTCTCCAAATTGCAGACCACCTGGTAGCATTCATGCAACCTCCTCCATGAAAGGGGCTCCTTGGGCAGGAACAATGAACAGGATTACTCTGCTCATTGTTACACCAGGGCTGGAACTTCTTTCTCCCCAAACACCTGTCCCTAAATTAGACAGGTTTGAAAAACCATGTTCATGACAGAATTCAAAGATTCAAACTAACATGAGACTGGTTTGGCAGACTGGAGTCTTGCCAATGGATGAATTGTCTGCCGCTCCATTTATTATGCTATTGATGGACAGTGTAGTGAAAGCAGATACAAATTTTATTTGTCTCAATATTTTGGTGTTCTTAATTGGATTGAAATTCACAAATAAAATAGCATATCATCTAGGCGCCTTTCATACGATAAGGGAACTAAAAGCACCAGAAATTTGGTCAAAAACAGAAATTGGCTCTTTGATGTCAGAAGAAACAATCTGGACTTGGTGCCTCTGTGTGGTCCGGCTCCAGATGAACTCAATTTAGAGGGAAGGCTTTGGGATGACTTTGGAAAGCGATTACAAGATTCATAAATCACCTCGGCAAAGGTGTCACCATCTGACTCTTTTATGGGACTCTTGCTAACTCCGTCCAATAACAAGTTTCCCCTGTAGTTATGCCATCATAACAAATCATTGAAGCGATAGTGGCTAGCCAGGCTCCTAATTGTCTGTTAAGAATTCTGTGAGCTGTGTTCTTTTATTGAAGCATCTCTGTCTTGGAGAAGTGATAAGATGCCAATACGCTTCTCTATAAAAGTACTCTTTGGCAAAAGGCACAAACACTTTGCTTGGCCGTCAGGGTAGCTGTGAGGCTGTTATATCTGAAATCGCAGTTGACTTCAAGATTTTGACTGTGTCTGCATGAATCCAGAAACCTCTATTACACAGAGGAATGCTCATAAATTGCTGGCAGAATATTTTTTTAAGATACGGTATTTTTTTCTCTTCTATTTGAAGGGGTGTATACATACATACAGCGTAAATTAACAGCCCAATATTTTTCTTTCACTGAGAGCTCACTTTATTGTGCTAAATAAACTCATCTCGATAAATTAAAGGACTGAAGGGAGTAAAAAACTGTTCAGCATCTTTTTGTCTCCCGATTCAATTTAAAATATGTGATAATGTTATTAACAAAGCAAATGTGCCAGTGCTGTTAAGTGTTGATGGACTGACAGTTTTGCTACAGTAGTAAACTACGATTGCGTATTGTGAAATATAAGAAAAAAGATATAAGATAAAACACAAAATAGACCTCCCAGACCTTTTTTGACCCCTCCCCCTCCTGTAATGTATCCCAGCTAATGTCCAGCTGGTATCCGGGCGCAGGGCATCTGATTAAAAGACAAAAGAAAAAAAAGAAAAGTTGGTTATCTAAATACACCCTGAACAGAAGTTGATTTTAATCTCAATCCACAGCGTAATTTACTCACCACGAAATCCATTTGCACCTCAATGAAAAATGGCAAACGACGCAAAATCACTTGTGTTCCATGTACAATTTTACCTGCTTTCCACGGATTAGGTGGGAGCGCTTTCCAAGCAGGTATATTGCTGCTAGCTCACCTTTCCGCCTCAGCTAGACACACCGTATACGTTCAGATGATGCTCTGCACGCCGCAAAACCTCCTATAGGATAAATATGAATTGCGATCAGTTCACTATATCCTCGCAGACATTCATTACAAGGAAATATGAAAGTAAAAGGTGCTATCTCCTACCATTTGCTCTTTATTATACATAAACAGAAAACACTTAGCATGTAAAATTAATGTGAAAATTATTCCCGGGGTAAACTATAAACACAGAAGTTACCCCGCACATTTACCCTTTTTTTCTCCTTCCCCTAGATCAGAGTGTAATTGCCAGTAATCAGGTCTGTTTGCTGCTGATAAAACCACTCTGAATGCGAGGAACCCTCTTTGTGTGATGACTCAATTATGCCAGAAGTGGCTCATCAAACCTGGCCCATCAGCTGCTTTAATAAATAAGGAGGAAAACTTGCTGCAGGCGCATTATAATTCCATTCATTCCATAATTAAATCCATTCCAGTTTTAACCCTTCACTCAGTGTGCTTCTGGAAGAGGAAACAAAAACAAGGAGAGAGGGGAGGGGGTGAGTACACACCAGACAGTGACCTTGCACAGAGCACCCATCCGTTCCCTATAATTCAAAATGATACTGTTGAGGAAAGGTTAAGAGAAAAAGACTCGTGGAGAAAAGGATGGGAATCAGTTAAGACGCGGCTCCTGTTTTTATGTATGCATTGTTTCCACACACAGCCTTAGACAGTAATTATATTAAAAGAGTAATCTAATCATAACAGTTGCTTGGTTGAGTGTGCAGCACTGACATTTCAAAATCTTATTTTGTGTAATCTCATTTGCCTCTATCATCTCGCCTGTACCCCCTATCTAAAGGAAATGTAAATAATGTAATTAATTTTATGGTCTCCAGAATCTTACTTTGCTACTCTGGCCTGCTTTATTGGTTTCAAGATGAGGTATCAGCACAGAGAGTTTTTTACTCCATCACAATAATGTCTGTGTTAATTACATGAGAGCGTCCCAAGTGCACGGATAAGCTGGGAACAAGGGGACACAAAGACTCAAGGTCAGTGATGAATATCCACAGCAGCTGCACAGTATTAATAAGGCATTATATGAAAATAATAATAATAGCATCACTTACAACAAAACGTGAGAGTGTGGTTAGAGTAATGTCACGAGCGTCAGGGTGTTTTACAGACATTTGCTCTCCACCATCTCAGCTTGGATCCAGCTTCTCTGATAATGGTGCGAGGCAATGGTTATTCATGATTGCTGGACTGGGAAGGTCTCTCTCTTTTTCTATCCCCAGTCACAGCCCATTCTCTCCTCTGTGGTGGGAATGCTAGCAGATGGGGTTAGGGGGGAATGGGCTGGGCTCAAGGACAGCTAGCAGCCAGATTAACACATAGAAAATCTCATAGACCCTCAGCATCAGGCTGCCTCCTTTCCCCTTGAGAAATCTGCCCTAGACGCAGGGAAACAGTCCTCTGAGAAGCATTATTTATGTTGTACTTGGGGTGTGTGCATGTGTGTGTTTGGGGTGGGGTGAGTGTGTGTGGGGGGGCATAAATATGATTCAGCAGATGACGAACCAGCCCGAATAGTAGTGAGTCTTTTTTCATATGCTAATGAAACTGAGTGAATAACCCCCAACCCACCCCCACTTCTTCTTTTTTTCCCCCCAGTTTTGTTTTTCCGGGGAAACGCTCTGTGAGCTATAATTAAGAAGATGTTTTTTTTCCAAAGCTAACAGAAATAAATAATTCCATAATAAGATCTGTGAAGTGAAGAGGCTTAATGTACTTATTGTGTTCATCCTTGTTTTCCCTCTTGGATGTTTTGTATTAATTAGAAGCAAGCAATTTGATCTCTGTCAAGCAATCAATTTGCATCGTGTTCCTTATTCCATGTGAGATATTAATATGCTCTTTCCACCTTTTTCTGACTTCATGTTCGCATCCATGTCGCACAGGAATGGGAATATATTTATAAAACCTTGCAAAAGTTGGTTTGAAAGCATACATTTGGCTCGTCCTAGTACAAAAAACTGTTATATATTGTAAGCTAAAATTGTATGCATTTTGTGTCTCGTGTGTTTTCTGTTATAGATAATGAATTAAATGATCACTTCCTGAGAGAGAATAAGCGTGAAAGCGTCAACCAGGGTGAACAGAGTGGATCTGGCGTCTTGTCCTACAGAGCGCTCGGAAAACTACAATCAGAGGTAAATAACGTGTCGCGCACAAAGCACAGACTGAGCTTACATTCAAATACAAGTTAAAACAGTAAGTTTTGTTAGGGACAGAAAGGGCTAAATGATTGTGTAACAGTGTTTGGGATAAGTAGCATGCTAAGTGGTGGAGTGTCACCGCTCCTTTGACCACAGTGATCACAAACTGAGATTGGTTTTTACTTATGCAGAGCTGTGGGTGGCTGGCAGAAAACATACTCTTTAAAAGGTATTGCTGAATCTGCTTTTTCTGAAGTGATGGTTGGCTTTAGTTGTCAGGTTGTCTGAACTGGAGCTATACCTGACGAAACTTTTTCGAAACTGCAATAGAAAGATATTTCCTGTGCACTGTTTGATTAGAAGGCCTCTAGGCTTCGGGAAGCATACCAGTGTTTCAACTGCAATTAACATTAAAGCAGGTATTACATTCACTTTAATCCGTCACCGTTTTCTACCAAGTTTGATGTCTAGGTGAGTGTAAATTACAAATATAGCAATGAATAGACATCAATTACTGCCTACAGATGACACGAAAATACATTAAAAGCCAGGTATAATGTCAGCTGTGCTTTCAGCGCTGACGCAAGGTGTTATGTTCAGTAAAATGTCTGAAAATGGTGTTATCATTCTTACTATTGCATTTAATGGTCTTATTCTGTGTGTTAACCTCTGACGAAGTGATCGTACAGCAATCCTTGTTCTTCTCTTTACGATGTTCTGAAACTACACCACATTTAATGCAGGTAAACAATTAATAAAGATGGCTAAGAAAACAAGTCGACAGAAATGTGCATTGTTGTGACGCACAGCATTCTGTTATAGAAACTGAAAAAAATAACAAAAAGTAAGTTTATCACTTTGAAGGTGTTTATAATTAAAAAAAACATCGTTTTTAGACTATTACTTAAGTTATTATGTTGTGTAATATGGTGGAATATGATCAAGTGTGTTAAGGAAAGTAAATAAAGTAAGCAGTTTTTTAAAAAATTATTCTATTTGGAGCATTTGACAATAACCCACCATTTAGCATTGCTAAGTAGTACTGACAGTTTGCTCCACATTATATTGTAGCTCTATGCAGATGTAATGACATTTGTGTTTTTTAATGCATGTCACAGATGGAGTTGCAGTTGCATAAAAACCTATGCTGTTTATTAAATGTATATACAGCACACTGCTTCTAAATGCTTCTAAATAAAGAGTATTGTTATTTCCCTGTCTTATATTCGTAATCAAATTCTTAATGTCATTAATCTACACCATATGGCACTCTGCAAAATGTATGGAAGATCAAAAAAAAACAAACAGCCGCATGGCAAAAAAAAATGAAAAGACGACATATACATTGTTTTGAGACGGATTGTTTAGGGCATGACAAAATAAATGCTCACATTTGACTATGATTGTATGGATTTTTATGCTTTTGTGAACTCTCAGCATCACACGTTTGTTCATGTAATTTTCTGTTGGACTTCGTGTGAAAACATAGCAAATACGTCTTTGTTTTCACGCCTTGTTATATAAATTAGATATAAACTGGGCTCTGTCAACATCACTGCAAACAATGCATCAGAAATGCTGATGCTCTTTGAAAGCCCACCTGTGAAACTGAATGCTATATGTAACCTCCAGTAAATATAAAAAGGAGAGAAAAAAAAGCAGGAGTAGTCTAACGTGCAGTACAGCATAAACCCCATAGAACTGAATTCTTTGTCACTTGATGGTCAGATGTTGGACTGACTGTCAATTGAGAAAATTGCAAACATTACACATCTTTAAACAATTCTTGTAGAACTGGGTTTTACTATTTTTATTTTCATTAAACTTGCTGTGGCATCCTGTTATTTTTACACACATATTTTTCTTGATTAACCAGAGAAGATTTAAATACAGCAAAAACATACATGATAAAATACTGCTGTTTAAATATTTACATAAGAGTTGACACGTCTGAAATGTCACATAAAGAAGGAACAAAACACCCTGCTAATATTGTGAGTCAGTGGTGATATTTCGGTGCACTGATAACATCATTTGAACTTTGATTAATGCCCATGTTATAATCTCAGGTTGCTCGGTGTAAAAGCAACATTTTGCCTTCAGAACAACAAATTTATACAAAATGTTGAAGCATGTCTTTGTGGAAAAGTGTTACAAACTAATGAGGTACATTCATTTTTACAGAATGTAATCTATAGTGTTTGGGAGTTGTTTGTCTCAATAGGCTGTAGTAATCAAAAGTAATGAACCTATTATGAGCAGGACCTCTGAGGGCCCGGCGTGGCATTAAGAGTGTGGCACATAAAAGGTTTATTAAAGGAAATTAAGGTCCATCACTGCCACACCTGCTCCCCTATTATAAATGTATGACAGGTCAGTGCCTTCAATCACAACAGCAAACGAGAGAGAGGAGTCATGTTTCCCATTACCAGGGAAAAGTAACAGCATATCCTATGACTCACAGATTTCACTGGCCTGTGACCACTATACGCCACCATCAGCCTGGAATAATTATGTTTAATAGGTTTTATTTGGGACCCACAAGCAACAGCCAGCGAGAGTGGATGGGTTTTAGCAACTATTTTTGTCTAAACACACACTGTGAGGTGCTGTCCGTACTTTAATGTCATTATTTAGTGTCATTACATTTTTACTCACCTTTGAAACTTTTCTCCTAACATTATACTTTATGTGTTTGCATATCACTGGTATTTTAAGAGCTCTTTGTGATGTTGTTGTTGCACAAAAATAGATTTAAAGGCTGGATGGCTCCAGGTGACTTCGTGCTTACCTGCCAAAAATCTGCTACCATCTATTAAGCGTTCACGCCTTTTTAGCCTCCAAAATAAAATAAAGGAACAAAAGTGAATACTCTCCGTGCATTAAAATGTGTCTTTTAGCAGCTCATCTGTACATTCAATGGTTTATTTTCAGATGGATTCTGAAGGCGAGGAGCAAACCTTGAAAACGTGTAACAGTAGCACAGGTGAGTGCGGCTTTCAGTTTTGGTTTGCTTTTAACTACACGCATCCACACACACACACACACACACACACACACACACACACACACACACACACACACACACACACACACACACACACACACACACACATATTCCACTTATCACCATGGGCTAGGGGTATCAGTTCAACAATCCAACTTTATAACTGTCAATTTTATGTATTATCTTACCGGTCTGAAGAGCACTGCACCACCATTTCATTATTCAGAGGGGAATAACTTCATTAAATTGGAACAGTGGCTCAAATTAGTTAAGGAGTGTGTATATATTGTGTGATTGAAAACCTCTAGACTGGATATGTCATTATGCAAGTGTTCAGGGCCTCAGAGGCCTTCATGCTCACGCTGGAGCTATTACTACATCTGGGGAAATTCATGAAAAGTGTTATTATTGGTTGTGCTTCATGGGAGTAGGGGTAGAACTTGTGAATGAGATTTATGCAGGCCTCTGGGAAAATTGATTTACCCTTTCAGATCATGCTGTCAACGCCGTCAAAGGATGAGCTACTGTTGGTTTCCCAGAGAATGAACAGACTGAATGAAAAGCTTTTCAGATCAATGAGGAGGCCACTTGTACATCCTTATGCTGATTACAGCTCGTGGCATTGTAAAAAAAAAAAGGACTAAAATCAATGGTAAAAGGTTGGATAAAGCCCATGTCATATCATCCCTAAAACATTATCTACAAAACAAATATTTACAGTGCAGGATAAAATTTCATTAGCAATCGTCCAAAAGTCATGAGCCGACTTGAGCCCTTGATTAAGAATATGGTGACAGATGCTGTAGTTAAAATGCAAACACGACTTTTTATTTGTTATTTCTTGGCCTTTATTTCACAGGGCTGGCCGACTGCAACAGCGAGACTCACAGGTAAAAAATGTATGATGTAAAAACACTGCTTCATCTTCATGACTAAAAAGGAACTATTCTTTAATGTGATTCATAAAGAAGGTTTTAAGTATATCAGTTGTATTTTTTAAAAACTCTGAAGCTGGATTTTAAAATGAACCAACTGAGGCTCATGTTGACCCTGCTGTGCATTTTGTCCATTCCCCTCTTCCCTCCAGCCCATATGGGCCCATGGCGAGGAAAAGGAGTGCTCAGGAAGGGGTGCAGGGTGCCCCCGTCAACAAGAGAAAGTCCCTGCTGATGAAGCCCCGCCACTACAGCCCCAGCGAGGCATGTGAAGAGGAGAGTGAGGACCTGGCACCGCCACAGGACAAAGAAGAGCTGAGGAACATTGACACTCCAGCAGGTAAACAGATGTCCTGTTGTTTTGTCTGTTTTGATGAACAATTGACGCTGAATTTTAAAATCCCATCTGTTGCATTCATATTTCCCTCCCTCTGCCATCAGCCAGCAGCCGCAGTCATTGTGCAGTGGAAGTGAAAGACTACACTGCTGGGTCCACATTAGTTGTGTCTCACGTCCACAAATTGAAGTTTTGACAGCTGATCTGCCATGATATTTTTGGCGTGGCTTTACCCTCTTTTGATGAGGCCAGATTTCAGACCCCTCATCTGTCCTTTTTCAATAGCCAGTCCAGACCCATTGAATCCATAGAATGAAAAACTGAATGGAGGCGTGCACCAGTTCAGTTTGATTTAAATTAAACTTCCTCCATTCTTTCATTTAAAATGTTATTGAAGTTGCCTTTTGTTAAAAAAAAACAAATGAGTTGTCACCATTGCTTGGCTGGTGTTCCACTGTTTTACAAATGTTTTTTTTTTCTTTTTTACAAAGACTTTACTTACTCACAGGAACACACTTCAGTTAAAAACTGTTTATTTTCACTTATGCCACTGTCCTTTTCACAAGCAAAAATGTTTTCTTTTTTCCTAATGAATTGAATTTTGTGCATTTTGGCAACAATGCTCGTGGTGTACATGTGCATTCTCGCCCACTATAATCTGCACTGATTTGGTATATTTTAACGATGTAACTAAGCAACAAACGTAATTGTCCCTTTCAAAAGCTTTTGTTAGGCCCTCTAACACAGTCTAATACATAATTAGGCATAATGTCTACAGCTCATTATAGTACACATGTGTGTAGTTAAATGGACCAGGAGAGTAGCTCACTGAATTGTGTGGATTCATTGGAAATGGAATTTATTTGTTTCCTGGGTTCATATTACATTACAATTATCTAAGTAATTCACTGGGCATCATCAGTTTTTCCTTTTGTTGTTATGTATTCCAGATTTTTTTGTATCATTGATTGACTGCTGTATATTTTTCCTTATTTGAGCCCGATGTTCGGTTGAGTTACCTTAAAACCAAACACAATCCAGCCAGAGTAAAAAAAAAAAAAACGTCTAAAACCTGTCAAATAAGCATGAATAACGATAAACATATTCAGAACATATTTTGCTGTTATTGTCAGATTTGGGGGCTATTTTCTGTGGAAAAACAGAAATTGGAAAAGTGAACTGGAGGCAGTAAGAATTTTTGCAGTGGGAAGCTGGTCATATCTGCATTTTAACAAAAAGGGAGAAAAATAAGCTTCTCGTTTGGTTGAGCCACACTGCGTTCAACTCCAGCCAACTGCAGCCCTGCTGCAGAGTGCTGGTAATGGCTATTCTGGAGTACAAACTGTTCACCTGTTCCAACACACAAACCACCGGAGGGATCCAAGTTTTTTTCCTCCATCTCTTTCCTTTTTTCACTGCACTTCTGTGCATGTGTGTCTCTGTGTCTGTGTGTGTGTGCGTGCGTGTGTGTGTGTGTGTGTGTGTGTTTTTGTGCGTGTGTGTGTCTGTGTGTGTGTGTGTCTGTGTGCTTGTCTGACTGTATGCGGCTGTGTCAGGATTGGGAGTCCATCTGGATGAAAAACAAAACCCTTGTTGCTTGCCTCATAAATGTAAATACGTGTAACTGGCTTTAATTTTTCATTCAACAGGGTTTGTCTTTAGACACCTCCTTTTAAATATTTTTCACGGCACGGAATAGACAGCATTCTCAGGAAAAATGTATATGAAGCCACACATTTAAAATTACACTGCCCCTAACAATGCATAAAATCATATATTTAGGAAAAAAAATGTAGCTTTGTTTTATTAGTGCCACACGATTTCTGTCATATTTTAAAGCTCCTTTGGTACGGATTAAGTTTTTGTGCTGCACCCATTAATAAGTCGTAGCTGTCAGATGATACCTTTATCTCTACCGTCCTCTGCACTGTGTGATCTGATTGTTACAATCCATCTCTATCTATGTTCTCAATCTATTGAATCCTACTTTTGGTTCGGTCTCTAATGTCTGGCTACTTAAGAGGATAGAGACGTCCAGTTCAGCCTGCTGAAAGTAAAAACCCCCACAGTCCAAAGAGCTTTATTAGAGCATAAGTTTGAATCATTTTGGAGGATCAAGAGAGATTTTGTTGAATCGGTCCAGATGATAGCTTTGCATTGCTAATCACTGACCATGACTTCATATGATCGGTGGTGTTAACAAAGTGTTGTTTCACATGCATTTTCACGGATAACCCTAACCCTCTTTGTCTGTTCCACTGATCAGACTTTCGGTGCATAAGGCTGCACACATCTTGTACATATGACTGGGATTTCTGGATTTATTCTAAAAGATGCATGGCCAGAGGTCAGCACAAATTAAATTATTAAGACCACTCAGCAATATGAACCGGAGAAAAAGAGATTATATAAATTAGTGTCAAATTAAGAAATGTATATATATTTGCAAAAAATAGTACTTCATATATTATTGTATTCATTGCACCCAGTATTCTAAAAAGCAAAAATCTGAATAATTGATTTTCTGTAAAAAAAAAAAAAAAAAAAAAGAGACAAATTTGGAAAAGCTGTTGTTTAATTCATTTAAACTCTTTATTAGATAATCAGTCTTCTCCTGCAGCATCTTGTTTTTATTGGTCTGTTTTGAGCTTTTAATATTTTAAACTCCAAAAATTATTTTGTTAACTTGGAAATGCTAAACAGACACCCCAAAATATTTAACTCTCCAAGAGACAAAAAAAAAAAAAGTGAAAGATCTTAATATGCTCAATATTTGTAGAAATACAGACTCTGTGTAGAATATAGCAGGTTTGGATCAGCAGCTCCTCTCTGGCTCCACAGCCACACAACACTGTAAATCACACACATTAGATGTGTGTAATTTCACCATTTCAACATTTTAAAAAGGGCTGTTTTAATTCAGCTAAATGCTTCAGTCAAATCTTAATAGCTTGATAATTTTTATTTTCATTCCTGCTTCCAACAGTTTGACAACCCCTCATTTTCCATGTAAATGTGCTCATAACCATCTTTTTAAGAAACTGTAGAGGATTTTTTTTAAATCTAATCAAATTAAACCAAATACTTGCATTTTTCAGCAGGTTTGGGTCACGTTCACTAAGTAAGCCTCTCAGTCTGTGGGCACTCTTGGCTGCTGTGCCTTTAACGCTTTTTTCCCGACAAATATTATTGTCAGTTTTTTGACTGAGGTGTATGGCTGGCTTCTCCTAAACCGCGTTCTGCCACACACACACACAGCAACATCTTAGAGATTTCTCTCTTTTATCTCCATGTTTGTGGTTTCCTCCATCTGTGTTTTCAGGAATCCTCTTCACTTTCCTTCTTCTCATCCTTACAAACAACAGTTATGTGTTTTAAAATCCATTTTTCAGATGACAACATGTCGCTGCATAGCTTGCTCTTAAAAATACGCATAACTAATTAAAAACTGATGTTTTCTTTCTACAGTACTGCAAATCCTTTCATAATCTTGTCCTAAATCTATATTGGGTTATTGCTCCAATTGGAGACAACAACCAAGTGGAAAACAATTGTGTTTCTCATTTCTAGGTTTCATGTTGAACTAGCAGAAAAAAAGGGTTATGTATGTGTTATCTAAAATATGCTTGAGGAATTGCATGGAAATCTTGCCACCTTGTGATTATCATTCCATCGCAGCATGTATTCTTATAAATCCCCTAGATGGTTAGAAAAAACATGTTTTGTCAAGGTATTTATTCATGGAAAAGTAACACAAAATTTAAAACCTTTAAAGGATTTGCAGAAGATTACCAAGGACATACGATTCTTATCCTGTATGTGACAGTGGGGTCGCACAAGAGCAAGTTTAGTACACTAGGACTTGAGCACACAGAATGATGAGTGTTGTCTTGTTGTTTTAGATGGAAACTTAAATGCAGTCAATGGAGTGGTCAACAGAAATGGCTGCCATGACGTGGCAGCAAAATCCAGCAATTCCCTTGGATGGTCTGAAGTCACATCTAATGGCTCTCCACAGTGTGAGCCAGACACCTCTGAACCTCTGATGATGAAGATGATGAAGAGCTTCTTAATAACGAAGAAGAAGACCAAAGTCAAGACAGGATGAGCAGTGCATCATCACCACAGAGTCCATACAGAGACATGCGGGAGGCTGAGTGGGAGCCTCTGTCTCTGTCTGCTAAGGTGAACAGCTCAAACTGCAGTCCTTCCAGAGCCTCTGAAGACCTTCAAGCAGGAATGGCCACGTGAAAGAAGAGCCTCACCTAGAGTTAGGTGGTCCGATGGGTCGAGCGAGTCTTTTCAGGCTGAAGCTTTAAGATACAGGCTGTTACCCACTGAGGAGGACAGCGAGGGGAGGCAGAGGTGGAGAGGCCACCCCGGCTAGACAGCTGGGCTCTGGGCCTCCACGAGAGAGGCCTCGAAATGAGCCGAGGGAGAGTGAACATGAGCCTGTTGGAGCAGGCTATAGCTCTGCAGACAGAGCAAAGACAGGTCCTGCATCATGCCTACAGAGAGATGGACCGCTTCCTCATGGAGCAGATGACCAATGAGAGGAGGCACCAGAGGATGATGGACATGGACAGCAGGTTGAACTACCATGGAGGAAAGGTATTAATGTGAAGGAAGTGACCTGCAATGCAAAGTGAGCGTGAAGAAAAACACAGTTGAGAATGGAAAACTGTTAGATTTACACATGGACCTATCTGGAAATCAAATAGACCCACTTGTGATTTGGATGATTGGGCATTCAAAAAAACATTAAAAAGGAATAAAAGAAGCATATGCAGGGGAGGGGAAATCAGAGGGAGGAAATCCTCTTAAGGACTAAAACATTTGGCAAACAAGTGAAGTAATAAATAAACAGACTAAAATAAAGAAGAACAAAATTTTCCAATGGAATTGCTACTACTCGGAATATTGGATTTTGATAGGAATCAACTGGATAATTTAACCGATGACCATAAGTCTTAAATCCTCCTAAAGTACCTCTCATGTTTCCCTCTATTCTTCAAATGACTGCAGCTAAATGTGTAATCCTAGATGTAATCTTTCGATGGATGGCATTAAGAAGTGAATGCTCTGTGTTAAACTGCAGCCTTAACTAAAACGGCAGATTAATACATGCATTTTGCCAAAAAAAAAAAAAAGAAAAGTATCTGGCTTTGCATGATATTTCAATCTCTTGACCTATGCACACTATACATTCAGGACCATACAAAAGCATTAAAAGTACATTTCACTTATTTCTTCACTGGTGCATATAAAGACAGGAAAGCTGTTACATTTTGGCACCAGTATAGTGGTCCTGCTGTGTTATTTATTGTGAGATCTTTCTTTGCTGTGTCTACAGATTCTCCACGGACAGATAAAAAGGATATAAGTGTCCAACTCCTGGCTGTGATGGCACTGGTCATGTGACAGGACTGTACCCACATCACAGGAGTTTGTCTGGGTGTCCACATAAAGTCCGAGTTCCCCCAGAGAGTAAGTCACACAAGCAGTTTTATGTATAACGGATGACTTATACTCACAAAAACTGCCAGTTTTACAATTTTACAATCAGTCACAGCAGTTAAAATCCTCTTAGCACGAGCCCAAGACAAGAAAGAGCTGCTTATACATTTAGTTCAATTCAAAGATGTGCACAAAACTTTCAAATAAACTTAAAGGATTTTTTTCTTCCTCTTTCTCTTTTCTAATGTGTTGTAATGTGTGAATATTGAATCCCTTTTTTTTCCCCCACATTGGCGATTGTTAAGTCATTTCAATATAACTCAACAAACATTGAACATTAAACAGTAATGTTACAAAAGGAACAGAAAAAGTAATTAACTTTTTCAAAAAAAGCACATGCTCTTAGACTGGAAGCAGTATTTGCAAATCAACAGGGCTAGCTAACGCCAGTATTCAAAATAAATAGACAACTCCAACAAACTAATTGGAGGATATGTACAGAAAAGAAGTTTCTAAGGATACAGAGCGGACCTTAACGACGCGTTTGTTTTGAAGAATATAATCAGCTGTCTTGTTACGCTCCTTTTAGCACTAAGCTATTTACATTTCAGCCACATTACAGCATTCCTCACAATGAGAAAGCCGTTTGCTTTTTTCTCCCTGTCTGTGTCTCTGTAGGATCTTTGCTCTATAGGCTCTAATGTACCAGTTATATAAATCATCATTTAATGTGTGAGAATGTATTTGTTCTATTTCTAAATTGCTCAGTTATTTCTACATTTGCCATCCTTGTTTCTAAGCTTGATTATTCTCTCACATGTTAAATATTTTGGACAGGATTCTCTTTTTCAAGCTTATGTCGATGCGTTTGTTCTCTGTCATCTCCTCAGTCCTGGCCATGCATGAGAACGTCCTCAAGTGCCCTACACCTGGGTGCACAGGAAGGGCCATGTCAACAGCAACCGTAGCACCCACCGGAGGTACGTCCACAGGAGAAAGCCATTAGAAAGTCTGCACCCTGCTCATTAGATGGGTTACAGTATTAGGCTAATGTGTTTTGATTTCCTCCCCAACCAGTCTCTCCGGCTGCCCCATTGCTGCTGCAGTGAAAGTCTCCAAACCTCAGGACGAGAGCCTGAAATGCAGACAAACACCTGATCCGCTCACCGAGGTATAATGCCAGATAAGGTTCGGGGTTTCCACTGCTCACAGTGTGGTCACAAACATAAAATAATTATAGTACAGCTCTATAGTGGACTGAAGTTCTACTAGCGTAACTGAGGTTATTGCAAAAAAGTGATAAAATGCTATTATGTTTGAGGAGAGTGGGATATTTTTATTCACTGATCCCAGCAGAACGCACTGTCTGTTTCAAGCTTTCCAAGCAGACATAAGCAATGGTTGTGGTCCTGTGAGTCCTCTCTATTAGAGATGATAAAGAGGCAGAACTCTTTGTTCCCTGTGGATACATCATGGGCAGGATGCCCACTCCTACGTATTTTAATTAGTCTGGCAACCTGGCTGGTGCTCTACAACACACATCAGATCCCAGACTCATCTGTACAAAAGCACTGGCATCTCCAATGGTTAAAAACAATGTCTACACTTTACTGCTTTATATTAACTTTTGGGCGCTTCCTCATAAGTTTTAGGTGATTGTTTCACACATGAAAGCATTTTTTATTTATTTATTTCTCCTTGTAGAGCCATCGGCTTAATAAAGAAGTTTGAGATGAACCAGTTGAACTACAGGCTCTCTCATCCAGTAGCAGCTTTGCAAACTAGCCTCACAAAAGACATGGACAAGTACAGCAGAATCCGCTTTGATTACGCCAGCTTTGATGCACAAGTCTTCGGCAAACAGCCTCTGATGGGGGCCAACCAGACCAGGAAATGTCCCATTTTCTACTGTAAGTTTTATATATTTTTGACATGAAAAAATTTATTGATTTTTAAGTATGCCACGTTGTGGATGGTAAAAAAAAAAAAAAAAAGTACCTCTGTTTCAGTCACCAAAACTAATGCTCATTTTCATCATGCAGATTAAAATATAAATATAATGTATTTTTTTAGGACTGCCTTCAGTGTTTGTCACTAAAACAAGATTCTTACATACTACTTGTTTTCTGGGCATTGTTAAGTTTGGGTGAACACCTGGTCGTCATCAATAACTAATGATCTGCTAATTATTGTCTTTTAGCACCTCAGCAGTATCCTGGCTTCCTTGGTGCTCCAGGGTGGCCGCTTGGCGCACCTCTGGGTCAGCACAGCCCGCCGAGTCAATTCAAAAAAAGAAGATGTCTCCAAGCCGCAGCAGCGACAGCCGCCATCCTTAACCTCTCCACTCGCTACCGGAAGAACATGGAGGCTGTCGCCGGGCCGGCCTTGGCAACTCCACAAAGGTAATCAAATTAGACCACTTGGAAAGGTATTTAATGTGGTCATTTAAAGAACTCTGATTTGTGTATAAAAAGGGAAGACATCAAAAGACACGAATTGGCCAAAGACAGCTTGGCACTCTGGTGGCAGAAAAACAAGGAGGTTCCACTCCATAAAGCTTAATGTACACAAATGAAAATTTGTGTAATCACATCAAAAGAAGAAATACAATCAGCTTTCTTTCCCAATTACAACTACTCGTCTTTTTTTAATAAAACATGTGGTATTGTATTTGTTTCGACATCAGCTGGCATGTAAAAACCTTGAACTGTTGTCTGAAAATGCATCTTGCCCGCTGCAGATGGCAGAGGATATTTTGCTTAGTTATATGATCCAGCATAGGCTGTGTGTCTACACCAGATAGTCTTTAAAAGCATTTTAATGGATTAAGCCAATCAGCTAAAGGAGTTAACATCTCAAAAGTTTAATTCACACAAACTCTTCTTGGAATCGTGCTCAAATCCAAAACTCTTCTGCTGTAAGATCTGGAGATAGATGGCATTGTGCTCAACTTTTTCCCAACTCTCTTCATGATTAATATTGATCACATTCTGTGGGTTACATACGTGCACACTGTACTGTAGATGATTCAAGGTTCCACACCTACACAGCACAGATCCTTGTCTCCCAGCTTGTTGAGCTGAGAATGTGGCCCCTGTACCAGGTACCAGCCCACTGAATGAATAAAACAGTGTTAGCAAGCTTAATCATCTGTTCTCGTTTACAGCTTAGTGTCTTGGAAAGACGTACAAAATAAAGAACAGCTTTCCAAGTCTGAAAAAAGGGGCCATATTTGGAGTGTATATGTCGCCTGGATGCTTTAACTTACATGCATATGTATATTACACTTATCACATACAAAAAAAAAACACACAAACGCTGATTGAGAAGGTAAAAACAAGCTGATTTTATTTATTTAAAAAAGCCAGAGGGTTTAAATTGCATGAATATATTTCTCAGTAATACCAAAAAGAACTACAGTTTTTGTTTTAGTTGCAGCTGACATTAAATCAAAATAAATCACAGAAAGTCTTGTACATCCTTCTGTTTTACACTGCTATTATTTGCATTAGGGACACACATCATCAAATGGCTGGATAATTAAACTGGACCAGCCACATCAAATGTTCATTGAAAATTATCCCCTTTAATTAATTTGAAAGGCTTCCCCTTTTGTCACAAAAAATACTGATGTATAGGGTTTAATGAAACATATGCATTGAATAATTGGTTCATTTATGAAAAGGATTTCAGCCTCAATGAGGTACAACTTTTAATACCATGAAACAGCCATAAGTCATCATGCTATTGCGTTTCAGCACAAAAACGACAAACCACATCTGTCAGCAGGGAAACTTATGCCACATTAAGCTTTTTAATTTTTGCCATAATAATGATGACCTAAAACCAGCAACCCCCCAGCTGCCATCTTGGCTTGTGTGTCCTAGAAAACAGATGACACAGCTGTCACTGAAAAAACTACACCAGTGATTTTTTTTTTTTTGTTCAGCAGAATTAACGCTGGCTTAGTTGGTACTTGTCTGGTGTGAGATAACCACTGTATGCATATTTAAATATATTGTTTGTTTGTGCCGCATTTTAAGTCAGTTTTAATGTTTACAGAGGAATGCTGCTGGGTCAAGTTACCATATCACTGCTGTCATATTAATGAGGCATGTGACTGTCTTATTTACATTCTGTGAGTGTAATAGAAAATGCCTTCTATTTTTTCCTGTGATTCATTGTTTTCATATGTAAGCACTGTTTGCCAATGACATTTTACAGCATACTTGTTATTACACCTGTTTACCAGCAGGTTCAACTTTCTTTTTCTTTTTTAGGACATTGCTCATAGAGGTGGACGAAAACGGCACCTTGGACTTGAGTATGAAGAGAGCAAGAAAACGTAAAAGCCCCGACCAAGGACACCTCCACACGACCCGCTGTCTCTCCTGAATCCACTTGTGGCCAAAGGCGGGAGCGTTCTCATCAGCCCCTCCTTCTACCAGCCGCTGTGTGAGAGAGACAGCTGGGAGAGCCCCATCCCTGTCAACTCAGCAAAGCACACGTTTTACAGGATCAAAGAGGTTAAAATAAAAACACACACACAAAGAAAACACACACGCTGACACACTGAATGTAATCGAAACAGATAAGATTTGCATTAAACACATACAAAATGTGATCGTGTAGGATGAGACTGTTAGGGTCAAATGATGCATAATTTATATGCTACGAAAACAAAGACATTGCTGTTCTACAAATTGCAAATACAACTTAACAAATAAGAGAGAGCAAGGCTAATAGTTTTAATGGTAACCGCATGCAGCCTGGAGCTTAAAAATACTCAGTGAAAGTCCTCCAGCACTCATTTTTATTAGCTATTCAAATCTATTTTCTGCCACTTTCCTCTGAATCAATAAACTCTCAGCTAAAATAGCCCAGAAATCTCTCTAATTTTGCTAAATTGTTACCAGAATAGACAAAACAGTTCTTTTCAGGAGACTGGAAGAAAATAGATTTTTTTTTTTTTTTATTATATTTAGTTGCCCAAAATATTTTATTTCCCAACATAAATGTGTTTCTTGGCCCTCTCAGGTTGTCAGATTTCATTTAAAAATGCTCAAGTAGTCAAATTTCCACTACAAATAGTTCTGCATAGTCTGAAACAGCCTAAAAAAGTCACATAATAGAAAAGAAAAATACCTTTGCTTCCGCAATGTGAAATAATCTTCTCACTGATTGACACTCAGTGCTCGTAGGAACATTTAAGGTGACATTTTAAAGAGCAAGCAGAGGCTCAAGTCAGCTCTGTTAGTCTGTAAAATGTATTTAATATATTTACACTGAGGATGAGCACTAATCTGTTCTCCACGTATCATTTATGCCCAAGGGTCTGAATGAGTCTTAAACTGGCTCTGAAGGTTTCTGTCCTTTTATTTCACAGGTGGTATTCACTTGTAGTAGATTTGCCCTGCTTTCAAATCACGCACAACATCTGGTGACTGCCACAGTCTTGTCTGTGGAGAAAAAAATGAGATACGTACGTCACGGCTATACATCCAAGCATTATGTGGATTAAGTATGACTTTAAATGGATTGATGGTTTTATACTTTGGGCCCCAGTTATTTGGGGGAGTTTTATTCCTTAAAGGCAATAATTCCCTTTTTTTTCTTTGCCTGTGCTTATAACCCCCCAGGAATTGTTTTTAAGGATATTATACGGGGTTTCATTAATTATTCACTTTTAGGTTCATTGCAGACTTACGGTTTGATATTTTGGACAGTAAGTCATGTTATTATTCTCTGGTTTCTTGCAGGAGGATTATGATCAGTTCTCCTTGGAGGACCAACACTATCAAGGGGGACGGCAGATATGATGAGCCCCTCAAAGCCAAGCTGCTATTTACGAGATTCAAAGAAGAGCTTTTGAGGTATGTGGGGTTTAAATAGTGAAATATTCGCTACGGGCAGGCATCAGTCAAATATGTGTAAAATGAATCCTCCCCTTTTAATTTGCTGTATGGTCAGTATTAATAATAATAAAAAAAAAGTGTGTAATAACTCAGATTGATAGAAGTGGGTCAAAACACACCGATGAAACTCACTGTGTACATATGATTGTAACTGGTGTGTCTGCAGGTTCATGTGGAGAAGAAATGTATCTAATTGAAAGTGAGTTTCTCCCCGTATGTCCTGTATCAGCTTAACACAACTCTCGACTCTTGTAGTTAGGTGCATGCTCTGCTGGGTCTCCTCACGAGAAAAGTAGGATCACTCTAGTTTCCGCAGCACAAGCACCCCCTCAGATCTCCTCAGTGACACTCTGCCACTCATTAAACTGGATGTCGAGCAATGTAATAATAATTTCTACTAAACTTCCCGCTGTACAACTCTTTTTTCTCTTTAATGCCCATGAAAGGTTCTCAGTGTCAAAGAAAGATTCAGTTCAAGCTTGGCAAAGTCTGTGGGAAGTGGAGTATATCTGCGTATTAAATGCTTTGTGTTCTCACGCAGCTGTCCGACCCCAGGGCTGTGACGGCAGTGGCCATGTGACGGGGAATTATGCATCACATCGGAGGTACTGTAATTAATTATACTCTCATTAGCACCAGCCAGCAGATATATAGACAAGGGAAACGTGCTTATTGTTTAATTATGTTGATTAATTACATCTGGAAACTTGTCACATAGATTGTAGATATTTTTATATCATATGTCATTTTTTTTTTAAAACGCTGGCGGTGACATGAAAAGCTCTCTCCTGAAGAGGACACCACAATGTGTTTCAAATAAATGTGTATAAATATGCATTGAGACATTGTATTAAGATTATTTAATTCAACTGTGATCAAAGAGTGAATTAAATGACTGTTAGCTCTTTATCCTCTCTAGTGTGTCTGGATGTCCCCTGGCTGACAAAACACTCAATCACTGATGGCAGCCAACTCTCAGGAACTAAAGTATGTGTTTTGAAAACTGTTGTTGTTGCTAAAGGATTTTTCACATTAAAGTAGGCAACTTGTTCTTTTGCTTCAGCTTGGGTCAGCTGGGGTTCCTTTCCTTTCCTTTCCTTTCCTTTCCTTTCCTTTCCTTTCCTTTCCTTTCCTTTCCTGTCCTTTCCTGTCCTTTCCTGTCTTGCCCTTTCCCTTTCCTTTCCTTTACGGACGCATCATGCATGATTTCTGTGTAACTCACATGAAGATTGGTTTGCCTATTTGTACTACTTTTCTGCATATTAGCATGAATCCCCTGCTCTGCTCGCAGTCTTTTGCTGTAAAAAGCACCTGGTCTCTGTGTCTCTCAACCTGCAGGTGCCCAACACCTGGTTGTGATGGATCTGGACATGTGACTGGGAACTATGCTTCGCACAGAAGTAGTTGAGAGAAATCATCACAACTGAGCATGAAATACATTTGTCAGATGCATGGCATTCAAACAGATGGTGAAAGTCTCACTTTATGCTGCAAACATGCTGCACTTTTTGATTTCTTGCTTTCATGGATTCATTTGGCTGCCTTTTTATCTGTCTGCTGTCTGTTTCTCATCTATCTATCTATCTATCTATCTATCTATCTATCTATCTATCTATCTATCTATCTATCTATCTATCTATCTATCTATCTATCTATCTATCTATCTATCTATCTATCTATCTATCTATCTATCTATCTATCTATCTATCTAATTTTCTTAACGTGTGCTATTGAAACCCCGTAAAGCTCACAGCTGCCTGTTTGATTTTAACTCCTTCTATTGTAACTCCTGAATAGATTTCCTTCACATTAACTCACTGTCTCCAACCATTTTCAGCTTGTCAGGAATGTCCACGTGCCAGAAAAGGAGGTTTGAAGCTCACACCAAACAAGGATGACAAAGATGAGCAAGAGCTTAAGTAAGAGATTTTTTTCTCATCCTATGCTGTCATGTGTGTTTTTTTTGTTTGTTGTTGTTTGTTTCAAAAATAAAACAAGAAAACACTGTGGTTATGCGTCATGCTTTTTGTGCCCAGGGCTTTATACCTGGAGGCCATTAAGTTAAACAAAGAAAATAATACTTCTCTTGTCCTAACATTAGTGAATTATTTTCTGAGGATTAGCAGCGTGTTTTGTAGGATTTTTCTAGGGGGGTTTGTATTTTTTCCTATTTTCTGAATGGAATATCTGGCTTATCACTCTTCGCTGAGTGCTTTCTTTATAATTATACTATATTAAGAAAATGTCGAATTGCCGATGGCATTGCGCTCATTTGCAGCTTAATCATGTTGTCTGTGAAAGTGTTATTGGAAAAAAAAAATAATGTAATTGATTTGCAGTTTAAATCCAAAGTCAGATATATGAGCTGTTGTTTACTTATACATCTGGACCCTGATTTTTTTCTTTTTAATTACTAATGCAAGGGCATGAGCTTAGGAATTAGACTGGAATAGATCTCATACACATAAAGAGAGAAAGGGAGAGAAAGGGGGAGGGAGCAAAATGTCCCTAGATTATTGTAAATAGTGGGCCATATGGCATGCCTCCATTGTCCGGGTGCCTTGCATCAAGCTACCTACCTGTGCTAGATGTAAGTAATGGGACTGGTGTTGTTTCGTCCTCTAAGTGCTGCTGTGCTGTCGAGTAACAAAATGCTGAAACAGGCTTTTTGCGGCAGCACTCTACAGCATGCGTGCCATTTGTATCATCTCAGGTGACCTTTCACCTTTATCAATAAGGGAAAGGGTTAGCCACCTCCAAATTACATTCTTTCGCATGAGGGGATACATGACAATTATCTGTAATTCATGTCACTCCATTACTGACCTGCAGAAAACAGGCCTGAAAATGCAACTGACAAACTCTTAATGAAATTCAGCGTGAGTTGTGCTCGTGTTTTCAAGCACAAATATCATTCACCTCAAAATGTATGCACCGAACACAGCGTTCATTCCAACCCAAGTTTTAGTGGATTAGTAAGTCATAGTTAATGTGATTATTTGAGTCCATTTCTAGTTTTGGCGACTTCATTTTTAATCAGCATTTGCGTGGATTAATCAACTTAATGGTTAACAAATCTTCCGGTCTAGTTATTGAAAGAGATTTTTTAAAAATGGTCTCAGAGAATCACTTTTTAAAAAAAACAACAAAGTAGTTTTTTTTTTTTTCGTGCAGTGGAATGATTTTGTCTAGTCTGTGGCACAAAAACGCTATTAAATGCAAGCTTGTTAAATTTTTCAGTGGAGTATGCAGGTTTTCAGTGTCTACAACTCTTTGTTTGTCTCTCTGGTAGGTGTCCAGTAATTGGATGTGACGGACAGGGCCATATATCGGGAAATACACATCCCACCGCAGTGCAGGCAGTTGTCCACTTGCTGCCAAAAGACAGAAGGAGTCGTCCATCAATGGACTGCCCTTTGCCTGGAAGACCAATAAACAGGAACTGCCCCATTGTCCCTTGCCTGGCTGCAATGGCCTTGGACATGCCAATAATGTGTTTGCCACTCACAGAAGGTGAGGTCGCCTGTCCTCCATTTTATCTCTAAACAATACTGCGACTCGACACGTTGCATTCTTACTGTACAATAGCACCTTACGTCCGTCCATAATCTGCCTTGATGCTGAAGTTTGGTGACATTCTCCTGCCTAAACTTGTCATTTATGGCCTGCTACTAGCTTGTCAGGTTGCCCACTGAACGCACAGAGTATCAAGAAAAAGCACTCCGAAGAAGAGATGATGACTATCAAACTGAAAGCCAGCAGTGGTAAGCTACTCTGACATTATGTGCCGTGTGAAAATACTCATGCATTTTGTAGTGTATGTTGGCATAGAAATATCAATATTTTCGGATAAATGAGATCATCCACTTAACGCAGGTGTTGAAAACAAAGAAGATATTCAACATTTGGATCATGAAATCAAAGAATTGAATGAATCTAACATGAAAATAGAAGCAGACATGATGCAACTCCAAACCCAGGTAAGTATTTACTCCCACAAGTTTCTATAGAGGTTCGAGATCTTTGCTTCCTTAATTTGACGAGTTTCTTCTCGTTTTGTACCCGAAAGCAGATCTCGTCTATGGAATGTAACCTGAAGACAATTGAAGAGGAAAACAAGATGATCGAACAGCACAATGACAGCCTTCTGAAGGAGCTCGCTCGCCTTAGCCAAGCTCTCATTAACAGTCTTACAGACATTCAGCTGCCTCAAATGGTACAGTAAGCCTTGACCACAGACTCCAATACAACTCATTATGTCTAACCTGTCCTGAAAAGAAATCTCATTTTCTTCAAATTGTCATTTTCTGCTGTGCTGTTTTCACTAATAGTCAAACATGTTTTTGTTGCAGGACCCATCAGTGAGCATAATTTGAAGCCTATGTGAACACATTAACTGATATGTACAACAACTCGGAGCATGAATACTCCCCAGAGTGCAAGGCCCTCTTGGATAATATCAAACAGGCTATTAAGGGCATCCATGTTTAAGCTGTAGAGCTACCAAGAGGTTTCTTTGACTTGGGATAATGGCACTAGATAGCTCTATTTCACTGAAGAGTGCTGGCTTGGCTGCATGTATAAGACAAGGCTTTCGGAAATGTGTTTGGCATTTCCCGGTAAATATACTGCACTGAGAAAATTACCAGCCAGATTTGTAATGCTTTTACTGTTTCTGCATTCACTTGATATGTTTATTCTGGTGAGACTTTTTTTTTTTTTTTTACCCCTCTTGCACTTAATTATTTGTATGGTTTGCTTGATTTTAATCTGTACGTGTTCATGTCATTCTTATATTATCGCTATTTATTATTATATTTGTTCATCAGTGTATTTATTTCCTTGATTTTATTTATTTCTAGAACTGTAAATGCTTAATATTTGAGAAATCTGTTTGACTTTCTGCACATTGTAAATTACATAGAAGCACATTCCAATTTCATGGCATACTTTCGCCATCTAGTGTTGAAAAACCTATATTATTATTACTATTATGATTATTATTATGATTATTATTATTATTATTAGACCATAAGTTGAATTTCCCTTCAAAGTGAAAACCTACCAAAACTACTAAGCATTAATATTTTTAAGCATTGCTTTGCTTTCTTTATTGGAAACTGAATGTATGGTAAGACAAAGTGAACATTGAGATTTAAAAAATGCAATGCAAATGTACTGTACCTTTTTCTACTCAACCAATAACAGCTGGATGCAACCAGGAGGTGACACTGAGCAAAAATGCAACATCATTTGGTGAACTGAATGTCCGATTCTGCTTTGCATAGCGTGCCACAAGAAGAGTGCAACAAAAATCAAAAATTCACTTGTCAAGATGTCTTTCTTTTTTTAAATATAGATATTAAACTGCCTTCTGTGCACACACTTTGGAGTGTGCATATAGTATGTGCCTAAATGTATATGAATCCATAAAATATACAAGTACTATGTTTTGTGGTAGGACAGTATTATGTGGATGGTGTCTAATTTATTATACAGTACAATTATTTTCATAGGAGGAAACGTTCCTGATGACTGTTTAAATACCGTTGTCTCAGTAGCTGTAATCTCAGAGTCAGGTTTTGAAATATCACGACTGAGATTGAAAGTCTGGTGTTTATTTTAATTTTGCTGGCATGAAGAGGAGACAAAAAGGAAGGAGTGAATTGAAAAAAAAACATCTACTCCTATCTTATCTAAAACTGCTTACAGGCCTTAATATTCAACCAGTCTTACAGTTTGAATATTCTTGGGCAGATTCGAATAGTAGCTATTTCAAAACCGAGCTGACTACCATTACAACTCGCATTTCAGTTTCAATCATTAAATGCAAAAGGACAAAAAAAGAAAAAAGAAAAAAAAAGAAATGAAAACATAGACAAATGATAGTTGTTGGCTAATCAGTTGTTTGTTTGCATCAATTGCACTTTTGTATTTTTAATTCTTTCGTGTTTTTAGTTCGCCATACTGCCCTCGACTTCAACAAAAAGAGGAAAATGGGACGCTGTGGTCGTGTCACGGTACTATACATTTGAATCTCTCGATCTTACATGAGGTTAATCCCCAGAGTTAAATGAGTAATTCATTTGAGCAATACATTTTTCATTTCTGCAAAAAGACGTCAAAAACATGTAGCCTAGGACATTTTGAAGGAAATAAAATGTTACAGGCAAACGAGCCAAATTACATGAAAAACAAAACCCTATTTATCCAAATACTCAATATGTTTTAAAGAATTTTAATCTTTTAAAAACCGAATCACACTCTTTAAACCTAGCAATCCTTTATTTATAATTTCTTATATTTAATTCCTATACCACACATTGTTTGCTCAGGAAGTTTTGTGAATAATATTTATTTTTTCCCTGTTAGTATTTGATGTTTTGTAATGTGAAATGCTTTTTTGTGGAACGATATTAGTATGATATGAAATTGTACTGTATTTTCTTTTCTTTTACATTAAAATGTAATGCTTTTTTTCAGTTGAGGTAGTTTGTAAATTGAAACTTCCTATTACTTTTACTATTTCATAATAAACAGATATGCGCTGTGTTGTACAGTTTGTGTATGGTAGAAATAAAACTTTTCAAATGGTTGTGTGGTTCCTCAAAGCTTTGAGCCCCATTTCAGTCAAACGTGAAGCCAGTTTTCCCACATCAGCTATCACGATGCATTAGCGACACCTAGTGGTGAAATGTATGAATTACATTTCGAACCAGCGGAAAGGGCTCAATGGAGCTTTGATGCTGACATTTCTGAGTGTGCAGCTTTGGAGCTGTTTATGGTTAAAATTCAAAATGAAGAAATGTCACTGGGATTGAGATGCTCAGCAGCGTTAAGGGCTCCATTCCACTGAGCTTCCTAGTAGTAAAAGCAAAGAATGTCTCAAAGATTAGTGGAAATTAAACATATTTTAACCTATAACCTTCACTTTGGGGCAACAAATTATGATTACTTTCCTTTAAATTACCAGAATTCCTTTCATATTATGTGATTAATTGGTTGGTCAATAAGATGTCAGAGTGTTAAAAAAATATAGATCACAATTTCCTTCAGAACCATGGGACGTCACCTAGCCAGTAATCGGAAGCCTAAAGATATTTATTTTTTCATAAAACAAAGAATAACATCAGATCTTTAAACGTTAGAATGGCTGTAGGATTTTTCTTTCTTGGAAAAACAACATAATGAGTCAAAAATGATTAAAACAGCCAGTAAAGTTGTGGTGATTCCCCAAGATTAAATTAGTTTTGGTTGCCTATGCGCTTTGACAAGCAAGGACAGATCTACAGCAGCCAATATATGAAACACACACTGTAGTAAAAATGGCTCTGAAAATAAATGATATTGAAATGTTACATTAGTGTAGCTTAATACAATCAAACAATTAAGAGGTCAATTAAAGTGACCAAACTACACATGCACATTGGACCTGTAAAAATAAAATGAAAAATATAGAAAATGAAGTGGCATCTTTAGCCTGGACTTTTCACTTTTTAATCTACTCAAAACACCCAAAGGTGGATGATCTTTGAGCTAAAATGTGGCCTTAAGTGTCCTCAGTACAGTGACCTATTAATTAATTAGTCTCTTAACAGAAATTTATAGCAACAATGTTTTGAAATCAGTTATCAAAGTGATTTTTAAAAAGAAAAACTTACAAAGCTTGGAAAGCTTTCAGCTCTTCAATGTGAATACTAATTACATTTTACTCCACGCCTCTCTGACATTTTTTGAACTAAAATGACTATTTGAGATAACAGTTTAGTGATGAGGATTAATTGGCAATAGAAATAGTTGTTAACTGCAGCATTACAGTGACTATAAACCGTAATGTAGATGGTTCAGCTGATAATTGTTAATGCATATTTAAATGCTCGTATGTTCAATGTCTATTTTCAACAGACATTCAAGTGGAGAATTAGAGGAATCGTGTGCAATGTGCCACTGAAACAAAGGCAGCATGTGAGCCAAAATGTATATAATCAGCGTTCAGTTTGTCGTGGTGGTAAGAACACATGAAATAACAGGCTGGTTGACACACAGTGCACTGCAAACACATTTCCTGGCACGTCACATGAGGCCGTCTTCCTGTAATGTATATGCTGTGTGAGGAGACTGTGACAGCAGCAGCAGATAGTGGGTGCAGACATGTAAAGCAACGACAGCTACACACACACACATACACATATATATATATATATGTAAATATATATATACACATGCCATATATAGTATTTGCAATATAATGTTTTGCCCTCCTCCTTCCATGTTAATAGAAGGACAATGTATAAGAGCAATTTTGCAAAAACAAAATTAGGGCACATTATGCTTTCTAAGTTATTATGAACCCCACATGAAGATGAACTGTGATCAGAAGTGGAATGAAAAACAATGAGTGTGGAGTTGTTTTGGAAAATTTGTACCACAGCTGAAAATTTGAATATTGTTGCTTATCGAGTCTGTGGTACTGTTTGGACATGGAAAGTTTTTGATTCAATTGTACTACCTCGTGTTTATGGACATTTTCACCATTTCTTCACCGAGCTTTTGTGTAATTTTCCAGCAAAAACATTCTCAGCTAGAGAGGAAACTTGCCAGATTCCACTTTCATGTGAAGTTAAGCACATTTGTTGGCTCTGTTGAGGTTTCATTTATGCAATAATGCGGCATCTTTAAGTGAATTTCAGTCCACTTCTCCCCAACGCAACCCACTGTGACCTCTAAAAACGCATGAATGGTTGAACTGTGTTTAAATCAGAGCTGTTGTATTGAATTAAATTAGATCCCACGGGTGTTCTGAATAAAGACAACAGAGTCCTAGCAGTTTGAATACGAGATGCTAATAAAATACTGATAAGTTTATTCCAAATCAGTGAATTTAGGGTTTTTTTGCTTTTTGTTGAGGTAGATAAGACCACTGACCTCAGTTTCACTAACATCTGGGGTTCCATCCCCGGTTTCATGTTTCAAACACTAATTATGATGCTCAAAATAGGCATGTTTACAGTGGAAATGCTGAGCTTGTTGGATTCATTAGTCAGGCCTACTGAGTGGTCCATGAGTGACGTGACTAATGATCCTGGATGAGTAGGTATTCAATTACAACAGACACTCGAATGAACCCAAATTAAACAGTCAGCATCCTTGTGTATTTTGTACTTTTAACAGTTTGTCCCCGTGTAAGTGGAGCTCAGCATCTCTGTTGCGCAATTAAACCACCAACTGAGAAAGTAAACAAATTCATCACCTGAGACTACCTGCGGGAGGACAGCAGCTCACAGCACGCGAAGCATTTACTGCAGCACACGCTGAAATCAGCACAGTCCACCGAGGTCATGTCTTACAAAGTGTTTTGCTATTATTACTCTTGACCTGTGTAAAATAGTACTTTTCCTGCTTCCTTGCAAAACCTGGTCATCGTCTATTCCCACACTTCCTCAAAAGGCCAGAAAGCATCTGCAGGCTAAATTTAGGCCTTTCCTTATGGGACCTGTTTGAGGTTAGAAGGTGCGTGAAGCTTTCCTGGATCTGTCTAATTTTATACTCTCTTGGCATTATAATGAAGAGGCTTTTCACGTGGGACAGAACGATTTCACTCTTCACATGTTTTTCTTTTTGTCAGTAGTAGCTGTGTTCGTTAGGTGAGCTGCTGACTGCCAGTTCAGACAGACACAGTCAACATTGTTATTGTTTCAAATGAAAGTAAGAGGTAGTAAGATAAACATGGTAAAGATGATAAATAATAAATCAAAATGCAATAACTAAAAATCAAACTAGGTTCTCCACAAACTGTGTGATTTTTGTTTTCTCTGAAATGAAGTAAAATCTTCGATATAGTATTTAGTTTAGCTACATTTAACTCTCCACAAAATACACAACAAATCTATGAAAAGTTAAATTAGATTTGTACAGATAATAATAGAGAACTCCCTCAAGAGTGATATTTACTGATTCTGTATTTTTTCAAATTAAAATTACAATTTCAAAAACTGTTTTTAACATAAAAATAAGTTATAAAAAAGTGTAAAAAATTGAGAAAAAAATACTATATTACATGCACAAAGTAAAGCTATATTGTTCATATTTTTTTCCATTTCCCCTTTAACTGTTCAAGTTTTGCAAAGCTGTCAAAGTTAGTTTGACATTAGTTTTTGCTCTTACAAATGGTGTGATTATTAATTGTCAGTGCAGTTTATAGTATAAATCTGACTCTAAAATTACATCACAAAATACACGACAATCTACTATCTTTAAAGGCAAGAACGTAACTAACTCAAGAGTAGGATTTGCTAATTCTACATGTGAAATGAAAGTTGTTTTTTAATTGCAAAATAAAATGCATTTTTCCATAGATAGGCAGACGCACTGTCATGGAAAAGTATTTGCCCCTTCTTGAATTCTTATTTTGCATATTTTCCCCACTTTAATGTTTGAGATCGAACAAATGTAGATATCAGACAAAGTCAACCAAAGTAAACACAAAATGTAGTTTTTAAATTATTTTATTTATTAAGAAAAAAAACTATTCAAAGCTACCTAGCCATGTGTGGAAAAAGTAATTGCCCCCTAAACCTAATAACTGGTTGGGCCACCCTCAGCAGGAACAACTGAAATCAGTCATTTTCTATAAGTTGCATTGCATCTTCCACATCTCTGTGGAGATGTTACAGCAATATTTTGGCATGGCTCAACTGGTAGAGTGGCCATCTTACAAACAGAGGGTTGATGGTTCAATCCCTGGCCTGGAGAGCTCATGTTGAGGTGTCCCTGAGCAAGATGCGGAACCCGTAACTGCTCCTGATGAGCCATGGTTAGCACCTTGCATGTCAGCTTTGCCCATCAGTACGTGACAGCACCTTCCAAAAACTTTTTGTCTCGTCAGTCCATAGAATATTCTCCCAAAAGTTTTGGGAATAATTCAGATGTTTATTTTCAAAATAAGATGAGCCTTTATGTTCTTTTTGGTTAGTAGCAGTTTTGACCTTGGAACTCTGCCATGGATGCCATTTTAGCCCAGTCTCTTCCTTATTGTTGAGCCATGAACACTGACCTTAGCTGAGGCAAGGGAGGCCTGCAGTTCTTTAGTTGTTGTCCTGGATTCCTTTGTGACCTCCTGGATGAATTGTCGTTGTGCTTTTGGGATAATTTTGGTAATAAAGTTTCACCACTGTTCCATGTTTCTCCATTTGTGGATAATGGATCTCATCATGGTTCACTGGAGTCCAAAAGCTTTAAAAATGGCTTTGTAACACTTTCCAGACTTATAGATGTCAGTTACATTATTTCTCATCTGTTCTTGAATGTTTTTAGATAGCAGCTTTTTGAGATCCTTAGGATGATTCCATTTCATCAGACAGGTTCTATTTAAGTGATTTCTTTATTAAACAGATCTGGAGGTAAACAGGCTTCGGTGTGGTCAGTGAAATTGAACTCGGTTTCTAAAAAATGTGATAAGCCACAGTTAATTCACGATTTAACAAGAGGGGCAACTACTTTGTCACATAGGTAGGTTTGGATAGTTTTTTTTCCTTTAATAGATTAAATCATCATTTAAAACTGCACTTTGTGTTCACTTTGGTTATCTTTGTCTCATATTTAAATTTGTTTGATGGTCTTACATATTTAAGTGGGGGGAAATACTGCAGTGTAGATAGATAGATAGATAGATAGATAGATAGATAGATAGATAGATAGATAGATAGATAGATAGATAGATAGATAGATTCAACACTGAGATTAAATTTCAGTTTCAAATCAAAGTAAAAATCACAAAGTACATTCTAGTTCACTGGCTAAATAAACTAAAGCTAAACAGACTAAATCAAGATGTAACAATGCAACATAAGAGGGCACTGGACAGAGGTCAAAAGTGTTTAAAGTGAATGAAAGAACGAAAAAAATACTAGATTAAGTAAATTACACCACAAAATACACTCTATAAAAGAGTTAAATAGGTAGATGAACTAATTCCAATTAATTCAAGAGTGATATTTGCTGATTTAAGATTTTTTCAGTCTGAAATTGCATTTTCCTTAGATAGATAGATAGATAGATAGATAGATAGATAGATAGACCATTGAGATGGACTGAACAGAGGTTCGTTCACTCTATAAGAGTTAAAGATGAACTAATTCTAACTAATTCAAGAGTAGTATTTGCTGATTCGACACTGTTTCAGTTTGAAATTTAAGTAATTATCAGAAAAATCTAAAATAAAATGCATGTTTCCATAGATAGATAGATGTGAGAGCAACAGTGCTTCCCTCTATCGACATTTTAAACCACGTGACATGTGTTTACATCCTCCTCTCAGCTGTTTCTTTCTTCTTCCACTTCGACACAACGACTCGCCGTTACTAGTTTACCTTTCCATGCAAATACCCGGTTTGCTCGGTAAACCGGTCCTCAGCCTTTTTAAGGGGCTGTTATCGTGTCAGAGTGACTGTCACTGACCGTCGCATTGCTCGCTGCATCCAGTTACAAGGAGTGTAAATGCGACACGGCATTGTGAGTATTTTTCATTTGTTTACCGCTAACTCCCGTTTGTCTGCGAGTTCACCGGGTCGTCTGTTCGCCGGTTTATCTCAGTAATAACTGTGTAAGTTGTGTTAGCAGTGACACGGCAGGCTGTGTGTGTGCTGTGTTTGTTTTCTGTGTAACGCCAGGATAAAGAGGCGAGCTTACCTAACCTGCTTTGTCTCTGTTTTGATGATGGCGCACTCAGGCCCACCAAAGCTAACGTTAGCCAGCTTAACTGCACCTCAGATGGCGATGTCCGACACTACACGTTTAATAAAAATGCTCAACCCCACCATAAACCACACAATTTCGCCTGTAAATTCGCATTTTCATTTGCACAAGCTGCAGCAGCGGGCCATGGGAGACTTTTCTGTAACAAATGTTGAGCGACATCATGCGGAAGAGGCTCGGAAAAATCACTGGTGTTGTTTATTCGGTGGGATTTTTTCTGCAGCAGTTACTAAAACCTGCAGGACTCAGTTTATCCTCTCCCAACAAACCGGTTTAGCTAGTTGCTGCTAAAGATTGGGGTTAATCGCACTGCAGAGAGCTGGCCAGCAACTGCGTTTTGGTCGACAAGTGGGAACAAAAGCTGCATGAATGCTCAGTGGCAGCACGGCGTCTGTCGGGGTTTGTCAGCGGCTGGAATAAACACCAGAGTGTCCATGTGTTTGTCACAGACGTGGACGGGTGGGATTTAGAAAGAATCATGATTAATAACGCTTGACAAGCTTTCATGAAGACGCTGTTGTTGTTTTGCTCCGCCGTCACACGCAGTGCGAAGAAAGTGTGCGGGCCGCTGATTGGCTGACAGGCTGCCGTCTGTGTGGCAACTGCAGCACGTGACCAGGTGCGGCGCTGATTGGCTCCGTCAGGTGTCAGTTGTGGGACTTGAGGAACATCTGTGGACACTGCTGCATGTCAAACACAGTGACCAGAACACGCAGAACACCTGTGTGATGTGCAGCAGCGTCCAGCCACCAGCGCCACTTTGTTTACATGTTACTGACTGAGAGATGTTTACAGTGTTGTGGACACTTTGTGTACATGCATGGCAATATCAGGAATATTAAGTTTTTTCAGACAAAGGATCAGTCTGTGACTACTGTATTATCCATCCATCCATTATCTATACACTGCTTAAACCTCATTAGGGTCGTGGGGCGTGGCGTTTATCCCAGCTCTCTTAGGGTGAAAGCAGGGGACACCCAGTCTATTAGGACTACACATAGAGACTGACAAGCACACTGACATTCACACCTACAGACAATTTAGAAGCGTCTGAGCAGTGTGGATAATTCGCATGTACCCGTAGTTTATTTGGCTTCTTTTTAATGTTGTACCGCTACACTGTCCTGCTTCTTTCTGTGTCTCATTTTCTGTGTATGCGTTTGTATATTGAGGGTTTTGTGAATCTGTGGTGCTTTGTTTTTCTACATTAGTGTGATTTTTGTTGTTGTTGTTGTTGTTTTTATCATGTAACTATACCTAGCTGGCACCTTTGTACATCTCTAATGATTATGAAAGCATTTTGTATTTTACAGCAGAGAAAAAAATAGATAAAAACATTTTTCTAATTCAAGCCATTAACACGTGATATTTGTCATTCACGTGAGACTGGACCATACATCAGGATTAATGCACTAATAAACAATGACTAAACTAATAGCAAGCTTATCAAACTGTCCGAATAACTAACTGCTACGTTATTTCAGATTTCCCTAATCACTTCAAACTCTGTCCATGTGTGATGACATCTAACTGCTATTTTATGAAGGTAATAAAAAATATTCCAACAGCTGTGATGGAGCTCAGGAGTCAACCTGAGGACAGCTGCTATGAAAATAATGATTTAACTGCAGGTTAAAAACTGCAGCTCTGTGTGGCAACTCAGCTGTCTGAAATGGAAAAAAAGTACACAGTGTGACTGTGACTTGCCATTAGAGCCTGACCCAGGCTGATCCTGCCTCCATGTTGGAGGTAACTCATAATTATGAGAATTTAATGAAGTTACTGGTGCTGTTCTGTTTTTCCACATGTGCAGATCCTGCTGCTGCTGCTAGATGCTGTGGTATTTAACAAACTCAGAAGAAAAACTTCTACAAGCAGCTGGAAGTAACAAACCAAACCTCAGCTCCAGTTAACGTTTGGAGAGGGAAAACAAAACCAGACTACAATCACTATTGGTGAGTACTATTGATCTGAGCTGTAAGTATCTGATTTTCTTGTAGGAAAGTTTCATTATTATGGACATTTCTGTTTGCAGCTTAAATTGTAGAGCACTGTAATTGCAACTGTGGTCAGTGAGATATTTTTGGAGTAATACTGGCGCTGAATTATCTCTTAAGTGGCTTCACACAACTCAAAATACTGTTATCTGTATGTGCCTTTCTGTTAATGTGGCAGGGTTCAGTTCAGGCTTTTACCAGGTTAAAAGTGATAAACTGGTGTCTGCAGGTCCAACCTGCTAAGAGTACCGTCACAACTTTTCCAGGGTGCTCCATTAGACCTAGACATAGACATAAAGGAGAGCATGACTGAAATAGGCTATAGAAATACCTTGGAAAATAATGCAAAATTCACCTTAGAATTCAAGAAACACTTCTAAGAAATATGTGCAAAAACAGTAGTGAAGGCTTATTACCACATGTCAACCTCTTTGGAATAGAAAATGCATTCGATGTTAACACTTATAAAAATTCACAAAATGTGATGTTCAACTGTGCCATCATGATATAAAGGAACATTTTAAATCAAAAGCGCACCAGAGGAACGTAGGTCAGAGGGAGAAATAGTCACAGATGACAATGTCCCAAATCTGATGCCCTGCAAATGTGGTAAAGGTTAAATTTATGCTTTGTAACTTCTCAGCACAGCAATCTGCGCACGGCTGTAGTGGACCTTTTAGTACACATATGTTGAAGTTGATTCTTTTCTATTTCATGTGATTTTATGTTTACATCAATAAATACAACAAATCTGTATAATTTGCAGGCGTTGTTTTTAAACAGATAGTCATAATCAGTCTCCTGATGGTGTTCTTTATCAATCTGTAGTCTGAGCAAAAATATCCTAATTTCAGTAATGGCATTGTCTTTAAAATTTCCAAAAACTATTAAAAATGTCCAATTTTATATTCCCAGGGATCAAGATGGCGTCTTTAGATGTCTTGTGTGTCTTTGTGCTGCCATCTGAGCTGAAACTAAAGATTTTTTTTGTTTACTCTAATGTTTAATAAAGCAAAGGCACAAATATTTACAACTGAGAATCTGGAGTCAATAGATTTCTGCTGTTTTCGCTTAAAAATGAATTGTTGATAATTAACGATACTCAGAGTTTGCGACTTTATGTAATGCCGTCTTTCTCGTGACGCACCAAAAAGCACCGCGTTCCAAAGCTGCGTTCGGACTGAACTCGAAGCAAATGTCACTGCATGCAGAGACACTGAGAAGAAGCAGACAATTGCAGGTTCATCTGGATGCCACAGACTGAGAGACAGACACGTCTGCTTGAGGTAAAAATGTTTTCATTTGGCGCAGTAAATCACACTTATCCCAAAACTGTATGACTCCTCTTCATGAGTACACAGAGACAGCAGGAGCAAAAATTAGAAGATTCAGAGGAAAATGGCTGGTAAATTTAAAATATCTGACTCGCTTCTCACACACTCAAACAGAGTAGGTTCCTGCTGTTAGTCCGGTAAAACAAACACCTGCACCATTACGTCCCTCGGCTGTTTGTGACTAATTAACACAGAGTCCTGTGGACAAATTTGCATAAATGGAGACACAAAAACGCTTTTTATTCATTCTGAACTCACCTTAACATTGTTGTCATACCTGATGATGGAAACAGAGGAAAAGCCCTATTACTCCCCAAATGAACATGGCTTATTCACTGGTGAGCATGGATATAATCTAATGTTGTGATAGTCAGGCCTACTGTGTCGTTGACAAACTTGATTATATTAAATGAATGATGTACAGGAACAGAGTCGTGGGTCAAAATGGAGAGGACTGGTGTTCAGGGTGAGAGTGGAGGAGCAGAGATTGTATAGCAGACTTATCAAACTGAGTCTGTTAGAAAGTCCCAAGTCCCATTGCACAGGGATGTGCTGATAATGAGTTGTCTCAGCTTGGAGATCAGCTGAGGGGGGATCATTGTGTTGAATCCTAAGCTGAAGTCAGTGAACAGCATTCTGACATAAGAGTTGGACTTGTCCTCCCGGTGGGTCAGGGCAGAGAGGAATACAGTGGAGTTGTCCCCCGCTGACCTGTTGGTGCAGTTGGTAAGTTGATAGGGATCCAGGGTAGGGGGCCGTCAGGATTTCAGAGGCAATAAAACCAGTCTCTCGAAGCACTTTGCAATGATGGGGGTGAGTGCAACTGAGCGGAAGTCATTCAGGGCCATAGCACTGGTGTGCTTCTACACTGGCACGATAGTGGCGGTCTTGAAGCTTGTGGGGACAGCAGCCTGGGCCAAGGACAGATTGAAAATGTCCATGAAGACCCCGGCCAGCTGCCCTGCACAGACTCTTAGCACACAGCCAGATATTCCTTCTGAGCCAGCTGCCTTCCACACATTCACCCTGCTCAGGATGGTGCAGACATCGGAGGTGGAAATTAAGAGAGGCAGTTCACCAGGTGGGAGATCTGCTTTGAGGGTGACCTTGTTTCCCCGATTAAATCATCAGGGAGGGAGGCAGAGCTGGATAGGAGAACAATACTGGGTGGTTAAAGGTCTGTGATGGCCTGTATACCACATGAACAGGGGGTTCAAGGAGTTCAAAGTTCTTTTCACGAGGTTAGATAAAAACTAACCATATACTAAACTAAAACATGTGCATGTCTGTTGCATCAGATGACCATAAATTCCATATTGTTTGTTCTGTCTTGCCCTGAAACTTTTAATATAGGAGTTGAAAAACTGCCTAAGCTGAGAAGGTGACCGTAACTGACACATTTCTTCCTGTTGGTAGCATACGCTTGCTGCCCTTTAGAAAACGCAGCGACACATTACGTGTGAAACGTTTGCCCTGGGTTTCACACTGAAGGAGGTGTCGGTGAGCTGTCACAGTCAAACATTGTGAACATGGTCAGAAAAGAGCAAAGTTTTCAGATTTTTGGAAGTGTAGACAGTGTGAAAGCTTTTATCTGAACTGTTGTGTCACAGAAAATGTATTAGAATGTAACAAGACTGTCCACAGCAGATTTAACAACGAACAGGTAATCAGTATTTGAAGTATTTTGTCATTAAATAAAGTTTTGTACAGGCGAAAAAACTTCCCAGCAGCACAAGATAAGGATTCAAACAATCATCAGATTTGTTCCATCAGAGACACCAACCAGCTTCACTCTCTCTATATGCACTGGTGTGGCTTATTTTAGTTATACTATTAGTGTTTATAATAGGGGTATTTAGTCAAATTACATGTCAAACCGTTTATATTTTTCACAGTGCAACTCCTTTCATTTGCTTCTTTGCACAAATACATGCTGTGCTGCACATGACTTATAATCATACTCAAACACTTTAGCACTCAAATGATACTTAAATTTGTAAAACATGTTTGCACACATGTTGTGTTAAATTATACATTTGACAAATTCGCAGCAAAGTTTATTTCCTACCCAGTCGGACCAGCATTTTTGATTATACCCCATCAAGCCTTTTATGTAATGTCCTATTCATGGCATGAACTTGGCGTGTTCACAGTTTTGCTGCAGTAAAAATAACAAAAAATATTCAGATGCTGCCCTCAGATGATTTTCATCTGCAAGTTGTAATTATTAGGTACAAATATTACTAATGACAAATACAGTCTGTGGCTACTTTTTTAAGTACGCCTGTTCAATCTGATGCAAATCAGGTCAGATGAGGTGAAATAAAAATAATTAATACCGCAACAATCATTAATAATTGTCTTTTTTTTTTTACATTTGTTGCTCACATTAGAGTACAGTCTGGATTTATACTGGACTACATTGTATGAGCAGGTGTTCTTGTGGTGGGGCAGAATATCAGAAACACCAGAATGATCACATCCAGTAAAATATCACCGCTAATTATAGCTTCAATGCTAAAACATATAGTTAAATGAACACCAAGGCATCATAGATTTAATGCCAGACCTGCTTTCAGTTGTACAGGTGTACCTATTAAACTGGTCGCTGAGTGTATATGTTTCATATTGCTGACCTTAACAGCAAAGGTGAGGATTAGATCAGTATATTTAACATAAGGCTTACTGCTACCCATGTGATTAAATGCTCTCGTTTTAAGCCACAAGACATGTGAGTGTGATTTTCTTTGCTGTCATTGCTTCAACGTTTACACTGTAAATGCGGATGAATGTCCAGAGGATCGGTTTACCTCACAGTGTCTGTTGATCGGTAGCGTGTACGTCATGGTGTGCTGCCTAGACAGGCCTTTGGTATTTAGTTACGGCACAAGAGCTGATCCCGTGTTGCGAAAGGATCCGTTACATGTTTCATCATTCTACAAGTTACAGCGAGGTGTTTCTAACCGAGTTACAGCAGCCACTCTGACCTGAGATAGCATTGAGGCACTTTTAGTCCACTCTTGGGGTTAACCCAGGATATTATGTGTGTGTTTTTGACTGGATGCTGTTTACAGTTTTTCTCAATTACTTTGGCTCATTTCTTGAATGTGATTTATGTGAAGTAGCTGTCTTATACCACAGGAAATCTACACGGCGCAATATAATACAAAAATGCTACACTAAAGAGCCCATCTCGCTGGATGTCTGTCTGAGCACAGATTTTTTTTTTTTTAATTAACACCACACCTGATAGTCTCCCTTGTAATGTTATGAAGCAGCAAAGGAAAAATCTTCTGGCATAACAATCCCATACAATCTCTGCTGTAATGTCATCACAGGCAGCATCCATTGTAGCAAGCAACGTGCAAGAGACATTTTGTATTGAAACCACAGATTTTACACCTTCCACCAGGGAAGAAGTCTTTAGTTGGAATCATGAATGGAGAATACGGTGACAACAAGTGAACACTGATCATTTCCCTGATGACATTTGCACAGTGAAAGGTTGCATCATCCTACACAGTTAAACCAAACCTCTCTCATTCTCAGGATCTCTGTAGAGGAAGTCCGAGAATGTCCAGAGCGTCTGGCTGTTTGATGGGTAATACTGAGAACATGTATAATCAGATCGGTCTGAGACATTGCAGCACACATACTGATACCACTCCCATGTTGGTCTGGCTCATCCAGTATGGCCCAGTGGCCTATAACATTTTGGCTATGTCTCCTCCTGCCATTGGCCAGATTGAGACTCCTCCACAAACACAAGGCTGTGAAGTATTTCACTTCCTTACAGCTCCATTTGTTCTCTGCAGTACAATAAACAAGATATCAAATCTGTATTTCTGTGAAGTCACCCATGTACAGCAAAACAAACCAGTTCTGCCTTCTTCTCTGTGGCTTCAGGGAGTATATTTAAACCTATATATTGTAATTACATATACACACTGGCACTGTAGGTCTTTCATTCTATCATTTTCTCTGAAGTGGGACCTTGTAGAGCTAATTCGTGGTCATCACTGTACTTTATAGAGATCCTTATAGTGTGGATATTTTTAAAGACAGCATTACGCTCTAAAGTTGCACTCCAGATCTCTCATTGTAATAGCATTATTTGCTGACACCATGTTTCAGATCTTTTGCTCTTATTGAGCTATGGAGACTGCTCTTCTGCCACCAGCACAAGGTAGGAATTCACAACTGCATAATACAACTGTGGGCTGCACAGTGGCTCGGTGCTTAGCACTTCGATCTTGCAGCTAGAAGATCCCCGCCTTCCCAGGACCTTTCTGCATGGAGTTTGCATGTTCTCCCTGTGCATGCGTGGGTTTAATCTGGGTACTTCAACTTCCTCCCACAGTCCAAAAACATGTTCAGGTTAATTGATTATTCTAAATTGTCCACAGGTCGAATACACGTGTGATTCTTTGAATGCATATATGGTCTTGTGATAGACTGTCAAGGGTGTCCCCTGCCTTCACCCTAAATCATCTGGGATAGACTCCAGCCCCCCGTGACCCTAATGAGGATTAAGCAGTGTATGGATAATGGATGGATGGATAATGCAGCTGTATCTGTACTATGCTGTAATGCACTGTCTGTCCTGTGAGGGGCTTATATTGACTGTATGTCATTTTCCTGTATTAATTCAACTGTTTTCTTCTAACAGGAATATGTTAACATACATAATTCTAGTATTGATTGGCTTGTTTTTCCTGCAAAGTATTTTAGTATTTAAAGACACAATAGCACAATTTACTTTAACCTGACCTCTGCCATTTGCAGAATGTGGTTAAATTCATGGTCCACAATTGTGACCTGCCTTTCATGTAGGACAGCTGTGTCTTTTTACTCTTCCACAGTGTGCAAACTACACCGTGGCTTTTGGGAGAGCTCACTTTTTTTCTTTTTTTATTGTCAGAAACATCCATCCGCTATCTATGCGCCGCTTTATCCTCATTAGGGTCACGGGGGACTGGAGTCTATCCCAGCATTCTAGCATTCAACCTCCGGACAATTTAGAATAATCAATTAACCTGAACATGTTTTTTGACTGTGGGAGGAAGCCAGAGTATCTGGAGAAAACCCATGCATGCACAGGGAGAACATGCAAACTCCATGCAGAAAGATCCCAGGAAGGCAGACTGCAAACAGGGATCTTCTAGCTGCAAGATGAAAGCACTAACCACCAAGCGAAGGTGCAGGCCCTGGTCAGAAACTACAGATAAAATATTTAGAGAGCATTTGTCTTAGCTTTTATTTATCATTGTTCCTATTAATAAGATTATGAATAAATAAGTAGCTGCTGCTGCCTGCTGTCAGCACCACAGAGTGTCAGAATAGTTCCTCTGTTCTGATTTACAGCAGCTGGAGTCAAGGAAGCTTGTTTTTTGATCTGGGAGTTAAAGTGAGTGAAGCTGACGCTTTTGCACTGCCATGCTTAGATGTTGATGGCGAGCAGGGCACGGATTGTGCTCTCTTTATTAAAGTGAATTGGTGATGAATTGCCCTCATTCATGAATCATACATGAATAATAAGTTTACGAATGATCCGTGGTGGCGAAGCTACAGGAAAATAAAAACGCATGGCAAAAGTAGCAGAATGTCAGTATTGTAGAACCACCTCATCACACAATTTCACAGATGTATGTATTTCATGTTTTCAGTGGAGCTCATGAGTTATTAAGAGGAACCAAGCTCCCCCCGGCCTCCCTGTGCTTCACACCCTGCTCTTCTACCTCTTCTTCTGTTCAGTTTTCTTTCCCTCATTATATCACCACGAATCCTTAACCCTCTCCAGCAGGCAGTTGCCCCTGTATATTATTTATTGGGCCTGGTTCTTCTGTGTTCAGAAATTCTATTGATTCTCTTGCGATCATGTGTTCATTCCCACTCACAGCCCCTGTCAGTTGACTTATCCGAATGTGTGACTGATGGGTGTAAAATGTGAGAAACAAGCTTCAACTGCCAGGCAAACTACTAATATTGAGGGCATTGAGGCCAGATAGACTTTTACAATTGAATGGACTGTTGTGCATGTGATGACTTAGACAATTAAACATTTTATACATGTTTTGGAGAGTGCAACTTTTCACCTGAGAAGCAGCGTAATCAATTTTAATCAGCAGATGCATTGATAGTTGTACAGATTTTAAACAATTGTACTAACTCAGAGTTATAGATGTGCTAACACATTTGTAATTTGTCTAAAATATTAAGGCATTCAAATTTAGTGTTACCGAATTTCCCCTCGGGGATTAGTGAAGTAATTCTATTCTGTTATTCTACTCTATATTGTTGTAAACAAGTGAAAATATTCATTATCGTTCAGCAGTCATGCCAAAGCAATTGAGAAAACTACTTTATCAAATACACTAACAAGTGTTATTACCTAGCTGGTGGATGTTGATTTGTCTCAGAGGGGTGAGCTGATAATGACCCCTGTTTCAAGACTGTGGATTATCATTGGTAAGACTGTGCAGCAGCGCCCAAAAGCAATTTACTTGAATACCTCCCCTGACCCATTTTCCTGGATTTTATTTCAATGCCTGCAGAGGGGAAAAGGGGGGGGATAAAAAATATAGTACCGTATGTCCAGTTATGGTGAGTGAATCAATGATTCTTTTTGCCTGGGAGAAAGAGCCAATGGAAAATTACCGTACCAGGCCTCCAACTACAAAGTCACCTCTGAATTTAATCTTTATTAGCTGAGTCAGATGTGGAGATGCTGAGGAGGCAGAGAAGGAATTCAAAACTCATCTCCTTCAACTTCATCTCAAGCTATACAAGGTTGGATATTTTGGATAGCAAAGCATTTATAGAATGTTCAAAAGGAATTTTCTCTTTGTTGCTACAGTGTTGTGCTTTATAGAGAAGCACTACATAGTAAATCCAGCAGCTCATTAGTTTTAATGTAAGCAGCTTTCAAAGCGACAGAGATGGGTGCATATTTTAGCTTTAACACAGCCTTATATCAGACGTTCTCAACCTTTTGGGGGCTTCTGACCCCTTCATATAAAGCATTTTGTGATCCCACATATTTGTTGTGGACATCAGTTATGAGCAGTTCAACCAAAAGGGGCTTTGAACCTTCTCTGTTATGGGGATTTTTGAAAATACACAAAACAGGAAACACAGGATATTAAGAAAAAATAAGCAGCAGAAATTGTTAGCAATTTGAAGCCATTGTTATGTCACATCTAACTCTCTGCAGACATCGGTTTTGTGTTCCAGTAGAGTTGGCCAAGTGTCTTCAAAAATGAAGAAAGAAACTGTCTCTGCACACCTGCATATGTGACAGGTGCATCAGAGGAAAGCACAACTTGAATAAAAATGAAAAAAAATCTCTGGCACACTTGGCTGCTCACTGCTTGTATATTTATTAGTTTACAACAATGTCTCAAATTGTTCAGGCTGTGCAAATATACCTTCAAAACAATGATTTTTATCTGGAGCATGGCGCAGGCATGTAATTTGATTATCGGCGTGACGTCAGTGTGCTGTGAAGCAACATTCATCTTCTGCGATTACGGTTTTACACTATGAAAGCTGTTTCTGTGTGTTTTAGGCAGAAAATTAAGACTTGGATGAGATTTTTGCTTTTTTAGTCATGTCCAATAACTGAATAGCTTGTCTGGTTGTATGTTTTATAATAGATTTTCATATGCTGGGATGGAGGGCTCTGTCCTTACCGTCCACCCCTAGTGTCAAACTTCTATTGCATAACTCCACATCTGCCCTCTGGACATAGCAGATCCCACAGCGGTGCAGGACATGACATTGAGACACACTGTTTCTGATGTTGATGCCTCATACCACACAATTCAATCTGATTCTGAAAATGTTAGAGCTGCTGATAATAATTTTTCATATTATTAATTTACTGCAGATTGTTATCCCGTCTCTTGACAAGAATTTCTGTCTTAACTTTGTAGGGCAGTGGGGGGAAAAATGGCAAACTTGCAAGAAGAGTTTTTCTTTTGATTGAATAATCTTTTAAACTAATCTTAGACGCAGCATGTTATTCTCTGCATTTTTGTTCACAAATAGTACTGTAACATATTATATAAATGTTAGTATTTCAGTTTTATTGTGTCATTAAGCTCTTTTTACACACATTGTTCTGTTATAGTAACAAAAGCAGAGTTTAAAAACTGTTTAATAATATCTTAGACCAATTCAGCATTTGTGGATACCATAACAATGAGCTAGCATGAATTATAGCAGGAGCCTTGTAGCCAAATTGAATGCAGATGTTATCAAGGTTATTAATTGCACTTGTGCTCTCCCTGCTATGTCATGTCAGATGTCTTTTGGGGATTTTACTAAATATATTCATGCAATCAATATAAAAGAAGACTTACTTTTAAATGACAGTTTGATGGATGTGTTGTCTGTCGTAAATTTTCACATAAACGCTTGCAAAGTATTTCACTTACCCTTTTACTACAGCACTGCAGAATACAAATCGTAGATTTTATCCTGAAGGGAACTAATTTTGAAAAAAAAACACGCTCCGTTTCTCTGGCTTGTTAATTTTTCATCTTAAGACAATCCCAGATGTGGATTTATAAATCTGCTCTTTTATCAGCATCTGAAAGCTGCATTTCACTTGTAGATTTTAACCAGACACTGGATCTCCCAGCAGGCATGTTTTCAAACCATGTTTCATTTTTCTCAGGTCACTTGGTGCCTGGACATGAACGCCGTCTGAACAGACATCTGAGGAGTCACAGCGGCAGGATCCTTCAGCCAGCCAACCCATCTCCATGCCACTCTGAGGAGGAATCGCTCACCCTGAGTACGAGTTCGGCTTCTACGTTTCTCTTCTCTTGTCGCCATGGGGGGAGCTGTGAGTGCCGGGGAGGACAATGACGACCTCATTGATAATCTGAAGGAGGCTCAGTATATTCGCACAGAAAAAGTTGAACAGGCTTTTAGGGCCATAGACCGCGGAGACTACTATCTAGACGGCTACCGGGACAGTGCCTACAAAGACTTGGCGTGGAAGCATGGAAACATACACCTGTCTGCTCCGTGTATATACTCTGAGGTGATGGAGGCCCTCAAACTGCAGCCAGGACTTTCTTTCCTCAATCTGGGCAGCGGAACCGGCTACCTGAGCACAATGGTTGGCCTCATCATAGGTAATTTTAGACTGCACTTTTTCAACAGTGTTTTTTTTTTTTCATGCGTGGGCAGTGCTCAAATGTTCTCTCAAATCTAGATGGACTCATTTGCTGGGAAACTACAGAGAAGCATCAGTGATACAAGGCTGCAATGTTTTTTTTTCTGATTCCTTAAATAAATGCTTGGTTTGTAAAATGTCAAAAAAAAAAAAAAGGTGAACAGTTTTAAAATCCAGTGCCATCAAGTTGCTGGTTGAGTTTGACAAACAGCATGAAAATACAGTTTACACTCACATAAAACAAAAGAAAGCGGCAAATATTCACATTTGATGAGCAGAAACCAGTTATTTTGATGCTTTTTTGATCAGTAAACAATCCAAGTAACACCACAATAAATAGCTTTTGGACACATCGTAGTAACTGATTTTAAGAAAAATATTGTTAATGTTTTTTGTTTTTTTTTTCTCCCAAGGACCTTTTGGTGTGAACCACGGAGTTGAGCTCCACAAGGATGTTGTTGAATATGCCAGAGAGAAACTGGACGATTTCATAAAGAATAGTGACAGCTTTGACAAGTGAGTACAAGCTTTAAAAGAACATTTTGTTTTAGGTGACGTGTTGATTGACAAATCCAAAGTGAAAGAAAGACACTTTATTATCTTATGGAGGGTTACATGACAGGCTATAAACTCCCTCAGTCTCTGGTAGTTGCCGGGTTCAAGCAAAGAAACTGCCCGATGCATAACCACCCATATAGCAATGAATTGTCAGTGTTTGTTTGAAGTAAGCAAAAAAATAAAGCTGCTGCTACTAGGTGGATTTTGTTATCACTGAACAGAGCCAGGCAAGAAAAAGTCCAACTTTATGTTTATACAGAAGTGGCTGTTTCCAAACAGAAGGCCTGGTGACAGTTTTACAAATGAAGTACATTTAAATCTCTTGTAATTTGCTTGATTCTGTCACAGCATACTGTGATGAAGAGACTGCAAGAGAGAAAAACATGTTTTCTATCAGTGCTTTCGTGTGTTATTCACTGCACTTTTGATTATATTTTTTCACAGGTTTGAGTTCTGTGAACCTGTCTTTGTGGTGGGGAATTGTCTTGAAATCTCAACAGACAGTCACCAATACGATCGCATTTACTGCGGCGCTGGAGTGCAGAAGGACCATGAAAACTACATGAAAGTACTGCTTAAAATTGGAGGCATTCTGGTGATGCCTATAGAGGATCAGGTAAGAAGTACAAGCTGTCAGGGTGACACAGAATCGACACGCTGTGATTGCTATTCAAAGTGCTAACACATGAGGCAAAACAAGGTAAAACGGCTTTGACCTACAAGACTGGTTATGCAACTTTCCCATCCATTATTGAACCACAGCTGACCCTGGATTTAATCAGTCTTGTATAGAGCACACAGAGTGCTGTATAAATAATGTTTTATTCAAAATGGTGGATGTGCGAACGCCAGCAGGGGTATCTAAGAGGGCTCAAAGGTTGTGACAGATACATGGTCAAGACTTTGAGCAATTTATGGCATTTAATTGAAAAAGAAACAGAAGTAATGCAAAACATGGCTCAGATTATATTGCAGTCCACGGTTTGAATGTTTTATGTTGGTAGTTACTCAGTAGTGCAGCCTGAAGGGAGTCCATTACACATAAATAAGAACACAATCATATGTTCTACAGTGTTAACAAAGCACAACATGTAGAAGGTAGTAGTAAGATGAAAGATGAGAACAGCCTGCGAACTGTAACAGCTTGAAAACTCTACAACCCAAATTTACTCAGGCTATGTCCACACTAATGCGAGTGATTTTCAAAACATTTTTTTTCTCTTTGCTGTGGCCTTTCATCAGCACCAAACCGACATTCTCCACCTCCATCTCCACCTCCTCCAGAGCTGTTCAAAATTACTCTTCAGAGTGGACAAATACGAAACACCCATTGTAGCAGGGGGAAATGGAGCGCAGAGCTACTTCACAATGTGGATACTCACGCTGTATGAGTGACAGTCTTCAAAGACAAAGTGGAGAGAGATTTTGAACATTAATATCGAAACAAATCTCTGTCTGCTATGATACAGTGGAGTAATGATATCCTCAGCAGAGAGCAAAAACACACACACTTTCTGTGTGTGTGTTTTAATCCTAGCCTCTCCATGTTGTAGTTGGTTACATTAGTGCATGTTGGTCAATGTGAATCACTCCTTTGAAGCTGTTGTGTCTCATCAAATTTAAAATCAGGCTCAGAGTAACGTCTCACAGCACACTGTAAAAGCAAGGCGGCAGTGCAGTCTAGAGCATTCAGCCTATGCTCCCAAAAAAAACAAAGAATTAAAAAAAAAAAAAGTATCTTATATTATTTACCTTTGTATGCACTAATTTAATTTCAGCTCAAAATGAGAGTTTCTACTACTCTTTTGCCTCCCCTTTCTGTTTTTCTGCTCCGGTTTTTGTGCGTCTGTTTCATCATGTGTGTCTCCTTTGCTCTGTCACGGAAACAGACACACAAAAGCCAGAGCAGATGAGAGACAGGAGAAGTGAAGATAATGCTATTCAAATTGACAATTACTTGTTACAGCCTTTTAGTGTATTTCACAATACTCATGTGGGTTTGTGGTTGTGTCTGGATTATTTTTTGTTGGCTCTCAACTGCAACTAAACAGAGAAGTGGTGATCAGTCCTGCTTGGAGGAGCTTTAGCTCATTGCTCTATTCAGAAGTACTGACATGAGCTGTTTGTTTCAGGTCCTTCCACAACATTTCTGTTGGATTAAGGACTTTGACTTGGCCCTCCACTAATTCTTTAACCATGACCCACTTTCTCATGAAATTCAGTTCACGGACAGATGTCCTGATATTTTCTTTTAGAATTCATTGCTATACTTCAGAATTCACTGTTCCATCAATGATGGTAAGCCGTCTAAAACGGAGACGCAGCAAAACAGGCCCAAACCTTGATACTACCAACAAGATTCATGAATTTAACAGAGATAAGGTTCTTATGCTGGAATGCAGTGCTTTGTGTTTCCCTTTCTCCAAGAATAGCACTTCTCATTTACACCAAAAAGTTGCTTTTAGTGTCGAACAACAACAAAACATATTTCCTTTAGTCTTCTGGCTTCTCCACGAGAAAACTGCAGATAACCAGCGACTTTTTTCTCCTTTTTTTTTTTTTAGAGCAGTGTTTGTTTTTTTTCTTAGCAGCCCGGCCATGCACAGCTCCCTTTGTGAGTGTTACACACCTTGCTCTAGAAGTCATCTTTGTTGGACGCTCACTCCCAGGGAGGCTAACAATGGACTTGAATTTCCTCCATTTGTACACAATCTGTCTGACTCTGAAGTGGTGTAGTCCAAACACTATAGAGATGTTTTTGTAACCTTTATTCAGCCGGATGAGCATCAACAACTGTTTTTCTGAGGTCATCAAAAGTCTGTTTTGTTAGTTTTGTTAGTGCCATGATACACAGACACAGACACAACACGACAGATTCCTGTTCTTCAGATATAACGGGCCATCCAGCCACACCTGATTAAAAACACTGTTCTGTTTTCACTTTACAAAATGCTAATCCTGGAAGTATTTTGACATACCTCCTGCCCTGTTAGCCTGTTGCACACAGTACACTGTGTCATAATTATAAGAACACTATTTCACAATCAGGATCAAGAGTGAAAGTGTGCATCTGTACCTCATAAATAAGACTATTAATTATGACCAATATATAGGGTGAAAACTGAGGCTCACTTTACAGCACATAGTGTAACTCTCTGTGTGCATGTCTAGGGACACTAACGGGCAGGCCTTCGAACTTAAGTGGGATTTCCTCCGTGTCAAAGTAATGCAGAGATGGTTGTCAGCACATCCAACAGAACACAGAAAAAAAGACATGGTTAGTAGTTAATTTGGCAAAGTCAATTTTCCAAAATGTAACCAAGTCTGACATCAGTCTTAATCTTAATCTTACTTCTGCTTTCTTATAGAAGTTTATAAGTATTCACACAAGTGAATATTAATTATGTCATATTAAATATGACACTCTGTTGGAAAAAATATACTGATGTTGTTGTTCAAGGTCATATTCAATACACCAGATCGTGTGCTGTTGCTTGCGCACTTATCTAATGCAACCAGTAACTTCCTGGTCACACCGATTGGACAGATTAAATATGAACATCTAAACTGCTTGAGCTTAAAGTCCAAAGTACACAAAGCAAGATGTTATTTTTTACTGCCTGTTGTGTTGGATTCATAAATGAAAGAGGAAGTGACATGCTTCTTTATTTTTCCATTTTCTGATCATGGATTCTCAATTGAATATTAGAAGAATGAATGACAAACACTGTTGATGTTTCATGCACTTATTTGTACAAATGGAAGGAGAAGCTTTTCTTCCTCAAGAGGTACAATTTTTAGTTCTATGGTTATGCAGTCATAATGAGCACCTGGAGTTTGGCCTTGCATAAATCAGAACAAACGCTGTTTGTACACAGATAGCAGCTATATTGTTTTGCTGGTAGGTGTTGAGAATCCAGACACAGAGATACACCCTCAGAAAACTCTCTATTAAGGTGGTAAATTCTAAAAAAACACACCGCCAGTAAAGCTGATGGGCAAAATACTCACGCAAAGATGAACATTCACCAGTATGTGTGCAAACATGAACATAATACGTGATAGATTTAAAGCGTCTGGGCAGGCTGAAGCCCTTTTCCTTTGCTCCCTAATGTAATAGAGCATTCCATATTTTATAAGTGCTCAGTGTTGAGTTCAGGTGTTGTCTCTTTATGCAGCTGACCCAGATAACCAGGACTGGCCAGTGCACATGGGAGAGCAAAAACATCTTGGCGGTGTCCTTTGCCCCTTTGGTCCAGCAGAGCAGAGCTGATGGAGAGAAACCTGACACTGTCCAGCTGCGTGAGTTCCCCAGCTTTGACCAAACCAGAAATCTTAGGCCTTGTGTTTTATTATGCCTGATTCGTCGTGAAATGTAAAGCAGGCAATATTTTAAAGTCGAAGTGATGTGATGAGACAGTTCCTAAAGCAGTATTTGCCTTGACATATGAAGCTCGCCCTGCAGCAGCTTCATAGACCCAGTTGTTTCCTTCCTTGAAACACTGAGACAGTTTTTTTTTCCCTCTTTGCCGTCCTCGCTTGTTTATGCTGACCTAGTTGAAGGACTGGTGCAGTTGTATGGATTATTCTTATTTATTTGGTGCATTGCCCTGAAGGAGCGTGTCATCTCTCTTTGTCCTCAGCCCCAGTGACTGTCCGCAGCCTTCAGGATCTGTCTCGGATCTACATACGCCGCACTCTCAGAAACCTGGCCAACGAGGACAGTCAGGGGAAGGGCACGGTGCAACGAGTCCCCCAGAAGCGCAAACGCAGGCGCTGCCGGCGGCGCCGCATCAACACTTACGTTTTTGTAGGAAACCAGCTGATCCCCCAAATGGTGGAGAGCGAAGAGGAGGAGCACGCTGAGGAGGAGCACAAGGAAGTGGAGGAGGAGGAGGAAGAGAGAGACATTGGCGACATTGAAATCATCAAGCAAGTGAACGTGTTGAGAGACCAAATAATGGCCCTACCGCTGCCTGAGTCACTGAAAGCATACTTGCTGTATTACAGAGAGAAATGACTGATTCACTCGATATCCGTTCTTAATGGGTACAGCGCCTGCTGAAATGCTTTTCTTCACCTTTTTCAGTACAAATGTAGCATTATTTCCACTTAATCTTGATGGCAAAACTGTAATGGAAAGAGACGTCATAGATAATATTGGATAATAATGTTATGATTGTCATGAGTGTTGTTTTTTTGTTGACATTTTCTTTTGATTTGTATATCGAAGAAATAAATAACTATGTAAAAAGTATACTAAAAATGGACATAGTTTCAGAAAACCAGTTTTGAGATTCAGATTTTATCACAGGATTTCTGCCGCAGTGTGCAGATTAAAAATTGTACAAAAAAACCACAAAGTTCTTACTATATTTGTTAAAAATATGATCATGCTGAGATGAAGACTTTTATTGCACCTTTTTTAGAAGCTTTAACTTACTATCAGTGTCTGCTGATTTAATGATGCTGAAAGGAACAAAAGATGCTGAAAGGCAAATAAGGCCACACTCTCCCATTTTGAGTTAAAGAGTAAGACGTTCTTGCATAATCATGAGCGCGGCACTTATGTCATTACTCTTCCTTTCAGGTCAGTGTGTTTTATACCTTCCTATTACAAGAGATCACTGAAAGACTAGAGCGGTTCATAATTTTTTTCTACCGAGCACCTTTTAATGTAACTTTTTCTACAGGGTGCTGACATTCTTCTGTTTTCTCACTATGAGTAGCTGATGTACTACTTGATATGATAAGATGTCGTAAGCCCATCTCCTCTCCATGGTTTATCTCCCATTGTGCATAGGATATTTTAGTTTAGCATATCAGAGGTCTGAAATATGGATGACATGCAGGCGTTTATGGGTGGTTTTCAGCTTTGTTTTGGAGGGAACTGGTGAAGGGGAGATGTTAGTTTTGAGTACATGCATGAATATATTGTATATGTCTTGGGTGTTCCTGACTTTGCTTCACATTATATGACTGGTCACTGGAGGTGATGTTCCAAGTGATCAAGTTTGGAAATGTTTCTTTTTAAAAAAAAAAAAGAAAAAGAATTTCAAGATAATCAATCAGTTAGAAGGCCTTGAGACAAATATTGAGTTCTGTATAGTACTGCTTTTTTTTTTTTTTTGTAGAATTGAACAACAATGCAAAATCAAAATCGTTGAGGATTTTGACGCCTTTTTTATTTTACTGTGGACTATGGAAGTGTCCAGTAAAGCACCTTAATCTGCAATCCTCAAGCTCAAGTGGGGAAAAAAAACAAAAAAAAACAAGGTTCCACTTTTTGGCATAATTTGTATGGAATGGACTTATTGCAATGTAAATCTTGTTTAAATACAATTTGCTTGCAGAATTTCCCTGATAGTGATGGCTTTTAAGTGCCAACGTACCCCATCACGTTAGGAGTTCTGCGAGTTTCCTGGCACAGTAAATTCACCCAAACAATGGTATATTTCTACAAAAACATTCCACGGTGAAAAAAGAAAAAAAAAAAAACAAGAAAAGAAAAGAAAAGAGCACATCACTGACCCGATAGGTCACACTTTTTCTTCACGCTTTACCATCACAGAGTTGGAAAGTTCTTTCATCTTACTTTGAATGCATAATTTAGTACTCCAAAAGCTGAGTTGAATGTTGTTGATATTAATTCTATTCAATATAAAGGTGATAAATATGTATTGTTATCATATGATTCTGCATACAGTTTAATTTGCAGTTGATTTGTTGTAGCGCCCTCTTGCTGTACTGTATCTTTGACACTGGGAACTCTGTAGATCCAAACTCCACTGCTGTCTGTTAAATAGGTAAGATATATTAGTGCTATAGGTCTTCATTTTGTTCTGGTGTAATGAAAAATGTTTTGTTTGAAAGCGGGGCTGAATATTCTATTAGTAGTTTTTGTGTGTGACGAGGTAACATTTATTTTCTGTAAGGTTTTTTTTTTTTGTTCCGTTTTTTTTTTTTTTTTTACATTCATTGCAGAGCTTTGCAAGTAAGCAATAATGGAATAATTTCTCAGCTTATAATTACCAATAACAACATAGTCCCATTTGATTTGTGTAGTACCCATTAAAATTCACATGACCAATTACAGCCATGCAACACTTTATATACCATTATCTGAAATGTAATTGCTAATTAGAGAGCACATTAAGTATTGAAAGGAGGGGACCTACAACCTCGACTCTCAGGTCTCGCCTTGCACCAAAGTTAATGGGACTGCTGTGATTACATTAAATGTGGACGAGATCCGACTAAACAAATGGCACCCGGTAAATACCAAGTCATAGCTAATTCTGAGCTCTTATGTTAAGTTCATTTGAGCCAGAACAGTTTCCCTTCCTGTTTTATCAGGCCTAGGTTGATTTCTCATAGAGTGTGCAGTTCATTTTGAAAATGTGTTGTTTCTCCGTAAATGTTTGGCACAAAAATAAAGGTCACAATCACATCATGTGTCCTCTAATCATTGTAACTGCTCTTTTTTCAGTCTTGCCTGATACATGGTTTTCTTTCGTATTTCCAAGCATGGCTGAGGAGTGAAATGAGTCCTTAATGACGAGCAGACATGAAGTAGAAACATGCTGCTGACACCAAGCTTGTGTTGACCTTGTTTGCTTTTGTTACTGCTGCTTTCTGTGCTGGACACATCATCATCGTCAGAGTGCCAATTCTTTTATTATCTTGTGAAAATTTGAGTGCTTTTTGGATGCTGTGTTTGCTCTATAAAAGCTGGTGCTGGTACGTGGAAATTTGAGTAGATTTAGTGGTAAGCTTCAATTGAGTTACTTGGAATCTGGAAGAACTGGCCCACCTTTGCCTGCGGGAAACTGTTGTGCAAAATTAGGTCTTGCATTTGTTAAAATATGAAACTGAAAAGCCATAAATAAAAATGATTACATTCATAAGCTTTCTTAAATGACATTTCTGTCAGAAAATCCTGCATTCCTTTATCATTCAGATACAATTCCCCTTTTGTTTTCCCACAGGTAATTCCAAAGAAATCATCTTGTCAGTCCAAACCCTGTTTGCTATGTCTGCAAGGCTGGCAACTTATGACCAAACCTTAGAGTGAGATTTGGTTTGTGTGGGATGATGACAGGGGGTCTGGGGGCCCTCCCCCAGAAAATTTTGAAAATTATTGATCCTATTTCCTGCATTCTGGTGTAATTTAAGAGCATTTTGCCTGTTAAAATCTTATTATAGAGATAACATTAAGCCTAAAAAAAGCACACAAAAAAAACCAACAGCAAGAGCAGTATTGAAAGGCAGTATTGAAAATGGTTCTTCATGTAAAATATGGATGAAAGTTCTGTGGCTGGATGTGCACAACACATTTCAGAATTTTCCATAAATACATGTATAATTGAAATAACTCCAGCAACCACTTTGTACCATTTATCTTGGAGGATTTTAATGCACACACTCAACAGCTTCAAGTTGACCACATCAGCCAACTAAATAAAAAGTGCTGAAGCAAAAACAAAACATGTCTTCATAACTTAAATTATCCATTCACTGAACAGAATTACAATCAGACACTAAACTTTGTCCCACAGGAGCAGGGTGACATGGACTAAACCCAGAACTAAACCAGGTCTGACTGGACCACAGGAGCAGGGTGAATAACTTATTAACTAGGCCCAAAAATAATTAATACAGACTGTAAACTCAGAATAAATGACACAACTGTAAACAGGAACAGGAAAAGAACAGGGAAAAATTAATTCTTGTGAGCCATGTTGTGGATTAGCATGTCCATCAAAGGCCTGAAGGTGCAGGAAGCCCTCCACAATGAGGATGTGAGTCTCTTCCTCCTCCTTGTGGTCAGACTTTGGGACAATCTCTGTGTCCAGGGTGTTATTAACTCCATGAGACTTCTCAAACTTCACCGGGTTCTCCAGCCACGTGTAGATCCTACTCATCATGTTGTCCATGTCCAGAGCAGTGATGACATCGTACTGCTTAAAGCCATCTTCACCAACTTCAATCTGGTCTTGGGGCTTGAAGAAGTCATCCTGATGGACCATGCAGCAGTTGGGCAGGTTCTTGATCAGGCGGTTGGTGAGGGTGGTTTTCCCTCCATTGGTTACACCGCCGATGCCGATGATGTACTTCATGTTCTCTGATTGGTCAAAGCTCGTAAAAAGAGTCAAAAACGTCAACAAAAACTGAGTCGGGACGACTGAGTCAGACGTGGAAGAAAGCTGAAAAAGAGAAGGTTTTAGCAGGAAACGTCAACTACTCAAGTCCTCCATGGTACTTGAGTTTACTGAGTAAGGTAAGAGCAGAAAGGGAGCTGCCCCTCAGATGTGGTTCTTCCACCCAGAGAGGACCTCTTTCTGCTGTTGCAGCTACACATAGTGCCCTAGTTGAGGCTTTAGGTGGAATATTCCTTTTAACCAGCCCCTCAGGTCTCTGAGGATTTTGGATGGAATACTTGGTTAAATCAACATTTTAGGTGCATGTCCAGGGATTTTTGGTGGAATGTTCCTTTAAGGTGGATGTGTGAGGACCTTGTAGGTGGAATATTTCCTGAAACCAACCTTTTAGGTTAACATACAAAGATTTAAGGTGGAATATTCCTTTAAACCAACCGAAATTTCATGTTTTGATCATTATCAAGTGAGAATCCTCAATCCAGACTCCTCATAATGACATTTGAGATTTATGCTGCTGTTATTTGTTTAGTCCAGACTAAATGACAGAAATCCACAACTGTAATTTTATTTCAGGACTCGGTTATTAAATGTCAAAACAATCCATGTGACTCTAAAAACTCAACAGCTTTACAAACTCTAAGATTAAACTCTCCACAAGGATCCAAAATAAGTTGGACTTCTACATGAGAGCTTTAGTTATTCTTCATCTATTTCCTGAAAAATCCGGTCAATAAAAAGACAAAAACCTAATATTTTCAGCTGAACCAAAGACAGACTTTGTGATTTTTCTGCTCACATGTTGTGTTGTTGTAAACTCACTCTTTTAAATAAATACCTGCCTAACCCCCTGGAAACCAGCGTTTGTCCTATTTTTGTGTTGCTCCTCAGCGAATATTATTATTATTAGAATGAATATAATGAAGAATCTGGTGTAGACCTGCTCTATATGAGAAGTGATGTGAGATGAAACTGACCTGATGGCTTTGTAAAAAGGGGAGATTTGTGCTGAGAATTTTGACCATTTTAAAAATGTGATTTAGTGTCAGAGGCAGAGCTAGTAGTGATGAGGGGATTACTGCTGTTGGTATGAAGGAACAGGTGAGCTGTTGGAACAGAGTGAACAAGCAGGCATTAGTACCAATACTTTCTATGCCCAAACGATAGTAGTGACCCATTTTATTTTTTATCATTAAAAGATAATAAATACACAAAGCCCACAATTGAAAGGGAATAGGATGAGATAAAAACATTTACTTTCATTTCTGATGTTGTCTAGTTTTAATAAAGTTCATGCTACTTTTATAAAAATGATGAAAGTGAATAAATTGTATTTCTGTGATCAGTGTTTGATTTCTGTCTTTTCTCCTGTCATCCAGCTTATCAGAGGGAGCTGATGCCACATCTGGTCCAGCCGACGGAAGGTCTTGAAGTTCTCTGACTGGATTTAAGGTTCAGATGCTCAGTAACAAACTCCACCAATGAGCCAACAGGGAAGCTTTAGGTTTATTAAATGTTGCTATGAAGCATGAAGACTAAACTCTCCACAAGGATCCAAAATAAGTTGGACTTCTGCATGAGAGCTTTAGTTACTCTTCATCTACTTCCTGAAAAGTTTGGTTAATAAAAAAGACAAAAACTAATATTTTAAGCTGAACTAAAGACAGACTTTGGGATTTTTCTGCTCACGTGTTGTTGTAAATGTACTCTTTCAAAAAAATAGCCATCTAACCCCCTGGAAACCAGCGTTTGTCCTGTTTTTGTCGCTAATCGGCGACCGGGTTGTAATGTTTTTTCAGCAACACACCACATGATGACATTTTTACAGTGAAGGTTCTACTATGAAACCAGCTTGACATGTTCAGGTGTTCTTTGTGTGGAAACTCTGAGATTTCAAGTATCAGAAGGTGGTTTTCAACTTTCTTTGGTAACTTTCTGCTTCAGCTTTAAACTAAATTTTTTTCACTAAGCCAGCCCTCTGGAAACCCAGTAAGCTGTGTTCCTATTGGCTGTCCAGGTGGCTGCTTGGTGTTATCAGGAACACCCGAGCAGCTCACTGTCTTCCTGCTTTATGTCTGCAGTCAAACATTTCCTCTGCTTCTCTTCATTACTGACTCTGTTGCTTTAGTTTGTTTTTTAGGTGTTGGCTTGCAGCTTCCAGCAGTAAATTCATCTTTAATGTGTTTCTTGGTGTGTTTTAGGGCTTTGTACTGGATAGTTGTCATGGTAAATTCTTTAGCTACAGTTAGCACATGGTGCTACTGTGTGCAGTGATTAGTGGATTTGGTGCAGCTGAGTTGTGTCTTTATCTTGGCTGTAGTGAGTCTTGAGGTTTTGGTCAGACACATTCTGTGTTCTTGTTTGTGAACCAACGTTGGTTGTCCAGAAGGTAAGAGTTCCTGTCCTGATTCTCTGTTAAAAAGAGGAGGAGACTTTAGAGTTTGGGTTGAACTAGTTTGGTTTTTGTATGGTTTCATTTGGATGACTATCTTGAGGCCCCTCCATGTGGTTTAGTGAGGTTTTCTGTAACAGTTCTACAAAGCAACCTGCAGCAGAAGAGACTTTGAGAGTTTTTAGGAAGTTCTGGAGACCAGACTTTGGGGCAGCAGAAACATTTGTTAGCAGTTTGAGCAGGAGAAAGTTAGCTTCAGAGCAGAAATGAGAAGGAAACCTTCTTGACTTGTGTCCTGTACCAAGAGTTTGAGCAGGCTGGGAAGAGTCTGCAGTTCTTTGGTCTGAAAGCACAACAACAGTCAACTCATTAAAGAGAAAACAGGAGTTATTGTTGGTTCTTCTGTCGCTCTGCAGTTTCCTGAGACTGACAATCAAGTTTATATTTCAAATGATTTACTGTGTGAGCCCAAGAACACTTCAATAAACTCCCCCATCCCCTGAACACAACACATTATATTACCATGTTAATCTTTTTTTTTAATGTTTTTGAATTTTAATCATAGTCTTGGCATTGTTTTTTCTCTTTGCTTGTTTAGTTTTGTCATTTGTGTGAAAAGTACTAAACAAATAAAGTTGAATTGAGAAACTGAAGAATTGACTAACTCGTGATTGTGACAACAGAAATATTTTATTGGGATTTAAGTGTTTGTTTCATGTTTAAGGTTGGGGTTAAAATCTTGACAGAAAGATGAAAGAAAATCTACATCAAAGGAAACAAACATTTAATACAATAAAGCTTTCAAAAAGAAATTAAACTTTAAATACAATTAAATTATATTAAACAGACAAAATATTCAATTAGATAATTAAACAGAAGATACAAAACATGTAATTATGAAATTAAACATTAAAGATGAAATATTTTAGATAATTCAACATTAAAAATACAACTAAAGAAGAATATAAACATTTAAAAACACAAGTTAGATTATTAAACCTTTAAAAAGACAAAAGATTTAATTAAAAAATTAAATGCTTAATTAGAAAATTAAACTTTAAAGACAAAACTTTAGGAATTAAACAGAAAATACAATGAAGCATTTAAAAAGAAAATTAAAAAGGGAAAGGAAATTTTTCAAACAAGCAAGCATAAAACATTTGAAAAAACAACAATTAAACATTAAAAAGACAACATTTTGAAATCAAATCAGACATTAGAAAAGAATAAAAGGTGAGACAAGAGCAAAACTAAACATTTAAGAAGAATCAAACTAAAGACAAAACATTTGAAAAGACACCAGTTAGACTTTAGAAGATCAAATTACACAGAAGAGACAATAAAACGATCAAAAAGAGCAAAAAGAGATAAAGGTCTTAAAGCGTTATCTAGTCTGAAATGAAAACATCAAGTTGTTTCTTCAAACATTTCCTCTTTCTATATTCTTGGTTTGATTGTGGACAGATTTACTAAGAACTCATTTAAGAAAACTGCATTCCAGATAAAGTCCACTAGTAGTTGAAGGCATCGATCAAACTAATGTTACCTTCTGATCTCTACAAACCTTACTGTTTACTGTGAAACTTTAAAGATTTCAGCCCTCAGACTGTCTCAACGTTCAAACTAACAGAGATCTACTGTGGGACTTAGAAAATTTCAGTCCTCGGACTGTCTGAAAGCTCAGGTCCTGAGGACTTGGGAGGTCTGGAGGCTTTGGAAAGTCTTGGAATTGAGGGTTCAACCCTCCAGCACAAAGGCTGAAGTCCAACCCCCTGGGAAAAACGATCGAGTCGAAACTCAAGTTTAAAAAAAAAAATCGAAAATGACAAAAAATAGATGATAAATCCGCAAAAAAAGTAGACTTGGTATCTGAATGAGTAGCTCAGGGTGTAAGAAGAGAGATTACCAAGTGGAAGGTAGCAGGTTCAAGACCTACCACTGGCAGTTTTCTTTGTTTGTCTTTGTCTAAGTTTTTCAAAAAATTTAAGAAGGGTCTGGTCTTGAACCAGCAACCTGCAGCTCCATAGGGCATAGCCTTAACACACTAAGCTATGGATCAGTTAAAAAAATATATTTTCGTCGTCCCTTTGTCATCGTAGTTTCCAGGTGACCACATGGGTGGAGCCAAGGCGGAGTCAGGGTGGAGTCTGGGTGGAGTCAGGGCGGAGAGTAGGAGGGGAGGTGGGTGGCGACCTCCCCCTCTACTCCCCCACTGCCCCCCTCTACTCCCCCACCACCCACCACACCTTCCCCCACCCGACGAGTTTTTCAAAAATCTGAGTCTCGACATGTTTTCCCGAGTTTCTGGAGTTTCCACCAGGTCGGAGGCAGAAGAACTTGTCATGAAGAGGGGTTGAAGTTGGTGAGGATGGAGTGACTTTTTACAGCGACTAGAAGGAAGACGACAAGAAGAGCAGGTCTTTAACCAGCATCCCTAAAATCCATGGAGTCGGCTCCAGAGAAATGAAGGAAGGTCAACTTTTATCAACCTCCATCCAGATATCTTTAGTTTGAGATTTTTAGCATCACAAACCTTCAGTATCACACTTTAATATCATTTATTAGGAATTTAATGGAATCCACCAGCAGATTTAGTTTGTGTTGACAAACTTTATTCTTGTCATCGTGGGACTGCAGGATTTAAAACTGTTCCTTCTATTTGACCTCATGTTTATTAGTTTTAGTGGAGAAAGGGATTTTAATTGTTGATTAGTCTCTTAAAAACCAAATAATAAATTGGATTAGTCAGGAGGTTTAAATTTCTTACTTTGTCATATTTTAAATATCACAAAAAAATAAAAATAAAGCATCTTGAGACAATTTGACCCGTAATTGGTGTTCTATAAATAAAATTGAATTTAAATTGTATGTATCTTGTAATGTTGGAGGAATTCAGCCATATATGTTGAAAAACATAGTTTAGTATGTCTAAACTATGATGTTTTAGTGAACTGAGCAGCCTTGGCGGAGTACTGCACTCTGAGTGCTTTTCTAGCTCATTGTGTATTGTTTTATTCCAATTTCTCCAGAATTCAACCTGACATACGTCTTCATTGATTCTTTGATTGAAAGTTCTGTGGGTTGGAACGATATGTGACGGCTCAGCTTGAGAATGCAATAACTAAAAACATCAGTAGCGTGCTACTTGTTAAGAGGATTTTTAATTTATTTTTTTGGTCTGGCAAAACATGCCTGACCTTGTCTGCAGGAGACTGAGGGCACACGGACACAAGATGGCAACAGAATCTGCTGTGTAGAACAAGGATTGGGTCCTTGCAAGTTATTAAAAATGGATAGCTTCTCTTGCTCAGATATGAAAAGCTACGGTTGCAGTCTTTGAATTCACTGATTTTCAGAGTACTTAGTATTGCACCTGTGGGGCCGACAGAGGGCAGATAAAGAGAAGAATTCTAAAAAGTGAAGCAGAGGCAGAGATATTCTTACTTTCAGTACTCAGCAGCATCTTTCAACAGATGCTGTTAAAGTTGTATGTCTCCGGCCGAAAACATGACCCCGATGTTATAACACTGATGCTGCAATTACAGTACACAACAGAAACAGATAAACAAGACTTAACACTATCTGAAAATGTGACCTGAGCGCTCCTCACGGCTTCTAAACTGTGTAAAAGTAAAGCCGACCACGACAGAGCCACAATATAAAAGGTCTCATTTATTAATTTATTACACAGCATATTTGTTAATAAAACATCTGCAAAAAATAAAATCAACCTCACTCTCTAGATCCTGTGTTATAAGGGTATATGCGACCAAGGTAATTTTAAAGCACATAAGCATCACTCAGACTTTCTTTGCATAGACTGCACCACCATTAGTTTCCATCAGACACTCGTATCAGCTTAACAAGGCCGCACAGTACAAAGCACTTTACTGACCCCATTTAATTTGCTATCCTCTAGAGTTTACTTACCCACGGGCCTCTTCTGTTTGGACTCCTCTTTGTAAATGGAAGGTAAGAGCATGACTAATTGCGCTAATTGACCTGAACTCTTTTTGAATGATAGTTTGTCACTCGGCAGCTTTTATAAACAGTTTAATACAGAGTGAAGTTTAAAGGGCTATCTCAAACCTTTGGAGGCCATGATGCTACATATTTCTATATTCTCCTCCCAGTATTTTCTCATTTGGCAATGGAAAGTTTTGTTCTCTATTATATTTACAAGCTGAGGTCAAAGAAAAGATAAAAATTTCCAAAAATATACCATAGCTGATTTTGCTCTTCTAGATTGGTCCATAGAGTAAATGATGAAGAGAGCACACGGTTGTGAGCTATCTACCTAGTCGTCTCGGGTGCACATCAAATTAACAAATGCCATAATCCCGACAAGTAATCCCTTAAGTAATCACCGTAATTCATAGTTCTTTGAGTTCATTTCAATGTCAGTGTTTATTTACATAATCAAGTTTAGGGAAAAAAATGCTATAAACATGGTGGAAGGTGTTTCTAATCACGTTTAGAGTGCTTTTTTTTCCCCTCAGACTATGGTGGTGTTGATGGTGAAGCTGGTAACCAAAGTGTCTTTCTTCATCCAACAATAGAAACTACTCTTTCCTACAGCCATTCTATCCAGTAATCCAGGAGACAGATATAATTCTTACCTCATATAAAGAAAAAAAGACACAGAATACAGCCTAAGGCATTAATTGAGTTCACCGATGCTGCCAGCAAAACGTCCATGTAATTAAATTTACTCAAAACTGAAGAGATTTTGTTTTATAAGATCAGACCTGTGTTTCCATTTAGCTTTTAGTTTTGCTCAACCTGTGGAAAAAAAAAGTGGTGGACTGAAAATTCAATTACGAATAAAAGTGTTCACCTTAAAAACATACCAAATAAAGAAACATGTCATCAGAATAACACATTTCATCTCATCCAGAGTCCACAATTATCCTTATCAAGTCATGTACCATCTGAAGTGGGAAGAAAGGCTAAAATCTAGTTTGCTTCAACTCTAGATTTTCAGTAAAATTACATAGAAAAGCAGACTAACTCGGGAAAAGAACTGCATTTTTCTTGATGTGTTCATAGTAAGGATGTCTGAGGCTCAAGAGAAAGACAAAATCATTTAAAAACATTTTTCACACATTTTGTGTCCATCTTGTCAAGTTATTCAAAGTAGAGGTTCATGTTTAGGTCCAGAAATCTGCAGGGATATCAACAGAGTCCCTCATGAAGAGGTCTCTAGTTCCACCAGTGTGTCCATAGTGTCACAGTCTGAGCTCCTGCCAGCTCTCCTGTCCACCGTGTTAGACCACGTTCATGATTAAGTGCAGCTTCTTTTTCCAAGGGGTCCAGAGGATGCAGCACCTGTCAAGTGGTATACTTCAGTGTTGGTGTCTGTGAATTACACGAGAGGCTGGAGAGAGAAGGAATCCCAGTGGTAGTCGCAGTGCCTTGGCTCTCCACAAACATCGGGTCCAGACAAGCAACTTTGGCAGCAAAAAACGCGTGAATACAGTGAAGCACGGCGAAGAGGTTCGAGAACTCCAGCTCCTGAAAGATCAAAACACGAATCAATACTCAAGTCACACACAAGTCATTCAATCTCTACAACCTTGTTGATTTGGAAATCCTGTTGACTGATTAAACATCTCACATTTAATTACCTTTGCTTCAATAGATTTGGAGTCTTGATTTTGGAATAAAAACTTAATTTTGCTTTTTCCGTCATCAGATGATCCTTTAAGTTGGGAGAACTTGTATCTCCACAGGACTGCCTGAAATGAAAGATCACATCAATGAGGCTTTAAAAACTCTCACACACGAAAAAACAACTATATATCTTTATTTACGCCAACCTAATTTGTGAAATCTTTCTTGTGTCACTGTTTCATGAATAATTCATGTTATAACCCACATGGATCCAGTGAGAAATGGGGCACGTCAGCAGATCAACCAGATAGCGTTTGTTGTGAGGTATAAACGTGTTATTTTTGCCATTGGGAAATTTAACCAGCCGCAGCAATTTCACTTGAAATAGCAGGGCTTCAGTGATTCAATTAGTGCTGAAGTGAATAAACAAAAGCTGCACAGTGACTCGGTTTCCAGACTCCTCAGGTAGACGGCGAGCCACACTTTCCACATGAATCTGTCTAAGTGATGCACACACTGCTGCACTGTGCAAACTGCCCCTGCTGCTGTAATTGTGGCTGCAACACCAGTCTGATTAAATGTGCTATGAGAGGTAAAGTTTAACAAACCATACACAAGATATTTTCTTTTTCAGCCAGATATTCATGAAGCGTTATCAGGGTGTAACAGGAGGAGTGTCACCTCGTCTGCTCTGCCTTTAAAATTCAATCCAACTCCTGCTAACCTTGTCAGAGGTGCTGATATCACCATATCCTTCATGTCAATCACAAGCACTTTTTATTACATCTGCAACAAAGACTCAGAGCAAATTCATTTCACCTTAAGGCAAGACTCTCATGAGACCAGACTGCACAGCTCATATTTCTGTTGCACTATGTAACTAAGTACACTTTATACTACTTTATGTTTCTACTATATTACTACTGGAAATTCTGTACTTTCTTTATTCAGTTCATTAATATGTATTTGATAGGTGCAGTATAAAAACCTGCATCGAGTCAAATAAATAAATTCACACTTTCCTATAGAGTTAAATGCAAAATTAATTAACTAAATCAATTCCATTTCAACCAACTACAACATTAAATAATCATCTATTATTTAATATATCATAACATGACACGCCCGTAGAGTGAGAACTTTCATGTGTGATACTGTAAAAGCAAACGTTATTAATTTCTTTTTTAGCTGCACTACTGCTCGAAAGTTTGGGGTCACCCAGACAATTTCTTGTTTTCCATGAAAACTCACACTTTTATTCATGTGCTAACATAACTGCACAAGGGTTTTCTAATCATCAATTAGCCTTTCAACACAATTAGCTAACACAATGTAGCATTAGAACACAGGAGTGATGGCTGCTGGAAATGAACTTCTGTTTTTCTTTCAAAAATAAGGACATTTCTAAGTGACTTTTTAAATTTTTTTGAACGGTAGTGTACATTTTACACATTAGATTTTTCCTAGAATTTTCTTCATATAAATAATGTTCAGATACTGCATTTTCTTTCTAGCACAGTTCAAAGTGCTGCTTCCTCATGCTTACTGTGAAAATAACTAACAGAGTGATCCGCAACCATCTGAGGAATCCCATTAGCAAGTCAGAAATGTGTTTATTCGAATACAGTGATGGATTTAAAAGAAATGGATCAATTCCCAAACCTGTTGGAAGTCAGAGCAAAGTTTAAAGAATGTCTGTTATGTGTTCAGCTTTTATTTTCTGAGTAGCATCTATGAGTTTTAAGGTTGTTATGGCCTGTACTATGAAGGAGGATTTGAAGTTAGTGAGTTAACTTGAGGTTTTACACTAAGTTTTCAGGGTTACGCTGGTGGTTCACTTCTTACTTTTTCATTTAATGATGCATGAGTGGCCTTGGGAGTTCAAATCTGATTCAAGTTTGATTTTGAATAGGAACAAATTACCATCGAAAAACTGCATACTGGTCTTAAACTTTGAGTTTTTTTATTATAATGTGTGTTACATCACTGCAGTAACACAGTGTACAGCATTTTATATCAATCAAAAAGTACTTTTCTGCAGACAAGTTATAGGCACATTATTTTGAGTGACCTTTCTAATACAAGAAATTGTCAAATTTACACTAAATGCTTAATTTTGTTTCCTCAGTTTGTGTATCTGAGCATTCAGTCTTTACTGAGTGGTTCAAAACATCATCTGATATATTAAAATGTTTTCCTTAATATATTTTCTGTTTTCAGTTATTTAAAAGATTGCACCCTAAGTGGCTAAAACATTTATCCATTTACACATTCATTTATTCAGTCACGTCACAAATAAGTTGGATCTTTGGGCTGTTAAAAGACATGCAGGCATGACAAGAACATGTAAACTCCACTCAGTTGTCTGTGCTGTGATTTACGCTTTATATACTATAAATAATTATGCAGTACATGCCTTGCAGCTAGAAGATCCCCGGTTCACGTCCCGGCCTGGACCCCAGATCTTTCTGCATGGAGTTTGCATGTTCTCCCTGTGCATGTGTGGGTTTTCTCCGGGCACTCCGGCTTCCTCCCACAGTCCAAAAACATGCTGAGGTTAACTGATAACTCTACATTGTAGGTAGGTGTGAATGTGAGTGTGCTTGTTCGTCTCCATGTGTAGCCCTATGATAGACTGGTGACCTGTCCAGGGTGTCTCCTGTGTTCACTCTAAGTCAGCTGGGATAGACTCCAGGCCCCCGCGACCATAATGAGGATTAAACGGTGTATAGATAATGGATGGATGGATGTCTTGCTTGTTTTTAATGTTCTAGTTAAGATTTTTATATATAATAAGTGTTTCTGATAACTGGAGACGTAGTGGAGCGTCTCACTGGGTCCTGAGCCAGCAGATTATCGCTCTACTTGTCGAATAGAGTTATTTTTGAGCTGTTTCTGACTGAAACCAATCCTGACATGGTTTTGAAATTTGCCAACAGCAGCTTTTAATTACAGAGTAATCCCAGCCTGTGTATTGTCTGCAATTACAGTTTACATATGGATTGTGCTATGTGCATTTCTCTCTATAAACAATACTCTGGCAACGTTTTTATCATCCTTAGGGGACATTGTTGCTTCACATCGCAGGAATTAGGGCCAGAATCTTAGAGAACAATATGGCAGTGCTTGTGTCCTGCTCATCCACATAATGTGCACCAGCGGAGTCGTCTGCGTGGCTCTCAGACTTGGGGAAAGGCCAAAATGAACTGCAGGCAGGAGTGAGAGGTTTGAGCTGGGGGGAACCAGCCGTCAAAACAAATGTGCTCATACTCCCAAAATGCACACAGTGCAGAATAAGTTAGCAGCGCCAAAAAAAAAAGGAAAAGAAAAGGGGAAGCTGAGGTGTCATGATTAGTTTCATCACACTGTCTACAATACTGTTGTCTGAAATCTCCTACTGAAAGGATCTATTCCATATTTGTATTGATGATAAAGGACTGTCCCTCACTCACCTTTGAAGCAGCATCAAAGCACACAAAGCCCATGCTGAAGTCAATTGTGAGTCCCATAAGGTGGCTCTCCATGATACACGCATACGTTTTACACTGCAGAACAAGAGAACACGTTGTTACCCACAAGAGCTGCACAAGGATACAAAAGCCTCTTTTTTTTGCTCTGCTGAAAATGTCATATGAACATTATCAATCTTTGTGCTCAAGCAACCGAGCTGGAACCACGTGCCAGATTAAAATCCTCACAATTCCCTGCACGTTTCCTACGGCTCAGGTGCAGACCTGTATCCTCTCCACTTCCAGGAACGTGGCCATCTGAAAAGCCTTTTCCCAGATCAGCAGCTCGCACTCCAGCTCCACGCTGAAGAACATGTCCTCCCCAGTCTCCGTCTGGACACTGAAGCAGTGCTTCCTCTTGTCCAGAAGGTCGTTGTCCTGAGATAACACAGTACAGCAGCACACTGATCAGGTACAGATGGGCAGAGTGACGAGCAGATAAGACCAAACAACAGCCAAGACAGCCCTGTGAAGCATATGACTAATGCATATTAACAGACGATGTTTAACTCTAATGCACCTTCTTATTCTTCCATGTAACCTAAATAGCCCATCACAATGGCACAGTAAGGTCATCCATTGAATATGTGAATCTATATGAATTAAGTTTGCCATAATGAGTTTCGAGATAATGAAATGCAGATAAATTCTCACTATCAAATTCAAAGTGACCTCGAACCTGCAGAGAATAAAAAATGAAATCTGAACCCTGAGTGTCTCTGTGGGATTGGAGAAGAACGCATCCAAATAAATAAGGGAGTTATATAAGTGCATTCCTCAGATTCTGCTACTTGATATTCTCTGCATGTACCTGGTGTGAGAGTTGCTCGTCTAAATGCTCAGAGAAGGAAATGAAAAAAAAAACACTGTCATACCTTTAAAATCTTGCACATTATCTCGTACACGGTAAAGCTTTTCTCTGCTCTGGTCCAGTCCCATGTTGTCACCTGGAAATGTCACAGAGATGTTATGTCTGATTTGAGAAATGAGGATAAAGTAAAGTATCCCAACTGTCCATAACACTAACTTTGTACAGACAACTTATCAAAAACGCTTTATAAATTTTAAAAAATACAAATATTTGCTGAACTGTGCTCCTCTTTGTAATAAGATGCATGCTCGGTATACAGTGAGAACGCAGACAGATTCACTGCTTTATTTATTATATAGTTTATTTATTGCTGACAGAAGCATTTTTTGAGTTTGTCAAATGTTGCTGGTTATTTATCTTTTGGATGGATCCCTTTGCAACTGTGTATATAGATGACAGAAGGAACAAACTGCAGCTAGAACCGTAGCTAAGTGGAAAATGCTTTAACTCTGGAAAACACTGCTGAAAAGTAAGTTTGATAATGATCTGTGTGAAATTGTGCACTGCAGAGTAGAGGTTGGTCCTGTTATTATTATACGACAATATTATGGCTAAAAGGGAAACTGAATTATTATCAGTCCTAGTATAACCTTGTGCATGCATACTTTAGAAACTTGCATACTGTTACTTTACTGTTTGCATTTTCAAACACTATACTTTTTCCAAGAGAAAATTATATGAGAATGAAGAATACTTAATAATAATAAAACATAAAGCAGGGCTGCACAGTGGGTTGGTAGTTAGCACTTTCGCCTTGTAGCTATAAGATCTCTGGTTTGCGTCCCTGCCTTCGTGGGATCTTTCTGCATGGACTTTGCATGTTCTCCCTGTGCATGTGTGGGTTTTTTCCGGGCACTCCGGCTTCCTCCCACAGTCCAAAAACAAGCTGAGGTTAATTGGTAACTCTAAATTGCCCGTAGGTGTGAATGTGAGTGTGACTGTTTGACCCTACACTGCTCAACACCAATGAGGTTTAAGCTGTGTATAGATGACGGATGGAAGGATGAAAACATGAAGGTATGTATTGCAAAGGCTAGCTGAAGTTTGTTGAGTATAAAACCAATGAACAGAGCAGCAATCATTACTCTAAAATACAAGAGGATGTAGGCATTTTTGTAATGTAACCTTACCTACCGAATGATGTACGAGTCAGCTAATGGCCTGAAATGTTCTGTCCCCACTGAAGATCGTAGGTTTTTCTGCTTTCAGTTTTGCAATGATTCAAAAAAGAGACACCACCTCCCCTACACTTCCTATAGAGAGAATCATTCTTAATAGGCCTCAGCCATACAGACCACTTTGGCATGTGGACTGGATAGGATCTGTTTGGAGGCGGGGTTTATCGATGCTCAATTATTGATGAATGGCTCTTAAATTCAAATGCCATCCTGCCACATGAAGGGAAATATTCGTCACAGGTAACTAGTCTTGAATAATCAAGACGCGTGTCCTGACTACTGAACACACGGGCTCATATATTCCACCGTTCACCCACATTAGCATTTTCCATTTATATCGGCACACTCACACTGAGCAGGCAATTTCAGATATCTATCAATCTCTTCTCATCTCCAGTACCATCGACAGCTTATCCCTCTTGTCATAATCACCTAAGTGGTTGGCAGAATGTAAACAGATTTAATGATCACCATCAATCACGTGGAAGATCAATGCGGTACAAATGATTATGAGTGAACTGCTTCCTTTTTTTTTAACCAACAGGAAAGCATTTTCTCTCTCGACAATACATTAGCATCATATAAAAAATGCCCCCATACAGTTGAACGATTCAAACACATGACGTTGATATAAGAAAAATGCAGATCAAGCGAGAAACTTACAGGAGGTGCTGAAAATTTGAAGAGTGAGGAACCCCTCAAAGCGAGGAACTTTGGTGAATACATTCGATCCTGAACGGAGTCCTGCTCCTTCTCATCAACCCAGCCCATGTAGATAATCTACCGAGGGGTGAAGGAAACACAAAAGGGCATCAAAATATGGTATTTTGTGTCTGTAAAATCTATTAGAAAATTGTTTTGCTTATCTCATTAGATTCAGTATTAAGACATTTGTCATATTTAACCTCTTTTTCTAAATCCAGGAAGTGTTTTGGAGAAGCTGCGGGTTTTTGCAAGGCTTTAATCGCTTTAGTCTGTCCAATTAAACTGAAGGACATTTTCAGCCTGGTTATACTGAACTGAAATGTTCAGTTATCAGTGTTTTTCTGTTTGCCTTCTTCTGCCCTGTAAACATGCAGTGTATTAACTGGAGGAGAGAAAGAGCAAATCCATTAAAATCAAGCTGACCTTTACACCAACAAAGAAAATGGTACAAAAGGGAGTCTGAATGATCACAAGCTGCCCAAACCAAAATTTTAGCTACCTAAATAGAAGTTTCAAGACAACTGTCTTCTGTTTTACAGGGTGTTATGTGTTGGACTGTTTCTTGGCCAGGACTAGTTGCCAGGCAACCAGTGAAGACTCCAGGAAGTGACTGGTCCCAACGAAGAAACAGTCCGACACACAAGATGTTGATTTGTTGTTTTTACACCGTGGTTTTTGGACAGATTATGCTGTGGTTTTGGGCAGAAACAAATTTCTGCACCTCTAAATCAGTGAGCTTTAGAGGTGCAGAAATGATTTAGTTATTTTTGGAACAGCTTGCCAGCTGCAGGTGGTCGCTTCATATTAAGCATACAAACAAGAGAGTGGGAAACAATCTTCTCCTTTAAGTCTCAGCAAGAAATCACATTTACCCAAATGTTAACATTGTTTTTTAAGACTGGAATTCAGGTATGTCTGCTTTTGGTTTATCTAGCAGATTAAACACTTGACAAACCAAAGATTCAAGGTCATAACACAAAGACGTACAAAAATCCAATAATACCACATAACCCAGTGTTGCCACATTCTTGCTCAGAGACAATTATTGGACTTCCCTCTTTAATATCGTCAGGTCTTGACCTGAACATTTAAAGTGCCCTTATATAATTGCTTGTACATTCTGCTTCTTTTAGTCACATAAATTTGAAATGCTAATGTTTTATTCCAAACGAAAAGAAGCACTTTGGCTGAACTGCTGTTGCCTCCAATGCTTGGCTTGAAAATTCTGTTTATTGATTTGCAGAACTGATTTGCGTGCAAAGGTCTAAGACAACCAGAGAGATTTCAAATGTAGCTACAGCAACAGTGCAAAAGTGACGGGAGAGAAATCTGTAAAACGTTTAACCTTATATAAACAGTGGGTCAATATAAACAGTTAATAAATAGCATGCTGTAGCTTTAAGCAGATAAAAGGATATGTTTCTATTTTAATAAATGCATTTGACAATACCTAAAAAAAAAAAAAAAGAATTCTAACCAATTAGTCACAGAATATTATTGTATTATATTTACTAATCAGACATTTTAGTGAAGAGTTTTGTCAGATTGCTACATTTGCTACATTTTAAAGCCTTTAAAATCCACATTTGAATCATTAGCATAAACTGTTAATATTTTATCAGACATCATAAAGATTTGCTTGTCTATAATCAAAACATTAAATGGGCTTACAGCTGTCTTATCAGTCAGTCTTTGTTCAGATATAAAGTTTATTCGTACGGGAAGTCATAATTATTGACATGTTACACATATGAACATGTACATCACTCTTTTATGTGCTCATAAATAAATTATAGCCTCTTATGAACAACTCGTTATTTGTTAAATGGGAAAGGACGGGGGAGCTCAAATCCGTCAACGTCTCAGCATATATTTTATTATACTGACCACCCCGAAGCAAAAAGGTTAAAAATTAGCATTCACATACTAAAAAAGAAGTCAGACGAGCAGGGAGATGCAGAGAAAGGCAGCACAGCTTCTCCTTCAAGGCTCTGAGATGTGATTTCAGACGTCAAGTGTATCGCACCATCAGCGCTCATTAAAGTCTGGGTTTGATTGCGACCAAAGTAAAATGTTTGCTCGCTTTTCCTGTTTGGAGCCCGTTTGATGGATTTGCAAAGCAAGCGTGTGAAAGATTCAGGACAAGCGCGTCTCACGCTGTTTAATTTCTTAAATGAATTGTCAAGCGAATTCACATGTTTCTGTGAGGCAGAAAGCAGAGTAAATGCATAACAGAGAGGAGCCTCACCGTGGTGTTTGGACTCAATCACGGCTCTGTGAGTTAACTGACTGAAGGCAATTAAGTTGTTTTCTGATCAGCTCTCAGTGGATGGACTTTATTATGCAAACCCTCTCCTCGTGTTGCAATCACTGGCAAGACAGAGCTGTGCCCTTTCTCTGACTGACTGACAGGCTTTTACTTTTGATTTTTAAGATGAGGACAAAACAGTTGAGTTGAACTAAGCCGAAGCAAAATGAAGATCTGAATGAACAACAGGGGCTCAGCTGCTGCGTGAAGAAAACGTCTTACCTGCTGGTTAACTGGAAAGTTTCGGTTAATCTTCTTCACCTGTTAAATTCAACGAGAACATCAATAACTCATTAAAATATGTGCTGCTGACAATCAGACACCAGTTAACATGTTTGATGGACCCCGCAGGGCCTCGCAATCACACTGACAATCCTTGGAATAAACAGGAATCCCAGTGTCCATGCTCAACATATTAACCGCAGCACTAGAGGAACACTGTTGGAGCTCCTTCATTTATTCAATGCATGCAAATTTCAAAATGAGATAGATGGAGTCATTTCCACAAGGACCCGAGGCTCTTCCTAAAAAAAAATCCATTTAAAAAAATCCATTCTCTCTGTGGTAATAAAAGCGGGGAAACTACTGAGAGAGCAGTCAGGCTTTAAATTAAAACATTCTGCCCAGATCACAGGTATCACTCGCCCCTAATCCACACTATACTATCAATATAACTCTTTCTTAGGAGCTGGGAGCCAAATGAAGCTGTCCAGACCCAATCCCGTCCCCCTATAGCGGCGAGAACAAGTCACAGCAGCTTATTGTGAAATGTTACTCAAGTTTGGGTCCAGAGAGTAAACAAGACGGGTGTTGTTTTTTTTCAGAGGAGGAAGCAGCCAGATAACTGTCAGGATGCGAGCTGGGTTTCAATATATGGAAGCAGCGACGGTGGTTTTGTTCAGATGTAGCTGCAGGTCGTCTGGATTCAGGTCTAAAGTAGAACAGGCTGAGAGGTCCGGTTCTTCAAGTTTGAAAACAAATCATGCACCTTTCACTATATCTAAAAATACAAACAGGAGAACTTTGACTGGAGTTTGTGGGCGTCCCAGAGGTGGAGAGTACCTGCTGTAACTCTGCAAGTGCTGGACGGTTTTAGGTGCTGAAGCTGTTCTCACATCCTTTGTTCCTATTATCTAAGCAAAGTACTAATACCGCTGTTACAAAATACTCCATATCGCAAGTTTGCAATGAAAAATTCTAATTTTATAAAAGCACATTGAAGCGCTGAGTAAAATCAGCAAGATGTAGAGTAAATATTGAAGGATTCAACATGACTTTATTAGAATATTAGAGCTGATGCAACGATGTGTAAGCAGCATCTGTAGCTGTTCAAGGTGGAACTAGTTTTAATATTTTATATACAGCATGCAAGTTTAGTTCAGTGGCTCCAACCCTTCCTAACAGATCCTAAAGTATATCTGAGAGGCCTAGAGATGACAAAGAAACAAAGAAAAAAATGAAATTCTGGCACACAACTCTGTACTGAAGGAGCCTCTTGGATGAGAGGTGAAATGTCTTCAAGAACATAAAAGAGAAGACGAGTTGTTTTTTGCTAAAGCTCAAAGGATTCCCATGACTTGGATGGCTGAGATACAGAAAACTTTATATTCCATTTGTGGACATTTCCCTTATCTTTGATTTGCTATAAAATAACGGATAACATATTAACCCTTTAAGCTTCAGTCAATTCCAGCCGTTTTCAGTACAAAAAAATCGCTAATATTCTATTTTTAAATAAAAAAAATTACGAAAAATACAGGGAATATTGGACGGGCATCGCGAGGTGCATTTCCTTGAAAATGACCGATTCGGGGATTTTATACCGACTTCAGGACATGTTTTGGATAAAATAGTTTACTGGCTTGTGTCATCTGGATGTAAAAGGTTGGATTATGGCCGTTTTTTGTGGAATCTTTTTTTTGTGTGTAATAATAAACCCGGAAATGTGAGTCGCGCTGTGTGCGTTGAAGCCGTGTATAGAGAACGGATGGATGAATATTTGTTTTTGTCGGACAAATGTGTTTTTCTCACCCGCTGTGGTAATCGCATCTGAAAGTGGTTTATACCGGCGGATTCATGAGAATCTAAGCTTTCCATCGGCGTATAGTGTTTGTATAATCGTGTTTGCAGCCGTCGGACATTCTTGAAATTCCTATGCAAATTAGTAGGTGTACCGCCGGCGGTACACTGAAGCTTAAAGGGTTGTTTAAATGAATCCATATCAGCTTAAGCATAAGTGATAAAAAATTACAGACATTTCTAAAAAAAACAAGTCGAAACTAAACCTTTTTTTCTTTTTAATCAAAGTAGAAAAGGATAGGTAAACAAATTTATGGATGTACTGTGTTGTATTAGATTGTTTTTTCAGATATCAGATGTAAAATATTTATGCTAAAATCTTGTAAACAAGTAAAACTTTTAATTAAATGCAGTTGAGTGAAAAGTGCAATCACTCCCTCCAGTGTATAACACTATATTCAGTTCACTGCTGTTAAACCACTTATTCATTATTTTCAAGTCTGGTGACAAACCTCCAAAAACACACAAAAGACAGCTCAAACCTAGAAGTTTAAATTAATTCAACATACAAACAGCAAGACACCAAATCCAACACTCCACTACTGTACTTCAGTCAGAAGACCCAAGCTGCAACCTTTGTTTTTGTATACTTGAGTAAAATAAAGTGCCAATGGCAGCTGCTCATGTATCTACTGTGTATAAACTGTATGTCCAGCAGCCCAAGTCCGAGCCTCTAAGCCCCAATTTTCAACAAACTAATTGATTTCCCCAATCATTTGTGCCAAGCGATTCAAGTGCTTAAACTGCTAATTTAAGTCACTCAGTTAAATGTCGGTTCATTTCAGTGAGGTTTGTCTTGAGGTATGAATCTTAACTATCAAAAAGTCACACCAGATGGATAGTGAAAAAAACTTTTAGCATCACTGTCACAGCAGCACTAATGAACCTTTCTGTGCAGTTCTTCATTGTAATATTGTCAAACTAACATATACACATCTTTATTTACTGAATTCATTGCATATAGCTTAACTGGCAATCTCTACTTTTGGGCAGATTGCCAGTCTTTAATTTTGACATTTTCAGTTTATCCACACCTTTGTATTTTTATATATAGTGTCAATTTTTTATCTGACACATTTCACAGTTTTTGCCACCTTTTCTTCAGGATAAATAAAGCGTCATCTCATCGTAGCTTAGTTACTAGACTATGTTGCAGATTCATTTAGGTAATGCGATTCTGTATCTGTATATAATGTACACATGTATAGCACATGTTTGTGCTCAGTGCAAGGTCTTTTTTTTTTTATTAAAGATTTCATCCGTTGGAAATGATATAATGACTGAGCATCCTTGGCAGAGCACTGCGCTCTCTGAATGCTTTTCTTGTTTACACATTTCATAAACTCGCAACATTGCCATTGTTGTTGTAACAAAAATTATCCCAAATTGCTACTGTCAAAGAATATACACATAATAAGAATAACCTTTTAGCAACAATAGGAAGAACAAAACCATCCCACTTTGCTCTGTTTGCTTTTGTGCATCTCACAGGGGGTGGCACAAAGATGTTTTTATAAACATTATGCATCCAAAGTGTTTTAAAAAGGGAAAGGCTTTCTGAAAATTTTCTTCAATGACAAAGAAGCAGGAAACCCTTTAACTGATCTAAAAGTGGAGAAATACCTTTTTTTTCTCAGGGATACAAGCGTTAATTAGTATAATTTTACTAATGACCCCTGCTTTGTGTATCCGAGTACTTGAGTATTGCTGTTGTGCAAGACAGATGGAGATAAATTACTGACAACTAGCAAAGAAACTGAGTGAGGGTCAGTCAGAAAAACAGGAGAACTGCAGACAAACTGCATCGACACAGATGATCACAAGCCAGAGCTCGCTGACAGAGGTACACAGACACTTAACAGAGGAGCTGCTAAATGCCACTGGAGTACAGCTTTGAAAATTGGCTCAGAATTGAATCAGCACCTCTGAGCCCAAGTCTCAGCAGAAAGTGTTGTGGCTGAGCTTCACTGGGAAAATCTGAGAACTTAAAGCGGAGCTGTGAAAACGAGGCCACTCGCATTCAAGGTCAAGACACAACCTGGCAGCAGTACGGCCAAACAAAACAGGAAAAACAGCAATGAGTCATTAGGACTGAGTCATAATTTAACCTAATATTCCTACACCTGATTTGATTCACAATCACATTTGGAAGGAGGACGGCAGGAAGACTCCAGCCTACAATATCTGCTGTGCAGCTGACTGGTGGGAGTCGTTAGGAGCAATGGAGCAAACACTTCCTTTCATAATGTCACCATACTCCTCTCAATGAGGTCTTCAAATGCACTGCTAAACAAATTCAGGAGTGGTTTCATGAACACGGGGATGGCCTCTCCAGCCAGCAGACCTGAACATCACTGAGCTTTTATGGGAATTTGTGGAGCGCAGAGAGCAGAGTGGATTTCCTCCTCCATCATCGCTCAGAGAAATGGAGGCTTTTTTTTTTTTTCATGACGAATGGTTCAATTTTTGACTGCAAACACATCAGTTCAAGTGTATGACAGCAAACCAAGACAGACTAACATCCCTCTGCAAGTAAAGCCTGACCCTGCTCTTCATTTGTATTCATATATTCATACTTTTAGGTGTTTGCACTATTTTTGTCCACTTTGTCTCATTTGCAAGGTTTCCTGTGTGATAAGCCCATTATTTTTTAGTTTTTTCTTTTTTAAAGTCTGCCTATCTATATTAACTAGTATTTTAAGGTCCTTGTGGGACTCGAGCTCATCTTCAGCAGAATCAGTCAATCAATAAGTCACTTTATTTGTCCCTAAAGGGTAGCTGGTTTTGCAGCAGTGAAATTAACACAGGATGAAGTCATAAAGCACATTAGCACACATCATATAACTAAAAAGCAACACAAAGCAAGAAACGAGCAAAACATCAATAAAAGGAGTTAAATGGCAAGTAAAAGTATTTAGCAACAAAATATATTACACTCTGACTGGATAAACTCACAAATGTGTGCTCCTGTTATCTTTTCCTCACAAAATGCGACACTGAAACACAGCAGAGCTCATAAAACAGTTCTTAAATCTGGTAAATCAGTGTTTAGTCACATTAACAGCGTGGCTCAATGGATGGTTTTGGGTCAGTTAGTCCAACACTTCGCTTTCAACTAATATTTCGAAAGATATAAGATTGATTGCAAAACATTCATGACGCACACATGATAAAAATTCCGAATGAATAAAAATGAATGATGAAACGTAACCACTTTGGTAACAACATAATTTTGTTATCTAGTGCCATTCTTTAAATTGGCCCAATATTTTTATTCTTTATGACAAAATGTCAACAAAACCAACACCACCATAACCATCTGCCCCCACTGTACTCAGTGTTTAGTGCAACTTAGCAAAAACTCCCACACTATGCTAAACTCAGCTGGTGAACAAAGTACCTGCTAAACATCAGCATGGGCACGTTGTCGTTGCGAGCATGGTGAGGTTAGCATTTAGGTCACCACTGAGCAGCCTCACAGAGCCGCCAGCATAACTCTTAGTGTTGAGACTGTTTTTTTCCTTTCATCCCTCTACTTGTTTTGCATTACTGAAAGGATATTCAGACATGAGAGGACAACATTAAATTGAAAGGACAGTTTTCCAACCCTGCAGGAAACACAGAATCAAAAACATCAAATGAGAAGGGAGCCTGACAACATGAGATCTCCTCTAAAAAAACCCAGGCAACTGTCTGACAAACCCACTCAAAACTCATTCAGCATCGAACAGTATACGACTCTCAGCAGGAATCTGAACACTGCATCCATATAGGTTACTAGCTCCCTCGCAAACCTCAGTAAATGCCAAGGCCAGACTGAGAAATATATTCTCAGTTGCTGAGGCCATCCTGGCTGTGAGTCATCAGTGTTATGTTTAGTACGTCCCTGACTTCGTCCACTCCAATTAACCGGAGTTTCATTATTCCCCCGAGACTCTCACACGCACAGCCATCGCTCACACGCAGGCACGCCAAGGGACACACGATAATTTCTAATTCCTGTTTTCTTCTCCACTTCATGCCGTACATATCCCATACCATAGTCATGCAACACACAACTGTGCTCCTATGTCTGTCAGGAATTCACTTTAGAACTGCCAGGAATAGTTAACAGCAAAGAAAATGAAAACGGAACACCTGCAAGTGCACTTAAATGTGTCAAAATGAAGCACTTTTCTTCAGGCTTAGTTTGAGCTATGACCACTGATGGAGCTTGTTAGCAGCATTTGTACTCGACACCCTGCCGAGCATCACCACTCATCTGGAAACACAGAAACACCTTGGTTTTTTTGCACATCAGGTGTAGTAGAGAAGGAAATAATACATTCACAAGAACACCAATAATACAGCGTTCTTGTTCATTAATGTCTTGCGGCTTTGTGGTGTCAATATTCAATATCAGTACATAATGCAATCAATACAACACTGGATAGTTTTGAATTTTTTTTGCAAGATTCTGAAAAAACTGTTCGATTTCTTGCTCCTCAGCTCTCTTCACCTTTGACCGATCTCTCTCTCCTCTTTCACAGATATTTCTCACATATGAACCCTGTCTCTCAGGCATTATTCCCTCATGCCTCCTCAAGGAAGTGCTGGACACTGTTGGGCCTTTAATCAATAAAGCAGAGCTCCCCAGTCAATGGCTGTGTCCCTAATTGCTTTAAACATGCCATCATTCACTCCCCTGATCAGAAAGCCTAACTTAAATCCATTCGTTCTAAACAATTACCGACCAGCCTCAATGCTCTTGTCTTCATCCATTATTCTTGAAAAAGTAATTTTCTCCAAACTCATGTCCTTCTCGAACAAATTCAGCCAACTGGACAAATTACATCAATGTTTAGGACGCTCCATAGTACAGACTTTGCTCTCCTTAGTGTGACAGATTTGTCTCCTGCCTCAAGGATGGATCAAATTCAGTTAAATCTGATAATGTCTCTTCTTCCTGGGGCGCCATAAGGCTCCATATTATTTCATTCTCTCCGTATATGTTTCCATTGGGATCAATTCTTAGACAATATAATATCTCCTGCCATTGTTATGCTGAAGATACATGCATGTCTATTCGTACTGACGATGTGAAATCCTGGATGGCAAAAAGCTTCCTTCAGCTGAAGCAGAAGAAGTTTGCCCTTGCTCCTCTGTCATTGAATGTAAAGCCTCATACAAGAAACATGATTCTGTTTAAAATTTGATAAAGAAATCAGCTCAGTTGGCAGCACTGCCTTTTTCTTCTTCTAACATCTCCTGCGAGATTACAATCATTCCTGTCCATTTCAGATTTGGAAACTACAGTTCATGCTTTTATTTCCTCTCACCTCAACTACTGTAATTCTCTCTGTAGGAATCAGTCAGTCGGCTCTATCTCGCCTGCAGCTGCTTCAGAATGCAGCAGCGACACTCCTCACCGGTACCAAACAGAGACCACATCTCTCCTGTACTCGCTTCTCTTCACTGGTTCCCACTGAAGCACAGAATTGAAGAAGTGAAGATTCCTGTGTTTGTTTTTAAAGCGCTGCACAGACTGGCACCAGGTTACATCTCTGAACTGTTGACCTCCGAGTCCGCCTCCAAACCCCTCAGAGCTGCTGACCAGGCTGCACTCTCCATCCCACACACCAACTTACAATCTAAAGGTGATCGAGCATTTTCAGCCGTTGGTTCTAATTTGTGTAACAAGTCGGCCACAAACAATTGTATCTTCCTTCTCCCATGGCGATTTCAAGAAACCCTCTGAAGAGCTACCTCTTTTCTTTTGCCTTCTAACTGCTATCGTGAAGTCAGGCCAGATCACGTTCTGGTTTAAGTTTGTTTGTAGCTTATTTGCTGCCTGTGCAGTGCTGCTTCAACTAAACGTGTGTGACTTTGTTGGGAAACTTAAACAAATCGTCTAAAGCAGGGGTGTCAAACTCATTCTAGTTCGGGGGCCACATACAGGCAATTTGATCTCAAGTGAGCCAGACCAGTTAAATCTGAGCATAATAACCTATAAATAAATAAAGACAACTCCAAAATTTCCCCTTTGTATTAGTGCAGCAAAGTACATTCTGAAAATGTTCACACTTAACGAAATATCTCTTTACAAAACATCTTGAACAACTTGAAATTTCAAGAAAAGTAAGGGCAATTTTAACAATGTTATGTCTCATTTTATCATTGACACATTACAACTTACACATCACAGAGTATCTAGAACTCAACAATCTAGCATTTTGCTTAATGATCAAAAAACAACTTGCCAAAATCTAGAAATTCTTTGAAATTTACAGTTTTACAAATTTGCAGTTCATTTCTTTGTAGTTTTTACCCTCTGCAAAAGTCATCCTGTAGGCCGGATTGGACCCTCTGGAGGGACAGTTTTGGCCCACGGGCCGTATGTTTGACACCCCTAGTCTAAAGCAAAAATCATGAATTTTCAGAAAATCACTTCACCCTGTATGTTTCATTTTAAAAAATCATCCAAAAAATAAATAAATGCAAATGCGTGCACCAAATTTCTTTAAAAAAATGTAATATTCTACCTTGATCCGCACAACTGAGAAGCCTTAAGTGACTCAGCTGCAACCAACAGACTTGTGACAAAAATTACGGACTATATGGCTGAACTGCGCTGAACTGCAGGCTGTGTTTACACAGAGCAGATGGAAGACGAGGATAGAAACTAATTAAAAATGTAATTAGTAAAGTATCTTTAGTGTAAAGCCATCTTTTTTTTTTCCAATACTGGAAACACCAGCAGACACTTTGCAAAATCCTGAGCATGTTGATTCAACAGGTACAACACGTTTCATGCATTTTTAAACCACTAATCACATAAATTAAACTTTTGCTTTGTCTTGTTTTGTTATATATGGCATTATGCCATGTTGGACTGCCCAAAAGACATTTCTGAATCTTCACTTCTTCTAGTCATGGTTTTACAGTTTCCATAGAGATGCTGAACTTTATACTGCAGTGAACTATGAGCCTGCAGTAAGTACAGATGTGACAGAAGCAGAAAACCAGCCAGAAAGTGCTTGTAGTTCAGAGGGTTAGTTAATTTTTGTCTCTTATTTATGCCTGTTTTACCCACATTTCTGATCTCTCTGGAAAGCATTGCCAGTTGCTTTAAAACGTGCTGTTACGTTGACGCTGATTCGACTTGACTCTAAAACTGTATGATGAATTATAGATATTGCGAGCACATGCGGCGAGCTGGAGGGATTAAGACTAGAACAGTGTGATTAGTGTTATTGTGACCTCAGGCTCGAAGTGTGAACACACATTAGTATGTGTCTACAGCACTTAATGCTGTGACATTTTGCAAAAGGACTGTTAGACAATCCACAAATTGCAAGTGTGGTGCCGTAACACCCAACCCAATATCACTCTGGTTTACATGTGGGACTGTGAGTGCTATAACTATTATTATTTCTTACTCACATTGTGCTTGGTGAGACCAGAAATGTTGCTCGCTATTGCCTGAAGCCAGTCCAAGCAGTCTTCAGCTGCAGGAAACTGTATCACTCCACTGCAAACTCCGTCCACAGCTATGACCTGGAAAGCATTTTTCCTGAGAGAATCAAGAAGAAACAAATAATCAGACAATTCTGCACTTTTACATTCTCAGCATAAACCTTTGATTGATTTTTCTCTCTCTTTCAATCTGAAATGTCTACAGGTTATTTCAAGGTGATCAAGGCTATATTACTGTTCAAATGTTTGGGGTCACATAGAATGTCCTTATTTTTTTTCCAATGAATATAACATTAAATTAATCAGAAATACAGTCTAGATATTATTTATGTGGTAAATGATTATTCTAGCTGGAAAGGCTAGTTTCTAATGGAATATCTACATAGGGGTACAGAGGAACATTTCCAGCAACCATCACTCCTGTGTTCTAATGATACATTGTGTTAGCTAATGGTGTTGAAAGGCTAATTGATGATTAAAAAACCCTTGTGCAATTATGTTAGGACATGCATAAAAGTGTGAGTTTTCATGGAAAACATGAAATTGTCTGAGTGACCCCAAACTTTTAAACAGTAGTGTATGTAATATTATAAAATTTCACATGATCCAAGCCTCTAAAACTCTCCTTGTAGTTCTCCTGTGGCACAAACTACAGACAACATGGCATGGATGTTGTGAAAATGTTTTGTGACATTTAGCAGACAACTCAGAATTCTTACCCAACTACAGTGGTATGCAAAAGTTTGGGCAGCCCTGATAATTTTCAAGATTTTCCTTTATAAATCACTGGTTGTTCGGATCAGCAATTTCAGTTAAATATATCATATAGCAGATGAACACAGTGATATATGAGAAGTGAAATGAAGTTCATAGGATTTACAGAAAGTGTGCAATAATTATTTAAACAAAGTAGACAGGTGCATAAATTTGGGAACCCTAATAGAAAAATTACATCAATATTGAGTAGATCCTCCTTTTGCAGAAATAACAGCCTCTAAAGACTTCCTATAGCTTCCAATCAGGGTCTGGATTCAGTTTGAAGGTATTTTTGATTTGACCATTCTTCTTTACAAAATATCTCCAGTTCAGTCAGGTTTGATGGTTTCCAAGCATGGACAGCCCGCTTTAAATCACACCACAGATTTTCAATAATATTCAGGTCTGGGGACTGAGATGGCCATTCCAGAACGTTCTACTTGTTCCTCTGCATGAATGCCTGAGTAGAATTTGAGCAGCGTTTACGGTCATTGTCTTGTTGAAGTATCCAGCCCTGGCGCAACTTCAACTTTGTCACTGATTCTTGAACATTGTTGGCAAGAATCTTCTGATACTGACTGGAATCCATGAGACCTTCAACTTTAACAAGATTGCCAGTACCTGCACTGGCCACACAGCCCCACAGCATGATGGAACCACCACCAAATTTTACTGTGGGTAGCAATTGTTTGTCTTGAAATGCTGTGCTCTTCATACGCCACGCGTACCGCCCCTTGTTATGTCCAAATAACTCAATTTTAGGTTCATCAGTACACAGCACCTTATTCCAAAATGAAGCTGGCTTGTCCAAATGTGCTTTAGCATACCTCAAGCAACTCTGTTTGTGGCATGTGCGCAGAAAAGGCTTCTTCCGCATTATTCTCCCATACAGCATCCCCTTGTGCAAAGTGCGCTGAATAGTTGAACGATGCACAGTGACACCATCTGCAGCAAGATCACGTTGTAGGTCTCTGGAGCTGGTCTGTGGGTTGAGTTTGACTGTTCTCACCATTCTTCGCCTCTGCTCATTTGAGATTTTTCTTGGCCTGTCATTCCGGGCCTTAACTAGAACTGTGCCTGTGGTCTTCCATTTCCTCACTGTGTTCCTCACAGTGGAAACTGACAGCTGAAATCTCTGAGCTAGCTTTTTGTATCCTTCCCCTAAACCATGATGTTGAACAATCTTTGCTTTCAGGTCATTTGACTGTTGTTTTGAGGCTCTCGTGTTGCCACTCTTCAGAGAAGATGCAGAGAGGACAATTTGCAGTTGGACACCTTAAATACCTTTTCTCATGATTGGCTCCACCTGTGTATGCAGGTCAAGGGTCAATGAGCTTACCAAACAAATTTTGTGTTCCAATAATTAGTGCTAAAGGTATTCAAATCAATAAAACAACAATGGTGCCCAAATTTATGCACCTGCCTACTTTTGTTTAAATAATTATTGCACACTTTCTGTAAATCATATAAACTTCATTTCACTTCTCATATATCACTGTGTTCGTCTGCTATACGATATATTTAACTGAAATTGCTGATCCAAACAACCAGTGATTTATAAAGGAAAATCTTGAAAATTATCAGAGGTGCCCAAACTTTTTCATACCACTGTAAGCATCCTTAAAAGAACCGACTGCTGAATGCTTCGTTTTAGATTAAACCCACTTTCACGTCTGCATGGAGCTGGAGACAGGACTTGGTTACATCAGCAAGGCAAAAAAAAAAAAAGAAAGAAACCAATGAAACTGAAAACTAAGAAAAAACCTAACTGAAGCTAAAAATCATAAACTGTCAGCATACATTTGTTTGCTCCAAAGACACAAATGCATGAACCTGAACCAAGTCGCTGTTCCTTTTTGTTGACAGTTTATCATACGCACTTATGTTGGAACACACTGTTCTGGCAATGTCATAGCCAAAAATACTTCAATAAAACAGATTGATGTTAATCCTGGCCTCTCTGAGTCGAAAGGGCAAGTTGAGCTTCAATTTGTTTGAATATAAACTGAAAGTCAAGCCACTAATATGGCAAATGAATCTACAAACTTATGTTGGCCTTATGCAATTTTCAGCTAACAAGCTAAAACAGGCCAAACCACAACTGCGCTCCATTAATGTCCAATCCGCAAGATTACTGTTTCTATCATCTACAGGGAAGCAAAAATGGAAATGCATTTATTGACAGTTTAATGGCTTATTACATCTAGCCTCCACTGTTCAGTAGTTCTATGGCACATGCACAGGGCTAATGTAAGCCAAATTATTCATTAAGCACCGCTGCGGTTAATTCTGGTCCAGATTCCTGTTCACACTGACTTCATAAAGACACCAAGAGAAGAAATATGAAGCCTCACATGCTGACAGGTAACTCACTGACAGGTCTACTTGGTTCATCATCAGGAAAATTCAAATTCAGATGGCAGAAAGCAGTCAGTCTGCACTTTAATGCTTCTCCTGTGTGTATTTATATTGTCTGGTTCCACAAGGAGCTCATGAAGACATACAGCAGCTGATTATGAGCATTATTAGGCTGCAAATCAACTGGCTGTTATGAATAATGACAAGCATTTAGACACAGGTCGAAAATGAGGCGTCTGGTATTATTGTGGTACGATTATAGTGGGATTGCTCTTTTTAATCGACTTAATGAACTGACAAATCACACAGAAGATTCACAACACAACAGAATGCGATTGAAATTGCTTTTGATTATCTGATTTATCAGCTGTCTTACCAAAGCTTTTAAATAATAAATATGTACAGTAGGTTGTGCTTGCGGATTGATTCTAAAGTCACTTCCTGAACAGTTCATAGACGGCAGAGATGTTTTAGTAAATTAACATTTGAATTATGTTAAAATCACAGAATATACAGCGGCTCGTACATTTCAGAGCACAAACGAAGCACCAGAGTCCGCTTGGTACCAGACTGAGTTTGTAAAACCTAACAGCCCATTAAAAACCAAGCAAACAGGTTGATTTTAATGAAACCAAAAAAGGTTAAGAGTGAATGCACCCCGTGTTTAATGGGACATTCTACACAGCTGAGAGAAAGCGTATGTATTTATAGAAGGAGCGCGGCAGTGTGCTTCATCTGAAAATCCCCAAGCATTTAAAAAGCAAGAGATCTCAGCACTATCATCCTATGGAGCCTTAAGAGGAGAAGCGAGTGACACCACTGGCACTTCAAGATGAAGTCCCGCAGCTCACCTGCAGACGTCAGAGCCAGGGATGTACTGCGACAGGCGCGAATGTAGCAGAGGAATAAGGCGCAGGTCCACCCATCTCTTCTCCCAGCGAAGCCCCGGGGACGTGGGCCAGGATGAGCAGGACAGCGTGTCCTGTGGAAGTGCAAAACACAATTTAGAAGAGCTGTTCTCTTCCCACCTTGCACATCTCAAACGGCTCACATGTCAAAAGCCCGAGTGCTGCTGCTGCTGTTGTTGCCGATGCGCGGACAGGCCGAGCGAGCACAAGCTGCAGATTAAAGTGGCTTCACCCCCCTCCTCAAAAGATAAAGATAGAGCATCACGGTTATCAGTGAGCAGTGACAGTTGCATGGAAACAACTTTCTGGCACTGGGAACGATGCTGCATGGTTACAGAAGGACAGTTATAGAATCAGTCAGTCAAAAAAGAGACAAATGAGAAAGTACCGTGTTGTTGGGATGATAATTCAAGTGCAGGCCGCTATCACACAGAGGGGAGGAGGTCCCACTACTCTGGTCACTGGGAATACCTGAAAGTACAACAGAGGAACACAAAAAGGCCAATAAGCCCGTCAACACCTCCATCTATTTCAGGGTTTCCAACTGCACTGAATCATAGCCATCAGCGAAAGTGTGTTGCTTTGTTCTGCTACACTGTTGGCTCCAATCCTGTGCCAATTTGTATTCAGTTGACTGGCTGGATGGCCAGTCAACCTGGCCCACATACGCATATGAAAGGATTTTATAAATGCTTTCATGTCTGATGACGGGCTGAAGCTTTCCCATGCAGGAGCAATCAATTGCACCACAATGAGCGATGTCAATTCTCTCAGTTTAGTCTTTAGTGAAGTTTCTTTCCTCTCGTTTTGTCTCTCTTTAACAAAGCAGCATCTTTACTTGGTGCTTTACAAGACAAGACACACACACAAAAAAGGAAAAAAACGAGGTAGCAGTTGAATTTATTTTTCTTTGTGTTTCTCAAAGTGGCTCCAGTTTAGCGTTTCCAAGACAACCAATTCAAGACAGAAAATAACAGCAGCTAAAAATACCCTTGTTTGATTATTTTCCACGACAGTAATGCTGATTATGTACTTAGACCTAATGCTGAAGTGTGTGAGCGGCGGCGCCTTACATGTGCAGTCCTCACACAGTGGCAGTTTCAAAAAGGCTGGAGTCTTCTTTAAGAAGGAAACCGTGAGAGTCACTTCTTCGCCGGCATTTCTCAAAACCTGGACCTGGGAGGTAAAGCAGAAACAACATGGGAATACTTCAACTGCACGAGCTGCAAACTGTGAGGTTTTCCGCTGATTGCTTGCCTCGATGAAACATGGCGTGGCAATGTTTAGCTAAGAGTGGAAATCCAAGATAAGGGATTTACACAGACTGCAAGTTTTATCCTCCGTGCTCACACATATTTCTTACAGCTGCATTTAAGCAGGAATGAAAGAGAAAAATTGGCTTTACTTGTCAAAAAGATACAAATCATAAAGTGAGACAAGATAAGCTGTTGAAAGAGTTGTTGCAGTGTAAGAAACTATAAGATACGAGTTGACAGCTTACCACTTCCTCGTGGCGATAGCTTCTGACGTTTATTCCATTTATCTAGAAACAACAATAGCATGGTTACCTTAAATAATATTGCTGGCACCATATCACTGCAGCTCCGTCTTCCAAATGATTAATGAGGCAAGCAGAGTAATTGTTATGGCATCTGCGCTGAAAACTGTAAACAAGAGTCACATCCACAGTTGCCATGAACACAGAGTGTCTTTGGCTCATCAGTGTTTCCGCAGCATCACATGAGCCAACCGAGAGGAGATGTGGGAGATTTTTTTTTTTCCTTTTTTTGACTGAAAGGCGAGCAACAACTAAAACGCCTTTGCCTAAAGGGGTACAGAATTATTCAGTTCTCTGGACATGTGGCGTATGCATTATTGAAGATAGAAAATGAGTTGTTATGCAGGTAGGATGAGATGTGTAAGCAGACATTAATTTGGCATCTTACCTGAAGGATGCCATCTCCAATAAAGAGCAGCCCAGAGAGTTCAGCTGGAAACAAACAAAAAATAAATCACAAATTCACTTTAACAGAATCACAACAGAGGAGTGAAATGGAAGTCTCAAAGCTTTTCCAATACTGACACTGTACCTTTTTGTTCTTTTGATATTTTTGAAATCACAACAGGGATTTTATGCTCTGCTCCACCCTAAGGAGACAAATTAACATGAATTGAATTGCAGAGGTATCACAAATGCAGAACACGGCTCGCGAGAGCGGTAGCGAATCCCTGAGCCAACGCTGTTGTTGCAGTTTGACAAGGAAATGATCAATAACACTTGTTCAGACTTAATTTAAAGAAGTTGAGAGGAGCGGCCAAATCAGCTGGGATCTAAATTACCTTGATGCTCAGGCCGAACCCTCCAATCGTCTGCCTCCTGATCGTTACAGTCCTCTCCTGCAGTTAGAGACAAGAGATAAGCTCTGACTGATGCTCGGCCTGGGGGAGCTTTAGCCAAAAGGTTACATAGTTAAATTAAGAGAAATGCTGATAAAATTAAGCATTGCATGACTTAAAGAAACTACTTCTACATTCTTACTTGTACGTGCTGTGCAGTTAAAAGTGTCAGTGTGCTGCAGAGAATTGTTTTCTGCTGGTCTAACGTGTTTGACTCGTGTAAAGATTATGATCTCATGTACAGTAATGCAGAACAGACAAAGTTCAGTGTTTTTTAACATCAGTTTGATCGTTGAAAATGTGATTTTACATGCATCTGTGATATCGTACACCTCGCTTTACTCAATGTTGTCAGTAATCTCAGTCTGACTGTTTCCAGTTTATATCCAGCATCGATACGAAATGGGGAAAAAAATACACCGTATCATCTTTTGAAATTGGTTTCTACAAAACATAATACAGTTTATTTTGAACCAACTCTACACTGATTTGGAAATTGATGTAATTCAAAACATATATTTCAGCCCAAAACTATTCATACCCCTGTCAAATACAAGAAATGTCTTAATTCTTTTCAGTTACACATTAATATTTCACCTCAGATTCGATATAAATAGGACATATGAGACAGTCTGAAGCCGTAATCAATTTATTTAAGGTAGAAAGCGTCAAGAACTTCTTTAGCAGGGTGAAAACAACGAATAACACTGCCCAAAATCTCAATAATCAATTGCAAACCCCCCTTTTTTTTAATCACAGCCTGAAAACGATTTTAGTAAAAAGTTTCTTACAGGTATCTGCAGGAATTTTGGACCATTCCTCTTTTGTAAATGTTTCAAGATTGTCAAAGCTGCTGGATAGTTCAGTAACTAGCACCTCTGACTTTTGCATGGGAGTTTGATTTTTCAAATCCCAGTCAGGGTGCAGTTGTCTAGTGAGGAACCTTGGACAAGGCTCTTAATGCTGCCAGGCCTACCTACCTTGTATCTACTCTCAGATACACATCACTTTGCATAAAAGCGTCTGCTAAATGAAATTGTAAGTTGGAGGGTTTCCATGCTGTCACCCTTTTCTGACCCTTAGACAGAATGGTTTGTTTGATCATCCTGTGGCTATCTGTCTTGGTATCACTGACATGGTGATTTTTGTTTTTGTTTAATTTAACACCTTTAACAGTTTTACTTCACATAACATAATTGGTCATGGTTCCAGACTTGCCCACATGTCCTATTTAGTACGTCAAACCTGAGGTAAAATACTGATGTGTAACTGAAAAGATTAAGAAATTCCTTGTATTTGACAGGGGTGCGAATAATTTTGGGCTTAAGTGTATATTAAGTATTTAAAGTGACTGAAAGGTATTTAAGGTCGATTGCTAACTTATGATGGTATATTTTGATACTTGGACCTCGGGTGATATACAATATCAGACCAACAACTGATCAGAGGATTGCATGTAAGGAAACCACAAACAAAGGCAACTGTGATGAAGACAAAAAAGACAGAAACATTTGGCAAACTAAGCAACAATAACTAAAAAATAGCTGTGCAATGTGTTGTCATTTTGATAGACACAAATTCCCCTGCGACACACTGTACCGGGCTTTGCAAAAGTTCTGTTACACTCGGTTTCATGACCTTTAGAGACGTTTACATGTCGGAGTGAAAAATTCCATTAAACAAACCAAGTTCTACCTTATAGGCAGGTGTCCTTAATACAATTTTTTTTCTCCGGTGAAGTTGTATCAAGATGGAAGTCAAAAGAGTTGAGATATCTGCTCTCCTTTGTGCTGAACATCAGCCGGATGACCGTCCACAGAGTCGCGGAGAGGCTAAAGAATGGTGAAGATCTTTCAGGTCTTCACCATTCTTGGAAGATCACTGAAAGATCTTCACCATTCTTGAGCCTCTCCGCGACTCTGTGGACGGTCATCCGGCTGATGTTCAGCTGCTTGGCTCTGTCAGACTTGTTGTGGCCAGCATGAAGGAGAGCAGATATCTCAACTCTTTTGACTTCCATCTTGATACAACTTCACCGCAGAAAAAAATTGTATTAAGGACACCTGCCTATAAGGTAGAACTTTCAGTTTATTTAATAGAATTTTTCACTCCAACATGTAAACGTCTCTAAAGATCATGAAACCGTGTAACAGAACTTTTGCAAAGCCCGGTATATATATATGTGTGTGTGTGTATAGAAATTATGAGCATGACTTAGGCTAAAATGCTATAACGTATAAGTGATGTTTTAAATCATTTAGTTGCAACCACCAACGCTATTCATATTCTTTCTCAAAAAACTAAAAGACACATATTTTTAACATTTATAAACACTAGCTGTTGGTAAACTTCAGTGTAAGAGTTGTTTGATGCAGGAATGGGAGGACGTGTAATTTACTGAAAAAATACACATTTGTACCTTCCCCAGACATAAATTACACAATAAGAAATGACAGCGCCTGAAGAGACAATTACAGCAAACAGTGACTTAGAAAAAAATCTATGTATCTTCAAATTCACAGAAGAAAATGGAAATAAAACTGGAAGAGAACTGCAAAATAAGACAAGTCTCATAACTAAACTGGAAATTATTTGGATATAACTCCAAGTCTCTTATCCAGACATATTTTTTCTCTGTTGTATTTCAAGGGTTTTATGAGACTTTTTTTTTATGGATGTTTGTTAAGACTTTTTGATGTTGAAACTGTCTCAAGTGTTTGCAATTTTACATTTTTTGGATGGAAGAGTATAAAGATGTTGCTCCGTATTTTAAAGTTGATGTGTCCAACAAGAGTCTGTAATCAGCATTTTTCAAGGCATTTACTGTTTACAAGTGCAAGAAATCAACTATTTCTTACACCAAATAAAGCATTTTATTGAAATGTAAAACTTCTGCACTTGTTCACGACACGCTGAAATTACATTAGCATACCGATGCCTTTGCCCTTTCCGTTGATTATTAACGATGTTTCAGAGGGCACAAACCTCCATTTGTCTGAAGATTTATTTATTTTTTATCCAGTAGGATGTTATTGAATGAATAATGCCATTTTAGGGAAAGGTCATGGACTGGGGTCTCAGCCTAGTCTATATATGAAACTGTGCATTTATTAGTGTGAAGCAAAACTTGTCAGATGTGATGACAAGTGAGACCTAAATGTTAAACTAAAGACACCAGGATCCAGCAGGTGAATCCCTATTTAATGACTGCATTGGATTCATGAGTAATAGATTAACTGATGTGCCGCTAATGCAGACATTTAATGTTCTCGGTATCTTTGTACTGTAACCTTTATTACTGCTGTACATGTTGGTGATGTCAGTGAAGCATAGCATTCAGTAATTACAATGTCGACTGGGTTACTTACACTTGAATAAAAAGGCTCTCCTGACACACAGATGACATCTTGCTCTTGAATGGTCAGAATATCTTTGGCCAAGTGTAGTCGAATATTAAACGGCTCCTCATTACCTTCTTGCATCAAATAAATCCCAGTCTTTGTCTGCGAACAGTCAGAGATAAAAATCATTCATCATCCCTCCAGAACTAAATTAACTGGCCATGAAATGAAATGTCATTGAGAATACTCGGCGCAAGATGAACATGGAAATTAGCAAACAGTTTGGGTGAAGTCTGTTATTTTCTTTTTTACTATTTCCCTTGTTAACGTTAGTGTTGTAACAAATAACCACATTCAGCGTTCTGAGTAATAAACGCACATTTAGGCAGAATGAAACAAACGTAAGAAAGCATTTTATGGCTTTGAATAGCGCGCAGACTCTCAAAGAAGCAGCTTTTTTTTTCTGATTCCTGATGAAATTTTGTGCCATCTGCGCTTTGTATTCATACACATTGGGACAAAATCAAATTATGGCATGTAATTTATCCGAAATGTAAGGTTGATGAAAACGATGAAGCTGTGAAATTGGCTAAAGTCAAGCTCACCCACATCTACGTTTGAATTTCCCTGCTATGTAGGAGCGAGCGTGAGGACCGTGCGTGTTTCCGATGATCCGTTTAAAACATGCTAATCTGCATAAATTTGCATTCTGCGTATCCTTCCTCCTCACAAGCTAATTGTGATGCCTGCCCTGTCCTTGACTTAAAAAGGTCTAAATAAAAGGAGCACCTTCACCTGACAAGACTGCTGATAGAAGAAAGCCACCAGTGTCAGCATCCCTGTCACCCGGGATACGCCACTCATCAGTTAACAAGACAGTCGGTTACAGGGCTGCTATTCTTAACAAGAGAATCTCCCAAACTGCAGGTTAAACTTGAATCAAAGTCCGTTTATAGAGCATATTATCGCTCAGCCGTAATAAGGGAACGTAAAGAACTGAGCCTCTGCCTCCAGCTGCGGCGTGAGAAATGAAATTCATTCACATTATTCGAAGTAATGTGTGTCTGTGCAGAGTCATTAGCGGAGCAAAACGAGGGCAGTAGCTCCTGTATATTTGTCAGCGTCTCAGGTGACAGAGCTTTGTCTGACCCGCCGCAGCACTTGCATTGTACTTAATTAGCCTTATCTCTTATCCTATTTCATGTTTCACGGTTACTCCTCCCCTCCAAACTCCCCACCATTATTATCTGCATCATCATCTCCAATCTGATAGCGTGAACATGACTATTTACTCTGCAGACTGCATTAGACATGCAAGGACATCTTATTCCAACCAAGAGCTATTAATTAGGGGAGCAGTGGAGGGCCCTTACCCCTTTGACCCTCAAAATGCACCGATGAGATTAAAATGCGTGTTATCCTCTAAAAATTTTGTCGAAATTACACCATTTATCAGAGCCAGAAACTGTAAAGAAGGGGAAAAAGTGAACGGAAAAAAACTTAGGCAATTTTCAACTTCTCAACACTCACTGAGCTAATCATGTGTGACTTCTGGTTCTGTTTGGAAAATTAATGAAATCTGGGCTTAAGAATTATGTTTCATCCAAATCACTTTGCTTTTTCATGTCTTAACTAAAAAAAAATCACTGAAAATAAACCCTTTGCAGAAAACTCTGAGATTTTCAGTGCAACTAAGAAGTAGCAACTCAACTCAACTACAGTCACCTGAACAAAATGTAGGGACTTTTTGCCTGAACCGCTGGCTGTGCATGGGAAAATTTAAAATGTAAGTAGTAAAACTTAAGTGGAGCCCCAATTTTTACAGTATTGGTAGCAATCATGGACACTTAGAAAAAATTATGTACATGTTCATTTCAGGTTTTTTTCAGTTACTGTAAAGAAATAGTCGAACTAATTGAACTTACTTTACTTTTTTATATGTAGATACTATCATTTAAAAGTTTGGGGTCACTTAGAAATGTCCTCCTTTTTCAAAGAAAAGCGTTTTTTTTTTCAATGAAGAAAACATTAAATCAATCAGAACTACATTCTGGACATGTGGTAAATGACTATTCTAGCTAAAAACAGCAGATTTTTTAATAGAATATCTCCATAGGGGTACAGAGGAACATTTCCAGCAACCATCACTCCTGTGTTCTAATGCTACATTGTGTTAGCTTATGGTGCTGAAAGGCTAATTAATGATTAGAAAACCCTTGTGTGATTATGTTAGCACATGAATAAAAGTGTGACCTTCATAGAAAACATGAAATTGTCTGGGTGACCCCGAACGTTTGAACAGTAGTGTAATTTGTCTCATTGCAAATTTCCATCCATCTATCCATTCTCTATACACCGCTTTATCCTCACTAGGGTCGCGGGGGTGCTGGAGCCTATCTCAGCTGACTCGGGCGAAGGCAGAGGACACCATGGACAGGTCGCCAGTCTGTCGCAGGGCTACATTTATAGACAGACAATCAGTCTCACATTCACACCTACTGGCAATTTAGAGTAACCAGTTCCGCTCAGCATATTTTTGGACTGTGGGAGGAAGCCGGAGTACCCGGAGAAATCCCACGCATGCACAGGGAGAACATGCAAACTCCATGCAGAAAGATCCCAGGCCCAGGCCGAGATTTGAACCGGGGATCTTCTTGCTGCAAGGCGAAAGTGCTAACCACTACGCACTGTGCAGCCCCTCATTACAAATATGTTAGAAGTTATTTGAGTTCTCTTTACTCTTTAGTAAATACAGATGCACAGTGGATTGGTGGTTAGCACTTTCGCCTTGCAGCTAGAAGATCCCTGGTTCGCGTCCTGACCTTCCTGGGATGTTTCTGTATGAAGTTTGCATGTTCTCCCTGTACATGTGTGGGTTTTCTCTGGGTACTCTGCCTTCCTCCCACAGTTCAGAAACATGCTGAAATTAATTTCATTGTATCCTTGCCATGACAATAAAGCTTCTTATCGAAATGCTAACTTTAAATTGTCCGTAGGTATGAATGTTTGTCTCTCTGTGTAGCCCTGTGATAGACTGGTGACCTGTCCAGGTGTCCCCTGCCTTCACCCTAAGTCAGCTGGGATAGACTTCAGCCCCCTGTGAGCCTAAAGAGGAGAAAGCAGTGTATAGATAATGGATGGATGGACGGCTTGTTTGTATTTCTTCAAAACCAATTACAACTGTCTTTGGTGAAGCCGAGCGAAGGATGCCGCCTTAGTATTCCCTCAAAATAGTGACGAGAGAAGTGTTGTAAAGGAACACTTTCATGCAGGGAAACTGTGATTAAGGTGGCTAATTCACCAATAAAGGCTAGCAGGGCTGCCTTATAGCATGATCCAAATCCTTCTCAAAACATGAAATTGTCAGATTGGTAGGTTGCTGCCCAGAGGTTGTTGTTGTTGTTTCCCTCAGTGAAGGGGATTGGAGAAAGCGGTGTGAAATGTGCGACCAAAGGCAGGCTTATACCCACAATCTACTGTACACCTGGGAGAGTTGGACCAGTAAAAATGTGACAGGAGCAAAAAACACCCAGAAACAGCTAGGGGCTCAGACGCTTATACAGGCTGAACTGAAACCTTTCAGTTCTTTGCTCTTTTGAAATACTGTGTATGTTTAAAGTTGCACATGGTTTAGTTGTGCGTCGCAGCAGTTAGGACTGTGAAGCAGTCATGTCATCTCAAGAAATGAAAGTAAAATCAGGCTGAAGGACAGAAGACAGAATGAAAACAAGCTCAAGGAAGGTTGCTCACTGGCAGTGTTTCAGAGTATGTTTCATGGCAAGGTCACATATTTTAGGACAGTTTGTCGGTGATGAATAAAGCAGGAAACTCAGCGAATGAGTCAGCCGTACCATCGCCATCTTCTCTGTCTGCTCAGGATCATAAGGTGACAACTAAAAGACAAGTTATCATCAGGAAGAGTGTGGTTGTATAGATGTACTTGTTGATTCAGTCATTTGTACAATGAATGCACTGAAGGGGGAAGAGAGGCCGGTGAGAGAGCATATATACAAGGTCTAGATTTACTGTATGTGCTACAGTGCAGTTCTAGCCACAGGCTTTCAGATATACTGCGATGCTTCGTGCTGTTCTCCACCGGTTGAAAAAGCTCAGGCACTTTCTATAATCACGGTCAATTGTTACATTGATTAAATCCAACCAACCTCTTCATTTGAAGTCTTGAAATCCATGTGCTACTATGCAGTGAGGGATACTGCAATGGAAAAAAACAAGACTGAGTTAGAGCGTGGAGACAAATGCTTAATGACATGACCAACTCGCTGCAGCAAAAGCACGCGGACGATTTAAACCAGCATTGTTAGCAAGACGCCCATTCTCATTATAGCCCTGCCTTGCTCATATAGAACCTAGACAATGGAGGGAAATTGATTTGTCATTGAAATTTGCCTCTTCTACACTTATCTACGTGCAAAAAGGTGAAAAAAAATCCTCATTGAACAATCTCTGGAGAAAACTGGAGACCATTAAGCATAATGAATAATTCATTAGCAAAGGTGAGAACCCAGGTATCCTAATAAATGTTTGAGTATTGAATCCACTGCTTCTAGAAATGAAGCGTTCACATGTCTGCTGCCTTGTCAGAGAGAGCAGAAAATTGGGCCACATAGGAGAATCCTGCAATGAAAGTATCACATCCGCAGAGGTACTGCAGTTAAAAAATAAAGCAGAGGGCCCCACCAGTAAACACCACCTACTTTATAAATCATCCGACTTGTTCCGTTCAGGCAGATACACAAGTAGTCTCCAGGAATGCTGTGTGAAAGCCTCATTTACATAAACCAGTTCCACTCAGTTTTAATCAGACATGACTGCCACTTGACTTGACAAAATGAGTACAGAACAAAAATGGCTCACACTTGAATTATAGAACCTGTGGTGCAAGAAGAGTCGCACACTTACCTCAGCAGAAAGGCCCCCAGCTCTTAGGACGGTGAGGTCTAGCCATCGAGCGGCGAGCTGATCCCTGATCTGAGCCGCAGCAGAGGGCCTCCCCGAATCATGGCTGTCAGGAGTTGGGCGGTGGGAGTGCAGTGCTGTCACTTCTCCAGGCTGGCTGTAGGAGTTGCAGGATTATTCCCGGTGGATCTGGAGCTGGAGAGCAGAATGGAGCAGAATGGAGCTGTCCTGTAGCGCGGTTTCTTTGCCGGAGGTCCGTGTTCGGTGGCCGTGCTGCAGGAACAGGAGGAGGACGTGGCTAAGGTGTCATTCTGAAGCTAAAACCACTCGAGGGCTAAAACAAACAAAAAAAGGACTGAATGTGAGTCTTGAAACAGAGCTGAATATTGGTGATTACATGCTTGTAAGTACAAATGAAAAGATGTAATCTACAGCTGCCAGCAATACAGACAAGAGTGTTTTCAGTGTAGCTGCTGGATGTATGTGGGACGCTGAATCGGGAGCAATTCACAGCTTTATCTCCAAAATAAGCACCTGTTGCAAAAAAAAAAGGAGATTCAAACACAAACCCCAGATTGTGCGGATCCTCTTCCCCCCTATGATTGAGCTTCCTCTCCAATACCTCACTCATAGAAACCTGTGGATTCATGTCCCAATACACAATTAACTCATATTCTTACATTTTCTTGGATTTTTGTATGCTGAGCACAAATGGCTCTTTAAAGTCGTTTATTAAGTTCCAATAGCACATCCTTGAGAAACCCTCCTCGTTAGTATGCGTTGCTGGCTCATTGCCACCTTTTTGTTGAGCCGCAGTGTTGCTTCTATGATCATTGTTCCACAGGATTTTTTCTAAATCCTACAGAGTATGAATTTCAGGCTACAGTTCATGTATAAATCATTGGCTGCTGATTATACAGTAAAAGTAACCTTAGTAAAACTTGAAAATGTATTTGTTAAGCACCAGGGAGGAGAGAGAGGGAATAAGAGCAAGTGATTCAGAGCTTCTTTAGAGAAGAAAAGCCGAGTCTAAGCAGCAAAAACTCTCAAAAGCTTTGACCCTCAGAAAACACCAGGCTGTTAGAAAATATGATGTTCGAGTTGATCCAAGAACTTGAGATATCTTCAGATGACATCATAATCCTTTATGTAAAAGAAATATATCATCCACTTCAAAAGAAACACACTTCCTGAGGCACTTCAGTGAACATTTGGTGCTTCTGTTAACATTTCTTCACTTGGTTTATCTTTTAGAAGTATGTGTCGTATTTGGTGGATTTTATTATGTTTGTTTCCTGACTTGAAATAACTGGATTATCATCTCTGTCCATGCATTTAGCATATTTTCTGCCTATTATTTATATGATGGTTGTCTGAAAGTACTAGATTAAATGTTTACCTGCCTGTCCTTCACATTTATTGCAAAAGCATGAAAGTTAATTAAACCAGTTTGCAGAGAACTTCCATGAAGACACCGATGCAGTATCCAGGCTATTATTGGAAATCATTTAAATACGAGCTGAAAACAATGCTGCCTCTGATACAACTACTGTTCAATAAATAAATAAATAAATAAATAGAGGTTCTGAATCAACCCTTCACAGGAGAGAGGGGTCGTCTTTGAAAGCTCCTCATACAAATCCTGATCTGGGCTGGACTGGTTTCCAGTTCTGAGCTACTGGAATGAGCTGCCACACAGCTTGAAGACACTCTGCAAAGCTTTACAAGCTCATATTTCCACTATTGTTTGCAAATGTTTTCAGTGTGGCATGTTTGTGTGTGAGACGGTTGCTTTGGGTGGATGATTTTCATTGTTGAGGTTTGGCGTTTATGTAATTTGCTCTCAGGTCTCTTCTGTAAAAGAGATCTTTATCTCAGTGAGACGTCCTGAATAAATAACTAACTTCGCAGGGGTTTTAGAGGATGTTGTTTGTGGTGCCGTCGAACTGTTTAACTGCTACATCTATTTGTAAGGTGCTTCTATTATTCCATCCAGTCTGTTTAAATCAGCGAGCAGGGAAGAAATACACTGTGTATTAGGCTGTATTCACTTCAGTTAGATGTGCTTGCAAACTCCCATCTCTCTAATTGTACATTTAACGCTATTATTTACAGTTTACAGCGGGCCATATCATAGCGGATTTGCATTATAGTATTTATGCTAATTTAACACAGATCTGCAACAAAAGTCAATGAAATGATTACTCAGTGGAAAGGCAATGCGTCTGCACCAATTTTGATCATCCAGTCACTTAAACTTGAACATATCCCCGGCTTTTCTTTGTCTAATCTATAAACAGATTAAAGACTTTTATGTTAAGATCTGTTATTCAGACCAAATCAGCTTTAATATGTTTCCATAATTAGGGCTTTAAGCAATTTGCTAAAGTAAAGCAATGAAATGAAATTGTAATCATGAGCATGATATGATAATGGAGTATTTTGGAAAATGCATTACAATATATTTAGATATTTGTCTAATATCAATATACACAAGTGAATAATAAAGAATGTGATGAGCTGTGACATATGATTCAAATGCTATTTAAGTTAAAATCAATATTTCACTACACCATGTTTAATCTATAACAATCTGTGTATATAAGTGAAATGGCTTTTGGTTCCATTGATTTATTTTGGAGCTTCATTGACTCTGAACAGTGAATTCAAACACAGGATCACAGCGATTGCCTCCACCTGCCCTCTACGCTGTCTGAGTCAGAGTCAAGCCAGCTCTCTGTAATGGATGCAAGAGAAATCCTGACATCATTTGTGGGCTCCGTTTAAAAATGAATGTCTTCACGTGGTCAGCTGAAATATGTGTCTGCAGCTCAGAGATGAGCACTTTGTCTTAGCAGGTGCCCTCCTGTGTATCCCGTCAGACGCCAGCGCCTCCCTTTTTCCTGCCAGAATCCAAAGATTAAATAGGCTGAACCTTTTGTGCCTTTTAAGTCGAGTCAGCGCAACTCCTTTTACAACCACGCCATCAGATATTTTCAGTCCTACCAATTTGCCAAGCTGTGTTTTTCAAATAACGCTCTTGTCTTTGACACAATGGCAGCAAACAAAGAGAGAGGAGCAGAGCGAGATTGCCTGGATGATGTGGAGATTGTAACGTGACATCTCCATCTCTTAGACCTGAGGACAGCTGCGGCCCATACCGGATGATAAATGGCCGTCCGTGCATGCAGGTGGAGCAGCTGTCTGCAGAGTGCTCCAGCAAATGTAGTTTTACTACTGGAAAATTGAGATAGGTTTCACTTACTGTATGTTCATTTATTCCGCGACCTGGAACATATGGCGCCTGAGAGTGCCGCTTTTTAATTTGGAAACCGATGATAGGGGATATTATGTTACTCAAATATTATGGCATCCCAAAAGAGTCGTACTCAACAGCAAACGCATTGGACTGACAAAATTTCACATGGTCTGCCAGTTCGTGTTAGAAAACAGAATGAATTTTCTGTTGTGAGCTGCCAGCCTCCTCGGATGTTAAAAACGGCACCTTTCTGTATGTAGGCTCTATCTTCTAAATCATGATAGATAAAATAGAAGAATAAAAGAATTCTAATTGTGAGTAACTTAAGCAAAATTTATCACTACCGACAGAATTTTGGTGCCTCTATTTGTTCGTATTTCTATGATATTATTAGTTATTTGTTAGATTAGATCTGTAAAGTCCGGAGAAAGAGCTGAGTTTGTAAAGTATTGGTTTGTTCTTTTTAAGACAAGCCAACATCCTCCATGCTATTACTTGATAAAGCCATTTATTCTTAGTGGTTTCTTCAAACTGAGAGCTGTAGCTGCCTTGTGCTTTATTCGTTTGTCATGGGTAGGTGGATAATAGCTCTGGATTGAAATGAAAGTTGTAATTGAAAACCAGGTTCAGTGTTCTGTTTCGATTTTGTATCTCTGGAACATGAAATATGTCAAATTTCTAAAAATGAAGAATATCTCTCTTCCTCACTTGGTTTCAGGGCTGCAAAAATGACAATTTTCCCAAAAAATAGACAATAGTGAAGAGTTGAAATTGCTAGCTTTGGTCTATCAACAGTCCAAAACCTAAATATATTCAATTTACCACCATAGAGGACTAAAAAGTACATTTGAGAGGTTAAGAACTGTGAAGTTTGGGCATTTTGTTCATACAAATTGAAATATTATACAACCAGTTCATCAGTGAAAGTGAAAGAGAGTTTTATTTTTTTCAATTAACTGTGACTTTCTAAACAATGTGCATCAAATTTTCCTCGTGCTGTTGTTTTGTCCCAAACATGTGTAATCTACAGCAGAATAGGGGAGAAAAGCAGCAACTGTTCATATTTGAGCACCAAGAGGATGTTTGCAGATTCATTGTCTGTCAGTTTATCATTTAGCAGCTGGTTTTAATAAAAAGGAATTGTGTTGAAACTGTTGTGCGCTGCTTCCTCTTCACCCGACAGTTTGTGACACATTAATAAGCTCACCCCTCTGTGCTACTCCGGCGGCGAACAGGCTCGTGTCAAGAGGCAGCTGTTTGAACAGTTGTGTATTTACAGAGTACATCAACAGGGTCTGTTTTGTGTGCTGCTAAAGGTGCTACATCTCCCCCTTTTCTTTCAGATTATGTTCAAGATCGATCATCCAGTCAAGATGTAAAGAGTATCTCATTATGTCTCCAATTTTTTTTTTAACGCCTATGTCAAAAAATAAGTCTTTCATTGTCTCATAAGTCACTACCTGAGGCGCCCGATTACAGCCGGAGGGGCTCTACATGCCAGATGCTCATGAATGATAGGCAGAGGAGTAAATTAGTGATGGACACGTTTATAGACTGAGCTCCTGACCTTCCTGACTATGATGTATGTTTTTTGGCAGCAGAGAGCCACCAGATATCAGGTGGGTGCCAACTTAAATCAGTGCGAATCATTTCACAAACTGGTTCCCTGTTATATCACTGGGTATCAGGCAGCAGAAACAGACACACGCCAGATAACAAACGATGGAAGAAATTGACCCTGCAGCAAGTTTTGCTGCTGACAGGTTTGCTAATTGGATTGTATTTTTTTAATTTTTTAATTTTTTTACATATGATACTACGGTCTAATGCCTGTGGATAAACAGATTGGGCAAGTCAAGCACGTTATCTTACATGAGGGTCTTAATTAGGTCCAACAAATGAACACACAGCCACATTATAACACAATGAATTATAGCATTCAGTCTCCTGAATATACCATATATGTGTGAGTAGATTCTCAATATTTATGCATGCACGTTTGTATTTTAACCTCGGAAGCTTGAACTGCCATGCAGGGAAGGACTTTGGAGCCTGGAAATTGCACCATGCTGCGTGTTGAGTACATGAAAGGATTAAAAAGCTCAGCATATTGCTGAAGGCTGGGCTACATTGAAATTATGCTACACAGTCGAGGGACACATCTGCTTGCTGGCTAAATATAACGAAGGAAAATATAGAATTATCTCTCAATTGCCGGGCAAATTGTTCATGACTCAACAAAATGCATGACATGAAACCAATGACTATCTTAGTGATAGAAAATTAAGTTCTACAGATCGTTATCTTTGAGAACACAGCATTTTACTGGAGATTAAAGCCCCATTTAGCAACTTAGGAAGTTTTTTATAATTCATGGAAGATTTGCACAATCCTTCCAGGGTCATTTCCAGCTGCAAAATGCCTCAAACTCACTGGGAAACTACATAAAAGAGGGCTACATGTATGAAGAGACGCAACTAATGGCTTTTTTTGCTCCTCATAAAATATGAATCGCCCATTCAATAAAATATAACAGACAAGTGAAAAATGTCTGTCATAATTTCCCTGAGCGCAAAGTGACATCTCCAAAATGCCTTTTAGCAAGTTTCTGGAACATTAAAGAGAGAGAAAAGCAAATCCTCTCATCGAGAAGTCAAAAAAAGAAAATGCTTGAATGAAAGAACACGACGAACCGATGAATCAGTCATCAAAGTCAGCTGACTGGTTGCTAGTTGCACTTTCACAGCTGTTCAAGGTAACACAAACTATGGTGGCTGCACAGCTTGTTCTGCCACCATAAGCAAAAACTGTGAAGTGAGCTAATTGCTGCTCGGGGCTATTTTACCGTTCACGGGCTCAATGAATTGCAAATATTAAATGGAAGCACAATAATGCAGTTTACAGAGTACAACAGTGTCTTCCATCAAGGTTGAGCTGCTACTGTAGCGGGCTGTCAAGGCAGCAGTGCTTAACGAACAAGCACACTCTCCACATTAATCAAATGTGACCTAAAATTGTCCTGCCTGGGCCACTCACGGGTTGTAAAGCTCAAAGAAAACGCTGCTCAACCGCTACAGAAATCCACCGCTGGAGGTATAGATGTTATCTCCGAGGGTTTTGCCACTTGTATGTTAAGCAGAGTGTTAGTCTCATAAATCACAGTGGATAATCTAACCTCTTATTGGTTTTCTTGGGACAGCTATCACCTATGTGTAGCTTTCCCTTGGTCTGCGTTTCAGTCCCGAGCCTCTAAATCAGATGGGCTGCTATATGAGGTGCATATAAATGAGAGGTGCGTCGTCTGTCTTCCCCACCACGAAGAGTTTGGTGTGCATTCGCTTCATTAGCCATCAGTCTTCACTAAGCCAGACTAATGGTTTTCTTGTTGCATGACAGTGACTTTGTGGCTCGGACCGCGAATATATTTTCTCCGCACTCCCTCTGAGAGAAATATCTACAGCTTCTTTTATTTGTGCAGCTCATGCATCACTCTGTTATAAAAGCATATGGCTACTCCTGTGTGAATTCAACATCTGGAGCAGTTTGTATGGATGGTTGACCAAACAGTTGCTGTAAAAGCCCCACAGAAACATCAGGTGTGATATATTTTCCTCTGTGCTGCTGGGCTCTGAGGCTAGATTGTAATGAAGATGTCCAGCCTTTCAGTGACACATTGTAGGCTCCCCAGCTGCCCTTTAGATAGAACAATCGCTCAAGGAAAACGTTAAAGGGCCGCTCTATTTTTGAGATATTAAAACACCTCCTTTAAATGCACAAAAAGCTGTTTTGGTCCTTACCTTTCCCTCTCCCTAACCTCGTTGCTACTTTTTGCTTTTTCTCGGCCACAGCTGTCAAGTTTTTTGTGCACCATTTGCAGCACAGCACTCATTTTTATGATCAAAATAGGTCACTGAGAAAAGCCACGTGGCACAGAAAAATGAACTTATGCTTCCTTTAGAGAGCAGACACTGTAACCCCTGAATATTCAGAACAACTGGATTACACATCGAGCGGCTGAGTGATGCTAGAGGAGTGTAACAGCGCTATGAATGCGTTAACATACATAATTGATGTAAATGTGTACATTCAGCGACGCCTCAGGACACCATTTCCCACTTGTACATTTCAAGACGTTTAACTAGTCCGCGTTTTTAAATGAGCCGATGGGATTCAGCTGGAGAAAAAGCAGCAGATTATTGATAAAGGTGGAGGAAACAAACTGAGTTGTGCAGTGCAGAGGTTTGATTGTGTCACAACTTTATGTCAGCCTCTTTTATCCGGTTATCAGCAGATCCAGAGTGCAACACAGTGTGTGGGTTTCAAACAAGTTGTCCCTGACTCTCCCTCTCCCTCCCTCTCTGCCTGTCTGACATATTGACTAGACGTGAGTGACACCATTTCACTCAGGCCTGGTTTTCTGCCAGTGTACCTCTGTCACTTGGCCAAACTGCTCTTTGATTTAGGACATAAGCAGAAATGGGGAGGAGGGGACACGTGTGCTGGGGCATAAAATTGTCAATGACATGTCAACGCCTTCCCCTCTGTAGGAAGTGAGACCTCCAGTACATCAAACAGATTGCACCTGACCTATGACCAGCAAATGGACTCAGCTTTGTTCAGTTCAGAATGCCTGTATGAGCACAGAGGCTGATATGCTGAAGATACCAACCTGAAACCAGTGAGGTGAGCTCTGATTCCTACACTGGGTTTACACGCAAGCTGCACTGACTGTCTGTCACCTTGAAGCCTATGATGGATTAAAAAATAACAGGGCTGCATTATAAGCACCAGTTTATAAGAGAAACATGATACATTTGCTGAAGATTCAGGACTTTCCTAGGAGGATAAAAAGCACAGTGGGCCATCAGCAGCAGCAGCAGCAGCAGAATCAGGCTGAAACACTCCTTAGGTTTATCACAGATGGACATTGCACTGATGCTTCTGTTTTCCCCTCCTCATGAAGAAGCTGTGAAGGATGGAGAGAGCTGCAGGAGCGACGAGCAATTTGAGCTGTGAAATGGTGTGTTTTTCAAAAAGTAGGAACATTGTGGATTATTGGCATCCAGTGAGAGGAGAGTAGTTTAACACAGCTGAATAGCAGTGTGGATGAAAAGAGGGTCTGCTGCCACTGCACTGGCTGGAGGAAACTGCGGGTGCTGCTTGTGCACTACCTGCACTGAGGCGATGGAGAGCTTCCTGCAAAGCCACATATTCCCTGTTAATCTTATAATAACTATGTTTCACCCCGAGGCCCATCATAAGTTAACTGTCCCTCTGTGCGCATCACGCAAATGGAACTATTATTGGAGAGGATGCTGTATAATGCATCGGATCACATCGGTGATTGCTACATAAATCTTGTTGCGCAGCATTAAGGCGAATTGCATCTCCAAAAAGTAGATTGTGCACGGATTAATGCGTTATTTTATGGATGTTTGGCGTAGTAATTAACTACCTATATCCGTCGTGCACTGTATTATGAGGTGCTGTAAATGCAAAAGCGAGAAAAAGGGGACTGTGAGGCTTACCTGGTTTTCTGGTAACAGGTGGTGATGTCTTTTTTAGATCCCTTCGGACTCTGATCCCTCAGGGTTTGTTTTTTGTTTTTTTTCTTATTTTAATTTATGCAACGGTTGCTAAAACATCTCTGCGAAATCACAATGTATCCCTTGTGGCAGCATCGCCCACACGGCATCCTGGTCCACTACACTGTAGCAATGTGCAAAAAACCGACAGAAAACAGCCCGCACTCGCACACAAAACCAGATTTGTCCATATTTCCTGGGCAGCGGTGGTTTCAGGGATTCCTCTCCGTCGACATCTCTGGCAGAGGGTCCAGTTTCACAGCTCCGTGTCTGTCTCTCTCTCGCATCGTGCTGCCAAAATGACTGAGGCTGGAAATCACATGCGGCTGGTTCGGCGCGCGTCAGTCGTCTTCGCTTACCCAAGGCAACCGCTCAACTCTGGATCCATCAATATTACATGATCCTACTTTCTTTTCTTTATTTTTTTTATTTTTGACTGTTTTCATGGACGCCTGCTGCTCCGTCCCATATTACACCCCTGCTGAAGACGCACTAACATTTCACAAAGAGGTTTTTCTCTCTCTCTCTCTCTATTTCTACCAGTTACATTTGCGTGCACTGCGGTCCTCTGTGCGTGTGTGTGGTTGAGCGCTTGCACGTCTATCTTTGTGAGGTCCAAGTTGAGGTTTAGACCTTTGGAGTGATGTTATCTGTGTGCATTTTGTGCTATTTTTTTTTTACTTTCTGCTTTAGGATCCAAATGTTTGTTTGAGGTTTCAGTTGTTTGTTTTTTTCTTTTTGGCTTCTGATTAGAATTTGGTAAAGGTTAGGGCTGGGGTTGGGCCAAGACATCCAGCTGTGATGGGGCTGAAACATAGAAACTTGCATCCAGGGAGACAGCAGTCATTCAGTTAAAGGGAAGACTTGATTTGGTTTGGTTTGGGAAAAGGTTACGGTTTGGCAACTAGCGTGAATGTCCTCCAAAATGCTGGAAAAACCTGATGGATTCAAACCAAGGTTTTCCGCTCACAAAACAGGAAAAGACTGAAGAAAATGAATTCTGATTTCCCTCAATGTCTTGTCCAAAGCTTCAAAGTTATTTCCACATCAAAGGCCCGTCTGTGTCTGCATGTGACTTACCACTTTCTGAGCTGAATGGCATTTTAATGGAGGGGGAAAAAAGAAGCATGGGTGGATTTTCTCAGTCTTGCACAGTCAGACACTCCTGACTCAATTTGTGCTGTCAGTGAGCACACATACACACACACACACACACACACACACACACACACACACACACACTGTACATGCAGCATTCAGTCAGTCAGTAGTATTTGGACTGTCTCCCTGAGGCTCTCTCGTGAGCAGCTGCGCAGGCTGACCAGGTGCGCCTCATTTTCCATGCTGTCATCATGCCAGCTGAAAGATCCCGCTGCGTCCCCACATGAAGCAAGTTGACTTCTCTGACGTTCTGCGTTTCCTACCAAACCTGAGCTGCACTGTACGGGCAGCAATTATTCATTAGCTGAGGAGCACGTTTCAGTCTGAGGCCCAAGCATAGATCGGGCCTGTTAACTAAGCCTTGTTAATTAAGGGTCAAAACCTGCAGCAGTGGACTGCACAGCACTGCTCCTGCTACCTACAGCTGTTCTCAGGGTTATCTATGCCAGGGGGGATGGTGGGTTTGAAGATAATAAATGAAGGTGCTCAGTGACTTTGGACTCCACTATGCAACACTTCCACTGTGGAGCTTCCCATCCCTGTGCCTCGTAATGGCTTAACTGTGATCAAATCGCAAGCTAGAGCTAATTCACACCTGGATTATTGCTCTCATACATCCTTTAGGTAGTTATAGGCCTTAGAGGAGGGCTATGTTTGACCTTATTACATGTTTAATCTCTCCGACCTCAGAAATGAACCAGTTTCTTTAGTCAATGTCACTGAAAAAATCTGCCTCAGCAATATTGTGGAAAAAATTATTGTTCCAAAGCGTGCAGACTTTGAATTTAAGAAATGTGATAATCAAGTCCCCATTGGAGGTTAGCAAAATCATGATCATAAAAGAAAATGCTGGAGCCGTACATCTAAACGCATGTCCTCAGTCAGCTTTTAAGTGCGAGCAATGAGGTAAAACAAACAATAAGGCGGCAGCAATTATTTCACATGAGAGGCTTCTGTATTTGTGCTCTCCTCGCTGGTTTGAAGTGGACTAGGTTGAGCAGGAAAAATGTGATCACATATTTCTATGCACCAGTTAGCAGCTGGTAACTTTTGAATTATAATACGATGACAGTCAAACCTATACAGTCTGAAGAAAGAGGTTCACTTTAGAGTTTTAAATGCCTAGTTCTTAGGTTTAACATTTATTATTGCTTATTTAGTCATGAATCTTTCATTTTATTACAAAAATGCCAGATTTGAAGCCAGCTTTTAGAGTAGATAGAATGAATCTTGTCCCCTGTACCTACTTTACTGAACACTTAAAAGCATCATTTCATTCGTTTGCACATTTAAAAGAAGAAAAGCACTCAGAGAGCACAGTATTCTGCCAAGGCTGTTCATTCCCCCATATGGCTTTGTCAGAAATGCAGCGTATTTTTGTAGAAATGCAACCTTTTTTAATAGTTATTGATGATCAGAAATCACAGCACTATGTGGCCATTTAATATAGATATACCCACAAACAAAATGATCTTGTGCTGAGCACAGGCGTGTGTTATGCATGTGCACATTATGTACGGATACCAAATCACGTGACCTAAATATGTCGTGGTCAGCGTGAATTGATGGGACTCGGAAACACCCCCACAATTTAATCAACTGTTCCTTGTATCATTTCCGACATATAAGTACGTCTGCAGCAGTGGATTTGTAGTAGAATCGCAATCATGTGATTGTCAGCAGGCAGCAGACACTTGTCATCGTTACAGTGACGCCGTGCTGCTATCTCACAATGATACGAAAATGCTTAACAAATCCGTGGATCCAGACTAATCACGGCCAAAATCTAATCAGGTGGTCCTTGTGTCATTTCTGACCTTCCCTAAAAATTGTATCCAAATCCATCAATCCGTTTTTGAGTAATGTTGTGCACATACAAACAAACATACGCCAATCGTCACATAATTCCACCGCTTTCCTTGGCGGAGTAACAAGCTACTATAATCTGTTTATGCATATATGGCACAGACACAGCACAGAATCCGCTGGTATAAACCACTTTCAGCTGTGATTACCACAGCGGGTTTCGTTGTGAGCAACACGAAAAACATTTCGTGGTGAGCGGCACGAAAAACATGACGAAATCGTGTTGGTGCGCACGAAAAAGAAACAAAAAATTTACGTAACAGTTTCACGAATCCCCGTGAGACCGTGTTGCAGCCATATTCTCACATATTATGTATGTAGATTACCAGTAAACAAAAGCTTCTTCGGTACTGGTGGGAAGCTAAAAGCTTACACAAAGCTCCTAAAAACCCAAGACAGATAACATGAGCTGGAGAAGCAAAAGCAAGTACAAAACAAAGAATCAATAGAATAAATTGTGATTATTCTGTCTGTTCATCAGTCAATGCTGAAAGGTTGTTCAGTGTTTGTTGAAGATGTTCTTGAACACTAAACAAAGGCAAAAGATGGTGCAAGTTCGAGAACAACAATTCACTTAAATGAAAACTCAGCGACATTACTGGGGCACAAAAGAAGATGAAGATGCTTTGACTATCAAGTAGGCAACAGCTGCGTGTTTTTCTTTTACCTGCACTTGACAAGAGAATCAAAAGCGTGTTCATGCTTTAATTGAACACATTTTTGCTGGTGTTTCACTGTCCTGACATGATGCAGGGCCAGGGATTCAAAGCTTCCTCTGCGTTAATTAATTTTTGAGCTCACAAACTGCAGCTTCTGCTTTTCAGAATTTGCAGTACGATTTGAGTCGGTGCTCACGCTCTCACTCCTCCTTCATTACTGTAAGCAGAAGAGCGTCCACATGCTCTGAATGCAGAGGACAGGACTGAAGCCTGAATCTGCAAAAAAAAGGCTTTTCTCATCTGGTCTGCTCCTCTTGGATATGGTTTGGCTGGTGGGTAATATTGATTTCAAAGCATCATCTTTTACAGCGCACCATGTTTTCCTGCCGGATCATCACCAAACACCAGCGTTCCTCAGCCATCCTACTTGCCATACAGGGCCGCTGAATGTGTGACAGTAGCCCGGAGTTATTATGCACAGATAACCTTCCCTTCCTTTTATAATCCAAGCAGGCACAAAGGGAAACTATTCATGATCTGCAATTATGTTTTCCAGATAAGATAAGCAGTTCACAATTAACTTAAGGCCTGCCCCAGACATAAGGAGCTTTCATATCTGCTGACCTAGCCAATCAAACTGCTCCAGGAGCTGCTTTTCAATATCACCATGGCTAAGCCTTTGCCTTTGTGTGTTTCTTTCTTGCTGCCTTGTTACTTTATATGTACAACTCAGAGCTCTTTCTCAGAAGAACTCCAACACAAGGGGGCGTACACTGCTAAGTTTGCCTCTCCTTGTCCGGTGGAGTAGCAGCAGGGATAAATGTGATTAGTGTCATGTCTGACCTTGACGGGGGACTACACTTAACTTTAAATTTCAAGAAGGAATGCCTTAGTGCATTATTGGCAACGAAATGTGTGGCTTCCTCTGTGCTACACAACTGCTTTACAATGGACCACCTCTTGGCGTAGCCCCTGAATGACAATGTGGATGGTTGCATGCAGCTTGGTCAGTTGGTGGATTAATGGACACTGCAGTTATTTGTCTGCTTGATACATGCAGATATAGTGGTATGTGCACATATGTGGGCTGCAAACCTTCCCTAATCCTTCACTCTAGTTATTATCATCCTGATTATGCGTCCCGGTGTTTGTAGGAGCATTTTCCAATTCAAATGTGCCACCCATACAGGATAATCAAGTCCCCGGAGATTTGTAACGCAACAATCATCAGTAACACTGTGCACACTTCAGTGATTGCATTAGCAATGGAGTTTTAAATAATCTGTCTGTTTCACCTCGTTGCTCTGATTTCCCTTTTGTCTTTTTCATCCTCCTCCCGCCAGTTTACTAATATTTCAGTTTTTGCAGCAACATTTTAAACATGCTGCTCACTTTAGTGCGTTTATTTGAGGATTTGAAGCTGCTTCTGCTGCTCACTTGTCACTTGCAAAACCAACTGCATGATGCCATGTACACTTGCATCCTTGGAGCACACACAGCCCTTGTACAAAGCACCTGTCTTAGTGGAGTAAATGGCTGTAACCCAGCCCCCTGGGAGGTATGCGTTCCTATAGGCTGGAAGCGCATTTTTAAAGCTCAGTGGTAAAAGCGAGATTTAATTGGTTTGAGCTCCCAGTATATGTAAATGGTAGCTGGTGGCTCCTCCCATGCACCTGATAGGGAGTATTTACAGCTCTTTACTGCTACCCACTGCACTGTTTCCAAGAGCGCAGCGTCGCACAATGACACTCCACTGGACTTAAGAAATAAGGATTTCCGTCTTTTACGCAGTAAACTGACGCGCTTATTTACCAAGAAAAAAGTTTACCAAAAGTTGTCCTCTGGGTTTCTCAAGATGCCACGCTCTTTTCTGGTCAAGAAACACATAAACTCCACAAAGAAGCCAAATTATAGTGAGCTGGAAAGCCCAACAGGTAAAGTTTTATTGGAAAAGTTTTCCAAGTTTTGTTACTTTGACGCGCAATCGGGTTTTGTTTTTATTTTTGCAGAAGTTGTTTCTTCCCCTCACTGGTCTACTTAGAAATCTGTGCTGCTCACTCACAGCGATGTCGGAGCGCATCTGATGCCTCTTTTTCACTTTGCTGTCTTTACTTTTCAGTTTTCATCACGCCGCACTTCTACAAGGGCCTGCCCCTGTCTGTCATCCCCCAGTCGGAGATCCTGAGCCCGGCGGCGTACAGCCCCATCACCGTGTGGACTACCAGCAACTTGCCGCTGTCTCCGCTCCCCAATGACCTCTCCCCCATCTCCGGATACCCCTCATCGCTCTCCGACACCTCCTCTAAAGACCACAGCGGCTCCGAAAGCCCGAGGAGTGATGAAGACGAGCGGATGCTGCCCAAGCTGACAGACCCTCACGGAGTGGAGGCTGAGAAATTCCAATGTAGTTTGTGTAGCAAATCCTACTCCACGTACTCTGGACTGCTCAAGCACAAACAGCTGCACTGCGACGCCCAGACGAGGAAATCCTTCAGTTGTAAATACTGCGAGAAGGAGTACGTCAGTCTGGGAGCTCTCAAAATGCACATCAGGACTCACACCTTGCCTTGTGTTTGCAAAATATGCGGGAAAGCTTTCTCCAGACCGTGGCTGCTCCAAGGACACATCAGGACGCACACCGGTGAGTGAATAAGAGTGGGGCCTCCTGTAAGAAGATTTAGTGGTTTTAACAGCTACTGCAAACGATGCTACACAAGTTAATACTGTTCTGGCGTTAGACTGAACAATTTGACTGTCAGGCTGTTATTATTTCCTGTAGATTTGCTTGTGCTGATGCGTTGAAAGGAAAAGTATAGCTGTTTTTGACAAATGCCATGTTACAATCAATCAGCAGTGGAATAGACTCGGCACAGAGCTGCCCTTTGAAGTGAATCAGCCACACATAACAGATGCCTCTGTGACTATACATTTGGGTTCTGATAAATCTGTGTACAGTCGCTGACAATGTCTTCTTTTTCATTTGTGTGTTGACAGGAGAGAAGCCCTTCTCCTGCCCTCACTGCAACAGGGCGTTTGCAGACAGGTCCAATCTCAGGGCTCATCTACAGACCCATTCGGATGTGAAAAAATACCAATGCAAGAACTGCTCCAAAACCTTCTCCAGGATGTCTCTTCTGCACAAGCATGAGGAATCTGGTTGTTGTGTAGCACACTGAACTGGGATACTTTTCCACCACCAGAAAACCACCCCTGCTCTGTTGCTTCTTTATTTTTCCCAAACCCAGGAGAACTGTCAGGGAATCACATCGAGGGGGTTTGTTCACAAATATTCAGACTTTTTGTTTTTTTCTACTACCGGTCGATTTCATTTCAGAGTGAGAAATAGCTCAGCGCTCACACGCTTCTCGTTTCAAGCAGTGTTTCTGTGATTGCAATCAGTGTCGAGCTTTGTCAAACCATGTACTCACCTACCTGTGCTATTCATGCACTTTTCTGCATGTTTAGAAAGTTTTATATGCCTTCACGATGTTATCTGCAGTGTTTGTACCAGTGTCTCCCAATGGCTGTTTTGCAGTCCCCCACTTTTTTTATACCAAAAGGTGCATTATGAATGGCAGTATGAATATAACCAGTGGAATACTGAAGCCATTGTTACATAGGGAACAAGTGCAAACTTAGATTTAGGGTGAAATTATTATAACTTTTGCACAGTCTTTAGAAACAGTTTGCCAGCACTCAAATAGCAATACAAATTGTCTCAAGTGCCTCAGTTTTACTCGGCAATAATATGTATTTTTCAACAACAGGTTCCTTTTATATTTTTATATATTGAATGTAAGTGTGACTGAGATGATTGTACATTAACAGTGAAAACTGTGATGCTGAATGATTTTGATATTTTCTTATTTTCATGACACTTTAAAAAAATAAAGTTTCATGACATTTTGTATAATTCTTTGGGTATCTTGCCAGTTGCTTTTCATGCATGAAACCTTCTGTTGCCTCGCTGTGTGAGCAGCTCTTTCAGCAGGACTCAGCAGGATTCATTGATTGTCACACGCTTCAAACAGAATAGCACAAGTAAATGATATTTAATCCAGCTTGCACCATCTCATGTTATGAAGATGTAAAAATGAGGAGAGAGGTGACTCAGCTCTGAATCAGGCCTGAACCTGTTCCCTGTGAACCTGTCCAGACATCAAACAATCTTGAAATTTAACACATGCTAGCTATATTGATCTGCACTCACTTGTTATACCCTTTGAGGGCCCATGAGTCCTGCTTTACCCGACTCTTTGTAAGGTTTAAATGTGAAGGTGGAGTTCTCGTTGGAAGCCGTCCTCATTCTGAAACTCGTGTCATCATAAAAGCTGCAGATAAACTGAAACAAAGTTGCCTTTTTAAAGTCTTCCTGCTCAATCATAACAATTACTGCGGGGCGCCAGGGTACTGCCATATCTAGATTTTAATATGTTTTCACAAAAAGATCAAATTTGCATTTGCTTTGACGACCTCCTTGAATTCTGGGATGCTTGCCATCAAGGATTAAATAGACTTCCCCGGGCTACATTTTGTTGTCTTTTACCATATGCTGTCTTGCAGCAGATAGAGATTAGAGCACAAAAAAGTGCAAAGCCTTAAGGGATACAGTCAAAGATGAACTCTTTCTAACAAACCCCAGAGTGTGTTCCTGTTTGCCCTAATGCCCAAAACATGCTGACCTGAAAGATGTGATCTGACAAACAGACACTTGTTTTTCTAGCTGCGAGGGGCTGAACTCCCCTGTAGGTAGATTCTCCTCGCTCTGAGTCATCGGCAAGCTATTCCAGGTGCTTGTTGCTGCTTTTCGGATTGGGCCAGGTGGCTCCGGGGCTCTTCAACATCACTGAAAAGCAGGTGCAAGCTGGAGAATACAAACCACAGTCAAAGGTCCACTGATACTAGAAACCACAGCCATGACCTAATGTGGAAATGTTACAAGCAGTAGGGCTTATTATTCAGCTCATTTGCCTCATAAAAGTAAAGTGCCATCAAGAGGGCACTCTAAACTCTCACAAACGCTGTCTGTCCTCACTTTTCTTTGGAGAATCTAATATCTCTCATTCCATAGGCAACACTTTATCCTGCTGATGTCAAAGGAGGGGGGAAAGAACTACGAATGTATAATGCCAATTAGCTTCACAATCTTGCAAGATTTTCTTTTTACAACCACAATTTACTGCATGACTGATTTCTCAGATAACAACAACATGTTAAATGCTTTCCCCTCCAACATGAATATTTGATTTAGCCATTGTGATAGTAGTGGGAGGAGACAGGGAGGAGAAGGAGCAAGAACTCATTTGGTTTGAAGCATATGGCTATTAGAGGATGTGTTAAAGAATGTGAGATCAAATATTTGTTAGCCGTGGAGACTGTTAATAGTCACACTGGTGTGTTTACACTGCGAATCTTCAGATGCCAAATGCAGGTAGGTACCCTGTGGGTGTTTTTGCAATTAGATGAATCTCTGTGCTGAAGTATTGTGAAGCTAAGGGTAGCTGTGACTTGCTAACTCCCAAGAATCAACCAGAATAAACACATCTGAGGCCTGAAATAAGTCGTTTATTGTGTTCAGTGCAAAGAAAATATAATTTTGCAGCAGTTGACTTTACTTTCGTTTTCATTATTTTCATTCGGCCAGGAAATGTGAGAAATGTATGGTTACATTTCATTAGTTTTTTGCTCGAAAGTCAACTAAAACGAGCAAATGAGTAAAGTCATTTAACAGACGCAGTGCCCTACTTAGTGAAAAATGTAGCTGCAACAATTACTTGAACGATGAATTAATCTGCTTATTACTCTCTTTACTAGATCAAAACCTCCAATTTAAAGATAATTAGGTTACTTTCACGTGTGACAAAGAAAAGCATGGCATCCACACACAAGCTGGCTTATAAAAAAGGTCCTTGTCATTTCTGTGTGAAAAATAATTAAATCAGTTAATTTCACATCATAATAATTGTATTAACAGATTCATCAATAATCCTTGCTCCCATGCAAATAAAATAAGGTTTTCCCACAGCTTTGCTTTATCTGTCATTCTTCTGACAGCCCATCATTCTGATTATCGTCGATCATTAAAGCCTGAATTCATAACACTATGTTATTTTATCACAAACATTATATCACGTCGAAAATAAATGTCCTCACTCTGCACATTTACGTGCCCGGGGCGACATAAAGATCCAGAGCAGCCTCAGAGAACAGCGTGCCGGATGTAAAGCAGGGCATGACTCCCTGAAACCTGCTGACTTTATGGTGAATCAGGGAGTATGATTCCTTTATGGCCATCAAGTGGAACAAATAAAGTTAAGGGTGTCCTCTGAGGTCTGATTGTCTTAGCCTGGAAATGATCCCCGGCCCTCCTCTCTAACCCCACCACATCAGAAAGAAGATGATTGTGTATTCCCCTTTACTCCGACCGCCTGGAGGAATGTTTGCCTGTTTATTGAGCTCCTGCATCTCGCTAAAGACTATTCTCTTTCATTCTCGTTGTCTCCTCAAGTGCCTGGGTATCTGTTTAGAATGGTGCTGCTATTTCTCCAGATAATACCGGTTGCCTCTAATTGTGTGACGTCCTTTGCATTTGTTGATAAGTTGGATTCATGCAGACTGAGCAAGCATAATTTAATCACCAGGGAAGATGAATTCCTTTGAAGTTCTGCCGTGTCGTACTTCTCTATCTCATTAAAATAAAGGGGGTTAATGTAAAGGGACAGAAAAGGTTGTTCAAAGACTAAAGAAATCGCAGTGCAGTTGGAAGAAATGGGGAGCTGACTGGCTGTTTGATGTGTCAGGCTGCTGTCATGTAGTCATGGTAGCTGAACCCTCCATGTAGGGCAGAAATGGTGGACGCGTCATTATGAACATTGAAGTGATGAGTCCAGCAGAGACAGACGAGGCTGTGTTGTCTTAATCAATAGCTATGTGGCCTTGTTTTGTTGCCGTCTTGTTGAGCAGAGGTCAGCTGTCAAAGAATCCTGTGATCATATTTACTTGGCTGTATTTACTCCTTAATGTTTGGCCCACTAAACCTCGTGACCACAGCTGTAAAAGATCATCTCTGTAAACAAGATAGCCCTTTGTAGCTACAGATGATTTGAAGGATTGTAAGGTGCCCTTTTTCACCCTCTAACAGAAATCACAACATGCACATTAAACTCTTTAACTTAGACTCCATATTCAGAAATTAAGCAATATGCAATTAATTAACGTGTAAAAACATAGACAAACTATTAATCAAAGACAACGATTGTTCATTAATTTATTCAGCTGCACTAATCTGTAAAGGAAAGGAGCAGCACAGAAGCAGTGAGAGTACAGATTGGTTCTCATTGTGTTAGATCAGCCTAGTATCAACAGCAAATGAATAATGTAAGAAGTTACTTTGAGTTTCATATTTTCACACATCTTTTAATTCTGTTCAGTCTCGGTGAACAACACCCTCCTCCTCCACTTAATCCTAATCATAACCACGTGTCATTTTAATTCTGTAAAATGAAATGTGAAGAGCTTAAACTGTCCAGATACGACATGCAAAATGTGCCCAAAGCGGCGTAATGTTTACATGCAGTCCCATGATGTTACGTTGGTCTGATTGTCTACTGTTAATATTTTCACTGAAATCAACTAAATTACACTACTGTTGAAAAGTTTGGGGTCACTTGGAAATGTCCTTATTTCAGAAAGAAAAACATTTTTTTAAATGAAGAAAACATTAAATGAATCAGAGGTACAGTCTAGATATTGTTAATGTGATAAATGACTATTCTAGCTGGAAACGACTGATTTTAAATGGAATATCTCCACAGGGATACAAAGGAACATTTCCAGCAACCATCACTCCTGTGTTCTAATGCTGCATTGTGTTAGCTAACGGTGTTTAAAGGCTAACTGATGATTAGAAAACCCTTGCACAATTATGTTAGCACATGAATAAAAGTGTGAGTTTTCATGGAAAACATGAAATTGCTTGGGTGACCCCAAACTTTTGAATGGTAGTGTACATAAATAAAAAATTGAATACATTTACATGTGTAGCTTAATCATAATGAATTACATGAGCCCTACTAGATTCAAAAGCTAGGGTGCTATTGCTCTTCCAAGCTAGTCATCGTAAGCTACATTATGCTCAATCTAGCAGGAGTTAATTTGTGTTTTATTCACTATGTCATGATTGTATTTATCCTTGCAAATTAAAGCAAAAGCTCGACCCTTGACCCCTACAGTAATTCTGCTGGCATGGTTTGCATCCAATTGTCCCCTCAGAGGGAAGAGTCACTATAAATCAGTTCAAGGTTGTTCTGAGTGATCACCTTTATCCTGTAATAAAACATGTCGGTGCTCTCTTCCATGATAACAATGCTCTGAACATTTTGATGAAAATGATTTGAATCATATGCTACGGCCTTCCCAGTGACCAGATCTCAACCCAACCCGAACACCTATGAGAGATTTTGGATTGACATGTTGCTCCTGGCCGTCCATCACCATCATCAAAACATCAAACGAGGGGATATCTTTCGCAAGAATGGTGTTCATCTCTCCAGCAGAGCTCCACAGACTTGGAGAATCAATGTCAAGGAGTACTGTAACTTTTCAGGCAGTATGTGAAGATCCAGCAGTTTACTAGGACGAGTTGCCATCTCACCAGCTAGTTTTGACCTGCTGTACCTTTCTCGCTGTAGCTGTCTCATGTCATGGAGCCCACAAACTGAGCAACTTTATAGCACAATAATGTTTTTATGTGGTATAACAGATGTCCAAGTCAGACTCCGGTGTTAACCTGGTTTTGAGCAAATTTGTAATTACTGAGCGTTGGGTTTGCGGGGAACAAGAGCTTTAACTTGTCCTGTGAGGCATCAGGTGTGTAAATATGTAATTATTTTTTTCTCAATGTTCAATTCTCAAAACATTAATATGAGCATGGAATAATTGTATTAACGTGTGTAATTGTTAATAAATGCTATTAGGCTGTAAAGACTGTAATATTTAGGACCTTAGTGAAAGACAGCTTGTGAGAATGCCTTGATTTAAGAATATTTTATCAATCTATTCTAAATATTTCTAACATTTGTAACACTGTAAAGATATGTTTATGGGTGTAGCTGCACATGATTGTCTATGACACTGTCGTCAATTGTGGTAGAAATATATTAATACTGGTAATGAATGTTTCAGGGGAAGAGTTAAAGGTGTATCTGTAAAAAATAATGTGTTATCAATCTTTTTTTCAGCGTCAACATTTATTTTTAAGCCAACATTGACCAACTGAACTGCATTTTTAATGAAACCTGCCTGTTCGGAACCACATTTGACAGACTATGGATTCAAACAGTGTAAACCATTTTAAGCAAGAAATAATATGCTTCCCAAGATTTTTGCATTTTTAATTAAAAAAGAGGCTTAGTGAGTGGAGTGTTAATTGACAAACTAGTGCAACAGATTGTTAATGGTTCTGGCATTCAGTCATTTTAATGTTGAGTCATTTGTATTCAAGATAACCCCTTTACCTTTGAGAGCTATTTTCCATTATCACTACGCAATGCAGTCTCAATATATGCAACAAGACCTGTGTCGTGTTGAGTGTAAACCTTGAAAAGTCAAGTACAGAGATGTCAGTTCATTTTGAGTCTATCTCCTTCATGGTGCAGCTCCCCAGAGTCGACTCTCTTTCCGTCACGTCCCCCGGGAGCAGGGACCATCCAGGCGCACGATGTTTTCACAGAGTCCTCTCCACTGCATTTCAGGACACGATAATGCTGGACAACCACCACACACGAGATAATATTCCGACAGAGACCTCTGAATGGTTGTCAGTTTCACGGAGTGGTGCAGGAGACTGGTGGTTTGATGTGAATCTGCTGTCACACTAAGTGGGGTGAGCCTGCTTTTAATTTGAATAATGATGATGACATTCTTTGAAAAGCGGATGCAGCAAATTGCTCATTTTTAATCCTTTTAGACCTCAGAGCTGCCTTTGACACCGTTGATCATCCAATTTAAATTTGAACGCCGTAAGCACTGGGTGGTATTACCTGTCCTGTGCTTGACTGATTCATCTCCCAACGCTCAAACTGAAACTTTTATTTCACAGTCGGAAACTCATCTTTCTCTTCAGTGAACATGATATCACGAGTTCCTCGGAGACGATTCTCAGGCCGACCCTTTTTCCATGCATGCCGGGCTGTGTCATTTGTAAACACAATTTTTTAATTTTGTTGCTTTGCCGAGTTGAGTATATACTTTCTGATAATCCAAATAGTTTTGTTACACGGTTGACCTGCTCAGGCAGCAGGTGTGTCAGACGTTTTAGCATCGTGGTCACCAGAGGATGAATCCTGCTGACTTTGTTATCACCAAGCCTCTTTCTCTACAACTGAGAGTTTTAGTTTGGAGTGAAAAGTCATGATAACTAAGGGGATGGATTGCTGGTGCACTTGTTCTGGATAAATTGTGATAACTACATAACTGTAGTAATTGTAATACCTGCAAAAGTAATGAAGTTCTAACTATAGTACTTTGTGTTTTGTGGTAAATGTAAAGCCTTTTCATGGTGACACATTGAAATCAGTACTAAACATGATAACCATACCTGCTATACATCCACATTTCCCAATTTTTGTTGCTTTATTATTATTAAATGCCAAATTCAGTCATTATTGTTATTCGTGAATGTAATAGTGGTTTGTCTCTTCACTGACAATCTCTTTGCCTATATTACAGTCCTGTCCCTTAGAACAGAGGTCCCCAACCACCAGACCATTGCCGGGTCATTTAGTATTGGGCCATACAGAGAGAATAAAAACGGTTTATTTTATATTTTGCTTCGGTGGAGTCTGCAAAGTGTTTTCTTTTGAAAAATTACTAGATTGTCTTCCCATCATGTGCTTGTTTCCCACACTTGATGTTAAATGAAGCCGGCAATCTGCCAAAATTTAAAAAAAAAAACTAAAAGTTTATAAGGGTTTCATCCATCGGAAATGATTCAACAGCTGAGCAGCCTTGGTGGAGTACTGCGCTCTCTGAGTGCTATTTTTGTTTGTTATCTGTGCAATGACCAGTTTTTAGAAAATCGGGTCCGTGGTGCCAAAAAGATTGGAGACCACTGCTTTAGAAGACTAACCTGGTTAGAAATCCTATTGCATTGGTTGTATTTTGTTAACTGCATGAGTGCTTTTATGGTCCCTGTCAAAAACATTAAATATAAGAATTGTAATTTTGGACAAGTTAGCACCTCTTAACACTGAGTGAACTTATGGTTGGAAATGTCATCCTTTGTCGTCTTGCTTAAGACAACAGTCATGATCTTCTTCATCAGCTGTCATTCATTTCCAAAGGATTTCAGGTTGTATTTTTTGCTGAGTTGAAATTTGAAAGCTCATTGCTGATCTTAGCAACAGTATACAAAAATCCACCGCAAGGTTCATTAATTACATGTTTTACGGCTATTTATTGCAACTTCGAGCTGAATTTTGATGGGATGTAAATTAAATAAGTCCACTGATTTGCAGGAGAAAAACTCAGGATAACTCAAGGTCACATCGGCACAGGCTAGTTAAAAGATTAGCATTGATTAAAAGTCCTCTACTATCTGTGACAGCATTTACATCCACAGAAATAGTATCTCTTCAAAGAGCTAAAAAATGGATGAACTAAAAAAGACTGGACTGATTTAGTAGCGACAATGAGAGAACAGAGCTATTCAAAACTGTTTTTGGTGTTGGGTTGGGAAAAGCTTTTTGGAAAAAATGTTCAAGATTAAATCTCTTGGTTTAACAAACTCAAATGAAGCATTCTGACTGAAGAGCCAAACTGTGTATCACCATTATTTGTGTGCCACCTGTTCTATTTCATCACTATAAATAGATCATGCGGAGGTATTTCATTTTGTATTCACGACTAGAGGAAGGTTTTGATCGTTATTTTCAGCAGCAGCATTTTCAAAAACATGAAATATTAATATTTTCCTCATTTAGTAAGACAACATAAAACTTGGCATGCCTCTTCAGAGGATGTTTTGACAGCCATCAGAAGTTACAAGCAAATTGATCCCACTGGAGCTTCACGTATATACTGTCTGTGTTCAAACAGGATGGCAGGCTGTTAGCAATTGGTTTTAATAATGAATAGATGTTGGGGCTTTTTTTGCATTTTACCAAATTAGAGGAAACATAAAATAGCAAAGGGTGGAAGACAGCTAACAATAAAGGCAGGAAGGTACAAAGGGAGAAGACAGAAGGCATTAAGAAAACTACGGAGAACAACAGCTAGGGTTTTGAGAAATAATAAGCTTTAGAAGCACATGTGGGTCTTTTCTCCCTCTACGTCCTCTACTGCAGGCTGCCCAAGAATCCCATGCTGTCTCTCCACTTTTAGATTTTGATTACAATCAATTCGTCTCGGAGCAACAAATTAACAGTCGGTGGGTCAGAGCCAATTGCATGTCTACAGCTGCTTGGGTCCAATCGCAACTGTGGCTGCATTTGTTCACATTGAGATAAGGAGGAGAAATTACAAAGCAGACACCAGCAGACTTCAGAAGACATACGGAAATGGGATTTACTCTCTAATTGTGCAGCTGTGTCCCAAGTCATTTATTCAAATTAATAACCTCCCTGTGTTTACCTGTAACGGGAAGCATGGTGCATGTCAATGTGTTGAGTTTGTTTTTTTCTTCTTCTTCCAATTCCATTACATACAGCGAATATAGAAAATGTCTCATGGGACTTTTTATAAAGTTCACTGATGAAGTGACGCAAGGTAAAAGCTATTATTTCTAATTGATTTCAGTCTCCAAATCCATAGCAATCACAGAGGGAGAGAGTGAACAGTTGGGATGGATTCATAAGACAATACAGAGACGTGGATTGTGCCAAAAAAAAAAAAAAAAGAGAGGGTTGCGGGCAAGTATGTGGGAGATTGCTTCACATTCATGGCATATTATTCTGATCACTGATTATCTCTGAGCACCGCTGTTGAGGCACAGCGCTGTATATGAGAGTATGAGTGTGAGATGATCCCTGAGAGGCCAGCAGACTGAGCCAGTGACCTAATTATGATGAATCAGGGCTGGGAAAGGCTGTCTGGCCACCAGCCGTTTCTAAGTGGTTTTACACTCCACAGCAACAGCATGTACGGCCTCAACAAAGCAGCAAAACACAACAGAGATGCACTCAGCGCCAGAGAGGTGTTAGGGATGGTTTACAGCTTTTATGCTCATTGTGTGAAGTGCAATATGGATGAAAGGGGACCTGGAATGTTTAAAAATGCAATGAATGAAATGTGAAGTGTTTTTAAAGAAACGGTAGAAATAAGAAGGTAAACACCACTCTGATGACTACAGAGTAAATATGAAACAACTAGCAGTCAGTTTAGCTTAGCATTAAGACCCGAGACTGATGGAAACAGGCAGCCCTGCTCTGTTCAAATGCAACAAATTCTCCTAATAACACTTTCAGAGCAAACAGAGGAATCCTGAGTGGGACTATTTCTTGGCTGGTGCAATGTCATCCTATGAAAGTTCTTATAGACAAGTCACACAACTTAGCAGCCATCTTGGATACTAACTAGACCAGGCTTCCTATAGGGAGAGAGCCATAACTGCAATTTCAATGGTCTTCGGGGCATGAAAGCTGCATTAATAAAAACTTTATAGAAACGCCTAAAAGTTTGATGACTTTTCCCAACAGCAGAGTTATAAAATCAGTGTTATGCTTCACGTGTCAAACCTAACACACACAGTTTGTCAACACTGTGTTTGTACCAGTGTAACAACACGTTTGGTTGGACGTTAAAAAGGCTTGGTCTTTTTGAAAGAAAAGGCGTAGAACATGTTGCAAAACAGACAAGCTTTTAGAGGTTCTTGTGGGCAAGTTTTTAACATTGCCAGCTACCCGTATCCCTGTTTCCAATCATGATGCTAAGCTAAGCTAAGTGTTGGACTTCATATTAAATTGAAATATATCAGGGGTATCTTCTTATTAACACTGGATGACAACAAAAAACAGATGTCAAACTATTACTTTAAGGATAAATAAACCAACTGGATCAAAACTGTGCATGCTTGTCATTGGAATATGCATACGCCTGTAGAGTCCAAGGTACCAACATCAAAGAGCAGCTGTTCGGGGACACACACATTACTGCATGACCTCTCTTAACTTATGGGTAAATAGTGAAACTAAATCTTCTGGGGGGCTTGAGAAAGGCCCACCCTGTCGTTTGGCATGACATTGGGCCTCTGAGTGGTATTAGGCGGCAACCACATCACATTTCGGTCGTGAATATGCGCTTTTGGATTTCTAAGATGGATGTTTTAGCTTCAAACAATGACGCAGTATGGAATCAGGCTATAAAATCCACTGTGACACATTCTGCAAAGAGCCAGTGGCAGCGACAGCTACTCTGGAGATGCTTTTTTTTCTCCCTCCTGCTTCTTTCTACTGGTTATCTGATCATCAGTGGAGGGAAAAGGTGAGTATGGAGCACAAACAAAAGGTGCTTGAATAAACTAGCTCCCGGCCACATTATTCAGACTCTGGGTATTGTACTCTGCTGACAAGCCTCAACAGGACGTGAACTTCCAGAAAAGCTTCTCAGGGGATGAGCTCGACTCCTTTGCTTGACAGCAGATGAAAAAAATCTGTGTGCATAATCTGTATCTTCACTGTTGTGTAATCAGAAAGGTTGTACTACATTTAAAAAAAAGACAAAACAATCCTGGATGGTGTTAAACATTGCAACACAACAGCCTTGCAGTGAACACTTTACATAAAATCTTCCGTGTTTACTTACCTCATTTACCAAGGTCTATAACTGATCTAAATGTCTGTATATTCTTGCATAACAACTTGTGGTTCGCATCATAACACAGCTATATATTAATCTTAACAGTCTTTAGGTAAAAACAATCAGTAAATCAATAAAGAAATCAAAGAAATAAAATAAACATTAGGACAAACTCTGTAAATTGTTTAAGTGTCTTTCAGCTTTTCTAGTCACCTCCTAACGTTTCTGATTGCCTATTTACTTCTTTTACATTAACTAAAGCATCAAACAAGCATTTTACTTTGGATATTTATGGCACACTTTCTGTTTCCATTTGAGTAATTCATTTGGTTTTCACCGCTGTTATCACGGAGCTGATGAGTCAAGACACCAAGGCTGCGAGCAGTCTGAACCATGGCCAAAGTTACAAAAAGTTTACCACACAATAAATGATTCTGTTAGGGGACATGCTCCACAGTTGTTTTTTATTTAAAAGAACACAGCGTGCCTCTTCTTATTTTAATTGCTTGAGAAGGATCATTTGTCAGGATGTTGTGGGATACTTCTACTTAAACAGATTTTTAAATGAGTACTGCGACTTCTCTGCAAACTTTAACAGTAGATGTACTAGAATACAAAACAGTGAATGCAGTGTGGTGGCACATTTTGATATGCTCCACGAAATACCATCTGCATGCATAACCAAAATAGCAAAACATCATCAGTCATTTTTAAAAACTATTTCAGTCTGACGAGGTTTTTGGTTTCAAGCTGATTTCTTTCTGATCCCTGGAACCGAATAGATAGGAGACTTGTTACATCGGAACTGTCCACAGTGGAGTGAAAACTCCTATGGGACTGTCGGTTTTTCTATTGCTATTTTCCTATTTTTCAAGAGAGATCGGAAATATTTCAGCACTCTTAAGATTTCAAACATAACCCAGCAGGCAGCTGAATATTTGCATGGAGTGATGTTTTGCAATTATGAGTCTTATAAACACTGCATCAACATTACAATCCCCCTCAGAGAAACAGATTGTTTGTCTTTCCAAGCTAGTAGTCACAGTCTTCCCTGCCATAAATATCTTCTGTCATTGGTGCATTCCTCTGCCTTCACCACAGCCTTTGAGTATTTTCAGAGATTGTCTGGTCTGCACCAATGCTTTCATTCCAGTGGACTGATCACAGGAGACCTGATCCAGCTGTGTCATGAGCCGCAAAGAAAACCACAGCTGATAAGAGACACTGAGTGATGTGGGACAAGGCGTGTCTTTAAAGGCAACATGCAGCATTTGGATTGTATTAGGAGATATTGCTAATGACATGCAGATTAACGCTAATTTAGGCTGCTGTGACTGAAGTAACGCTCAAAAAAACCACTGGGCTTGAGATCAGTGACGATAGCGTCAACATGAGACATGCCAGTGAGCACAGGAATGGATATGAATCGAGGGCCTGCAGGGGAAGACACGTCATCATCCAACAACAGCAGTGTTACTTGCCACAGACAGCTGGAATGTTCCACAGGGATGACAGAAGGTGTGTCCGATCACAGCAACATCCCCCTCCTCCTCTCTCAACGCCACCCTTCCCCATCAACATGCCTCCTGGTTGAACCCCTCACTGCCCCCAGCTCTAATCCCCCGGCCTGAGCTAACCGGTCAGTCGAGACAAATGGCGAGGAGCTGCCTGGTCGTGAAGACGCAGCAGGTGCTGTGCTGTCAAAAGCCACTTCACACCTCCCCTCTCTCTCACATCACCGCCACTATCGGCCCCCTGCGAGCCCAGGCCGACCTCACCGTGGGAGGGAAGAGAGGGACTCTCCAGGGTTTGCTTTGTTATCAGCAAACTCCAGCTTTGAAGTGAGCATGGCCTGAATCTGGACTGTGTTTACTTGAAGGCATCTCCCTTGTTGTGTGTGTCAGCTCAAGGTAATTACGGCTCAGCGAGTAGCCCTGACCGTGATGACACGGTGGGGTAGGTGTGGAGAAGTAGGCAGGGCCCGGAGTACATCAGTGTCTGGAGCTGCTCTTACTCACTAGGATGTGGTGTAGACAAGAGAACTCCCAGTGGGGTGGGGGGGTGGGGGTCTGCTTGCAAGGGCATGATTTGTAAAAAGACACAACGACCATAGCCAATAATGTTGTATGATTGTATTGTTATCAAGGCTTCCAGGCCCGTGGTGCTTTCTTCTCTGTGGGGTGTCACATCAAAGACTTGTGGAGCGAAGCCGTACATTTGCAATTACATTTTTAAAAATTTTTGCATAATTCGAAGGGACAGTATGTTTAAGTCGTACTCTTGCTATATTAATGTGTAGTAATGCATTTTCTATTAATTCTGTCTGAGGAGTTTGATAAAGAACAAGCGATTCAAACCACAAAGTCATTGTTTTGTACTACTTTTGCTGTTGGACTTTGATGTGACTAGAAGTGTCATTACAAGTTCAAGCAGAGATTTGAAGACATATGTCTGTATGGCAAACATAAAGCCACAGAGGGTCAGCTTAAAGCTGGGAATAGTTAAGCTGGCTCGGTTCAAAGTTCAGGTCCACCAACCAACATCTAAAGACCTTTCTGATCTGTTTGTTATAGCTCTACAAAATCAAAGTGTAAAAACGTACATATTGTGGTTTGGTTTAGTAAATGTGTTCTCATCAAACTCTCCACAAGAAAGCTAGTGGGTCATTTATCTAAAAATCATAAGACTATTAGAATTTCATGCGATAAAATATAAATATTTACAAAGATATCTGTGAAATTTTCATTTAATATATCAAGTACTTGCCAAGATAATTTTGTAAAACATCGCTTTGGTCACATTTTTTTCACATATTGAAATGTGAGGATGTTTGAACAAAGATATGTCCAAAATGACACAAAATAAAAGCCCGAAATTTCTAATTATTTTTTTGTCATGCCATTGATTCAGAATGAATATCTGGGACAACTCGATCAAATATTTCAAAAACAATGCGTTGTGTAAAGTCCCATGTTAGAGCACACAACTGCATTTTACAATAATGCAAAAAAATAGATTACTTTTTAATAATAAATACTTAGTCACAAAAATGGGGAAAAAAAGATATTTTAGGTTATTTTTGTTACATTTTCATAACTGTTAAGACAAGTTGTACCACAAAAATATAATTGTAACAAAGCAGAACAAATCTCTGGAATTTCAAAATGGTTCTGCAAATATAACAAGAAAAGCATCCAGAGAGCACAGTACTCTGCCAAGGCTTAGTCGTTGTGGCGTTTCCGACAGATGAAATCTTAAGAAAAAAAAAAGTCATGGCAGAAATCACGGCATCATAGAATGTGGCCATTTGATATAGATGTACCCACAAACAAAATGACATTGCACCGAGCAGAGGCGTGTGTTATGCATGTGTACGTTATATACGGACACCGAAACGTGCAAAATAAATATGTAGTGTGTGATGGGAATTGATGTTACTCAGTCAATCATAAATACATCCCTTCATTTTCCTAAAACAGCTGAGCACTGGAGATTTTTGCAAACATTACAGAAAAAGAGGGCTATTGTTTATTTGTTGGGAACATTTTTCAGCTGTGCATTAATACATATTTGGTGAATAGCAAATGGTACACTGTGACGGTGTGTTTTCTTTTGCATTAGCAGTTCAAAAGTGCTTTTTTTTTTACAAGTTTCTCATTCACCCATTCAGACACACACTTGCAAACCAATGGCTGTGGAGATTTGGTGCTAAAATCAAGAGTATAAGTGGGGCTGAAAATAATAAGAATAATAAAAATGAAAATTAACGATCATGCACCACCGACAGGTTTTGACTATTTATGTGGGAAGGCTCTGAATACTCTAATACATGCTGGTTTTGGTCAGATCATGGATTTGCCAACAACATGAATAATGCAGATTGTTGCAGAACTTATCCTTAAATTCCTTATACAGCACAGTATCATAACATGTCAATCATGCAATATCTGGAGTTTCAGCTGCATCACAAATGTTCTCAGCCCTCGTATAAATAGAATGAGATACTAGTTTTGCATTTGCCAAGTACATTTCAGAAGCTGCACTTCTAATAAAGGACTCAAAAACAAGCCAGATCTATCATCGTTATTCCAAAAACACTAGTCATAGATTGCTCAAGCTTACTGGTGAGAGTTACATGATAATGAGATTTTCCTTCCTTCAGGCTGCTTAGTAGCCAAAACATGATTTTTGTAGCTCTTAGAATACTAATTAACTGCAGAAGCTGTCAGAGATTTGGAAAAAAAGAACAGTTTATGTATATTAGACGAGTCAGGAATAAATGTCACAACATATGATGCTGGGTTTATCATAGGTCATGTTGTACAATTGTGTTTCTTCGACTCCGAACATGCTGATGATGTCTGTGTTAGCATCAAGTCAAAGGTCAGATTCCACATAATGCTGCCTCTGCCTGAAAGAAGGGCAGCCTCTCAGACCATGGACTCTGTAATCTGGAGCCAAAGTGACGCTGGAGATTGGTGCATTGCAAAAGACATCCCCCTGCAGTCTTGGTGCAGTTGTCAGAGAGGATGTGTAAGCTCTCTGTCACAGTAATACCGCAGAAAAGAAGTCTTGCATCATCTCTAATTTCCTCTGAGGTGTATTTTATAATCGTGTGCATCATTTGAACGTATTAAAGGGTGGAATGTTGTGAAATCCTTTTCTCCGTTTGCTGACTGATGGCTTTTTTTAAACTTCATTCTTCAGGGTCACATCTAAAAGAAAATAGCTAAGCACAATTAGAATATTTTTTCTGTCACTCTCCCCTTTTAACTTGCTAGAATTAATTCTGACTGTTATCCAGATTTAATAGATGTTCTCACTTCTGAAAGACTTATTGTTTTCCTGCTTTGAACAGCGTCGGAGCACACAGCTAATTTTTTAAAGAAAAATAAGTAATTCAATTCTCTTTAATGAATTAAAGCTTTTATTAAATGACAACAGCATAAATTCCCATGCAGATCAAGATGACGGAGCACATATGGCAGAGAGTTAATGTGACAGTGAAAGCTTTTTCAAAGCAAGAACACTCAGATTAGGGAGGATCTACAAAGTCTATCGCAATCTGATAAGACTTGTGGTGTTTTCATTGGTGAGTGTCTTTGCTTTTATCTTCTCCAACTGCTGAGCTTCTCTTATCATGTGCAGCACAGTCTGGAATTCCAGCCTCTGATAATTGTCTCGTAATCTTTGGTTACCCAGGCAAAGAGTTAAACTAATGTGGACTGTGAAAAATTTCCCAAACAGACCCACCACCTTACCTGTAAGTCATTAAAATACCACGATGCATCATCTCAATAATAAACTCCATGAATCCCTGTTTTACCACACCTCTTAGCAAGATCATTTCACATATAATTATGAAAAATGGATCTGAGATTGGCTATAAATAAGACCTACAAGGGAGAACCTACATGTATGTACAGCCCTGCCTTGTACTAGACGCAACTGGTTTCTCAAAATTTAAATAGTTTCACATTTTGAGAAAAAGGTGTTGAAGAAAAATCCCAGGAAAGTCTAATCAAAAAGTTTACCCTGACTTCTTTTCTGGGGTTTTGAGATACATTTTCCCAAATAAAAACACATCTGAGTCCAAACAGCATCTTCATTTCTGATAATCTGTACACCTGAATATTTTCAGTTTACTGTTGTTTTGTCTTCTCTGTGCATGTGATGTGTACACCAGTCAGTCACACCATTCAAACCACTGACAGGTGACGAGAATAACACGGATCATCTCATCACAATGCAATGTTCTGCTGGGAAACCTTGAGTGCTGACATTCATGTCGATGTTTTCTTGACATGTAGCGCTCACCTAAACATTAGGCAGCTTTCAACTGCAGGAGCTCAGGGCAGGCGTGAGATGTCAAGAACGTTTACAAGAACTGCCTCTTAATCAAACCGTTCAGTCTGATCTTATTGTGGCGCAGGATCCAAATTATTCAGCCACATTATCAAATATGAAAGTGCCAAAACAACAACAAACAGCAATTACTGGATGTAACTATAGTTCTAAAAGCACACAGGAAATGGAACAATGGAGGCTTGTTATGTTAGCCTATACTGCGAATTTTCCTTGATGATGGTGATGTCTGAGAGGAGAACTTTCTACATGGACATCAAGTTTGATGAAAAAAGGTGCATGTCGTCTTCAGCAAGTTTAATCAATCAGCTTCAACATCTGCACCACAATTTTTCAGTGCCACTCAGAAAGACCTACCCTGGAGTAGATTAATTTTTCCTCTCCTATAAAACGACTATTAGAAAGGTTCTACATGAGTTTGTCAGAAGATGTACAACTCTTTGTACAGCCTCAAAAAGGCCTGCAAGTTCCTGCAGTGGGAAGTGGCCTTTTGTTGCAGACTAAGCAACCACTCATGGCAACATCACTCCCAAACTGCAGCAGCCTCCCAGCAGAACAGTGCACTCTGCCACCCGACAAAAACTGGTCAGGGAACACAACAAAGACCCCAAGGCTTTAAACCGACTTCCAAGCTCCCTAGATCCCAATCTGATCATGTGTCCACGGGATGCGCTGGAACAAACCCGATCAACAGAGGCCCCACCCTGCAACCTGAAGGACCCAAAAGATCAGCTGCCAACATCCCAGTTTCAGACACCACTAGACACTCCTACAGCTGCTGTGTCCATGTCCTGATGTTTCAGAGCTGTTTTGGACCTACACAGCATTAGACAGGTGGTTTAAATGGTGTGGCTGGTTGGTGTACGGTGTTTTTTTTTTCCTGAGCTGGAAGAAGCATTTCATTCTCTGCTGCAGTTCATTACCAACCATTTGGATAATTGGTTCATTAGCTCATTTTTTTAAATTAAAAATGCCAAACGTTTGTTGGTTCTAGAGTCTCTTATGAAAGGATTTGCTCTTGCTTTGACAAGCATTAGATAAAAAGATTATTTCCCGTGTCTGATTATTATGAGTCTACAATTAGCAGATTGGTAGCTTAGTTTAGCATAAAGACAAGACTATTTCTTTTTCACACATTCACAGTTTTCTATGGATTTAATGAGACATTGGGAGACATATTGATGCGTTAATAGACAGGCTTTGTTACCTTTGGACAGTGAAAGACCAGGAGTTTCCCACTGATCACAGTCTGCATGCTATGCTAAGCTAACTGGCTGCTCATAGGCCACATATGGTTGCAATGTCTGTAACTGTCTGTAACATGCCTCAATGTTTTTACAAGCTTTTGCACAGAGTGAATAAAACAAACACATTTATCTGGGTTTCTTGCCAAGAATTTAATGAAAGAATTGATGCCATGCACATGTGTAGTTTAGCAGTTTAACTTGGGTATACTCAGACTGGAAACCCAGACAATAAGGACAACAACATGTTTCTTACAGCATCTCTAAAGCTCCCTAATTAAATGAGAATTACAGTTAGCAATTGTACCTTTAATTGTCATAGCTAGATTTGCACTCTAAATTTGTTACAGAAATATCGGGAAATGAAGGGCCACACAAAGCTAGCATGAGCTGCAGCTTTCCAAAAAAGCACATTAATCATTTTTGTTTTCAGAAAATGAATTTTGAATTAGAGGAGCTTGCACATGTATCGTACAGTTCCCTTCAAAACTGCAGTGAATTCTGTTTTGTACCCATGCTGGTCACTTAGTTTTTCTTCCCTTGTCTGTGTATCGCTATGTTTTCATTTGGTAAAAAACCCAATTAACAGGAAAAAAAATGCTATAATAAGCACTGGTTAAAGTGGATTTTATAAAGTGCAACAGTGACAACATATATTTTAGGTTTTGTCGGACTTTCGATCTCTCCCTGCAAAATAAACCCACTGACATGTAGCCTGGAGGAATACAACTTGAGGGTGAGGTAAAGCTCCACTGCCTTGATGCCAAGAGAAAGCAGAGGCAATGGTTGACCTTGTCCTTCTTTGCTGTTGGTCTGTGGGTTTGGGCCAGGGACAGGAACTCCCTGTACAGACACTGTGTCTGCGATTGCTGAAACTACTCCACAGTAGAACGCTTTGTTCACTGCCACCAAGGAAAACCTAGACAACAAAAACACACACATGCTGGAAAAATGAACACTTGAGAGGGGTCGTTTTCTCCTCAAAACTTCTTGCTTGGGTTTCAGTGGTAAATAATATTGCCTTTAGAAAGGGAAAAAAAATCGTGCAGCTGTAGAAAAATGCCTCAAGATAATGCATGCAAGACCTGTTGTTATCAAACCATTAATCTAAATTTACAAAAAGTGAAGGGTTTTGATGACTTGCATTAGGAAAGAGCACATAATCGCACTGTGACCCAAAATTGAAGTTGTTTATCTGTGGGGGGAGGCTGTGAGTAGAGGGGAAGCTCATAACTCTGACAGTTCAGGGATCGTGTGGTTATTTGTACCACTTACAAAACTCTTAGCATGACCGAGCCAATGACAATAACAATGGAGCAGTGTTATTTTAAGTGAGTTAGCAAGACGATTTTGAGCGGAAATATAATCTAATACAGGCATCCAAAGCTCAGCAGCTCTTGCGACAGTACATTTAAACACAAGCTTTTTACAGCTGCATGCTAATAAAATGTTAAAGCTGAAGCAACAATGGGTCCCGAGCAGGCGATCAGCATTTCTCATTCACTTCCAATCTGACTGACCAAATATCACTGGCAAATAGTGTCACTTCAATCATGGCGCCCCCAAAACTGATAGGTTATCCAATTATGTGCGTTGATGCATTTCCTGCGAAGCTGGAACATTGCTCATGACCTTTTCTTGATAGAAATGAGATTTTCTCCCCCTCAGGCTAAACAAAATCTCACAGCACTCCACCCTTTGAGTGAGTCATGCTGGGATAGTCAAACAAGCCTACACGATGATGAATCTACAGACGTTCTTCCTGGAGAGAAGCTGTTTAGAAATCAGCCACCGTGCTCCCCTGATGTGTCACATGGCTCCTTCTCTGTATTGGCATGTCTCAGGACTTTAAGAGAGGTGTTGACTGGGGGTGGAAAGTCCTTCGCTGCTCTTTGCTCGGTGCCTCAGAGCAGGTTATCTCTCCCTGCAGCAAGCCGCCACGCGCCTGTTGCACCTGATTGTCTCATCGGCACATTCCAGGTGAGAGGGCCTGACAAGCCAGGACAGAGCGCCCAGACAGTGATACACTTGTTCAGCAGCCGCAGGTGTAGCTGTCCTCTTTTTCTCCGCTCTCCTAGAGGTATACAGCATCGCAGAGGAGTAAGAGTAATTTGAAGGCAAGGCAGAGGAAACAAGCGTGACAAATGACTTGTTTTTTTCACAAAGCACAGTAAGAAGAGGACAGCCATTTTTTATGTGGTCATCTTATTGACCCATATTCCCGTCCATCATTCAACGTAGACTCTGGCGGAAAAAAAATACAATAAAGTAATAGACTGAGCACTGAAAACACCCGCTGCAAGTTATTGTAAGAGGGTATTTTTCAATATACACATTAATTTAGCACCTGGGCCCAGCATTGTGGCTGTTCAGTCTGGATTTTTTGCTGCAGTAGACTTGTGAAGGCATGGGGTGGACAAAGTAGCAGGAATGGCCTTTAATGCAGCAAAATTTTATTCAGCACCACAAACTATAACCTTTATCCTGCTTTGCTTAACAAGTTCTCTGATTTATATTCTTCTGTTTAAATAAATAAATTAACTGTACCGGTATTTTTTCAACCATTGTTTCTGCACAAAAGCACTATACACACACCCACATGGACTTAGAAGCGCGCACATTTTCAACAGCAAATGACATCTAGAAAAAAAGGCATTGACGCCTTTATGTTGATGACACACAACACCTGCAAATCGCATAGAATTTAATTATGCTAGGCAGTTTGTGAAGTAATTACTTCTGTTATTTTAGTTTGATCTATTTATATATAGCTATATCTGTTGCAAGCCTGTCAGTTTTTTAGTCATCCAAGGTATAAACCTTAAACTATTCGCTGTAAATTCAGTTAGTTGAAAATTACCAACAATTTTAAAAACATGTTTACAGTTTTTGCTTTATTAAAGGATTTGCTGTTTTTTCTTTTAATTTTCTAAAAATTGCTGCAAAATGTCATAGCTGTGTTGTGTTGATTGCTGGAAATGTCACCTTCATTAATCTACAGATTAAGCAGTATTAAAAATTCTTATTTGTGGCTGAAGTTTGGGGTTCGAGGGATAGAATCAACTGAGAAAAAAAATGAATTTTTAGAAAGTCCTTTGTAAATCTGCACTTGATTTAGGAAGAAAGTTCCATTTATCTTAATTTAAGGGCGGATTGAATGTGTTTAGTGTGTTGAGAGGGGATCCATTCCTTATTCCGTGAAGAAAGAAGTTGTAAAAGTTGCAAATAGTGACACGGCTTATAAACTGGGAGTACAGATTTAGATTCTTCTGACCCTAGAGTGACTCCGGAAGAGTCACATGTTAGACATATGGGCAAATACTTAGAGGTCAGGTTTGTTTTTGTTTTTTTTTTAATATTTACTGGACATTAAAATATTTATAATTCACAGTTCTATGGCAAAGTCAACAAAACATGAACCTTACAGAAGGAAAGTGTTCGTTAGTTCGCCACATTTACTCCAGTAACGCACTTAAAGCAGTTTCTGATTATGAATTTAATTCTACCCTGAGAAGCAGAATAATGATCTCTTGCTCTAGTACTAACTGTATTTCTGAGACATTAATAACTGCCCTTCATCCACACAAGTACGTGCACCTTCTAAATTTAGGCCTTCATGGGTCTGTTCGGCTGCCACTGAGGGGGGATCAGCCATTCGAAGGAGGGAAGAAACAGGAACTAGAGCATTTTGATGATGTAATTGGCAGCAGATGCGGAGGAAGATAGAGATAAAGCAAAAGGAATTCAAAATAATATCTGTTTGGGCATGCATCAGGGAGTTATCATGAGTACAGAGGGATTGTGTTTTGACTTTTGTCTCACTGATGTCAATGGTCTGAGCTATGGAAATCTGACATTTCAGTGCAACAGCAGCCCTGGTGATATAGTGAGTAATACTGTAGCATTTCTGACAGGAGCCTTTAATAAACTTAGCTATCCCCACCTGATCAGAGTGCACACACAGCCAGCGCAGAAAATAAATTGCATATGCTAATATACAGGACATATTTTGAGTCGCTTGTAAACAGTATTATCAGCGCTTCTCATTTTGTGAGCCATTACATCAGCTGGGAGGAGGAATTGAAATTCTCCAGCAACCCTTCTTACTGCTGGAAACAATCCAACACTTCTACAGGGATAAAAGTTATGCTCTCATGTGAAAGTCATGGCAAAGAAACCGACCAAAGAAGGTCAAGTAGCCACTTTTTCCTGCCTTCCTTGTGGTCTGACAGTAAGGCGGTAAGAACAGCAAGACAGGGCTGAGTAAGAGGATGCAGGGGGGAGGATGCAGGCTGGGACCTGCTCCGGCATTAAGTTATGCCTTTGTAAGGCAGAAGCACTTGCCTGTGGCAGGTGCAGGTAGCAGACGTGACGCTGCCGAGGTGTTTCTATTGAGAAGTACCCAACCTGCCGAGTTGTCAGGACAAGTTGGAGGACTCAGTCACCACCCTGCTCTGAAAAGCTACCCAGATCCACATACTATGACTTGCACTTCTAAAGATGGGATGGAGGAACTGGAAAATCCCAGGGCTTGAACATAAAATTATAGGATTGTTGTGATGCTTGTCATGGAAGCTAATGTGGAAGATAATACATCATAACAGCAATTACAATCCCAGGGATTGTCTCTTTTATGTTCCACCCTAAAAAAGCACTAAAAGCATTTACAGATTTAAATAAAGACATATATCATGCACAGAGTACTCAGGAGTTATATTTAAAATTCAAAATGTTAGCTTTTATGGGAGTGGACTAATCCTAAAGCTTGAGTTTAGAGGGCTACATAATAACCTGGGCACTTATGAAAGCTTTCCAGCAGAGGATTCTCATTTTCCACTGAAGAGTTAGAGAGAAATGTGGTAGTATTTCTTAATAAAACTACCCTTTCTGTTCAGTGGACCCAAACTGCATTCATCCTTCTGCCTCAGTGTATGAACTGATTCAAACGCTGCCTCTCCTGTGTTGAAGCCACAGAGGCACCTGTAGCTACCAGCACAGTACAGCGAATCACCAACAAATGTAAGCTTGCAAGTCTGGCCATGTCAGGTGGGATTCCTGTCATCACAGTGCAACAGTAATCATCCGCACAGTCAGACTGAGGAAAAATGGGAATGAAAAGATTCAGTGTGTGAAAAATGCAAAGGAGAATCTTCAGAAGGAGACGTGACTCACTATATGCTACACTCGCTCAAAACATTTTATAGTAGTAGAAGTGGCACTAGACGGCCCACAGTAATCATTTTTCAGGCTCAGAGATGTTCTATGCCGACTTATTTCTGCTGGTGTTTTGCCAGAACTTATCAAAATTCCATATCACAATGTTTGCAGTTTGATCTGAGCTATGACATTTAAGATTCAGAGCCCATTTCAGCCTGCATTGAAAAAAAGAAAAACCTGAGCGAGATGATATGGAAGATTTTTAGCCCTCATGCTGGTTTAGAAAATCAAAGATCACGTCAGTGCCCACCAACATGGAGTCACAGGAATTTAAATATACCTCTTTAAGCTCTCTTCAAGCCTCCTAGCCTAGAGCATTTTATCAGCAAGTCATTTCAGTATGGACTTACACTACATGCTGCTATTACATTTTTATGTTGCTCTAAACTCTCAACAGCTGGTGGAGCAAATGTGATGATATGGATCTAAAAATACAAAGTTTAACTGCAATTACCACTATGGAAACCTGAAGGAGAGGAGCTTTTTCACAATGAGGGCAGAGTAAGCAAAATGATCTGCCTTCCCTCCTCTGTTTGCTTTGCCTGAATGAATAGCAGATCCACCAGCATGGCAGTGTCAGAATAGATTAGCGCCATGGTCCATCTCCCTGGCTTCACAAAATAAAATCCTCTTAAAAGCAGGGGATGTCACTCAATCTCCTGAGACATGTACTTGCTTGGTGGACTTAGGAGCTCTGCCTACTGGGAAATATACCTGCACAAATACAAAAAGTTTGAACTGAAAATGAGCTGCCAAAAAGGAATTTGCCAAAGTATATAAAATCTCCCACATTATTGACCACATTTCCTCAGAAGGGAATTAACATGCTATTAAAGTTAAAACATTTTTAACACGTCCAAATACTCACAAATGACAATCTAGTCTTTATTTCAAACACATAATGTCCACATAGTCTTCGATTAAGACATAATGGAAAATCAGTTTTAAAGAGACAGATTTAAGTAGCTCTTATCTTAATATTGCCCTCAGCTATCTGTTATTTTATAATCGTAGCCCAGGGCTGAGAGTAAAAGGCAGCTTTTCCAAACCATTCAGAGTTCTCAATTCATGTAACTAAGAAAACAACAGGAACTTCCTCTGTGAAGCGCCCAGAGGCAGAGGTTAAGAGTTCATTGCTCGCAAACCACTTCAGTGCTTGCCTTACAAAACAGAAATATTTATATATTCAAATAGAGAAACATATTGTATAATGAAGCCAAAAAAAAATATTTGTGGGCATGTAGCTGTATACTGAATTTGGCTAATTAAACGCATATGAGGAAAAATACAGCACTAATTATATCTTGCATAGGGTAAAGGACCTGCCTGTTTATAATTCAAATAACTGTTTTCACCATTCCTAAATGCAAATCTCTTAATTTTATTTCATTGTAAGGGAAATAACAGGGTATGAGGCCGTCTCCAGGGCTAATTTTCATCTTTTGCCCCTGGTTAGATGTTACAGAGGTAACCTTAAAGCAATCCACTTTAAATATTAATGTGGGAAGATCTTGTGCTTGTAGTTACATTTTAAATTATTTGCACTGAGTTGTGTTTTATGCAGGTTTGCGTGCATTACCTTATGAGTATTGTTTATTTGTATGTAAGACAATCTGGGGGATTGCACCTTAAACTAGCTTAAGTTATAAAAGCTATGAGTGTTGGTACACGTAGATGTAAAACCGCATACCTGTCTACACAAATTAAATTCAGTTTTCATATTCATATTAGTCTTATTTTGGATAAGTCAAATAGGTCAGAAAAGCCCCCAAAATTAATCTGAATAAAATAAGCTATTACATTCTCACTGTCCACTAGTTTGTTTGATAGATATGTGGAAATATATAGGATGTACTATTTATGTCAAGCACATTAACAGAGACATTGGAGCAAATATCTGATTTTATGCCACCATTATTACGACACTTTTCTGGAAAGATGTAGAAACAACAAAGATTACCTGCTAATATATGAGCAACCATCAGCTAGAGTAGACATAACTACATTTATCTGTCAGGTGCACTTTGGTAAACTGCAAATTGAAAAGGTAGTGTCTACAGATACGTACCCGTGCCCATGGCCTACGGATACGACGCTTTCCATTTGCCAGACAGATACGGACCATACGCGAGTCATGCGAGTCAAGAAGCTGCTAACCACTGTAAACTGTTGAAAGGTTAGCAAAGGTTAAGGTTAGGGTTAGGTTTAGGGTCCGTACCTGTAGTACCGATGCTACGGTCCGTACCTCCAGCGTCTACCGGGAGTCACGTGACCAGATCTCGCGTATCTGATTGGCAAATGGAAAGTGCCGTATCCGTAGGCCACAGGCTACGGGTACGGGTCCGTATCTCTAGCAACTACCAATTGAGAAAGTTATGGAACATTAATAGTTCAGTTAGTTAATGTATGCTACTTGCTACATACCCTCCTATTTAGCTAAATGTGCACTACTAGCTAATGTTCCCTACTAGTTAATCTACGCTATTAGTTAACATACTGCCTAACATGATATTAGCTAATGTATCACTACCAGCTACTAGCTAATGTAAGCTATAAGCTAATATGTGTGACTGGTGTACCCTATGTACCCTATGAGCTGCACATTTATCGCAAACCAATGTTCGTATGAAACTATTTTGACAACATTGTAGCTTTGTATACAAACTTTTAAAATCACTGAAACATTAACATTAACCTACAGTGTATTTGGAAGAAAGTAAAATTAAATTAGTAGTTTATGCAAATTTAACATTATATGTAGCAGCAACGTCTTTTTGTTCATGCCTTTCCTACACAAAATAGTTTAGTTCACTGATGCAGGAAAAATAACCCACTGGAACCAACTTCATAAATATATATCAGTCATAAATCATTATTGAGCATCAATAAAACAACCGACAACAAAACATGAGAATGGTTTGGGCTGTATTTTAAGGTGGACTTGCAATATATTTATGTTTTGAAGTACAACAACTATAATTAATACAATGCCCCATGGATATATGCTGTTTGTTATTCAGGATGCTGCTAACTGAACACTGTGAACAACACGAGGTTCTCCAACGTGCCGGTTCTCTCACCTCATGATGCTAATGCAAGGAACAGAGCCAGCACAGACTGCCCCTTGAGATATCCGGGGATGGTGACCTGTAAGGTGGATTATCTGTCTGGGAAGGAGACACTCTGTTGGCCTGTCAGCCTAATGCCTACAGCGGCATTCAAAACCTGTCAGAACGATCAAGTCAACGGACTCATGCTCACACTTTATGTAGCAGCACACATTAGATATACACACTCGCAACATAAACATTTCATCATCATCCACAGTTTTTGTTTGATGTGTGGAAAAAGGTTTCGGTCAGGGGTTTAAACTTCTCACAGGAGCTGGGAAGGAGTCAGTGGGGTTTTCTTTTTTCCTCAGCTTCTAAGAGGGATCAGCTGTCATTTGAGGCAAGGTGTAATAGTCTACATTTTCAGTAGAGCAGCGTTTCTCTCCTCAAATTGATTGGAATCACTTTCTGTACCGCAACAAGAATCCTCTCCCCCTCGCCTTTTCATCTCTTAGTCTCATTGATCATTGGAGCTACTGAGATACAGACTACAGGTGTGATCATCATCCTAATGTGTCTTCCTCTGTGTGCATGTGTGTGTGTGCAGCACAGCTAAAGTTTCGATGGTACGGTCTGAAAGTACAATAAATGAATGTTGACACAACATCCGTAGTCATCCATAATTTATATCAGCTCGAAACACTTTGCACAGCTTTTTGAATGTTGATTTCCATCATTTCTTATCATTTTGTGACAATTTTTACAGCTTAAACTGGGTTACATCTTGCAGGGGGGAAGCGCACAATGCAACATCTTGCAGCATTTGTGTGCACATGTTTATGTGTGCATGTGCTTGCATGCATATGTGTGTGTGTGTGTGTGTGTGTGTGTGTGTGTGTGTGTGTGTGTGTGTGTGTGTGTGTGTGTGGTGTTCAGCCGTGGCATAATGATAGACTGACAGTGAGACCGACAGCACCACCCCAAGCAAGCAGAAAAGCCCTGCATTCCTGGGCTGCGAGCTGTGAAGCACATATTGCAAGTTAAAACATGCTTCCAGGAGCCACCACTGTTTTAGTAAATACTTTCGGAGCTAGTGTTTAGAGATCATAGCTTTAGGACAAGGGCAGGATTGATTTCCCAAACAAGGATAATGTGTTGTGGTTGTCCGGTTTTATTGAAGGGTGGAAATGGAAAATCGGCCTCACCTGCTAAATAAAGGCTCTGGATATTCTTCAGGGTTTATTGGCGCTTTAAAGTAATAGTTCACCTTGTTGGAAAAATGCATTCACTTACGCTGATGTCGAAGGTGAGAAGAGAAGATTGATGTGATTTTCATGTCTGCACAGAAGCTAGAGCCAGCAGTCCTATTAGCTTAGCTTAGTGTAAAGACTGGGAAAGAGCTCGTCTGGCTCTGTCCAAAGGTAATATTTATATTTGCAAACATAAGTAAGGAATGAGTCTTCTTATCTAAATCTGGGTAAGACAGAAAATAAACTTGTTTCCCAAAAGTTAAACTATCGCTTTAAAGGTACTACGTTCAAGAATGTGTGGCATTTTACACAAATTAATTGCATTTTTATGACCAATGTGTGGACAGATTGTATTTTAAGTTCAGAACAGAGACCTTGCCTGACTTTCTCTGTTTCCGGTAGCAGCTGCTTGTGGAATAATTTTTTATCTAAAACGGCCCGGGATGAATTTTACAGTGAAATTCAAAAGCAGCGTTTTCACAACTGTTCATGTCCTCAAATCTCCTACAGTGCCAGGTGTGTTAGTTTAGCAACAGTTTATTAACTGTCCTCTACAAATGACCGGCTCCCTGCACAACGCAGGTTCCACATAAGTGCAAAAAATAATTCCAAAAACCTTTATCAAATAAAGCCTGTCTGACAAAACGGGGAAGATGGAAGCTAGGGGGAAAGCTAGGTTCAACATCAGCAGGTCATTTGTTTAATGGAGGAACAAACAAGAGGGAAAAAAACCCCCACAATATTAGGCAAACTTTAGGCTTACATTGCCAGAATGTTCTCCACGTGGTTTTGTGCTAACAATATACAGTGCCTATAAATAGTATTCACTCTTCACCTTTTATTGCTTTCCAACAATGAGTCATGGTCAACATAAAATTACTTTTTTGAGAAGAATTTACCGAAAGAAGAGTCTTTCAAGTCACAGTGAAAAGAGATTTTTACAAAGTAATGTCAGATAATTAAAAATACAGAATAAAAAATAGATGATTGCACAAGTATTCACCCTCTTCAAGTCAGTATTTAGTAGATACACCTTCAGAATCAGTTAAAGCATTGAGCCTGTCTGCAAAAATATGCTCAAGATCTACGTCAGTGTCCGTCTGATGGACAAAAAACTGCATTTTTATTTTATCAAACTGAAGACTGTCTTCAGACTCAAAGACTCACCTTCTGTCAAACTCTAGTCGAGATTTAATATGAACTTTTTTCAACAAAAGTGACTTTCTCTTCTCCTAATCTCCTGTAATACTTTGAAGAGCTCAGACAACAGTAGTAGTTGCACAGTCTCACCTGTCTCAGCTACTGCAGCTCGAGGCTCCTTCAGCGGAGTCATAGGTGTTTTGGTGGCCTCCCTCACTGGTCCCTTTCTTGCACAGTCACTCAGTTTCTGAGAACGACCTGCTCTAGGCGGATTTCCACGTGCCTTAGTTCTTCCATCAGTGACATTTGATTGTATCCATCCCGACCTATGCTTTTCAATAACCTTTTCCCAGAGTTGTTTGGAGTATTTTTATGTCTTCGTGGTATCATTATGTCCAGAAGTACCAAATTACCTGTGACAGGACCTTCCAGATACAAGTGTCTTTATAACACAGTCACCTTGAGACACATCCGCTGCACTCAGATGATCTCTGTTTCACTAGTTGTGTGACTTCTAGCAACAGCTGGCAGGTCACTTTAAAGGTAGTGAATGCTCATTATATATTTTATATTTTTCAGTAATTGATATAACTTTGTAGTCATCTATTTTCACTTTGACATGAAAGGCTTTTTGTATAAATCCTTGTTTTTCTTTTCTTCATTTATCGACCAATTATAAGAACAGTGTAACTTTCTTAACCTTAGCATGATCCCAGTTCATCACATTCAATCTGGTGCATGTCATGTGTCTTAGCTGCTTCCCAGCATGGTCCTGCTTCCTACAGAGCATGTGCATGTGCAGCAGGATGCAGCATCACTCTACAACCACCTCTGTCATTATTAACAAGGGTCTTCTAAATCTTACATGGGAATCTTTAACTGAAAAATAAGTCTAACAGCATTTGTCCCTTTTATTAATCTGTATTTGACTCACATTTGAAATATAAATGTGCGTAGATTCTATTCACAAGTGCTATAGAATGAAGCCTGCAATGGAGAAGTGGCTCTCTATGGATTCTACCTTGCTGTACTAGAAATTATGGATTTATCCAGTGGCTCACTCTTGCTGCATAGATCTGCATAGATCACCACCTGCCACTCAAATCTGAAACACCTGCTTCCTCCACAGCGTCCACCGCCAGCTGGCTCACTGCAGAAAACCCCAAAATAGCCATGAAAAAAAAACCCTCACTGAGCCCAGAACCAAACGGTATCTTTCCCCATCTGAGCTTAAACATTTAAATTCCATAAATTTCACAAGAATATTTTATAGTTTTTGGTTATTGTCATCTTTTTTGATATTTATTCCCTTTCTTTGAACTATATGCATTTTTTTTCTGGTCTCAGTCCAGCTGTCCAGGGGTAGCTTGAGCTATGAGAGGAACTTTCCTGAACTCCTATCCAACATAATCAAACAGAGAATGTTCCCAATAATAGTAATACCCACTCACCATCATCTGTTCACTAACCTCGTCTCCCTCGCCTTTAATTGAGACATTAATCAAACAGACTTAGTGTGACCATGTAGTGCTCAGGATTCCCAGGCCATAAGGAGGAGGACTGGTGATTGCAGATTAGTATGTTTTAGATGGCGGACAGATGACCGTGCTTCACGCTTGTTGGGAACATACAGGAAGGAGGATCCACTCCACCTACAGGATTTCACTGGACATAACAGAATGCATCTCTATTCAGCTGTATTAGCTCAGCCCTGCATGCTCTGCTGAATCTTTTTGACTTGACTTGATAACAAGCATATTTGGCTGCTCCAGTCCTTCTCGCTCATGTGTCTGCTTCACTGCTTTGCTCATTGTAATTCACGGACAGTTCTGCAGCAGTTTTGACCCACTCTGTTGCATACAACCGTGTCTGATCCATGTGGTTCCTTTGAGCATTTTTACATCTTCTGGCCTTTTTTTCTTTTTAATAAAAGGGAATGGAAACTTTTAGTAAAAGTAGCAATGTCTCATATAAAAGCATATTCTATGATAACCCTTGGTTACTGTAGTGTATTCACAGCAATTAGATACACACAAGTAGCCATATCTATTTCATTTTTAGTATAAAAATACCTATAAGACAGCAGAATTGAGACTGTTATATTAATTTACTCCTAGCAGTATATTTGCTCAAGTACTTTGAGGAGACTGTCCTCCTTGAAAAAATGACCGCATGGGTCGTCTGTACATGCCCTTATTACGACCGAGTGTTACGTTTTGACCTCTAGCGGTTGAGTAAATATCGACACTCCGGTGTCTCAGCTGAAACGTCACCATGAACAAACTTTGACCTAACACTAACCATAACCATAACCATAACCATAACCATAACCCTAAACCCATGTTGCAAAAGTGAGGGAAAAGCCATTTCACTAGTGAAAAGCCGTTTCACGAATTAAATCCTGTAATGCCTTCCTGTCTCCCATAGGGGCGCTAACCTAAATACGCTCTCATGGGTCGTATTTCGGGGGCACGTACATACGACCTGTGTGGTCGTATGAGTTTAAGGGCTTGTTGCTTTGAGTTACTAACTTCAATATTTCCACTTTACACCAATACATTTACCAACAAAGTATGCTATAAAACAAAAGTTTATACACAGAAATAATGCATTTTGCAACTAGTATAATAAATTTCACCTGAAGCAGTAAGGCAATTTATTTATGCTACCTTGTCCCTTTAAAAATAGGCTCATAGGTCAGCTTCTAAAATGTGAGAATTTCTCAGTTTTGCTTTTCTAGCATTATTAATAATTTGGGGGTTTGGACTGTCACTCTGGCAAAACTTGCAAAATTTAAAAAAAAACAATAAAACATTAATTTGACACAGTATAGGTATAAGCAAAGAACAGCTGTACATGTTTTTTTTTGTTTGTTTTTTTACTTTTTAAAGCCTAAGGAAGTCACTGATTAATCAGTAAACGTACTAGCAGATGATTAAATCGTAAAACAATAAAAAACTGAGCTAAAGTGAACTGAAAAGTAATGCATACGCAGTAATACATCAGTCATAAAAATCTTACCTTTTATTTTTTTATTTTTTTGTATGTTGAAACTGTTGGGGTGGAGATATACTATTGTCTGTGCAAAAGGTGATCATATGTTTTGTTTATAAAATGTTCATCTTTAAATTAACACGTAACTACAACATTTGAGTAGAAAATACAATATTTCTATCTGGGGTGTAGGTAAGTGCAACGTAGCTAAAAAATAATAATGCTCGGTCAAGTTCTTCAAAACTGTGCTCATATAAATGTAAATCTGTGCTTTACATGGTGTTTTATCATAGTGTATTGGAACCAGGTTGAAATGAAGCTCTGCATACAAATAAATGTCGTTTTCTTTCGACTCGTATTTAATGAACGAACTGGAAGAATAAATCTTTGCAGCCTCAACAGTCAAAATCCTGGAGGCTGCATGTCAGACAAAGCTGCTGCAGCTCGTCCAATCTGAATGACGCAAACCTACTGAATGGAGGATTTCCAGGAGAATGTCAGGCCTGCTTCAAACTTGAACTAACTGGACGTCTTTCAGCTATTGTTTATGGATGGATGTCAATTAAGTCCAGGCCTGCTGGTGATGCATTGAGTCCTCAGACTTGCCTGTTTAAACAGAACTGTTGTTGAAAAAGGCAGTGAGTTTAACAATTTAACAAAAGGTAACAATGCCAACATTAACCATCGTTCATCACACTGAGCAGAATTGCTGTAATGAGGCCCTTTAAACTCACTAAATGGTGGCTAAATAAATAAATGTGATTACAGTAACTTTGCTCTGTGCCTTTTTTCAGAGCAAAATGAGAAGCAGTTTGAGGTTAATAAAATGCTTCATGCTCATGCACAAAGGGACAATAAATGTCTTAATCAGTAATGGTGGACTTTTGGGGCAGAGATGTTTATCATACAGCCTGTAGCTGCATGAACAGCCTCCTATTATGACTCAGACAGACCTGCTGTGCGTAGGAGCGCAAGGTGGTTGTTGCACCTGATGAAATGAGGGCCTGTTGCCACCAGCTGGAGCAGAGTTGCAGTGCATGATCACCTGCAGCGAACACCTGGATCCAAACAGACAGGTGTGTTCATTCATTCTAATGAGCGTGTGCTGTTTATACACATACATAGATATTTGGTTGGTCAGAGCAGCACATTGAGGAGGAAAAAGGTGAAATTACCAGGGGGAAATTTGTGTGAATTCTGCACAGGTTGCTTATTATAGTCCAAAAAAAGCTTTTTAATTAAGAGCAATCTCCCCACAACCGTGACTGTGATGTGTTTAGTGACTCTGTGTGAAACTGATGAGCATGGCAGCTTACTGACAACATTTCACATGAAACCTGGCAGATTTTCCCCCCGTATTGCGGCATGGCACTGGAAACTAGTTGAAAAAGGAAGGGATCACGGCCTGCTGAGTGCCACGAGCAATGATTCACATGGTTGTTAGCAATGAAGAGGAGGACGATTAGTTACAAGTAGTGGTGGAGGAAGTATCCAGATCCTTTTGTAAAGTAGAAGTAGTGACTCCACTGTGTGCAAATATTCAATTACAAGTGAGATTTATTCAAAGTATTATTTTAATTAAAAGTATGCTTATATTATATTACAATTAAAAAGTGATTAAATGTACTTATTGTATATTTATACAGTGATATGTACATACACTACCATTCAATAATTTGGGATCACTCAGACAATTTCATATTTCCCATGAAAACTCACACTTTCATTCATGTGCTAGCATAACTGCACAAACATTTTCTAATCATCAATTAGCCTTTCAACACCATTAACTAACACAATGTAGCATTAGAACACAGGAGTGATGGTTGCTGGGAATGTTCCTCTGTACCTCTATGTAGATATTCCATTAAAAATCAGCCGTTTCCAGCTAGAATAGTCATTTACCACATTAACAATGTCTACACTGTGTTTCTGTTTAAGTTAATGTTATCTTCATTGAAAAAAAACTGTTTTTCTTTCCAAAATAAGGACATTTCTAAGTGACTTCAAACTTTTGAATGGTAGTATATGTCTATATATGTATGTATGTATGTATGTATGCATATGTTGATCACTTATTGATATATAACTGTTCAGAACAATCACAAATTATAACCACACTCCTGTTTGCATTTTACTGGTTTGATACTGTACTAAATATAGCACCGAAGCACACCATAACTTCTCCATTTCCAAACACACTGGATCAGTGCACATCTCCTTGGTCAAAGCGGAACAAAGGCAAACTTTGAGACACAGTAAAACAGGAAATACATGCTTGAATTTATCTGTTGATCAGGGTTTTAAAGAAATGAAGAGGAGACGCAATGAATATTTATAGAACAGGAGCGTAATGTATCATAAGTGCTTCCACACAGGTGTTTTCACTCATGTAGCCTGGTTAGATCTATCCTCAGGACAGTGTGGTCATACACAGAGTGCTGTTGATTGATATTTCCTTTGCTCTGTGTTTGGTTTTATTGTACCTGACTTCCCTGCACTCCTATAAAATCGTCAGAATTACGATAGACGATTTAGAAAACATGATAAAAAGTGATGCAGCAGAACCAGAGATTTAATCTTTTGTAATTTGTCTTCCTTGTCAAAGTCTGGCACCTACATTATCCCTATGGCATTTTGATGGGATAGGCCAGCAGCAGCTAATGTGGCCTTAAGTCATTAACCCCAAACAGGGATGAGGAGCACATTACAGAGGTGCAGTTAGCTCACTCTCTCTCACTAAATTTTTAATACATATTCAAACCACAACTCTTTAGGAAGTCACCATCACCCACCAGTAGACACGGACCTAACCCTGATTCCAGTGTAGCTCCACCTAAACTACAGCTGACCTCAGGTTTCATCAGCGACAACAACTGAAAATACAACTAAAACCAAAGAAAGCATGAGCTATATCGTTCAAATGTATAGAGACATGAAGCCAGAGCTACAATACTGTTTTTAGTTATAGTGGAAGTAAAAAGCTACAGAACATAGAAGCAGAGATACTTGTTCCTTAACTGTGGTGACTGCTCTCATTGATCTCCCGAGTCTTCATTCTTCTCTCAGGTATAGTTTGTTTTCTATCTGCTGTCCTCTTCTCTCACCTCTTGAACCTCACCCCAACCAGTCGAGGCAGATGGTTGCCCTTCATGAGCCTGGTTCTGCTAAAGGTTTTTTTTTTCTGGTAAAGGGAAGTTGTTATCTTGCTGGTGCTTGCTCAAAGGGAATCCAAAGGAAACTTGCTGAGTTTCCTTTGGATTGAGAAGGCCTATGTTCTGAATTGGAGCTAAATAAACAAACTAAATTGAACCGAATCAAAAATACTCATGTAAAGTACAATGACAAGAACTGTCCGTGGAAGCCAATCTCTAAAGATCAATGGTCATTGAAACAATAGCATTGGGAGCGAATGCAGCAAGTGGCTGTGAATCAAATTCCCGTTTGTGCAGGAAGCTGTAGAAAACCAGGAAGGACACTGCCCTTGGTCTTCCTCTGCTACGTCAAAAATACACCGGCTTCAGGCACCAGACGCTGCCCGATCAGGATCCTGTTTTCACTCTTTTTCTGTTCCACATTTGTAGTTTCCAAAAAGGAGAAGAGTCGATGTGGAGATGTTATAAGCTCCTTCCACTGCATATGACCAAATGTGGCTGCCAATGTTAAGGAAGCAATCATTTCCTAAGCAGTGGCATGATATCTAATTTTAGAGGACACACATGACTGAGTGGAAATAATTGATTGCTAATCCCACTGCAGACCTTATAGATATAGAATATGAAGAATTCGTTGGTCCTGAGGAGGGTTTGAGGAAGTGATTATTGCAGCACTGCAATGATTCACTGAGCTATTAGTAACCTCTGAATCCATGTCACGTTATCAAAGTGACAGTGATTCATAAGTCACTTGACATTATTAAAAACTGCTTGTGAAAACTCAGGCTTTTCTCTCTGACCTTTAAGTTGAGATATGTCATATTTATTCATTGTAAGCACTGGTGTACTGTTGGTTCTGGATTTCAACAATGATTTCATATAAATGGAATGAAGTGTTGGCAAGTGCACTAACATAAATGCTGCCTGCAAGCAATACTTTTCACTTAATTTTAGTTTAGTTTACTTCATAAGTCTACATCATTGCATTTTATGGGGACATATTATACTTTCATCTGATAACTAGTGGTAGCATTGCATTCATCATTAAAAAAGGTCTGATGTCATAATTCTGAATTATAATCTAATCATTCCTAAAAATATTTGCGATGAAATCAGGAGATCTGGATAATTAGCACAATTAAAGGATAATTTTCTCAGTTAAGGTGGTTATTTGAGAAGGCAGATGCACATTGGAGCTACATTATTACTTTAACTGGTTGTATGCCCACATTTTTCATAAAAACACCACATTTTGGTGACGTCTGCAGTGGCAGAAATAGGTGAAATGTTTAATCAGGTCACAGAAAGTGATGGGTCAGTATTTGGAGTCACAGCTGCTATTGTAGCTCATGATTATAAGATACAGCAGACTTAATTAAAAGAGAAGGCCTTTATTCTTTATCTTTGGTAAATGCAATGTGTTTCTACATTGTTAAACGTTAAATCAGTGCTTCCAAATGTTTTTCTCTTGTGACTTCGTACACGAACAAATTTAGGAGTCTACACTAGTCTTGTCACATTTCAGAGGTCTGCGAGTTGATTTCAGTTCCACCAGAGAGTTAAAGTTATTCAGTATTTCAGACAAAAAGTAATGATGAGCAGAAAATCTAAAAGTGAATGCAGATTTTACAGCAGAACTGAGCTTTTCTTAATGTCCTGATGACTCAGATTTATACTGTGACCGTTTGGAGGGATTTTGTTTCCCCGCTTTTCCTTGTGCTCCTCCTGTTTTCTCTCTCCCTGTGTCTCCTGTGTGAGTCTGTCTTTCTCCTTGTTTGCATCTCTAGGCGTGACGCTCCACACCTCCTCCAGATTACTTCACCTGCCCCTCCTCAGCCAATCAGCACGCAGTAGTTAAAGCCCCTGTTCTCTGGCTGCCTGCGGTAGACATGCGCTAAGGTCTCTGTAGTGGGTTTTGCTCACTTCTCTGTTTCCTTGTGCTTTGACAAACCCCATATCTCCTTTGCTTCACCTCTCCTCCTGCTTGTCTGCCTGCTGGCTGTTCAGCCTCTCCCAGCTTTGCTTCATCTGCCATCGGCTTCCCCTCACCGCTCTGCCTGCCTCGCCAAGTCTCCCCGTCTGCCACTCTGCTCTGCCACTCACCGCCACTCATTCACCCACACAGGCACGCTGCCTTCACCCTCACCTTAACCTGCTCAGCCTTCAGCCACACTCAGCCCTCCACCAGGCAGACCTCCATCCTCTCCCACCATCTCAACCTTTGTTATTCTTGCTATAAATCCCTTTTTCATCTCAATCTATGATCTGCTTTAGAGTCCAAGCAGTTCAAAAATCAATTTCTTTGTTTATTTTGCTGATAACCCATATATTTTTATTTCTTGCCACCAAAAGTATACTTGTAGTTAAGTATTTTTACACATATATATTGGTAGTTTCACTTAAGTAAGATTTAGTTTTAGTTTTCACTTAAGTAAAGAAGTAGTTCTTCTATCTTCCATCGCTGAAGCACAGGAGCAACTGGGCCAACAACATAAGTAATGAAACAGAAATGGGAAAGTACCATGTAATGTAGTATCTGCATTCAATCTCCATCTCCCTCCTTGTTAAACTATAGCTGAGCTGCACTCCTGCTAAGCACAGAGGCTGGACTTCCAGCTGGAAATGTTCTATTGGGCTGTGGGCCCATTTCCTATAATCTTTGCTTATTAAAAGCAGCCCCTCCTGCTTTATTCACATGCTCTGTGCGACAGAATACCATAAATCCTTGTAAAAGACTGAATGTGCAAGAGAGAGAGAGAGAGAGAGAGAAAAGGAGGCTGAACAAGAGGGAGAAAATGAGCGAGAGAAAGAGAAATGGGCAGAGCAATTATTCACCATCATTATTATCATCTTGATTCATTATCCTACTAATTATTGGTTCTCCAAAGCAAGAGAGGGGACAATACTTTAGACTGAACTCGGCATGTGAGATTCTTCAATGGTGGGAGTTCTTTTAAGGGCCAAATGTATGTTATTAATAATTTGGAAACTGCTGGACAAACACCATCAACAAAATGTGAATCGTGTAAGTTTTCATTACTTGATATATAGCTTTGATATTTTCCAGTGATGAATGTGAGCTGGAGGGTTATAATAAGATCCCGGCACAATTAAGGCTTTTTGGGGCTTTTATGTTGGTCTGAACGCAGAATGAGAAATGAATAAGACCTTTCTAACAGGAAAAATATGCTCTTTGAATTAATTGTTTGGGGTATTTTATTGATGCTGACCCCGCATCAGTGCGCAGACATCAATTTACAATGTCACAACAAGGAAGTACTTTTATGGCAAATTAGTTTGTGATTTTTTGTTTGCTTTAGCGTTCAGAAATTGCATTGCAAATTAACGCTAAGAAATTGAGTCAATTTAATTAGAATACAATCAAATGTTTGTATAAACTGTGGCGCTTGTTTTTCAATCATGACTCCCTACGAGGCATCTCATGACAGCTTTTGTATTCGGAGCTGAGAGCATCCAAGTGATGCACAAAACCAATCAATACCGCTATGATCAAGAGTGACCTCCACGTCACTCTCTCCTTCTTCACAAAGGAAACCCCTTTTCTCTGCGTAATCAGTGTGGGACTTTTAAAGTTTACTAAGAGAAGGTTAAACGCAATCTAAAAATACATCAAAGAAATGTTTCTTTTTTTAATCCTTTTATTGTTCCTTCAAAGCCATCGTCTAATTTTAGTTTTTTTACGTTGGCAGTTTTCACGAGCATGAGTCAACATGTGGACAGAGGTTATGGGAGCTCGTTGCCTTAAATAAAAGCGAGGTGCAAGTCACTCCACAAACAATACAAAAAAGATCAATAAATTGTGTTTGTTTGGGCATGTGGGCGGTTTTGCGTGTCCCTTTGTCTGTGAAGGGGGAAAAAGTCATAAACGTAAAAATAGAGACCGTGTATGAGGAGCTACATAAGGCTGAAAGTGTAAGTGTGTGTGTGTGTGTGATAATGGTGCGAGGTTTTTTTTTGTGTAGCACTGAGTTTGCATTTTCTCTAACAAGGGTCTGGCGTCCCCACAGCCGTCAGTGGGATCCACGCTGGGCCCTTTCGCAGTAATCAGCCAGACTGTCTTGCTCTAATTGTTTCCAGATTTGTGTGGGAGGTCAGAGCCCCAGAGTGCTGATCCTTGCCAAGTTTATAAACAGAGCAGTGTTTCCAGATGGCCACTGGCTCCAGACTGGCTAGCAGGTTGATTGGGACCAGAATAATAACAGGTGGAGAACAGACAATGAATTCCTTGACACTTTTTACCTCGCACACACACACACACACACACACACACACACACACACACACACACACACACACACACACACACACACACACACACACACACACACACACACACACACACACACACACAGACGCACAGACACTCTCTCAAACACACAGTAACACACTTTCAATATGGTGAACAGGAGACGCCGTCTCTGGGGTTTGAGCTCAGTAACAACCAGATCTGAGAGTAATACAGGCAGGATGTAGAGCGCGGTTTGAGAGCCGAACAGAGCCTGTTAGAAGGTTTTACACATGAGAATAAAATATAACAATGATCTCGACATTTTCAGCTCTGAGTTTGGAGATTTACCAATTTTAACCTCATGCTGTCACAAAGAAGCGACTGTATAATTAACTTTAAAAAGAGACCACGTGCAGATTTTACTTCCCTTTATGTGGAGTGAAGTGTGACATGTTACAGTGTCTTTACCCTGACTTGGCCTGGTCCCAGCTTTATGAAACCTTTCCTTCTTGTAGGGAACAAAGTCAGCTATGAATTGCAAAAGACGAGATTACAAAATATGAGGTTCCTCAAGGAAGCCAACTGCTTTCCTCTGTTGTTATTGGAGACCATGTCAGCATGTGAAATCATTTTGAGTCTGTGAGGCATCTAATTATTATTTTTTTATTTTTTTTACATGTTTTATTTTTAGTAGAGTCTGAAAGCCAAATAAAATGAATCCTGGGGAATTGTAAAGAAAATAAAAGCGTCACAGTATTATTCAAATTTCTCACGCATATTTTTCCTTCTCTTTAAAGTTGTCATTTTTAGGAGTGCTCATGTTGCAAACTTTGTCAAAGTAAAAGGTTCTGTTTTTCTAAGAATTGACTGTGTTCACTGTGACACACACACACACACACATACACACACACACACAGGCGTATAAACGCACACAGTCACACGTTCAAAGTGGAGATCTCAGCAGCTCCGGTGAAGACATTCCCACCACAATCACATCATTAGCTCCAGCATGTCTCTTAATGCCTCTCTCAAGTTTTGTTTACAGAATTCAGTCCTTCCAAGGTCTTTGTAATAGCTTGAGAGATCTGGGCTCTGGAGAGAGGAGGAGAAAGGGTTTTGAGGATGTGTGTGTGTGGAGGGGGGGAGGCTGCCTTTCATCGGTTTTGCTCGGCTACACTTGTTTGGGCCAAGGTTGGCCCCTGTTTTTCAGTAAGCGTACTCCACTCCAGATGTGCGGCGGCTCCAGAGTGGCTGCCATGTACAGTAAATCGGCATCTGAGGGCTCGTCAATCTGTGGGGTAGAGCGCTGCGGTGTCGTCAGCCCCAGCCACTGGTATAAACGGAAATTTGTACTGCTGAGCTCCCATGAGGCCCTGGGGGAGGTGGAGGTGCTGGTGGTGTTGCAGGAGGGGGGTGTAGAGAAAAATGGGGGCAGGGGAGGGTATTTGGAAGTGAGAAGTCCAAACTGAAACTGATGAGTAGCGAGGGACAGAGATTGTTAACGTGCACAAAAGGTGCTGCAAATGTCTGAATATTCTCATCCGAAGGGATAATGAGCTCACTTGGCTCAGCGGCGGGACGGTAAATGAGCAAAAGAGAATGACGTCGACTTGAGAATAAATGATGACTTTTGCAGAGAAATTTATCCACTGCTGAAAATGGAGACACAAGTGTGGAAGCAGGTCACAGCCGGGGTATTTCAGCATGCTTTAAATCACATCTTCCAGCTCCAAGTAGATAAAATGGAACAAGTTCATAAAACAAGAAACAGGACTATTCAACCAGGCCCAAAATAAAACTGAGTGTGCAGAAAGATTCTACAGAGCTGCTGCTGGTTACATGGAGTTACTTCTGGTGAGCAGGAATAGTGTTTAAACCAAAATATAGATACAAAAAGTGAAGATTATTAACAACAACAAATCATCACAAAGTTAATGTAAAGGCTTGAGTCGTAGAAAAGACGGGGCTCATTTCAGAGAGGACACAGAGCAGACTCTGGAGTGTCATCAGGGCAGACAGCGTTTCCCCCGCACATTCCTCCCTTTACATTTTCCCATGCTCGGAGCTCAGGCCCTGACTCAGCGCCATTATCACTGGGACTAAGTCATAGGAAAGCAGCTGATGACTTCCAGAGTGAAGCCTTCATGTCCAGACTAATGTTTCAGCTCCGTACTCGATGTGGTTTCCTCCCATCTGATGTTACTGAAGGTCAGCCATGTTCAGCGTGAGCCATGAGAAAGCTACAGATAACAAAGGAATCAAGTGGAAAGCTCACTAGTTTTGTTTGAACTCTTACCTGCTTAAAAGCTTTATTGCAACAGTATGTTTATGTGAACTTATATGACTGGGCTATGGTTTTTGTACACTGTGTAATTTTGGGTTTTCCCTGACAACGCTGACAGCCGATTTAACAATCAAACCTCTGACACTAAATCCAGAACCAAGATGTCACTTTGGGACTGCAGCCACGAAGAGCCAGAAAATAACATGAAGCAATGAAATATACACAGTCAGTGTGGTCAGATTCAACTGATGCCAAGTCCCCAAAAAGTCTGATTATAACATTAATTAAAGTGCATCTGTTCACTTAAATAACCACATGCACTTTATAATATAATATAATATATATATATATATATATAATATAATAATATAATATAATCAAAGTTAAATGACATTGCCTGCTAACTTGTGTCCTGTCAATCTCAATCATACTTCTCAGAGTGAAGACAGAGTTGATTCACTAGAATATAGTTTATTCGACTGTGAAAATTTTCAAAAAGTTGTCCAAATTTTTGTTTATTCAGTTAAAGCGGTAGGTCAAACCACCTTCTCTGCGTTGTACAGTGATGAGCCAGCGCTATAAATACAGATTTGCCACCTATGCTCACTGGAGAATAGAGATTTCTTCTCTAAACACAACTATGTTCACACTGTTTTTTTCTTGTTTTTTAATGCAATAAACAACACTTGTTCATTATTTTTTCTACATTTTCTAAAAATAACAGCAGTGCATACATACATCCTTAGGGAGCTTTCTTAAATGCTGATGGGCCCCAACCACCACAGGTATTCTAAGGAATGCAGTATCTTTACAAAACTTGAGGTAAATATTATTACATCTGGAACAAGAAGCACTCAGAGAGTGCAGTACTCCACTGAGGCTGCTCAGTCTTGTATCATTTCCAGCAGATGAAATCTTTGATCAAACTGACCTTGTGCTGAGCACAGGTGTGTTATGCATGTGTACGTTTGTACGGATACAAGATCATGACTACATGCACACCAATTTAATCATTTGTTCTTGTATAATTTCCAAGGGATACGTCCAGGTGGTTTGTAGTCGGATCAAATGTGATCACAGCAGGCAGCTGATGTAGCGTTCACTTGTTGTCATAGTTACAGTGACGCATGCTGTTTCGCAATGAGAATATTAAACAAATTGTGGATCAGACTATAACTGCATCACTGCAATCTAATCTTGATCTTGTGCCATTTCTGATTTGCTGAAATTTCATCCAAATCTGTTATCAACAGACAACTTAGCGACGTCACATAACTTGGTTGTATTATGTCCTTCTGACTGAACCGATTAGAATTTTGTGGTGAATGTCACAAAATATTTTTGGCCATTACTGAAGAAATCCTAAATAATTGTAACATTTCACACAAATGTTAATGGATAATGATACTGGTGACATTTTATATCCAAGGTAAAGGTCAACTTCACTGCGACATCATGATGTTCTGCAAAAAAGAAAATAATTTTGCTCAAATGTATCACTTCTTCGACTCAGCACCCTCTTTGGAAGCACTTTGTGTTATACCAGGATCAGTCTTCACTACAGATATATCTGGACAGACATGAATGTAACTGGAGCCTGACTGACTGGCGAGACAAACAATGCTCATTATTGTGGCGTGATGATTCACAAGCATTCTCTCATCTTGAAACTCATATCAAGCGTTCTGAGGCAAATCTGCGATGAAAATATTATAGAACTATCCACACTGGGTGACATGATTGCTCTTATCACACATACAGTATATGCACGTACAGTCATCTCTGAGGTTACTGATTACTTAAATAGCATCTGTATTGGGAAACCGGGGAGGATGAGAAAAATCTAATTTCACTGTTAGATTTATTTTGAGAAGCAGATTTCTTAGTCAGATAACTATAATTTTATTCAGTTTTTTACTTGACAAAGGCTGGATGATTGACTTTTTAACACACAGTGATTTATCCCATGTTCAACATTACTTCAAGATTTACTGAATGGTAGCTGTGTTGTTGTCCTTCAGTAGGAGTGCCCACCGTGACTTTTTCCTTTGAAAGCAGACCAACCACCGACCCTGTCCCTGGTTTCTCTGGGATCCCCCATACTCAGTTTTGGGTTTTTCCCCTGCCCAGTAACGAGGCAAGGCGTCAGAGGCCTGATTATTTGCACTGACCCGGCCTGTCTCCTCAGGGCGGCTGCCTCGGCACAGTCGCACTGGATCCATTGACACGGTGAGAGGGAGAGAAGGGGGGAAAAAACAGGCCCTGGCTCCAGTCAGTCGGCCCTCCTCGGCAGGTTGATGAATGTCCAGGACTTCACGATCTTTGCCGCCAGTGGAGTCAGGCTACAATGAGTTACAGTCTCCAGGTTAGAAAACGCTCCTGCCCGCCACCACCAGCACTGCCCCCCTTACCCTAACCAGCCACGAGCCCACAGTCCCCAGAACCCAAGCTGGCCGGCTCCCTCCCTCTACAAACACTGGAGGTCTATCCTTGACTGCTCCGCGCGCACTCTGCCACCACCTCCTCGCCCTTTCAACTCTTGACTGTGACTGCCTGCCTCCGCCCGCTAGCACACACTCAGAGGTCCGACCACAAGCTGGCACAGGTTGCCCCAGCATGCCATTTCATCTCACTTCTGGCTGCTTAGGGGCAGGTTGCTGCAGCTTAGACGCATTCATGAATCTGACACCTGACTGTGACCGAAATACAGTATCGAGGTCGATTATATACCAGCCATGCGGACTACAATAGAATATTTTGTCATCCTGGTGGAGAAGCAGCCAGCAGCCGAACTGCACTAAAAATAATGAGATGCATACTTTATCATCGATGTCCTTATATTACATTGCCTCCACCATCTATGTACCTTGTAAATGCAAAACAGAGGTGAAAATGTGTGCTTTGGATGGCCGTAAAACTGAACCGCAATGGTAGGAGGAAAACAACGGCATTGTTAGGATCGGCCCCCCTGCTGCAGCTAATTGTGCTCCAGTCATGGGTTATTCACTGTCACAGCTAGCTGGAGGCAAGCATCAAGCGACTAAGAAGCTCTTGCGGACAACGGGCTGATGATAGGGGTTCTGCAGGAGGATGAGTGTAATCACACAACTACTGTAATGTTTCGTGACACTTCCTGTTTCGTGTGAATGCGGTCTTCTGACAATATTGTCTCAGTAGGCTGAAAGGTTGCTGATAAGCAGGAATCACAGAACGAAAGGCCAAACAGTGGTGACTATGATGCAACTATGCAGTGCTAAAGACAATATGCCATGCTATTAGAATTGCAATTATTCGTTATTACGGCAAAGCACACTCATTATGTTACCCTGCAATTGAGACTGGCAACACTCGTGGTAATTTGATGACGCACAAGTCCTGGTGCTTTTGGCTGCAGAGAACAAGTCTGAGTGTTTCTCCCCGTTTTTCCATCTTTAGCCAGAAATCCGGTCGACCTTTATAATCAGCTCAGATTTTTCCTTTTTCTGACTCCTGCAGCCTGCTGAGGATTTGTTTAATGTAAACATTAGAATAATTCCACCAAGCACTAATGAGGTGCCATCATAAGGCTTCTCTGAATGCTATGATTCATTTCACCTCAGAAACATTATGAAACATTATTTTTTTTAAAAATAGAGTACTTACAGGTGCACTGAGTCAGCACTTGAATAATGTTAAAGTAAAAAGTTTAGTTTTTATTACATTTCTGCGTATGCATTTTAATAAATATGCCCAATAACAGAATGCAGCCTTATTATTTTTTAAGAAGAACATTTCTCCGATTCAGTTTAGGGGTGAAATGGACTTACAAAACTAAATATGTTATTAAATTTTAAAATTTCTTAATATAAAATGGGGCTGAGTTGGATGCGTGCATTTGCATTGTCCAATAAAGCAGATTTTTGTTGATGAACCTCCATCTTGGTAAGTTTCACTGATCTGACTGTTTTTGAAGGAGCTCTGGATAACTTTAAAGTTTAATTCCATAAGCTCAGTACTGTGTCGATGCACTGAAGTAATCCAACCTAACTAATTTACTTGCAAAATAAAGGTAGCTTGATGGCATTATAATGTGTTACTGCAGTAAACGTAGTTACATCTCAGCATGAAGTAATATGCTACAGTTATGTTGCATTCAACATTTTTATTACATAGCCAGCAAAACATACTTAAATTACCAAAATAGATGTGTCCAACATCTAAAATGACTCCTTTCAGGGTGTTGTATTATTAGAGATTTTATGTTATTTTTGATGAAGTGTCGAACATCTAATAGCTACAGCATTCCAATAAACACAGTAAAAATACATTTCCCTCTGACATATAGTGTAGTGGAGGTATTGAGCAATATTAACTGCAAGTGCTTTAAACTTGCATTAAGTATAGTTCTTGAGAAAGTGCTTCTTCAGTGCAGCAGAGTCTTAAATATGCAAACAACAGAACAGTGTGAGAGGTTGTAGTGTCTCAGCACATTTGACATCAGAGAAAAGAGTCAAAGGACTTGCAATCAGCTGACACTGTCTCTGTCAAAGGATTCTTTCAATGGCTTTTCAAAGGAACACTGTCCGCACACGGTTCATCCGTCTGTTCCTTTTAAAACACATCTAACTTCCGTTCAACTCCCTCTGGTGCAGGAGACATTCCTCACAAGACGGTTGAATGGCAGCCCTGTTGCAGGTCAGCCTCGGCGGCAGCAGCGATTTACAGCGTCCCTGCTGTGAGGAGCTGTGACCTGGCCTCAGAGCAGTGCTCCCAGGTGACAAATAAAACTACTAGCCCTCACAGGAGCGCGACTTCAGGCTCCACAATGCTAATTCAATACAATGCGTCTAATTGTGGCCAATTTCAGAGTGGCTAGTAAGATCCTCTGCCAGCCATTCACAGGATTACTGCTAATTAGGAAATAAACGTGTAGTAAAAAAGAGTCTGGGATGAGGTAGTTAATGTGGAGCTCTCTTAATGGACACTTAGAGCTTATTAGGTCCATTCTCACAAAAGTATTGTGTGATCAGAAAGGCTCCTTTATTTTCTCTTATGGCGTTCCATGAGATCTAGTACACAGATTGTTTTGGTAGGCGCCACCAAAAGTCAGCATCAAAGGCCTTATGCAATGCTGTTGCAAAATATCAGTCCGACTATCTTGGAAATTTCATGGCATGTATTAAAGCATAACTGATGCAAAAGCATATTTTAGTAATGATCACGGGCATCGCTCACTATCAAATGCAGAAACCAGACGGCTGCAGCGCTTATCTTCGATGGTTTGATTTGATATCTAGCAGAGCTGCTCCACTCAGAGGCGATGTTATGGAGTCAATAACCATTTATAAACGCTAGAACCCATAATAATATAGATTCATAGTGTTACTTTAACCCTGTATACATACCAATATGCATTAAACTGTCTATGAAATGATTTAACCAGATTGGTACTATTATTTTGCAGTAATAACTGACCTTTAATCAAGTATGTATTGTCTAAAATACTTATCTTCATCAGAAACTGTAGAGTACATGTAGCATTACATTGTTTTAAAAATGTCATTATGAATATGGTTGATTTTGGTTATACCTGATGCTATGGTTGAGGAGTTCGCCAAAAAATAGTTTTCCACCACAATAAAGATGCCCGTACTGAATGAAAAGTTCAAGGGAGGAAAAGTTTAAGAAATGCATTTTCTGCCAGAGATAAAGACACTGATATTAATCTCATGCATGTGCATCAAATAAGGAGCTGCCTAACCTAGCATAAAGACTACAATCAACTGACTTTGTGAAAAAAAACACACTTACCAACATGTCTAAAGTTACCTAATCAACACCTTTTCAGTTTGGGGTAATCTGTACATAAACAAAATTGAATTTCTAGTTTTGGTAAAAGATGCGTGGCACATTTTTAGCATTTAATTAGCAGCAGTTTGTTCATCCAGTTAGTACATCTGTGATTATTGTGTACGTGTTTATCTTTACGGGACGTAGAAAACAAGTCTCCATCCACCTGTTTTTGGAAAATTAAAGAAACTAAATATCACAGAAAGTGCAGGATTATCATATATATGACATACGGGAAGCATTTGACTTAAAGATACGCCGGAGGCACTGCAGCAGATGGAAGCAACTCTACGTGGAGCAAAGAGGAGGCTGTAGCCTTCTTTAAATGAATGCATGAAACAAACACAGATGTCACATTCTCTTCATGTTTTCCATTTAGATTTTATTCTGGGTGTATTTTGGAGAACATCTGAGGCTTTGCTGATGCTATTCTATTAATGTCATCTTGCATATCTTGTTGAAATTTGGTGAAAATGCACTGAAATTTGGATTGAAACTTAACCAATTCAAAAAACACATCACTAGGTGATGCATAAAAGCTCAGAAAGTACATGTTCACATATTACACAATGTGGTGTATGATGCACACGAGTACTGACTCACAACTCTCATCAGTAAAACCCAATTTAATTTCGAATTTCCATCTGTGGCACTGTAACACATTTCAAGGCTCCTATTTGTCACAGAGGCTAACATGAATAGCATCCTTTGTAAATGAATCTCAAATTACTCTACATGTCAACAACTGAAACACAGGCAGAAGATATTCACTATAATCGTATCACTGCATTCAGTCCAGTACTTTATTAATTCATTAAATCACTTTGAGTTCAAATGATTTATGCTATAAATTCATGTATTTTTTTTTAAATAAATCGTTTCCATTGTGACCCAGAAGGGATCTTGACCTAGAAATAGCTGTCCCATATGTTAAATCATATTAAATGGCTTCCATTTTGGAAGTGATGCGTCATGATGAAATAACACCTATCTGTTGTGCCCCCAATTTCAAGTTACGAGAGCTTTGGTATTTTGGGCCATCAATAAGACAGATGGTCTATGAAGTGAGACTCACTCAGAAGCGCTGCTGCATCACGCTGCACGGCACAGCACGTTTTCTGTCTCAATTAAGGGAGCAAAAATGATCCTGAAAGCAAATTACAATCGAGCGTTAGCTGTCTAGGGATCAGGCTACAAGTCCGTTGGGTAGGAAGGATACCAGAACGGCCTTGACTAAATATGTTGTTGTTTCAGTAGCTGCTAACATGGTTTCCCATTTATTTCCATTTATTCAGTAACAGAAAGTTCTACTACATCGCTGCAATCAAAGAGTAAGTTTATTAAGAAGGGATTCAGCTGTCAAAATGATAGTATCCTTTGTTAAAAATCAGTTTTTGCTTCAGTGGCAAAACATATTCTGGAGACCAGGCCAGTATATTTAAAAATATCCGTGACATACAGAAATGGACTCAAATGTGAACACAATAATCACCTGTAAGTAGCAGCAGGAGTTTATAATAGTATTTTCATTCTTACTTATATGCCACAACATGCTCAACAAATCACACTCTAAGCTGCCTCGTCTCCAAGATATAGTTCATGTAGCATGTAGTTCATGTAACTTTTACTGACCTTTTACATTTTAAATAAGCTGCTTCTCTGTTTTACTCTAAAGGTCACACTGGTGGTTTTGCATAATTTCCCCAATTCACTAGAAGTCGCTTACACTTTACATTCCACAGAGTGTTTTCTAAAGCAAACCAAGCTCCCAGATATTGTAGAGCCTCGATAATGAACCTTCCTCACACACAGTTACTGGATTCTTTTAATCAAAATGAAGTTGCAGAGATCAGTATTCTGTTACTGTTGCATGTTGAATATAACAGTTGGGGAGTTGTGACATCCAAGACTTCTGAGTCAACTGATAAACAACACATTTGTAATGGGGTAGCTTCCAGATTCATGTTATCCTTTCACCAGATCCATATTTGCTCTAGTTTGTGTAAAAAATTTAGACAAACAAAGCTTGCTTTGATTTGAAATGTCTGCAGTGCATTACTACACAACAATAACACTACCCTGACCAACACATGTTTCAGGTTGTTCACCATTACTGAGTTGGTTTTCATACCGAACAGAAACCAAACCAATGAATGACTGGAGGTCAGCTGCAAAGGATAAAATACACATTCTATAAAACTGGCAAAAAAATGCATAAATATTAACATTACAGTTTTAAAGTCATTGACTGGCAGTTAGTGGACGGTCGGAGAAAGAACAATGAGGCCATTTTCCATCCAGCTCAGCCCTCTGAATGACCATTTGAAGTCATGTGGCCTTTCAGACAGGATTCCTAAGAGGTAAGTAATGGTTTTCATAAGTCAATAAACATTAAGTTTTGATTAACCGGGTTGTCAAAAATCCTTTTGTGGGCATTTGTCCTTTACTACCTTCAACTAAGGAATTTTACAACACTGATAAATGCAGACTGGATGACTTATTAGTATTTCTAACTGCCGACTTGTTGGCCTTTTTGAAAGATAGAAATCCTCAAGCATTATTAATAGACACCAACATGCATCACTGAACTATGAGCAATTAACCATTAATAAAGCCTTTTGCTACTACTTATAAAAGCATTCATAAAGCTGTGTTAACAGAAAACGGTACTATTTTTTTGTGAAGCTAATGTCCCCTAGGCAAACCATAAACTTTCACACTCATTACTGTTACTGTTAAACAGACTTTTTTCCCCAGTGATCTGTTCTTGCTTCTACTTGAACACTAAGTGGAGTAAGACCATGTTCAGGATTGTAAATGTCATTTTGACTCTCTTTCACCGCAGCGTGCTGACAAAGTGAGTCCTACCAGTTCACCCACCACTGAAGAGACCCAGAATGTCCTCCACAAAGCAGAGTCTGTCCTGTCCTGTGCAACGTACCTTGTCATGTTTATAAATCCTCGCTCTCATCTGTCCAACGGTACACAAGAAGCACTGTCAGAATGCCATAATTGCTAGCTGACATTACCTACCACACTTGAGACTGAGGCAGACCATTAAATATGTATTTATTGTGCCAGGCCTTTAAAATCTTACTTTTTTTGTACAGCTACATAAAAGGCTGGGTATCAATACAGATTCATGGAAATGGAAAGGGAAGGACATGCATGGTTAACTACAGAATTGCAAGTGAACTTTCAGTGATAATGTACTGGATAACAGTGGTTGTAAAACAGTCCCCCAGCAAGCTGTCTCCTGGATCAAATGGGCCAGGTTCTCAGCATGCTATCAGCACTGTTAACTCTGGCTGTAAACCAAACCTCCCAGGAGGTCAGAGGTCGAAATGTTTGGGCTTCAGAGAGACGCCATGGCCCGAGTGTGGCCGGGATTTAATATGAAGTCTGACACAAAGTTACTGCCTGTGAATGAGTGACCTTAACATCCAACCTCATATACTGTAGCAAGACAATGAGCAGCTCCAGATGTACTTCATCCAGGCATTACACACAGATTATTATGATTAATAACACACACTGGGTTCCTGTAAATATTGTGTTTACTGTTAAGGTTGTATATGTAATGACTGCAGATTATTCATTTCTACTTGTGTCTGTGTGTATGTTATGTTAATGTATTTAATTACTCTTTCATTATTTGTGGGCATGGCTCTGTGGATGGCCGTGTCATTCTCTCAGTCAGTTACTTTTGGTACAAACTGAAACATCCCAACAAACACCGGATGGACTGACATGAAATTTCCTACCAACATTCATGCTCCCAAGAGGACGATCCCCTAACTCTTAATGCCATAATTCCACTTAGCTCTGTGTACATATGCAAGTGCATTTATTTCTATGGGAGCTTCCATAATCTCCCATGTGAAACTCCAGCATTCATTTTGCCACGATTGGCGTGTGAATGTGTGTGAATGGCGAATGAGGAACACAATATAAAGCGGTTTGGAACATAAGGTTTTAAAAGCATGATGTAAGTGTGAACCCTTTACCATTGTTTTGGTCAAGAATTTTTTTAAGTTAATCAAAAATGCAGTAAGTAAGCTGAAAAAAAATTAGTTGCTCAACTATGTGAATGTATAATTAAAAAGAAACAAGTTCAGCTAGTTGACAACAGTTAGCAGCTAGCTAGCTAACATACAGAGTGTACACATAGGGGTGCGTGTGTCTTTTAACAAGACATTTCACATAAAATAGCTACACACCGAGCAGCCCAACATTTTTCATTGTCAAATTCAATTTTCTTTACATTAGGAGCAGTCTGTATGTTATACAGCATCACGTATATGAAAAAATAATAATGAAAATGAGTCAGTAGCATCGACATGACAGCATTTCTGGCTTTAAACGCAAATTCTGGATACCTTTTGGATGAATTGCCCTTAAATCTGATTAACATATTTCCTTACAGTACGAGCTGTAAATCTTGGCATTTCCTTTAGTACCATCATGAGGTCAAAATTTCAGTTTGCTCAGGAGTTTGTATTTACAGCTAATTAGCAAAAGTTAGCATATTAACACGCCAAACAAACACGACGAAGATAAACATTTTTGCATTGTTATTGTGCATGGCTGCTTTTCCTCATATTAACTTTTCTTCATAGTTAAATTTGCAATCATTGCTTTAATTTATTTATTTTTAGTGAAATTATCTAATTTTTGTAGTGGGGTGCTGCTGGATGCTGTAATTTAACTGTTTTTTCAGTTTTTCATCATCTCACTGGCAAAATCCTTAAGATACTTAAACTCTAATCAGTTAATAATGTGTTTTCAATTACTATAGAGTAGATGTCAAACACATATAGAAAGAAATACAAAATTTTGTCAGTAAACAACTGAAGAAAATAAATAAGAAATTATTACCTCAGCACAAACTCTTGAAAGTATAACCAGGGGTAATGTAGAACTTTTCCTCTCCACACAGCAGGAGAGAAATTAGTAATTTTTACCTCGTAAAGCTAAATGATGCGTTCAGTCTGGTGAGTAAGGAGCCAGTCAGAGGTGACGCTGGTTGAATGAACATTATATCACATCAGGAATCTGGAAATGTGTCCCATCTGTGAGGTGTGCGTTTGAGTTAACCCTGTTCTAACAGTCTGGAGCGAGTGTGTCACGTTGATCTGTGAAGCGACATGATGAGCTGTAGCGTGTGACATCCAGGTGATCTAATGAATTGTTAATTATCTCTAGGACCATTAAAGTTTCAAAGAGATGGTTTGGATTTGTTGTGATATTAGGTAAACTTTTGACATAATTTATTCTGCTCATATAGTACCAGAGTGACAGTAGACAGAAACAGCAGTGTAAATACGAGCAAAGCATACATAAACAGTATGCCTGAGTTGTTTTATGAATACCTACAAAAGCAATTAGGGGCAATAAAAAACAACAGATAACAAGGCTATAATTCAACTTTCATGAATTCAAAGGCTCCTTTAGGTTTACCCAGGAACCCCACCACATAGAGAAACAGTTTGCTGGGAGGACGAGGTTAATTTAGAGCACATCCTTTTTTTTTTTCATTTCCTCTTTTGAGATGCTTACACGATAAGGCAGAAAGTGCTTTAACACCGTGGCCAAAAGACTGCACTTTTCTGTGCAGCGCCTAATTGAGGGTTGCTTCAAATGAATTACTTCTTTAAAAGAAAATTTCAATAACACCCCGATAAGAGACTTAGAGCACCCTTGCTTGCTTCCCCTCCTTGCTCTTCATTTGGCATGCATTTTGGCAGGAACCTCAATGCACTGCACTCCAGGGTGGTGCAGATGATAAAGGGAGAGAGAGGCCGGGAGAGGAAGAAGGACATACTCTTGGAGGGGAGGTGGGAGGGAAAAGTGGTCTGTTATCAGCAGCTGGGAGCAGGAGGAGCTTTTACCTGAGACATGCACCTGCTGGTTCAATGTGTGCTCTCACGGAGGACAAACCCCCACAACGGTACATCTGGATACACTTGGAACATGGAAGCTAATTACCGGAGTATTAAAGCGTTCTTGTCTGGTATCATTTGTCCACACGGCACTCTGCAGTGGCACAAAGCAGGACTTTCACACATTTGGAGGTCAACCAAACTAAGCACCACACATCAAACTACACTGATTATAAAATGGAAACACAGCATGCAAATGGACTTCTCCAGTATGGTTGTGGTTGGAAAGGGCTTAAATTTAGTCAGTTGTGCACAAAATGCTTTATGAGCGGTCCAACTGGTGGCAAATTATCTTCTGTCGACATAATCCACACCTTATTCAAGTGTTAGGATAATGATCAGATAGTGCGACTACTTGAGATGCGCTCCTTTGAGCAGCCTTAAAATGCAGCTTTATTCAAATGACGTGAAGCCACAGACGACAAGAACAAGACGAGAGCGGGCTATAGGCCTGCTTGGATGCTGGCATGTTCAGTTAGTGCTGTTGCCAGGCACTTGAACTACCACACTCCATCATCCGCGGTCGCAGGAATCATTTCAGACAGTGTGGTACACAGATACTCTACCACATGATTGCCCTTGGATGGATGTGTGCTTTAATGTGACATTACATGATCCTGTCCCTCAAAATATCTGCCAACCTCATCAAACGCTTCAGCAACAGTGGGGCAACATTCACAAGCAGCATCAGCAACTTCATTTATTGCAGTGCATCGTAGATTCGGTGACTTGTTACTGGCTCTTAATTTCAAGTTTATGACCCACTCTGGATCTGCCAAGTATTATTTCAGCATACTGCATACCTAGTTGTTTCATGAATCTATTCTGTTGTACAGATGCCATGTGTTAAAGAACAACAAATGCATATTGGCAGACTTCAAAAAACAATGCATGGAGTTTAATAAAATATTTCACACCATGTTGTTTGGTACAAACTCTAGCAAGTCATTCGTACAACGAATATATGAGAAGAAGTGATTTTGCGTGACTACAGTGCTTCAGAGCATGTCAAGCACAAAAATTAACATGCTATTTCTCATTTGTTTCATTATTTTCCCATCTAATGTGTATAGTGGGGCTTAATTAGAGAGCTTTAGAGGTGGTAATAGGTCAATTTATTTATCTTTAAAAGAGCAAGGCTAGCTGTTTCCTCTTGTTTCCAGTCTTCAGGCGAAGCTAACTTAGCCAGCTGCCTGCTCCAGCTGCATATTTATTATTTAACAGTATCACTCTTCTTTGGCAAGAATCTGTGTTGTTTTATCTTGTTATCAGTCCTACTCATTCCAGTCATTTCTTCATACTTTGTGAGCGACTGATTGCCCTCCTGTCCCTCCTGTGTGACTGAGCCCAAGATGAGAGCTATTGTAGGGAGCGCTAATGCAAACCAGATGTTAAACTTGTGTCCCTCAAAATGAATGGGCCTATTGGGAAACCAAGGCAAGTCTCAGGGGACATTCCACTGGAGGCTAAGCTGATTGGTTCATATTGAAACAACATGGCCAAGATAAACTGGGATTTCAAGAAAGGGGGTCTCTGGACGCTGGAGTCTAAAATAAATCGTTAGGGCTAAAGGAGGAGCTTTAGCTCATCCTCTAAGGAAAACAGTGAGTTTGCTAGTGACTGACACACATGATGACTGTGGCGCCAGGCAACCTCAGTCTAAGGCCCAGTTGTGGGCTGCATGGGAAGTGGAGAGCATCAGGGGCCATGCTTCTTTTGTGCTGATGTCACAAAGCTGCAGGGTATTACTTTTTCCAAATTGTTGTATTTATTTTCCCCTCACAACTTGACTGGTTTTGGCAAGAAGGAAACTCAAGCTGAAATGGTCTTGTAAAGACAAAGATTACTGCTTTTGATCATAAATTCAAACGCTGCTCATTGCTTAATCTTGCATAAAGGCATCAAAGATATCATGTGTGACTTAATAACTTTGCTCTGCAAACAGAACTACATCTTGATCTATTTACTTTTTAGCTGAGTTCAATGTTATTCAGTGCATGCAGCTGAGATAATGCATTGCAAAAATATCAGTTTAAATCTCCTTTGCTAATTTGCTTTTCCCCCTCAGTTGATTATCATTTAACACAGTTATATCTCAATGCCCTTGCTTTCATAATTTCAAGATTTAAAGATTTCTTTCACACAGATGACAGACTTTATTGAAATTCTTCATATAGACTGCGCAGAGCAAGTAAAATTAAACAAAGAAGTAAAAACTTTTAAAAAAACATTAACCAATTTGGGGCAAAACTTATAAAAAACTGCCCAAAAGATATGTACAGTGTGAAAGTCAAAACATAAGATGGTAAATACTTTATCAGCTTCTTGCTGTGGCTTCCTTTTGAACAGATACATGCAGAATTTAGCCTGCACAGAGAATTTTTTGCATGCCTGTTAATAGACATGTATAAATGTATGCGGACTGATCATGCTTACTTTCCTGCGTAGTCACCCCAAAGGCCCATTGTGAGCCAGGAAAAACCCTGAGATGAGAGTCAGATGTAAAACTATTCCATATGCCGAAAAGGTTAGTGATCAACTGACAATTACTCCAGCTTGTACAGTGTCATTCATCTTGTATGGCATCAACCAGACAGACGTCAATAAGTTATCGATTGTCATTACAGCCCATCAGTAGTGCAACAGAGGACAGCAGCTCTGCAGCCATGTGGTGTTCACTTTACACAGCACAACAATGTTTCCTCCCCTAAAGTGGAAGTCGGCCGTTTGGACCTCCTGTGTGCCGCCCAGAAAGCCCGGGATAGAAAACAAATTCTCAAGGTCACTATAAGTGGCATTTTAATTACCCTCAGCCAGTCGTGGAGGTAATTGCTGGTGCCATGTCCTCCGGTACTCTGAGATGTCAGGCTTTACAAAGAAAGATCTAAAAAGAGAAGCACGCTTCCACACAATAGCTGGAAAGCAGGAGTGCGGCGGTGCTTTCCTCTGTCAGTGGGCTGGTCGGCCTGTTTTGTAAGCACTTCCATCCTGTGAAAGCCCCTGGTAGACCTCCACCTGCTAGCTCACCACTAGTTCTGCTGCAACTTCTCAGAGCGCAGTGAGCCAGCCTCTCCCCTCATTTCACTGGCGCCAGCGCTCAATGGGCCCTGCACTTTGATTATTTGTGTTAACAGTTAATTTAGCACCACAGACACATGTGCCAAAGCTGGCTTCACTTCCTCATGCATCACCAACAAATGTGACTTTTATGAGTTCCTTTTCACAGGGCACCCCCCATCTCAGCTAAGTTCTCGCTTCTCGACTCACTCCAGCCCCCCCAAACCACCCCCACACACACACACACACACACATATACACTCACCCTTGCAGACACCATCTCCTCACCTCCTGTTACCTCCCCCCCCTCCCCCCCATCTCATTTTCCAACCTCCCGCCTCCACTCACTTATTTCGTTGCTTCAGCCTTAATCTCTTCCACATCTTTGCCTGGGAGAGTTATTTCTGGCTCCTCTGTTCCCGATGTTTGCATTATCAGGAATACATTTCATGTCAATTTATTCGTTGGTTAAATACCACAAGAGAGTCGCTGTTTGGGAGATTTGAAACTGCAGTTGAAAGAATGCTTATCCCCAAAAGAGGGTCCTCTCGACATTGTGTGACTCCTTTTTCTATTTGGATCAGAGCTTACAAAAATAACTACTGAGGAGGAATGAAAGAAATAACAGTTTCATACAGTAAGCTCACTTAAAAAGACATTGCAGACCACAAAGAACACATACTTTATTACGAGTGAAGATAAATGTAGCTATCATCCAGTCTGCTGGCTGAGGATGGCCACTGTAGAGTGAAAAGTGTTCCAGATATTAAGTCAAAACTGAGAGCTTGAACCTGCACTTTTCAGTATTAGGTAACACAACGATATAATCAGCCTTTATGAAAACCTCTGCCCTCAATACCAAAGTGGAGCCACAGTCTAGAGGGTAGTGGGAAAGGGAGCTCAGAGGACTTTGTCAATGCCTAGTTAGCGTCGACATTGATACTTACAGACTGGGAAAGAACAGTGCTGAGGGAGCACAAACTAGCCGCACACCAATGAGCTCATGCCAGGACTATGCAAGCTGAAGGCCACAGGAGCCATGGAAATATTTGGACATCTTTTTTGCTCCCCCCGCTTGTCTGTAGTGCAACCCAGTGCAATCATCTTTTGTGGTTGAGAGACACGTTTTCAAGTGGCCAGAGGCAGAACCTTAAAAGGTTGGTCTTGCATTTTTTTTTATTGTGTGACTGCATTTCAGCCACTCAGCAGGAGCGAATTGCGACCGCATCCCGACGCCACAGATTCTTCTTCATTAATGCTACCATCCGTGCCATGTAGTCCATCACTGCTGGAGCATTGATTCACACGCAGTGGTCCGTAATAGCTCAGCCATGGTAACGGCCTGTTTTTAGACGGTCAGGAATTGTCACTGCTAGTATCTCAGAGCAGCATTACATGTAATGAAAGTGCTTGTGGAATCATGAGAAAATCGTATGTAATTACTTTTGCTTTAACATGAGCACCCAGGTCACTCAGAGTTGACGTAAAATCTATTACATGGATTACATTTCATCTCTCAGAAGGAACAAGCCTGGGATTCTAAGCAGCAGCAGGTGAACTTGAACACTATATATCAACCCGCCCTGTACATAAATGATGAAAAAGCAATACAAAACACACTATGGTACACTGTAATGTAATTTTAAATATGTACAATAAGATTTTTAGATATGCTAGCAGGTGACTCAGAGTAACAGTATTGGTCTGTGGACTAATCATGTTGGTCCAGACTGTAATATCTCAACATCTACTACATAAACTACCATGCCAATTTGCACAGACATTCAAGATTCCCAGTCAAGCGTATCTGAACAACTGCAATTCCTCAATGCCTTTGAGGGGTACCTATGATTTTAAATGAGATATCTCGACAAGTTTTGTTTGGATCTCACTGAATTGGTATGACACATTTTTATTATGCCCCCAGGGTGAAACGTAGTCTTTTAACAATGGTCTCACTGTTTTGTAGCATTGTCCTTAGGACTAAATTTTAACTTCATCCAACTCTTTGGTTTGTCAAAGTATCAAACATTCTTGTCAGTATCAGCCTGCTGGCGTACTTTCTTGAGGTCAGTTTAACTCGCGGCAAATGTTACAATGCTAACATTACAATTTAAAAAAGTGAGTTATACAACATTTAACCTTCAGTGTAGCTTGTCATGAAACGAGGAAAATCTAGCTTTAGAGATACATGACGGTAAACATGTTTTATTCTGGTCTGGTAAATTGGACATTTTAACATCAGAGTCTCATGGGATTGGCTCACTTTCTTCACCAGCCTCCAGTGGTTATTTTGAGGAACCTGCGGTTTTAGGCACTCTCTGTAATGCGTGCAATTTTTCAGCACGACTTGTTGCTGCTTCATAGTAACACAGTTGTAATTACATAAAATGGGAAATATACAAAATGTGCATCAATACTTTGTTGCTCCATCCACTTATGTGATTTAAACTCCAAAAGAAATCTTAATTGGAAGGGAATTGCTTTGTCAAACTGCTGGGGAAAATGTTTTACTAGAAAAAGAAGTGAAATCATTTTTTTTGAAATGCTCGTCTTGAATTTTTTTTTAGAAAATCAAACTTTAATCATAAAATTTGAATTTTGAAGTAATAATTAACAATACTGTAAAGTCTTAGCCATACTGTAGCAATAATAAAGTCAGGTAAAGTTGTGTTTTAAATGCTCTTTTTGTAAAGTATTAATCCTTAATGTCATTTTCTGAGGTAAATTCTCACTGTAAATAACACAGTGGGGTCTTAACCAACTTCATTATTGGAACTTGTTAGATTAATTTGGAATGCTTGTTTTTTGTTGTTTTTTTTTCTACTGGAAAGCACTTTAGCATAATAGCTGCTTCTTTAAATGTGCTGTATAAATAACGCTGGCTTGACTTGAATTTCAATAAACCTAAAACTGAATGTGAAACTTACAATTGAATTCGGCTGCCCTGACACTGTATGAGATCTGAAAAGTTAACTCTCTTCATCTGGCTTTGATGATTCAAATTCAGCTCTTGAAATTCATATTTGGCTAATTGTCTGGGTCATCTGAGGATAAGAAATCACATGCAGATCCACAATCAGCACCTTTGACCATACTGACAGCAGTACATAAACATGAACATGTCTCTTCCTCCTACTGTATGAAAACGAAGCCAGAATATCCTGGATATGTTAAGTTCTGCTGCTTCCAAGGTCAGGAATGAACCTCGAAGCTTGGCATTTCTTGAATTTTGAACACATTCATACACAGTTTTTAATCTGGCGAATATTTTATGCACATTTAGACCACCTAACATAGCCTTGACACTTTGACAGAAGCTCGGTGGAAGCAGCGTTTGCTCTTGAAATAACTCCACTTTATTGCAAACTAACATTTTGCTGAGTTAGTTTATGAGCTAACATGCATAATTTGACTGAAAATTCATACAACTAATGCTAATGTGGCATTCAAATAATTATTTTGAGTCAAACTGTGAAGCTGCTATAGGCTTTTTTTTTTAGGGAAAAACAACGGTTGCAGTCAATTTGAACCACTTATAAGAGTGTTGGTTCCATGCATCCAGTGTCATAATGCCAGAATCCATTTCTTAAGAATTTATAAGCTGCTTATAAATGCTAAACAGGGAGCTTACATACAGATACTGAAGCCAACCCAGAGATCATCTCCTAAACGAAGAATGAGCAAAGCATGTAAGGTGGCCAGGCCAAATACAGTCTGCATCCTCATTCCCTGCACACACAAAGGTGAGAGGATGACAAAGTCTATTCCCCGGGGAAGGAGGGGGATGGGTGATTGTCACAGGGAGTGCTCTCAGAGACACTCGGCTGACCGGGCTTCTGCACACAGCCCCGGGATCCCTCTTCCTTCCCAGTATTGTCTGACATCCTGCAGGGCCAGATCTGCTCTCCTCTGCGGCCAGCGCTGCCACAATAGCATCAGCGGGCACCGGGCATTGAGGGGTGACCAGAGGGACAGCAGCAGTCAGCCTGACAGGATGTGACACACTTCTCTCAACAATTAATGAGTACAAAAGGAGCAGCTGACGCAACATGACAGCTTAGCGTGGCACTTCAGGCATTAATGGCTCTCTGAGTGGCATCTTCACACCCGGCCATCACACTCAGACACAAAAATGGCCAGTGATGGCAACACGGAAGAGACGTGACAAAATGATAAACTGAACAGGAGGTCACCCTCTTGAAAGAATGACGAAGCAGTACAGATGGGAAAAATGTTGACAAAACTCATTCTTAGTGGTGAGGAGTTATGAAACGCTGAACTTGTACTTAATTTAGGGCATTTCAACTCCATTACATTTGCGCTTGTTACAAAATATATGAACCAGTTAAGAAATATTAAACTATTTTCTTCAAGAAAAACATATTATTAGTTACAAAACACTCAAAGCAGAGTAATAACAAGAAAAGCACTCAGAGAGCGCAGTGCTCCACCAAGGGTGTTCATTCCCTTCTATGGCATTATCAGAAATGCAGCGCATATTTTTGTAGAAATGCCGCATTTGATTGTTGTTACTGATGATCAGAAATCACGGTGCCATAAAATGTGGACATTTAATATAGATGTACCCACAAACAAAATGGCCTTGCACTGCGCACAGGCGTGTGTATGTTATGTACGGATATCGAATCGTGAGACCTAAGTATGTAGTGGGCGGCTAGAGTTGATGGGATTCGAAAAAAAATAACCCACAGTTTAATCAATTGTTCTTTGGATCATTTCCGATGAATAAGTTCGCAGCGGTTGATTTGTAGTAACATTGCAATCATGTGATCGTTAGCAGGCAGCTGATGTAGTGTTCACTTGTTGTCATAGTTACAGTGATGCTGTGCCGCTAAATCTCACAGTGACACAGAAACCATTAACAATCTTGTGGATCCAGACTATAAGCCGCATCATTGCCAAAATCTAATCACTTGGTCCTTGTGTCATCTCTGACCTTCCCTGAAAATTCATCCAAATCTTGTGTGTTCCGTTTTTGAGTAATGCTGCCCACAGACAGACAAACAGAAGACAAACCAACGCCGATCGTCACAAAACTCTGCCATGTTCCTTGGTGGATTAATAATCCAAGATCATAACACAACACTTACGGAAGCCATTCTGCTGCCAAAACATTACTTTTACTTCTGATCCTTTAAGTACATTTTCTGCAAACGCTTCCACCAAATACTTCTCCCATTAAAGCTCACTCCTCGCTGTAGCTATGAGAAAAATTACTGCTCCTTCTTTGGTATTATATAAAGTCCCCCGAAGTATCGTAAAATAGCAAAGAAAAAGAGTTGTAACCATTAATAATTTCAAAGCAAAGGCAGTTATTTGTTGTAATATTTGTCAGCGGGAAAGGCTGAAAAAAGTAGTGGGATAAAACATTCACAAACTAGTATTGATATCCTCTTTCCCCAGTGACTTCCCTGGCCTCGGTAAATGAGCAACAGAGCCGAATTTCTGCCTCCTCTGGCGTTTGTCGACTGTGAACAGCAGCTTTCTCAATATTAAATAATAATATTACCGATGGCAGCACTGAAAGAGAGGATTAGTGCTCATACTGCTGGATGAGAAGTCACCGCTTGGCTGGTATAGCATGTGGGATTTGACTTGACTTTTCTTTAAACACAGCAAATGGGAAGCCAAAAATCTTTTTCATTTAAGAGCAATTAAGTGGATCCCAGAATCACTGGCTCCAGCACGCCGCCCGAGGCTTTTTTTCCCCTTGGTTTTATTACCCATTTCCTCTCCCTTGCGCCAGCAGAAGGAATGCTCACTTTTCTCTCACAAAGCCACATTTCCAACGTCAGAATCACACAGGGACCACCATGATTAAGTGCAAGCCAGTGCTTCCCTAAACATGTGAGACATTATAGACCCCCCTCCCTCTTCCAAACACTGGAGAAGTGTTGTGTTCCAACATTTATGTGAAGTAATTAAAAACATCCACCAGTAATTTAATAGTTCTCACCAAGCAGAGACATGAAGTCTACACAGTTTTTTCACTCTGTATAAATAACCTGGAATGCAGTGAGTACACAGACAGACGATTCGGTCCTTTCTCCCCCCCTTCTTCCTGCCTTTTGCAACATTTTGTAAAGAGCCCTGTTCTGTGTCACTTTGACCCGAGACGAGGTTGCGCAGTTACAAGTGACACGCTGACTTTTAAACTCATGTTCCAGATAGCGAGCATCCATACATCATACGCTGACAGCAGATTCAAATCAAAGCTTTCCTATAACTCGATACTGTCGTTCTGCGATCTTATAGGCTCAGTGAGCATAAAAATGACCTCTCGCGGCAGCATTGCATTCGAAGGCGAGCGGCTGTGTGAAGTGCATGTCAATAGCCCAGAGAGCAGCGCAACAGACATGTGGTCCAATCTGCCTCTTTTTCTCACAGCAAGAGAGGGGCATTCATTATCTCACTGTAAGTAACAGCACTTACAACACTCAACAGACACACTGTTTTTCAAGCCTCACAATACAGTCTGTGCGCTTATTAGCTTAAGCAAACAATGTTGCCATTTGATTTCTTCCTTTTTTTGAAATAATGCATACAAAGACTCAAGAGTGTGTCATTCTCTAACTTAATATATTGTTTAAATCTTTGCAATGTTTGGATCAAAATCAAAGTTCAAGCAGAGTATGGTGCCACAACATTTCTTCTGAAGCATCAGTTGTTTGTTCGACAGTAATCTGGGTCAGGAGAGCATGGCCCAGGGGAAGGTGAACGACTGAACTCCTTTACTATTCAGCTACGAAAATCTAATTTAATTGATAAGGAAAGTACAACTCAATTCGCTTGCGTTAAGTTGCTGTCACCGTACAACCTGTTCAAAATAACCTAAAGCAGCACTGGATGCTCGTTTTCACCTTAACATCGGATCACATAACTGCATGTGATGTCAAAAGGGTAGCTCGCAGTCAACTTTGGTGTTTGTCTCTGCCTCTAAAAAGCCTCTTTAAGCTCTTTGTTTTGGTTTCCACTTGTCTGTTTCAGCCACAGCAAGCAGCTGTTTTCAGTCAGAGAGCCCTTACAAACCCTCTGCGCGGTACTGCCCGGCACCAGACGACAGAAAGACAAAGCTAACAACCAGCCAAGACCTTCCACTTCTGGGGATTAATGCCAACACGGGCACTGCTGAGTGAACTGGCTGCAGCACAAGCCACTTCTGATTTCAATTCATGACTTCCGAGGGGAGTGAGGGGAAAACAACAAAACAGCAAGCAAGGAGAGTATAGCTGATGGAAGCCAGGCCCGTATAGCAAACTGTCACATCTAGAAAGTCAAATCTCATCTTAGCACAGAGCGAGGAAGAGCGAGGTCATCCTCCGCAGCAAACACTGACTCATCTCACACCCACATGCACACAAATCAAAAAAAGAAATTTTTGCTTGCATTCAGAGATCTAATGGCTTTATAGTACAAGTGCTAGTTATCTGCCAATGTGCTCAACCTCAATACTCCCATGAGGACACATAGACACCAGCTGAGAGTGTCTGCACAGTAGCCTTCTTTCCAGCACCAAATGACAAAAACACAAATTTAATGTCTGGCTGGCGATAGTGAAGTGAAAATGACAGCATATACTGGTTGGCCTGAAACACAGCTGATACGGGTTGAAGATGTCCCTCAGAAGCAGTCAAGGTTGTGCGAGAAAGCAGGTTAGCAAACAGCTCTGCTTGTTTCACTTCAAGGATACAAACGTGCAGCTACAGCTCAGTCTTATTCATTGAACCCCTGAGGATCTCAAAGAGCACCTTGATAAAGTTAAGGAAGCTCGTTCCACCAGCTAGATGTACCGCTGCTGGGGATTAATACAAACATGCACGTTTGTTCATTGAGATTCACTGGTGCCAGAAGTTTCCTTTGGCATTTTTAAACTACCACAAATTTAAAAATAATTACAAGTTCTTGAAAAAAAACAATGGCAATATACATGTGTTTGAGGTTGATATGATTATCTGAGAGCAGGAGAAACACGGTAATGATACACACTGGCTGATATTTTCTTTTACTGTGACACATATTACATGAATAATTTATGCAGTGATACAATGCATCTGTAACACGCCAACATCTGTCAGTTTTTCAGTGGAGCTCTACTTATCATAACTCGTGGTTTATTATTCATACTTATTGTCTTGATGATGATGATGACACTGGTATTTATCTTTTAATCATGTTGGTAGAGTGAGGTTATCCAGACTCCTGCATCTCTGCTGTCATCATATCAAGACCCACAAAGGAAATAAATGTGGATTTTCCTGTGTCAGCTTTGGCATTTGTTCAAATGTCAGAAACTAAACCTTCATGTAATATGTGGTTTAATTTAAATCTCAATCTGCTGATTATGAGCAGTCTTCTCTGGAGATCCCTAAATGTGAGTAATGACAAGGACTTGGAGAATGGGAACAAATGCAGTTTCTCAGGAAGACGGAGAGTCTCCCATCAGTGGCCATAAAATAGACAAAGCTTTTTACAGTATCAACAGACGCGAGACGCAACCTTTTGGCCCCTCGGGGCAAAAGGTGAGCGCTCTGGGAGCAGAGGCCTGGTTCCTGGCAGTCTGCCGGAGACGAGACTTATGTCCTCCTCACCACATTCCTTCCCATCTTAGATCATGAACTGTTCTCTCCAGCCTCTGTGCCTTCAGTCCCGTCCAAGCTGGAGCAATATAAGTCTTTATTTTTGCCCGGTTGGCACCTTACAAAGAAACCAAAATAGACCGGGTGGTACAAGTGTAATAAGCTCAGTGCAGCTTCCAGTGCAGCTTCAGCTGGTGCTTTTTGTGCAGGTGCCTGCGTTTGAAATTCAGATTAGTCTGATGGGGCTGGAGGTTTAAATAGTCAAGTAAGGATTTCCTACTTCCATTCAAATGAGATTCTCAAAAAAAGTGTAGTCATCACGAGAAAAATGTTCAGAGAAGTCTACTCTGGAAATACATGTGGTGAATAAAGGAATAAGCTGGTAACCTGGGGCTGTGTCTTCTGTATACGTGGATGAGTGAGCTGCTGAGTGAACTGGCCGCAGTACAAGCCACTTCTGATTTCATATTCATGACTTCAAAAGGGTGCAGAAAAACAAACAAAACAACAAGCAAGGAGCGTATAGCTGATGGAAGCCAGCCCATATAGCAACTGTCACATCTAGAAGTCAAATCTCATCTTGCACAGACCGAGGAAGAGCGAGGTCATCCTCCGCAGCAAACACTGACTCATCTCACACCCACGTGCACACACACAAAAAAGAATTAGAAATTTTGCTTGCATCAGAGATCTAATGGCTTTATAGTAAAAATGCTAGCTATCTACCAATGTGCTCAACCTCAGTAGTCCTATGAGGACACATAGCGACACCAGCTAGAGTGTCTGCCACAGTAGCTACAAAAGCTGGGCTCTAGTTCCCTACAGCAAGCTGCAAAACACGTCACTTTCTAAAGAATAATGACAGCATGCACAAATGGAGCCTGGAAGCGCCACAGTGCGCTGCCTTTTCAGACAAGTCATGTCCTCTAAACAGAAGCCCTTCACAAGGCGCTGCCAAGGACATGCACTAGTGTGGAGCGCCCTCTATGGGGACACAGCTCTGAGTGACGGGAAGCAGACAACAGTGCTACCAAATACACATCAAGCCTCATTTTATGCAAATAAAACAATCTAAAATGAAAAACTGCTGTTTTCGATAGGCAAATGCTGCTAATATATAGCACATGTGACATGTTCTCATGCAAATGTATAGGCTGTTCATAGATAAAGAAAACATGAGATAAAATGCCTTTCGTGATTCATACTAATGCAAATCACCCGTCTTAGGACTGTGTGACCCAAGTAAAAAGGTTGTTTTTCAGGGAACATTTCTGAATCCTTCTCAGCTGCCAAGCATTTCCCAAGCTGCAGACTGTGTTACAGGGCAGGTCAACGTGGCCGACATCCGCGTGTTCACCCCAGGCTCAAGACAAGACAAGCTGCCCCGAGTCAGGATGCAGCAGAGCAGATATACGGCAAGGAGGTCACACAGGTCGAGCAAGTAAGCCTCGACTGTTCTTCATTTTTAGATGTCAGACACACTGTCTTAGACCCTGATTTATCAAGATCTGGACTTGATTTAAAAAGGGCATCATCATTTTCAAAATGTGACATCCATTACTAAGATATTTATAGCATTAGAATCAGAATCACTTTATTCATCCCCGAAGGGAAATTCAGTGTATTTAATATATATTAAGTAAATTAGTTCAATGTCTCAAGCTCTACACTTAAGTAGTTATGACAAAATGAAATATCCATTGAATGATTTCACTAATGGATTATTTGTTGAATCAAATTATAATCCCTACAAAATAAACTGAGCCTTGCGCTTGTGGATTATGCCGATGTAAATCTGCAGAAATGCTCTAAACCTCACTATTAACCCACTCACTGCTACTAAACACTCTCATAGGCCAGTATAGAACTGACTATGGTCTCTTTCCTCAATTACCAATTTTTAAATAATTATAAACTAGAATTAATTAATTGTCTCTACATAACTAAAACAAGACTTAAATGTGATTTTATATGAAGTGAACCCCTTAAATGCCCATTTGGTTAATTAAACTTTATGAATAATCAAACAGCTGAAAGGCAACAAAAGGTCACATTCTCACAGGGAACAGTACTCTGGCTTCTCACCGCCACAATGGATATCTACTACCAGACACTGCAAAGGCTTCACAGACTAAAGCAAGAATTATTCTACAACAAAGCATTTTCATTTCATAAATGTGACTAAATATGAGCTGCTATATAATATATATCAAATGGTATTTTTAAGATATTCAAAGAAGCAGATATCAAGTATCAGGAGATTCGTTAACCTGGTTTCCATTACATGGCCCAATATGGACAGTGAGCGCTTACTCACAACATAATACATGAACTGTGTGTAAAGTTGCCAAGAGGAGTCAACTAGTCGGCTAAGGCCCTCTTGTGGGTAATCTGGCAACTGTAGGTGAAAACTGGGGAGTCGGACAAACTTCAACCTTGACATTTTTTTTTGCTTTTTTCGCAGACAGTGATTTTAATTTCAGAAAATCACAAGTTCATACACCTGCCATTTTCACTAGAAGTTAAATGCAAGGGTTTCAGAACAGAACAGGCTTCAACGTCTGTTACATGTCAAAGAGCTGCAGAACAGAAACATATTGGTATCGTGTCAAATACAGATATATATATATATTTATAAAAAAAATCTTTCTTACCTTGTGACACTACTTTTAGACTACAGCCACAGTTCAAAATTCAGCAATCTGCATGATATTTCAATGAACCTGCTAAGTTTTAACTAACAACTCAAAAACGTGGCTTCTCTTTGACTAGGTATTAGTTACAGAACATGCCTTCATACACCCATCTTGCCATTTACTTCAGTGATCAGTCATTTGAACATAAAACTATTGGGACTCTGGTACAGCCTCTGTGTGGCGTCATGCTTCCCTCTTCAAGCCTACTCAAGCTGAAACAGGTCGAACATAAAAGTCATTGTCAAAGTAAAGGCAGATAACTGTGGTCTTGTAGTCTTTTGCTATCTATTCAGTGCTTAACTGCAGGGACATTTTCTTTTTTTGAATGAGCTATGTAATAAGAAAGTCCAATCTTGCTCTTGCAGACGATACTGTTGATGTGCGAAGTGAGCCTCTTGATGATTTTACACAATATTTCTAAGAGAGTAAGGTTTAAGACAGAGGGTCGAAACAATCCATTACGATTAAGTGCTGTAGGTTTGTCCTTCTGGTGGTTGTGGAAGCTTCATATTTTCTTTGGACATCATTAGACGCCTTAACTCTTGAAGAACAATTTTAATGCTATAAGAATTCTGCCATTTTGCTAATATTGGTATGCTACGTGAATCCACCTGCGAGACAAAAAAAAAAACACTGCATCAGTCATTGTGACAAGATTGCTGACAGCGAGTTACTGCATTCAAGCATCGCAAAAGGCAAAACTAATTCTGAACCCCACAAATGATATAACGCTGAGCAAGACTCATACATAACCCTGTCAGATTTGTGATGACACTTACCGTCCCGTTGGAATTATTTATTCCATTCATGCTAATTTTTGTTACAAATCTAACAATCGGCGCTGTCTCTGGGTATTTAGGTCCACATTCCACTTTCAGACTGTATATCCTGTTCTCGTAATTGGTCTGAAAGACAAGAAACAAACTTGTATCAGCTGTGCTTGCTACATTCGTATTGGAATAACAGTCTGCATGCTGGGTGTGCACTGCCTACTCTTGCTGGTCCAATGATCATGCCTGTCCACCGTGTGAGAGTCATGTCTTCATCATCCTCGAGGCCCCAGCTGACTGTGCCGTCACCTTCGCCTTTCTGGCCTTCTTCAAGCTCTTCCAACAAGCGAAAATTGCGTGGAACTTTAACTCCTAGAGCAGTAAAAAAATAAAAGAAGAACGCAAATTTAAAGGATTTGTCTGCATTTTTCCAACTGCTGACAAATTCCATAGCAAGACAACAATGCACTGAGTCTGTCAAAACGTATTTTCTATGCATCTAAAGCCTGATATAGCTCATTTCTCTGCACCACAGTTACATTGTTGCCCAAAATCTATTAAAAATTGGGAGACATGTTATTTCTGTAAGGAAACTGACAGTGTAATATATTTTGAGTCACTCTCATACACACCATCCTGCTGTGGTAAAATCTTAGGAGCACACGAAATGCGTTTTAATCTCCGGCTGCAAATAGCACAATTTCCTCCTCTTTGAGGAACTTTCGCGAAAATCAACAGCTCCTGGCATTTTTATAAAAGAGATGAGACTTCAATAAAAAGGAAAGCACTTATTTGCGGATTGTTTTTTTTAAAGATTTATATCCTCAGTTGGAATCAGTGGCTTTGAGGCTGAGGAGTACAAACAGTGGAGGGAAGTCTGTGAGAACCGAGGCACAAACAAACACTTTGTACGCTTTCAGTTGTTTTGGTTTTCTTGAGGTTTGTAACGACGAAAAATAGAACATCGAGAAAGCATGAACAGAGGAGGTCATAAAAGAAACACTCAAAAAAATCAACTGGATTAAAGCTGATATGTTCCTTCAATTATTGATTCGTCAATCAACAAACAACAACAAAACAGGAAACATTTTCATATACGACTCATTCATTTCTCAAACAAAAAGGTTGAACATTCGATAGTTTCAGTTCAAATTTTCTATGGGTTTTTGCCACTTCTTAACATAAACTGTAATTAGATGAATATGTTTTATAAAAGGTTCAGTTTCTACTCAAAGACGATTCCACTTAACATAGAAGGACAACTTATTCAACTGTTTTGTCGCTATTCTAACAGGGCGTGATCTCATGATGCAGACACACATTCATCTCTTTAATCACAGAAATTCAATGCAAGTGAGCAACAGCACGGAATGTGTGTAAGACCGGACTGGTTGATACAAGAAATGACTTGATAGACTGATGCGCTATACACACAAAGCCGCAGCATACAGCACATTTTGTCCACCTACTGTGGAAGGAACTGCATCTAATTTGATACCTTGTTCACAAGACACTGACTAAAGATATCTGGTGCTGCCTAACAGTGAAGCTTGACAAAAATCTGAACGGTCATGAGGTTTGAAGCACATGGGTCTATACTGCTGATTTTTAACAAATGATTCAGAGTAACATCCAGCCATCTTATGACCAGTGTCATAACAACCAAGCTGATAATAACGCCATTCAAAACTACTCAATCAAGTGTTCAGCTACTGGGAAAAGGTTCTCAGAGGACCCTTGAGACGTCGGCATTAAACACAGAGCCTGACAGGCACTCACAGCAGTGTGAATGATGAACCACTTACAGCTTATGACTGAATGAGTGGTGCAGGTTGATGGGACAGCACTTAAGTAAAACTACCACTATTCATAAGTAAGATCCTGAAGACAAATTCACAGACGGGGAAGTGAAAAGGGCATTTTAAAAAAGTCCATGTGACTGAGCTAGAAGACAGATTAATTAAAACATTGAAATTTTTCACTGTTTTCTCCTCCGATCTAAGATAGCATCTGTCACAGTTAGAACTTAGCGAACCACGTTTTTTAAAATCACTATTTCACATCTGCTTAACACAGGCCATAAAGAAGTACTGACCCATAATTTATCCCATTTTCTTAAGAGTTATGTTATGAAGAAATTGTTCAAGATTTCAGTTTTATATTAAGCACACAGTTGTAAAAACACCAGAATTAACAGCTAATTTAGTCGGCATACACCAGCTGCAAAGTTACAAGACAACTGTAGCAAAGAAAACTTAAGATAGCAGGGCTGCAAGCAGCAATGATTAAAGTTATCCAGTAATTTGTCAGATATTTTACCATGTAGCCTGGTAAAACCTCAGACAACAGCAAAGCACGTCCTTGTCCCAAGTAAATGAGTTCAAACAGCTTTCTTATCAACCAGTTGTCCAAAATCAAAGGTAAACAGGTTAATCTAATGCAGAACAAAACCTTACATTTGAGAGAAACTGAATAAAATTTAGATATTTATGTTTTAACTCTAAAGTATATTATAATTAAAGTTCCAGGAAAATCTTTGTATTTACCATCAGTGCTATGTTTTTAAACTGTAAAGCCATTCAGTGCACTGCCTTGGTATTCATGCTTCAATAGCTACATTTAAGTGGAATGAACTTACAAGAAATAAGTTACTGATCTGGTGTGTATCAGACAGTAATAGTGCAAAGACCACTACTATTCCACATGATCACAAACAGAATAAAGCAGTAAAGGGAGGATTGGTCTCGGTTTGTTTCTCTCATTTCTGGAAGAGATATGTCTGTTGAGTTATATTTTTATTTTCCCCTTTGCATTGTGGTTATTCCAGCCTGGCCTGTTGTGTTTGGGTTCTCAGTGTTGCCACTGATAGGAATGCAATGCAGTCGGCAGGACAAAAATTTGAAGTATGTGTTGAATTAGATTAGTGGTGTATAAAGCATTATCATTAAACTCATGTTTGTGATTAACTTTACTCTAAAATTTAAACGACGTTCTTTACACCATATTTTCAGGGTTTTAAATGTAGTAGAAATCTTGCCAGGTTAAAACGAATCAACAAGCCGCGCCAACTTATCCCTGGTAGTTTCGATTACGAAGTTATTTCCTAGTTCCTCAACTTTGCATGTTGTTAAAACACCCTTGTGGCGTGTGCTTAAATTTATGCATAAGAAAATAATTTAAACTTCGTGACAGAAGCGTATTCGTGGTAATTTATTGTGTAATTTATTCAGTTTATTTTGCAAGTTTGAGAACCGCAACCACGCTTCCTGCTAAACCCTAAAGCAGACTCGGGTTCCGACTATTTGCTGAAACAAAGCGTGCCACCAACAGCAGCTTCTCGCATGTAATCAATCTGCTGCATTTCTACACACCACGCCCTACAAATAAAGATATTCACCTCATGGAAAGACGTTGATGTTTTAAAAAAAATATTTCCCGAGAGCTAAAAAGTTAAAATCCCATAAAAAAATTAACAATGGCGCTAGCAAGCGGAGTGCTAATGAAAGCAGTGGCGGGTATGGTCCCAACAATAAAATATTTCCGTCACCGTTATTTTTGTTGCTCTGCGAAACGTGTTACAGAGAAGCTATCTAGATTCCTGCAATATATCCGTCACTGCTCAACTTTTACAGTTTAATGGTTATAAAAACACCAAATACTCGTGTCTTGGCCGTCAGTACTGACTACATTATTGGGATCAAGTGACCAGCTAGCCGGACACAACGGGATCGACCCTAACTACCTCGCGGTGCTGGAATATTCTAGTCGCTAAGTTAGCTTCGCTAGCTAGTACCATTTGCAGCTATTTACAATCCACATTAACGACAACTTATACACCCGATTAAAAATTTACAGCGCCTTGTATTGGTTTTAAAATTTCCTTTCAGACACACAAACCCAGTATTAGCAATAGTGAGGCTATTTCCAACACCTTGAGGTGTTTTAGCTAACTCACGGGGCAAGCATTCACTCGCCTCGCTTTCGCTAGGTTAGCCGACACGGTGGATCCACGACATAGATGGCTCCCGGAAAGATCATTGCTTTGCCGTGGTGAGATATTTGCGCGGAAAATTACAAGCGCAACTTTGTAAACGTTTTAAGTGAGTAAATAACCACGTTTGCTCACGGACGTAACAGCACGGCCGCGGCTTCCCCCACACTTTGTGTCGCTGTAGATGTTAGTTTGAAGGCACACAAACCTGAGGAGGCCGCCATCTTCTTCAGCCGAGTCCAGAAGCACACAGAAGTGTGACATCACAGCGGTTCAACCCGACCGAAGCGCATCACACCGGCGATCACCGCACTGCAAGACGCTCCGCTCATTGCCGTGGATCTCACACACTTCACTGTTTACTGACAGTCGCTCTGAACCTTAATGCTACTTCTTTAATTTTAGACTAGCTTTAAAGTTCATAAAATCTGTTTATTGCTATGACACATTACATTCAATATGTATATGTTGAAAGACCAAAAACTACACTGAACAAAAACATCCCTTCAGCATAGTCACGACCTTCTTTATTGAATTAGAGAAAATTAATAGCATCTTGTTATAATGTTCTGCTGGGAAGCCTTGAGTCCTGACATTCATTGTGGATGTTTGACATGTACCACCCACCTGAAACATTGAAGGTCAATGCACTCCAACATAACGCAAAAAACTGCTCAGGAGTGGCCAAGGAAACACAACAGAGCTAAGCAGTCACCTGGGTTCCACACTCCCAGATTAAATCTTATTGAGCATCTGTGGGATGTGCCAGGATAGTCTGATCTAGTCTGTTCAACCCACAGATTCACTGCCACCACCGAGTGTCACAGGACATCCCTAGAGCTCCTACTTTAGCCCAGCCAATTGTGAACAAAAACTTTATGAGCTGTGCAAATAGTGACACACTCAGCCATATTGTTGATACACACCTAAATCAGGTGTTGCTTGAAAGAACAGTGGTCAGATATTGTGATCAGTACACAGACACCCCTTTGGTCCAATGACCTATAAAAGGCCACCTTAAAGTGCAGCTTTTTTTAATAGCACGATGAGCTACTGGATGCAGAGGTTGTCTGGTAGGGACATGAACAAGTCACTTGAATGTCCAGAAGTCCATCATTTGTAATTTATGAAATCCTTTCAATCTGTAACATGATGCTCTGCAATGATGTGTCCAACAACACAACCCCAACACATCTGCCAGCTTCCGTAGGACTTCAGAAGAGTGAGACAACATTCCACAAGCTGCACCGAAAACCTCAAGAACTCTAAATGTCGCAGATCTGTGATTCTTTACTGACTTGTGATTTTTGAGCCATGAACCCACTCACCATTTGCACATTATTCACTGTGTTTCATATCATTCACTCTGTTGTAGAGATGCTATGTGCTACGTTAGGAATAATAGAAAGTATTTAAATGGAATAGATAGACCATGGAGTCTGTTAAATCAAAATCATCCATCCATCCATTCTCTATACACCGCTTTATCCTCACTAGGGTCATGGGGGGTGCTGGAGCCTATCTCAGCTGACTCGGGCGAAGGCAGGGGACACCCTGGACAGGTCGCCAGTCTGTCTCAGGGCTACATATACAGACAGGCAATCACACTCACATTCACACCTTCGGGCAATTAAGAGTAATCAGTTAACCTCAGCATATTTTTGGACTGTGGGAGGAAGCCAGAGTACCCGGAGAAAACCCACGCATGCACAGGGAGAAACATGCACATTCCATGCAGTAAGATCCCAGGCCCACCCTGGGATTTTAACTGGGGACCTTCTTGCTACAAGTCGAAAGTGCTAACCACTAATCTACTGTGCAGCCCTAAATCAAAATCAGTTGTATAGTAACACTGTCATGGACTGTTACCAGCAGCACCAAGGAAGCTCCGTTTTTTTGGCAAAAATGTAAACTACAATCCAATTAAATGCCTAGTCTAAATGAACTATCAAACTGTTTTCTCTCGTAAATGCCAGCTCTCACTGGATTTTCACAACACAACTACTTTCATTACTGATAATTCTGTTAATATTTTTTCATTTATCAATTGTTGTTGGGTCCTATAAAATATCAGATAATGGTGAAAAATGTTGATCAGTGTTTTCTAAAGCCCAAAATGACATCCTAAAGGTTTTTTTGTGCCAAACCCAAGATATTCGGTTTAATGTCATGAAAGAGTAAAGAAAGCAGAAATATTCACATTTAGGAGTTTGGAATCAGAGGATATTGACAGAAAAATGACTCAAACTGATATATAATCATCAAAATAGTTAACATTTAAATAGTTGCCATCATTAATCGTGCAGGTTTACTGTTATCACAACTTCATTAATATCAATAAGAATAATCATCATAGCCTCCATTCTCAGAAGCACAAAATATGTGATTTGAGCCATATCGTCCCACTAGTTTTCCATCACACTTAAAACTGTAAGTGTTGCAAAGTCATACATTTACTGAAATACTATGCAATTCTGAGGTACTTTCTACATTCATCTACAGCTTGGCAGATTTTGCACAGGCTGAATATGATCAGTGTATAAATACACTTGACTGCTACCTGACTCTCGTGATTCCTTAAAAAACATTGTGCTATTTCCAGTGTCTCATGAATTGTCAGCAATTCCATCCAGTTTCCCTTTTGAATACATTATTTTATCCTATTTACGTGTTTGTGTACTTTCATAACTGGCAAAAAAAAAAAAAAAACAGTACAAAAGCTGTTGAAAAATGAACAAATGTAGCTAATAAGTTAACAGTAAAGTGACGGTTAAGCTAGCTTCTTATTAGCAACACATTAGCTTCCATAGCTATTGATAATAGCATTAAAGCTAAACTAATAAATTACAGCCACCAAACAGCTCTGCTTATTTAAAGATGATGTCCCAACAGGAGCATTTGGAGATCAGAAAAAAAGGTTATTTTTCAAATACGTTAGTCTGTTTTTGAGTAATGTTGCAAACAGACAGACAAATGTACACCGATCATCACGTAAGTTGCTCTCTTTGTTCATTAACATGTCACTCTGAGGTGCAAACAAACACAAGCCTCTGACTTTTAAACCAAGGCAACCTCACTGACCAACAGTTCTTTTTTTTTTGTTGAGATACCCTAAACTCAGTTACGGGGCATCATAAGCTGTCTGCCGGGGCCAAACAACTTCAGATATGCATGGGAAAATATAAAAGTGGAATTCAATAACTTAGAAATAGTGGAAAAATATACCTTGCAAGCCTTTTCAGTGAGCAACATTTTATTTTTTTCCTATTAAACAGTCTACACAAGCTACTCTGTAAGACAAATAATCTGTAACAATAGCAAGGACTCCAAAACATTCCAAAGAGAAAGTTTTCAACCAAGAAAAGCACAAAACAGCCAGAATACTACTGAAAAGCAAGTAACAAATGAAACATATGTACTTTTAAATATTAATTTCCACTGTATGCGTTTGTTCTCATATTTTTCTAACTTTTTTTTTCATTTGCAACACGACACCAACATTTAATGAGTCATGCGGCAATTCTGATCATGTTTCTGAATATGAGGATATTTAAACATCCAATACGCCCAGAAAACATATGTTGGTTTTAATTACACAGGCCTTTTTTTTACAGCATGAGAAAATAGGTCGACACAGGATAGGATTTAAAATTAAGGACTGTACATAATTGCAGGGTGTGCCTTAAGCAAGGAGACGAACAGTCTTTCAGTGACCGTCAAGTAATCCTCGTCAGCCAGGGCTCGGAGCGCCTCGTCGAACAGCTCCTTGGTGATCGCCTGTAAATGTTGTGCAACAAGGAGGTCGTTAAAAGACGAAATAGAAACAGACAGTATATAGTTTTTTTTTTTAAAAAGTGCAAATTCCTACACATGAATCGCAATATCTTTAAACCCCTGTAGATTTTTTCGGGCACCGATTTCGCTCTAGCTTTAAAATAAGGTGATGACAACATACGGTTTCAGACTGTCCTCTGAGGTCATCAAGCAGCTGCTGGTATTTCATGGCAGGTGTCTTTCCCTTGCCTGGATCAGCTTCTTCAGGGCCTGGGCGACCTCCTCCTTACGCTTGCGGGCTGTGGCACTCATGCCTATAAGAGAAACGGGAAAAATACACTGAAATGCGCTGTGGGGCAACAACAAATGACCGTTTCCATAATTGGTTCTGTCACAATTCTAATAAATTCATTGTTTAAGCTCTGACACGCTGGTTCTGTTTGTAGCTTGCTTGGTCAGCAGCTCCTGGTGGTCACTTGTGACATGAACCACAAGCTCACAAGCAATACATGGAAGGATAAAACTACCAACATGGCAGTTTTTAGTATTCCATAAAAGCAGAATTGTGGAAGGAGTGCCACTCAGTTCATACCTGTCGTCAGGATGGAGATGTCAACAAATCCAGTCCTGGGGTCAGTGGCCGACTGTTTGAGGGCCTCTCGGTGCAGCCGCTTGGCCTCCTCCACGTCGATGGTCTCCACCTTCTCAGAGAAGCGGACTTTGGCGTGAGCTTCTGCCAGGCGATCAGGGACTCCAGCTGTCTGGGGTAAGCAGACACCATCCCACGACCGCTGCCTATCTTCCTCATGTCGACATAAGCCTGGGGACAAACGTAGACAAGATCAGCTGACACCTTATTAATCCACTGAAATGTTTAACACATAAAAGGTCAGGTTGGAAATTTTCACGAATGAATCCGAGGAGCAAACAAACCTCAATGAGGGCCTGGCTGGCTTCCTCGCTCAGCCTCGGACTGATGTATGTTCGTTGCGTACGCGATGTAGTCCTTCAGCACAGCCATGTCAAGGAACTCTTCCTCCATCTGCTCCTCGCTCTGGTAGTACAGCGACACCAAGTGGTGGGCCAGCCGCCGGTCGTAAGCCTCGTCCTGAGGATCTAGCATCAGGAAGATGAGGTCGAATCTGCAGGAGCAATAATCACAGTGTTAAAAAAAGTGGCACTAAGACGACAGCTTGGAAACACAGATGGGGACTAAGTCTCAAAGATCTCACGAAAAAGGACAAAGTTTAGATATTTGTTGGAGACACTATCCCTGTTGTGTCCCTGGGTTTGAGAAGTCTCCAACATGGTTTTATTGAGCAGCTTGCTGTACAGATGAGAACGATGTAGTTGTTGGCAAGTTGATCATTATGAAGCTAAGGGAAAGCGTTCTACAAAACCCACTTTGACATTTAGTGTGCATGCAAATAAAAAATGAAACTGAAGAGGTAAAAGGGGAACAATTTCATCAAATCGATTTTTTTGTAAACCAAAAATTATCTCTCAGTGTCGTGATGTTTTAATCATTCTGCCACATATAGTTTGAACTGTAGTTTTAATCCAATATGTTAGAAGGAAACAAAAATGAACCAGCTGGACAGTTAACGGTGAAAGTCGTTCTCTATCGGAGTTTCTGTATGCCTGCTGCTTTTTACCTCGACAGCAGTGTGTGAGGCAGCTGGATGTTCTCAATCGTAGTCTTCTTGGGGTTCCACTGAGACTCAACAGGGTTGGCTGCTGCCAACACGGCAGTGCGGGGCGTTCAGCTGGCAGATGATTCCAGCCTGCAGATGGAAAGAAGAAATTCAGTGGGCAACAGCAGCTCATTTCATTCTGAAAGACATTTAGTGGTGTTGTAGATGCTCCTAAATGCACCTACACGTGACAGAAATCTGCCACACATACCTTGGCAATGGAGAGGGTCTGCTGCTCCATGACCTCGTGCAGCACGGAGCGCGTGTTGTCGCTCATCTTGTCAAACTCGTCAATGCAGCAGATGCCGTTGTCACTGAGAACCAGAGCTCCAGTCTGCAGGACCAGCTGCCTGGTCTCCGGGTCCTTCATGACGTAGGCGGTGAGACCCACAGCGCTGGAGCCTTTTCCTGATGTGTACTGGCCGCGGGGCACCAGGTTGTAGACGTACTGCAGCAGCTGGGACTTGCTGGTGCCGGGATCTCCACAGAGCAGGATGTTCACCTCTGCACGGAAGTTCCCCCGACCGGTCTGACTGAAGTCCTTACGAGTGCCGCCGAAGAGCTGCAGCAAGATGCCCTGGAACAAAGAGAGAGATAGTTCAGAAAAGGTTTTGTTCAGGCTACAGAACAGTTACTGAACTCATTTACTCATTACATCCCCATAAGATGAACTTTTGTCAGACATTCTGACATGATAAATTATCAAGTGATGCCAAAACCATCCTTTTAATCATCACAGATTTTTGTCATTACTTCACCAAGGAAGGACAGAGTTGTATGACGATCGATGTTTGTCTGTCTGTTAGTAGCATTACACAAAAATGAACAGATTTGGATGAAATTTCAGGGAAGGTCAGAAATGACAGAAGGACCAAATGATTAGATTTTGGCAGTGGTTCGGCTTATAGTCTGCATCCACGGATTTATTAAATATTTCTGCATCATTGTGAGATAACGGCATGGTGTCACTGTAACTATGACAACCAGTGAACGCTACATCAGCTGCCTACTGACGATCACATGACTGTGATCCTACTACAAATCCACACTGCGATCTTATTGGGACTTGTCATCGGAAATGACAAGGCACAATTGATTGTAGGGGTGTTTCCAAGTCCCATCAATTCCGCCCGCTACATATTTCGGTCACACGATTTGGTATCCATACGTAATGTACACATTCATAGCACACGCCTGTGCTCAGTGCAAGGTCATTTTGTTTGTGGGTACATCTATGTAGTGCCCTAATTTCTGCCATGAATTTTTTCAAGATTTCAGCCTCTGAGTGCTTTTCTTGTGTTGATTTTTGCTAAAACAACAACTATTTGTCTTTGATCTTCTCATGTGTCCTGGTGTCCTCAAGGTGGTTGTATATGCTTTCTGAAGACTTGACACCAAAATAAACAGTTATCATGGCAACCACACGCCAGTTCATTGCAAATGAAACTCACAAAGACTAAAAATAAAGATATCCAACATAATTGGAAGCTTATTTTGATTCAAAGCAAGGAAGAAAGAAATGACATGCAGCAAAGGTCTGGAGGAGAGATGGCAATTGCACTTTCTGTCTAAATATTTAAATTATACAGAAAATAAGTCTGGGACTGTATCATTGTCTGTTTGAAGCCTTGGAATACTCAATATGTTGCGTGATTTAACAGATATAGTAGAACAGTCAGAAATTAAACTAATAATAATACATACAATGCTGAGATCAAAGCACATTTTCTGTGACCATAACAATCATCTGATTTGTAAAGACCTCTGATTTGATCAATACATAATTGAACTTGCATTTCCAACTCAAGCTCCCTTTTTAACATTTTGATTTCACCACATTGTAAAGAGTTCAACTCAACAGAAACTCATAGGCGGACTAACAATATTAAAGACGGCTGTAATGATTTTAAATTAACCCAACAAGCTGATCTGCACAAAACAAGAGCGATAAAACCAGCACAGCTACAGATAGAAAGTCATTAATATACACTTCTGCTCAAAAATTTGGCGTCACTCAGGCAATTTCATGTCCTCTATGAAAACTCACACTTTTATTCATGTGCTAACATAATCACACAAGGGTTTCCAAATCATCAATTAGCCTTTAAACACCATTAGCTAACACAATGTAGCATTAGAACACAGGAGTGATGGTTGCTGGAAATGTTCCTCTGTACCTCTATGGAGATATTCCAAAAAAAAAAAAAAAAAATCTGTCATTTCCAGCTGGAATAGTCATTTACCTCATTAACAATGTCTGCTGTATTTCTGATTCACTTAATGTCATCTTCATTGAAATAACTGTTTTCTTTGATAAATAAGGACCTTTCTAAGTAACCCAAAGCTTTTGAACAGTAGTGCATGTAATTGCATTGTGTTTTCTTGCTAAAATACATCCCAATATCTGCTTTTCTAACTGCAGCACATGACTTAGACTTCTGCTCATTTTTCCTTAAATCCAAGCCCTAACCAGGCTGTTATTCATCATGTAAATCAGCATGACTGAGGGTTCGCGTGCAGGTTAACACTCTTGGCCTTGGCTCGCAGCCACTCGCACGCTCACCTTTTTGATGTCCTCATGTTCGTAGATGCTCGGTGCGAGGGCAGAGGAGAGGCGTTCGTACACGTCTGGTTTGGCTGCCAGCTCCTTCAGGGTCTGCACACGGTCCTCGGTGAAGAGCTTCTGTTCAGCCTCCTCGTCCAAACCGTGCAGGCGTTTCTCATCCGTCTTACGGAAGTGGATGGCATCTATGTGAGTTTTGTACACTGACTTCACGTTGTTCTGCCGTGGGTTAACACGCATGGGGACTGCTCTGTAGATACCTGCACAGACGGTGGAGAGGCTGTTAGGATGTGTGCCAAGAACCAATTTAACTATCTGACGAAGTTCCCTCGAAAACAGGGCGATGCCGAAACGTTTAGCCGATTCACAAAAAGAGCACTGCAAACAACTTTAATCATCAAATGTTGTTCATCTAGAAAAAAGGAACATTTGTGCGTTCCTGCCTTTCAAATGTCAAGAATTACCACATTTTGTGTTTAATATCAAAGCTGCAATATAAAGATTTCAACTTTGGCTTTAGAAAACTCTGACGGATGGTTTTATATTAGATTTATATAGAGACATCTGCATTAAAGCTGACATCAGTAGTCAGGCTATTTACAATTCTAGCTTCTAAACTAGAAGGAATTCTGCTTTTCTGTTATTTCCACATTCATTGCATATTTAATATCTTGAATATCTGAGCTCCTGGGATTCTGAAGATGTAACCTTAATTCCAGGAAACTGAGAAGGTCAATTTTTATCATTGTTAAAACTTGAACATTTTGATGAAACAGCTGAATCAATAACGAAATAACAATTAGGTTGCCTGAAGAGCAGCAGAGAGATTCAGGATTTCTTACCGGTGATGTTCACTCTGTCTCCTGGCTGCACTTTGTCGACCAGATCATTGTGAGCGTACACAATAGTTGTGTGAGGCGTCTGACCGGCCGGCATGTCCTCAGGAGACTCTTGAATTTTAATCTGTTGCACAGGAAGATCGATAAATGAACAGACGTCGCGACCTCGACAGCAACGCCTCACTAATTACCACCCAACATATTCTGAGGTTTGGTGTTGACTGTAAGCAATCTGCCCCATTACCAACCCCTTCAAACTCTCACCATCTGCTTGTCTGAAAAGACTGAGCGATTGTGAACCAGCGCCAGACTGTGAGTGTTGTTGCAGTTGCGACACACGGCCGGCTCAGCGATGCGCCCGCGATCCACCTCCACGCGGGTGCTGTAGGCGCACACCTGGCACTGGAAGAAGCCCTCCTGCATCTCGGGGATGAGCTGCGAGGTGCGGATCACCATGCCGCTGATGGTGATCAGCTGGTCGATGTCTGTGGGCATAAGGCATGCAGAAGCATTAGCCTCCAGCTGATACCTCGGCGTTCGCAATAAATCCCACATTAAACATGAGATGGAACATCTTGCAGATATTAGCCCCAATTAGTGCGATTTCACTCAGTAGGCGTTGGGTGATATAGCCTGTAATAATGAGAACACACACCTTCTGGGTTCAGGCTCCTCATGTTTCGGGTTTTCAGGGCGTTGTAGGGGCGGACTTGGATCTGGTACTCAAGGACTGAGTCAGGGAAGCGCTCAAAGAAAAGCTCATTGACTGCCATGTCGAAAGTTGGGATGACTTCCTGTGAAGAAAACCAAACTCTTAGGGTTTCAAATTAAAGAAAAAGCAGGGGAAAAGCAAATGCTAATATATACACTGTAGGAAGAGTGGATTTATTGTAACAGTCACCTGTATTCAGGACTGAGCCGTTTGTTTAGGAAGATTCTAATTTATCTAAGCTTCACCCTACATGTTTTTAGCCCAGACGACACTATTAGTCAAAACATTGGACACATCTCATTCAATGGTTTTTATTTAATTATTTTATACATTGTAGACATCCAAACTATAAAAGAATACATGTGGAATTCTGTTATAAGCAAAAAAGTGCTAATCTTCAGTATTAATATACAACGTAGAAAATAATACAAATAAATAAAAAGCATTAAATAGGAAGGTGTGTCCAAACTATTGACAGGTAGTGCATATTGTTTATATAGTAGATTTATTAGCTTGGGTTTGTTGTATTACTGGCAAACAGAAATTAAACGTATTTTGAGAAGGCCTTAAAAATGGGCAGCAAAAATCTGGCATCAAAACTGTTCAAACGGCCTGAATGCAGCACATTTTAGGAGAAAATGAAAAGTGAGAGACTGAAGGGCTTTACCTGAGGGTAGCAGATCAGCTGCCTGTAAAGTTCTGCATCAAAGGACTGCACATGGCGGCAATTCACATTCAGCACAGGGTCACCCACAACGCTGATCTGAAGACAAAGATTGATGGTCAAGATTAAATCAAACACCCTGCAATATTCACACTTCAAATATCATGTACAGCATCTCTTTTTCAAAAATACAGAGAAATAAAACAAATATCATGTAGTGCGAGTCTGACTTAGAGCTGTGTTCAGGTTCGGAGCAACAAAACACGATGAAATATATCTAATAATTATCTAAATAGGTCACCTCCTCCAGCTTCTGCATGTATAAAGGCTCGTTCAGGTCCAGACCGGCGTTTTCGTCCTCAGTGGAGGTCGGGTCAATGAACCTCTGCAGAAACCTCTGGAAGGAAAGGAAAGTAAAGCACAGCAACATTAGGCCTCAGACTAATAATAAAAGCAATTCTAGGTAACTTGACCTTTGTAACTAGCTTCATACCTGGAACTTCTCCTTGCAGGTCCCTACATTGACGTCAGTCCCCCAGATCACCAGTCTCTGGCCGGAGTTCGGCTCACTGGCTGCTGCTCCGTCTGTGCTCGGCTGAGAGGTCACAGAGAACAGTTAACATTGGTGCTTTTAGGTTTCACATCAGTACAGTAAATAACTAGAAAAGCAGCCAGAGAGTGCAGACCTCCACCAAGGATAGAGAGGAAAACAGGAAACCCATGCAGTAAAGGATCATGAGCTGGAATCAAACCTGCGTCTGACACAGTTCTGTTTATGAATCACCTTCTTAACCAGTTGAGCTATCTGGACACCTTGCTCCAATTTGTTGGATGACATACTAACCTATGATGTTTTTGTCCTCTTTTAGACCACATACTGAAACATACTAAAAAATTCAAAGTGATCCAGGATCCTTTCCGGATTGCCACCAAAATTAAATCAGCTCTTCCTCTTACCATAGTCTACATCCCCTCAAAATTTCATGTGAATCTGCCCAGGCGTTTTTGAGTTATCTTGCTAACAGACAGACAGACGGACGGACACACAAACGCTGGGTGTCACATAACCTCCTTGGCGGAGGTAACAAACAGTATTTCTGCTCTTCTACCAACCGGCTCAGCGTGAAGGTCGACTTGGGGAGCCTTCCTGACTGATCCCAGATCAGGACGCTGTCTGGCTGGTGTCCCTCTCACTCCGCTGCGTGGAGTCCCCTCCACCCTGGAGCTGGGGGTCCCGTACATCAGAGGGGAGCTCATGTCCACTTCATTTGGTTGGACTGTTAAAGGAGACACGTTTATATATAACAATGCAAAATCTTACACTCATACTATAAATATTTTCTTTGTTACAGGCCCTTGAAGCACAGAGGGGTGGGTCAAAATGTGTGCTTTTTATTTCATGCTGTTTTCTAGCGTTTTAGAGCCGTCATATCTTTTTAAGTAAAAGAGACAGACACGTGAAATTTTTAGGGCTGAAGAACATATTTGATTGATGTTGAAAACTGGAACAGAATTAATTTGACATTCACTCACACTGTCAACAAAAGAGGGCCAAAATACTGCATTTGTTGATTTTTTCATACAACTAACTTCAAAGACAAATCTTGAAAAAGTGCATTCTGGGTGACATTTCAAGGATCATGTCACACAACTTATCACAAATCCAGAGTCTCATTATTACCTACATTTTGATACCAGACTCATCTTCTATCCACGACTACTTCTGTGTTGGAAAAACTACTTTTATAATCATATTTCAAACACGCATATGGCTACATATAGTTGTGAAACAGAGAAACAACATTGATGTTCATGTGCTTTGTAATATAATAGTTTAGACAAGTTTGGAACATTCAGTGCTTGCTTCAAAGTCTTTCCATTTTTACTCTGATAGTGTTCAATTCTATTTCTGTCAATTCGTAACATCTACCTGTTTCAGTAAATTCTATTAGCAAAGACGGAACTAAGCTAGAAGATGAGCCTGATATTAAAATGTAGGTAAAAATTAGATCTTTCATTTGATGTAATACAAGTTGTTTTGACCAACCACCTCTCCCAAATGATGATATGACCTTTGAAATGTTTACCCAAAGTGCATTTTTTCAGATTCCTCCAGTTATTTGTCAGAAAGCAAATCCCATATCCAGGAAATCAGCACTCGTTTCAATTACAGACATTAAGCTTGTGCAGTTTTTTTTTTTTTCTGTGAAACTACAATAAATCCCATGATATTGATGCTCAAAGTTGGTTATAGTAACAACTGTGCTAAACAAAAACTAAACTTTGTGATTACAATGACCCCTGGAGTTGGTTGCAGTTTTTAACAGAGTGTAAATGTATTTTTCAGGCACAGAAATGTTAAATGTCTCTTGCTTTTACATATGAAGATATGACTCAAAAATGCTGAACTCGTGCGAATTTGAACATTTTCACCCCACTGCTTTGGGTGTTAGTTGCCTGTAATCAAGTAATTTTTCATAGTATGAAAGCAAAATTTGTAGAAGTTGTTTAAGAAAAAAAAATCTGCATCTTCTGAAGAGTTCGATGGGGGGCAGTGACTCTCACACTTAAGTACCTGATGGCCGTGGGCTGGAGAACAGAGAAGTGTCCTGTGGAGCTGCAGGACTGAGCATGTCAGTGGCTGGGGAGGTGGGCATCGGCATCAGGTCCCCGGTGGAGGAGTCCTGACCTCTGCGCCGCTGAGAGGGAGGTGAGGTGGGGTCCTCGCTACTGGCTGAGGGCACACAAGACAAGGAGAAGAGTTAATCACTGCATAATTCATAGGCAATCAAAAGACAGCAAAGTGCTGTGAACTTACGTGTGGGTGGGTTGGTGTTCCTCCCACGTTTGCGGCCACCAGGAGTCGAGGTTGGGGAAGACATTGTTGGTGGGATATCTAGAAAGAAAAGGGGATTTAGATGACTTAATTGTCTCCTAAAAGAAAATACACAGGTCAGAAAAGCAAAATTTTATTTACATGCTACCCTTTAGGATGTTAAACCCTCACAAATGACGCACTGCCTCATCTGAGAGGGCATACAGGGTGACAGACCAGAACTGGAGCTTGATGTGCTTTCAGTCACAACATAGTAGAAGGGGCTCACTATTCTGGGTCCAGCATGCCCAGTTTGCTTTGTTTAAAAGGTGTTTGTTTGGTCAGTCTAGTGCCAACCCTTGTAGCACACAAAAGGAGGTGGATGGACCTGCTTTGTTTCCCCTCATCACTTCCCCACCTTGCTAAATTTATATGTTTGTATAGTTTGATTCTGCAGATTTCTACTGTGGTTAGAGATCACTGAAAGGAATATTTGGCATTTGATGTTGACTTGCTGTGAGCTTTGACAGCAGTCGTTACAGAAAGTTAACGACTACTTTAGCTGGAGATTGACATCCTGTGACTCCCTTTGTTTCTTTCCAAAACCATCGGACTCTTACTGGTTTTACGTCACATGCAAATCATGCAACAAAAATCTCAAATATGTAGTTATTATTGATTACTACCCGTTATATTATCGACAGCATTTCCAAGGCTTTGCTAACCGTAAACGTTGAAAATACGATTATCATCATACGTTTACACGACAATAAATTCAACCCAAATTAATAATATTAGAATTAACTTAAACATTTCATACTTCACAGACATCTTTAAATGTGTTTATATGGATTTCACAACGTCTTTCATGTAGCATCATTCAGCGTATTAGTCAAACTTCGGCCACCATTTGACATGTGGCTGCAGAGGAGACAATAAGCTGACACTCAGTGACCGTATTAGACCTGATTTAACACATAAAATGAGAATATAAACAGTAACACAACTTCGTGCACATCGGCGTTAACCTGCGTAATGATCCTCGCTGTGATAAAACTGTGAAAACTAACAGTTTAACACCAAACATCTGCATTAAATAAGATTGTTCTTACCTCTTCTTGTACGTCTGTCCGAATGCTGCAGAACTGGCGCGAAACTGCGGGTGACGTGATTTTCGCGGGGAACTTGGAGCCAATGAGAAGCCAGGATCGCGTTTCTGTGTCCGGTCGACTGTTTTACTGTGTAGGGGGACGTTTGTTGAGTTTCTGCTGATACAATTTAAATTAACATGAATAGTTGTGTTTAAAAAGAAAAAATATGATCAGAGTACGATATCAAATACTCTTATTTTCATATTTTGTATCTAAAATACGGTCCGCGTTTCCTGTGTGTGGTCTTGTTGCTAAAAGAACCCCTGAGCTGATTTGGTTTCGTCCAACAAAAATTGATTTTTTTCCTGCCTCTATCTTTATTGTAATAGCTAAAGACACCAAAACACAAAACATACAGCAGGGACAAAACACACATTAAATACAGAAATAGATTCAAAATGACAACGGATCACAGATATAACAGAGTAGATATAAACAGACTTAAACAGAATTTAAGGAGTTTCAGTTTCAATAAAAGAAAAACAATTCACTCCGTAGCTACCTAACTGTCACTGAGGTGGTATTTTTATTAAACCTTTTAGCATCAGTTACAGGTGTTTCAAATAATCTGCCACCTTCATGTTCATCAGTGTAGGAAGAATAGAATCAAGTCTCACTAATATCTAAGTCTAATATCCCACGTTTAATGTGGTCATAGGTTTTACTTTAACATTCATGTAACACATTTTAAAAGGGAATCTGATATTTTGAGCAACTAACACTTCATGTTCTGCTTTCTAAAGCCCCAGTGTGTGCTTGGTCCGCATCAGTTTATGCTGGAAATGTCTTTATTTATGTAAAAGGCAAACTAGGTGGTAACTTATATACCCTTACATAAGTTGTTACATTTGTAACAAATTAAACACAATGAGGAAACAGCTTTGTATGGTCTATTTGCATGATCTGCTACTGCATCATTTTTGCAATGTTCTTTTGTTATATGCCGTCACTTGCACATTTTTCACTATTTACGTCTTTTACTTCACTATTTAGGTATTTGTACTCTCATTTTATTTTCTTAACTTATTTGTCTTGTATGTTTAAAATGGAGAACGCCATCCTGTGTATAATGACAATAAAGCTTTCTGATCCTGTCTCATTATAGAGGTATTAAGGCCTTTATCAAATGTTGTCCTACAGTTGGTCTTAGGATTAACTGTCTATCATTTATTTGTTTCTCAATGTGTTACATTTTATTAAGGTACATAATATCTAAAAGAGTGAGCAACAATCTATTCTGAACAACAATATAAATGCAGTATGTATTATTGTACTGACGTCTATCAATTATTTTTAACATGTGTGAGTGTATGTTCCAGCACACGACATCTCTACAACAAAAACAACAGAATGGACGTCATGAAACAACAAAGCACACATCGTATTGGCAGTGATAATGTGAAGATGGAGACCGGGATCATACATCTGCGAGTTAATGAAGTTGTGTAGCACGTTCTGTTCCTGAAGGGTTTGGTGAAGTTAGCAGACATTTTGAGTGACAGGATCATGCAGCGCTACAATAATACACACGTCCATCCAGAGCATAATGTGGCAGATTGTCTATCTGAAGGGATTTCATCCAGCAGCTTGTTCTCCTCTCTCTCGTCTCGTCTGTTTAAGGTGCTTTTTAATGAGACGTTTTATTACCACCAGTCAGAGGAGTGTCTGCATAAAAGTCACAATCTCTGATCCTTGTCGTTAAAAGCCACACCTGTCTGGGCTGTGGATCAACTCAAAGTTCAGTCATTTCTCACCAGTTGAACAACTCATAAACCTTCGGTGCACAACTGGCTAAGTTTAACCCTTTATTAACCACAAAAACAGAAATGAGATGTTGAACCTGTCCTCTTTGTCAGAAAGGGAGACTGTTTTCTTCTTCTAGCTGCAAGGCGACACTTCTAACAACCAAGTCACTGTGCAGCCCAGCAGTGGACATCTAGCACTCAAAAAGAATCCAGAGCAGAGTAAGGTGAGCACATTATTAATATAAATAATAAATATTACTTCACTCTGGATTTTTCATTAGTATTGTTATGGTTACTGATACTAATAATAAAAATAATAATTTGTGCAAATGTCAGTTTTATGTTGATTTTATTGTGGGTTGCGCGTGTATGATATTGACAAATATTTAATTTTATGACACTTTCATGCAGGTACGCACACCAGCCACTATGTGGCGCAGTTCTCATTTCAGAAAAGACCTTGACAGAGGAAAAGTACTGCAAACTTCCTAAACGGAAACATGGGAACATTTCCGAGAAGTGGCAGCACATGTGCTATTTCAGAGGGGGTCATATAGACACGATTTGAAAGAAAATATGATCAGGTGCGTTTTATTAGTCACCTTTAAAAGTGTCAATCAGAGTCTATTAATGCACTACAACTAGAACTAAGTGAAACATATTTAATCAGTATGATTAATTGTGTATCTTTTTTTTAAGTGTTTGTTATTCAGCACATGGACTGCAAAAAGGGTTATATTCAAGTGCTATTTTGAGTTACATATTATTTCTAGCAGTTATATTATATTTTGACTCTACTACATTTACTAACAGGTGAAGTGTTTTGATAGTGAAAAAATAAATGTTGAGTTTGTAAAATATGGTAAATCGAAAAAAATAAAAACCCACAAAAAGTGAGTCAGACGTTTCTACTCCTTGTGACAAATAAAACTTAATCCCAAACAGCCAGAGCACAGCCTGCACTATGTAAACAACTCGGAACCATTCATACGGTGGTAGTAGGAGGGGGGCGGCAGCAGCAACACGCCCCTCGGTCCTCAAATGGGAAGTTTACCGACACCACGTGACCCCCGTTACGACTTGACTGGCTCGTGAGAGGGCGGCATGTGTGACGTCAGCGGGGCGACGATACAAAATACTCCGCGAAAGTAGCGTGTCCTCAGAGAAGTGACAGGAGGTATCCGAGAGGCGAAGTGACAGGAGCCTGACAGACAAGTTAGAATAAGGGACAGAACAGCGCCTGCGCAGACAGAGAAGCCAGCAGAGCTGTCACACCTGAGGGTTACTTTTAAAAAAAAGTTTATTTCCTTCCTAAACCACGTGGACAAGTCACCCGGGTTCATGTGCGACATATACAGCCTGGACTCTCACTGCGTGTCTCCACAATGCAACATGAGTTGGGCAATGGAGCCTGCTAACTTCTACGAGAGCACCAAGCTGGGCGGTCCGCAGCAGGGGGTCTGCAAGCCGGGCAGCAGGGCCGACGGTGCGGTGGAGGACAGCACCATGGTGGAGCTGAGCACAACTCCTGCCATGTACGACGACGAGAGTGCCATTGACTTTAGCCAGTACATCGAGTCCATGACAGCCGTGCCCAACCTGGAGCTGTGCAACGACGAGCTCTTCCTCGACCTGTTCAACACTGTGAAGCAGGAGAAGGCGGATTTCTACAACCTGCAGAGCTCCGTGCTGCCCGGCGGCATGCAGCAGCAGCTGTCCGCCTACAACGCAGAGAGGAGGGCGGACAGCGGCCTGAACAAGGGGCCGTTCAGCGCCCCCATCAAGCAGGAGTCCGACTGGAGTGACAGTGACGTGTCTTCATCCCTGCCCTCCCAGATCGAGACCTGCGCCCAGACCTCCGTCAGCCTCCCCACAGGGCAGCCCACCCCTCCGACCACCCCGGAGCCCGTCTCCGCGGTGTGCTCGGCCAAGTCCTCGCCAAGGAAGATGGGCAGGGAGAAGGGCAAGAAGACGGTGGACCGGCTGAGCGTGGAGTACCGACAGAGGCGAGAGAGGAATAACATTGCAGTGAGGAAAAGCAGGGACAAAGCCAAGAGGCGCAACTTGGACATGCAGCAGAAGCTGATTGAACTGAGCGCAGAAAACGACAGACTTCACAAAACCATCGAGCAGCTAACCAGAGAGCTCACCGGGCTCAGAGAGTTCTTCAAGCAGATGCCCAGCTCCTCTTTCCCGGGCTCCACGAGTGCAGAGAGCCGGTGACAAATTAATTCTTCTATGGACTGAGCTTTTAGAAGATATACCTCAAACAGACACTTTACCATCTGTACCAGATGTATTTTAAGCTTACCATAATGGCACTGGAAAATATGATGTTGCTGCCATATTTTTGTGGGATTTTCTCTGTATTAAATTATTTTACCACTGCATTTACATGATGTTATACCTGATATGGTACATGTTTTATAATTCCAAACTTTGTATAAGAGCCAGAGCATGATCTTTTATATAGTTTGTATGAAACCTTGAAAACATTTGTTTATGAAATCCATAATAAAATTGCTGAAAAGTTGCAGAACTGTCTGTGAGTAGTCTTTGCATGTCATGGTTTAAGTTGAGGAAACAGGCTCTCTAAAGAAGTGCAACAGGAAGTTGAAAGCATAAAGTCAGCAAAAAATAAACCTTTTATTTACACAGTGTCAGTAATCGTTACATACAGAGGTAGAGGAGTTGGGGAAAAAAGGGTTTTGAAAATGCCAAAAAGTCTTGTTCTCCAAGTCCCATCCCAGTTAATGAACCACGTGGGCTGCTTTGACAGACTGCATGCCACTGGTCTACCCTTGGGCTGTCAACTGCTGGTCCACAGGATCGCATATCATTAACACAAACAGGACCTTGTCTTCTTGCAGCCTCAAGCTGTCAGGGAGGCCTTCAGAGGGGGGAGATGAGGATAAACTGGCTCAGACCAAGGCCCACTGTGCAGATCCTTGGAGCCAGCTGAAGCCTGAGGATTGATATCATTAGCCACTTGACAGAGTCAGAGGCAGATTTCTTCCAGGCCGATCCAGAGGGCAGGCTTCCTGGTGACGACTCGGACGTAGACCGCGATGGGGCCCACCTCTTTTCCCAGGACATTCTCCACATCGTAACCTGGGAACTGAAGCAGGCAGTTCAACAAAAAGCTCACCTGGGACACTGAGGATATACACAACTTCACACTTTATTTACTACTTGTTAATATTACTTTAGGTTGACAAGTCTTTTTGCAAACCACCTCAACTTAAAATCATTTGCTTCTTTATCTCTACATGAAAAAACTCTTTAAAGTACTTCAATTCCATGACGCTGCAGAACTATTTGAAAGCACATAAGACTCTGACCTTTGCACTCGTCACACTGGTCAGAAGTAATTCTACTGATCTAAGGTTTATAAGTGCTAAAGCCTGCACAAAAGCTACAGTATATTTACTTGATTAACAACAGCTCCAGCACCTGTGTGTTCTAAAGAAAAATAATATTTCAGTGCAAAATCTGCATGCAAACTAATGAAAAACACAACTGGCGATTACAGGAGGGGCTGGAAGATTACGTCAGTATTCTGGCAGCAGATTCCTCCAACTGTATCAATGACCGGCATGGGTTTTTGTTCGACACAGAGCAGACTTTATCACTCAGACAAGAACAGATGACTGTGCTTTAAGGACATATTGACAAAAGATCAATGCACTGTGCAGCTGAGCCCGCTGTTATGTAACAGTTTGTACAGTAAACCTACCTCGTTGCTCTCCAGTGCCGTGGTGTTCAGGACGGACACGATGGTCTTCTGCTGCAGCTGTTGGGGGAGATAAAAAGAGCCAGTAATGTCTTTTTAATTATCGCCTTAGAGTTGTAAATTGAACCCAAATGCTGGATTAAAACACTGTGCTCTCTGGAGGATAAAGGCTCAAAGGGGTTAAATCATCAGCTGGCTGATAAGGAGAACTCTGATAAGAGTATCAGTTTGGCTCACTTCGATTTCTGATTACAAAGCCACACCAGGTTCTCTGTAATAAAATTCTCTCATGCAGATGTCCATGTGGTATTTTTTTAACTTTTTAATGTGCACAACTTGAATTTTATCTTTACGAGTCCCACTATAGATTTAACGTCTCACTCACTGATCCTTTATCAGGACAAATGTCGATAAGTTTGAGGACATTAACTCAGAAGTAACACACGCTATTCTCGCTAACTTGCTTCTTTTCTACTGAAAGCAACATTTTAGGATGTGCAAGTGTGAGGTTCTTGCCCAGGAGACGGTTAGCTTAGCCTTACAGCGGAAAATGGATGGAGACAGCAACCCAGCTCTATTCATAGTAACAGAATTTGCAGTCAGTCTTTTAAATTCACCAACTGACACTATATATTTGCTTGTTTAATCAAATGACAACTTGATAGATTTGTGTCATGCATCAGTTTGTTTCTTTGCTGGAACAATTCCACATTAAATTTTAGACAATTTAACACCTGTTCATGCTTATGCTGTTGAAAATAGTTGAAACTATTGAAACTAAAACTGCTGAAAAAGTCCACATCAACATTCATGTGCTTCCTGGCTAACAGTGCTTGCTACAAATACAACAAATTAACTGACAGCAAGCTGACAGAAGGAACACCCAATTTAAAAAAATGTTTTTTGAAATCAACGCTGCGATAAATGTACACATATCTCTGACTTAATGTGTAACATTATAATCTAGAAGTGCAGTGCTATCAGTAGCTTCAAGTAACCATATACAAAAAGTTAATATAGTTACAGTCTTACAAATATTCAAGATATTTCATCTCTTTTTTCAGAAGGAACTGAACTGGAGGACTGTAGATGCAGATACAATGGGTTCAGATCATTTGGCAGACAGCCAGCAAAGAGTCCAGGAAGTTATTGGTCCTGGCCGAGAAACAGTCTGACACATAAACCAGGTAAAACACTGAGTCATTTTCACATTTCAGGGTTGTATGGACTAAGCAGACTGATATAATGTGTTAATTATTGAGCTGGTAGGTGGATTCAGTTACAGTCAGGCTACCCCTAACCTGACTTTGGCTGATGGCTCTGGTGAGTGCTATTCATCTTCTCATCTAAAAAAAGAATATTCCCAAAATGTTAAACTATTCCTCTAGTAAAACTTAATGAGCCCAAAACCTTTAGATTTTTGAAGCTTGCAGCTTACATCACCTGTAAACGTCGTTCTCACCTTAACCTTTATGGTGCAGTTAGTTAACGAAGAAGAACTGAGGAACACCTCCAGCTGGATCTTTGTGTCTGGCTTGTCCACCACCGTCTTACAAGAAGCACAGTGGAAGTTTTGACTGTGAAAAGACAATAACATTATGATTCGGGTGGACGAGAAACATAAAGCTATTTTCAGAAATTAGAACAACTTACAGTCCTTCAGTCGACATCTCGAGGTTGTCACTTCCACAGTGATTGCAGGCAGGCCAAGAAAACGCCGTGTTCTCATCCACACCAACTATAACCCCTGCACGCACAAATGAAACGATTAAAAACAGTACTGACATTTAAAATCCCCTTTCAGAAACATTCATGCACATTCCACTCTTCTACAAGGCTTTAGTTAATGCACAGCTTATTTTTTACTATTCATTTTATTTACAGTTCTTGTTATTTTCAACCTCTTAGCAAGAAAGAACACTGATAAATGATCTACGCATAGGTTTCAAAGTGTGTGTGTTGGTGACGGGGTGTAAGAGATAAACACATCCCTTTCATATTTATCTGAGATTGTAGCGATAAATGCAGCAAAGACGCACTCCCAGCTTAACACCATCTCCCTTGACAACCAGTTGCTGTCCCACAAACACGGCTCCCTCAAAAAAAGATACTGAATTTAAACCTGATGACTTCTTGTACTTTCCGTTTTACGTCCGTTTCCACTGGTAATTTCCAGAAGGTACGACTCGTGCTTGAGTGCAAAAGACAATAATTTTGTTTTGTTATTATTCAGCCACCTGACCAAACATGTACAGCCACAGAGGCCAGAACCAAGAGGGCTCACAGTCTGATCTTTGCCCTCAACTGTGACATCAAGGCAGCAGATGCAGATTATTATCTGCTTTATGGTGTTCTTTTCTACACCACATTTGCATAATTCAAAAGACTTGAAGAAAGATTCTCAGTAAGGACTTTAAACTGACACATGAGCAAATGAGTTTATTTATATTTTAATCAAGACTGAAAGCAGTAAAGTTCATTCATCTTTGAGTTGTGACAGCTGTTGGAAAACATCGCTGATGTTAGCAACCATTAAAAGGCCTTAAAATGTCAAGAAACAACACTGCTTGTAAGCAAGAAAAAATGACTGAGGGTAATATAACAATGTGCCCACTAACTGTAACTCATTGTCACAATGTTATTCCACCCTCCACTGAAATTTAAAGCCTCATGGGGAGCAGGCATGTTAATTTGACTGAAAAATGACATGGGAATTCACATGAATCCAACAACATTTCAAGTGTTTCTATTTCATAAAGTCCCAAACAATGGCAGCCCGAGGACACTGAATAACAAACAGCAGAATGTAATGCCTTAAAGCCACATCAAAGCCTCTGGTTTGCTTTAAACTTATATATATATAAAAACAAGCGGTTTTCTTTCCCCGAGGAGAGGACACATTGGTCATGTTCTGCAGAAATTGCTTCAGATGAGGCGAACTACGAGGAAAACCACAGCACTGAGTGAAAGGCAGAAACCGACCTGTGACAGTGCACAGGGAGTTGGGTGTGGTCTCTGCCCTCAGGGGATCCAGTCGCACAAGCTGGGGCAGGGGCGTCGCCTGAGGCTCCGGCAGCAACTCTGGCTTGGTTGGGCACTCGAGACCGGCCTCAGGCTCATCAGGACAAACCTCAACAATGGACTGTTCCACACACAGGAGGACACCTATGCAGGTAGATGTTGAATTTGAAATGTTATTATGAAGGAAAGATACACGAGTGCTCATCCCCAAACAGCAGCCTTGATAAGATGCAGCGGTGGAACAAACAGTCATTTCCTTTAGTAGCACAACAATGACACCACTTGACAAAAGACAACAAAAAAAAATTAAATATGACTAGTAGTAGTTCTCTCCAAAACCTGCAAACACACACTATTGTGTTTATAAATGCTAACACCTCAGACATCTGAAATGCATTTTTGGAAAAGCCCACAAGATGAAAAGACTTTAAATCACTAGTTTATACCTCACTTTATTAGCTGTCATTTATGCAACTCTACCAAGTAACCAGTGACGGAAAGTAAACCATTTCCTTAGTGTGTAGTGCTTACAAGACAATTTTGGTTTGTTTCACTTTGGTGTCTTTTCTATTGTTGTGGCTGCTGTGGCTCTACGGGCCATGCTAACTTTGCACTCTCCACCTTTGTACAAATTCAGGGAAACAAGAAAAACCTCTTGTATATCTGAGAACTAGCACAAGTTCCCTGCAGCTTTCCCAAAGCCAAACAAAAAACTGCTGTTTGGAAATGGAATTTTACTAACATCTTTATTTATTTCCATCCAGGACAATTTACCAGTGACCTAATCACAGCATCTTCATTTTTGCACTGGTTTGTTTACACGCAGGAGGCTGTGGACAGCTGTTCATTTAGCACATTAGCTGCTGAGTTTGCAGAATATCAACCTCACATGATACAAAAACAACTGCAGGGAAGTTGGAATGACTGATGGAGCCACAACAATGAGGAATTTAACTTTAAGTTGTAACTTTAAGTACAATTTGGGGGCATTCGCACTTTATTTTTCTAGTTGAAGCTTCAGATACCGAGGAGCTTTTTATCCGTTTTATCAAACAGACACTTTCCCTCTGAACTTTCACATACTTAAAATGCAACAACTGTTCAAATATAGAGTATTTTAAACAAAAAGTCAACAAATAAGGAAAACTTATAAATATTAAACAAATCTTGCACACTGCCTTGCACTTGAGCTCACTTTAATAACCATGTTTCAGTTGTCAGACCTTCATCAGTCAAAGTTCACACAGATGAGACAGATTTGTTTGAGGAGCTGAACATTGTGTTAGTGAAATGACCTCAAGTGACCGACAGTGTGTGACTGGCTTTGCTTTTATTCTAGTTGGGAACTTTTGATTCTGTGCATCTGTCAACATGAAACATGGTGTGCAAGAATTTTTCTTGCCATTTAGAAAAAAAAGAACATCATTGTGCATGAAAATTAAGATCTACCCCTCATTTGTGACGTCATTTACAATAAAATAAAAGTCACAGGGTACATATTAATGCGCAACCACTACTTTTACTGATGCACTTAAAGTATATCAGGCTGGTAATACTAGAATTTTCTTCCCTCACATGTCGGGGTGACTTTTGCACACAGTCCTGTAAAATAAACACGTGGTAACGCTTGAATGGGCACCATAAAGCTTCACCGTGTTCTTTGATGGCATCTCTGAATGACATGCGACAGACAGCGGGGGAATTCAGTGCTTTGAGAACGGAGGAAGTGAGCACACAGGAAGCGTTCACACACAGAGCCACTGTTCGCCTGCATGGCCTCTCGGGCTGCTCCTCCTGAAGACTGGGGTCTGTCAGCACCAACCAAACCTCACCCTGGCCTACATCAGTGTTCTGATGTTCAAACATAACGGTAGACAAAGACAGAAAAGAGCACAGACAGAGTTACTTAGAAACAGAATGACCTAGAAAGACGCCATTTAAAGGAAACATCAACCAGCAAAAGCTTACAAAGCAGAAATAGAGTGGAAATGATCATCTCTGTCTGAAAATAATTTGAAAAAAGCCTCGATGAGATGATTCATTTCACAAACCACACAATGCTGGGTCTCTAGGGCTTCAATATGAAAAAGTATATCTGTGTTTTAGTGGTGTGAGCGCGTGGCAAAGTCCACCACTTTGATCTGAGCTGCTATCTCATCTCGGTCAAAGTTTAAAGGTCTCACCAATCGATGATGAAGAACACCAGGGCCTCACACAGATTGTCATACACAGAGCGATATGAACGCTGCTCTCTACGTCAGAGCTCAGTCTTATCAGTTTGTTAGTTTAAATGATCTCAACAGGACGAGCGAGGCGCTTCAGAAGGCACAATGTTTACTCTGCACTTAAAGTAAAAGAAATCAGTCATTTTGAGACTGAAATTACCTGCATTCTCTTGTATAAAACTGTGGCAATGAAACTGCAGCGGCAGGTTTTCGTCTCACTCTGAAAAAGAAAAGAGTTGAAAATCAACTTGCTGAAGATAGTTATCTCAGTCTGAAGCTAATTCCTGTGTGAGAAGCTGTTCACCTGCAGTATGTCTTGTAAGGTTCGTGTTGAGGGGTGACGGTAGAGCAGGGAGTCAGTCTGGCCCTCGGTGGGCTCAACTGAGCTCTGCTGACCCGACAGCAGGTAGCAGAAACTGGGAGCGGGGCCTGTTGCTCTGCTTTCCTGCAGACACAAGATACTTCTGAGCTCTGTATGTTAGGCTCAGTACGGGTCATCAAATTACTGAATGTGCTCATATTTTGCAGCATTTTTTTTCTCAATTCTTGTCAAATTACAGACGTTTTCTACATTTACTTGGGTTTTTATCTGTTTGCACATGCTTTGATAGGTTGCACTGTGTGGACTTCTGAGGGTCAGTTAATTATTCAGCCTTGTATAATAAGTAGTTTATACTTCAGCAATGGTCCAGTCATGCAAAAAGGCAATACACAGGAAATTACACAGCAATCTTGCTCAGCAAGTTTGAGTTATTTTTAACCCTCGTGGCGTCCTGTGGGTCAAAAGGGACCCGTTTTAGAGAATGAAAATGTTGGAAAATAGTATATTTTCACAGTGAAACTTCTGATGTCCACATTTTCAACATTTTGGGGAAATGTTTGAACATTTTTGGTGGAAAAAAGAAATGTCAAAAATGTCTCTAAAGAACATTCACAAAAAAATTAAACCAAAATCCAGCAAATTTCACTGGATTTTGGTTGATTTTTATGTGAAGGTTCTTAAAGAAAATATTAGAAATTTTAGTGACATACATGTAATCACTTTAGATATTTTTTTATTTTTGGAATTGTATTTTTACTCATTTTTTTGAAAATATTTACAAGAATTTTCTTGCCAATTTTTATTATTTTTTAAATAACACTTTTAAGGGAAACTTAAGAAATTCTTGGAATTTTCTTCCTGAAGGTTTTCTACATTTTCAGAATTTTATTGAATTTTTAAACTGAATTTTTGGATTTCTTTCCAGACAAGGAAACAACATTTTTGGTGCCCGTAAATGAGGACAACAGGAGGGTTAACTGAACACAAGGAACATGATGATCTACGGGCTTCTTTTGTATCAACTAGGGTTAGTTATTTTGCTTTTTGAGCTTACTTCAAAATTTTATCTGCTACAGCAACAGTCTGGCTATTTATAATATTATAATGTAATATTTTATAAGTGCACTGGCAGCCACATTTTCTGCTTTCAGGTTCAAGCACCTAGAAAGTTTGGCCCTAAATTTGATGGGGGCATTATAGCAGCGTAGGGCAACTGCAGACTGAAACGATGCTAGCCTGGTTCCAACCTTCTGAGTCACCATCCACATTTCTGATTTGATTAGTGATTCAAGCAGCTCTGGTGTTGGGCTCCTAAATGGCTATTTCTGTCAAGAGGAGAAATACTCCAAACAGGACTTAGTAGAGTGATTAAAAGAGGACATGCTATCTTACTAGACTTTTCTACAAACAGCTAAAAGTTGACATTGATTTATAGAAATAAGCAACTCAGACTCTGAGATGTCTTTGATTTTCCTGAGAAACATTAACTTCTCCTAGCAGCAACTATCACAGCTGCCATGTTGGCTGAAAATAACATCAGCAGCATGAATATGTCAGTTGTTGTGACTGTCAATTAAACAGCCCTTAAATCTAGGAATCCGTTAGTAGGAAGACACAACTGAATGGAGTGAAACAAAATGGCAATTCCGTTTGTCTATCAGGCTAAAACAATATTCCCCTTTCAAATGAATGCTCCTCCATTCCCGCTGACTGGATTTGTCTTTAATCAGCGCTGACTTTGAGGATGGATTGACTGTTAAAATGATTTCGGGGGGAAAGAATGCTGAACCATCTCCAGCCTCTGTTTTTCGGCTGTGATGGCTTTCTGCTTTTCTGTGTTTTACAACACTACAAACTGATAACATTCATGTTTTGATCAAGGCTGTAGGAGTGGATTAGCTCCTCGATTTATTGTTTGATCGATAACTAATCGGAGAACAGCAATAAAAATATCTGGCAGAATTTCTAAAAGTCAAAGCGAACATCTTCAGAATACTGGCTTTGTTTCGCCGACCAGCATAAACCCAAAGATAATCAGTTTGCAATGACGTCAAACACAAAAAGGCATAAAACCTCACAATTTAGACACCAGAATCAATAAATGTTTGAAATTCTAACATTTTGCTGTGTGAAATTGTGATTAATGCTGGAAATTCTGACTGCATTTTGCACAAAGACATTTTATTAGCCAAGAAGACTGATCAACTAATCAAGAAAGTTGGTTAGCTGCGGCTCCATGTCCTGCTACATAGCTTCAGCTAAGGAAGAAGCCTTTTTTTCCTTTTACTATTGTGAGAACTTACACTGGGCATACTAAGTGTGCTTCCATGATCTTTAAGAGGCGTCGCTGGGGGCCACAGACTGTCTATCAAGCTGAAAAGCCTGGAGCTCCTGAGAGTAAGACACAAAAAAGGGAAAAAAACAGAGAGAGTTAGGATGGGGCCACTGCAGAGGGGGGAAGGAGGAGAAACTACTGAACAAGAGACTTCAGTGAGGAGATTGAAAGCTTTCACAGCCAGTTTCACTTCCACTGAAACATGAATCTGTTAGGACAGAGCTTGTTTTTACGTCACCTAGAATTAACAGTGAGCGTGCTTGGGCTGGCAGAGCACAGACACACAGAAACAGTTTTTACAAGCACAAACTAAAGGGTGGGAAAGCAGATCGCACCCTATGCAAATTACATTAGTATTGTGGTGCAAAAAAAACAGGGTTTAGAGAACCAATTACAGGTGATTCTAAACGTCCGCAGCTTTAATGCCTGATCAGCAGCGTCTGTCTGCTCTCACCATGTTCTTAATCGCAGTAATGACAGTTGATGAGCTTTTATGATCTTTCATTGACGTCAAACTGATTTTGGAAGTACAGGCTAAAAATTAAAAGGGGAATAAGCATACGACTCCAACAGGACATGTCAACCTCTCAATTCTTTGTCTCATTGTCTAAGGTGTTTTGCTCAGGTCCAGTGTTACTTATTCATACATGTGGGTGCTGCCATATCAGCCAGTGGGTGACAACCTGTTAGTCAGCCTCTAATCACAGAGTTTCTTTGTGTGGAACTGGTTCTGCAGCCCAGTCAAGTCCAGTGAGGGCTGCTGAAGGATGAGTAACGACAAGCTAACAGGGCTCATTCAACAAGCTGAGACTGTGATGCAGAGTTTGAATGCTTGTTTGTCAAACGTTGAAGTATTTCTCTCCTACTGCTCTGTGTTAGTTTCTGCCTGGCGATCTTCACATCCTAATGTTTTTGTTAAGTGGTGTGAAGTGCAGTTTAATCCTTCAAACTGTAATTTTGAATTTTAGATTTAGTTGGCACACGTCCAAAAATATGCAACGTATTTCCTGCAAGCATCAGTCCTTCCCATTTAGCTAATCCAAGGGACATTACTCAGACAGGTGCCAGGCTGATCATTTCACAAAGCCTACATTGTAACGGAGCATTTCGACATTTGGGAAATTGCTCCCATTTACTGTCATGCTGGGAGAGAGATCTAAAGATTGACACAAACACCTGCCTGTTAAACATTCAGGCAGTTTAGGGAACTGACTGGCTCCGTGTCAAGGTAAAAGTAAAAAAAACAAACAAAACAAAAACAGCTCTGAAGCTCATTTATATACCAAGTATACATTGTTGTAAAACAAACAAACAAAACAGCACACCGTTGGGGTTTGGATGCTGTTCGGTGGACTTTGGACAAAACCGACTGTTTACACACCCACTTTCCTTTATTTTAAGCTAACTAGCTGTAGCTTGATATTTAACCCTATGAAATTCAAGCCGTTTCTGCATTTTATGCACTTGATTGTCACATTTTGACTCACTGTGGGCTCTTTTCTCACTGCAATATGAAGTTCTGCAGCACAACCACGGCTAGAAGGAGAGAACTCGGAAAAGTATTCTGTGTAGGGTAAAGAAAAGCTACAATCATGAATCATAAAAATAATAACAATCTAAAGTTTAATCTCTTTAAATATATATTTTACAAAAATGTAATAAAAAATTAATAAATATGTACATAATTTTCCAAGTGACAGAAAAAGAGACTTACATACTTAAGACATTTCACTAACGAATTTTTTGTTGTTGTTTCCATTCTGCACTTCAGCACAGGAGTCCCTGAGGATTTGTCTCATAACTGTCGGTCACAGCTCACTCACTGATGGCTTCACTGTTGCCCTGAAGCAGAATTTTAGTTTTTCATAAAATCTGATTAGAACAAACAATATATTTTTGGCAAATCTCTATAATAGGACAAAGGGAACACAGTGATTTTGACAAAATATCTCAATTTAGTGCTAAGATTTGGTCAAGAATGTTAAAAATCTGGTGACTCAGTTTTTTGGGTCATTTTTCTAAAAGAGAACATTCAGAGGCTTCATGAAGAGACACGAGAGAGATAATCAGTCCATAAGAGCTGGATCAAACTATTTAACTAGTCAAATATTCATTACAAGTATTTGTAATTTTTGTTTCAGATATTTGTTTTATAAAGGTTTTTTCTAAATATTGGCTTACAAAAACATATTTTTCTTCACATTCTTGTCCTTTATTTATACTTTCATTTTGTGCGGCTAGTGAACTCACTTCAGTTCATCTCAGCAGTTAATGGGAAGATAAAATGCCACAGACCTCAGTCATGTGGGAACACTTAAGCTAAATGATGACAAGACAAGGGCAGAGCGCCAAATATTCAATATGAAACTGGAATACAGTGTCCCAACAAGTATGAAAATGCACTTGAAAGCTGCAAGTAGGAGCCTATTGTTCGCTGGTGTAAAAACCATACAAGTTAACAAACTTCCCTTCGCTAAATGCCTAGTGTACAGCTGCTATGATGACGCTGCTTTTCTCCATCGCTCAGACAGTAACATCACACATTCTAAAAACCAGCACTCATTTTGCTTGGAAAATAGTAGCTCATGTGAATGTTTAAATTAAAACATACATTTGGCAACAGCAGCTACTGGCAAAAAAAACCACAGAGGCCCAGTATAACAATAACTCTTTTTCAACAGACTATCAGCACATTGTTACTCCACCAAGGAACACAGCGTAGATTTGTAACGACCGACGTTGGTTTGTCGGCCTGTTTGTCCGTTAGCCATATTACTCAAAAATGGACAAACGCATTTGGATGAAAATTTCAGGGAAGGTCAGAAATGACACAAGGACCGAGTGATTAGATTTTGGCAGTGATGCAGCTTATAGTGTGGATCCATGGATTTGTTAAAGATTTCTGTATCACTGTGAGATAGCAGCACAGTGTCACTGTAACTATGAATACATCAGCTGCCTGCTGTCGATCACATGATCGCGATCCTATCCACCGTTGCGGACTTATCCATTGGAAAAGATACAAGGAACAACTGATTAAATAGTGGGGGTGTTTCCAAGTCCTATCAGTTACCTCCGCCCGCTACATATTTAGGTAAGGTGATACGGTATCTGTACATAACGTACACATGCATAACACACGCCTGTGCTCAGCTCAACGTCATTTTGTTTGTAGGTACATCGATATTAAACGGCCACATTCTGTCTTGCCATGATTTCCGATGATCAGTAACTAATAAACAAATGCTGCGTTTCTGACAAAGCCATATAGGGGAATAAACAGCCTTGGCTGAGTACTGCTCTGAGTGATTTTCTTGTCTAAATATTTGCTGCTCTGCCCTACAATCTTCTCATCCAACTTTCTGCATTAAAGAAAAATTGATATTTTCCAAAATATCGAAAACTATACCTTTATACTAGCTAAAATTCAACATGATATCGAATCAATTTGTGGTCAGTACAGATTAATTGTCTTTTTGCTAATGAACTGCTGCAAATTAATAAATTACTGGAGCCCAAATTTTAAAAATAAATCAAACCCAGACTCTTTGGCAACCATACACACGTGGACAAAATTGTTGGTACCCCTCAGTTAAAGAAGGAAAAACCCACAATTCTCACTGAAATCACTTGAAACTCACAAAAGTAACAATAAATAAAAATTTATTGAAAATTAAATAATCAAAATCAGCCATCACTTTTGAATTGTTGATTAACATAATTATTTAAAAAAACAAACTAATGAAATAGGGCTGGACAAAAATGATGGTACCCATAACTTAATATTTTGTTGCACAACCTTTTGAGGCAATCACTGCAATTAAACCATTTCTGTATTTGTCAATGAGCGTTCTGCAGCTGTCAACAGGTATTTTGGCCCACTCCTCATGAGCAAACAGCTCCAGTTGTCTCAGGTTTGATGGGTGTCTTCTCCAAATGGCATGTTTCAGCTCCTTCCACATATGTTCAATGGGATTCAGATCTGGGCTCATAGAAGGCCACTTTAGAATAGTCCAACGCTTTTCTCTCAGCCATTCTTGAGTGTTTTTGGCTGTGTGTTTTGGATCGTTGTCCCGTTGGAAGACCCATGACCTGCGACTGAGACCAAGCTTTCTGACACTAGGCAGCACATTTCTCTCCAGAATGCCTTGATAGTCTTCAGATTTCATCGTACCTTGCACACTTTCAAGACACCCTGTGCCAGATGCAGCAAAGCAGCCCCAAAACATTACTGAGCCTCCTCCATGTTTCACCGTAGGGACAGTGTTCTTTTCTTCGTATGCTTGGTTTTTGAGTCTATGAACAGAGTTGATGTGCCTTACCAAAAAGCTCCAGTTTGGTCTCATCTGTCCAAAGGACATTCTCCCAGAAGCTTTGTGGCTTGTCAACATGCATTTTTGCAAATTCCAGTCTGGCTTTTTTATGAGTTTTTTTCAGCAGTGGTGTCCTCCTTGGTCGTCTCCCATGAAGTCCACTTTGGCTCAAACAACGACGAATGGTGCGATCTGACACTGATGTACCTTGGCCTTGGAGTTCACCTTTAATTTCTTTGGAGGTTGCTCTGGGCTCTTTGGATACAATTCCAACGATCCGTCTCTTCAATTTGTCATCAATTTTCCTCTTGCGGCCACGTCCAGGGAGGTTGGCTACTGTCCCGTGGGTCTTGAACTTCTGAATAATATGAGCCACTGTTGTCACAGGAACTTCAAGTTGTTTAGAGATGGTCTTATAGCCTTTACCTTTAAGATGTTTGTCTATAATTTTTTTTCGGATGTCCTGGGACAATTCTCTCCTTCGCTTTCTGTTGTCCATGTTCAGTGTGGTACACACCTTTTCACCAAACAGCAGGGTGACTACTTGTCTCCCTTTAAATAGGCAGACTGACTGATTATGAGTTTGGAAACACCTGTGATGTCAATTAAATGACACACCTGAGTTAATCATGTCGCTCTGGTCAAATAGTTTTCAATCTTTTATAGAGGTACCATCATTTTTGTCCAGGCCTGTTTCATTAGTTTGTTTTTTTAAATAATTATGTTAATCAACAATTCAAAAGTAATGGCTGTTTTTGATTATTTAATTTTCAATAAATTTTTATTTATTGTTACTTTTGTGAGTTTCAAGTGATTTCAGTGAGAATTGTGGGTTTTTCCTTCTTTAACTGAGGGGTACCAACAATTTTGTCCACGTGTGTATTTGGGATCTCAGAAAAAGGCACATAACTGGAATAAATAAATTATAAACCTATAGTCAATGGCCTGTTAGCTGAGCTTAGAGTGAAGATGGTAAAAAAAAACAAAAAAAAAAACAGCTTGCCTCCATCACACGGTGAGAATCTGTCTGAAAGCACCTCTAAAGCTTACTGTTTAGCAGGTTATAGCGTGTTTCTTCAATCCATTAAAAAAAGGTGAACTATAAAGTGACACACTGCCGCATTACAGAGTGCTTATGCTGGACTAGTTCTTGGCTGGTAAAGTGTCGTTGCTGTCCCAGTGAGGTTAGTCAGTGTGGTTAAGGTTGGATTTACAGTCTGTCTGAAGTGAATCCCGAACTGGTTTGTCTGAACTACATCTATTCACTTTACATTTCAAACTGAGAGACTATAAACCAGCTCTCAGTGGTACTAGAAGCTATGTTTCGTTCTGAACTTTGTATAGTTAGGCTTTCTCTTTTGCTTCTAGTCTTTATGCTAAGCTAAGCAAGCTGCTGGCTAGAGCTATCCGACAGACAGTATCAATCTTCTCATCTAACTCTCAAAAAGAGAGCAAACAAGCACGTTTTTCAAAGTGTCAACCTATTCCTTAAAGATATGACCAATGTCTGTGAAAGGTGGAGAACTTCTAGGAACCTGGGAAAAAAAAGAATGCCTGATTTAACTCAACCAACCCCACATGTTTTTCTGCTCAAGCTAATACGACAGCCCATGTGCAAACACGAAAGATAGCCCATCCATCACAGTCCGACCACAGACAACCTCTAGAGAAATTATAGGCTGCGGTGGCATTGAAAATACCAGGGATGTAAACATACCCCCAGCCAGTCTCTAAATGTTCCCATGTCAGTTCTTCTAACTGCTTCTAATCTGGGCTCTTGACTATGGAAACTCACAAGGGACACAGAGTATGCACCTCAGTATCACTTTACATGTAAACACGGTTGCACTGCTGGCAGAACAGCATTATCGGGTTCATAGGAGGTGCAAACATTAAGCTCTCATTGTATTGTAAACGCGTGTGCTAATGTTTAAAAAGGGCATTTAAGGTTACATGTTGTGGGGGGGACACAGAAGATTTGCATCTGTGGTACTAAAGAGAAAACATGTGTCCTGATTTAGCATGAGGCTCAGAGGATCTATAGCACAAGGCCCCGAGGATACTCCACAGGCATTTATCCTGGGCTATTGTCTCAGACGGTTATGGAGTGAGAGAGGATAACTTTGCATGCAGCAGAAATCCACATCACACATTTGTATTTCACACAGGTTGAACTCTAGTCAGTGGCTATGAATTGATGTTCAGCTTTAAAGCTAACCTGGCTGTGTGTGATGGGTACAGAGGAGCGTGTGGGTTTCACCTTTCTCGAGTGACCCGCTGCACCACCTTAATGCCTCTCAGCACACAGTTCTTCCCCTGCCACATCTGGCAGTACTGGCTGAGGTCGTCCTTGCAGGGCAGGAGGTGGAGCTGGACCACGCTGAACATCCCGTAGCTGTCCTGGACAAGCACACACAACCTGGAAAAACAAAGCACCAAAGAGAGCGCATATTAATATGCATTCATCTCGTTCGATGAAGTGCCTGCTGGCAGAAAATGTTTCTCCACAAAACACACGATGCGCATCCTCAAGGCCGTGAATTTAGTATGTTGAACGCATTTCCTTAAAAGCAATTTTTGATGTCCACAAAACGAAACCAGTGGTCAGAAATTCCACACGGTACCTTTAAGTTTAGACTGAGAATTGCCTTTAAATTTACTCCCACCGTACCTACATACCTGCATTTTTCAGAAGAAGAAACATTTAAAGAATTTTCATCCAAATATGCTGCCAAAGTTAAAAGTTGTAATTGATTACATTACATAAAGAAAGAAAAGTGGTATTTTGTACACTGAGCAACGTTTGGAAAAATCAAGACCTTCAATGTCAAAAAGCTGTCCCTGTAAACTATAACACAAACATGGTTAAAAGTCCTGAAAGCTTTCAGAATAATGGAAAGTTTAAACATGGCAACTGAGCAGACTTAACAGCAACTACTGGCTTGTTACAGTTACAGTCTAAATGTGCACAAAACACAACTTCTAAATAGGCACTTGAACAAGCAAATAAATTCACCAATATGTAACCAACATACATGTGGTTAAACTACATGTACTGGTGTTTATGTTATGATAATCAGATTTTCATTTACACCGCTTTATTACTGGCTTACAAAATCAGAAAAATCTGATCCTGTAGTATTTTTATTTAAAAGAAAGTAACAGTACACAGTTAAGGCTTCATTCTGACATTTGTAAGTGTTAATGTCGGTGGCTGGTTTGACAGGATGCTGTGGACAGAAAAGACCTTTGGCCTACAAAGTTGTGAGTCAGTATTCCTGCACAAGAGCCTGAACAGCTATAGGCTCCAGTATCTCAGTAAGTCAAGCCCAGACACAGCCCTGAGAGTAAACAGTGGAGTTCATATCCCCTGGTTAGACAAGCAACGGCCAGGGAAGAGGAGGAGGAGGAAGAAGAAAAATCAAGGAAGAGGGAGGAGGACTGTCAGCATGTCCATCATGCATGTGCATGCATGTGCACATCTCAGACATGGGGAAAATTTTGAGACTGCTTTCAACCACCTGATTGGGCCTATGAATGTTTTCTGTTGCTAAACGTGGGGTCTGTCTCTGTTTGTTTTGAAAGACCTGGAAATAGATATCTAAATAACATTCCCGACATGACTTCTGGTGGTGTAAGCCAACGTTTTAACCAAGATTATTCTCAGCTGTTTGTTTAATTCACAATCCAAAATCAGACATATACAGCATTTTGTTCAAGCCACAAGTTGCGTTTGACACACAAAACTGAGACAAATAATGCTCTCTGAACGTTTCTTTTTTCTGCTTATTAGGGTGCAAACATGAGCACAGAAGTTCAAAGTTCAAAGCAAAGTAAATGAACCCTTCATGTGGTTGGTATTCATCACTGGAGGGACCAAGTCTCCTTGTAACATGTTGGGCACTTTGTCAAGTCAAACAAGAAAATGCCTCCAGAAAACTGTAATTCCTGAAAGACAAACATTTTCACATTCTTTCAAAACACAAAAACAATACTTACTGCAGCTGGAGTATTAAGCTACTGTTCCATCATGAACCCCGTTATAAACAACTGTAAGTAGCAGGTCACTGACAAACAGGGACATCATTGATAAATCTGTCAGTTTGGCTTTCTAGTTTATTGCTCAGACTACAAAAGCTTTACACATTTGTTGCTTTGATTTACTAACAGCTGAAATCCAAGGACACCCAATTTAGAGTGATAAGACGTACAATGGAGGAACAGAAACCAGTTCAGTATTGTAGCTTGATGGATAACTGCTAATTGTTTGTAAAATCATGAATGCAAATGTTTACATAAAAGCTAACCATTTCTGCAAGAGTCAGTTAGGGATTTGTACACTAATAATAGATGTTTTTTTTAATTTTTTATTGCCCTTGACATTGTATCGAGATATACTGTTCCATATCCAGGCTCCTTGAAAGCAGGTTGGCTTGTTGGTTTAGAAATATTCTCACTTAGGGTGCGAGAGGTCCTGGGTTCAAATTCCAGAGGAGTCCCCACTTATGGGAAGATATTAAGAGTGTCTACTGATCATAAGGTGAGCAGTTTGATCTCAAGTGTCCTTAAAGCAAAGTTGTAGGGGATTTTGCTCTGGGTATGGGAATTTTAAAAAGAACTGAAATATCACAAAGTCAAAAAAGCACAACAGCTTAGTGGTTAGCACTTTCGCCTTGTCGCTAGAAGATCCCTGGTTCGTGTCCCGACTTTCCCGGGATCTTTCTGCATGGAGTTTGCATGTTCTCCCTGTGTAAGCGGGGGCTTTCTCCGGGTACTCCGACGTCTTCCCACGGTCCAAAAACGTGATGAGTTAGATAGATATAACTTTATTGATCCCTTTGGAAAGTTCCTCAGGGAAATTGTAGTTCCAGTACCAACATAGTACAAACAGTACAAGATAAAATACAGAAAGAAAAGAACACCCGAAATAAAATTAAAATTTAGTGCAAGATAAAATCAATCAAAGTCAATATATAAATAGGAACGAAGTTAAAAAGTACGAATTAAAAAGTTAATTGATTACTCTAAATTACCCATAGGTGTAAATGTGAGTGTGATTGTTTGTTTGTATATGTAGTCCTGTGACAGACTGGTGACCTGTCCAGGGTGTCTCCTGCTTTCACCCCATGTCAGCTGGGATAGACTCCAGCCCCCCGCAGCCCTAATGAGGGTTAAGCGTGGATAGATGATGGATGGACTAATGCAAAACAGCAATATCCAAGTGCAGAGCATTTACTATTCACAGAATGGTGTGGCTGCACCTCATTATCATGATATTGGGGAACAAATGTTGCGGCTTCTTTGTATTAGGCAGAGCAAAGTGAAGGATGCAGCTGTGGTGTTCCCTTAAAAAAGTGAAGGTATGATTGCTTTGCATGCATGGAGGCCTGCACTTTCATAAAAATTAATAATTCACAGAAAAAAAGCAAGCAGGACTACCTTCCTGCTCGAACCAAATCGTGTACAAAACTTTAAACTTTCAGTGTGGTATATTGCTGTATAGAAGTTGTTGTTTCCTGTAATGAAGTGGATTTTTAAAATGGGAACACACAGACAGGAGAAAGCTGTGAGAAAAGCGTGGCCAGTGGCAGACTTCTAATTGTGATCTACATCTGGTGAATGAGATTAACATCAATAGTGGTGAAACTGTTCACACTATAAACAACCAAAAAATGATACTGGCGGCATTGTTTGCCATTTCGCAACAAGTCCCATGAAAGACCAACTAACAATGCATTTCCGTCTTTCAATACTTTCCAACATCACCAAGCACTTTGAGGACTATTTCCAGCTGCTGAATAATGCTCATTTCATGCTGGAATGAGTATTTATTGCTTCATATGTGTCAGTGTCCCAAAATAAACTACAGAGCCCACGCTTATCGTAAGGAAGGAACCTGTCACCCAGTGCAGTGTTGTGATTCACAGATGTTTTTAATAGTTTCTGGTGACAGTGGAGGTCTCTGGTACAAAGGGATAACCCCTATCAGGCACTGAATATAGACAAGACTTGTATATGTTTGTTTTGGTCTTTTACTGACAATAAGAAACATAGAGAAAGGTCAAGATGGATCTTTCAGCAAATACACAATAAATATTTTCTTATATTTACACTACCAGTCAAAAGTTTGGACACATCTTCTCATCCAATGATTTTTATTTAACTACTCTAAACATTGTAGATTAATACTGAAGACATCCAAACTATAAAAGAATACAAATGGAATTATGTTGAAAACCAAACAGTGTTAATTTTGAGTATTAATCTACAATGTAGAAAATAAAACAAATAAATAAAAAGCATTAAATGAGAAGGAGAGTCCAAATTTTTGACTGGCAGTTTATATAATATATATATTTTTGAGAAAAAAAAAAGGGTCATCTAAAGGGAATCAAGAGTTTACAACAAACAAAAATATCTGACTAAATCAGTAAATCAATATCTGACCTTTCTTCAAATATGAATACAGCTGTTGGAGCCTGTGATATATATACACTTTCACTTTTAAGGCAGCAGGTTTAAACTTGAAAAAATGTTGTATGAAATCTGATAGGAAAACTGACAGCTAGAAAAGATGGGAGCGAAGAGACTTGTCGAGGAACCAGCTTGACATAAACAACCACCGCCACATTCTGTCGCTCCTTTTAACAGCCCCACTTCCTCAAACAGCAACCCCTCACTCCCCAAAAAATCCTCTGCCATTGGTAGGTTTCAGTCACAGGCCGTTTTCAGGAATTTGTTATTGTGAGCGATCACAGAATTCTCGGCAACTCAGGTTTTCTTCCTGGAAGTACGATCCATTGAGCCTGTGCAAACACACACGTGCTCCTTCGCACACTCACACTCACACTGTGAGCGCACGCAAGCACACACGCACATTACTTGGCAACACACTAAGTAAGCGACCCGCACATTAAGAATACAGCAGAGAGGCCTCATTGGTGAGGGGCGGACAGGCGGGATTCCTTCCTATGTGTTGTCCACCAATCGGTGCCGGCAGAGTGATAAACACGGTTGTAACAGGATCCCTGCAGCACATTGTGTTCCTTCTCCACCAAGAAAAAAAAAAAGCAACTAGCCTCTCCTCACTTCCTGCAAACAGTTAATCTTCTTGTTTATTCTATTCCAAACTTACGGGAAACTTAACATCTTCTTCAAGCATAAATATCATCCTGGCCTGCCTCCCTTGTGTGTTAACACAGAGGCTAAACAACAAAAGGATCAAATAAGCGTGCTGACCAGGAGAGTGAGTCATAGAGGCTGGGGACACAACATAAGAGGCACAAACTGTCCCCGTCTTTATACAGAATGAGGCCAGTGGGCTGCGAAGTAAACTACTCTTCTCTCCACAGAGCAGACATGCATCCTGGAAAAGTACTATAAGCAACACAATGGACCAAATGTTGTTTTTCTGTGCAGCAAATTTCTCACAATAAGGCAGAAAAGTGACCGAAGTTTTATTTTCTTCTTGTATAAAAAAAAATTATGTTAAAAAAATAGAAATTACAACAAAATGTATTGAAGGTCAACAACTAATAATCTAAAAATAAAACCTTGTTGAGAGTGTGTCAAATTTGTCACAATAAACAGACCGGGTCATGCAGGTATTTTAAACCATCAGACTCGTGATCACCTCCTAACCTCTGCCCCACCTCCACGCTTTCACTACAAACTGGGCCTGCTGAATCTGGTTGAGCTGGAAAGAAACGGAGGGAAGGGTAGGGGTGCTTCCGGTCAGGGGGCGGCGTTTGTTTACCAGCCACAGAAGCAGCATGGCAGGAGCAAGTGTCATATTACAACCACTGCTCATTTAGTCAGTTAGCTTGTCAGCTGACTGGGGCTCTCCCCCCTCCTTCACCACAGAGTGCCCCTCCACTGAAAGAAACCAATACTTCTTTTTATTACTCAGCAAAAGGACAAAAACAACAAGCCTGAGGAGGGCCAGGCAACTGAAGGTCATTGGATTTACTTCAAGTAGCACATTTACACATTCATTAACTACAAGACCACTCAATAATCCTCTAAATAATTCTGTAACGTGAAGCTTTAGTTTATTCTCATCCTTTATCAATCTAACATTGATAATTCAACTTTATCAAAGCTGAACAAATCAACATTTTTCTATCAGCATGGGAAAAATAACTGGATTTTATGTGATATGACTCATGGTGACGAATCCACAGAGAGTTGTAACTTGCCTTTGCGGTTACCCACATCTCAGTGGAGCATCTTTGCTTCTTTCAGCTCCTTGTCTTGCCATTTACAATATTAGTTCAATATCCCACTCCCATCAGAGTCATTTGCTGAAGCAGCACTAAGCTGGTGAACCAAGTGGAGCATTCAGCAACTAAAATGAGTAAATTGTTTTAACCTCAGGCATTGCTGGAGACAAAAACCACTAAAATGAAAGAGAATTTTTGTTCCTCGGGTGGACAAAATCATGACAGCAAATAAATGCTAATGGCCCTGAGCAGCACCACAGTATTGCTGCGAATTAGAGAAAATTCTAAAGTGTGATCTTCAATAGGATTAAAAGCATGCGCTCCTGTTTGTGTTCACCTGAAAACTGAAATGCAGCAGCTGGCAGCCAATTGGACTAAGATGGCAGCTTTCTGTAGTTCAAGGCTGAAAAGTAGGGTTGTTTTATATTTTAGGAGTAGGAAACTACATGTCCAGAATATCAGATTACTGGTGGAAAGAGTGTCCTACAGAGTGTGGATAATGGGTTGTTCATAGTGTCAGTATAGACAGGTTTGTCAGGAGTTACAGAAACAGATTTAACCAGTGTTTCGTTAACCAAGTTAAAGAAGCAGGAACATAACCTCTCTACTGCAGAAATGCAAAATGATGAAAGAAAAATCTGCCAAACAGCCAAGAATTACGACCATCACACGAGCTCAGACAGCAACATGAAAAATGCTACCTGTCAGAGAAAATGATTGAGTGCTGCAAGAGGCTGACAGGAGAGAGTGTGACTGATACACAATGCAGGATAAATCTGCTTCCATATTTCATGTTTCACTTAAACAACAAGGACTCACTTCTCCTTGGATTAATGATATCTGAAGTACATTTTCAAAAAAGAGGAGTTGTCTTACATTAACGTTAAACTTATCGGTTTGGTAAAAAAACAAAAACAAGGGTAGATCAGGTTCACTAAAAGAATGATTGATTAGTTCTAAGCTGGTTAGTCTTTTTCAACACATACGATGTAGAACTAGTGACACAGGAGCAAAGCAGCAACAGCTTGGGTGTTCCACATGTGTCTACAAAGGAAGTATTCAGTATGGAGCTGCAGGTCATCTTCATTTATGGAAGCGTTTACGACACAACATGGATTCATTGTAGCTGTGGGAGTATAATACGGAAAAATAGCCTTGAAGTGTAAAAATAAATTACATGCATGGAGCATGAAAAAAGCTCAAGCCCTGATATTGTCTGTATACAGCTTTGGAAATAATTAATAGACCACTATGACCACCGACTTCTTCCTCTTCCTTTGTGGTTCTTCTTAGATCAGTACTGTGTTTTCTTCTTTAGAATATTTAGATGTTTAAGATTTATCGTCCCTCTGTCTCCCACTGGACAGGAGCACAAACATGAACAACAGGAAACGCTGGAATAGTGTTGAATAGATCGCTCTTAGCCACTTTCTCATTTACAGAGCTAGGGTTGTGTATGTACATTATTTTTTCATCACATACACAGAGCAGAAAGCAAACGGATTACAATCTTCACCTTTTACTAAATCAAAGAGAGATTCAAGTGACCGAGTTCAACCATCCCCAGGATTTGTTCAAGAGTAAGAAGGCAGTAACTAGAGACCGACAGGCGGACTAGAACTGTACTGGTCTGTCCTGGTGACAGAGGTGAGCCACAAAGTGAAGCTCTCAGTTTACCAGTCAATCCACTACAAGTTCCTATCGTCACCAGTGGGCATGAGCTGTGGGTAGTGACCAAAACAACAAGATCGTGGAAACAAGTGGGTGAAAACAGTTTCCTCCACTGGTCTGTGAATTCACATTCAAAGACTGGGTGAGAAAGTCAAACAGCAGGAAGGATCAGAGTAGAACTGCTCCTTTACGTTCAAAGAAAGGCAGCTGAGGTGGTTCGGACACCTCCCGACGGAGGCTTTTCCGACTGGGTGAAGACTACAGAACATAACATGGGGACTATCTACCCCTTCTAACCTGGGAATGTCTTAAGATCCCCCAAGAGGATGAAGGAAGTGGCTGGAAATTGGGACACCTGGGCTACTTTGTTTAGACAGATGCTTCTGCAGTCCAATACTGAATAAGTGGTTGTGGATAATGAAAGTGACATAGTGAAATACTTATTTAATCTATAAAATGTTAGAGAACTATATTTAAAAAAGCTAATTAGCACAGTTGCTGTTGTTTTGCCTTACCATCAGTCCAAAACCTCATGATACTTAGTCTATAATCTTGTATGCTAAACAAATATTTGGCATTTTATTATTGTTTTCCTTCAAAAAAAAATACTAAAATTTGCTATTCAAATACTTTCCAGTCAAATCAAAGCAAAAACAAATCTGATCCTGTGTCACATAGATGTGCATTCTTACAGATATTAAGAGAAATTCGATTTTTCTACACCCCAATAAAATATTTATTGTGATTTCTCTATGGAGTGTTACGGTAAATAATAAAACAAAACACTAAAGCTGCTGCAAACCTGTTCCACCCAGTGGAGTATGCGTGGGCACCAATTCAACTCTGGCTTGCTGGTGCACGAGATTCTGAAAACATCATGCTGTCTTCCCGAGAATTGGCTAGAATCACTCACAGAGGGGCTGGATTCAATTAGAAATGTTTGTGTCCTTTGTCAAGCAATGCCATATGGCTGGAGACAGTGTGAGCACTTTGTGGGGGCTGCTGCGCTGTGAACAATAGATCGACCACTGAGACACATTGTGCCACCAAGGAGAAACATGCAAGGCCTGAGACCAAGGAAACCAGCATGCAATTTAAACAAAAAGAATCATTTATATTGTGGCAAAGCATACACAGCAGATAAAACATGATTTATTTTTCACAGGCTCTTTTGGCATCAAGTGGCAAACCAAAGGCCTCAATGGGCCACCAATTATCAGCTTGTCCAACAATACCTGGTTTTGCCTCTCTCTGCAGGAGGAGGAGGAGCTGCGGAGGACCTGAGGGGGACTCTTGGTTTGAGGACGGATACAGGGAAGCAGTCAGCCACAGGGATGGAGTAAACTCTCTGGACCACCACCTCCACATCCTGTTCCACAGAGCCAGCCTGGCCAAGTCCTTCAATAGCTTCCAAGAGCGAGACGCAGTGTCTTGTCAACACTCCTGAACACCCAAAATTACAGAGAGCGTCTGAGGCAGCAACCTGTGAGGCAAAAACAGCAAACAATGATGCACTATTCAACATGATGTGCACTTTTCACTTTCATGAGCTTCATCGTCTCAGATACAAACGGCTGGATATCTTATTGAGGTTAACATAATAGAAGACCATCTTTGGGTTACTGACTACTGATTGGAAACAACCTGTTAAGAGAGAAAATAATCAACAAAGAGAAAATCACAGTTGCAGCTCTAAGCTCCACTGACGCCAGAGACAATGAGTTCTGTATGATCTATTTTTGATTCAACAGTATAGTTTAGTTTCTATAGTATGGACACATCATGATAGGGATGCAATTGTCATTTGCAGTTATTTTGGCTGCAATTTTTTTTTGATAAAGGTTTAATTTACTAATATATGAAAAAGGCAAAAATTGCCAGTCCCAATTTAACCCGTTGTGCTTCAGTTGCGCTTCAGTGTCCCGCCCGCGGTACACTTTGAGATCTGCATAAGCAATTTGCTAAATGTCCGAAACTGCAAACGTGATTATACAAACACCGATGGAAAGCTTAGATTCTCATGAATCTGCCAGTATAAACCACTTTCAGATGTGATTACCACAGCGGGTAATATAAACACATTTGTCCGACAAACAACGAATATCCATCCATCCGTTCTCTATACACGGCTTCAACGTACACAGTGCGACTCACATTTCCAGGTTCATTATTACACACAGATGAAAATATTCCACAAAAAACGGCCAGAATCCAACCTTGGACATCCAGACGAAACAAGCCAGTAACATATTTTGTCCAAAACATGTCTTGAAGTTGGTATATACTCCACGAATCGGTCGTTTTCAAGGAAATGCACCTCGTGATGCGCGTCCAATATTCCCTGTATTTCTCGTCATATTTTTATTTACAAATAGAATATTAGCGATTTTTTGTACTGAAAATGGCTGGAATTGACTGAAGCTTAAAGTTAATAAGCAATAGAGAAATACAGCAATTCTTTACAGGTGTGAAGCTGCAAATATAATCGTCTTTCGTAGCACCTAAAAGATCATCAAAAATAATTTATGATTCACTTTCTGTGGATCAGGTTTTTATTAAAATTTCTAATACTGAAATTGGTTCAGCTCTCATAATGGAAGCTGAATATTAAAACACAATTTTAAATTTTACTTTTCCACAGTAAAACAGCCACAACACTAAAACCACAAACAGATGAAGTGAGTAATGTTGGTCATCACGTTACAATACAATTTTCTGCTGGACAAATCTGGAGTCCTGGCATTAGTGTGGATATTATTTTGACATATGACAAACACTTAAAGATTGTTGCAGAATAACAATTCAGGAATATTTTCATGTGAAATGATTGCTTAATGAGAAAGACAGAAGCGGTAAATTGCCAAACTCTCACACATTCATTCATTTCTGTGTCAGCTAACGTACGGTCAACCTGTCAATAACAGATGCAGAGAGAGTCTTCTTCTTGAAGATAGTGTGGACAACAGCAGCTCAACTGCATTTAAAGCTACAGATCCTAAAACAACCGTGTTTTCTGTAAGAAATTTGGAAAAATGCATATGTGAATCCATCACTGGTTACATTTCCACAGCAGAAGTTTAAAGCTAGAATTCCAAGTGACTGATGCAGGTTATATGCTCCAAGAGACTGTTTATTATTCTTTGTTTTAAATCTTCTTCTAAAGTGAACCTGATTAAATCTGTGGTAAAAACCGCCGCCTGCAAAGCTGCACCTGTGATTTAATAAATCACAAACAGTACTGACACAAGCCATCCAATGTTTTGTTTCTGTGAATGTGAGCTGAGACTTATGGCAAGTAGCCCAACCACTGTGCACACAACATGCTAGTGCTGTCATTACTTGCTTATCTTCTGTTTTCTTTACTTGATGGCATTTTTCTGTCTCACAATAACAGAAAGGGAGTTTAAGAGGCATAGTGAGGTTTCTTTAATGTCCTATAGGGCAAATAATTTATAGCATCAAACACTAGGAATTTAATCACTTGATTTGAATGATGCTGAAGCATACACACCTGCCTGGCGCTGCTCTCGTCTGTGGTTCTGCATACCTCCAGCAGTCCAAATATTTTACCCAAATAGTATGGCATGTGTCTGTCTGCAGAGAGCTGGCCTCTGGGAATAGACATGTCGGCTGATTTGGAAGCAGAGTAGACTTTCTGGCTGAAGTGTGTGTTCAGAATAATATGGCAGCTGAAGTCCTCTATGGAGAGACTTTGCCTGCAAAGAGATGAAAGTTCGTAAGTTTTAGATGCACCATATATTCCCATACAGCTACTGTTTCAGAGCTTTTTGCACTCTCCACCTTAACTCTACTTGTTCTTATTGCATGAGAAGAACCTGGTTTTGGAATTGAATTCATCATGAAATTAAACATCTATAAAGGTGCTAGGCAATGATAAACAGCTTCTGTTGAGATTATGCTGGTAACAGATGCAAAAAGTCAGATTTCAAAATAAATGGAATAGACTGTTGCATAAACATAGGGGGGCTGACAGCTGAAGACTGTTTGAATGTCAGACTCAGATAAGGTACCAGACACCTCCGCAGGTCTGTTCAGTGTGTACCACCCAGCACAAAGTACAAGTTCAAATACGTTGAACTCCTCCACAGCAAGTGAAGAACACAACGGATGCATGCGTCCTCTTTAACTTGGGGGAAAGATAAAATTTCCATGTAATTGAGGTTTTTTTAAGAGGCTACACTTCGCAGCGCTGCAGCACTTGATTGAAAACACTTTCCAAATGTGATGTCATCTATGGAAAAATAGTTCAACGTTCGTCACAATAAAACAGGCTGAGAGTTTTCTGATGAAAAATACCAAACTGAAGCGAGCACATGTGGGACCTGCAATGCTCTGGTGCTAATCTTTAAAGGTTTACCGTTACCCGCTTAGATTTCACTCATCTGAGCGGTGTGGCAAGCAGGAGATGTTGAACCTCTCTTTAAAACATTAGGAACATTTCTGGTCAAGTATTTTAGGTCTTTGAGGTAAACAGTACACACCTGAGTGGCACTGAGCCTGAGAATAAAAGATGTTGTACAACAGCCAGGTAATTACAGAGCCCACTGTCTGTGGTAAGTTTGAATTACGACTTAATCTCTTCCAAATGTAACAAGGATAATAGTGTGATGATGGCTTATCACTGAGTCAGAGCCAAGTGCACTATGTGACTGGAATTGCCGTACTTGTCACAGCTTGTCTCAGTTTTGCGGTGAAAGCTGAAACTGAGAAAATAAACACACTGATAAATGGGGGGAAACTATTTATTTGGACGTACAGTAAAAACTGGGAGAGAAATATTTGGAGACAAAATTATTACATACAGACAATCACCAGTGTTTGGTACACCTAACTAGAATGAAATGCAGTCTAATGTGACATTAGAAAGGAAGATAATGTTCAGTCTTTGCTCAAACTGATTTAGAGAGGCGATGATAAAATTTTAAGATCATTTCAGAAACTGTAGTTATTGCACTTATTACATTAAGGGGTGCTTCTAGTATTTTCTCCTTCCTCAGTGATATAAAAGGATGCAAGTAGCACGTTCTTTTTCCTGCACAGATTTGTGGTGATTCTCAAAGAGGTTTTAGCCGCAGCATAGGAAAATCACCAGGCACACAATGATAACAACTAATAATCATTAATATAGGTGATACGTACACTACCATTCAAAAGTTTGGGGTCACCCAGACTATTTCATGTTTTCCATGAAAATTCATACTTTTATTCATGTGCTGACATAACAACACAAGAGTTTTCTAATCATCAATTAGTCTTTTAACACCATAAACTAACATAATGTAGCATTAGAACACAGGAGTGATGGTTGCTGGAAATGTTCCTCTGTACTCCTACGTAGATATTCCATAAAAATCAGCTGTTTCAGCTAAACTAGTCATTTACCACATTAACAATGTCTAGACTGTATTTCTGATTCATTGAATGTTATCCTCATTAAAAAATGCTTTTCTTTCAAAAATAAGGACATTTCTAAGTGAACTCAGACATTCAACAGTAGTGTATATACTTTTTTCAACCACTTTTCTATAATAAGATAACTCACATGGTCAAAAATAACTGGAAAAAATTGATAGATTTCTGTTACACAAAGTCATTGCCTCTACTTTATGCAAATCAATGATGCTCACTGTTGTGTAGCCAAACCCCAAAGGCCACTCTGAACAGGGATTACTATTAACAATAATTACTTTCTTCTATCTCTATAATTAGAGCTATATCAACTATTTTTGTCACTATCTCAGGGAAATAAATGTAATTATTCTTCATGTCAAGTTCCTCCCTGATTGCATGTGATTGTCCGTACAGTTCTTGGCATTCTTTCCATCCCTTGCACTTTATGTAGTCAATCAAAACAAATACCAAGCATATTATGCCATTGTAGACAGGTGCAGACACTTTGATGACTCATCATCAATCAATCAAAATACATCTGCTGTTATTTTGACAGTCATTTACCTAATCAGCATTTATAACATACTGGTTGCACCTTAAAAAATGCTAAAATGTTCTCACTTTTGAATCATATGATATGAATGCTTGTGTACACTTTGTGAGATATTTTCTTGTTTAAAAAAAGTAATAGGTAATGACATTTATTATTAGACTAGCAGATGTACACTGACAGTCAATAGAAACTTTGAGACCATATTTTTCCAACATAATTTTTATTTTGAACCCGGAAACTGGATTTTCTTCATATGAATCTTTTGTTTAGCATATTGGCATACAGAAACAAAAATCTAAAGTTTCAAGAATGATTTCAAAATAAAGAATTTCACAAAAGAAAACGGCACCTGCCAAACACAAAGTCACAACAGTCCATACCGAGTATGGCCTCCATTTGCTTCGATGCAGGCAGCAATCCGTCGGCGCATGCTTTGGACCAGGCTTCTGATTGTGGGTTGGGAACAGCCCATACGCCTGGCTACATCACTGTAGCTCAAACCGGCCTCCACCATACCCAGTGCCCGGAGACGTTGTTCATGTGATAGACGCGGCATGATGCTGTTCACTGGACTAACAATGGTGGCCTTTTTTGGGCCTTTATATAGGCCTTCAGAACCCATTCTCAGATTGTGCAGATACTCACTGAGTATTGCTTGGTGTGTATTTGGTTCACTTTTGCAAAGTGACCAACCCATGTGCAATGAATCATGACAAAATGACAACTCATCATTATCTCAACTACCAGGGCACTAGATCATCAGTAAATCCACAATGAATAATTACAACCCCCCTACAAGTACAATTCTGTGTACATTTCTACCTCAAAGTTTCTACTGACTGTCAGTATATAAACTACCACTAAGCAGAGGGATTTATGCGGCTCTTACTGCATTTTTACAGTCGAAATTTGTGAAAATTGGTAGTGGAAAGTAGCATTACTTTACATTTTATACATCATGCAGTACTAAAGCAGTTCAAATACGATCCACTTCAATGAGTTATAAAAACACAGTAGCACATATGTTACATGTTTATTATTATTGACTAACTCTTTTTCAACTATGTAATCTTGCAGCAAAAGAAATTCGTACACGGTTTGTCAGGGTCAAATATGCATGAGTATTTATATTTAAATATTTTATACTGTGTGTTGCTAATATTCTACGCAAGTAAAAACCTTCAAGGCAGTACTGGAATTTTAAACTTTAAATGATGTATCTTCATAGCATGATATTGCCTGTTTTACAAGATGTGAATCTCTTCCACTACTGCTGAATTTTTGTCAAACGTGACTTCTCTCACCTAGGCAGAAAAAAAAAAATCCCAGAACAAGGACTCGTGCTATGCTTAAGCCTGATAGCGGTGTTTATCAGACCATCATCTGTGCAGAGATCGTTAATCAGTGAGAGCTATACTCTAATCTCAGCAGAGCAGAACGTACTGTTCATGAGAACGAGAACAACACCCATACAGGAAGCGTGACCCAATTGTGAACAGGTGAGTGGGCAGCTGTCATCATCAGACAGGTAGCCGCCGTTAAGGAGTGGCCCTGCTGCTGGCGTCACAGTTAGCAAGTGAATAACCCCTGCAGGTATTTCCGCTCGCGCCTCAGCCCACTCACAACAAGGCGTGGGAGGTGGGAGGAGCTAACCCACTCGCTGCAGGAATTATGGGGGTGGTTAACCCCTCGAGTGTCACACCGGAAACTGATAAGAGGAATTTTACCAGACAGGCTGATTCTCTAAATTCTGTGTTTTTCCACATTGGCCCAGCCCGTAGTGGTAAAGGCTGCACTGAATTGAATATTAAGCTTGTCATCAGCTTTACGACTGCTATAAGAGCAAGGGAGTTTTATTAAATTAGAAAAAAATACTGACTTACAATGAAAACCAAATGCTTTAAACTTTTCAAAGTCACTTACACAAAGAAGTTTTAAGGATGCATGTCGACTAGAAAAATATTCTTTGAAAGAGCAAACGAGGTTGCATGGTGGACTCAGCCCTATCTTGTGATTTCAGGAATAGAATGTAACAGGGAAGGAGAGGTGCTAAAGCCAGAGATACTCTCAAACCACCATATGTTTTCAATCTCAGCCCTCTGGCTCCCTCCACTCTCTACTCCCAAACGCTCCAGAAAATAATCCGACTGTGTTTTTTCCCCGGCTTGCTGGAAATGACCTAACTACTGCCAGGAAGAGGAATGTGAAGCATTCCCTGGAGCTGTTTGTGACGTCAGAGCGCTGAGGAGGCCCCTACGCTTCCGCCAGCCTGGATATTCCAGAGCACACTCAACCCAAACTCCCAACAGCTGGAGTCAACTGCTGCCTCGCTCCAACTCCAAAACAATCCCGAAAACGCCCCCACCCCGACCCCACCATGCGAGGAACTGGTCCGCACATCTGGACCTTTAGAGCTTACTACTGGGAGCTCAGAGCGGCAACTTTTTATGCTCAAACCACACAATTTAGGTTTTTAAAAGTGTAACGTACTGTATATATTAATGTGTAGTAATCCATCTTTCAGACTGCCTCCTCAGCATGATATTAAGAGCTCCTGTTACTCTCTGTCCTGTACATAGTGTGTCAGCCTTGTGTTGTGTAACTGCCTGTAACAGTGTCTTTTTCTGTGGAATTTTTGATCCCTGGCCAAGAGATTATTTAGAAAGAAAAAAACGAAAGAGAAAGAAATTCAAGAAACGGTTTTACCAACAAACATAACTCACGAAATCTGTCACCCCCGCTTATTTCCAGTGCTATTTTAGATTTATAAAAGATAGACTGTTCTAACTCAAATTGTATTTAATCCTATTATATCAGAAACAATTAATCCATTTGTGAAGCAACAGAAAGCATCTAATTTTTCAATTTTTGTGATTTTTCTGTCATTTGCACGAGCTTCTCCAGTGTGCAGATTCTCTACTTTTCCATTTGATATCATTGTAAACTGAGCACCTTTCAACTTTTGACTGATTTGGACACTAAAAAACAATTTAAGGATGTCATATTGGACTCCAAGGAACTGTGATGTGCATTTTTTCCTCTAACAGACCCAGATAATAATCAAATTAATTCAAAGTTGGTGGCCTAATTCTTACAACAGCCTGTAAGTCATTTTGAATTGCAACAGATACTTCCAATATTGACAAATGATCCTTATTAGTTTCTATAACTCTTTAAAAAGTCATTGATTGCTGCAGTTGGTGATTACTAGCTGTATCAGCTTCAGACCCTTGTCACTGCATCTAATATCCAACTCAGGCTGTGCATTGATACAAAAGCAGAGAAAAATGGGATTTTCATATAAAGATTCCCTTCAGACACATTTAAAACATGTAAAAATAGCCAATTTGTATCCGATGTGTCTACCATGAGTGCCAATTACAAATCTCAAAATTAAAAAAGCACACTTGCTTTTTTTTTTTTTTACTAAAATGAACAAATAAGACTATAACATGATGCCTTCTATTTCTCTGAATTGTCAATTCTCAGTTGGCGGGAGTTTCCACATCTCCTTTCTTTGAGTTGCCTGCTAACTGCTACTGGATGCAAATTAGACGTGATCATCCTGCGTGTACATGTTTTACAGGTTGTTTCTCACTAACCCGGGTTGGCCTGCTTTGACTGTGCCAAGCTACACCGCTGTGTTGCTGCTGAAGATCAGAGGTGACTGTAGCCAAATGTGTCGACCTCCTCCTCTAAACTGTAATACAGATTAAAGAGACATCTGTCAAGTCTCTCTATGTTAAGCCATTAATACTTTGCTGCTTCTGTCAATCTAATTCTACACCTTACTGATTGCTTTCAGTCATATCAGAGCTGTGTCACCGCTGAAGTAAACCGAACACTTCCCCACTGTTGTTTTTTTTTAGCACTAAAAGCTTTCCAAAGGCAAATCAACTGGATGCTTTTTGTTCACTTCAGATAAACAACTTTAACTTTCTATATGGCACAGAGAAAAAACATTCCCAGTGACCCAGTGTGGCTCCACTGCTCATAGCAAGGCAGGGCACAATTACCTCCCCTCCCCACTGTGGAAAAACACTGAAAAACTCTGATTTTAAGTAAGTACAGAGACGTTTTCCCTTGCAAGCAGATCACAGTCTTTATATTAGACTGTACATACGTCATTCTGTGCCAAACAATATCAAAGCCCATATTCGAATGGAGAGGTACTTTAAAGTGTGACATGCATCCTCTCACCATGGTGGGTATATGTGGATGATATCTCTGGCTGCAGGAATCAGCTGGGCTGCTGTCTCTCTGTTGAATAACACCAACACATGAGCTCTCTCCTCAGAGACAGGGTGACTGTGTTGGTGGCCGTCTCCAGGGGGCTGCTGTTGCTCACAGTGCGCTAGCTGCATGCTGCACTCCTCATGAACCTCCAGCACCTCCAGCACCAGCACGCCAGGCCTGTCCACTGGAGAGCAGAGCAACAACAACACAGATGTTGAGTGTGTGTCTTTTTGGACGTGCGTGTCTTTGTGTGTCTGCGTACAGAGTGTACTCCTGCTCTCACGGACTCTTGCTCTCGCTGGGACTCATTATGCATTATGAGGGTAATTCATTTTTAGCATCAGGACAATTCGCACTGCATAACTGTAAAGCTCTCAGTGACTCCGGCTGTGCTGAATATGAAACGCACTAAATCCCACTGGGTGACTTCGTGAATGTTTGGAATTTTACCACGATGCTGACTGTGCTTTTGGCCTGGACAATAAAGTGCACAGAGATAATTAAGACGAGCAAATCGCAAACAATGCCTTGCAGGTATAAATCAAGCTGAGATAAGACAGCAACTTGGCTACATGGTAACTGTGTGTAAACTTGATTCCTCTGTGAAAAATTGCAGCATGAGTGAGAAGAGTCAATGCACTTCATTGTGTACATAAGTTGGCCAGAGGGGGGTTTTGATAAGAGTAAATCACATCAAGGAGATGGCTAGAGAGCTATTAAGTTTTAACATGCACTTGTCCAAACATGAATGTTAAGTGCTTCACTTGTGCTCTGTGCATTTAGGTCCCAAACTGCTAAATAATCAAAATAACCACAGGCAGCAGGGCTGAGATAGTACCCGAGTCCTGCTTTTGACCTATAATGATAAGCTGCAGGCATAGCAGTGTGTTAGGAAATAATTCAAGGTCTCCTGCATATGTGAGTGTGTTTACATCACAGAGTAAAATTATTACAACAAAGATAAACAGCTGTCTCATTGCAGCATGATTGTTGTTGTTACTGAGCATGTGTAAGGCAGTGTGGCAGGCAAACATGAACAAACTTTTAATGAAAAGCTTTATAATGAGGTATATTAAATATTTTTATGTTTTAAAAATCTTGACGCGAGTCATCTGGTTGACTGCTCTACATAAACATAATTCTTTCAATGCCAAAAACAAACATCCAATTTTGATTACAGTTTGAAATGAGGTAAAGTCAGAAAACACATCGGCACTTTAACCCTTCATTCAGCTCTGTATGCTAATCAAAACATCGACTGACCCCGAACTTTAAACTGGATCAGGTGGGCGTTTCGTTTTTTTTTTTCCATAATCAACTGTCACTTTTAAACCACTGCTTGTGTCCTCTTATAAGGAGAAACTTATCATAGAGAACACAAGTGGTTTTGTACACCACGGAAAGGAAAAAAGAAAAAACAACAACTAGGCAAGCAATTTCCTGTCACCTACATTTTAAGTTCACAGTTCAGAGCCACACTGATCAACCTGCAGCCAGCACTTCCGTAGCGTGGCCCCTCCATACAATCGTGTGTAAAATCACGCCTGCTCAGAGATGGGCCTCTTCCCACTCACAAATCAAAGTTCATCGTTAAACCTAAATGGTGATTCAAGGAAGCATGTGGGCAAGATCATGTAATCAGATGCAGAGGATATGTGTGACACAGATCACCTGTTGCGGTTGTTGCCGCTGAGGAGTCAGAGCTGGCCTGGTGCTTCCAGAAGCTGATAGCTGACCTCTGTCTGCACTGAAGCCGATGCAGCCTCTCTGCCAGACCTCCACTTGGAAACAAACACACGCACAGAGGTAGATGATGTAATGTGATAAACTTAAACAGAACACACAATGTAACCAAGGCACATGCACAATTGTTTATTTCAAAGAGCAATACAAGAGTTTCTGATGCAAACAACAAGCTGTCGAAGACGACAGATAGCCCATCTGTAAGATTTGGTGGGCTTGAAGATGGCAAACGACATTTAGCACCCACGTTATCATACCAGGTGTCCCTTTCATCATGAGTTCTGCTGTGGAAACACTGCAACTCAAGTTCGACTATCACCTGGCAGAGAGCAATGACTTGTTTGCTCTTGTTCTGATGCAATATGTCAAACACATAATATACACAGAGTTGAAATTCTAACTAATCATAATAACACATATATTAATCAGTTTATTGGAGTGGTTGATTCAGCTTTAAGATCATTTTGAGGACCTAGTTTTTGAAGGAAGTGTTATATTTTCTAAAACCTCTCTAAAATGAAGAAAAGAAACACTAGTGATGGAAAGTAGTATCAGTAATATCCTGAGTTGTGGTATCCTAAATATTGGAAAAATAAAAACAACAACACAAGATCTGTGTATCTGCAATGGAACATGTAAGAGCAGAAAGCAAACCTTTGAAACTTCCTTTTCTTTTTGGCAGAGTCTTCAGGAGTTTTGGACTGTCTGTCAATCGGTTTTTGAGGTGTCTGCAGCATTGCCTGAGCAGATCTCACCCAGTCACTCACTGACCTTTTGCTGCCCTCACCACTTTGGAGAGGAAAGATTTCTGAGTCCAGTCTGCTCGAGGTCAGTGTGCTGCCAACATTCTCTCCATCAGACACATAACCTGAGATCTCTAGCTCCTTTACCTTGAGAAAGAGTGAAAATTATCGATCAATCCACTGAGACAAAATGGCCCTATATTGAAATATTTCACTCTTGAATTAACATGTTAAAGAGCTAAACTGCAATTAACATACAATTGTGTAGGAGGAGGATATTAAATGCTTAAAATCAGTCATGATTTAATCATGAGATTATAAATTAAAGTAAATAAATAACCAATAATGCAGTGGGCGGATATGGTACACTGACAGGTCGATAAATTCACAAGATATCGTAACAAAACACTCTTTTTTTGCTGTATCATTGCTCACTACACCTGAGGGAATCAGTTCTCATGGAAAAATCCACGAGAAACCTGAGTTCCTGTCATGTGCAGACAAGACCGGCATACCAGGATCTGTCAGCCAATGTGCTCTCTTATTTGAATCAACTTGACCCTGCTAGGCAGAGTGCCAGCAGACGTCACACTCTAACCAGCTACAGAGTAAAAAGGAACACTATGTTCCTGGCTCCGGCTCAAAAATGTTTTCACCCAGCACTGAAAGCATTGTAAGTACACAGCTCTACGCAGCCCCATCCACTAGCAAGTTTTCCTGAACAAACAGTAGTAAAACCATGTTTATAGCCCTGCTGCAACTCTGATGTGGTGGAGGCTGTTGACCCTTTAAGCGCTGATGTTAGGGGAGTCGCGCCGAGCAGCACACTTCATCTGGGAAGCGGCCATCCTTTTTGGCCTTGAAATGCAAAGTCGCCTTTACAGCTCCGCCTGTCCAATTTCAGCAGCTAGTACAATAACACAGAAATCTGGCAGACGAGCACCAAGTGAGTCAGCCATGCATTATCTGGAGTAATAAACTTTGCCTTGGATTTGGATCTTCCTCCCTCTGTATCCTGTTAGATCAGGTTTAATTTTCGACAGGCAGCGTAGAAGCGAGCTTTCTAAAAAGTCCACTCTGGTGTGCACATTCTGCCGTTTTCATTAAATCAATATTTACTGGACATGGCACAAAATGAAACAAGGAAATAAAACGAGAATTTGATGAATGCAAGAGATAAAGAGCAAAATGCTATTCCAAATATGCACTAATCAGCCCGTCAACACCACCACATGCATAAATGTTAGCGACTCTGTATTTTTTAAAAGAACTAGGACCCTCGAGATGTTGTCTTTCCAGCAGGCTTCTGACCACAAGCCTCCTGCTAGGTGATCTTAAATCTTGTTTGACCCCAGAGAGCTGATAGCAGCAAATTAAACTGTCACAAGAGGAAGTAGCTTGGTCTGCGGGAGTGATGCTCATCTGTTGACAGGCTTCCTCTCGACACACAGCCTCCAAACTCATGAGCTTCATCACAAGTTACTGGTTACTTAAGTTCATCTAGTGTTGTACAGTTGGACCGACTAAGTTTAATTAGTAGGCAGGTACAGTAATATATTACACTCTGGTGACTCAGACGATGACTGGCTTCAATCAAGAGCCATTCTGTTCAAGGACATTTTAATAAACCGCAATCTATATCACCACATTACCTCAGTCATTTGGTCACATCTACCCGATCAATCATGTGCTGTAATATGTACTCAAACAACTAAATGCTGTGTGTGTGTGGTCTTGAACCAGAGCACAACACCTTCACCACTCCTTGTACATTCTCTCCATGCCAGCCCTGCCTTTTACAAACACCGTGTCTGAACGACTTCTGAGAAGGAACGGTCAATACAAACCTCCACAGCACACAGGAGGGTCCACAAACAGGCTGACTGTAGTGATAACGCGACTACAAATGAAACAGAATTTGTGTTCAGACAACCACATCACAAGTATCTTATTACATCATCATTAGTAATTAGTCTGCTCATTATTTGCACATCAAGGTTTTCAACACACCAAGCTGGCATAATTAAACAGCTTCCATCCTGTAAACACTCCAAACATCCAAAATATTGTATTTACTTCATTAGAAGACAAAAAGTGAGCAAAACCAAACCATCAGAAGATACTCAATATTAGCCAATTCATTTGTCAGTCTTGCAGGTCTACAGTCTTCTGATTTTTCTGCATAAGCACAGCAGATTATTTAATTATCTGCACATATGCATTTCAGAGAGTTAAATGTAACTACTGACATCTTTAAAGTAGAAAAAGTTTTAAATTATTGCAGCGATACCTGCTTCAGAAAACTGAACTCTCAGTTAAGTCAGTATTTTATTGCTACCTCAGCTTGTGAACTTTGACAGAACATAACCTGACTAGAAAGTGCTAGATTGAGCCCATCAGGCCTTTTCAGGGCATCAGAAGAGACTGCAATACTCCACCTAGTGGCATGATGACAAAACATACAATCACAACATTCTCAATCCAAATCATTAAAAGAGCACCGATAATGTAGTTTGACACAACACCATGAATATGATCTTACACTCAAACACAGGCTTTCATGCAGCGTAAGCTCCAGCTGCGAGTAAGCTTCATCAGGTTTAACTGACACACTGAACAGCAGACTGTCACATGTCTCAGTGGATTTCAACAAAAAGCACAGACACATATTTATGTAGGCTGTTTAGATAGCTGCAAGCACCCGCAGTCAACAGTTTAAGTGGGCAATGCACTGGAATAAATTAGTTAAATGGAGCGTAAGAAGGCATAGAGCCCCACCTAGTGTCCCTTAACAGGAATTACAAGCTTTAGAATCTTGCCTTGTACACTGTTTACACACACACCTTTTCATAGCAGACATTTTGACATGTCACTGCAGGAACAGCACAGGTGGAGTTATTAACGGTAATGATGGCTCAGTTCCATTAAGTGCCCCAGTGAGCCTTAACTTGAACCAGCATGCAAAACAGCAGGAGCTGCCCTAAGTGGAATGCAGCCATCAGTAATACACCTGTGCTTTTCCTGCTGCCAGTGTGTGCCACCGCCGTACCAGTGGGATACACCTGTTTCTTTGAACACAGGGATAATAATAATTTTGCACTGCTGTTAATTCTAATGAGGGTTATCAGCTTAAAAATGATTCACTCACATTCGCAGATTGAAGAGGCAAGTCTTTCTGCTTTTCGTCACAGGACTCTGACTCGCAGTCTGAGATTTGTTGCCCGCTATCCTTCTCAGCATCTTCTTCAGACTCATCCAGGTCGCTGTCTGTGTCTATATCAGGAAGGTCATCTGAAGCAAGAAAGAAAGAAACTAGTAGCTTTTCTAAGGCTTTAAAGTGCAGCTATAAGTCCTCATTAGTGAATAGACATACCTCAGCTCTTGTTGTGTAACAAAAACAAGTCACAACAGATGTGATTTATTTTTTTATTTTTTTACCTTTACTGGTGCTGAGCATGCGTAGTGCTCTGGTGTAAGACTGAGTGGGAGCCATGGGTCTCCTTGATCTCTGAGATCGATGTTGCAGCTGCGTAACAACTCTGGATAGATGTTGCGCCTGAGTCTCATTGTCAGACTGTTCACTGTCACTGGAGCTCCACGCAATATGCACTGGATCCTCATGACAAGCACCGGTCTGCACTGGGAAACACAGAGAGAAGAGAGTGTAAGTTAAGACCCTTTGATACTTGGGTTTGGCATTTCTTTATATTTTAAAGAGCCCTCCGATAAAAACTGAGTTTTCTACTTTGTCCTTATGGCGACTTAGATGCTGGACGACACATTACCCATGAAATAAGCATGAATGAGCATTTCTACCCCGAGACTTCTGAGGTTTCCAACGTAACACACCGAAGGAATCGGTCTTGTCAAATTGCAAGGTAGGGTTATTTGTACCATTGTTCTTTTTCTCAATCTTTCTGGCTGGTTTCAGCATGCATGACTCAATTTCTTCAATACTACAACTGCCACCATGTAGAGTACTTTTACAGTGTTTGAGCAGAGGTATCAGTAAGCTGGTGTGCTCCATTTGCAGTGCACAGCGAAGGGTGGTTGGAGCTCCACAATGTTAACTCTTGTTGTTAACTGTGCGACATTTCCTTCATATAGAAGTAAATATTTGACATATTTGGATGTAAATAAGGAAATACCTATACAGAATATTTAAATGTGCTTTTGGACCTAACAAGACTTTGACACCAGCTTTTGGCACTTGACATATACACTCTGATAAGAAATAAATATCTAGAAAGTACTGCGGTTTAATACAGAGAATTACATAAATAAAAGGTTAAGTAGAATGGGTGAGTTCAAGTTCATTTATCCCAGAACAATGACTACACTAACAGACTAAATTGAAGGATTATATCAGGGTTTCTGCAGAAATTAACCAGTCAAATTTAATGATAATTAATGCTTTTTAAAGCCCTACAGAAACCCTGTATATCTATAAGCACTGTGTGGGGCAGTATAATTATTCAATAAATTACCTGCAGCAGCTGACTGAGCCAGTTTCCTTATGGCAGACAGTTTCCTCCCTGATGACTGGAAGTTCTAGTGTAAAAAACAAATATCAACACCATCAACAGAGTGGAGCAACATGAGAATAAAACAACGATGTGTTATATAAACATTATATTATACATCACGTCAGAATGCTCTTTGTCTACCTTTATCACTGGAGTTTCCAAAAAACTGTCTCCACATTTCTCCCAGCTCTTGGCAGACGACACGGTTGAAAGTGCTGATGCCTCCTTTCCAACTTTCTGGAGACCATTTTCGGCGTCATCCGGGAAGAAAACGCACTTTATGTCCTTGGAGTGTCTTTTACGCTGCCAAAAATCAACAATATAAGTGAGAGGGGTCAGCTTTAAGGGAACTATGGATTCACTTTAAGCGGTGTATTAAAAACAGCACTGCGTATCTGTTCCGCAGTGTTACTTATAAATTAAAACAGAACTAAAATACAACATGAAATACAACAGTTAAAGTGACTGGCAGGTAAACTCCACTCTGTGGGCGGGCAGAGCCGGTGCTAAAGCTAACTAGCTAGTAAGGTTAGCGGTCACTGAATAGCAAGTTAGCTAGCTAGCTGGGTTCTTACCTTTCTGGAAGACATTGAGAAAAAAACTGTTATAGTTTAGGTGCTTTGGTTGTTAATGTGCCTGTTCACGCCGCTTCATATAAAGACAACTACTTCTCTAACCCATCTTTGTGAAGTTGCCGGTGTTTGCTGCCTCACCAGCCTGCAGATGAAGCTAACAGGATGAACCAACTTGTAGCGCTTGTGCAATCTGAAGAGGGGTGTGTTTCTTTATGGACCAGCGTGGTCCGGAGGCGGGGTAGCTGAGTGTGTGCGTGTGTAGCCTGCTTGGACTGATGGAGAGCGTGTACTTCCAGGCTCGTTTTACTTGAACTTGTCGATCTTCTTCTTTAAGTGTCAGCTTCATTGACTTTACAGTTTATGATATACATTTCTGCTGTAGTGGAAGAAGAGCTCAGCTGGTTTCCTTCAGTGAACTACTGCATTATTCCAAAACTAAAATACCTGAATCAGTTTATGCTCTGTGGTTTAGATTTGGTTCTTCCCAAGGATCACTCTCACATTAAAACAACCACTGCACCTGTTCTAAATAATTTCTGAGGTGGTTTGCTTATTTATTTAACACTATATGGTACCTGCAGGACTGTAATTAGTAATGTTTAGTTGCTCTAACGGGACAAAGGTCTCAATAGGAGGTTGTCAGAGCAGGTTTCATTGCATTTAGTATTAAGTGGAAATCTTGATCATTTCCATGTTTCAGTAGGTGACTTCACAAAATGTGGTCTTTTTCCATGATAGAACAGACTAATTATAGCAAAGGGAATTCCCAAAACTATTTGGGTGGGTAAGTCACGCTTTACATTGGCTTATGAAACATAATTATATGTTTTAATAACTAATTTTGCTACCATGTTGTATCATTATTTTGTGTAAGTGCTGCCTTATCCTGTATACTGGATGATTTTTGTGACTGTCCATGGAATGTACACTACAGTTCAAAAGTCTGGGGTCACTTAGAAATGTTATTTTTTCAGTGAAGATAACATTAAATAAATCATAAATGCAGTCTAGACATTGTTAATGTGGTAAATGACTATTATAGCTGGAAACGGCTGATTTTCAATGGAATATCTACATAGAGGTACAGAGGAACATTTCCAGCAACCATCACTCCTGTGTTCTAATGCTACTTTTGAATGGTGGTGTACATTATGCACTCTATGCATGAGTCCCCTGTGTATCTGGTATACATAATAGTAATCTGTACTCTCCATTTGATTATAAAACAGTTGAACATATGCGTATGTTTTTGTGAAAGTATTTGTCACAGCACTCGCTATACATATTCGTTCATTTAGGAGTGTTACATCAAGATACATATAACATTATTATTGGCAGTGTTAGTGTTTTCTAAAAGTAGCACATAAAATAAAAATACTCATGTTCCTCATATCTGCCATTTAGTCTACAGCACTACATTTCAGAGGTAGTCATTTAACTTTTCCAATGACAGGTTGACGTATAAAACAAAGTATGATCAAAGTATAACAAATCACAACTACTGTCTCACATACATGGAGGGATTTCTCACGGAAAAAACTGTATTAGATATTTTATAACTCTAAAACAAAAGTCCAAACACACTGGGACACAACCTAAATGCTGGAGAGAATGTAGCTATTGCGAAGCAGACCACACACGCATTTTCTAGAGATGCTCTATTCTTCAACCCTTCTGGGACAGTGTTCATGGCGCCATCAGAGAAGTCCTGTGTTACAATACTGAATTCACTTGCATGTCATTTTATTTGGGGGATATGAACCTAGGCTTACCTAAAGGTCACGATATCTCATAAAAAATCTTTATAGCAGCGAGTAAAAAGCCCTTAACAAGGCAATGGCTCTGTGGTGAACCTCCTACTATAGACCAACGGGCAGCAAGAATCACAAACATCCATTGTATGGAACGCACAACTCCAAATGGATAAATACGATGCTCTCTGGTAAAAATGGGACACGTATCTCACAACAAGAGGCGATAACCCGCTTTGTTTTTGATTTGTGGTCTATAAAAACAATATTATCTTATAGACTCCAGTACTGTGCTCCCATCCTCTCAACTGTTGCTGTTCTCAATACGGTTATATACGTATTTGTATGTTGTTTAGCTACTGTCTGTTAAAAAAAAAGTTGTTTGAAAAATAAATAAAAAAAAAAAACAAGTATAACCTAATGGTTCACTTTCAAGTACCCAATAGTATGCAAAGTAGTGGATACTGGCACAAACTGCATTGGGTACACAATTAAAATGAGTAAAATGCTACTTGTACATTAATGTAGCCAACTAAATGATGCTTGATGTACTTTCTATTCATAGAACCTAATGCATAAAATTATCAATTCCAAACTGTGGTGTTATTTACCAGCTAATAAAATACTGAACTAAATGTAAATCATTCACTGTGTTTCCTGCTGTATCACTGGTGCACCGTCACATTTCAGCTTTTAGCCGAGGCACACGAAGTTCCTCCAATGATGGCCGGTTTGGAGTGACATGACAACCTCCCGTGGACTCAAAATGTAATTTTATTACAGTAAATCCATTCGAATCTCCACAACTTTCAAATAGCAGGTTAAACATACAAAAGCTCACTTAACATGTTTGTTTTTTATTAAATATGTAAAAAGCAGGTCAAGTTATTCACAAATAAAATGCATACATGCAACACGTTTTTTGGGGAATGCATAATGAGTGGGACATGAAAAAAAACATTTACCATTCATTAATTATTGACAGTACATGTTTACATTCCTTTTCATTTACACAATAATATATGACTAAAGCATTGTGGTGCACTGCCCAGTTCAATATTAGTAAATGCAATATTAAGAAAGGGTATACGATGTACTTACTGGAATATAGTGTGGCAGATTGCTCAGTGAACTTGACTCCCTAAGACCTGTGGTTTACAAAAGAAAAAACTCTGAACAGACCATGAGTTCCAGCTGAGGTTTAAAACACAAAATGCTGCTTCATAATAAGACTAGTCCACAATAATGCTCCTTCCTTCCCTATGTTTATGGCATACCAAGTTAACCTCTACCACTAAACCACCTTGTATGGTGTCAATAACACATTGTTGAGCACACGGATTATCTGAAATTATGTAATTTGTGAGGACAGCTGTCAAACAGTCATGACTTGGCATTTTTCTACATTTTATTCACAATTCACTGACTGCAATGCAGATTCTTGCACTATTCCTAAGGCTTAATAATAAATACGGTAAGGGTCTATGGACAGATTGTCCAATACAGAGTCAAATGTCAGTGCAACATATGGAAGGAGATTAAATAAGAGCTACTACGAGCCCTTCCAGGGCTTTGCTTATTGCATTCTTGTGATTAATATTGTTGATATGCAAAATAAAAACGAAAAGAACAAAAGCTGGGAGGATAACACTTGCACTGACAGGTACTGGTTACCTGTCTAAACTTCAGCATTTGATCACATCTACTGTGAGATTTGAATTGATTTTCCACCCACACAGTCCTCGGAAACTTCTGTGATGGTCTGAGCTTGTCTGCTGGTGGAGGTCGTCACCACAAACCTGCCACAGCAGTTCACCAAAAGTCACAAAAAACATCGAACAGTGAGCAGAGGGATACAAAAAATAAAAACTGTGATGGTGCTTCTATTCAGGAGGTTGCTTCATGTGCTCAGTCTTGGAGAGAACAAAAGTAAACCATGAGGAAAAAAATCAAAATCCTTTAACAGTTCTCACATATTAAAAAGAGGGGTGTAACCGCGTTGAGGGACGATGGCAGTCAGTATTCATCCTGTTCCTCCTGCTGATCATCTGGTGCCTCCTCATGGGCTTGCTGGTCCTCTTCTTGTCCGTCACCCTCAGCCAGCTCTGCTCGCTCCTACAAAGAAGAGACACTGACTCTGAGGACAGTTTGAGGCAAGCTCATGTGATTACACACAAAGACTGAATTCTTATCTCTTTTAACCACACAATAATTTCCACATGATGTATCTACTGGGAAAAATTGCAACTAGAATAAGCAGAATCTGTCCTGAATCCTGTTGAGATCGATCCCACCGACTGACCTGTTCGTCTGAGGCATAAAGGACCTCCATTAGTCGATCGACAAACAGGGCATTTTCTTCTCCCTGTTCCTGGCACAGCAGCTCCACCTCTCGCAGCTTGCTGAAGTAGTAGTCCCTCTCCTTCTCCACACCTTCCAGTGCCAACTTTAATGTGTTCACCTGCAACAAAATGTTCAGAGGACTGAAAGCTTCAGTGTCAAATATACAAAACTATTTCAACTTTGACTGCAGCCACTAAGTGAATGTTGGAAGTCACAAGATCAGCTGGACAACTGATAGAAAGAAATAGCAAAGCAACAGACTTTAGACAAACGGCTTCACTGATATAAACTGAAGCGCACAAATCAGATGCGGCTCAACTGTTCCGGTATCATCATAACTACATTCTACCAATCAATTGAACCCATTTTTTTAAAACTGCCCTTTATTTGCCATTTCCTGTTTCACAATTGTTGTAATCATAAATTCAATTGCTGGCAGACATTTTTTTTCTGCTTTGTGGTCACACTACATAAGCAAGCTCCAGCCTGCTTCATCTTAGTCTGTCCTTGGCTTGGATTTTAAGAGTACTCGACCAAATTAATGCAGCCAGCACGACTGGCCGCATTTGCAGAAATGTGTTGGATCTCAGAATCGAACAACTATGTGATATTCAAATGGCTTCTAATTTAACTGGACTATGTGCACATATTAATAAATCTACCCAGGCGTGCAGAGTGCTTCTAATACGTATCTGCCTGCTGTCGCACTTTTTGAATGTCTTTTTTGTTTTCAACCAAATTGAAATCAAAGAGGATGTTTCACTGAAACACTTTACTTCAACAATACATTGTCAAAGTAAAAGCAAATCTCTACAAGCAAAAGAATTGTAATAAATATAGAATGCACAATAAATAAGAACATTATTTGCCCCCATCAAGACAATGTGGATAGTTCTGTATGAGCTTGACAAGAAGCTATGGGCTCAAATTTCCTTGCAAATCTGCTCAAACAAAGGAGTCACAAAATCAGAACTGGATTGAGGACATGACTCTGATTTGGCCTATTTTTTTAAAATCCATTAACAAGAAAATATCATGGAGCAAAGACGTTGCCAGTGCACCCTTATCGCGGAGCAGATAGATATATTCAAGAGTGGAAAAGTCACAACGACATTTAAAAAATTAGCTAAAAGCTTCTGATGTGCTTTCAAAGTTGGAAGCACTTCAGAAAGGTTGTCTAATCTAATTCTTTAAAAAAGATAACTGGATTATTTAGATGAAGATCAGGCAACACATCATACCTGCCAGAAAAGACAAGTTTTATGCTACTTTTGAGACCAACCATCTCTGTATTTGGTGTGAAAAGCTGGCGGTATATGAGTTTACATATAGCTACATTTCCTGAGCATTGAAAACCAGCTGCATGAGCTCAATTCTTAAATAAGGAGACGATGTGTCTACGAAGTCACAGAGGCCTTTACTGCAGTAAAACAGTGACCACAAACAGTGCTTGGAGGAAACATGTGAGCCATGTGGAGAAAAATATTATAAAGACTAAAATGAATAGCTGAGACTTCTTTCTAAGTTACAATCAAGCTTTTCATACCTGCTCAGTAAGATGTGTGACCTGTGCTTCCAGTTCTTTTTCTCCCTTAGCAGGGGTTGCTGCAGTTGCAGGAGTCTTTTTGGCCGATGAGGGTCTGGATGTTGGTGTTGAAGACTTGGGAGTGACAGAAGTTGACCTGGATGCTCCTACAGCAGATAAAAAGGTTCAATATAATCTTGAAAATTTAATGAAACATACAGTTAATAATCACAGGAGTTGATGATATGACTTTAAATGTTAACAATCTAACCACAGAGCCGTGTACATTAGTGAAAGGAGCCCATACTACGCACATCTACAGGTTTAATATTACGTTTTTGGGGTGTACTACAATAGGTTTACTGGCTTTAAGGTTAAAAAAAAACCCAAAATAATATTTTTCTCAGACTCTGCATCGTAGCAGCACCTTATCTCACCCTCTGTCTGAAACGCTCCGTTTTAGATTTTGAATCTTTAACCTTTAGATGTATAAGTGGGTCAAAAATGACCCAGTGAGGTTGTTTTCTTGCAATATCTTTGTAATGAAAAGTTGTCATTTCATATTCCAAGTACTCCACAAAAAACATGCTTTTGATATCATTTCATTTCATTTTTCAAGTTACCTTTTATACTTTTTAAGAAATTATAACATTTGTATTACTACCCCAAGCTTCCATGACTGGGTCAAAAATGACCCCCATGCATTTCCCACAGAAGTGGCATCTATCTCAAAACATTGAAATGTGGAGGGTAGCAACAGCTGGAGGGGAAAAAGTGGAAAAATGTCGACAAAATGGAGGTTGACTTTCTTCCATTGCTGTTCTGTGTAATATTCTTCTTTTTCAATGATCAAAATGCTCAAAATCTGTTAAAAGTGAAAAATAAATATATTTCAAACATGAAATCATTCTCGTGTGGACAAAAATAGAAGAAAAACAATAATATAAATGACTATTCTCAACCAACATGCTGAAAATGGCATAAAAACACATTGATTCTCATACGGGTCACTTTTTTACCCACTTATAGACGAGTGTAGGGTCCAATCACTCGTGCCTCTAAGGGTTAATGACCCCCTCCCAAAAACCTCAGTCTGCTCTGAATGGGTGAGCTGGCCCAATGAAAGAAAGTTAACGGTGGTTAATTGCCATAACAACACAGGTACGTTCCAATATCCAAACTACTATACTACTGAGCATTCCAGAAAAAAGATTTAATATGTCCCAGTACAAAGTATTTCAAATGCGGTATGCCAAGATCCTATTACATCACGTCCAATTTCGCAGTATTTAAGCCAACGCAGTTTTCTGACCCATAATCCTCTGCGCAACTACGTCACCCATGTCACTTATGTCATGGAGTCTCGCGTAAGAACAAGCAGCTTTAACCACAGTGAACACACAGAGATGATAGCTCATTTTGCAGGACAGACTGACACACTTGGAGTGCAATATTATGACAAAACAGTACATCCTAGTCGTATGCATACTGAGTGAGACAGTACATCTGTGAGGGCAGCTGTACTCGAAGTAAAAAGAAAAGGTATTTGATTTAGAACGTAGCCCACATTATTGCGTACAGGTATGTAGCTCCGGCACAAGTGGCTCTGGTGAGGAAATAATGGCAAACTGTGACACAGCTGCTCATTCCTTATTTGATGTCAAACTAGCCGTGAGGCAGGTGTTGTTCAAATGTGCTGCACGGTGACGTAAATAAGTACAAGAAGAGAAGCTTAAACTTCAAATGAGGCATTTCAGGAAGGGAAGCTGCAGTGTTTTCTGTGGAAGAATACAACTCCCTTTGGAGAGGTGTTTGCAGAGCTTTCACATGCACAATAAAGCCACATAGCACATGAAAGGAAATGAGAAAAGCCCAAAAAGCATTTACAGGCTCTTGAAAATATGTCAAAAGCCAATAAAAATAAAAATAAAAATCACCAAATTCAACATGCACTATGTGACATCGTGACTTTCTTTCATGAATAGCAGAAGCGTACCTGCAGTAGGGGAGCTGGCTGCATGGTGAGACTTCTTTGGCAGGTTGAAGATTTGCTCACCAGGGTCAGGTGGAGGGATGGCATCCTGACCCTGTCTGGCTGCAACTGGATCGTACTCTTTACCATCGTAATTGGCATCAAAGAATTTCTTAAACCACTGGATAAAATCGAGATTGTCCTGAAATCTGCCTTTCACCAATTTCTCCACAGGAATAATCTGGAAAAAGGAGCAAAGCAAAAGGAGAAACATAAGCAAGAAGCGGGCAGGTTTTCAGATAAAAGCAGCGTTTAGGAAACTCACCTTGTCCACATTCATTCGTTTGAAGGACGCCTGCAACAATTTGAAATTGTGAATGTATTCGTGCTCCAATTTAGCTTGAAACTTGACCTTCTTAAGACTGATGCAGCCAGGGAAGAGGAGATCCATGAACTGACAATAGGCAGCTCCTAAAGAAGGACATTTTTAAAAAAGTTAGCCGAGTGCATAAATATCTGCAGGAAAAGTAAAAGACAAAAAATACAAAAAACTGAGTCCAGATAGGGTTTATCATGTCTGCCTCAGCATAGCACAAATCCCCTGAAATAACAAAAAGCCTCAGAGCCTTTTCCATGTCCAGACCTCCTGACCTTGTTTCCATAAAAAGAAAAACATATTAATGAACATTCCTGGTAACATGGCTAATATTAACTGACGCCTAGTTAGATCTTGATCCATCCGAAACGAGGGCACCAGCTCAACCTAAGATAAATCTCACGTAAATCCAACTAGGCAGCATCTGAGAAGTAATCTAGATAAAACAAGCAGCCTACAGCATGAGAAGAGTGTGCATGTGTGTTTGTGTGGGCAGAGAGTGATTGAAATTGGATTACTTGGTCGCAGCAGGAGAACGCGGCAGGCTACAAGTTTATTTATAGACAACTCTCTGCCAGGGAGAGGTGAGCGTGTTTCCACAGGTTGTTTTAACTGCCAGCTTAAACAGAAAATGACTTGAACCCCTAACATGGTTTACAGGTAAAGATGTCATCTCTAAAACATGCTTCTCATCCCAGACAGCCACGTTGGGGCAAATGCAGGAGAACAGGAAGGAAGAAAGGCAGAGAGGGAGTGAATGCAGTTTTTGAAGGGTCACTTTGTTCTCACCTGAGGAGAGCTGCTCCACTTTCGTATAGTTTAGGCAGAGAATATCGTTAACCCAGGCAGTAATGTCATGCCTGCTCATAGTCTCCTGGGTTATTGAGGTAGAATATACGTTGACCGCCATCCCCCAACTGCAAAAGAAGAAAATAATTATGCTCAGAACAAAAGCAATGCAGTGACAACACGGAGTCCTCATGTTTAAAGTTAGTTTCTTTACCACAAAACTCATAAATTAACCCTTCGAAAAGACAGCAGCCATTCTTAGCACACAAAAGACACAAGGGAGTTGAAAAAGCACAAAACATACACACTATACCCACTTAAAGGGCCTATTTATAAGGCAGGCAACACAACTTCAGCACTTTAATTCCTTTACGGTATTGATCTTAACACCAAACAATTCCCAAATGAAATCATGTTAAATGTAGTAAGTTGCTTAAATAAAATGCTCAGTTTGAAAGCAACACAGGAGGACTGTTATCACGATGAGATTTATGCAGATGCCCAGACTGACCTACAAAGAGCCCAGAGGCAGAAATGTCTTCAGAGCTCCTAACAACACTCGACCTCTTGCTGCTGCACGTGGCCAGTACTGGTCACTCTGACATGCCACCAGTATAGACACATTATGCCTCATCCTCTGTAGAGTGCTGAGTCCTCCCTCTTATAGACTGTCCAGCAAATTGTAATGCAAAGTAATCAAGGCACATTTTCATTCTATTAATATAAATTTGGCCTTGTAGGCTGGAGCAATGTATGCCGATCTAGGACAAATTACAGCAGCAACATTATCTTTATTGCAAATCAGGTAATATTAAAACACACTCCAGCAATGACACATAATTGTAAACTAATGCACTAAAGTAATAACCATGTAGTCCATGAAGGTGAAAATTTTCCAATTTGTGGGGTCAAATTCAGCCCCAGACTGAAAGCATACACAGATGTAATGAATGCACCTGCACTACTTCCTTTGGGAAATTGTCATATCTAATGATCAGTTTTGTTAGTGGATAGTCTAACCATTACTGCCTTTGTGACTTTTGTACTTTTTAATATTGTGGTTGCAGCACGGCCAGAAGGTTTCTGAAAATGTAGCCTGGGACTACACTTTTCCCCACACAGTCACACAGTGAATCGAGGTAGTTGCAAAGCATCATTCGAAAAAAAATGTTTCAGTTTCATTTGGTTGCAAAACTGTGGCTTTTGGTGCCCTGGATCCAGGCTTACGTACCAACACACATACAGTGTGCCACAAATATATCAAGAAACTTTGATCCTTAAGCTACAGATTAGGCAGTCACATAAAATGTCCACAAAACACCAAATCAATGCTTGCAGCTTCACTTGTTAACTCTTAGTATCATATACTAGTGTGCATATGTCAAACTTGCAATCTCATTAGTCATTCCAAGAGAAGTGAACTACTTTTCATTTCCACAAACACAACACCTTACTTGCGGTACGCCTGCCAACATGTGCGTGGGAAAGCAGTGTATTCATGGAAATCAGTCCTTTAAAGCCCCATCAACAATTCTTTACATGGTATGGGCTCTAATATTAGACAGTAAAATAAAAACAAGGTTTGCTCATGTGGCATTCTTGGATGTTGTTGGGTTGTCATGCACATGTCATGGGGTCATGATCTTACTTTTTAATTTGGTCGCCATAATTATTATTACTGCAGAGTCCTGGCCTTTAAATTAGCTAGGTTACCCTCCATAATTAACAATACTGTAGGGTCTCAGCCCTGATAATTACTACAGTCAGGTAAAGCTATATAATCTTTTGATAAGCTATATTCCTATTTTTTAATTAATCATGTAAAGTCACTTCATAGCTACCACTCTACTTTTTATGTTAATTCATAACATGAGCCTTATTTTAAGCCTATCGTTGCAATGGCTGTCTATATAAATAACAGTAACTTCACTTGACTATATTAACATGTAAGATTTGATCGGCAACATGCATGAAACACATTCACAAAGGGTGCAATTTTCCAAAATTCCTCTTGCAAAAAGACTGCAGCGTAGCCTCCACAGCTAACCTCAGTGATGGATAACAGCAGGACAGCTGCATTAAAACACCCCTCTGATCGCTTTATAGCAGCGACTAATATGGTATTAAATCATGCTAAATCATCATCATCATCCACCAGCAGAGACCAGGATAAGGCAGCATAATAATAACCCTCAAAGTTGGGCTATCACAGCTCTGCAGGAGCCCGGCCTCGCTTGACTGGTTCTCTGGGAAGGAAGGAAGGAAACTGGGCCAGCCCATCTCATGTCAACAAAGCGGATGTATGAGCTGCTGCTAGCATGCTTTGTTAGCCTGGCAGGGATAGCCGGCCGACTCCAGGGCTGGGCTGATGCCCGAAACCAGACGAGGGGAATCGGGCTTGTGCAGCAGGACGTGTGGAGGGGTTCACACATGAAAACGTCACCCAAACACACAATCACAGTGACATGGAGGTGGGGGAGTGGGGGAATAATGGAGTAGCTGCGGAGTGTCATGTCATGATAGGAATACTGTAGCAGCAGCAGCAGGGGCGGCTGTGACCCACTCCTCCTGAACGATCCGGTGCCACTGCGCACCGAAACGCTTGGCGACACTATCCCGGTGGCAGCACTCGGTGATTTGCTACGAAGCAGCAGGAGAAGGTTTAAGCTAACTTAGCAGCGATTTACGCCATAGTCACGGAGCTAACATGACAGGAGACTGAGACAACAGGGCACAACATAGCGGATGGGTGCAAAGCAAAAACGGATAGACGTCGAGGAGGCCAGAATGCAGGTTTGTGTCTGCAGCAATGTGTGTCTTTTTCTGTGAGTTTATGTTATTTTTTTTGTCGTACATCAAATCAAATGCGGAATTACACTGGTTTACCTGTAGGCGCGCTCTCCCCGCACTGTATTTTTCCTGTAAGGAATGATGTTGGTTCCGTTGTCCGGGACGATGTCGTTGTTATTCTCTCCATTTGGGGAAAGGGCTTGGGTGGGACCGGGCATTTGGGTCTCTATAATGTTGAACAGATACTCTGTTCTCTGTCTGGCCGGGAAAAAAGACAAGAGGAACGATGCAAATGCTAAGAAAGTGCCGCACCTCCGGGGCTCTTTCCTTCTGTCTGCTTATTCCTCACAAATCTCTGTCCTAATGACGTTGCTGCACCCCGTACCACGTGACTGATGGGGCTGGCTGCCTGTTCCTTATGGTGGGCTATTTCAGTAGCACCAAATCACAATGATCACTAGTGTGCTAATAAAGCATCATCACCCATCACACATCAATACGTGACGCTTTTTATTTTTATTTTTGTATTTCACATGCAGATCAACTTTGTGACAGCGAGGCCATTCATCGAATCACACAGTAACCAATCATGTGAAAAGTGTGGATTAGATCAGAAGGAAAATGCAGCCCACCCTGTTTCACCTTCAGATCATCACATAGCTGCTTGGCATTATAAGAGATGTGGCTAATAATAAAAAAAGAAGCAGATGGCAGATTAAAAGGTAGTTGATGATCATGACCACACATGGTGTGCAATAAAATACTGATTTGATTACTAACCATATACACACGTGGACAAAATTGTTGGTACCCCTCAGTTAAAGAAGGAAAAACCCACAATTCTCACTGAAATCACTTGAAACTCACAAAAGTAACAATAAATAAAAATTTATTGAAAATTAAATAATCAAAAACAGCCATTACTTTTGAATTGTTAACATAATTATTTAAAAAAAAACAAACTAATGAAATAGGGCTGGACAAAAATGATGGTACCCATAACTTAATATTTTGTTGCACAACCTTTTGAGGCAATCACTGCAATTAAACCATTTCTGTATTTGTCAATGAGCGTTCTGCAGCTGTCAACAGGTATTTTGGCCCACTCCTCATGAGCAAACAGCTCCAGTTGTCTCAGGTTTGATGGGTGTCTTCTCCAAATGGCATGTTTCAGCTCCTTCCACATATGTTCAATGGGACTCAGATCTGGGCTCATAGAAGGCCACTTTAGAATAGTCCAACGCTTTTCTCTCAGCCATTCTTGGGTGTTTTTGGCTGTGTGTTTTGGATCGTTGTCCTGTTGGAAGACCCATGACCTGCGACTGAGACCAAGCTTTCTGACACTAGGCAGCACATTTCTCTCCAGAATGCCTTGATAGTCTTCAGATTTCATCGTACCTTGCACACTTTCAAGACACCCTGTGCCAGATGCAGCAAAGCAGCCCCAAAACATTACTGAGCCTCCTCCATGTTTCACCGTAGGGACAGTGTTCTTTTCTTCGTATGCTTGGTTTTTGAGTCTATGAACATAGAGTTGATGTGCCTTACCAAAAAGCTCCAGTTTGGTCTCATCTGTCCAAAGGACATTCTCCCAGAAGCTTTGTGGCTTGTCAACATGCATTTTTGCAAATTCCAGTCTGGCTTTTTTATGAGTTTTTTTCAGCAGTGGTGTCCTCCTTGGTCGTCTCCCATGAAGTCCACTTTGGCTCAAACAACGACGAATGGTGCGATCTGACACTGATGTACCTTGGCCTTGGAGTTCACCTTTAATTTCTTTGGAGGTTGCTCTGGGCTCTTTGGATACAATTCCAACGATCCGTCTCTTCAATTTGTCATCAATTTTCCTCTTGCGGCCACGTCCAGGGAGGTTGGCTACTGTCCCGTGGGTCTTGAACTTCTGAATAATATGAGCCACTGTTGTCACAGGAACTTCAAGCTGTTTAGAGATGGTCTTATAGCCTTTACCTTTAAGATGTTTGTCTATAATTTTTTTTCGGATGTCCTGGGACAATTCTCTCCTTCGCTTTCTGTTGTCCATGTTCAGTGTGGTACACACCTTTTCACCAAACAGCAGGGTGACTACTTGTCTCCCTTTAAATAGGCAGACTGACTGATTATTAACACCTGTGATGTCAATTAAATGACACACCTGAGTTAATCATGTCACTCTGGTCAAATAGTTTTCAATCTTTTATAGAGGTACCATCATTTTTGTCCAGGCCTGTTTCATTAGTTTGTTTTTTTAAATAATTATGTTAATAAACAATTCAAAAGTAATGGCTGTTTTTGATTATTTAATTTTCAATAAATTTTTATTTATTGTTACTTTTGTGAGTTTCAAGTGATTTCAGTGAGAATTGTGGGTTTTTCCTTCTTTAACTGAGGGGTACCAACAATTTTGTCCACGTGTGTAAATCAATGACGGCAAATGCCATCATAAAAATAATTCCATTCATCGTAAACACCAATTCACAGTTTCAAGCTTTTTAATTGTAATAATCACTGTGTGACTGGGTTTTGGATGTTAGTCAAAGAAATGTAGATTTTTTAATTGCAAACTTTTGATTGGAAATTGTCACTATTTGTTGACATTTTATACACCGAGCTGTTAATCAGTTAACCCAGAAAATAACCAGTAAATTATTTTCAACTGATCTGCCATTTCTTTTTCAATCCCAAAATGTCAGCAATTCGTTTGAAAAAATGGCCCAAACTGACAACTTTAAGCAACACAAACGCACTAAAGCCACAACAAGTAATCAATTAACTAACTGTGAAGTAATTAAAGTAACTAAATTCTATTATTCCAGCTCATTAAATTACAATATTTGCTGTTTTCGTACCTCTTCTATGACAATAAATTGAATGTAATATTGTGGCTAAAACAGACATGTGTCACCTTGGTCTACAGGAAACACTGATTGGCATGTTTCACCATTTTTGTATATTTTCTCAATCAAGCAAGTAATTGATTTATTGAGAAAATAATCGGCTGATCAATTGCCATAATTGTTTAGTTGCAGCTATGATATTCACATGAGAAAATGAACCAGATAGCTTTTAGGCTATTTAGCTTTTTTTAAAAATGGATGAATGATTATCTAAATGTTTGCCAATAAATTTTCTGTTGACTAAAAAAATGTATTAATCACCTAATTGTTCAGATATATAGCAACTAAAATGTATATGTTAGGGGTGTGATAATATGCTGTCTGACAACATGTAAAGATTCTAAATCACTGCACATGGTGTTGCGTTCCAAATTCTGTGGTTGCTAAGCTATCGTCCGTTTGTGTTGCCACATCTGCTGTTTTTACGCTGCTTTTGTCATTGCTGAGCAACCACTGTGAATGACACATATTAAGTCTTTTATCAAAGGCGAGCATTAGAATTTAAAACAGACTTGTGAGGCACATGACTCTACACATCTAATCTGGGCTGAAATTACTTTAAAACCTCTCAAATATAAAGATTAAAGATGCATCCAAATAACCCAGGTGATAATATCTCTGCCAGTCCAACCCTGTATGTACATGGTAAGTAATCAAGAAACAGCATGTCCAAGAATTTAACAGGCATGATGGAAAACTGGTTTGATGTCGCAGCTCTCTAACAGCAATGGATTACACTACCTGCTAATACAGACAGCTATGATGATTAATGCAGGAATTTTATGCAAGAAGTAGGTCCAGCCATTCAAATGGCCTCTAACACACGAATGTGACTTTGGGAAAAAGGCACAACTTTTCTACTATTCTATTTCACTGCCTTGATTCCTTGATGCCTCCAAATGCAGGTACAGACCTGGAATCACTACAACAAACAATCTAGCACCACGGTCAGTACACAGATCAACTCACATTTTAGCCTGTAACATTTGCACCTTTTCACAAGTCAGCATGATTGTTTCTGAGTTGATTGTGGATCAAACAAGTAGCTTTGTTCACACCAGCTGCGTCACAAGGCAAAATTATCTGTTGTAGATCCCTTTTCACCTTTCAGCTGAACAATCAAAGTCCTATCAGGCTGGAGAGAAAGCATCTTCAGGACAGTTTAAGCAGGGCTTATCAAATCAAGTTTGATACTCAGGTCCAAACTTCAACACCCAGTTGCAATGCCAGCAATTTTTGTTCTTTAAAAAAAAAGAGCGATAATAATTGGAACCGTCTATTGCCGCTTTGAAAATCAGCTAGAAGATGTCGACAGTAACTCAACTCTTGGTTAGAGGTCTGTGTGCTCATTGAGAACTCCAACTGGAACTCTAGTGCCCCCATCAGGCCATAGCTGGGGTTACTTCTTGGCCTACAAGTCATGAAAGTAAAGTCTACACACAGATCTTATACAACTAATCTCTGAGAAAGACAAATGATGAAGTCAACCTAAAACTAAAAATAAATACGACAAATTAGGTGAAATTTTACCTAATGTAACTGACTACAATTTGACTTTTGTTTTCAAGTACAAGTTAATGCAATTTTCAGTGACTGCTTTTCTTTCTTTGCCTATTATGGTTGTTCAGAAGGATTTTCAGTCTCCATAAAAAATGTCCACAGCTTCATGAAGTCAGCCTCTGTTGAATAATAAAGGACTTACAATAAATGTTTGCGTCAAAATTCTAGTGTCTTACTGTAAAAAATGGCCACACTTAACATCATCGGTATTTACTCAACTTTATCAAACACTGGAGATTTACAAGTCATGTGTCAGCAAAGTGGATGTATGTGCTGTGGATTGCACCTTTGACCGAGAGTGAGACCATTCACCCTCATACTGGAATGTGCATTAAAGCTACTCTTTGAAGTTTTTCTTCAATCATTTAAGATAACAGTAATTAATCAAGGCAGTGCATGAGATACATAATATCCACCTCCAGGTTAGGAGGCTTGGTTATTCTGAGGGGACATATATTTTGGGGTATTCCATCTTCCTCCCCAGGATCAAAAGTACTCTTTACACAAATTCCTGCAGAGCCAAACACAAGGCAAAACCAAGAACTAATCTCATTACATGACAGGCTGTGGGCACTAGAAATGTCTCCACTAAGAACCACAAGCATGCAGTGCTACGTTTCCACTAAAGCAAAGCTTAAGGCCCTTTCAGACTGAAAAGCGACAGCCGTAGTGTATTGGTCACAACATAAGCACAGAGGTCTGCATTGTATCTGGGAGCACAAAGCAAAATTAGGACATTGTCAAACTTCAGAGCAGCAGGAAATTGGGATTTTTTTGTGCTGGTTCATTTCAGCAGTGACCGTATCCCCCATACTGTGTCACGCTGGGTGGGGGCCAACGTTATCATCAGGCTGTCATTGGACTGAACCGACCACTTCCCAATCTGAAGGGCCTGAAGTGTCACCACAGAGGTACAGCATGCATGGCCTTTAGTAAAATGGATGATCAGACTGTGAAGCCTAAGAATGAAGTAACTACATATAAATGCAGGAATGACTGATGTCCTCTTAGCCTATTGCTGCTTACTTTTAACCGTAGAAGGACTGTCCTCCTTGGTGCACTTGACAAAAAGACAAGTCTTGTATTCAAAAATGAAAAAAAAAAAAAAGGACATTTTGTCAGTTGTATTGAAACCAGAGCACTAAATGTTTGTGTCTTCTCAACAACATTTTGAAACGGAATTGTTTAGATCGGAGGCAGACAGCTGGGAAGAGTGCTGATGACGGTCAGTGTGTTAATTTAAGACCAAACAGCACTGCATTGTTGGGAGCTTGTTGTTTCTAAAAGCAATAGATCCATTAATCTGATGGCTGGAGAGCTGCAAAACATTGCATAATGTCTTTTAAAAAACAGAGGAAGGATTTCATAACTGTGAAATGCATATACCATTAAACTGGCCAAGGCAATGCAAGTTGACTCGGGTTTTACTACTTTTTGTGTAATTTTTAATGTCGTACCAACGTCTGTCTTAGCACAGCAGAACTTTTGGCTTACAATATGGTACCTCTAAAATGAACAGATACACATCAGGCAAAATCAATCGTCATGTCGTTCAGCGTAGACGATCATTTCCCTCCATCTAATCCGATCTTCTGCTTTCTGAATTGTGACTGTTTCCCATTCCATGTGTAGCCATGATGTCAGTCCCTCTATCATCATCATTCTCTGTCTGCCTCGTCCTCTCTTCCCATTATCAATTACAAAATGCAAAATAGGAGTTGGAAAAAGCAGCCTCAGTGCATGAACCCTGAGGATTCTGTGCTTTGAGTTCTGGTGCGATGGAACATTTTCGAATGGGGTAGGAGAAGATTTACTGACAGTAACTATGGCGTACTCTAGAGAAATATCCTCCCATGCATAACTTCAGTTATCATCCACTCTCTGAAGATAGATATCCTTTAATGTGGAATGATGTAATTTTGCAACATGCACAGCATTGTATTTTAGCATTCTCTGCTGCATGGCACAACCTGAGCATCAAGGCTAATGGTGACTATTGTTTTAAATGTCAGTTAATCTGTAGATTATTTTCTCCGTTAGTCGATTATGAAAAAAACAGAAAAGATTCAAGTTTGAGGAGCTGAATTCAGACCTTTTATGCTTTATACTTGAAAAGACGAACTGATTATCAAAGCACTGACAATTCATTACTCCGCCAACAGATTTGGATGAAATGTTCAGGGAAGGTCAGAAATGACACAAGGACTGAGTGATTAGATTTTGGCAGTGATGTGCCTTCTTGTCTGGATCCACAGATTTGTTAAAGATTTCTGTATCATTGTGAGAGAACGCCATGGCATCATTGTAACTATGACAACAAGTGAACCCTACATCAGCTGCCTGTTGATGATGACATGTTTGTGATCCTACTACAAATCCACCGCTGCGGACTTACTCATCGGAAATGATACAAGGAACAATTGATTAAATTGTGGTGTTTCCGAGTCCCATCAATTCCCGCTACATATTTAGGTCACACGATTTGGTGTCCGTACATAACATATACATGCATAACACACGCCTGTGCTCAGCACAAGGTCATTTTGTTTGTGGGTACAGCTATATTAAACGGCCACATTCTATAGTGTCGTCACGCCTTCCACAAATTTTTTTCAAGATTTCAGCAGTCGGAAATGATACGAGTGAGCAGCACTGGTGCAGTACTGCGCTCTCTGAATACTTTTCTTGTTTAACTAACAGATTAATCATTGCAGCTCCAGTTAGCGTTCAGTAAATTAAGTCATAATAAAACTCACTAACCAAATGACCAGTGGCATGAATAAGACACAAACCTTTGTCAGCTGTACAGTATATCAGTTCTGAATGCCGACATCACTGCATAGCTAATCTGCATTGCTTCTTGTCAATAAATGTTGGCACTGGTTGCAAAGTTCTGCGACTGGATGGGAGCCAGCTAACATAGCAAAGAACTGTGCTGTTTTTCTGTTAATGCTGTCTGCTATCAATTTTGTAAGGGTGGGGTAACATGTTGTTACTGCACAGCTGGAGGGTGATGCTTTTATTCAGTTTGTTAGCACACAATGAATGGCCCTTGAGCTGTTGTGCATAAGTTCACTCCATCAGAGGAAAGGCAGAGCTGTGCTTTCTCTTACTCCAATTATATATCGCAAAGTTTTCTCTTGCTCTGCTGGTTGGGAAGGTGAGTGTTAGCAGCTCCACCCTGCAGAATCAAGCTCTCGGATTTGAAGAAATTACAAGGATGCTTCTGTTACCCTGAGTTACTATGCTCAGATAGAGGTCTGAATTTCGGGGTGTGAACTAATCCTGACAAATATGAGTCAAAGTCGAGGTTGTGCTTTCAGAGGAACCTCAGATCAAGGTCTGTGCAATAAAATGACAGCAATATGCACCATTGATAGATGCTTTATCAACAGTGATGGCAAATTTGTTTGATATTTTCACTTCAGTGCAATAGATGCTTGAAAACGCAGAACGAAATTGCAAAGTTCTGTTGCAAGATTAAACCCCAAGTGTGCTTCCTCCCTTGTTTATTCCTATTCCACGATAATGAAGCCCCTTTGTCCTTTCATTCACAGAGGCTTCTGTGCAGATCTCTGCTAACGTGGACCCACCTGGACTTCTCATTGCATAAATTTGCACCACTGGGGATCAGTGGTTGCCCTTGTGAGACGGGCTTCACAACCTGAAAACACCCACAAACCTGTATCCCCCACCACCTCCACCTAAAGCAACACACTCCTGGCGCCTGGTGGCCTGCTCCAAGGGCTGAGAGACTTGATCCTGGAGTGTGCTCAGACACCAGTGCAGGTCAACACTGGTAATACTTATCCCTGGCCAGACACTTTGAACTTTAACCGCAATGCAGAGCAGCAGCTTTGCCCTGGTCACATTCTGTGCACCTCCCAGGTTTACTTGTTTTCTTTATGTAATATCTATCAAGGTGAGATCATTTCATTTGTTCTTATATGCATGTGCAAACGGATTCATTTGTGCGTGGTTTTCATTTTTGTGTTAAGAATTTTCTTTGCAATTAAAGTTTTATCTTATCCTATTACCTGCGCACCTTGATAAATAGGCAGAAGTGGTGAAATTGAATGTTAAAGTTAGGTTAAATGGAAATTAAACCTGGAAATCAATATTTATTATTATTATTGACTAAAGTGAAACATCTAATGGTAATACACTTTTACATCTTTATCACCCAGCCATACTCAAGCCTGAGTCAAATAAAGGAAGGGAGGACCAGGAGCAGAGAGGAGGGAGTCCTGATCTGCCACATCTTATCTGGAACATGTAATGCTACTGCTTTACATACACCATGGCTGGAAAGGAAAGTTTTCATTTGCCATTTGAGAAGGGCAATTTTGCGCCCAATATAAGAGAGCAGTCTGCTTCGTGGCTACCCCCTCTTCCTCTGTTCTGCCTCCCAGTGCACACCACTAATCAGAAATACGTCTAGCTGCTGGTTCTGATAGAGAAAAAAGCACAGTAGGTTCCGGCTAATTAGTGGGGTTTTTAGCTAGCTGCTGTAGGTCTCGTGAATGAAGCTAACTCAGCTACGTGTTGGAAATGAGACACACTGTGATTTAAAAGCTAGCAAACAACGACAGAGCAGAAGAAAGAGTGTTTTATCAAGCTAAAGGTTACTTACAATGGCGGTAGTACGTCTTGTTCAGCTACCCGCCAAGTTACAGTAGGCTAATTTTATTCCTGCCTACACTTTGTCAGAACAGTGACAGCCGACATATGCCCTGACCCGGGTACCATCACCGCTCCAACAGCGGCGAACACGTCGATACGCTCCGGTTTCTGCATTTTCTAATCATGCTGCAGATTTAAAATGCAATTACACAGTGAACATGTCTAACAAATCAAATCTTACTCACCAGTGAACTCCGATCCGCAGGTTAGAAGGTGTTAAAAAATATGTTTTCCGGCTGAGTCACCCCACCCTCAAACGCCCATTCTCGCAAGACGATGAAGAGGGAGCCGGCACCTCATTGGACAATGTCTCATCGTTGTAGCAGCTCATTGGTTCATTGCTGACATCTGTTGGCAAACTGACCAATCACGTATTGGTGCGTTGATCATTCACAACATCTGACAGCTTTCCGTCTTGTCGCCCCGTGTCACTTCACTTTTCCTGCCCTGTATTGCAAAAAGCCCTTTTTCCACAATTCTCTCAGTTACAATAAACACAAGAGTCAAGTCAAATCACTTATTATGATTTACAGGGCACATTTAACACAAGAGACGCTTAGCCAAAGGGTTTTCCAATGGAGAAATAAGATTAACATTAAAAATTTAGCTATCTATCCCTACAATATTTTTAATTTAGTTGGATTTTTTTAATGACGTTGAGACAATACACTAATATCATGCATATTTTAGTGACTAACGTACATATGCATATTAAGACCCTACAATATAAATTATTAATTAACGTCAAGACAACGATGTTGTCGTATTTAATAAATAAAACACACACACAATATAATAATAAAATGGCAAGACATTTCTGTACCTAAGTATATAATAACATTTTTGAAATTCCTTAAAATGTGATTTTATGCTTTTTTTTAGTATAATAGAGAAATCTGTATTGCGTTGTTGAAGTTGACATTTTGCTTTGAGTTCATTAGTGGAACTAATGAAACATTTTATTAATCAACAACTAATCAGCAGCCATTCAATTAATTGTTAATGAATGATTACAGTGGTTTAATCAAGCACAATTTGCACGTATCCTTGGTTCTATCTTTTTGTGTCAAGATTTATCGCTTGTCTGTGTCTGTATTATTTTAAAATATCAAAAATCTCCAGGATTTCAATTGATGCTCAGTTAAGCATTTTTAAAAGGTCACCTTGGATTCCTTTGAATATCTGCTGGACATTTTTCCACATTACTTATCTATTCTATGACATTTCATATGTGACATGATAAATTAACAAAATAATTATCATATTAATTAACAATAAAATAATCATTACACTGTTGCTGTTTTGTTTCTTTGTCTTATGTGCACGTCATGGGATCCAATTAAGTTAAATGTAATTTTAGGTTGTCACAGAGCTATAAATGCAGAGCACAAAGTTGATTAAATAAATCTGAGAGTCAGTCATTGACACGACTGCACTCCTCCTCTTTTAACACCAGGGAGCAGTAATGCACTTGATGTCAGAAGAAAGAGCTTTGGTGAATATTTCATCAATATTACAGCTGCATGAGAACAATGACACTACAATAGACACAATATGGAGAAGGAAAATCATACTACAGGAAAAATATCATACAGCCTTGTAGTTATTTTTCAGGGAGGAGTGGTGGATGCTGTGGGTGTCTGTATAAATAATGTGTTTCAATGTTGAAAGAAATGGCCTGTGGTCACGCCTTTAAAAAGTCGTGGTAATAATAATCAGAAAGCCTAAAATCAGCTAATTCATATGCTTTTAATACTGCCAAAGCCCAGAGCAAAGAAATCTCCTCCCTAATATGCACATGACTGTGAGATTCAGTGCCGGATGGCTGCTTTTATGTTACCTCAGATGGTGGGTCTCTGTGATGAATTATAGACAATAGGTTGAGGGCAGTCAACAGTGCATTTATGACAGATAATAAATGTGCACTGCCAAACCAAGCCAATTGAAGTGTGTCGTTCTGGAATGGAAAAAGAAAGAGAAAGGAGTTCATAGGCGAAAATTGTGATATTGTGTCAACACTTTATTATGCATCACCACCATGCAAAATCACTGCTATGAACTTGCTCAAAAATCAAACTAGATATATTTCACACATTTATGATTTTAGATTGGCTTGCCACTTTTTCCCCAAAGTGACTGGGTAAAGTTTTGTGCACACTCGGAAAATACATCAGGAGTGTGTGTGTGTGTGTGTGTGTGTGTGTGTGTGTGTGTGTGTGTGTGTGTGTGTGTGTGTGTGTGTGTGTGTGCAAGTCACACAGAAATTTGTGTGAGAGCATTGGGGCTAACAAATGAAACGACGGCAAATGGTCTATGATCAAGTCTTAATTCACAAACCATTGATAGTAAACACAATTTGTTCAATGCCCTTGCCAGTGTAAACCTTTGAATTTAAGCACTATGGATGTCTCCGTCACTTCTTTTTTTACTGTATTTAAAACACCTTCAAACATTAGAAGCTCATATCTTATATTTAATTGACCATTTATATGTGGACAGTATACATATCCGCAGTCCAAACCTGGTCCTAGCATCACTTTAAATCCGTCCAGAGAAGACATCCAGCATTGCTGCAGGTGTGTTTTCGTGTAAGCTACATGCTGCATTGACAGGTTGGATGAACTCCAATGAGAGGTCATCCAATAAGCTAAGGCAGTGTGCGTAATTATTACTGATGTATGAAAAAAACAAATGTATCTGATCAGCCTGCTCCAAAGAAAAGAAAAGAAAAGAAAAACAGTACAAAAGCAACTCAGCAGCAACAGGAACAAATCATTGGAATAGTGGTAAAATGTGTTCATAGTAACCCGGCCAGAGTCATACATTTACAAAAGATTTCAAATTTTGACATTAATAACTTCAGTTCCAAACATTATCTCAGGTGTATCACCGCAAATCATTAAATCAAATGACAACAAACACTGAAAATGGGTCCATTGTATTTAAACACATGAGAAATCGAAAGAATCAGGTTTGTACTAACAGAGTAGTTGTACATTTGATAGACAACTCATATAAAAAGAACGAAAATTAAGAAATAATTTCCCAAAATCATGTATTTTTATGGCACCTGTGGTTTAATAGACAGCTCAGTAATTAATCTCTTTACATCAGCTCACAGTATTACCTTAAATATGTGCTTGGTTAAAAAATAGATCTTCATAAATGTATTCTATGGTTGGATTAAGCGGAACTTGAATTCTCCATGTCTTCAGTGCTCGGTACTGTCGGCCCAGTGTTGTCTCGTCCAGTGTCTTCTACTATTGTTGCTTTTCATATTGCTCACCTATGACGAATGAAGACCCCATTAGAATCAGCATGGTGATGGCGGCGGTCAATATATACAACAAAAAAAGATTCAGTGTGTGTGCTAGCATAGACTCCAGCTGGGATAGACTCCAGCTGATATAGGGTGAAGACAGGGGACACCCTGGAGTGTAACCAGTCTGTAACAGGGCTACATATAGAGACAAACTAACACACGTCACATTGACAGACAATTTAGAATCACCAATTAACCTCAGCATGTTTTTGGACTGTGGGAGGAAGCTGCATGCACAGAGACAACATGCAAACTCCATGCAGAATGACCCCAGGCCCAGATAAGATAAAATTCATTTGATTGCTGTGATCTCATATTACATGGGATGTATTTTAGCCTGGAAGGGTATATTCTGGGCTAGGCTAATTCAGCCCCAGGGGTATAAATTGGGCTAAGCTAAAGTATACTTAGGCGGGGGGGGGGGGGGGGGGGGGGGATTCTGGCCTGTGAAACAAATCAAGTCAGTCTTAGTTTAAGCACAAATCAAACATAATAAAAAGAGGTATTATACTGAAATCTGTTTTACAGAAACAGTTGAAAGCAACACCAACCAATATGAATGTTCTTTCATAAAGTTTTGCTTCACTTTTTTTGGTTTTCAATACAGTTCTTCCTTTGATTTGAACCATTAAGAAATTGTAATTAATGAAGTGACTGATTTGCTTGTTGAGCATACCTCTGTAAAAAAAAACAACAACAACTAAATAACTTAACAATTAAGAGTTTAACATGCTTAATCTTTATATGTCAACAGGTATACTTTGGCCGGGGGGGTTAATCTGGCCTGGTTTATTCTCAGCAGCTGAGGTCACTTTGTAGCTACAAAAGTGACTTAGAGGCTGACATGTAGGGAAATCAAACATCAGTGATTTTGTTCTAAATTAGATTAATTACTGAACATATTGAGGTCGAAGAGAGAAGAAAACAGAAAGCCGACGGTCAGCTCTGCGAGGCCGGACACAGACAGAGTGTATTTAGGTAATGTTGGCTAACAATAGCAAGCAGACAGGCTCACAGTGACAATGCAGTTATGTGCGCGTTAATAGGAATAATGTTTACTATAATCGCCTATAATCTTAATTTAATTTAATTGAAACACATTATCATATTTGTGAATTAGTATAAATAGAAAGACATTCCCAAATTTCACTGCAATCCATCCAGTAGTTGTTGAAATGTTGCAATAACTGCAAATGATTGTCTGTGAAGTTGCAGTTTACATCCATGTCTGTGAAGACTTGTTAATAATTAACAGTAATGACTGAAGGAAGTGGGCACAAAAGATTAACCTCATCAATGAACTTTCCGGCCACATGTGAAATGCAGTGTCTCTGTCTCCTTCTGATCCTGAGTATTAGTGTTGAATAAAATAAGAAAAGTGTTTTTGCAAAACATTATGATGTCACTGTGAATTTGACATATTTAAACCAACAGTCATTACTTCTTAATTTTATCTGGAGATTTTGTCATTATTAGCATATGAATGCTTAATTTAGGGGCAAATAACATGTTTTGTAAACTCACAGTAATCTTTGACCACCAAAGTCTACTCGGTTCATTCTTGAATCTCAAGCAAACGTTTGTGGCAAATTTGTATAAAATTCCTCATGGTGCTCAGGAGATGCTGTGTGAATGGGACTGGTGCAAAACCAGAAAACATAATGCCATTAATAGTCAGACTAGCAAAAAAACATTGTCACTCCAGGAATCATGGCGCAAGTGTGGCTACATGCACCAGTTAAATCGACTGGTAATACGACAAAGACCTGCATACAGTGGGAATCATGTCACATGGAAGTAATAAAAACGAGGAAATGACTCACAGCCATGATATCATAAACATGATTGAAGGAAGAGTAAACGCAAAAGGCCAACATTCCTGCAGATGTTTCCCAACATTTGGTTAAATGATAAAATGATAAACTCGTCGGTTAAATGATTTGCAGTTCAAATAAGTCATGCAAAGTTACAGTTAACTTACCGGTCACCTGGACTGACAGTCACTGCTGCAGCGTCACCTGCAAACCACAATGCATAGAGCAGATGAGAACAAGCACTGACAAGGGGTACTGCAATAACATCTGAACACACAATATGCCACCTTCCCTTTCCATTCGGCTCTAAAAAAACTCCACTCACCATGCAAGTTTTGTCTGTTTCCTGCCTGTGCTTCATCAGCTCCTCCAGCTTGAGCTCATCCTCCAGCTGCTGCTCCAGATCGTTCTCAAAGCTCTCCTCATCTGCAGTGCTAGCAGGCCTGTGGCAAACACCAAGCAGTTTAAAACAAGACAGAAGAGGGGGCTGTAACTGAAGGCAGCAAGTAAAAAAATACACAGATTAAGATGTAGGACATGACCTATGCATAAAGTATTTGGGTCACAGATCTGCATGGAACAAAGCAATGCTACTGGGAGAAATAACAACAGGGAAAATAAACTGTTAGGAGGAAACAGACAGATGTGCCAAAGCATTTTCTCAGGTTGTGCTGGGAAAGCACTCAAGAAGACAGAAAGTAGAAAAAGTTTTGGATATGAAGAAGAACTGGAGGGGAGTCCTCTGAAGGTGTTATGGTTATCCACACGTGACATTTCCTTGCATCTTATAATTCCAAAATGGTTCAAAAACACTACAAAAGCCAGTTATATTGTCCTCCTGAGACCCAGACCATTCATTTATGTCCTCTGTACTGGACATTTGTTTTTGATGTATATCTTTTGACTCGTTTGACCAACCCTACCAAACCCTGACATGTTTTATAGAGGACATCCTGGCCTTTCTAATATCTCAAGTGATTGGGTGGGATGAGGGAAACTTTGTTTTCATGCTGAGACAAAATGGAGACAGCAGCAAAAGTTTAGTCAAAAATTGTTAAGATATCATTGTTTTACCTATGGTAATCATATATTTTCTTGTTTATGAATTTGTCAGAAATTATAAATTGGGGTAGCAGTTCAGTTAAACTTTTTGTCTGGAAAAATAGTAGCCCCTTTATGAATGTCAGCTGCTATGGACATGAGAACGATTTAATGGGGTTAGCTAATAGCTAATAGCTGGCTAGTTTTTTGTTTATATTCAAATTTCTTTGTGGGGTAATAAACACGTTGAATGTAAATTAATTAATGTAATAAATAAATAGCTGTTTATTACCATGCTTCATTGTACCTCTTAATTTTATGCACTACTGTCACTTACTATAGTTTCTTAAATTTTCATTAGAAAATGGAATGACATTCTTGTTTTCTTGCCGACCTATTTGATTTTGAAGTGCTGCTGTTTTGTTTATTTCTGGTAAAAAATATTCTGTTGTCCATAAAATAAAAATATTTTTCAAAAATTCTAAATTGTGAGTTGTTGTTTATATGGAGTCACAGGAGTGCCACATGAAAAATATTAGTCAAAATAATAGTTTCTCTTTATATTTCCACATTATTTATTTATTTCTCTTGATATTTCCACATTTATTTATTTATTTATATTTTGATGTGGCACTCCTGTGACTCCATAGTTTTAGCTCCCAAAAGGCAGAAAATGACAAAAAGTGTAAATTGAAAGATATTTTTTCCCTCAGTTCTCAGGAGGTTATATACTATGTATTGGCTAATGTACTACTAACTGATTATTTTATGTTATGCTACTTTATGTACTTCATTACATTTCAGAGGTGAAGGCTGTACATTTTGCTCACCCACATTTATGAGGCAGGCATCGTTATGTTTACTTTAATACAACTACAAATACAATTAAATGGTCCAGCTTAAACTTAGTGGGCTCTCCTTCTTATTTGTGACCCCTTACAAAACAGCTGTCACGCTATTAATGAATTGAGTAATTTTTAAATAAACATTTTTTAAAATGGTGTCATTTAAATAAATTTTTGAGGCAAAGCAAAGTTAAAACTCAAAAAATATCATACAAACATGTGAAGCAAAATCAATCAAATTCATCTTGCATCTTCTTTACTTACGTATGTACTTGTAGCTGAAAATATTTATGCACTTTTACTTATGCTGGATGTAAAATTTTAATCAATTTTTTAAAAATAATGTATTGATACTTTTACTTGAGTATAACATTTCAGTATGTTGTCTGTCACTTCACATATCGGATCAGTACCTTGGTTTATAAGTAAAGAAAGGATCTGAAGAGGTTGAGGCCAAAAGGTCACAACGTCCAAATTCTGAATCCACAGTGCTCTCAGTCTCACTTCCACCTTCTGGGGGAAAAAAAGAGTTATACTAAAGCAGCTGGTGTATATTAATTTAAAGAGCAAAGCACAAGCTTTCCTTTACTCATTATGACCTGAATTGAGCTCCTTAACCAGGGATGACATGGTGTTGGTGATGGAGTCAGCAGCAATAAGTAGGTCGTTCCTCAAATTTCTCCTTGGACCTTTGAAAGAGAAGAACATTCAAGTTCATCATGTGATCATATACAGCTTTTAACTAGTTAAAAGTATAATATATACCACTGTGATACCCTGAGCGAAGGCCTCCTGAACATCCCCTCCCACGCCCATGAGTGAGTCCTGAGGTGTGTGAGTCGGGGTGGTGCCGGCTGAGTCCGAGTGGATCGGTGTGGGGATCGGCCGGCTGATGGTGTGGCTGGGAGAAGAGCGTGGAGAGCCGGGACCCTGAGTCTGAACCACGAACAGACAGGTTGAGAGTCAGCTGTGCCACTGTGTTTACGTCATAGTGAGAAAATCATGCTATATTGGCAAAAAAGGCAAGAAGAAAATAACTATCAAGGCAAAAAAAACCACAAGATATTAAACATACATGTTTCACACTTTGTTATTCTCAGGCCTTAAATCACAGCAAAGAAGCTTCATTTGAACAACAATTCATCTGGATACACTGAAACCCCAATTTCACAATAATAGTAAGTAAAAAACTGTGACACACACGCTAGAAATGTAAGTTATGCAAAGTAATAAAGCTGCATTTATTATTGTGTCAGTATTTTACAAATGCTCAACATGCTATTAAAATAGAACTCACTCCCAAAGAGCCATTCCAATTATTCCCACAGACCAAACCACAAGCTGCTTCTTGTCTGGTGAATGCCAAGTATTGCCAAACTGAAGAATTAAACCTCTTTTGGTTTTTTTTTTTTAAAAAACAGTTGAGACACAAGGTTCACCTGACAACAGCGAGGTACTTATTCCAAACATGCATCCAAGTCTTTTATTTTTGCCTCTCCGTTTTCACACTTACAGCTTGTTTTCGTTCCTCCTCCAGCTGAAAAACAATATTTTATAGCTTGTGAAACAACAACCACATCTTTCGGTATTTCCGAGGCAAGCATGTGGCCTCCTCATGCAAGTTTAATGGAATAGCATCGACCCTTTCAGACTAATTAGATTGATATCCTCCCCACTTAAGCCAGTATAGCGAGCAGTTTATGTAGGCTTTGAGGAACTCCCGTCCTGTTGACTGCAGAAGATCTTCTCACATCAAAGGTTATCCTTCCTAGAGGGGGGCAGTCATGTGCTCTTGTAAGGTGTGATGGAGCATAATGCCAAGCTCAATATCCTAAATCCTAAAATGTCTGTTTGGATTCCTGTGTCGTACGAAATACCTGAAGATAATACAGAACTGTTTGTCAGAGAGAATAAAACAAACTATAACGTCTTTGCTGAACAAGTAAATTACTGCTTTTTGACAAATAAAAGGAAAAACCTGAACCCCTGACCTCTACAGTGAGGTGATCCAGTCCCTCTGTTATGCTACGTCACTGCAAATCAATACAAAGTCGTTCTGAGAGATGCCCTTTATCCTATGACAAAACATTTTTATCCTGATGGGAGTGACCTCCTCCCCGATGGCAACGCTCCCATCGATAGGACACAAGGGGCCACTGATTGGTTTAATAAGTATGAATGATATGAATCTAATGCTAGAGCCTTTGCAGTCATCAGATCTCAATACAGCTGAACATCTACAGGAGATTTTGGGCTTGTCAAAACCTCAAATAAGGGAATACAGTTTGGAATAACAGCATAGAGGTTAAAAGATTTGGGGAATCAATGCCACAGGGCATTAAGCTGTTCTGGCAGCAAAATCCTTACTCAGATATTTTATGTTGATTTTTCTATAATGCAGTCACCTGCATGCATAACCACAGCAGTAACCATTGCCGACATCTTTTTTTTGAGACACACAAGCTGCTGATTTCTTGTCCGTCACACCTTTCTGTTAAATATGTGAATTGCATATGACTGCACAGAGAGATCTGATTTTAATGATCAGTATCTGGACCGGTCGAGACATTTTTTGACTGATTGGTATCCGCTTTATTGAGCATGAACCTAAGTCTGATCCTCTGTTTATGTCCTGAGGGCACAATTTGTTGCAAGATGGTGTTAAAATGTCTGCACTGTGAAAATATTTTAAATTGGGAAATGAAAGCAATCCGGTAGCCGCTTGTAGTATCTGCAATGTGAGCATTTTGCACAGCGGTAGTAACGGAGTTGTTTTACTCTACCAGTTTTATGCGGCACCTAAAAGCTAAACACTGGATGGACCACAGTGAGTTTGCTCACGTTTAGAAGGAAAGAAAAAGTGCCTTGATATAGTGAAAAGGCCAAAAGTATTGTGGAAAGGATAACTGAATTCAGTGTGTTGGATGAGCAGCTCAGGCTTTTGAAAGTCTTGTACGGGAAGCCAAAAAGGCCATAATTCATTTGCTTGCACAAGATGGTTTGCATGCAACTCAAGTTAATATGATGCAATTTATGCAGCACCTAAACTTCAACAAGGTTTGTGACCACCTACTAAGGTCTTTAATCAGATGTGACTGCTATTGAAGAGGAATTGAATTTTGTGTTGCACATTTTTTGCATACTAGATTTACTAGAATGCAGCACTCAGTGAAGTTGTTGTTTTGCTTTGTTGTTTGTGTGAATGTTTAAATTATTCTATTCCACCACTTCAAGGTTTAATTTTAAACTGTAATTAAACTATAATGGAGCACTAAATGAACTAATTATTCCGTCAAACAACGCAGCGGAGCTATGTGACGATCGGCGTAGGTTTTTCCTTCTGTTCATCTGTCTGTTAGCAACATTATTCAAAAACGGCATAACAGATTTGGATGAAATTTTCAGGGAAGGTCAGAAATGATACAAGGACCAATTGATTGGATTTTGGCAATGATGCAGCTTACAGTCTGGATCCACAGATTTGTTAAAGTTTTCTGTATTGCGAGATAGTGGCACAGCGACACTGTAACTATGACAATACGTAAATACTTCATCAGCTACCCACTGATGATCACATTATTGCGATCCTACAACAAATCCACCACTGCAGACTTATTGGGACTTATCTGTTGGAAATCATACAACGAAAGAGCAGCCTTGGCGGTGTACTGCGCTCTCTGAGTGCTTTTCTTGTTTAGTATATTTACTTGTTTATTTATTTCCAATTGCTGAGAGCAGCAAGTGGAATTGAGATAAATTATTTTAATTTCTAACATAAAAATGCCATTAAGGACTAGACTGGATGCAGAAATGTATTAATGCACTGAAGCACTTTTCAGTTGTTGAACATAACTTTTAAAATTGTACGCCCCCTAATGTTGGTGCTGTGTAATATATCATGTTTCAACACTACAAAGTGCAGTGTTTGCTTTAATTCAGTCGGAGTGATCAGCCACAGCTGGAGGAAATTGTAATACAAGGAACATTCATTATCGGACCATATTGCTCACCACCTGCTTCATAATAAATTTAAAAAAATACAAGCTATAGTGCACATGTCCATGAAAGCATCCACACTGCAGCACCACTGATTCTTTCCAAGAAACAAAACTGAAACTAAATTAAAACATTATAGTTCCCCACAGGAAACATAAAAGCGTGTTCCTCCAGTGATCATGAAGAAATCTCGACTGTGCTCCGTATTTGACTGCAGCGCACATAAAGAGATGAAAGGCACATCTGTAGTACCTTGAGAAGCATCATTAGTTGCTCCAGCTGCACCATGAGTTCCCTGCGACTCTCCTGCAGAGTAGACATTCTTTGTTCAAGCTCATCTTTGCGTTGCCTAACAGAAGAAACAAGATGTGATAAAACCAGGCAGACACGTCAATAGGAAAAAAAAAAAAGAGAAACAAAACACATCACAGGCATCTTAAGACTCCACCGCACATTTATTTAGCAAATTAAGCAAAACTGTCTGCCATAAATCTGTTCTATGAAGTGAGTCAAAAGGTGGCAAAGTTACCTGAGAAGTCGGAGCTCAGCGAGCAGGGTGGGGTTCTGCTGACCTCTGTCAGGAGGCGGCTGGGATGCTTCTTCATGCTGAAGGCGCAGCCGCTGGATTTCCTGCAGGATTTCTCTATAATGAGGTGTGAGGCATATACAAGTCACATTAAACTGTATTCCTCTCATTTTTTTTGCACATGAACATCAATAAACCTAAAACAATGAGGATCTGTATATTCTGCTCCTCCCAGACAAATATGTGACTGTTTAAGTTCAACATAAACCTACATCAATTGACTTCTTTGGCCACTTGGGGGCAGCAGAAACAAGCTGTTATCACCTCAGTTATTCACAGTGTCCAGCAGATACAGAGCAGCAGTACTTTGTGTGGCTTTCTTTCAACAATTTTCTGTCTACCCAGTCTTTTGAAGCTCTAAATTCTCCATTATGTTCACCAGCCACTTACTTGTATTTTGGTGAACAGGTAGCCTACAGTGGGCTATAATTTTTAAATATCTTTTTGCCAAACCAGCACGTGTCTGCTCCAGCCAAAACAGTGCTTTGTAAGTGGTGAGCGCAGACCAAAACAGAAATGTTTCAGACTGAAAAGCCACACAGTGAGCAGAAAGATGACATGTGGAAGCTTTTTGTCTTGTCGCCGCAGAAAGAGCGCATTAGTTACTAAATTACACTGATCCGTTCTATTCAAGCGTCCCAGGAAGCCATGACAGTGAGCCAGAATTCACAATTGCAAGACCATGAAAGAGAAGTAGCTCCAATGAGTTCAGTCAGCTTTTCCTACTGTGACACGCCAAAATATGCCTGTCAAAACCTTTAAAGGGGTCCAGGGAGATGGATCCATTGTTCATATAAAAACATTGATCATAGCTGCTTTAAAACCTACTACCTCACTCTCAATTTAACTTTCGCCTGTTTTCACTACTTACTATTTATTGTCCTCATTTTGACATTTAAATTTTATGTGACTTCATTCATAACTTTGAAACTGATTTCATCTTATTTCAGATTTATTTTTATATGCAATTTTAAAGCACCTGGGATTTGCCACTGTGCATAAATATAGTCAGATATTTGCATTAAAATTGTACATTTTAGTAGAATAAATCCCAACTTGTTGATGATCATAATAAAAATGATCACTGTGTATATGTTGCATGTAATTCACACTGCTTTTTTAAAATCCCGACCGTTCTGTTTACATTTATCTAACTTTATATTGTTATCTACAACTTATTCTATTAATATACTGTACTTGGTGGGGTTGTATCATTCTATTCACACTGTTCATTCTGTTTATACTGTAGAACACTGTATGTACTAATGGCACATAAAAGGCACATTTACTGCTCCTTCTACATTTCATTGTCTTCAAAAAAGTTGAATCTGATCTAATCTTTGAGGTTTGTTTTTTGTTCAGATCAAGAGTCCCTTCATTCTAAAGGTGTATTTCTTGTTATAAAGTTGACAAAAGAAGTGAAACATCAACAGAACAGAACTGAACAGTAGCACCAAAGCAGTCATCCCTAACCTGTTTTTGCTCTCGAGCTCGGCAATGAGCTGTCTCTGCTGTTTGTTGGCATCCAGAGAACAGGGGAGGTCTGTGGGGACCCTCTGCTGCTGAGCCTGTTGGTGAAACCGAGCAGGAGACATCACATGAACCGACTATACCTCCAGATGATGTCATCCACCGCTTTATCTCGTATCTCAAGAGGGAACAAAGCAGTTAAGTCACCAGCCATCCATCAAGTTCCGGTCAGAGCGTGAACAGACACGCAAGTCTGGTTAGAAATGATCACCACCTTGGCAATAAAAAGGACTGAAACCTCATGAAGTGGAGTAGCAGCATACGTTAAATCCTTTTCTCATCAAGGACAGATTTCTGGCACTGGACAGCTATGAAAGATGCCATGATGTTGTGTGCAATAAATGTCTTACATATATATATATATATCTCTCACCGCAGCATCAGCAGCCAGTCTAGCAGCATAGCGGGCGATGAGGCTGTGCTCTTCATCTTGATGGTTACTGCTCTCCAGCAAACTGATCAAGAGGAAAATCGAGATGGGAGTCACAACATGACACAATTAATAATGCACAGCTATGCAGATACCAAACACGCATAAGAAATCTATGCAAAGAAAGCAAAGGAAGTTTTATTTTTTTCGAGAGTCAGAGTAGTTATTTGGCAGAGCCTGCGTAACCATGCTAATCTATTCATATAAAAAACACAAAAAGCATAAATGAAGTTGGGTTATTGTGTAAAAGTGGAGGTGAAGCCATCAATCGCTTTGTATTTAAAAGCCAATCTGATCACCAAAGCAGTAGAAAATATGGTTTTGCACTTGTACGCACACATACTGTAACTGCATTCATACAGGAAGATATGAGGTGGCTGCTAATATAATACAATACTATAGGTGGCATTCGACCGCCATTAAAAATACACACACACACCGTCAAAATTTAGTCCACAAAGCTATAAAGCTCAAGTAATAATGTTTCAAAGCGGAGAGAACATGTCATATTTCTAGTGATAAATAAAAAGAAACACAGGTTGCACATCTGTCTGACTTACAGCATCAAACTCATATAAGAGAATACTATGTAAGGAAGTAATTGAAGTATTTTGTGCCATTTAACTAAATCAACTAAGCCTCCTAAAGTATTTGTATACAATTATTTGTCTCCTCTATTTAAAAAAAAAAGAAGTCAAAACAATACATATACATTGCAAAATTTAAAAAAGAAAAAAGTTTAGTTCAATATTATAGAATCATACATTTCCGTTCAAAAGTTTGGGGTCACTTAGAAATGTTGTTATTTTTGAAAGAAAAGCATTTTTTTTAAGGAAGATAGCATTTAATTCATCAAAAATCCAGTCTAGTCATTGTTAACGTGGTAAATGACTATTTCAGCTGGAAACGGCTGATTTTTAATGGAATATCTACATAGGGGTACAGAGGAACATTTCCAGCAACCATCACTCCTGTGTTCTAATGCTAATGGGGTTGAAAGGCTAATTGATGATTAGAAAACCCTTGTGCAATTATGTTAGCACATGAATGAAAAGTGAGAGTTTTCATGGAAAACTTACACGATATGAAATGGTCTGGATGACCCCAGACTTTTGAACAGTAGTGTATGTGCAGTTCTGAGGTCTTTCGAGGACTCAAAAAAAATCTTTCCCCTCAGAATCAAATCTAATCTAGCCTACACTGTTCACTTGGCAGAAACAAACTCTAATTCCCATTTTGGACACAAATCAGTCAGAAACACTAATTGCTGCTGAATAGCAACAATGCACTGAGAAAAGTGTCAAAGGCCGAGGAGAACCGTCTGTACAACTGTCTGACAGCATGCAGCGTTAGGACTGGAACACATTCACAGTTAGACTGGGTTAGGGGGAAAAGGCCATGAGGCGGCGGTTCAGCAGAGCACACAGTTTCCACCGACGTCCGGCAAACATAGCAGCAGCAGCACACCAACTAACCATGTTTTAGGGTTGTTTTGGAGCATATTCACATAGAGGCCAATGAGAACATGTTCGTCGGCAAGTCTATCAGCAACATCGAGGTTGTAGTTCAACCTGGAACAGTGGATGGTTTCACAAAACATAGAACGTTACACAGGTGACAACAGAGGGGAAGGAGAGTGAGGGAGAAGAGGAGGGGACGTAACAAAGGAGGAGAGGGGGAGAACGGCTGAAAAGCAGCCATTCATGGGTGACTAGAGAAAAACAAGGCCATATTATGTTTGGGAGAGACACCACTGATGAAGGCTAGGAGCACGATTGAGGACATGCCTAGCAAAAAAAATGCATTTATACATCAGCTACATAATGTTTACATTCTACAGTCATCAATCACTCAGTGCTCTATTATAAAAATGACTGAGGGAACATTATTTATAGGTTAAACAATCTGCCCTCTAGATATGCCAAGCATGCACAGTCCCTTTTGATGTAGCTCCTACATTTGTAGAAGCTTCCACCTGTATCACAAACCCCTATAGTGTAGCAACCATGCTGACTATCATTATGGAGAACCACAACATACGTGGAGGAGAGTCAGTGCATTCAATATAGAAAAAAATGAGTCTTGACAGCCCTGTAAGCAAATATTTTCAATACTATGCTCTTTGTGCCAGTATAGTCAGCCAGAACTCCATACTTCTAATAGCTGCTATATGTGCTAGCAATGTTTAGCCGAGCTGGTTTGATTGAAATACAGAAGATTTCTGCAAAAGCAAAACGTTTGCAGAAAATTAGCATGAAACTGAGGATGAATTTTAGCAAAGACTGTAGTTTGTCAAACAATGTTGTCACAAATTTTCCGGTGTTGGTCACTAGTGACGAAGTTCAAGCAACATTACTGCAAAAAGGAGAAGTTTGACACCACTGGCAAACATGTTCCTTTGGGACTCTGCAAGGAAAATGACTGGAGTAATCAGACTGTATATCCTGACCGTACATAGTCCATTGTGAGGGAACAAGGAGAGAGATATTGGCGTGACATACAACAAGTCAGCTTCCTGGTCTGAATAAAACTGGAAATTGGGGAGATGTACGTAAATGTTTTCCCCTAGTGGTCACTTACAGTACTGCAAAAAAAAAATCCTCTGCAACCCAAAAAGCACATCTTACAAGTGTAAAAATATTGACAGGATGGCCTCCCAAAATGTACAAAGATAATTTTTTATGGAGTTTCTATGCTGGTGAAATTTTCATAAAGCATAGAAGAAATATAAAATCTACGGGTCAAATGGGGAAGGCATGGAAAAGACAAGCAGGGGAAAAAGTAATGCGCAAACCATGCAGGTTAAAATCTTTTTTGCCTCCCATGTGAGCAGTTTCCATTGAAGAGAGATCTCCTTCATATATCCACGGTTATGTGGCATGCACTATAACTATTCAGCTACCAAACTAGGAACAATCTACAAGCTTTTGAAGCAGCATTAATGCACAGAGTATTTTTCTACATGTAAGTAGCTTCATTGCAATTCGGTGCTGAGCAGCATCTAGCTGGTTTATTGGCGCTTTGTTAATGACATTCATCTGGCTGGCTGGCTGGCTGGCTGTGGGAAATTTTTAAAAATGGACTCAAGGATGTTAAAACCCTCTGTGGGTTTTAACATCCATGTGGGTCATTTATGGATTTGATTGAGGTGCAACACTAAATCTACTGGAGTGGCCCTTTAACAGTCCACATTACTAAAAGTCAAAGCTTCAGTCCTGAGTTTAGGAATGATAATCAGATATTCTCTTCAGTGTCTCCAAAAGCTACCCTGTTAGCTTTCAAAGGACACATCTCCTGGAAGCTTCTCAGCCTGCACAAACAGCAACTGCAATGTCAAATATTCTGACACGCTTATCAAGAATAACCTAAGGAACGCCACTCATCACTTCTGTATGTTTTCTATACGCCTGAGTTATGAAAGGGAGTAGTGTTCCCTAAAGAAATGCATTCCTCTCTCAAGTGCAGGTGCAGAAGAGCTCAGATGCTTTTCACTCAAAAAAAATCAATAGTTTAATCTTTGACAGTAACAGCAACGGAAAAAGGAAGTTAATCCCACTTCATCTAAATATATACATACATCATGAACCACAACGCTGAGAATTTATATAATTTAACTGCTGGAGCTCCAACACAGAGAGGACTGATGGTAACATTTAATGCAGCTCCTATTAGAATCTGGCAGTTAGTGTTTCCCATTTCTGTGTGTATGAAAACATTGTAAAAGACACTCTAAACTAATGGCCAATGATCTTCATGATGCATGCTTCATCTAGCGTCTTCGAAAAAGCCCCATGAGGATAAAAATGTAAACCCGTCTACAGGAAAACCGGTTTGCTAATAGTTTCCTCAAGACGATAAGCACTCTAGTTTATGATATGATTATTATCTATATGAGTTCACACATGCATTTGCACTAGAAAGGCGTTCTCATATGCACACCTGTGACACTTACCCTCTCCCTTTCAACAGATGTGGAGCAGCCCCAGTCAGGGGCTTTCTGTGCTCAACATCATTATTCTTGCTGTAAGGCAAGCCATTTACATTCAGCTCAAGAAAAACACAAAAAAAGCGGTGATACACAAATGTTTGCACGCACACGCTTGCACACTTGGGGAAAATAAAGGCAAGAAAATAAAGACAGTGTGGGTCACAGAGTCCACAGGGCGCGAGGCCTTCAGGGAACATGGCAGACTGAAAAGATCTGTTGTATAATCCAGGGCAGCCATTGTTAGCGCTGCTGTACTCACTTTTTGGTGGAGTAAGGGTTCCCTGATGTAGGCATGGAGTGGGAGAGTGAGTAGTCATTGGTGATATTCACTGGTCTTGGTGGCCTGGACAGGAAAGAAAAAAATATCTGTTATCTAAACTAACAGGGCAGCTGTTTTTTTCTGATAATAAAGGCAGCAAATGCCTGTGCATATTTCTATTATATTTCATTCTTTCAGTCTTGTGGATTTCCTTCGACTGTACGTTCTTTGACTTTCCACTGACAGATAAAACATATCAAAAAGCATGACATTTGTTATGTATCATGTATGAAAACATGCAAGAATGAATGAAATGAATCAGTGAATTGACAAACACAACAGGTGTTCAGAAAGAAGTTAAAAACAGTAACTGTAAGTGTGGGACTTCACTAAAATACAATACAAAAGGTTCAGATCTACAGTTACAAAAATGTGTTAAATAATTAAAGCAAACTCACCACGTGTCTCTATTTTGTGGAAAGTAAAGAACAAGGAAAGGAACAAATACTTTGTTACAATCAGCCAAGCAGTATAAGACGAGACTAAACAACATGTCAAGGTTCAAGGCAGTCAGTTAAATCACTAAAATGTTCACCAGTAAGGCAGAATGCCTAAATGACAAATGGGCAAGCAGATATTAATTTATAGTACATATATGAGTAGAGAAACATACACTATCATTTAGAAGTTTGGGGTCACCCAGATAATTTCATGTTTTCCATGAAAACTCACACTTTTATTCATGCACTAACATATTTGCACAAGGGTTTCCTAATCATCAATTAGCCTTTCAGCACCATTAACTAACACAATGTAGCATTAGAACACAGGAGTGATGGTTTCTGGGAATGTTCCTCTGTACCCCTATGGAGATATTCCATTAAAAATCAGCCGTTTCCAACTAGAATAGTCATTTACTGCTTTAAGAATGTCTACACTGCATGTCTTATTGATTTAATGTTATCTGCATTGAAAAAAAATGCATTAACTCAAAAATAAGGACATTTCAATATGAGGGGAGACGGATAACTAACAAGAAATTGCAGAAACAAAATGTAAAACACATGTCTGAGATTATGTTTATTTGTACAACAAAAAGTATTATAAACGTATAATTCTTTCATACCCAAATATATGGGATTGATGCTCCACATGGTGTTTATTTAATGTCATAAAAATTAATAGATGCATCATTATCTGTCTATTAACTCTAATTTAAACACTGAATATTAAAATCTAGAATCAAACTACCATCCGATCTTCTGTCAAAGAGATGACTCCATTATTCTATACTTTTGGTGGTTTAAGTCTTTGAAAATACTGCGATTATTATTAAAAAACCCTCCAAATTCACATAAAAATTTAAGAAAATGCACAGACAAAACCAGCAGTGTATTTTGCCACATCAGAAGTGACTTTATGTTCCATTAGCCTTTAATAGACAACACCAGCGCTCATATAGCGGGCCGAATATTTGTTGCAATATTCATAAGAAAACACAAAACACTGCAAGGCAAGGAAGAAGGTAGCAGCAGTGTTGCAGATTACAATCACTCCCAAGGCTATAATTAAGTCTCATTGATCAGTTGACCCAAGAGATTGACTGGAATCGCTTCAGACATAGAGGCAGCTACAGGATCATTATCAGCTGAGGGATGAAATCAAGCATGTCAGAAAATAACACAACCCACCCGCTTAACCGATTCCTCTGTTGCGAAGGGAAAGGAAGACGGCAGATGAACTTACACAATATGAGCGAGGTTGAGAGGTTTCTCTGGCAATTCGGAAAACATGGGGTAAGGAGGCTCTCTGCTGGATGCACAGCTCAGTGACTTACTGAGGGCGTGGGATAACTTCTTAGCGGGGGATTTCTGTGGGGGAAACACACAAGAGAGGTGCAGAATGTGAGGACACTGAATCCACACCACGCGCCGTCAACACGGTAACGCTGTCGCCTGCGTCGTGCATTCAGCATCCTTACGCTGTAGTGAAGCAGAACAAAAATAGCCACGACGACTGGTCCAGTGCAGACACACCTCCTTTAGCCCACCCCTCTCCTCCTCCTCCTCCTCCTCCTCCCCCTCCCCTCCTCTCCATCCCTTACCCATGACGTATACTCCTTCATTTGGTGCTGGTTGCTATGGGAACCGCTGGCATGCCCCCTCCAGAAGCAGTCCTGACAGAGCTGGTAATTATGACATTGCTGGCAGCGGTAGCGGAAGCCCATCATACTCTCAGTATGGCAGTAGGAGCACTCGACCGGGTGAAAGACTGCAGGGAGGAGAGGAGGGGCCAGACACACACACACACACACACACACACACACACACACACACACACACACACACACACACACACACACACACACACACACACACACACACACACACACACACACACACACACACACACACACAAACAGATGTGACTGTAAAACCAGATATTTTGCACATTGTAGTGAGCAGAGGATTAATTTCCATTAATTTAAGGGCAGATGTGAGGGGGGATATTGAGTCTGACAACATTTCAAACAAACAGCGCCACGCTGCATGGAGCCGCATGTGTGTGTACATGTCTCAGCGCTTCTTCATATGGTGGTAGCTTGTGATGATGATGAGTGAATCACCGATACGCACACACATGCACACTCAGCCCCTATGGGAAATCTTCACTGGAGGTGTCTTCACGGTGCGTGTGTTTGCTTGACTGATTGTGAAGATTATGATGCAAAGCTGAACTTTACATCCTCCCAGCCCTGCTAGCTTTGCCCTTAAATATCCTGTGTGGCGTCCTTACCGTTCTCCACGTTGGCGAGCCGATGCATGAGCGGTAACCACACCAGACACTGAGGGGGCGGGTCTGACATCAACGTATCCAGGAATGTGTTGAGGGAGACCTTTTTCTATTGACGTACGGTGCAGAGGAGAGTGAGATTCACACACAACGTCAATGCTAAAACAATCTCAGGCTCGCTGATATCATGGAGCGCGGTTGATGAAGCCTCACCTGCTGTGTAAAGCATGTTCTTACAGCTTGCTCAGTGTAACCGAAAGAAGGCCCCTCAAAAACCGCCATGGGCAATTTGAGAACCTCCCTCAGAAACTGGTCAAACTGCGAGTACACCATTATTCCAGCGGAATCTGATATATGTGAAAAAATATCTGGAAACAATGCGATGGGAGACATTACACAAATTAATCAAACTAATTGTCAGTTGCCACCACAGTCGGCTAATTACAGCATTACACAATACAATTATCCCACTTATTTGGGAAAACAAATCAAAGTGAAGCAGTTATTCAGATCAGTTGTAACTGTACACCAGCCCTCCTGTTTTCCCTTACAGGCTGCTGTTCCAACAGATTTTTGTATATTATGTAATAAAGCCTAACCTTCACATCATGAATAATGACTTCTCTCAGCCTTGAAGAGGCCTGTGCTGCTGCTTTGTTTAATAAACAATGACTAAGCAGACAGATATATAGAAAATAAAGACAATAATGAATTTGAATTAGAAATCTCAAAGCAAAACATTATTAATAAACTACAAATTGTAGCTTTGCAAAGACAATTTGCTGATTTATTACAGGTAAAATAGGTGATTCTAATTTCATTTTTCACTATTGAAAGTGAGATGCTGTGTTTCTTACATCTTAATTTATCCAGAATTTTCCCTCCACAGATGGCTGCCAGGGCCAACTTCACAACAAAGACAGATATCTTGCCATGTCCCTCCCTACAAGAGGCAAAAAGAAACATTATTCTCACAGATTCTTTTGAAACAGAGCTGCAAAAACATATGCAGTGCTCCTTGTAGAAGCAGCTTTTGTTTTAGTAAGTGGCATGCACGATTCTACCTTTAAAGGCAAGCTTGCAAAAGAATGACACTCGTCTTAAAGAATGTTTAACTTGGCTTTTACCTTGACCAAAAATATTCACTCTGCACCCGCATGTTGTGGCATTACTAAGGTAAATATTTGGTATTTTCCCTCCACTTGGGCGTCCACTTGTCAGTGACATTTCACACCACATTAGCTCACGTCAAAACCTTTGACATGAAAGTACACAACCAGCCGCCAATTCTCATGTGACGTGTTACTCACGGGTCGTAGGCAGCCAGCAGGAAGTTGAGCAGCAGGCTGATGGACTGCTCCACGTTGATCTGGTGGGTGGTGGGCATGCGCTTGTTCAGCTGGTAAAAGATAGTGGACAGCACCACTTCTAGACGAGCCACTGAGAGCTCAGCGTTGAGGTCCACGGTGTTGAGGCCGTTCTCTCGGAAAGCCTCGATGACGTTCCAAATATCAACCAAATGCACTGAAAGCAGGCAAACAACGCATGAACATTTTGATGTGGGACGGTTATGAGCTACACGATGTAATTAAAAGTACGCGGCAGCATACTCACAATTGCATTTCTTCTGCACAAATCTGAGTTTGCAGGCTGTTCTGTATGTCGACAGTCGTATGGAATCCAAATCTTGCGCCCCTGAGGAAAATATAACCGTTAATTAACTTTGGAAGTGACGATACCAGTTGATAAGAAATCTGGAAGTCTAACTGGAGTGTATGGAGCCTAAAGCGTTTCATTTTACATAAATAAATATACCAATATGAAATAAGTACTCACATCAATAAATTCAGAGGGGATATATCTAATATTATAAACATGATTTTAGAAAATGACTAAATATATGCATGGGGTTCATCTTGTTTTGTTTCTTATTGTTAATCATTTCTATTTTACTCCAGCAGTTTTTCATTTTGTCACTGATTCAAAGTGGGTGTCATTCACGATGCTTTTCCCCCCAAGTAACTTTTATGTACAATAATGATGCCATTTTTGTCACTTAATGCAATACTTCAAATGTACACTGCCGTTCAAAAGTTTGGGGTCACTTCGAAAAGTCCTTATTTTTGAAGGAAAAGCATCTTTTTTTCAATGAAGACATACAGTCTAGACCAGGGGTGCCACACTCATTTTAGATTTTAGGGGCCACATTCAGTCCAATTTCAACTCAAGTGGGACAGACCAGTTAAATCACAGCACACTAACCTATAAATAACTCCAAGTTTTTGCTTTGTTTTAGTGCAAAAAAGCATGTTCTGAAAATGTTGACATTTAAGGAATTATCTTTTTACAAAACATTATGAACAACCTGAAATTTCTTAAGAAAAATAAATTCAGTTTTAACAATATTAACCTCAGCTGATCATTTACACATTAAAACTTACAGATCACAGAGTATCTACAAAAGGAACAAAACATTAAGTCACGGGTATCTGGAACTGAACAGCATAGTATTTTACTTTGTGATCAAACTGACAAAAGTAAAAAAACAAAAGAATAACAAAAACAAGACAACTACTACAACATCAGACATAAAGTGACAAGAAATGAGACAAACGACACGAAACAAAACAAAAACGAAACAAAAAATTAGACAACAAAGTTACAAAGCGACAAAAAAAATGGACAAACGACACAAGTGAGACAAAAATATGCAAAACAGCAAAAACAATTCTCTCAACAATGAATAAAGCCAAAAACAAAATGACAAAAATAAAACAAAAAACTCAAGCGAGACCAAAAGGAAACACAAAATGACAAAGATGAGGAGCAAAATCACAAAAAATGAGACAAAAGTCAGGCAAAAAAGACCAAAAACAACAAAAACAAGGCAAAATATTACAAAAATGAGACACAAAACAACAAAAGAACAATGAGACACATAGTATTTTACTTTATGATCAAAACAACTTGTCATGGTCTAGAAATGATTTTAAATTTACAGTTTTACATAATTATAATTTGCAGTTAATGTCTTCTCTTTAATTTTTACATTTTACAAAGTTGTGGGCCAGATTGGACCCTCTGGCAGGCTGATTTTTGGCCTACGGGCCGTATGTTTGACACCTGTGGTCTAGACATTGTTAATGTGGTAAAGGACTATTCTAGCTGGAAGCAGCTGGTTTTAAATGGATTATCTACATAGGGGTACAGAGGAACATTCCCAGAAACCATCACTCCTGTGTTCTAATGCTACATTGTGTTAGCTAATGGTGTTGAAAGGCTAACTGATGATTAGAAAGCCCTTGTGCAATTATGTTAGCACATGAATAAACTTTCTAACGTATGTGTAACCAAGCGTATGTGTAACCACTTTATTAAGTATACCTTATTTTTCCACTTTTCTAGAGCCAACACAATGTAAAATCCAAATTCTCTTTGAATTTGTGCATATAATGGACCTGGGACAAGGACTTGTCAGCATAGTGTTGTTTAGCAAAGGTTTCGCGTTTGGTGACTTTCAGCCCCCTGCAGTCCTCTGACATGAAAAGCAGGTTTAGCTAATATATGGATGGAACAACTTCTACAGAATAAAAATGAGCCGCAATAAATTCTGTGATTGTGAAAAGAAGAGGCATAAAATCATTTTATAATAATGAGCTGTAGGCGCATGTGTGCCTTCATGCTGTGTGACTGGTGATTGAGCATGAGGTCATACTGCAGGTCTGCGTCTCCAAAATCAATCTGGCTGACACCAGTGACACTTGGTCTTCATGATATTTGCTTTAGAAGAAACTTAGAGAGAACAACTTGCCATTTTTATGGTCAGCGAGTAAAACAGTCCAGCATAGATCACCAGAGCTGCGGCCCTGAGCACTTACTCATCTCGACAAACAGTTGCCTTCTATCTGCCATGTTGTCACCGCTCTGCCCGCAGTCTTCAATCATTCTGATCAAGAGGAGAGAAAGTCATGTCAGAGCCTGTGAGCATCAGCATTTAGCACTTACGCTTTCAATTATGGCATTGTCCAGTCACTGAATACACCCTTCACAAGGCTTCATTGTGGAAAAATTAACCACTAAGTTGAACTGTATCCCAAAGCATTTGTTAAAGTACTGTGTGTGTTTCAAATACTCACCACATTCTAACAGCGATCTGTCAATTTGGCACGATGTAACTCAGTGTGTGCGCATCGTGTCATTTCACTGTAAACAGTACGTTGCTACTGGCATTTAATAGACTCTACTGTGGCTCAGCATATATGTAATTTACAGACATAAAAGTCAAAATCATGAGTCAGCGGTAAACAAAAGCAGCTTCTTATTTCCAGTCAGTCACCTAACCTTAGCTTCATGAGTTGGCTGAAAGTGCTGCCTCTGACTGACTTTTTCTGGCTTTTCCAGCCAACTTGTAAACAAAGAAAGTCAAAAGGTTTTAGATATGCACTTGATGGCCACACGCACTATATTGTGCTGAAATTGAGGCTAAAGCTGCAGCTCCAGAGCTAACATCACCACCAGCAAAGCCCCACATGATGCAAGACACAAGCAAGCAAAGAAACAGTATTGTTCTTGTTTTGCAGCGTCGATCCAAATTACTGCGCTAAGGTGTATGTTTTTCTGTCTGTCTGTCTGTGAGCAACATTACTCAAAAACGGACACACAGATTTTGATGAAAATTTCAGGGAAGGTCAGAAATGACACAAGGACCAACTGATTAGATTTTGGCAGTGATGTGGCTCATAGTCCAGATCCATGGATTTGTTAAAGATTTCTGGATCATTGCGGCATGGCGTCACCATAACTATGACTACAAGTGAAGCGGTTGATTTGTAGGGTTGATTTGTAGTAGGATCACATGATTGTGATCCTACTACAAATCAACCGCTGCAGATTTTTTGGGACTTATTCATCGGAAATCACACAACGACTGGGCAGGGTTGGTGGAGTACTTTTCTTTTATTGTAAATATGATGACAAAAATTGTAAGATCAGAACTTTATAGACCAGTGATCCTAAACTCTGACAGCATCCAGGACCGGCTGTGACTGTGGAGAAATGCAACACTATGGATGTTTCTTGTACATAAACTGTAACCCAAAAAAAAATGAATGTTGTTAGAAAATGATACGCTCTGTTGTTTTGGATATTAGCTTGTGTTTTTGTGCTTGGACAGGTAATGAAAAGCTTCAAACTCTTTATGGAGTGTGGAACAGATAAGCACAGTGCTACTCATCTTGGGTAGAATCTCCTGGAGTTGATGGAGTGTAGACGTCTCTAAAAAGGAGACTAAAAGGGGTCCAACACCCCATTTTGCCCCATGGCCTCACTGGAGGTTAATCCGGCCCTGGTGCGTACTGTCTGACTGCACTATTTCAAAGGAATTTCTCTGCAACTTGAATGTAACACACTGCAGCGCTCATCAGAAATGTTCAGAAAAACTTAAGTTAGACAAGGACAAGACTTTGAAAGGGAGAGCAGCAGAGAGAATGCTCACACCATGCCTCACTGCACACTGTCCGAGGCAATCTAATACACCTAGTCATGTGGTTTGTTGCCATGGCAGCAAAGATCCCAGCCGCTCTGTTCGTAAAAACACACACACACACACTCTCTCACATACACACACACAACAAACACCTCCCACTGCAGACAAGCAAAGTTTGCAGAGAAAAGTTTTGTTCACGAGTAAATATCTTTTATGAGATAACGCTCTGTGGGCTGATAGTTGGGAGCACAGTGGCACGTCTTGGCCGAGTGGCTCGAAAACTCTTTTTCTGCAAGACAATCACTCAGGCATGCTATTTTTAAATTACTCTGACAGTAATTGGTAGACCCAAATACTACGCTGCAGAGACCCACAGTGCAGAAATTAGAATTCACCTGGTGTTAAAAAACAAACAGCAGCACTTTTTTTCTCTCTCTTTCTTTTGCTTGCCTTCCTCTGACTCTCGCCAGTACAAGGCAGTCAATTATGGAGCACCAGGAATCTTTGAAATCTAGTTGAAGAGGGAAGAGATTAAGCTAATAAGTTAACCTGCTATTACAGTATCAAGTGCAGTATTTTAGTACATTAATTCACAGCATGGCAGCGAAGAGACGCATCAGAAATAAGTGAAACATATAACCTATGACAACTGTGTAATAGCACAAATAATACAAGGCAATGATAAATGCAGCCACAACAGTAAACAGCAGTTTTAGATACAGAGCAATGCCAGGTCACTGCTGGGAGCCAGTAGCCCAATGTCATCTTGAAAGGAATAGATATTCAGGCCCATTCATCACTTCCAGAGCGATTGAAAGCAAAAGTGTGCAACTAGACACAATTTTATAGATGAGCATTGATATTCTTTCCCACATCAGGAAAAAAACAGATCGTGAGTGCTAGCTATGTGACCTTCTGCGGTCTGTTTACAGTCTCGGAAATAATTGAGAATTATACAGTCTATTGCTGGAGTAGATGCAAAACTGGCGGATACAAACTGTACGATGCTGATGGGAACAAGACGATCACTGTACCTTTCGTAAATCACCATGTTCTCCTCCTTCCTCTGAGCTGACTTATCACAAAGCCAAGTCTTCGTTCTACAAACAACTGTCCACAACTCCTTTCAAACAGTACAACAAAAACCTGCCCATGCGGACGAAGTCTAATATCTGAAATTAGAAACTGTAAGCCGGGACACGGTGTGTGCTGCCTCTATCTTTAACTACAAATGAGAAGGCGCCACATTCTTGTACGGCTTTACTGGTTCTCTAGTTGCAGACCCCAAACCTCAGTGCTGGCACCTGCCCAGCAAACATTACTCTTTCTCTGTGGCACTGTCACACTGTCAGTCTTCAGGAAATAACTGCCCTTAAAAGAGCAAATCATGTCGAATCATTAACAGTGCAGAGGGACTGGTGGGGCAAAGCACTGCCAAGGGTCTCACAGGAGTGACTCACACCATCTTTTTAATGCTGCACAGACTTCCACTGGCCAAATATCAGAGCAGAAACTAAGAAAAAAAAAGCCGTAATAGCCTGTTATTTACATTTTGATTCTATTTCTGTAGCAGCTGAGTGGAACACAGAGGACGGCACTGTGAATTTATGTCCTCCTCCATGTACTTGGACCAGACTGTCATGCAACATTTCCAAACACAAGCACTTACTTGAGTTACAGTCCAATCTGTTTGGCTGGTTCGGGACAGTACATCGCAGCTGTTACCACTGATTGGCCTGAGTTATTTTTACATCACGAGACTGCAAACTACACTGGCATCCAAATCCCATCCCCTGACAGGAATAAAAAAGCTGCAGCCATTGACTTAAGGCTAATCAGCTGTTGTTGCCTGAGTGCTGTTAGCAGGTACAGTTTCCCCTCTTCCTGCCTGGTACCAGCCAGTGATGTCTGCTGGAAGGGCCCTCCGCTGCCTGTCGCCTGCTGATCATCACCATGGTTTCGGCTGCAAAAAGGGAAAAACTTTGGGACCCCGATGTGAAACGAGGGCGCACAGATTTAAGGGTGCTGTGATTTTGTTTGAAGGCACTGTTATGGAAATGAAGCTGAATTCTGGGAAGTCAGAAAAATAGTGGTAACTCTGGATGAAGTAGATGCAGCATGTTTGCGTGTTCAACTATGGGATGTGATGTAATGCATCTGCAGAAAAAGAGATGCTCTCCAAAGGCAAGCACTGACTGGACATTAACTGCAACAGGCACCTTCCGCTCTGCTCCATGCATCACCTGTCACGCTAGAGACACCTGTGAAGGAGACAAAAGGTACACAAACACCCCTCCTACATTCACAACCCGCTTTTCCGCCCTTTTACCCCACGGATCCTCGCTTTTACCGCCGAAACTTGACAAACTCCCCTCCACCCAGAGTGACAAAGTAGGTTAAGGTCGCTCTTCTGACTGCCTGCCAGCCTCCAGCAGCTGCAGCGAGCGGCGCGCACTTGCACAAGACTTACCAGAATTTATTTCGAGGCATGTCATGCAACATCGCCGCTTTCCATCCAGGAATCCGTCGTGTCCCGCGGTGCGATCAGGGTTTCTTTGGTGTCGGGAGCCGCATCACTGCACGAAGCGGCCGCAGTTGTGCCGCTCTCCTGCAAAGCTTGTGTTGTGGAAATTTTCGGGCAGCGCACTGGCTGAGCAGAACAAGGCAGCGTCTGCCTCCAGTATGTGGCCTCCGCGGTGACGTAATGCGGAATCTCTTCCCTTGCGTCAGTGTGTCCGCTCTGTGCTAAAGTTTGATGCAAAAAAAAAGAGGGAAAAAGGAGGTAAAGGAGGAGATTTACGTGCGATTAGTGTCACAGATGTATCCATATAGGCTGTAGAAACATGTGCAGGTTAAACCTTTTCCTTTCCCAGGTTTTAATTTTGCTTCAGGAAGATGACGTCATGTAGATAAACAATTCTCTTTTTAGTAAATAAAAAAGAAGAATTGTGATTGCGTTAAGACAATGCTCATTTCAAAATCTTTCTGAAATACAGATGGATAAATAAATCATCAGTTTCCAACACATTAAGCAGATTTTTCACAAAATTATAATTTGATTGCTGTAGTTTTAAAACTATGAATTAGACTCTAAAACCGATCAACCATGATCAACTTAAAGGTCCCATATTATTCCTCTTTTCAGCAAATGAATTAATGCGAACATTGTCACAGATGTATCCATATATGCTATATGCACATGCAGCAATGTGCCAGTTAAAACTTTTCTTTTGTTCATGTTTTAATTTTGCTTCAAGAAGATGATGTCATGTACATAGACAATTAGTAAATAATCAAAAAGAATTAGAATTGCAACTGTATTAAAATAATACTTATTTCAAAATCTTTTATGAATACAGATTGATAAATAAATGACCATTTTTTCTCTCAAAAACAACTACCATTTGACATAGACTGTATATATAACGGACGTAGCATCTGACTCCAGAATTGAAGCCAACCCGGAAGTGTCAAAAACTTGCAATATCCCGCCGTCCGCTAGGGTTGGCTCCAAAAAGCTTTTGCTCCATAGACCCCAATTCATTTTTGGAAAAAATAAAATTTGATAGACTGACTTTCTACAGCTCAGGATTTTTTTCCTGTTAGTTTTCATGGTCAAAATGAGAGATCAGGTGGCCGATCTTAAAATAAATCAATACTGAATTTTAAATAAATCGTTAAAGTTGGCGGAGCCAGGGGGCGTGGCTATACTTGATAGACAGCAACAGAAGCCTCTGCGGTAAAACGTGGGCGAGATAAGAGAGTTCTCAGCCAATCCTGCCCCCAGTTGCTCTCCGGTCCAGTCTGTTTGATGACGCTTTTTACGTCACTGGCTCCAAAAAATCCAAAACGGTGACCAGGAAGTAGCAAAATCCGGCCTTCATTTTCTCGCCGTTGAAACCAACGGGTGACGTCACGGTTAGTTGAAGCCTGCCATTTGATTGCAGTAATTTTACAATTCTGAATTACATTCTAAAAGTGATCAACCACGATCAACTTAAAGGTCCCATGTTATGCCTCTTATCAGCAAAAGAATCAGTGCAAATATTGTCACAGATGTATCTATCGATGTCATAGAGACATGCAGTAATGTGCTTTTCCTTATTATAATTTATCTTCAAGAAGATGACGTCATGTACATAAACAATTCCCATTTTAGTAAATTATTCAAAAAAAATTATAATTGCAATTGCATTAAAACAATCCTTATTTCAAAATCTTTCTGAAATACAGACTGCTGAATAAATGATCAGTTTCCAACACATTTAACAGATTTTTCACAAAATTACCATTTGATTGCAGTAGTTTTAAAACATTGAATTAGACTCTAAAACTGATAAACAATGATCAACTTAAAGGTCTCATATTATGCTTCTTTTCAGCAAATGAATCAGTGTCTCATGTGTTTTTCCATTTTTCAGCTCAAAATACTGCTAAGATTCCACCATGACTGTAATTCCTGGTTTTAAAGCAGTTCTAAATGAGAACTGCTTTCTCATTGGTTTTTGCTCTTAAAAGCAATGAGCTGCTGCTATTCATGGCCTGGTCACATTAACAGCTTTTGTTTCACACCTCAGAGTTTATGACGACTATAAAACAAAATAAAAATGGATTTTCACCGTATGACACATTTAAAATCAAGCTTACCCTGGCTACCTTAAAATCCAGAGTTAGGCAAGCTGAGACATTTTATTTATTTGCACATACAGCTCAGTTCCTTAAACTCAGATTAAGTAGATGGTGTGACAATCCAAACAATTTAGTGATAACAACATAAAATAACAGGTAAAACTGAGAAACTTCTACTAATATCTTAGTTGTGAAAGTATGAAAATAAAAGTTGTTTGAAACGATCATCTTGCTGAATGGATTCATAAAACAAAGATAATGTTAAAACTTTGCTGAATGTAGCATCTTATAGTATTAAGATACACATTAAGGGCGGTGGGTTAATTATTTTAGAGATACTTTATCGTAGCTGCAATGTTATGTTCATACAAAACTTTGAACTGTGTAATTTGTTTGTAGAATTTGTGTTTTTATTTTTTAGCAGAGCTATATAAAACCGATCTCTCAATGTCAAAGAACATTCAGAGTGCTTATATTTTAACAAACGAACATGCAGTGGCTTTTTTAAAAATATGAATCCACCTGGTATTAAATCACTACCACAAGGTAAAGCTGAATAAACATGTTTCTCCAGCTATTGACATTTCTTTTAAAAAACTGTATGCAAAGTAGTCTCAGTTACATATTTACCATGTGAGATTGAGTATAATGTAGTTTTAGTGTATAAACATTTGCATAAATTGAGCAGACCAAATAAAACAGCCATCACTGACAAAAACTTGGCCAGTTTACAAATAAATGCATGCAAAATTGGCTATATTTAGAGATTTTACGTAGTTCAGTGGTTTTGTTTTGGAAAAGGGAAATGTCTACAGAAGTTCAAATAATACTTGTTTTATAGACAAGTACCACAAGACACTGAAGGCCTTATGATTGAAACTGAAATCTCAATGCTAAAAATGTTGGAAAATGTATCCAATTTCTCACACATGACAGAAGGCCTAGACTACCGTAGAAGCATCTAGATAAAAGATCTTTGGTAATTTAATCCCACCTCTGCGATAAATTAGGTCTTTATCTCAGTCCATTGTATTGTATTCTTGAACAAAATGAGCCTAACTTCATCTGAAACACGTTGGAAACACCTCAGTGCTGCAAAAACTGCTGCTCTTGAACGCAGCTCGCCTTCTCCGAGCGCAGCCCCTTGTTGCTAAGCAACCTGCACAGAAGATTGACAGCGACTTCAGTTGATTCATGGGGACAAAACTTTAATAATGAGCAACTTTTCAGCGGGCAGCTGCAGCGCTGAAACACGGAGGGACGGCGACTCACTCCAGGTCAACTTGCAGAGAGGTTGCTGCCAAAAGTGTATTAATACAAGTAAGTTGATAGCCAACCTTTTTCGCTTTTACTTTCTGCCATGACAACGACCCCCCCTAGCTCATTAATTTGTCATTAGCTAAGTTAATTAAACGTTCAGTTAACGTTAGCTAAGAGAGCCACATCCGGAGATGAGTGAAGGTGTCCGTGCTGTAACTTTAGCTAGCGTTTGCTAACTTTTTCCTAAAGTTTACCGACAGAAAACTATTTTTGGAGTGTTAAACTAGCTGAAATATTAAGTAATATTTTCATTTTTTTCCCGAGCTTCTGGTTTAGCTTAGACGACGCAGGTAAACTAACGTAAACGTACCTTTCTTTTTTCTACAGGGCGGTGAAAAATAGCGTGAAAAACTCACCATTATTCCCATTTGGAGAAGTTTCAGCAATGCCAGACATTGAACCCCTCAGATTCCCATCCAAGGAAGGACGACCCAGTCAGCAAGGTAAGAAGGACAGCGTTAACTAGCTTAGTTAGTTAGCTGTTAGCCCTACACGTGTTTAAATAGAAATAGATAACATTTCAAGAGTTTTGGTGTTGATTTATTCAAAAAGAATAAATCATCCTTAGCTGTACACTATACATAATTCTGAATCTTTGTCATGTAACAAATAGACATTCTCAACTAAAAAAAGTGTTTGTATGACTCCATGAGCTCAGCATCCTGTATAATGTAGAGACATGTTATGTGTGTATACAGTCCGTAATCCACCAAAGCACACAGAGCCATTAAAAATAAACCATGGACCTTATTATCATATTGATATTTAATGATGCTGAAGAAGAGTCACTATCTGATATCACTTGCAAAACAACACTGCAGGTGGTGATTGGCCGTCAGACTCACATGGGCCTGCTCTGTGGCTATAATACACCCTGCCAGTATGATTTAGAGCTAATTCAGCCCACTACTGACATACTGCCTTAGCACCTTCCCACCCCACATGGCTCTTTCGCAGTGGATTATTCATCTGAGCTGTTCAGCAGCAGATGGTCTTCATTTTAGTTTTCCCTTCAGTTCCTCTGACTGTGTTCTTGGCCTGAGTCAACCCGGTCACTGGCCATTCTACCAATTAAGGGAGCATCACGGCAAGAAAAGTGTTCTCCGTCAGGTGGGGAAAGGTTCCAGATGTCGCTGTCTTCGCCTTTTTACTGAGACAAGTAGACAAACACCCTGAGGCCACACACCACCTTGTGTAATATGTACAGATGTTACTCTGTTGGTGCATATGGACTTGGCCCCTTTGTCAAGGGCCAGTGCTCACATGAAAAGAAATGGAAACATTATCCAGACACGCTTTTGCCCATCTACAACTTGACTTTCCATTTCATCACAGTGCACTGAAGAAGATCTCACAGGGTCTCTCAACTGAGGGAGAAAAAAGGTGCAACTCAGAAGCTTCTTTGAGCCTCTCAGACTTGTTTTGCAGACTGACAGTGGTGCAAGTCAGTGGATTACAACAGCTGAACGATGCGTCTGCTGAGCACAGACATGACCCAAAGGAGAGAGAAGATTTTTTTATTCCTCCTCAACAAGTTGGACCTCGTGACCTTGTTCCTGAACAGTACTATTTGTTTAGCACGCACCAATTGTTAAACACAAAACAGAGTGAAGGAGCCTCACCCATTCATTCGGTTTACCTCAGAAGCAAACCAAAATGTTTGTGAGTTTTTTGAGTAGCCACTGAAGCTATTGCCACTGCTGTTTAATACACAATATTGTGCAAATGGAATATGCACGAGTAAACTAAGGGGGCTTTTAAAAAATAATAGGATGAATAGATTTTGATTCTCAATTCATCTCATACAAAGTGCAGTAAATAGAGAAAACTTCAACCAAGTCTATAGTAGGTGTGATCAATTATTTCAAGTTTCAGAACAGCACCAATTTTCCTACTTGAACAACGTTTTTTAAGATACATGGCAAATCCATTGTTCTCAGAATCTTGGAGAATCTCCCACAGCACTTGTGTTGGTCCAGTCTATCGGTGTCTCTTTTTCGTATAATCCATGATTGACACAATCATGTTGAAATCAGGTCTCTGTGGGGGTGCTGGATTAAATTTTTCTGTGATGTATAAAGTTTTTAATCATCTAAAGTGATTAAAATGCATGTATTGCATATATTTCATAATCTTAGCTGTGCTTGTGCGCACCATCAGTTTAGACAAATAAACCAAAAAGTGGACCTAAATGACATAATGGAAAATTGAATAAATTAAATTAAACCAATGTTATTCTCATGAGTAAACATTTTATAAAAATTACATATAATTTTCTAAAATGTTGAGTAGTTCCTCTTCTACTAGTAGTTGGTATTTAGTTGGGATCATTGCTGTGTTTTATACGGATGCTGAAAAATTTAGGATTTAGTTTCACATATGCAAATGATTTTACCTCTGTCATATCCAGTTTTGTTCCAATCCTCCCACATGACTATCAAGGCCACATATTGGAGTTCTGAGTAGGAGCATAATACAGTAGATTTATGCAAAATGATCCTTATTTGTATATTTTGTGACAGATACTAGATATTATACAAAGCCTGGGCTTATTAAGGTACTTCGTGACTGAATTCAAAGCAATATTTGCAGTAGAATTTGCTGCATGGCCAGAGGTTATTAGCATTAATTTATTTTTATCTGTTAATAGCATCACTTTGGTCTTCCTAAATCTAAACTAGTTTAATTAAAATGCCCAATTTTTCTCAGACATTCATGTACATGTTTATGAATTGCACCAGTTGTCTTTTCCTTTTTCTGCAGCCAGATGGCGCCCTTTCACCACTCAGAATTGTGCCCTTGGGTTTGTCTTGAGACTCTCAAAAATTAGTTGTCTCTGTTCTCTCACTGATGCCTCCAGCATTTTGCAGTCTGTGCAACTAGAATCAAAGTGCAAGTAAAGAACCACAGAACATCTTTCACAGCCAAATAAATTTTAGTAATTACTTTTCAAAATATAATTAATGAAGTCGGGTTAGTGCTTGATAGAACTAAACTCTGTTCTTTTGTGATATTTTTTTCATTAAGAGATGGCTCATCGTTATGTTATTGGGTTTTAAGAGCTGTTTTGTTGTAATCTAATGAATCTAGGTAGGTTGGTTTTTCATTGACTACGATATGTGATGCACATGAGGAAAAATAGATATAAGCAAAGTTTCCAGATCTTAATGTTTTGTCTGTTTCAAGATCAAGCAGATCTCCAAACCGTCTGTACTGGTAGACGTCGCACTTGTGCTCTGCTCAACAGTCCCTCACCGTGTGTCAACAGTGCTATTTACCATATCCAAGAGATGAAGCTGACCGTGGAAAATTGGTGTCAACAGGTAAACTAATGCCATTTATGGTCAAACTTGTAAGGGATTGCAACACAAATGGCTTGATAAATGTAAGAAAAAAAACATTTAAAAGCACGTTTCCCCTATTTATCATATACTAGTCTGGAAAATATCAATCACAGATCAATCAGGACAAGCACCAATACAACAAAACTTTAAGGTAAGGTCTTGCTTTTTTCTCCTATTTGTTTTTGTTATATTCAGTATAAAATATGACACTAGTTCAACTTATTTATGGCAGATTTCAGTCCAGAGACTCAGATCCTGAATCCGTGATGACTACAGAGTTGTATGTTGAAGGCTTTGCAATTAGTGCAAGAGGTAAAGACGTTTTATTCTTAAATAACATCAAATTTTTTCTAAGGTGTCTTCTCTTAATTTCTGTCATGCCATAGAAAAGCAAACATTATTCCCTAGTGCACATGCAGATAATAGAGCTGCAGCACCCAGAATGCCTTGGTGAAGTTCTTAGTTTAGATGTTGCTGGATCACACCTATTGTCTCCATAATAACTAATTACATACTATAAAATCTGAACTCATGCTAATAAAATATCACGGATGAGCTTTACCTATGCTCTGCTGTTGGTCAGAGTATGTTAACGTAGCTTTGGAAAAAAAAATAGTATATCTCGGTTTTGAAGTGAATATGCAGTGCAGTGCAATACAGTGTGCTAATCTTGTAAAGTTGTCCATCCTTCAGAAAGCTGTCCATTATCGCCGCTGCTGAAGAAAATAAATGATGTCATTGGTGAGGTTGTGTATTTGATTGAGCGCTTGGAGGCCGACCGGCAGTATGCAGAGGAAGCTCTCCACAAGGAGAAGAGAAGAAAAAGATTTCTGGAGAAGAAAGTTCACAGTATTTCACTGTGGAAGCAAAAAGAGCATGCTTTAGTTGTCCAAAAAGGTCAGTACTTGTGAAGTGTCACATCTTCTTATATCTGTTAATTTCCTGTGAAGTAGGAAGATTCTGTTTGTCCTTTTAATCCAATGGTTCTCAACCCTGTTCCTCAGGACCCACTGTCCTGCATGTTTTAGATGCTTCCCTGCTCCAACACACCTGATTCAAATGATCAGCTCGTTATCAGGCTTCTGCAGAGGCTTGATGACGAGCTGATCATTTGAATCAGGTGTGTTGGAGCAGGGAAGCATCTAAAACATGCAGGACAGTGGGTCCTGAGGAACAGGGTTGAGAACCACTGCTTTAATCCTGTGAGGAAACTTGTTAATTCTTTTTTGACATTTGTCTTTCCCTAGAGCATGAGGCTTGCATTAGAGACATCACTGAATTAAAGTGGCAGCTTAAACTGGAAAGAGAGAAACTCGACCAAGTCCAGGAGAAACTGATACACGCTGAGGTGTTGAACCAGAACTTACACGAGGAAATCAACTTTGCCAAAAAACAAATTCCTTTTGTGAGGGAAAACCTGGATCTACAGAAAGAAATAATAAATCAGATCAGCACTGCACAAGCAGAGGTACACTCGATAATTGAATGATTGTATTGCTATGAGTATAGTTTTAAACTCACAAAATCGTTATATTTTAAAAACATGGTTAAAAGGTGAAGAATCGTTGAGCATTTTTCCAAGAATTTTCCTGCTGACATGTAACAGTCCAGTTACAAAATACAGTGATTTAGTTAAATCCAGTTTTAACCACAGGCTTTTTTAGCTTTTACTTAAACGTGATGAAGAACTTTCCATTGCAGCTTTTGATGATTTTATTGATAAGCTGTATGTAGTCACTGGAGCTTGGGTTTGCAACTGTAGTTCTATACATATAGGTGCTAAACCACAGCTTTTCGGTGAATTCTCTACAGTGTATTTACATTTTTATGGAACCATGTTAGAATTATCACCAGATACAGTTAATTTTTTACCAAGTGTCGCTCTCAGACACTTGCTCAATCGCAGTCACCCACTCACTCTTGTTTAGCTCTGTTTGTAACTCGCAAGTGGCATGGCACTCGGGATTGTATTGTTTGTGGATGTATTAGTCCACTGTTCCTTCAACTCTTTATTCAGGTCTGTTTTAACAATTGACTGGATTTCCATTAAATGTGGTGCAAATGTTCGTGGTCCCCAGAGGATGAATCCTAATAACTTCAATAATTTTCATTTAGCTTTTCTTAATCTCTTTAGTTTATGACAGGACACATTAAAAAGACCAAATTCAGACTTAGCTGTGCTTTCAGCTTAAAGTTTACATGCAAATATGGTATGAACATGTGTAGCAGCAGATTGAAGAGTGATTGGCAAGAGACATAAGGCTCAATATGCCACAGGTCAACTTTGACTCACCATCAGTGCAGCTGAAAAGGAACACCAGACTGACTCAAGTGAAAAAGAAACAAATGAAATGTTGGTTTTTAATCACATTTCAACAAGTCATTGGTTGTTCCGAGGATGTTACCCCTGAGTAAACCCTGATATTCAAGTGTTTGGAAACTTTAATACCAGGCTTACTGAAAGCACAGGGTTAATATGTAGCCTTGGGCTTTCTGCATTTTCTAAGATTTGTCTATAGCTTGGAAAATAAAAGCCCTTGTAGTGTGAAGTCACTGTGAGAGTAGTGGGTTACTGTGGGTATAAGATTCAGAATATTTAGTGTTAGTGGAGTACGGTTTAAGAACAGGGTAATGCTGTCTTCTTTTATATTAATAGTTACATAGTAATACCAGAGAAAAACAGTAAGCCAATGACACCTGCTCTTTTTGTAATAGGCTGATGAAGTTTGCTCAGAGACCTTAAGCGATCTCACACTGGTTGAGAAGGAGTTAAAAAAGATGGAGCTTGATGCCAACAATAAAAAATATCTTTGGACCATGTACTGTTGGCGATGAAGAATCAGCTGGCAGAGAGATTGTGAGTATCTGTCGAAATGTTGTGAAAACAAATGGTTTCACCATCAAAGAAGTACAACTGAGACACTAGGCGACATCTTTCATAAACAGCTTGAACAGCTTTCATCAGTTCCTCTTAAAATGACTAGTTAAATTACTGGTTAGTCGTAAGCCAGGTTTTATTCTTGCAGTTTTCCAAATGCATTTTCACCATGATATTTTTTAGGTCCTAACCACAGTGCTCACACAACACGGTACACAGTTTTACAAGAGCCTTAGATTGTTGCATAAAACAGAAAGTCAAATGTGCATATTTTCCTTGTGACCACATGCTGTAGATGTGTGTGTATGTAGATACACTACCAGTCAAACGTTTGGACACATCTTCTCATTCAGTGGTTTATAATTAATTATTTTATACATTGTAGATTAATACTGAAGACATCAAAACTATAAAATAATACATATGGAATTATGTTGTAAACAAAAAGGTGTTAATCTTCAGTATTAATCTACAATGTAGAAAATAATACAAATAAATAAAAAGCATTGAATGACAAGATGTGCCCAAACTTTTGGCTGGTAGTGTATGTGTGTAGTAAACATTGCAGCATATGTAATTCTCATGTTTGCATTTAAACTTAGGCCGTGTCAGTGTAAAACATTTTTAGCACTGCATGTAAAATCATATTACAGGATAATTTAACACAGGTTCTATTTCAGTGCACAAGCCAAGGTATATTGAACTGTATGTAACCATAGCAACAATATTTCTGATTGATGCTGCATTACCAGCATTATCTCTCATTGTAACCATTTGTTAAATGACCACGAAGAAGCTTTTGATAATGATTTGAATGCAGGAGACGTGGTACACAAAGAAAATGGATTCTGCATTATTTCAACATTAAGATTTTAGAATCAATACATTTGAGAAAGGGTCTTGTTTCCTACAACAAAATGACAAAACTGTTTATCTTTCTTTAGGGAAGATTTGAACCAGCTGAAGACTGTTGAGAAAGGTCTATGTGCTGAAATACAGGATGCTGAAAAGACCATTGCTCTTACAGAAGAAAAGTGTGCACTTATAACTCAGCATGTCTCTGAAATGATGGAGCTTCAGAAAACTGAAAGAGAAAGGGTAACTCATACTCTTCCTATTTATTACAGTTTTGTGAAAGGTAGCTTTCATTAGTACAAAAGAATAATTCAATTCATGGTTTCCTCTTTTTTTCATTATAGATTTCACTACTGAATCTTCAAATTGAGGATGAAATGCTAAAGAATATGAAATTGAAGGAAAAAGTAATTGCACTGCAAGAAGACACTGAGAGAACTGTAAGATCACAACAGTGTTTAAAGTCACAACTACCCAGTTACTGGACTTCTCTTCAGCCATATTAGTGCTGCTTTTGCTACTTATATGAGCCTTTATGGTTCACTGGGTAGAAAGTGTCAAACAACTGCAAGACTAGTATTTGAGTCTTACTGGAGCTATATATGCTAATAATGTTTAAAGCCTTGACGTGTTGAGGTGTTCTGGACAGGTGTATCTACAAAATGACATGCTGTACATAATGTTATCCACAGAAACTTGAAGGGGAAGCAGAGGTTTCCTGCTTAGAAGAGCAGCTCCGATCAAAACGTGCAACTTTCTCAACTCTCTGTAAAGAAAACATGGAGTATGAAGAGAACGTCGAAGACTACAAGACAAAAATCTGTGAGAGGTGCCGTGTCAAACCTAAACCAGTGAAGAAACATGAAGCATCTCCCTACTCAATGTCACTACTTTGTATGGTAGGCAATTTATGTCTGTTTACCATTTCTTTACTGTGTGATTTTTGTTAGCGAGAAAGCAGTGAAGCAGATGCGTGAGGAGAGGAAGCAGATGCTCCAGAAAATCACTGACAATGACGAGCAGTGGGAAAAGGCCAAGGAGGAAGTGACTCAAGTTGTAGCCGAGCACAGTGTCACTCTGACTAAGCTGGAAGAACAGAAGCAGCTTACCTTCATGGAAGAAAAGAGGGCCAGGGTCAGCGACAACATATGTACATTTTCTATGTATACTTCATGGGCTACAGTGTGCAAGGAAAATGTGAAATAACAAAAGCGTTCTCCACTGTTACTCTATGTTCTTTCTATGCTCTACAGAAAGAGATTGAAAACTTGAGAAACGATCTGACAGGTCAGATGGCTGCCCTGGAACTACTAAAGGTAATTTCATGACGGGTATCGGATTTTTCACTCTGATAGAGCATATTTTCCGCCGTCAGACTGAAAAAAAATGTAGCTAGATCACTCAGGTTCAGTTAAATGAAATCGTCAAAATATATTACTGTTTTTTTTTTTTTTTTTGCAAACTTGTGCAGTTTGTGCGGATCACTCTGACTGCATAAGCTTAAAGTTATGTTGCTAGGAGTAAAGTGATGCTTAAAAAAGCACAGTCTCAATAAAAATCAAACATTATTGTTTCACTTAACACACTGCTGAACTGAACTGCATCATTTTGTGTATTCCCACTCCTGTTTCCTGTCTTTCTTTTTTCTTTTCACCTTTTCTGCATATTGTAACATTTTGGGAAAATGGCATTCCTCCTTGTATTTTTTCATTTTTATCAGGTTCAGTGTGAAAATGTCAATGAAGAATTGAAACAACTGCAAAGCAGTTCGGAGCAAACCAACCAACAACTTCGGAAAGAATTTGAAGATGCATTCGCAGCAACAAAAGCTCTGGAGACAAAAATTGTGGTACTTGAAGATAAATTCCAAAAAAGACAGCAATTTGTAAAATAATGTTTTATAAAGTTCAAGTCAACTACCTTTTTGATTTCTTTTTGTTTTGTCTAGAGAATCAGGAAATTGACAGAAAATTTGGAACAGATTCAGTGTGAACACAAGAAAACATTAGTTAACCTTGAGAAGGAGAAAAAACTCAAACGTGATCACCTGAAAGCTGCTCAGGTAAGAAGGAAAAAGTTGAATGAAGCAGAACAAGATGCTAAGTTAGGCTACTCAGTGAAGCTCATCGAGGACAAAGCTAGTCACAGCTATTTATCATGTTGTTTTTTTGTTGAACAAAATAATCTGTACCCCTAAGCACTTTGCATGAAATGTGTTTTACAGACTATTTTTATTGTATTAATACCACTCTTTGTTTACAGGATTTACACATTGCAACTATAAAGAGATCAGACAACACTCTGGGTAGGATCAGCGACCTTATGAATAAAAGTGAAGAATACCAGAAGGCTTCAGATAACATGGAAAAAAATCTTGAAAGCATGCCAGAAGTCATAGCAGAACTTCAGTAAGTTAGTTATCTACAACAAACAATATAATAATTGCTGCTCTGATCCCATTAATTATTGGCATACAGTAAGGAAAGTAGTATTGTTAGGGATGCCTGATAATGAATTTTTGCCTATATGCCGATATTTTCCTGCTTATTTGCCGGTACTGATGATTACACATAAAAACACAAAATCTTTCCTGTAGGGGAATTAGCAAATTACAGGGTTTTTCCTGGCTTCGAATAGGGCTTTGGGGGGTGACTATGCATGACGGTAAGCATGAGCGGTCTGCGTACAGTAAAGGAAATGAGTCCGTGTTATCTTATTTGACAGTAATCTACGGATTTTCCTGTTATTTCTCACCATTTGATAAGCAAAAAACTCTATTGCGCTTTATTAAATGTCACCCCAATTAATGAAACTTGTTAAAATATGAATTGCTATATTTGTTCTGAATTATTTTCGTGGGTCATATATAAAATACAGTACTTTTCAAATGAGCATTCACTTGGTAAAATGAGAAAACTACTTTAGTTTACACGTAAAACACGGCATATTTGTTTTTATGTAACATTTTAACAGACAACACTGTAACAAAATTGGTAACTTTTAGCTTGCTACAGCCCATTTTTATTTTAGATTTCTGCTGATGTCATTTATCAACCATTACCAATGATAATGCTGCTAACATCATGAATAACTTGTTATATAAAAGACTGGCATTGCCAATTTGCTGGCACAAAGAGATATAAAACCTCTTTGCTAATATTTAAATACACTACCCTTTCCTTAAAAATGAACTACAGTTATTTAGAAGCATAATATCGTTTATGTGTTTGTTTTCTCCTTCCAGAAGTGTTTTTGATGTGTTGGAGTTCAAAAACAAATCAGCTGCCCTCATAATGAGCACCTTGCAGTCTGATATTAATAACTGCCAACAACGAACACAGCGTTCCATGCAGACGCACACTGCTCATGTTACAGCAAGGAAAAAGCAAATGGAAGACACCAAGGTAAAAAAAAAAAATGAAAGAAAAAAGAGCATTCACAATAACTCTCTGTAAATACATGACTTTTTGTGTCAAATACTGTGAAATCAGGAACAAGCTGTAAAAAAACATCTCATTGTTTATTTGTTTGTGGATTAGTGTCAGCACATTGCTTGTCACAATACTTCCCTTAAGATACAGAGAAAAGAGCTGTGTGCAATTAAAATTACAAGCCATGGTCAATCTCGTTTAAGTGCTTTTCCCACAAATGACAACTCACTGTTGTTATAGTCTTTTGTCTGGACGAATTTGATGATGCATGTCGTGGTGAGATGCTGTGCCTATTTTGTTACCTGTAGGCCAACATTTTCAATAGCAATTTTAATGTAAGCATGCAGTTCACTATGCCAAATAAGCATATAATCTGCACTTTTTATTTCTATGTCATAAAATAAGCTCTGGTGAAAACATGAGTCTGCTGTGCACAGAATAGCATGCATTTGAACACTCCTTTGTAAGAGAAACCCCTATTTATTGTAAGGTTTTCATCTGCAGGATTATCAGCCCCTGCCAGAGCCTCTTTGCTGATGGGGGTTTCACATGGCTTATCTAATGTGAAATCGCCATGTGGTATATAGTTTCATTAAACGGTGATCAAGAATGCATTAGTTCAAAACAAGAAAAGGCAATGGAGCTTAAGCCGCCATGCATCCAAGTGCAGCAACTTTAAAGAAGTTGTTGGCGTGAGACAATTTAAGAATTAGAAGTCTTCCTCATAGACACAACTCCCATTAGCCAGATAAAAGTTAGCCATGCAAAAAAGGGTTTAGTCTTTTTCACTTGACGAAATAAGATGATATAACAACAATACTCCTCACCAAATAAAAATATCAGAGAGAGTCTGAACTTGTAGGGAAATTGGTCACTTTAATCACTGGGACCAATATAAAGTACACATAATGTCTACATTAGCATAACATAATAAGCAGAGTGTGCATTCAGAAATCACAGTGCATGAAGCGGAATGGTTAGACACCTTCAAGTATGAGATTTCTTATAAATATGCTGGCCCCGGCTCTTCTTTTCTGCATAATCTGTTATAGGTCAGTATAACTAATAGCTGTTGGAAGTTTATATGTGGCGATTATTCTAGATGTGATTTTTATTAAGATACCCAAATACATGATATATTAAGGTGAAATGCTTTGATTTGTCAGGAATCTATGGTGCTCTCTATTCACCCATACCTATCTGAGAGGATTTCAGCTTTCAAACGTGTACCTATTTTTTGATTTGATCAGGGCTTGTCGTTTGGCGAGGACAAAGTAAACAATGCAAACTGCCGACGCTATCAGTTTCTTATGGGCAATGAAGTGTAATTTGTTCCATTTACACTTCACAACAGCATCAGATGGGCTTTGTCAGTGCTGCATGGAGTAATTAAACCTGAAATCAATAGCAGGCATTTGTCATGTTTACAGCCCCTCTTTCTGCTGGGTTAAACTCATCACTTTAGTGCTGTTCTGTTTTACTGCAGAGACACACTTCATTATGTCTGCAGGTAGAGTTGAGATATTCACACATCCCCTTATCCAGTACTCGAGGAACATTGTTCAAATGAAAAGGGGACATGCAGAGAGACACATACTCAGTGTGATTTATTTGCTTGATTTCCCAGAAAAGTGTCCTTTGTTGTATGCCTTCTATTTATATTGCCTTATTTAACAGAATGCTTTTATCGTGTCCTGTGCACACACAGCAGGTCAGTGGTATCATTTGTATTTTTGAAATGGTCAATGTGGTAGCTATTACTATCTACAGTAGTATGCACATATATTGAATCTCCACTTCTATTTACTGTATAAAATGTGTTCCTGGTATATGTATATAGCTAATTGTGGGTTATGAAAACACTGAAAAATGTGATCATTGATTATATTTTGTACATCTGTAAAGACCATCATGCTGCCCCAGCACACAACTGAGCATTAGTCTCCTACATATAGTCTCCAACATTTTAGTAAAATGGCCATCATACTAAAGCAAGCATTGATTGAATTATTATTGCTCTAATTGTAACATTTTCATTTAACCGTGAGACGTCCCTGGTTGCAATCCTTCAGTGTACTGGTGACAGTTGCGGGCGCACCACTCAGGCACACCAGATTGGTATCAGCGCTGATAGCAGTCTTCTTAATCAGATCAATATTGACTATGACATGACTAAGCCACATTAAATAAGGTTTCTTTGTCTTTGTAATGGCGGAAATCAGGGTGTCTTTCTGTCAGGTAGAAAATTCAGTTTTTAGTGTAGCAACAGTCCTTGGTCTCATGTTGCCTTGTATAAGAAATGAATGCTGCAGTTTCAGTGTAGTGAGGTTACTGATCAGTTCCCAACACTGACAGATATTTTGAATTGATTTACCAGAATCAGTACTGGTAGGCTAAAAGTTTAGATTAGTGCAGCAGTGCAGGGATGTCACACTTGGTTACAGTACTGGTCTGCAGCCAACTTTGCTCTTGATTGTCTCTTAGTGGCTATTTAATAGCTAATGTAAGCCTAATATTTACCTTCACTGTCTAACCTAAACTTCTTCCTTTCACGTGTGTGTGTAGAAAGCGCTAAAAAATGCACTGGAGGAGAACAGACAGCTGGCAAGCAAATATGAGCGTCTTAAGAAGATCCTCATGGAGGCCAAACAGGAGTCAGTGTCTGCACTGAGCAAGAAAAACCATGCACATAAATCTTTTCATTATTACACTCAGGTACGGTTTATATAACCTGTGGTTGAGTTTACTATCTCTTCCTCTCCCTCTCTTTTTAATTATGTCTCATGACTTAAAATCTTTGCTGTTGTCTTATGTTCCCTACTGGTTCATTTTGTGGTATTCCTCTTTGCATGGGCAGTAATTCTAAGAAGGTTTTAGTTGGGCAACCAGTGAGGAGGTTACTGCAGCAATCTAATAATGAGAAGATAACTTGAGTGGAGGAGGATGATGGATGTGACATAATGTAATGATAGCTATGTAGTTTTGCCTCCGAGGGGAGTAAAGCAAGAGGTTGATGGTACATGTACTGTTAATACTATAACTTCTACATTTTCCTGATTATAGGTTTGTAAGGTGGTCAGAGGTGAAATGTTTTATTATGGTTGTGTCACAAATGTTCAACTGGTAAGGAATCAGCAGGAAATGCAGGTTAGGATCAGACAATGAATGTGCTTTCAGTGCTAAAATAGCACCTGAGATCTTGACTAGTTGAGGGAGACAACTCAGCCGCATTTTACTCTTTAATCTTTATAGTTTTTGACACTATTTAACTGGAATAGAATTACACACGACAACCATAACACCAGGAGGAAGCCACAGTGCTCCTGCAATGAAAAATACATATTATTTGTTCCAAAAATGACTAATACCTTTACTTGAGCAATTCCTCATCTAACTGCATGAATGTTATCAAGTGAAAAATGCATGCAAAAATAAAATCCTGTGGACAGGATTTTCCACGCTCATGATCAAAGCCTGATTTTCTTTTACTCCGGATTCCGCCTTCACCATTTTTGTTTGTTTCAACTCTACACTTCTACAACAGCAGCCTCTCGGCTAGTGTTTTATGCTTAAATTCTTTTTTTTTTTATAACAAGCTTATAATCAACAGTGTTTCTGAAATGTAGATGTCGGCCTATCACATTTAATCTGACTTATACAGGAACATTCAACTATACTTCTTTCCTGTTTTAAATGTCCAATTATCCTTATAATGTTTGCATATTATGTCCCAGTTAGTACATATATTACACAATGTGATTGCCCTTAATTGATTTGTTTATAACTGGAGGCAACAAGGTAAATGCATTTAACATTGTCAGGATCATTTGAGAGATCAGAAAATTAGTGCATGTGTGTGGGATGGCTTGCACCACTCATTTGTGCATTTGGAGAGCCCATAATCTCTTTTATTATATTCAACTGAGGGGCACAATGAAACCCATCTCTTAGGTATCATTGAAATATAATCTTGACAGCAGGCACCCCTGACATAGAGTTCAAGTGACAAGCTTAAAACAACCTTCACTACCATTTCAAGACAGGTACTATACAACACACAGTGCCCTAAATATATACTGACATGTAGTGCAAACATACAAAAAAGATCTTTGTTATATATTCAGGTGTAAGATTACTTCTGTTATAAATACATTTCCTATCTTGTTTATCCAAAGCAATGCATGCAGACAGCATCTAAAACAAGGAAAGCTAAACAACTAAAAAGGATTCTTGGAGGTTTAAATTAAAAATTGTGATTCAAACTTTTCTAAACCATTACAGCTTTTATATAATATTCACATGTTAAAATAGAGGTTCATTAGCATCACTTCACACATAAACAATATTTTACACTGAAAGTAATAACCTCAAACTACAACTAAAATGTGGAGCATCTAGTGGAAGTCTTGTTTCTTTATTCGAGTAAAGTGTTGCTTGCTATATGCCTTGAATGTATCAGTATGTAACTTAGTACCTGTAACACTGCATTCAAGTACAAAATGGAGGTAGCTGTGCTTTATGTTAGTATTTTTATATTATACTGGTTTGCTTTAGTTGCTTTACAGATAAATATTTTATGCACAAAACGTACAATTGTTTCACAAAATATATTGCACGGTTTTAGATTGAACTATTAAGCACTGTAGAGTAAAAAATTGTTAAAATTTGCTCCTCCACTGCTTACTGCAATGCTAAACTGAAACCTACACAGCCAGATAAATCGTGCAGGTCACTCACAAGGCCTGCATGAGCACTTTTACTTGAGGGAAATTATCAGTGCAGGACTTTTACCTATATTGTGTTATCAATTTGTTTTTGTTTTCCTACTTTTGCTTTTGCTATTTGTCCAGCACTAATAGTATCACATTATTAATTTATATTAATATACAATGAATACTATAGAAAATAGATGAATAGATTAGCTGTATGTATTACCACTGTTACTCAGGGTACTTGTAACCTAACAATTATCAACAAGATAATTCATATCAGAAAATGGGGAGCATGATTAGGCACACAAACAGGCTGGTTTCTGTGCTATGCCACACACCATGATAACAGGTGGGATAAAGGAACGTCAAGTACAGCATATTACCTCAGCAGGAATACAGGCTGCAGCTGAATACACATGTACTTCAGATACAGATTATTTAACTTCACCTAATAGCTCCATTCAGCTGCACAACTTACAGTGTTGCATATCTAGTGGTATAAAAACATAAATAAGTACATCCTATTAATGAACCAATCAAGATACACCCAAGGCAGTTTATTTAATATTAGTGTTAGTAATTTATCTTTTAAAGACAGGACGCAGTTACGTCAAATGTATTTGCATTAGAATATTCATCAAAAGTCAACAAGTATAAATACACTCAAATGTGCAAAATTCTCATGTGTAAGGGGGAAATATACAGGATTAATTAGCATCTGATATCATTTGCCAGTCTCATCAAAATCCTTTTGAATCTACTGTACATGTAAGCATTGCTTTGTTTATATGGAGGCTTTCAGCTCTTGGGTTTTAACAGGGTACACCATAAAGAGCATTCTTGTTATTGTCTTTCCTTCAGGAGCTGATGACTGAGCTAATTCGCTTTAGTTTTCAATGCACTGGGGAACACATTGCCAAGCAATGATAAGCTTTGTAGGAAGAGTAGAGAGATGGAGGGGGAAGAAAAGCAATGGCATCTATCAGAATTTAAACCTCTTTGCTTGAAACTGTGTTCAAATAATAAAGCAAGCAGCATGTCTTTCCAAGAGACTAGGAATAATTTCTGGTTTCAGTGGGGGGTTCATGACTCTGTGTGTATGTGTAAAATATGTCTTGAGGGGATTGGTATAAAGTTAAACTGGGTGAAGTAGAAATATTTTACTCATCAGCTTTGCAGTCACAGAGTTTGCCTCGGCTAGAACAAAACTGCTGAAGCATTTAGAGAAAATTAACCCCCCATCCTGGCAGCCAGATGTGACTGGATTCTGATGAGTGCACACGAGTGGGCAGAGAAACCAAGAGACTGTGAAATTCCTGTCAGGCCCGTGTACTGCAGAATGGGCTATTGACTGCTTTCTCTATTCCCCTCCATCATTCTTCTTGAACACTGCCATTAATTTCCTCTCCTGCCTTACCAATTCCTTTTCTCTGCCTTCTCTCCCCCTAGCTCTCTTTGTTGCAGAAGAGGATGCACAAAGCTTTGGTGAAATACTTCAAACAACGCAGCCTCTACAGCCAGGCTGAACTGGACCGGTGCCAGGCTCTTTCTCAAGAGACCGACCAGAAAATAAAAACAGCCCAGGTATTTGTACATATACATGTAAAACAGGCTGGAAAACTGCACAAACTGTCACCATTCATTTAAATGGCAAATCCCTTTATTAAACTTTCATCCCAGTCTAGGTATTCTACTGGATGGCAGCATATTCTTTTGCATACTACAGTAACTCCATGTTATGCTTGGCATTGTTTGAGCCTCATCCGGCTAGTCGGTTGCCTTGTGTCTTCTTTGCCAAGCAAGAGCAGCCAGGCAAACACCCACCAAGGCTTTGTGCCTCACTGCTATGGCAGAGTTAAAGACGCCAGTCTTACATTACAGTCTATACATTCACTCATCAGATCACAGACTGATGTGATGGATGATGTGTGTGCTACAGTGCCTATTGAGTGACCCTGTGTCTAAGGCTAGCTCTTCCTCTCCAGATAGCTCTGTATATGCACTTTGTGTCTGGTCACATTACAATAACATTAGAGCTCATTTTGTGTTTAGCAGAGGTGTTTTTGACTTTACAGCTAATTTAGAGTTCATTATACCACATGAAAGATATCTATGTGTTACAGCTTCTTTTTTGTGAATAGGATAACCTTCGGTCCGTCTTGCAGAAGAGTAGGAGCATATTCTGCAAGGTTGAAAAGTAGGGATCTTCAATTAGAGGATAATCGGTGTCTAATCTGTGCTGTGATGTGCGATGAGGTCAAAGCGGACAGAGGGACAGTGATGAATCTTTATGAAATGTCCTGTCCAGCATTACCGCAGAGCCAGGTGGCATGCAACCATACTATGAACTACTTCCACTTTTTACTTTCTCGTTACCTTAACAGTCGAACATTCCAAATCAATAAGTAGCCATGTTTGCTGGTTGCATTTGGTTCATTTGGTCTAAAATTCCTGTTTTGATTTGTTTGTTAATTTAATCCAAATTCAACTTTATTAAATATGCTGGAGGCAAAATATGCCAAAATTTGATTAGAGGTTTTCCAGGGGAGTACCTAATGAAAATACTATTAAGTGGTTTCCTTCTGAGTTCCTCCTCCTCTGACTGCTGACATGTTTTTTTGATGGGTCTGGTCCAGACATTACAGGGAGCAGCCATGTCTCAGCGGCCCAGCCTCAAAAGGCCCCAGCAGATCACAGCTCAAGGCAGGGAGGAGTGGGGCACAGGGGGAGGAGCTATCAGAGAGCTGCAGAGTGTGAAGGACAAAAGAGCTGGAGTATTCAAGCGCACCACACCGTCACCCGTCACAGCTCAGCACAGGGTCCATCAGAGCAGGCAGTACTCACTTTAAACAGGCTCCTGATGAAGAGTCCAGCTCAGGTTCTATCCTCCACAAAGTACACCTGGAGAAAAACCTTTATGATTTAAAGAAAAAACCTTAACGTCTGCAGTATACAGTCTGCATGATTACTTAGATATTAAACCCTTGACTGAGAGCTTAAGGTCCACAAAGACATGCACAGGCAGTATAGACGTAGTGATAATGCAGTGTCAGAGCTAAATACAAAGACTCCAAGAACTATAACATGATGCACAGATTATCAATATCAGTTGCAAATTTAGAAGAAAGAAATGAATAAATCAATAGAACTGATACCAGTTGTAACTGGAGTTAAACCAGGCTGAATCCTGATGAGGCCTGTACTAATCCATCATGTCCACTTAACCCCACAAGCAGAACATAAGAGAGGTCAGGTAAGCGCTTTCACAGCTAAAGTGCTTGAAACGGAAGCCAAATGGCAGTTTGCTCAAAAGTAGCTTGAGGGAAGTAAGGCCGGGGGAACCCTAGGGTGGGTGGGTGGGTGGAAGTGGGTGGGGGTAGGAGTTGGGGGGAGGCGGCAGGCTGTCATCCTGTTACACTCCTGCCAGAACTGGCAGTTCAGCTTTGTGTTCTGCGAGTTTACACTAGGGATGGCATAATTGACAATGGCTAACAGCGGAGAGCAGTGCAGAGCCTTGTTGAATGGCCAGTAATGATTGGAGCAGACGCCCACTGCCCCAGTCCCAGGGGACAGTAATCCAAGATCCTGTTTCTGATATAATTGTTAGTCAGAGAATTTCTGCATGGCTAGGCTGGTTCAGATTCCCAAGCTGGTTGACAGTGCCAGGCAGTTTAATAGAAAAACTGGATGCTGAGGTTTTTAAAACATAAGAGCACTGAACCTGGACGTGGTTCACCAGGAGCGTCTTGTTCTCCTTCCCCACAAAAATAAGAACAAGAGGGTAACTTTACTCTCACAGCTGTAGACTCATCAGTTGAGTGTGAGATGCACATAGAATGAGGATTTAGTTCTAGTGCCTTATGCAAAAACAGCATTCTCTTAATTAGCCTGTTTTCATTTCTGCTGTTTGTCTCTTATTCCAACAGGAGGGGTTGTCAGAAGATATTCAGCTCATCTCAGCGCTCCTACAATCCTTGACAGATGACTCTACTACTACCGATGATGCTGGGTTGAACAAACAAGCCAGTCCAGATGCTGCTGGATCGAATGAGTAGATGCCTGCAGTTCAAATAGCAGTGTAATTGGACATTCACCTGTACCAGACAACTTACTTACCCTAGCACGCTTCAGTATTCCCCCCCTCTTTACTTGCAGCAAATCCATAACAATGAAACAGGTGACTTTCATGCTGCTGTCAGGACTGATCTAATTTTAGCTGGGTGAATGATTGCAATTGGCTTTGCCTCATCAGATAATTAATCTATGTCACCATTAATTGGAAAAGAGAATAATTACAGGCAGTGTTGACAGAAATTCTACGCTTCTCCAGATTCCAAGATCTAATTACAACTAGTGAAACCCCATGACCTTAACTAGCACTTAGTACACCTTGGCCACCTTGACCATGCCCATGTGAAGACCACTATCTCTTCAAAGACCCTGTTTTTGTTATCGCACCCCGCTCTCCTCCACTGTCTTCACTCACTGAAAGCTGTCTCCCTCAATCACTTTTCAATATTCAATCTTAATTTTGTGGAAGTTTAGCATTTTCAATGAGCTGGAGATGAATGATTAATGAATAAATTTAAATGCTTCATTTTGTCCATGGATCATTAGTTAAGTCCTTTGTGGGAAGGACCTGAGAAAGGAGTGAAAATTATTGAGACATTAGCCTGGAGCAATCCAGGGGTAAATAGTGTGCACAAAAGGATGTTGTGTGCGCACTATCCACTGACTTTCTAAAAAACCCTGGGGAAACGCTGTTTTCAATTTGGAATCTTAACTGAATCACATTTAGTACTTGTAGAAAATTGATTTTTGTTTCATCATGTTTAAACAATGTCATACTAATGGTACACAAAACAATGTCTGCTCCATATGGACTTTCAAACTTACGTACAGATGTTTTTAGATTTCTAAAAACATGCCCTAAATATGATCACATCTGATAAACATAGTAATTCCCACAAAAAGGGAAATAAGGAAATAACAATGGACTCATTTTCCTTGAAAGTGTATAACTGCTGCTGATAATCTTTGTAATTTTAGTGATGTCAAGGTCAGTTCTTTGAGCTTGCTGCTTGGAAATACTTTACTGGTGTGCTTCTGTCTGTGTTGATAGAGATGCTGTTGTTTTGTTGATACGGCAGATGCCTCCCCTACTAGTGGCGACAGAAGGGGGCAGTATGGACACAACAACCTTGGAAAGATCACTGACTGCAACATGGGCCGGTTTTGTATCTTAACATAGCTGTTACTAAGGCTTTCATGTCAAACTAAGCACTAATACCTATCAGACAAGTGGAATAATAATTCATTAATTATGAAAAAAAAAAAACTTTATCTGATCTTATATCTGCAAAAAAGTAAACTTTGGCAAAGTTTTCTTATGTAGATTTTGGACTTATATTGTTGCACAGTCACAAACATACAAAACATTCAGCATGATGAGACTAATGTGATCGGCTGCATGCAAAGCAATGAAAGCACTAGCTCCCCAAAAGCACCTTGAAGAGAAAAATGTTCAGTCCATCTCATATTCTTTACTGACTGTACGGCCATATCTCAAATGAAAGTGCCTCTCAAACACATTTATCTACTCTGCTTGCATCTAATCAATCCCCTAAATAAATGAAAGTGAGCCACAACTAGATGTCATCACATTTATCTGCAGGCATGCCTCAAAGTGCACACACCTAAATGCTGCTACTCTAAAGAGGGTGGACGGAGGAAATACTAATGGGAGTAGTTGACAGCTTAGACGCATCTTTTTTATGTTTGATGATTGTTTCAGTATGATGAGGATAAAATATACAGCCCACACCTCGCTGTATATCCTGTGATATGTCAAAGCTGCTTCAGAAGATTTTTTTTTTTTTTTTGTAGTTTTGTATAAAGGCATATTTTGCCGGAGACATGTTGGGAAAATCTGATTTACAGGCAGCATGATTCTCAATTTCAGCCTGGCGCCACCATGCAGACGATGGGTCCGTTTCATTTGGATTCACCTCAGTAATCACTTCTGATCACTGAAGTGAAGCCGAGTGAATCAGAGCAACGTTCTGTCTTCTCAAGCTAACCACAATTCTGCTTTGAGATCTTTTTAAAATCCAGGAAAATGGAGGTGTCCTCTCAAACCGTCCTGTCTTTGTCCATGAGAAAGTGGAGAGTTGAGCCATGGAGCTGATGGAGTCAAGGAAAGAATGTGAGTTGAGAGAGGTGCTACTGTGTCTAAAATATCAATGAGGGACATGCTGCCAAGTTTTGGAGCACACAAGAGGAAATAGGTTTTCTGTTAACATAGACACAACCCAGGCAGTTTTAGACTGCTTTATGTAGTTACTGCTTATATCTTCTATTCCCTGGACTTCATTTTATTTTAATAAAATAATTCTAAATGCACTCTGCTGCTTATTCAATCCACTATTTGTGTAGCATAGTCTGTTATTAGGGAGTGTGTTCTTTAAAGTTTAGGTAACTGCAGGCTCTGTCATTCAGTCATACTGTGCGGCTGAACAATACACTGGAACTGTGTGCTTGCCCAGGTGAATCCTTAATGTGGAGCTCAGCAGAAAACATGACAAACAAATTCATCAGTATAACAATACATGTTCCTTGTGTTTCCACACTCATTTGATTTCAAAGATATTTATCTTAAGAGGATAATAATTTGTGAAAGTCTCTGACATTTGTGGCTAGCTAGCATGATAATAAATCCGTGGCTTGGAACATTTTTTAGTTAATTAGAGTCAATCAATCCAAACTTTGCTCACTTACCGGTGTGAAACCGGAGTATAATGAGCAGAAATCAGCATGGTGATTGGAAAACACAAATTACAGCTGTTAAAGAGAAACTCATCCACTTTTCTTCTGTTGATGCCAATGCCTGCTGCGAGGATTTAAAATTAGCATGGCATTCCTTTAATGGATGTTGGGGGAATGTGCTCCTCTATAATTAAAAAACCTGTTAATATCCTCGAAGGCTAAAATAAGAGGGGTTAGTATGATTACACGACAGCTCTTGAAAAGGACATATTGGTCAGTTGACTATTGAACAAAAAGGTGTCCTGTATTAATTTAATTTTCTTTTACCATGGAACTAGTTTGTTTCAATTACAGAAACATAAACCTAAATTATGTACAGTGTATCCTACTTATATATTAGTGATATTTTTTCTGTGTTTATCCATATTATGAGCAAATGAAGTAACACTACATAATGATGTGTGACCATACCAGTGAGGTGGTCAGCACCGCTGCTTCAGTAAGATCATGTGGCACGTTAATGAACTGCCCTGATATATGGTGCAGTCTTTGCTGTTAAAGGCTGTGTATATCTCTATGGTCAGGGTTACATTCATATATTCTTGACATATTCCATGCACCTAATATTCATTGTGTAATGGCGTGAATAATGTCCCGATGATGTTAACACCATGCAACAATAGGATCTTTATCTGATCTAGGTGCCCAGACAGTAGTGTGACATGACCTGGCTGCTGGTGACCACAATGTATATGACCTCACCGCTGGATGTAATTTCCTCTCAAGAGCTCTTGGAAAGGGAGAGCTTATGTTGTTGAGCTCATGTCGTCAAGGCTGGTAACAGCAGCTTGCCATTGTATTAATTATTGTCAGGGAATCCAAGGGGTGTAGATAATACAGAATGCACTGGTTGGTCCCATTTGTTTCACTTGTCAGTGGAGTGAATAATTGGGAGTGCTGACCATATTAGACACAGAGAATTTCTAAAAGATACGACTCAAACAGTTGCAACACAAAAGTATGGCTTGGAAATTAAAAAGCTTAATGTCTGAGAATTTCAAATCAGTATGGAATAATTTGCTGGTTTCTCATTGCCAAAGGAATTTACTGAAGTTAAACTCTGACAACAGTGACTCTGATTCACAAGGAAACACGCAGTTCAGTATAATGTGTTAAATTAGGGAAGCTGTGTTTATTATATTTAATTTCTCTAATAAAGATTATACACAGTGTCTCCACAGAATATTTCTTTTGGTAAGCATTAGCACTGATTAGTGTTTGATATTTTACACCCTGACTTTATTCTTTAAAGGCTTGAGAACATTGATACAGTTTTAGGAGAAGGGGGTTGATAATACAATGGGGCTCATCTTGCAATTCTCCCAAGGAATAACTATCAGTCCTGCTACAGCGGCTTCAGCGTCCCTAGGTGACCGCGCCACTGAGCCCGTGTTCGCTCCATCGCACCCCACTCCACGCCTGCTGCCACCCTGAAGGTAGATGCATCACGCTGGGGAGACTGCGCAACAGCAGCCCCCTCTCCCTCCAGCCCCCGAACCTTCTCCACGGCACAGTGGCCTCCTGCGGCCCCTACACCACTTCAGGTCTCCACTAAAGTCCCGGTCCCAACAGCCCAAAGTCTCCCTCAGGTGAGTCTCCATACCACCTCCATGTGTCCTCCCACCTGAACTGCACAACTGGTATCCTTTTGTCATTTGAGAATGCCACACACACATGCATACTGTACACACACACACACTCCTGTGCTCACTCTGGAGGGGACACCGCCTGTTCCTTTCTGCTCACCTCCCGGCTGCCGGCTGACTCTCTGAGCCGTGTCTGTGGTGGCTGCGCCATGTGTGGGGATCTAGGGGTTTAAAACAGCAGGCCTCCCGTACTCCCTGAATGGCAAATATAAGTGTTTCCAATTTATTACACAGTGGACGTTTTAGGAGTCATCTCTGAGTAACTTTGATCTGAAATGACAAGCACGTGCTAATCAGTCCCAATATCAAAATAAATGTAAAATAATGAGGGTAGCTGCATCTGTTCCAATTCTGAAATTCATCATGATCAACTAAATCTAGGAATATTACACTTTTACTGACCCTTCCACCTATTTTTCACACAGATAATTAAACTAGTGCTTTAAATTAACTAATTTATTCTGTCCATGTTTCCTTTTTGTGATTAACTGTTGCCATTTAAAGTTAGAGTTGTTGGGACTGAAACAGGAACCCCATCAAAAAACCTTTTAATGCTCTATAGTCATTGTTTCTAGATCCAAATGAGTCACATCACAGAATAATATTCACACATAACTGTAAGCTCTTCAAAGCAGATTAAATGCATAGAGACAGATGTTGACTGAAAAGACCCCAGCTTGTGTTTAGACATACAGTTAACTAGAATTGAGGGGAGGAGCCTTTAATTTAAATGTAACTGCTAAAAGCCTTATAATTAGTATTTACTGTAACATGCAGTTTGCATTAATTTTGTCTCACTAAGGTTTCTCTGAAGAGGCTCCTTGCAGTATCCCCCGCCCCCCACCTCTTTAATATTTATTTTTCAATAAAAAAAAATCCTTTAAGCTATAACACTTTTACTGAAACACAAATTACAACTTTCACTTTATAGGTTGCCATACCACACCACACTTAGTTAACAAAATATTTTACAAACAAGATGATATCACCCTCTCCATGATATTAATATGATATGTTCTCTGATCTGTAAACAGCTGGTTATCTTGCTTTTCCACGATAAGAGAAAGTGCTGAGGATTTACGCTTGGTGAGCACATTTGGGCTGAATCTTTCACACGTCACAAATTGCAGATGGGAAGCAGTGATCTTGAACAGCCGATCACATTTCCGTGACCATCTGACACCTTCCATTTAGGAAAATAATACTTTCTATCTTAGCATACCCCTCTGCAACAGCCAGCAAAAGGAATTATGCCTGGTAGACTTTGCTATTCACAACTTTGGAGCTTCTCCTTTTGTTTTGTTTCATTGCTCTGATTAGATTAAATGTTCACTCTTTAATCAGCTACTCAAGGCTGCAGTAATGCTGACAGTTTGTGTTTGGTATTATTTTTCTGTGTTGTGATGGGCTTAAAATTGTGTTCTTTTAAGCAATGATAACACATGATATAAGCAATATATAGAAAGTTGTTTAGTATATGGTAAAATGGGGAGTATAATATACATTTCAGTGTACATAGTAGTTGGTCAGTGTCTAGGATTTTTGTGTACCCCTGAAATCTCACATTATGACTGCAACTACAGTACTGAAATATAAAGTAACTGCTGTTATTTATTCTAACATCTCCCCCTTGTTTCCATAATGTTGAAGACAAAAAAAGAGTTTTTACCCATAGAGGTAGATATGGTATCTGAGTAATATGACAGATAAAAATGAGTTGGGTTAACTGGTACAGAGAGTTGTAAATCACTGTAGTGTGATTCTTTGTCTCAAAGGGTTTAATTAGTCTAGAAATTCTTCTCTTATCTGATGACCCCCCTCCCTCTGCACACTGCAACAACTTACAACCATGAACGCCCTGCAATCTGAAGACCAGTGGCCTCAGGAGACTGAGTTGCTACAAAGAGCTGAAAGAGTTGGAAATGGTCATTTTATTGCGTTAGAATAGCTCGCTCGAGACTTGGGTAATGTAGTGCTAACTGAGAGCTAGTAAAGATAACAGTATGTGACTCCAAAGTGAAATACAGTGAATTACTGTAGTGCTCTGCAGTGACAAGCCCTCTGAAAATGAGGTAACGTAATAATAGTAGTAAACAACGATACAAACTGCTTTCATAGCGGTTTCAAGCCACTAATTAATATTACAGTACTATAGTTTTACTTCAGTGGTGATGATTATTTGAGATGCAGTGCACAATCTAATCAGTCATCTCACAAGGCTCATGTAGAATGAATTTTCTCAGTATAACTACAAGTGGGGGATACACAGGCTGTGTGCTTGTCAAGCACTCAAACATCAAACAATGTTATGGTTACATCTATTATAAATGCTACCTATATGTGGCCTGTTATTGCTTGACGGTAGCATGGTGTTGCTCTATTTCATAGTACATGAACAAACCCATTTATCCCTATCTGTCATTTCATAACTTGTGAGCTATCTGTCACTTGTGGTCCCATGGGAGTCCGGTATGTAAGTTTATTTACTCTAATTGAGCTCTTTATGTAATTGACAGTTTATTCTGTCCTAATAAGTCATTTCTAACACTTTTGTTAATTGGATTCACAAGGCTTTTATTTTGGTGTTTTGGGAGGGTTATATTACCTGATATTTGTGTAAAGGGTTATATGAAGGAATCTTAATTTAGACAGTAAAATATTAACATTGTTTCTAAGTTTTGACATATTAAAAATCAAGACTTCAAGTTGGAGGAAGATTATATAATGTGTCTGGCATGATAGTAAAGTGATCTGATAGATTTTGTAGTATAGCACTGTATTTAGTGCCTCATAGATGTTGGTTTGCTGTGGTGGTAACAGTGTTTGGTGCAAATTAGAAGTTTAAGTGAGCAACCAGGAGTCTTATTCTTACTGTGTAATTCTTCAAGTAACTTATTATAGTGAATTCAGAGACTTGGTGAATTTGTGGAGGTGAAAACATGCAGGTATATAGAATCTAAATATACAGCACACCACTGTGCACTGATGGATGCTGTCTTAGGTTTCAACCCTTTGTGTTTTAGGGCCTGAAGGTAGGCCTCAGGTTGTTATACAGTGAACCGATCAGACAAGATAATAATTCATAAAACACTGCATGTTTTGTGGGACTTCTTTTCTCCTTGTTGTTTTATAAACTTCACATCACTTTGGGAATGCGTGGGTTTCATGGTGTGTTGGCTCTGATGCTTTTGTCACATTCAAATAGAAAAGGGGGGTATTTTTATATGCTTTAATTCAACATTATAAACACCGTGTGTGCATCGTGGTGCATATGGTATTAATGATACAGATGCAAAAAAAACAACAAACTTGAGTTTGTGTAGAGCACCTTCTTTTGAAGGACTAGCAGAAGCAGAATGAGATGAGGGGTTATTTTGGCGATGGAGATTAAGGCAGGGGCTTTTTGTCATTTGTGCGAGACAAGCCATTCATCCATCCAGTTCACAGCCAAAAAAAGGCTGGTCCCAGAAATTAGCAGTTTCAGCTCAGCAGCAAAGTCGTCGGGCTGTGAAGGCAGAGAGAAATTGACTAATTAGCAATGCGCACTAAAACTTGACGGTTCTCTCTATAACAGCGAGGGAAAGACTCGGTTTTTCTCCCCCTTTCTCTTTTCTTTCTTCCATAGATGTTTGAAATCGCAGTCATTTACGCTCGACAGTTTTTACAATAGCCTTGAGCCATAATTTTGCGAGTCTCTCCAGCATCCATACCCCTGCATGGTCTCTCTCCACCGGCCATGCACGACCGTTTCTCTCCCCAACCGTGGATTTCCTATTACTCTCGTTACGACTCACTGAGCCCCAGGCCCAAGGATAATGATGTGTTGTTTCTTGGTAGCATAATTTGTCACACGTATATTTCTTCTTCTTCTTCTCTTGCAGAAAGCACAGCTCCCTCTCACACACTCACACACTTCTTGTTAATTCAGAAGAACAAATGATCAACGTCAACAAATAACCTGAAATAGTGACTTTATGAGTTGGAATCAATGGTTATTTTGAGTCACCACCGACCATAGACTTTAAAGGAAAAGGACATTTCTTAAAAGGAGAACAAAGGAAAATTCAAGTGAGATTATTGGGAACCTGAAGCTTACTTTCTTTTTTTGTGAAGAGCTGAAGTCAGGTAAGTTTGGCTCCTTCTCAGGCAAGCTGCTCACATCATTTAGTTGTGACAGGCGCTTTTAGAGAATCTGGCGACAACGTTACTGCACGCTTGTGTCAAGTTTACACACATTACGCACATAGAAATCGCTTTTTCGTACAGCATGAGAAACAACACATGTGCATATTGCATTTAACTTTACCGAAAGCTGCATTTTCAGTGGATATTTTTCGATACTCACGTCCGCGTAACTCAGGCTGGCTAAAAGCGAAACGCACCCGTACTGCTGCTGACGGCTCGGAGACAAACTAATTGCTTTTGTATGACTCCGTAAATCTGTGCGATGTGTAATGTCCTCATTGTGGGGTGTGCAGCAACACAGGAGAAAGGAGAAGTGTTGGCTGAATGCTGCATGTTCCCCGTCCACCGTGGCGGTTCGTCTCTTTTTCCTTATCCGACAACTTCAGCCGCGTTACCGAAAGGGGGGAGACGCGCTGCAGCATCTCCGTATCCTCGTTTTGTTTTGACAGCGCCCTTCAAAACCTCAGCCTCCATTTAAACCACCTTGTTCTTGAGTTAAGAATGAATAAGAGTGGCACGCTGTGGGAACTACTGCGTTTTTGTTTGTTGCTTTACGACCAGAGCTCAAAGTTGAAAGCGACTGAAGCCGTATTGGATGTAGATTCTCGCCGGCTGCTTTGGCATGACGGTTATTCCCCGCTGGACGGACGGCCGATCTGTTCAATAACTTATTCGTCAAATCGTTTTCTGTTGTAATAGTTTGACTGATAGCGTCTGTAGGCTACCTGTGTCGTGCAAATAAATGACCTGAGGTAAATGGCTTGCATGGTTTATTTGTTGCCTAGGTGGCGTTCACAGTCAGGAAGTCATGTCCAGATCGGGTGATAGAACATCCACCTTTGACCCAACACACAGTGACACCCTGCTGCATGGGCTCAATCTCTTATGGAGAAAACAGCTTTTCTGTGATGTGACTCTCACTGCCCAGGGACAGCAGTTCCACTGCCACAAAGCTGTGTTGGCATCCTGCTCCCAGTATTTCAGATCTCTCTTCTCCTCCCATAATGTAATCAACAATGAGGGAAGCAAAGGGGACCAGGGCAGTAGTGGGACCCCTTCATCCTCTCCTGATGACAAGCTGGTGACCCCCAGTGCCAGGCCTATCAATAACCTGGTACTCCAGGGCTGCTCCTCCATTGGACTACGATTAGTGCTGGAGTACCTGTATACTGCCAATGTTACTCTTTCCCTGGACACGGTGGAAGAGGTGCTGTCAGTCAGCAAGATCCTCAACATCCCCCAGATTACCAAGCTTAGTGTGCAGTTTCTCAATGACCAGATCTCCGTGCAGAACTACAAGCAGATCTGCAAGATTGCTGCACTCCATGGACTGGATGAGACCAAGAAACTGGCCAACAAGTACCTGGTGGAGGACGTGCTGCTGCTGAACTTTGAGGAGATGTGTGCCATGCTAGATGCTCTGCCACCCCCGGTGGAGTCAGAGCTGGCTCTCTTCCAGATGTCAGTCCTCTGGCTGGAGCATGACCGGGAGACTCGCATGCACTATGCACCGGACCTTATGAAGAGGCTGCGTTTTGCCCTTATACCTGCCCCAGAGCTGGTGGAGAGGGTGCAGTCTGTTGACTTCATGAGGAGTGACCCTGTGTGCCAGAAACTACTCCTGGATGCCATGAACTACCACCTAATGCCCTTCAGGCAGCACTGCAGGCAGACCATGGCCAGCAGGTGAGGAAGACACAGACAGACAGAGATGCAAACAGACAAGCACACAGACATGAATTCATGCAAACACAACACAATGAGCTTATTCAGAGTAGATGGAAGGTGATTAAATGCCTCCCACTTGTTAAATTTGAACAAATTAGAGAGTCAAGCATTGCGCAGTTGCTTTTATATTGGTCCCACTGCCTGTGTAGTGTAGAGCATATACATGGTCAGTTAGAGGTGTGAGCGTGGATGCCCAGTTTACGAAGGTTGTGGGGCTATTCCTGATAGACAGCTGTCAGGGCTCTTGATACACTCTATGCCATACTGTATCCATAATTACAATGTTACCTTATGTTTTCCTGAAGAAAACAACTCTTTTATTTCCTCACACATCTGTGTAATTGCTCTCTAATCAGTGTAGACAAGATGCAGCAATCTAGATAAAGGTTATGCATTTGATTTGTAGCAGCTCTCATGAATACAATTTGAAATGCTGCAATTAAATTGTTACCAGAATTACATGGTAACTGCATAACACTTATGATGCAAGTACAAGGGAACACCATTATTGATGTACATAATTAGGGAAATTTAATATGAGTAAATAGAGTTTAGTGTGTTTGAGTGTGTAGTATATCTGCGAAAAATATTAATTTTGACTGAGAGACAATTGGACAATAGTCAGATATTCACGTTAGATGCACATGCCTCACTCACAGAAAAATAGACCAAGTTTCATTGCTTACGTCCATGTTTGTCCTGATCAGCACTTTAAGAAGCTGGCAAGTAGATGGGCATTGTCAGTAAGTTGAGTGATTGACAGTGCTTTTGTCAGGTTGCGTTCACAGAGCTGATTGGCAGTCAAGGGTGGCATTTTTTTAACGTGCAGATAGCATCAGCATTCAGTTTTTAAAATCACTGCATAAATTTGTAAGAAGAGGAAGAACAATAAAGAGTCTAAACATGACAATGGCATTTAGCTGAAATAACCTGAACACTGAATCACTCTGAGCGTACCTATCTGTACATCATCCCAATAATATATCTATTTCCACATATGGACCTAAATGAGCAAGGAATCAGGAATCCTCATAATTAGTTTCACATGCTACTGTTTCTCTCCTCTCAATTAATCACCATTATCTATGTCCAGGGGCTCATTTGCATATGAATAACCCCAAAACACTTCCGAGTGGGCCAGTATCAGGGAGAATATAGCGAGACGACGGCGATTTAACCAAGCATAAAAAAGTAAAATATGAGGAAGGGAGTAAGGTGAATGTGTCTGAATATAAAGGCCAGCTACTATTAATGTTTTTACTGCATATTGTGATAAATTAGTAGATTTGTGTTCAAATCCATTAGGAGCCAGATAATGGTCATTAATGTACAGTAAAGTGTGTAGCTTTGAGGTTATATTTCATATACGAACAGCAGGAAATATCTTACAATTGGCTCGGGGATGTCACATGAATCACTATAGCCAATGAAATGGAGACATTGTATAGGCAGGTTTATGTTCTCAATTGTGCTTTTAGCCTCCAGCATGGCACCCTGCAGGACTGTCCTCGCTTCACAGCTAATTGAAAAGATATCTTTGGAGTACAATAACCATTCAATAACACATCAAAATGATACATACACTGCTGAGCAATTTTTGTTAATCATTATAAATGTGGCCACATATCGCCTGATTAGTACTCTCGAGTTCAGTAATAGTACTTGGACAAGGAGCAGTTATTCATTTAACCATGCATTTATTTATTTCATTGGCTGATTAATTCATTCATACATTGTGAATTTCCAAAGTGAAAAATCTGAATACTCCAGGAGAGAGCTGTTAATACTATCAAAGTAATTATGTAAATTAAGGAATTAAAGGTGTTGAGGTTGAGGTTGTGCTTATTTTGGCTTTTAGATGTTTTATTTCAGGGCTTAATACCTGTTTTGTTCTATGTTCTCTAACACTTGTTCACACACCCACACTTTTTGACATTACAGAATCCGTTCCAATAAGAGGATGCTGTTACTGGTGGGTGGTTTGCCTCCTGGACCTGATCGTCTCCCCAGCAATTTGGTCCAGTACTATGATGACGATAAAAAGACATGGAAGATCCTCACAAGTGAGTAGCAAAGGCTCGGGGTTTCTTTTTTTTCTTTTAGTTTTTTTTTTTTGTACCTGAGGCATCTTGTGTTAGTGGCTTTTATGATGAGAAATAGTTGTTCCTATGGATGACTTTAACACAGGTTAATTTCCACGGAAAATGAGGGGAAGGAGTTCCCTAAATCCTTCAGGTAATAATGTATCACTATCACTTTTAATATAAGTTTTTAATCAGAGCGTGACTTCACAGCACTGTGGAGCGTCATGCCCGGTTTCCCTTGTTTTTGCTGAAATATGCTGGCAGGATGCATGATGAGATTTACTTGAATCTAATGATCTATTGTGGCAGAGTTGGAACAATAAGGAGTGATATCTTTCATCAATAGCTTTTAAGTGCTGCTTCAATCATAGGAATCAATACATAAGATTAAATTATCCCATACATGCTAATACATGGCATGGCAGTTAGCCTGTTGACCTGGTGTCGCTATTGATATTGGGTTTATATGAGGTGAGCTAAATATAAAAGAGAGGTTAGTGGGACACGGGAGCTGTAATATTGACTGAATTACAAAAACAACAACAAAAAGATAATAAAGATGCACCTAATAGATGGTATAGTTTTATACTGTTGTATGTTTTGTTATATTGATTTTATGATAGCATATTAAAAGTAAGTTGTCCTCATTTCGCAGGAAATTAGTTCTATTGAAAAAATTTTGAGTGTATAAAGAACATATTTGTGAATTTACAAACACATCCCTACAGCATTCACCTCTACAAAGTGCCCTTCTGTCTCTCTGTCTTCCCTGACCTTTAAGGCTCACCACTATATTGCTGCCATGTTGCAAAGGTCAAAAAAGAGCTAATGGGAAACCACATTTTTCCTTTGCATCATTTTCGCTGGACATATTGAATTTTTGTCCTTTGTTTTGGATGGAGTCGTATCTCAGCAGCACCTCTCCATTCGTACATATTAGCCATCAGGCTATTTTCTGTCAGCTGGGCCCTGTGCAGTTTATATTCTCACTTTGTGTCTTGACAAATATGGTTTCATGTTTTGTTGTTGTGTCTTCAATTCACCAGCAGTCTTGACATGTTTTTTTTCTCTCTCTGCTCAAATCATAGCAGCTCTTGGCAGCAGTCTGCTGTTTTAGCTCATGTTTGTCCAGAACTATCAGGGTTCGTTTTTACTGAAGGAGGCATGCATGCATACACAACAGCCTGAAGCTCACTGGTGTTTATATTGTCATTTTCTCATTAAACTCACACTCATGGGTATAAACTGCAACAAGCAAAAGGTCAATAGGGATTTCCATCACTCAAAAACTAAAAAGTTAACACTCAAATGGTCCGTGGCCAAGTGGAAGGACAAAACTGCAAAATCATCCCCTTAACACATCAGTGACCATCTGATGTAGCCTCCTCACAATGGATGTGGAATAGAAGATTATTAACATTCAATCATAACTTTTCAATGAGGCGAAACCTGAGAGGGACAGTCTTTGATTAAGACATTCATCAACACAATTTTGGGGAGAATCTGATCCCTCTCGTTGTGTCAGATATATCCTCTGCCCGGTGATTCCAGTGTAAAGTTTGCCATCTAGTGTACCCACAGCAGCGTGGACGAACACAAGACAAAGACAGGCACAGATTCGACCACTATTCTTTTTCTATTCTTTACACAAACCTGATATTAAAATCTCAGATTTAGGTATGGACCTCATCCATGCAGCGTGGTTTAGAACAAAGGAATTCAGCTCAGCGGGAAAATTGTAATGGTGTTAAAGGCACATCAGAGCTCGAGCAGCAGTGGTGCATTAGCTGTGGAGTCATTCAACCGACCCTGACTGTGCCTCTATGCAGAGGTTTCTGACTCCCTCTAGTGAGCCCTAGAGCTCACTGTAGACTAGAGTGATGGCGTCCATCTCATAGAGGACGTGCTCATCCTGCCCTCCCATGGCTGTTCACCCCCTGGGGTTAGTGGGAGATTTAGGGGAGAAGAGACAAATAGCTAGATTAATTTGATACACTTTCTCAGGTAATAATTCACAGAAAAGTTTCACACATTGTAGATACAAAAATAACTGATGTATTTTTTCTCTGCACAGGACTATTCCAGTGGTGTCAGTTATTATAGCCTGCTAATTATTCCACTGTTTACCTGCATCCCAAATGCCCCACATCCTCTCACAGTACTCCAGATACTGTAGCCTGTGACGTACTGTAAAGCAGTAATCTTCTTTTCACATGGGTACAAGATGATTTTAAGTATGAGTACAATTCACTAGACATCAAATAAAAAGCCGCCCATCCATGTCCTATATACTGCTGACTGAATGATAATGTAAATAGCATGTAAGGGAATTTGGCAGTCGTATGGCACTCGTCTTTGAGGTGCACTGGAGGCAGGCAACCTAATCCCCTCGTTTGAGATAAAGCTGTGTTTAGTGTATGTAGTATTAGTTCCTATCTGAGACTTCTCTCCCATAGAGGACCGGCACATGTCAGCCAGCTAGAGTGAGATTGCAGGGAGAGGCCAATTGGAAAGAAATGAGATTCAAGGCTGTCTAATTTTGCAGCAACTGTGATCCATCAGGCGGTGGGGAGGTGACAGTGGAAATGACTGATGGAGACAGACAGGTGGGCTTTAACATTTCACTGATTTGTGCTCAAAAAGCACCGGGCCTGAGATTTATTGAGTGAACACGATCATGTTCATTATGACTGTCACCTAAGACCATTTCTCTACATCTCAATGGGGTCACTTCAGCAAAAGAAGATGGAGGAGAGGAGGGAGTACAAATACATACACAAGGGAAAATCCTACATGAGGGGTCCCGCTGCAGCTGTGGACCGTTATAATGTGCTAACATGTGATCATCAGGAGCATTGTACACTGAGGTTAATATTTATTGGACATAGTCGACATATTACTTGAAGAATCATTGCTATGGAATATTGTAATAGAAAAAGAAAAAAGTACGCTGTTGTGTTGAGGGATTCAGACTTTGCAATACTTACTAACAGTTAAGTCCCCAAAATAACAACTTTCTCACCTTATTAGATAGATAACTACTTAAACAGGTACAAGTCTGCAACTAACTTTTTTTTTTTACATTTTATGTTTACTTTTGTGTTTTTTCTAAACGCTACTTTTGTGATTAATTGGAAAATCTTTTTGTCTGTTAATGAGTGAAAAGAATGTCCATCAAAACCCAAATATATTCAGTTGACTGTCATTGAAGACACATTTTTTCTCCTTTGTAGAGCTGGAACTCTAAAGACCTTTCTACTTTAAGAAACACTGAATTAAATCAATAATTGAATAATAATAATTGAATTTTGTCAGTGATAGATAGATAGATATTGTCATTGCAGCAGCCAGTGCATCGTTTCGCTGCCTTATACTTTAATTTGTTCCAGTTTAAGAGTCAATAGGCTTGATTGCCTGCATGGTTAAAAGGTTACAAAACAAAAGCAGTGAGTAGAAAAAAAAATAATCCTACAACATTGACTCACACTGAGGATTATAAAATCGTCGTATATATTTAGCCTGTTGTGAAGAGAACAGTGCAAATCAAATCAGTCTTGATATGAATATTTACTATGAACACTTCTGCGGCAATATAGAACATCAGCACGACGCGTCAGTCACTAAACGGGAAGAACAACCAGGTGAAATATTGCTTGTTAAAAGGTTTACATAATATGTTGGAGATGTTCAGTGAGTAAGAGCCTCGGTTCATTATGATGAACACTGAGCGTCCTCAGTAGTAACAAGGATTAACCACTGGGCTAAAGCAGGAGACAACATTTTTTTTGTTCTGTTCAGTGCCAGATTGATGTAGTTCTCCAGGTGCAGTGAAGACACAGGTGTTGTGTTTTTATTACATTTTGTTTGAGTATTATTTTAATCCATTTAAGAATGCATTTTGTTTGTGTAAGTTTAGAGTTGTATCTGAGAACAGGTGTAAGTTTGCCCTTTTAACATACGTTAACAGGTGCATCAGTTTATGTTGATATTATACACTACCAGTCAAAAGTTTGGATACACCTTCTCATTCAATGATTTTTATTTAACCATTTTAAACATTGTAGAGTAGTACTAAAGACATCAAAACTATAAAAGGATATATATGGAATTATGTTGTAAACAAAAAAGTGTTGATGATCAGTATTAATCAACAATGTAGAAAGTAATACAAATAAATAAAAAGCACTGCATTAGAAGCTGTGTCCGAACTTTTGACTGGTAGTGTGTGTACATAAAAGTGTGTTCTTGTTAACAATACGAGGAGGGGCTTGTTATGCAACTGACAAGCTATCAACACAAGATAAAGAGTGGATCTTTCATATTTATGGATGAATCAAAAGTGTTCCTGCATTTCAAAAACAAATGTTATTGACATAGTATTTCTTTTTTTTGTTATGTTTTTGAGGGACAATTCTATTGAGTTCATTCAAACTGGGTTCTTATTTAATTTCAACTAAGTACTAATTACCTGATCAACTGATTGTGTGGGCATAGGACTGTACATCCTGTAATGTGGCCTAAAAAAACAAGTTTACAGTCCTCTTTTTGGTGTTCATATCTTCGTGTTTGCATTGATTTATATTTATATTGATGATTACAGTAGACTTAGGAAAAATCAAATTAAGCTTTGACGCCAGGCCAAGATTAGCTGACATACTGTTTATGTACTACTGACCTTTATCATTCACGTGTTTTAGTGACTGACAGTCTGATTTCTGTTTGTCATGTAGTAATGCCTTACAACAGCGCACATCACTGCGTGGTGGAGGTGGAGAACTTCCTGCTGCTGCTGGGTGGAGAGGACCAGTGGAACCCCAACGGTACAGTACTACCACAAAGCACTTTTTCAGTCTTGTTTTCCAGTGGTTTCACAAATCGAAATATTCATTGTTTACCCAATTTAGAGAACACTCTTAGTCAGAGTTGATGTAAGTTCAAACCCATCAGAGTTAATGTAACACTTTCAGATAGTTTCAAACACTCAGACTAGAGCCAGATCAGCTCTGAGTGGACAAACAACACTCCAATCAACACTTGTCAATAATTGGCTCAGAACAATAACTGTTGTTAGCACTGAAATATTTGCGATGTAGAAGTGTGAAGAGTACTTTTTGTAAAACGGTGGTAACACGGTGCTATAGTAAGAGACAAAAACTGTAAATGATCAAAGAATAAAATGGATACTGTCTTTTTGCTTTTCCGCCAAGTATCACAATATGACAGTAGAAGTGCATTGCATGTAGTGAAATTAAATGTGTTTGTTTAGCACCGAGAGTAAAAATCAACTGAATACAAACACACATCACAAGAGGCAATTTAAGTTGTTTTGATCTGAACATTATCCTCCAAAACAAGATCGCTCTGTGATTGGAAAAATAAGCCTTCAGTCAGCACGAGTTCACTCTAATGGCAGTGAAAGGCATCACATATTGTAGTAACACTTAAAATCATCATGTGTGGGTGGTGACTGATGAAGACTTGGCAATGTCACAGTTGTGAATTTTATTGGTATGCAGGAAAGACTTTAGATTAAAAGTGAACACTGCCTTCATATGCCTAAACTGCACATTGCTGTACAGACATTACTCACTCAGCTAAATCATTTGAGTTGTGTTATTTATGTTGATTTCTATCTGTGTTGCAGGAAAACACAGCACTAATTTTGTCAGCCGCTATGATCCCAGATTCAACAGTTGGATACAGCTGCCTCCTATGCAGGAGAGGTGAGCTTCTTTTTTTTTTGCTATTTGAATTGTGAGGGATTTTGGGGAAAAAATCCTTCAGCATTTATGTCTGTTTGAGAAAAATTAGTGCGATCCCTGGGATTAATTTCCATATTTTATGACAAATTGCAACCCAATACAACACATGCGAGAAAATAATTAAACCAGGTTACTATTATTATTTAAAGAATTACAACTTGCACAAATACAATACATCTCTGGCTGCACAGGTATTCACACCATCAGAAGTGTTATCCATATGCTTAAAACTCAAAAGTCTTTTTTGTCGTGCTTTCAGCTCTCTAGTTGTAATTTAACTTCAAACATTTTTGCTGTGATGTTTAACCCTTGAACACCAAGCTTGTGGGAAACAGTGTTAGGTAAAGAGAAAACAAATACTGAATCAACAACAGCATTAGACTATTTTTCAAAATCCTTATCTAGTTAGCTAAAGCTTTTCATGAGGCTATATACAGACTTGTACAGTGTTTTCTTTTACTCTTCATCTGCTGTAATTAGAAGTTAATAAATTGCTACCTCGAAAAGTCCATTACACTGGCATAAAAACAGAGACATCACAGCTTGTAAACATGCAGCTAGTTAATTTATTTCTTGTCTTAGACCGTTTTCCTGAATGGCTACTTAACAGGAACTGGGGGGAAAACCTAGTGTGACTCACCAAATGTAAACTGCATCCAGCGTGCCACTCGTTGCTCGTTTTAGTCGGCTTTGTATCCCCCTTGCCGCTCAAAATCCACTTTGCTACAGGGCATCATACAGAAAATGCAAAGTTTTTCCAAGGATTAGGATCTTCTAGTAATGCAGGCCTGATAGTTTTTTCAGGGGATTATCTGCACGCAAGTATTTCATCGAACAATTCCACCTGTCACTATTTTGAAGAAACACCGAACTCGCATCCTTTGCTTAGCTCTGACGGTTGTGACTAGTTTAAAAAAATACAAACAAGCCAAAGCGTTTTTTTTCTACAGCAGAATGATAATGAAGTGCAGCCAGACCATTATGTGCGACAGAATGGGCTGGCTAGGCGAGACAAGGGAAAAGCCAACAATGAATCTTGTCATTTCGAGTTTAATAATGTTGTCTGGGTGACACTTCTTCCTCAGGAGAGCCAGTTTCTTTGCCTGCCGCCTGGATAAGCACCTGTACGTGATTGGAGGTAGGAACGAGACGGGCTACCTCTCCAGTGTGGAGTCCTACAACCTGGAGACGAATGAGTGGAACTATGTGTCGTCTCTGCCGCAGCCTCTGGCCGCCCATGCAGGAGCAGTACACAACGGCAAGATCTACATATCAGGTCAGGACACAAGCTGTCACTCAGACACATTGTCTTCATTCTGCCGTTTTTATTTACCTGCCTGCGCATTTGTCAGGTCAATTCCAAGAAGAAATGTGCTACATACAGTATACAATAGATTTTTGCAAAAGTTAAAAGATGATAATGCTTATTTTTACTCCTGCAACAAGTAGCTTTCATATCATAAAGATAAAGATGCAAAATCCTAGCACAGGTGACATCTAATGTCAAACATTAACATTGGTATAAGCAAAAGTAATAAAGGTTGTATAATACGGGCATTGATCTTGATAAACAGTTTTAAAAGAATCAAAATCAGTACATTAGAATAGTATGTACACTACCGTTCAAAAGTTTGGGGTCACCCAGATAATTTCATGTTTTCCATAAAAACTAACACTTTTATTCATGTGCTAACATAACAGCGCAAGGATTTTTCTAATCATCAATTAGCCTTTCAACACCATTAGCTAACACAATGTAGCATTAGAACACAGGAGTGATGGTTGCTGGAAATGTTCCTCTGTACCCCTATGGAGATATTCCATTAAAAACCAGCCGTATCCAGCTAGAATAGTCATTTAGCACATTAACAATATCCAGACTCTATTTCTGATTAATTTAGTGTTATCTTCATTGACAAACTGCTTTTCTGATCCCAAATTTTTTGAACGATAGTGTACATTCCTCTTCTTTGTCAAAACTTGCTGCGGCTGGACTGCCAGCAGTTCATTTGGACATTCACATGTGTTTTGGTATCTGTGGATAAAGTAGCCTTGAGCTGCTAGCCCTAAAAAAATTGCTTCCTTCTTTCTATTAGCACATTGTGAGATGTTTTTCATTTTTAAATGTGTAATTTTCAGCCTCAGCCGCCATTACGTGCTGCCCTCTTTAGAGCAGTCAAAGGCTATATAAGATATTTCTGTTTTATATATGCTTTCACTCTCCTCATGACCTGTAAACAGACTTTAATGTGTAAAGTCAGTCGAGTTTCCCTGTTTCCTAAGTACATTACTTGCAGTTGGCCCAGCTGAGTGCTATGTTTCAGACAAAATATTGAGGTTCAAATTTAAAGCAGTCTTTTCAGTGGATGGACTGAAACAATTCTACTTGACTTCTAAATGACAAGAAGAAACCACTGCTATACCTTTTTGGTTTGATTGTCACCAGGCAGAATTTTCAAGCATGTAAGGTACTGTCGGGTTAATGGTGCTATGACATGTTTAAAACCAACTCAGTATAATTCAGTTCACTTTAATGTATAACCAGTGTACAGTCTATCCAGTACTTTTACTGCTTGTCTTGAAATCTGAAATCATATCTTTTGTTTTCGTCACATTCAAGCCAGTCAGCCGCTATCACGTCAGTGCAGAACATCATAAACTGAAATCCTCCTCTTCCCAAAGCTGACTATCACTGAATCATCTGTACACCAGTCTTTAGAATATGAATATAAAAGATGGGAACAAAGGCACCAGCCTTGAACCAAACCTGTGTTTGAAAAGAGCTGGCTAGAGAAGCTGCCATTAATTCTGACGCATCATCATCTATTAGTTAAAAAACAAGGTCTTTTTTTTTAAATTAGAGCCGACAAGTTGGACAAAGCTGGTGGATAGTATTAAAAACAGGAGAACAATTAGTGAATTGAGTGATTTACATTTTAAAAATGGGCTACCTTAACTGATAGCTTCACTAAATATACATTTTGTCTTGCAGACAGTACTGCTCAAGTATCCAATGTGTCAGTCTGTACTGTGTGCTTTTTTGGTACTCATGTCATACTGCTGTTTACCTGTTGCAGGAGGAGTGCACAATGGCGAGTATGTGTCCTGGCTCTACTGTTATGACCCTATAATGGATGTGTGGGCTAGGAAACAGGATATGAACACAAAGCGTGCCATTCATGCCCTGGCTGGAATGAATGATCGCCTATATGCTATTGGTGGAAACCATTTGAAAGGTAAGCACTCGAGCATTTCAGAAAATAAAGAGGAAACAGGTCAAGACTGATACCTATTTTCAAAACAGTGTGAAAATCATGTTGCCATTATGAACAGGCGGTGGCCTTCTTTGCCCTGTGAAACCTACAGTTCCTGTTCTCTTTCAAGTCTTCAGCATTCATGGTGGAAAATGCAAAAAACAAACAACGCGTGTTGTGTATTTGTATTTGATCAGCAAAACTGAATGCCAGCGTTTGAATGGGAAGCATGAAAAGCTGAGCTTCTAGTGTTTTCTTTGAAATACGGTCCTTTACTACTCGGCTTGATTTAAAAGGACTGCTAAATGTACAATTAGCTCTTCACAGCTTCAGATTCACTTCATGAATACTTTCCAAAGGTGCCCTCAGATCTGTCAGTGTGACCGTCCACGTTCAAACTTCTATTTTCTCACGCTGATTACTTACTGTGGGCGTGTATCTGAGCATGACATCTGTGGTTTGGGTGTTTGAGGAGGGTGTGGGTTATTGATGGAAGCACAAGCTTTCAGATATAATGAATCAGGCTTCAAAAACCCTGAGCGAGAACAAAGTACAACAAAGATTCCTTGGACTGATCCGGATGTCAATATTTCATTTGTTTTATCCTTTATTTACCTATATGTGGAGGTGGTTGTGCTGCAGGCAAGCAAGTTTAAAATAAAACACAGCTGATTCGAAAGTACCCATCGGGTATGTGTGAAACTCTACATTAAAAAAACATGCATTTATGGCTACTTGTATAACAATCAAACAGATCAAATCAAGCAAATCAAAAAAATTCACTTACCTTAAAAACTCTGAATCACCAGAACTGTGCGGTGGTTTGATTAGATTTTATCTCCAGTGGCCTGGCAGCGCACGCAAATGACTCACCGATTGTCTTTAGATTTTGATTCAAATGTTTTTAAATCCTGATTGGTGCACAGATGCACATGGTATCACCTTTTACCAACCCTCCCACTGAAAAACCACTAAAAAGAGAACAGAGAAAACGACACATACATAAACAAAGATGTTCAATGTTGGCAGGGTTTTTTGTTTTGTTCATGTAGGAACCCATTTCTTAGACCTACAGTGACAAGGCATTCGAACTGAAGAACATATTTGTCCTCCTCTTTCTCATGTAGGCTTCTCCCATCTAGACGTCATGCTGGTCGAGTGTTACGACCCAAAAGCTGACCAGTGGAACATCCTGCAGACGCCCATTCTGGAGGGTCGCAGTGGTCCAGGCTGTGCCGTTTTGGATGACAGTATCTTCCTTGTGGGGGGCTACAGCTGGAGCATGGTACTGAATACAGTATATATGCTCCATTTTTGTTAATGTCAACATAAAATAATCTCCATAATAGTTTGTCACTTCCCTGTCTATGGCACAGAACAGAAGCATGCTACTTAAACAGGACAAAACAGATTTGTTCAATCCAGCTGCAGATTAATATGCATTTGGCACTCAACCATGCTGCTTTGGACTACATGCATTTCTATAAAGCTGAGTCTCCACAGCACGGCAGGAAATCCAAACGGCACTAAGAGGAATGAAGAGAATGACTTAATTTTCTTTTTTCCTCAGGGGGCCTATAAGTCTTCGACCATCTGCTACAGCCCAGAAAAAGGAACATGGACAGAGTTGGAGGGAGAGGTGGCAGAGCCTTTGGCGGGCCCAGCCTGTTCCACCGTCATACTGCCCGCCTGCCTTCCTTTTAACAAATGACAACTAATCCAACTGCTGGGTGGTGAGGGTGAGGAGCAGCAGAGTGACTGGGGGGAGGACCACCAATAAGCAAAACAGTCGTCGACGATTTTGTGACAAACCCTGCAGTCGTACGTCGGGGGTGTGTATAAATTATTTTTTTACAGGTTTGACCAGAGCACTTTCGTTATTCTCTACTGAAGAATTGAGGAAAAAAAAAAAGAATTGTGTAACTCATGTATTTAAACTCATCTGTGTTCTGAGAAATGGTCAGTTCCATATTTGATTTAATTTAAACGGATAGTAAATGTTTTTGGCTTCTCTTCTATAGCACGCATAGTGTTGAGCTGAATTATAGCTTTCAAATCCATTGTATCTTGTATTCAGTAGCGGCATAATTCCAGCAAAATGCAGTGTTGTTTCACCAACCGACTTTGGGAGATTAAGTTCCACCAGGGCTGGGTGAGTTACATTAACTGTGATGATCAAAGTGTATAAATATTCTTCATCACTTGCGTTACTACTCATCGTTCTTTGACTGGATTGCTCACCTATCCCGGAGTATTACCTGGTTCGATAATTATTAACAGTTTTGTTGTCTTTTTCTGAAAACGAACACAAAAAGAGACATTCCTGGAACACTTTTCCTAACAGCTGTCATTATTTATCTAATGTGGTGTGAACAGAAGTGCATACCTGGAAGCGGGTATAAAGAGGTCCAAGCACTCAGCAAGCAACCAGGACACCTTAAAAAAAAAGACATATTTACACAGTGACCTTTATGTGGATGTGTCCAGATCACCCAGCCCTAATTTTTAAACTATTGTCTTAATAATGTACAACCAGACTGAGGTTTCTGTGCCACTTGCTGAACAGAGAGTTCTGTACAAGTTGTCTGCTTGACACAAAATCTTACCAAATGTTTGTGACAACTATTCTTCATGCCACAGGCAAGACAATTTAAAGATTACCATTAATTTTTAATATTCCCATGAGGCACTAATGGTAATTATACAATGATAGTACAATCAAATTGCAATTGCTAGTCAGTATATTTCAGGGTAGCATGTTTGGGTAAATGGATGAACTGATGTAGAGAACATTTGTTTAATTTGTCCTTCTGTACAAGATAATGTTAACCGGCCTGTCTATGAGGCCACGATGCATTACCTTGGTGAGATTTTAATCTTTAATGTACGAAAAACAAACAAGCATACAGTGGTCTTTAATGCACTAATAGTGAACTTTTAATTCAGCAGACAAAGTTCACTGAAATGTAAATGAATTAATGTGCTGTGTTTAAAAAGAAAAAAGAAAAAAGAGAGATATCTTCAGTACAAATGAATCTAAGTCCAGTCTTGTCTACGTTATTAGGTTCAAAACCCTGACTCTAAATATTGATGCAGTACCTGTTGAATTCTGTAAAAAAAAAAAATCTTGATTTCATTCTTGTACATAATCGCCTGCCGTGAAACATTTTTGTGCACTTAACCTTGGATTTATTCTCAAATCCTGTTATGTCCTTTGCATTTTAGAATATGAAAATAAAATGATTCTTGATGATTAAAACATCTGTTTCAGATTGTGGCATTAAAGACAGAAAAGTTGCTTCATTTGAATTTTTTATGCAGGAGGCTCATCACAGTTGTTGCCCTTCAGCTGTACTAAACTTCTCACAGCCATATGCAACACAAGACTCATAAAATTAAAATGGATAACACATTTAATAAACACAATAAGATTTGAATGACTACTGCCACAAAAACATATAATACTCCTGGTATATTTTAAAATTATTCTCAAATGCTCTTTATATTTTGAATACATACAACACTACCATTCATAAGTTTGGGGTCACTTAGAAATGTCCTTAATTTTGAAAGAATTCATTTCAATGAAGATAACATTAAATTAATCAGAAATACAGTCTAGATATTTTTAATGTGGTAAATGACTATTCTAGCTAGAAATGGCTTTTTTTTTTGTAAATTCTATTTATTACACTTTTACATTATTTGTTTTACAACACAAGACAAATGTACAAACAAAGCAGTACACAGTAAACAAACAGACATTTAGGAAAAAATGCTGCAAGACAACTAATCAGAGTCACTGAGGTCATCAGTTGCAGTTTATAAAATTAATTGAGGCCTTGTAAGTCAGTAAGCCGCAAGAAAGGGAAGTAGCTACTGTTAATGACATCAGCCACACCTGCGCTTTACCTGTTATGACATGTCAAAATGTCTGCTAATCCTAATCCTGCAAAGAGGCTTTATCAAGTTAGTCAGAGATGTATTGTGGTGTGTTAGCTTCTTGTCTGCTAATTTGACCTTTAATGCTGCATTTTACATATTAAACACGACATGTATATCTGTAGATACACTATATTGCCAAAAGTATTCGCTCACCTGCCTTGACTCGCATATGAACTTAAGTGACATCCCATTCCTAATCCATAGGGTTCAATATGACATTGGTCCACCCCTTGCAGATATAACAGCTTCAACTCTTCTGGGAAAGCTGTCCACAAGGTTTAGGAGTGTGTTTCTAGGAATCTTGACGATTCTTCCATCAGTTCACACACTGATGTTGGACCACAAGGCCTGGCTCTCAGTCTGTGCTCTAATTCATCCCAAAGGTGTTCTATCAGGTTGAGATCAGGATTCTGTGCAGGCCAGTCAAGTTCATCCACACCAGACTCTGTCATCCATGTCTTTATGGACCTTGCTTTGTGCAGTGGTGCACAGTCATGTTGGAAGAGGAAGGGGCCAGCTCCAAACTGTTCCCACAAAGTTGGGAGCATGGAATTGTCCAAAATGTCTTGGTATGCTGAAGCATTCAGAGTTCCTTTCACTGAAACTAAGGGGCCAAGCCCAGCTCCTGAAAAACAACCCCAAACCATAATCCCCCCTCCACCAAACTTCACACTTGGCACAATGCAGTTCGACAAGTATCGTTCTCCTGGCAACCGCCAAACCCAGACTAGTCCATCAGATTGCAAGATGGAGCACATCTGCGATTGGTCACTCCAGAGAACATGTCTCCACTGCTCTAGAGTCCAGTGGCAGCGTGCTTTACACCACTGTATCCAACACTTTGCATTGCACTTGGTGATGTATGGCTTGGATGCAGCTGCTCGGCCGTGGAAACCCATTCCATGAAGCTATCTGCTGAAGCACTGTTCTTGAGCTAATCATGAAGGCCACATGAAGTTTGGAGGTCTATAGCGATTGACTCTGCAGAAAGTTGGCGACCTCTTGCACTATGCACCTCAGCATCCGCTGACCCCGCTCCATCAGTTTACGTTGCCGACCACTTTGTGGCTGAGTTGCTGTCGTTCCCACATACTTCCACTTTCTTTATAATACAGCTGACAGTTGACTGTGGAATATTTAGGAGGAAGGAAATCTCACGACTGGGTTTGTTGCACAGGTGCCATCCTATCACAGTTCCACGCTGGAATTCACTGAGCTCCTGAGAGCGACCCATTCTTTCACAAATGTTTGTCAAAGCAGTCTGCATGCCTAGGTGCTTGATTTGATACACCTGTGGCCATGGAAGTGATTGGAACACCTGATTCTGATTGTTTGGATGGGTGAGCGAATACTTTTGGCAATATAGTGTATTTAAATGTTAATGCTAAATGGTAGCTCTAAAGGCACTGTTAACTGCCAGGTGCTCAAAATCAGTATACAGCTGTCACTGATCAGATTTAGCTGGGCCTAGCTTTCTTGTAAACTGAATCTGTTACCTGGAACAGCCTACAAAATGAATGCATTACTGAAGCAAAGACAGACTCTGTGATGAATGTCACTGCTTAATAAGTTCAGTTTTATTCTTGATGTATGTGCTGAGGTGCATTTGGGCTGTGATGCGATGGCTCAGCTTAGAGTCTGGTTGACCACAAATCTTTGAAATTAAGTGAATAAAATGAATCAGAGAAATGACTCACAATATCCACCTCTCGTCCCAGTACAGATCCAGGCCTCCAAGTTGAAACCTACATGATTTTTTGTTGTTGTTGTAGGTGGGACTAAGAATGAGGGCATTTCTTTATTGTGCAGAAGGTGGCAAAAGTGACAAAGAATATACACCAAAAAACTGAAACAAGTGAAGATGCGTTCAACACAGTTGTACTGGAAGCTGCAAAACAGTTTATAGAAACCAAGTCCTAAATCTGGATTTGTTACAATAACTGATTGGTTGCAGAAAAGTAACAGCACATACCCAGCTGAAAATGGCTAACAAGGACAAAGATGATGTTTTCAGGTGAGGTTCAAATGGATATTCCACGTCTCACTGCTCATTGGAACCTCTACCTAAAAAAAGTCCCCATGAAAGCAGTTGAGTGTGTTCTATGGCTTATTCAGAGTATTTGGGCAACTGTTTCTGAAAACATAATTTGATGTTAAGTTCTTACAGAGTCATTCCATCTCATTTCAACAAATCTGAGGAAATTTTGTTGCATGACCTCCTCTGATCATCTCCAAACTTTTTTTTTAACTATCCCAACATAAGAATAGATTACTTGCAAAGTTTTAACATCATATGATTGCTATTTGCTAAGTTATAAAATATTTAAATCCCTATTTTTCCACTCGGAAATTGATATGTTAGGTAGAAAGGCTTGATTTAGGAAGATAATACTGGGAACTGACTGATGATATAGACTTACAAGTGATCTGAAGGGTTCAAACACCTTAACAATAGAGCAGGAAAAAAAAATTTGGAATGAATATACCCATTTCTCTGTGGTACAGGGCAATTTAAAAATTTGGCGAAAATGGCATTTTTCAAGAATTTAGGCATTTTTTTCACAAATTTTAATAAGTAACAAGGTTCATATGTTATAAAAATCTCAAAGTACCTTAAAAGTTCTCTCTAACCTAAAAATATCCAAGAGCTAGCTAGTCTCCTTAGACCTCAAAACGATGCCTATTTATGAAACAGACTGAAAAACACCATACATATATTGGCACAGAAACCAATGTGGGACATGGAGTAGAAACATGAAACTTTGTCTGTATAACAATAAACATCCGAATAATTGATATCTGAAGTATCAACATTGTTTCTTGAATCCTTCATGGCCAATTTAACCAAGAAATGCACTATGTTTTATAGGCGTTTTTTTAGGAATTCTAACTAATATATTGCAGTTAAAATGAGTTATATTGCCTTAGGTCCCATGTAAAACATGTAATTTGTCCCCAACTTATCACACCACTATTTCTGTCCTTTGAACTGCTTGAATTTCTCTGAAATCAGGCCATCATCTGCACCAGATATGTGGTACTGTCCACCACGGCGTGTTGAAGGAGCAGTGATTGGACAGAGGATGTGGGCTGTAGGCACCCACACTACGTCATCCTTTCTAGGCCATGTGAACTTCTTGCTGGGACCTTTTGGGTGCATGAATTTCACTTGCAAATCTTCAAATTCAGCTGATAAGTCAAATACGATACCGAGGCTGTCCTGAGAATGCAGTCTGGGAGTGATGCCATTTCTTCTTATTCAGTTACTGTATGAAAGAAAAAACAATGTCTATATAATAATTAACTTCAGATATGCCCTTTGTAACTTATACTACGATGCTGATGCTTCAGATTCATCTTTCATCTTTAGTTGGTCATGTAAATGGTTCCTAAAAACAAAAACGAGGATCAAAATGTATAGTAAATTGATTCAGCAGTTGCTCATCTTTGGCACAAGAAACAAATATGAAAGTAAGTTCACACATACTTCACACATACTAGTTCCTCCAAAAAAAATTTGAACCGCGTACCATGTATCCCACATGCACTTTTTAATGCCTAAAGTTAGGCTATTTTGGGTCTACACCTGAGTTCAACAGCCTATAAATCAATAAATAAGCTTTATTTTAATGTTTTAAAACTTTTACCTTATGCAACTTTCATTAGTAAAGAAGAAAATTCATTCTTTCAATGTCTTTTCACAAGAATAAGTCCTAAAATAGAGGCATGAAAAACCCAAAATAAAGTCGCCCATGAAATAATAAGGATATTTTGGGAAATTCCACAGTCCAGTATTTTTTTATTTTCATTCATTTCTATACTTTTCTCACCAGAAGGGTAAAAGTTTTGGAAGGGGAAAAAATTCTGACCATGTAAAAGGAGTATAAATTGCTTTTTTTAGTAGTTTAAAACCCTAAAATCATAGGCGAGGATTAAGTTTGGACTGACTATGGGTATTAGATTAGATCATTACTGCTTATACTGTATGTTTATAACCATAATACTTTGCATTTGTTCATAAAATTACCCAAATAAAGCCCAAAAAAATTTTTGGGAGGATCTGAGAAAGTGGTGCAACAAGCATTTGTTGAATTGACATGGAATGACTCTACAGTGTAATTATTTTACTGCTTTGATGAGCAATAAACAAATTTCATGCTTATGATCAGCATGATCATAAGCATCCTCTGGTAAATTCACAACCATCTACTGATGCCCCTTACCATATGGACTTCAGGAGATGATAGGGGATGATAAACTGTGACCTGCTGGTTGGGTCCTCTCTGCTCTCATGTTTCTTAGATGTTTGTCTCCTGATGCTGCCTTAAGTCAGCCAGTCCATGAGCAACAGAAAACACAGTTTGCCCTGTACCCACTGTCAGGGGTTCCAGTCTTCCCACTCACGTCTGTACATTTGCAAATGTTTTCGTTTCTGTGGACGTGGTGGAGTTTCGCGTGCAGCAGCGTCTGTCACCAGGCAACCAGAGACAGGACCATACACCTGACAGGACCGGGCAGGACCGGACCGACAGAGACATCTGAGGTATATCTACTTTACCTCGCATCGGGTCCTCGCTATATAGGTCCTACAAAGTTTAAATTGGCTGCCATTAATATTTCTTGTGTTTTATTTTGCTCATTGTACTGTTCTGAGTGTGCCACAGACGTGTTGGAAACATTTATGAAAAAACGGATAAATCTGTGTCCCGTATTGATTCAATACGCACAGAAGGACTCCTTGGGTGTGCACAGCCCTCAATAGCATAATGTAGGAAACAGCTTGAAATAAACATGATAGGTTAATTTGCCATGAGGACAGGTGATGGTCACAGTCACAATGAAGAAAAAAAAAATTTCGACATGAAGCTTAAGCAATGACACCATGGTTGGTTGGTGTCATTTTTGAGCGGACTTGCAGACAAAAAAAAAGAAAAAAGAAGGACTCCTGTCTATGACCTTATTAGCTGTGTAAATACCATTATATACAGTCTATGGTAAATACGGATGTGAATCGCATCATTGGCAGGAGCAGCCAGTCACCGGTCACTCACTGGCTCACATTGAAAAATTGTACAGAATGAATTATGTGTTTATTTGCAATTTTATTTTTTTGGGTTGTTTTTTGTGCACAGCACAGATTTTCTGTGCGTGGAGACCGTGTCAGCAGTGCACAATTGCGCACATGCGCAGCTAAGAGGGAACAGTGACTGTGACGTCACATTCTGATCAGAACGTGATAATGTGGCTCACGCATAGACCATATATGGAATCACGCCTGTGATGTCATTGGTGACATCACAGCTTATGAGTCTAGAACTGGAGCTCTGACAGCTTTGAAAACAGCAGAAGAGGACACTGTTCTAGGACTGAACGACTGTGGGACAATATTGACTTGACAAATTTCACGTACGGCATATAAGGCTATATTATCGCATCATTATGGTTTCTTGGTTGAAACCTGGGACTCTTATTGTCAGCAGCACAAACTCGTATTACGTTGAAAAGTACCTGGGAGAGGGAGGCTATGGGGTAGTGGCCAAGTGTTTCAACGTCGAAACTGAAGAGGTTGTTGCTATAAAAGTGTTCCACGAATATGTTGACAAAGAAGAGGTCGAACAGGAGCTTGAGTGCTTGAAAAAATACTGCCTTCCAGAATGTTTGGAATTTTTTGCATTCCCACAAAAACTGCAGCCTGGTGCCTATGGAAGATTTGCATTTGGGACAATTTGTACAGCTGATTTTTAATGGAATATCTACATAGGAGTACAGAGGAACATTTCCAGCAACCATCACTCCTGTGCTCTAATGCTACATTGTGTTAGCTAATGGTGTTGAAAGGCTAATTGATGATTAGAAAACCCTTGTGCAGTTATGTTAGTACATGAATAAAAGTGTGAGTTTTCATGGAAAACATGAAATTGCCTGGGTGACCCCAAACTTTTGAATGGTAATGTACATCTACAATCTTTCTTTGGCTCAACTGTTCTCCACACAAGTCAGGGAAAAAAGCAATCTGAGAGAATGCAAAGCAACACTGAGATCTCTCTGAATTACTGAAACACAACTTTATCAAAACTCAGACACATAATAAATGCCAAGTGTTCACAGCTCATAAGGACATTAAAAATATTTTGGAACAACTTTCATTTCTGCTCACTGAGCACTTTACTTCTAGTTGTGTGTCAGACTCTAACCAGCCTTTGATATTCATCTGAGGACTCCACACTCGTTGCCTTGGTTATTTCACATGAAATAATGCCGCTGTGATCTCACGACAAATCCATTAACTTGCAGATCACCTCTTCAGCCATTAACACTCCTCCCAGATTGACTGTCTTAGATAATAAAGACATGACTTCTGAGCCTACAAAAGGTAGAATGATTAATAAATCTAAGCCTGAAACACAGCATCACACCACGTAGGAGTTGGTAATATGTGAAGCAGCAAGCATACAAAGCAAACCTGATGTTTACCCTCAGGGCGGCCTCTCATGCCAGACCAGATTTGATTTTCCAACCATTTACTACCAACTGTCTCATGCACCGAACAGCGTCTCCCTACACGTCCACCTGATGTTTGTTCTTTCAGTGGAGGCAGTTTGTCTGCTTGGCGTCTCCATTTCATGCATCCTCTTGGCCTTGTGCCTCGAGGATAAGACAGCAATTATTTCCTCACAGAGATGATTCTGCTAGATTACATAAATCCATGGCTAATTCTCACAATATGGTACCGAGACATTAGAAAACAGTCACTAAATCCTTGAGGACATGTCTGACAATGACCACAGTCCAGCAGCCCGGAGATATTTGAACACTTCCTCTGGTCAGCGCTGACTGGATGTGGAGGATGAAAGAATGACACTGTCTTGATGAAGACAAAGATATAAAAGCTCATCCGAGGAGAAAAATTAAGAGGTTTAGACAGAGAAATGCGGCTTTAATCTGAGCGTGTAGCGTGTGTGAATTTGAAGTCTTCATTTACCCTTCAGTGTTGGTGGTGGCAGATGGTTTCTGCACTGCTCTCAGTCCCACTGCTAACACCTCTTCCTCAGCTTTGGGAATAGCAGGATTGGTTAAAATGAGCACGACTGACCTTTTAATTAACTACACGGACCATCACGGCTCTGTTGTAATCACAGAAAAAGTGTTCTATGTCCTTGCCTCTAGTTTCATAACTGTATATGATTAGGAGAAACATCTGTGGATGGAAAAAGCTTCTGATTACGTGATGATTTAGATTTTAAAAAATCCTTTTCCCTCAGCCTGTTTTCACAATGCAAATACAGCATATCCATCTGATAACATTTGGTTGCTGCTGACATAAAGATTTTAGTGATGGAATGAATAACATTGTGATTCAAACAGCTTTCAGACTCCTTCCCTTTTTGCACGTTATTGTGTTGTTTTTTCAATTGGATAGAATAAGAATTTTTGCCCATCAGTCCACATTCATGACTAATGAAAAAGCTTCGTTTTTTGTTGCATATTTATTAATAATGAATTATTCAGACCCTTTGTGGCACTCCAGACTGTGGTCAGGTGCTATCTGTTTGCTTTAATTAACCTTGAGCTGTGCCTAGGACTTGACTGGAGTAACAAATTGGATTAGACAGTTTCGAAAGGCAAACACCTGTGTATACAAAGTCTCTGAATTCACAGTGCATGTCAGTCCAACAAACTCCGTATAGACTTGGATAAAACTGAGTGACAGATCAGTGTAAGGGTATAAAACCATTTCTGAAGCTTTGAGTTTTCCCAGGAAGACAGTGATCTCAAAAAGTGTAAACACTTTGAGACCACCAGGGTTCTTTGTAGAGTTGGCTGTTGGGGAAAAACTGAGTAACTGAGCAAAAAGACCCAACAGGAATGTCAACATAGCCATAGCCAAACTATTTGGGGGAGATATCAAACATGCTGGATGGATGATCTTCTCAAGCAGCTCTTGATCAGGAGGGCAAAGAGGGTAGGTTAGCAAAAGCAAGGGTGTCAAATATATGGCCTGCAGCCAGCAAAAAGGGTACAATCCGGGCCATGGAATGACTTTTCAAAGCGTAAAAATTATAGAGGGGACACTGAAAAATTTGACAAGTTGTTTTGATCTTGAAGTAAATTACTATATTGTTCAGTTCCAGATTTTTTTTTAACTCCAGTGTTTCCTCAGGGGGGTCCTCCACACTGGGGACTGTATCCGGTCTGCTGGTGGGGGTGCTGTCCACGCGTCCATTCGGCTCGGCTGGTTGGGGGGTCCCCCTGTCTGTCGGAGTCCCGAGGGTCCAGGTGACGGCGCCCTCTGCAGTCATAGTCTGCGCTGCGCCTTCTCCTAGTGTGGACGGCCCCAATAGTGGCGTTATCCACTGTCCTCAGTGCCGTGTCTCCCTACTGTTAGTGGTGGGAGGGTGTGTATGCGTGTGTATGTGCAGTTTCATGTATATATGTACATACTGAGGGTGGGAGGGACAGGTTTTCTTGTTTTTAATTTAATGTTTTTAATGTTGTAAAGCATTTTGTGTTGCACTTTTATTGTTTTATTGACAGATACCTGTGACTGAATGTTTTGTGCTTTTGTAAACACTAATCTGTGATCTGTAAGTGGTAATGTGCAAATGATAAACTGAGGCATAATGTTGTTGAAACAGATTTTTTTTTTAAATTATTTTTCATGATGTTTTCCATCTGCGACTGTGTCACTTTCTTTTGTTGTATGCTGCCATTTCCACATTTTTTGTAAATGTTTTTGTAAAGATCTATATTTACATCTTTTACTCCACTGCTTAGTTTTTTTTAATCCTTGTTTTATTTTCTTGACTTATTTATCTTGTATGTTTAAAAGGGAGAAAGACATCTAGAATTTCCTTGTACACTGTGTATAATGACAGTAAAGCTTTCTTATCTAATCTCATCTTAAAATGATAGTTCATTAACCTTTGATGCACAATATGGGTCAACAGATACAATTTTCCATTGAATATGGGTCACTTTTGACCCATGTGGTGCAAGGGATGTGAACATTTTCAGAAGACACTTTTTTGCACCTAAACAAAGGGAAAAATTTGCAGTTATCGTTAATAATAGGATGTTATGCTGTGATTTTACTGGTCCAGCCCACTTTTGATCAGATTAAGCTGTATGTGGCTCCTGAACTAAAATGAATTTGACACCCCTGAGCTAAACGAAAGCCACTCTGACTAAAAGACACATGACACCCTGCAAAGAGTTAAATCAACCAGGATTTACAGGACTGAGAGCACAAAGGAAATGTGCTGATCTGATGACTTCAAAACTATTTGGGCAAAACTCCCAGCACGAAGTCTGGTGAACACCAGGCACTGCTCACCACCTGCTAAGACCATCAGTGGAACACGGTGGTGGTAGCATCATGCTGTGGAGGCGCTGGCAGTGGGAGATTGGTCCAAACCGAAGAGAAGAAAAATGCAGCACAATACAGAGAGGTCAGTGAAGAAAACCTGCAGCATTCTGAAACTGGAAAGATGGTTCACCTTTCAGTCAATAGTGAACCAAAGCATGCTGGGAAGATGATGCTGGACTACTGACTGGTCAAATAGAGCTCATACTTCATACATCTGAGGAAAGACTTGAATTTGGAATTTCATAGATGCTTCCCTGAGTTTGAGAGAATTTGCCAGGAAGAATCAAATAAACAGCTCAAGTCCAGGTGCACAAAACCTGCAGAGACTTAACCAATAAGACTTGAGGGTAATGGCTGCCAAAGGAGCTTCTACAAAATACAGAATTAATGGTTTGAACATGTTTATAAACAGAAAAAATAAACCCAGTTTTTGATTTTAAATAAACATATTTAAACAAATGTTTGTGCTCTGTCGTAACAGAGTTGTGTCCCATCATTTGGAAATATTATTTCTTTGCACATTTAATTAATTATTTAGTTGCAGTACTTTGATCATATTCTAGTTTGCTGAGTGAGACAGCTTTTGAACCAGAAGTATTTCTTTCATTGGTGACTATTGTAGTTTATTGTTATGGATGACATCATATCTGAATCATTTTTGAGAGACTAAGTTTTTGAGTTTCATAAAATGAAGGATGTAATTGTCTGCTGCATCCACACAAACGTGCTGTTTGTCTACATGCAAGCATTTAGTTAAACATATAGGAAAAAATAACACATTCAACAACACATGAAGGAAGAATTGATTGATCCTTGATCTTAACTTATATGTCAGTAAAAATATCACACCATTACATCTTCTGCATTTAAATGTTACTTAAGTGAACATGTGTGAATATCAGAAATGTTGCATTAAGTAAGGCAGAAAAACGGCTCTGACGGCTACTGTACTGTTATATATTACATAATGGCCACTCACTATTATTAGTCATGCATTAATGTAAAGGGACATCTTGTCTGCTCCAGAGCAGGCTATGCTCAAGATAATAGATCAACGTGTATTAAAACACCCTCTATAGATCAGTCAGTTTTCTTGGAAAGCAGCATCAGTATTCCTGGAAATGTTCTTGTTATGAATGGAAATACATTTCAACATATTTTCAACGTATTTATTCTTTGCAAAACTTGTCTTTTTGTGAGTAGCATAAAGATCCTAAATCTGGAATTTTGTTATACAATCCTGTGATCCATGGTGATTTTTTCCATTGACGATAACATTAAATTAATCAGAAATACAGTCTAGACATTGTTAATGTAGCAAATGACTATTGTCGCTGGAAATGGCTGATTTTTAATGGGATATCTACATAAGGGTACAGAGGAACATTTCCAGCAACCATCACTCCTGTGTTCTAATGCTACATTGTGTTAGCTAATGGTGTTGAGAGGCTAACTGATGATTAGCAAACCCTTGTGCAATTATGTCAGTGCATGAAGAAAAGTATGAGTTTTCATGGAAAACATGAAATTATCTGGGTGACCCCAAATTTTGGAACAGTAGTATATCTTTTAAAAACCTTTTAAACTCCCTGCAATACATTTTTAAACCTTCAAAAAGTGATTTCAGCCTCTACATTGTGACTGAAATGTTGTGAGTGCATCAGAATGATTTCATTCCATTCATGAGGGTTTGGCTTGAAAGATTATAGCTCACATAATTGCAAAACAGATCATTTATTTTATTAATATATAAAACATCTGTAATCAAGTTCAGTCTGGCTTCCAAATATTAACAAGGATAGTAGACATTAAAAAATATAATAGATGGCATCCCTAATTACAGTATAAACAGTCAATATTTCTTTCCATTTTTTCTTACTCTGTCAGAAGAAATGTTCAAGTTTCACAAAGACATACTGACATAATGATGTGTGTATTTGAACATTATGATTGTATCTGGATAAAATCAACTGTGTATGTATATAAACTGAGCTTTAACAAGCAGTCAGTTTTTGGCACAACACCTGTACAAAGAGCTGAAAATACCAGCTACACATCTCCATATCAGAGCTCTTGAGCCGGAAAGAGGGTCGCCTGCCGCTTCCACTCCTGTGTCACTTTGCCAAAGCCCTCATGTCCCCGCCTCCACTGGATTTGATATAAGTAAGCGTATCATACCAGTCCCGCTGCTTGGTGAGTCAGAATAAGCTCTATTTCAGTGCTTTTGAATGCATAGCAGCTGCATTACGTTGGCCTAAGGAGTTTTGGTCTTGTGACAGTACAATCTTGTAGGCAAAGCCTGGGAAGTCTGTTCTAGTTTCTTGACTGAGCAGAGCTTAGATTGTGATACAACAGGGGAAAAACTGTGAACTTTCTTCTTAACAGAAAGGGTGATAAAACAACCAACCTGACATTTGTGGAGTTTGTAAGAGCAATATATAGAAATAGTGTCTAGCCTGCAAAGTTACATTTCAAGAAATGACAGAAGTAAAATTACAACAATTTGTACAAAAAAAATCTAAAATCAATTCAAATAAAAACATACTATGACCACTAAGCGCAAACAATAGCCAATGAAAACATGTATGTCTTGAGATTCAGCTCAATTGTCAACAGAGGAATATTTGATTGAAAGAAGAAGGGTATTCCAAAGCACTGGAGTTGCTGCTACAAATGTCCAATCGTGGAACAGTGGAACAGTTACCTGCAGTTGTTCTGAGGATCTAAGAGGCTTCAAGGTAGAGTTAAGACAAAGAAATGTACCTAGAATCCAACCCATGCATGGCTTTATGCATGTAACATTTGTATATTGTTGTAGTTGCTTCTTTCCAAGGTTCCAGGCAACCACAGACAACAGATTTGATGATTTGGTCATCACTGTAGGAGTGTAGGAGTGAATTTAGCTTCAGAGTGGACCTCGGCCAAAAGAACAAACAAACCTTACTAGCAAAATCCAACTGGGATAACGGCACCAGAACCAGCAAACCAAAACACAATACGTCCCTTTCTCATAAAATCGAGACAGAAGAAAGGGCAGCCCAACCTACAAACCAGCAAAACTGTCGGCGTCACAAAAGCTACAGGTGGACACGATGTATTAAAGTGTAGAAGCAGAAACTACAGCGCTCATCTTGGCCTTTATATTGTAGGCTGTCATCGACTTACAGTTAATCATCTGCAGCCCAATAGTCAATCCACAAATCACCTCCTTGCAGCTACACACTCCAATTGACATACACTGTACAAAAACACCACACATGATAAATGCTGCACAGGCGTGAACTAACCGTGACGTCACCCGTTGGTTTCAATGCCGAGAAAATGAAGCCTGGATTTTGCTACTTCCTGGTCGCCATTTTGGATTTTTTGGAGCCAGTGACATAAAAAGCGTCATCAAACAGGCTGGACCGGAGCACAACTAGGGGTAGGACCAGTCTATGGGTGGGCCAGACTGAAGCCAGACTGCTGAAAAGCCTCGCCCTGATCGCCCTGAATGATCTGTCAATCATTCCAGACAAGGCTGTCTATCAAGTATAGCCACGCCCCCTGGCTCCGCCAACTTTAACGATTTATTTAAAATTCAATATTGATTTATTTTAAGATCGGCCACCTGATCTCTCATTTTGACCATGAAAACTAACGGGGAAAAATTCCTGAGCTGTAGAAAATCAGTCTATCAAATTTTATTTTTTCCGGTGATGAATTGGGGTCTATGGAGCAAAAGCTTTTTGGAGCCAACCCTAGCGGACGGCGTGATATTGCAAGTTTTTGACACTTCCGGGTGGTCTTCATTTTTGGAGCCAGATGCTACGTCCATCTTTATATACAGTCTATGATGCTGCACCCATAATTTTTGACATTCGATTAATAAAAATAGCAAAACACTAACAGAAGTCTGATTTCCTACTCATCAGCTCCAATAAGGTTTCTCCTTCTCTACTTTCACTTTTTAAAAATCCCCACAAGAGCATCCAACTTGTTGACTACAGTCTGTTCTCCTTCAATGAGTTTAATATCTGAAACATTAGACATTAAACAGCTCTTGTATCTTTTTCGCGCCTGTTTTTCTTCAGGTCACGCCATGAGTGTCTGTCGTTCACTTTAAAGCAAGAAACCAAATCTGGAAGCAGTCATGACTTCTCCTGCTGTGAGATTTAACACAAAAGGTGAAAAGCGTCATAAGTTTGAGGTTCAACTTCTCACAACTGAGGCAGCATTGAACCTCTGATTTAATGTGGCATAAAGGCATTTACCTGGTGCTGATAGGCTTCATCAGCATGGCTTCAATGTACATGAACCAAAATTGTTTGAACATAACATAAAGATCCAGGGGACATTTTAAAGACACATGAGGGTATTTGCATCAGATATGAGGATTTAGTTACTACGGAGCCCCGGAAGGGACATGGAGAAAAAACAAAACAGGAAGAATCCCGATAAAGTCCCTTCTGGGGTTCCGTAATTAAGGTGCTAGAATAGCATGCTAATTTGCATTACATACATAAAAAAAAGTAGATACTGTTCTTGTGAGGGTTATTTGCCCTGTTTTCCCCTGTTGACTACCAGTTTTCTCAGCCTTTAATATCTTTGCACTACTATTCTCTGAACCTGCTGTGCCAGGTGTGGCTTTAGTCCACCATCTAGTGGTAAATGTATCTGAGCTGTTTCGCTCACAGCGAAAGACGACAATTCAAAGAAAGACCTGTTGCGTTTATTTCTTCCACAGACGCCCATTTGGTCTCTGGACACGTAAATAAGAGCCACCATGGACAAAGTGGGAGCGCACAATATCCCCCAACTCTGTAAGAGAAGTTTGAAGACACAGCCATTCATTGTGAACCACATGGTGACTCACATCACGGGAGCCAGCTAGTGAAGATGACTGGGATTATTTCCATGCCTCCCTCTGGTCCCCATGCCTGTTTACGCTCATCTGTGCTACACTCCTCTGGCTCCCAGCCACCCTGCAGTATTTATAGCCATACAGCGGTAATCATCACTCAAGGAATCCTCGCGAAATCATCCTCAAACCACCAAACTTGGACTGAGTGAGAGGCTGAATTTAGGATCCACCTAATCGGGGCTGTCTGACGATGAAGGAGCGCTCGTCACCTCAAGGTAAGGCTGTCAAATTCATCCATCATTTATTAGTTAATTGATGTGCGTGTGTGTTTTTTTTAATCTCCTGTCGCGGGTGCTCATGAATCCTCTTCCTCCGGTGTACGTTTTTAGCCTCCTGTCTGTCTCTTTCCACTTGTTATGACTGCTGCTTTGCTCTTTCTTTTCTCCACTTGCTTGTGCGTCAAACACTTAACTCCACGAGCAAAAAGAAACAGCAGCCTAATTAGCAATACCTGTTAACAGGCTAGTTAATGCATTTCTAAAGCGGTTGCCGACCTGCAGCTGACGTGCACAAATTAGACGAGGGGGGCCGCCTGTTGTTCCAGTAGGCTCTGCACTAATTAAAGCGTAGGAGATCACAGCCAGGAGCTCAAATCTGAATTTAAAATAGTCCAGCATTTCCACACAAGTGTTTCAACTTTATTAAATCATACTGCTAAGGTGGACGCCCGCAGCTGTAATTATTGTCTGTGTGCACATTGCTGGAGGTTTTCTGATGTTTTCCACAAAGCATCCTTTTTCTTCTTGTTTGTGAATTACCCAGATGTCACGGACCCACCCTGCATATCGTCCTAGTTTGTTGCCCTGTTTGTTGTTTTTTTCAAGGTGTGCCTGTTGATATAGATGCCTTGACATTTAATCCCCCCTCAGCTCTGGCTGAAAAACTGACTGATAATACTACCTATCACATTTCTTTTGAACTTGAATGGCTGTGCTAAAATCAAAGACAGCCCACCCATGAGCAGCATAAAGCTGTGATCAAGCCACCCGTGTAAATGTGTGCGCTGACCTTGTAGCCTCAGCCGGCTTTCAGAGGAGCACTGTGCTGTGTACGAGGGCAGAGCTCAACTCAGACTGTGTCCAGTTCATGTCTGAGGAGCCCTGCTGCTGATGAGTGAGTCACCGTGCCTTTGCTTCGGCTCCTCCACACTCAGTCATCTTCCTTTCAGCTCCGGCTCACTGGAAACAGCCTTGTTTCGTCTGTCTCTGACTGGCTCGCTGCAAACTTGCTGTTTTCCAGCCTTGCCACTTCATCTCCCCCATATTTCTCTGTTTCAGTCACACACACGCCTAACTGGACAACGGCAGTTGTGGTCAGTAAACAAACACGACCAAATTGAGACTGAAAAAGACAACAACCCCTCTCCCTACACGTTTCATTACTTTTACCAGACACACTTTCTGTACAGACTTATTCCGCCCACCACTGGTACTATTTGTGCGTAGCTGCTGCTCCAAAGCTTTTGTTCTTCCAATCATAGGCACTACTATATCAAAGATCTTAGTGGCAGATGATTTAGAAAATGCACAGTGAAATGGTGGCATCCATTCTGAATTTAATTTGCACCATTCAAAGATTTGAGACACTCTGTCTCCTACATGTCGCTCCTCTGTGTTTTGTCTGTTCCATCGACATGTTTTCATGAATTTAGATTTTAGCTGTTATTCCTGCAGTGCAGTAATGACTGACAGTCAACAAAGTTAACCTTAAACCGAGCTACCAAGACTGGCTGCTACATTGGGTGGCTAAAATTGCGCAGTTTTTAAATATCAATAGAAACAAATCACCCGAGCAGAGTGGTAATTCAAACCTCTTGTAGAGAAAAACAACAGTGTACAGCCATGTTGCACTCCTTTACAAGGCTGTAATTTGGTCCAGCAGTGTAAGTGCAAATGTCAGCATGCCAACATGCTCACAGTGATATTGCTTGCAGTTGTTATGTGCCACATTTACTGCCTTAATAGAAAATTGCAGTATTCAAATAGAGGCTACTGGGAATGATATTACTTTTTGCAGATTTTTATTCTTTGTAAAATCTAGATTATTGGGCATTACAATTTTTTAGGAACCAGTGTCTGGGAGCCATAAATGTCTTTACAACACGATCTGCTAGCCCATTTAAAAGATGTTGAGCTTTTTCACTTGCAGTGTGGTAACTCTGACCTAAGGGTAATATTCATTCATGCTGTGGCCACCAAGAATGTCTGAACAAACTCCAGCGTAATCCATTTGATAGATGTTGAGATATTTCTGTGTGAACCAAAGTGATGGACTAACTGAAAGACACTGTCAGATAAACTGAGGGGACAGGCAAGATGTTATGTTTTATGATTTGCTGTTTTTCTGCCTTTCACTCATCTCCTTCTTTCCTCTTTTCCCCATGTGTAGCATTATGGTGAAACTGCCAGCTCCAGGCTTCTGCAGAGATGCTCACCAGTTCACACCAGTCCCTCTCCCTCTCCCTCTCACCCAACCTCCACTCTCCCTCCAGCTGTGGTCGGCGGGGAGAGACGCACATCCAGTCCTCCCTGTCTCTCCCTGAACCCGAGCCCTGGCGGAAATCCAGCCCTGCCTCCCGTCCTGGCCTGGCACAAGGAGCTCGCTCCTCCTCCCTGCAGGTCCCTCATGCTGTCCCTGAATGCCTGGGGTTGCCCCCTCGAGCAGCCAGCTTTGACGTGCCTTGTGGTCGGGAAGAGGGCTCGTCCGATCAGGGCTCGGGGTCTCTGAGCCCCCACGGCATGCTGCGACGGCGCGGGGGGCTTGTGGAACAAAAGGACATCATCATGGCCCACCAGGCTCACAAAATACAGAGCACGCCGCAAGCCCGCCGGAAGGAGTGGGAGTGAGTATAAAAGATATTCAGAGTCAAAGGATTCCTTTTTGAATTGGCCATGTAAAGATGATAAATCTCCATGGGGAAGGATGGAAGTACCCCTGTTAAAAAATACAAGCAGACACACTGGGTAGGTAGTCTGTAGGCCTGAAGGCTTACAAATCTGTAGATGAGGGTGTAGATTTGATTAGAATGTCAGTAAATCTTTGTTTTTTTGTGGCAGACACATTTCACAGCAAGAAAAGCACAGATGTAAATAAGAACATTCAAGGATTGTGGTAAGCTATGCAAGTGAGCAAGCATGCGTATTAACAGGGCTGTTGAACTGGAAATGGATTGTAGCCAAAACTGATGATGATAATTGCACCTGCACTCATAATGACATGTAGAAATGACATACTGTAGCTTTAGTTGTGTTACGTGCAGGTATTGAATGTATACAAACATCTTTTAGCAGACTGAGCATTTTAACATCCTTCTGCTCACTGTTTAGGTTTTATGATCATTTTATACTCACAGCAGGTGGCTAAAGAACTTGTGTAGACCGAATGCATAGCAGAACACAGTGGAGCAGTTAGCACCTGAAGAGCCAGATATTTGTTGTGGTGGAGACCAAAGGAGTTCATCAGGTGTCCAGAAACAGGAATGAATGGTGATGTTGCTCCACACTGTAAAAACTCAAAATCTTACCAAGTCTATTTGTCTTATTTTTAGTCAAAACGTCTCAAAATGTCACTTAACAAGTGACATTTCGGCAAGGCGGAGGGACTTGTTTAAAGACAATGCCTCTTAAATATTTTGTTAAGTCAAACATTCTTGAAATTGTCTTGTTTTGAGTTGAATTTTACAAGAAAACTCAAAATAAGTTTAACCCTCGTGTCGTGCTGCGGGTCAAATTGACCCGTTTTAAAGTTTGAAAATGTGGGGGGAAAAAAAACCCATTTCCACAGTGAAACTTTAGATGTCCATATTTTCAACATTTTTGGGAAATCTTTAAACATTTTTGGTGTGGAAAAAAAGAAATGTTAAAAATGTTTCTTAAGAACATTCACAAAAATATCAACAAAAATCCAGCAAATTTTGCTTTTTTTTTCGATTTTTGATTTGTTTTTTGTAAATGTTCTTAAAGAAAATTTTAGAAGTTTTACTGATTTATATATATATATATATATATATATATATATATATATATATATGTGTGTGTGTGTGTGTGTGTGTAATTTCTTTAGATATTTTTAGGATTTTTTTGGAAGATTTTTACTCATTTTTGGAAAATATTTACAAGAATTTTCTTGCCAAATTTGGGGGAATTTTTTTTTTAGTGAAACTTTTAAGGGAAACTTTTAAGGAATTATTGAAATTTTCTTCCTGAAGATTTTGCAGCTTTTCAGAAATTTGGGAATTTTTTTCTACATTTTATTAGACAAGGAAACAATATTTTGGTGCCCATCCATGAGGACAACAGGAGGGTTAACACATCTCAAATTAGGTTACATGAAAGCGAAAATCTATTTTTGAGCAAAAAAGTGCTTTTTTTTTTTTTTTTAGCATATCTGGCTTATTTTAAGACACCTAAGCTTGATAGTCCTGGTAAAATGTAGCTTAAAATAATTTTTCCCAGCTAATTTTAAGATCTCAATATTCTAAATATCATATCTTATTTCAAGAAATCTTACCAAGCCTTTTTTTCACTTGTTCTACTGGCAATTTTTTTTCACTTATTTCAAGGTAAAAGTTCCTTGAAATATTTTTTTTCTTGTTTTGAGAGGGACATGTTTTCCAGTACATGTCTGCTTAATGTCTCGTTCTCAAACATTATGATGATCGGTCAGCTGCGTTTTCGGCCTGCCTCTTTGCCCCTTAGTGACCAGGAAAAGCATACATGAATATATCATGCTTATTTACTTTAAATTGGCATTAGTCAAAGTGCAGCATATAATGTCGATTGATCAACTCTGCTGCTTTTAGCTCACTGATTAGTTCTACAGCCTACACACAGTTTTGTTAACCCCTGAAGCTTCCTGAATGAATCCTGACTTGAATTTAGTGCAACATGTGAAATCATTGCATTGAAGGCAAAACCTTCTGCTAGCGCCCACTGTGAAATGGCAAAAATCTGAACTAAATTAATGCTTTACGAAGAAAGTTTAGCATGTAGCAGCCGATAGGTTTCCAGACATTTTTTTACAGTAGCTCCACAAAGCTGGACTTAATTAGTTTTGGTGGCCAGAATGAGACACCTCCAGTCAAACTTATAATACCTGACTTGGAGTGTTTATTCCTCCTAGTGGCCACTTGTGGTCAAAACATGTATAATGCATCTGTGAGGGAATTTTTTTGTGGAATTAATTGTTAATTATTACATGACAGTTTCTCAGCAGAATATGTTGTGTGTATGAACATTATGACCTTACTTCCTCCTTCATAATACATTGGCAGAGCCGTATTATGAAAGATATAAAAAGCTGCATTTTCTTTTACATAATTGTTTTTGCTAGCATTCCTCCTTTTCCTTGCTTTTGTGGGCACATGGCAGCTTTTCTTAATGTACCATGGCTTCCAACTATCAGTAAGGTTGTCCATAATTATACTAGAGATCAAAAATTATTGTTTGTTGTTCACATATGAAGCACTTCTTTTAAAAGGCGCTCCATAGCAGTATTACATATGCTAGTGCCTTTGTTGCAGGTGTTGTTATAGTCCTCCCAATGAATCACCAAATCAGTTCCAGCCACTTCTATCAGTTGATTTGATGTTTTTCTGTTTTTTTTCCCCCCTCATGTAACATTGTCGACTGCGGTTTTCTGTAATCAGATGCTTTGTCGTGTTATTAATTGCAGAGCTCATGGTGCTTGCTAGTGAACTTCTGAACTCTGGAGCCACATCGCGCTGATTCTCTGCTTCCTGCCACTTGAATGTAAAGTGGTACTCCATCAGCGTTACCTCCAACCTCCCAGCTAATCCCTCCTCCTCCTCTTCCTCCTACAATTTTTTTCCTCCGTCCTGATTTCTCTCCCCGTCCACTTCACTGGTGTGCTGTCATGTTTTCATTTTTGCTTTCCATCTTTCTGTCACAGAAAGCAGACCGAGGTCATTTTTTTTGTCTGTTTACAGGCATTTCACGCTTGCATTGCCTGCACCGACAACTGTAGCATGTAATTAGTAGAGAATATTTTTAAAATGCTCTAAGGAACAGAGCCTAACAGTAATTTCAGAGCACTAATGCACATGTATTGTGGTTATTTGTCCATTAGGGGATGCTAGGGAATCAAAGTAGAGAAGCAGCAGGGAGGCAGCATATGATGCCTTTAGAGCTAAGCAGTACAGTTGAGACATTGTTGAGCTTACTCTCACAATGCTAAATGGCTTTTGTGAAGACCCGAATAACGTTGCTGAGTGATGTGGCATTTCTGTAAAGCAGATTTTTGACTGTGAGAAAAGCTTTTCTTTGTCACGAAACTATTCTGAGGTTTATGTATAGGTACCCCACTTTTTGAGCTTTTGGGGTGCTAATGTTCAGATTTGGATCGTTATTTTGAAGCCGTGGCCATGATTTAATTATGTTTCAACGTTAACTGTTACAGTGTCATGCCAATCTGCGATGATATAAGCAGCAGTTATTGGTCGAATCAAACTGACATAACTCAGTACTAGAGGATGTCTGTTGCTAGGGAACAGAGAGAAAAATAAAATGCTAAAACCACTCCAGTCAATGTTGGGTGAAAGCCTCTCTGCAATTATATAAATGCTCCTCAGAGTTCTGGCACAAAGTACGCCCATTAACGTTTTAACTCGCAGTGCATGTCACCTGCTGCTTCTCTTCATCCGTCTTCCTCTATATGTGCCTCCAAAGATGCTTTTATTTGCCCAAGTACGCAAATAAATGCAACGCCCGCCGCCGTGTTCTCCTTATCGCATCTGTTTTTCCGTAAATATGTTTCCCTCTCCGTCTTCTTTGGCCCCTTTTTTGCTAAGTTCATCTCATTCAAAGTTTGGTTAGGCCCAGGCAAACTGATATAAGCTTGTCTGCTCTTGCGCTAAGAGTTTGCACAGCTATTTTTGGACGCCTTCGAGTAGGCTGCAGGCAGGAGCCCAACAAAAGCCAAACACTCTTAAAGCAGACTACACCTGGGCGTCTATCTGTACTGTATTTTCGATCATCGGTGTAGTGACGGGGCTGAGCTGAGGTCTGTCAGTTTCCGCCTTCAAGATGTCCAATGACCGCGATGGGGAGGCCGCTGTGTGCATTGGGAGAAACCGATTTCTGTAGGAAGAGGTTGCACTATTGTGCAACATGGCTTTTGTTGGCAGAAATGAAAAGAACGGAGCAGGAATTCAAGAGAGCTATGTCGCTATGGAAACAACAGCAAAGAGAGCTGGAGACACACACATATACAGATATGCACTGTTTGCAGAGATGGACAAATATTTTTGTTGGGCAACATACAAGTAGATTATTTTTTTGCTATGAGTGTTTATGTAAGACGTTTTAAAGCAGGAAATTGAAATAAATGTTAAATGTATGAATGCACTGTACAGACTCTTGCAGTGATGTGCATTATCAGGCAGAGAATTGCTCACATTACATGCAATCTCTTCTCTTTTTCCTTTTTTTTTTTTTTCCATTCTGCACTTAGGTCAGTGTTTGTTGCTGCCCTGCTTTGCATGAAGTGACACGCCCGCCTGCTTCACACAGATTAGGAAGAGGAGGTAACAGAGCCCTGGCTGAGTTTTTTGGACCTCAGTTAGCAACTTATTCATAGATCCTGTTAAATCTTTTTTGTCCCTTCTCCCCCAGATCTCAACTTGTTTGCCAAGCATGAATTTGTCACTCTCTCTTGGCTTGCTCTCACAATCCCCCCCTGTCTAAGCCCTCGCTCCCTGCCCGTCTGCACACTGTGATACCTGCAGCACCGCACAGTCTGCCGGTCAGCACCAGTGTGACGTTTTGTGTCGGGACATCGACGCCGTGGGTTGATTTTAATTGTGACGAACGGCGGCGTGCGCGAAACGAGGCTCGGTTGAATAATATCATGCCTGTGGGGGCTGAAGTGGTCATCTTCAGGAAACTGTGGGGAGGGGAGGAGAGCAGCAGATGGAGCGAGAGAGCCCAGCTGCCTAATGAGGTCTCACTTGTGGCAGTCAGCGTGAAGAAGACGACCCTGCTTTCTTTTGCTTTCCCTCAAAAAGGGAGCAGCCCTAAGATCTATTTCATGCTCTATTTTTACTCCTGACTTTTACTCCAATATTAGCACAATGGCCTAGTTTTTAAATGCTTTAATAGTGCAAGTCTGTCTCTATTAATGAAAATCTGACAATGTTGTCTGCCTATCAAATGGTGTTCAGATGGGGCAACTAAGTCCAGCGTATATAAAGAGCAGCTTCTTGTGTGTGTGAGCTCTTTCACTTGCTTCTTGTATCCACATATCCACACACCTGTTCTCCTTCACTGTGCATTGTCTAGTATCTGGTTTTATTTAGTTTTCACACCCCTCTCTTTTCCCACAGCACCCACAAACATCTTTACATAATTGTTTTTGAGCCACATACCCACACAGCCTACTGAAATCTTCTTCTTTTTTAGGAAAATGTTTCTGTTCGTCCTCAACAAACTGTAATTGCTATGGAAACAAAGCAGGCCTATATGTCCCTCCTCTCCAACCAGTTTTCATTCAGATGAATTTTGAAATCGCCATGAAATAGTGCTGTGGGAGGGGGCTGCCGGTTTGCTTATGCGCTCCTGGCTGATCATTTTTTTCCCAGTAGGTGATGAGACGGACTGATCTAGCTGTTCAAGCAACCTTCTAGCTACATTTTCGCCTGTTTATCGAAGACGTTTGCTAGAGATTCTCGTCTAGACGCTTCCTTTCGCGCGACATCTTCCTTTTTTTGTCAACTTTACCGGGTCGAGAGGATGCGTAAAGTTTGGGAAGACTTCCCTCGGATCTCTGCGTCTGATCAGCACAGAGTAGTTTCTGATCACTTAGCTGCCGGTTTGTCTGATGAGAACGAATTTCGATGTTGATAGAAAATTGCAAGGTTTGAACCCGTTGGATTTTTTCGCTCTCAGAGTTTAGAAACGCGCACACGTTAAAAGTTGTCCAGAGCTGATTTTACGCACGGTTAAACAGATGGATAACTGAGGGTTTTTTTTTTTTGCAGTCTGAGCACCTGAATCATCGTTAAGTACATGGAAGATTTTCCTGAAACATAAGCCAACTGAATGCTATAATCCCTTTTTCTCTCTTGTGGATATGGAGCGATAGGAATCTGTAACTTTTTGGGGGAATTTTGGCGCTCGACAAGCTGTCAGTGGATTGAAGGTGAAGGATTTTTTTTCCCCACGGTTAGCTCCACTTCATATTTTCGTCCATTTAGGTAAAAAAAAAAACCCAATCACTCTAAGCCGGTCGTCTCCTCATCTCTTTGTAGAATGGCTCGGTTTGGAGACGAGTCCGCTCCCACCACGGTGGACTCCGGGGATGGGGACTTGGAGCGCGGCGGCGACGGACAGGACGCGGCGGCGGCTGGACTCACGGCTTCCATGAAACAAGCCAAGGCGCAGCGGGCCAGGACCATGGCTCTGTACAACCCAGTGCCCCACCAGCAGAACTGCCTCACCGTCAACAGGTCGCTCTTCATATTTGCAGAGGACAACATCATTAGGAAATACGCACGGCGAATAATTGAATGGCCATATCCTTCCATGAACATATTAGACTGGTGTTTAAAGTTGTTTGTGCTTAGAGTTTGAAATGATTCATCTTGGCTGTGGCTGGGTCAGCACCACGGACAGCTACAGCCAGCATGTGAGCTGCTGCAGCTACAGTGTTGTCTGAAAAGTGCAACTCAGTCCTGCCAGTGTTTTTGCATGACCTCCTTCATGAGCACTGCACCCTCTTTGTTCAGTGTCCTCGCTTGTCTGCATAGCCCACTCCATGATTTCAAGCTGCTAGTTAAACCATCAGGGTGAAAATCGCCTCTGTAATTAATTCCTCTCCATAGCTGAGTGTAACTGCTCCATAGTTCTGCTTAATCAGTAACTTATTTGCTCATCTGTGGGCTTCATTCGCTCCATTGCTGGCAGAAAGCAGAAAGTTAGCATGTGGTGATCATTAGAAGCAGCTCTGCTCACTGTGGGGGTGGCATGTAGGCACATCTCTGATGCCTTAGTGCTCATTGGAATATGAACCTGGCCATGAGTAGGTGTCAGTTCAAATCCACCAGGCAGCGTTTTTTGTATCCTGCTGTAGCGTTGGCCAACAGTTTCTTTCTGCTGAACTTCGACAGACCTAACAAAGCTTATCAGGGAACTTATTTCATTCCAGCCACAATATGTATGCACAATCACATTAGTAATTACAATAAGACACAAGATGCTTGTTGGCTTTCTACTTACGCCTGTATATCCTGTTCAAGTTTTAATTGTTTTCCAAAGCAACTGCGTACATGTTTTGGTAGCATAATCAATTCAGCAGCATCACTCATTTGCCATATCTACCCACTGCTCCTCCTGTCTTACACCCCCTCCAGTGCAGCGTGCCAGTCTCCCACTGTTACCTAACCACAGGCTGTGTGGGAGTGGGGCTAGTGGTCAAGACTAGCTGGCCACTGGCACCACGGTAATGTGACTGTCGGTATCACAGAGGCAGAGGCATGTGGGAGAGAGCTGGCCAGTAGTACTGTGGTGAATCGTGGGCTGTAAAAGCAGCACATGTCAGAGTGTTGACCGGGTGAGACCCATAACGTCCAAGTCCTGAGCCTGTAGGTGCAGAACGGATTCATGTGAATTGGTGCCACTGGTGTCGCTTTGATTGTGCGTTGCTGCACATCTATACTGGAGTATGACAACAATACACACAGGCTTACTAATCATTACTGGGACATTTACTCTCCAATGAAGCCCAAAGACTCACCATAGTGGTTAATAAGATTCTCAATCCTAGTCATTTATACTCAAAAATTCCCAATGTATGTTTATTAGTTGATTATAGAAAACTGATGTGAAAAATGCCCTTTGTGGAATCACAAACCTAAGAGCTGGAATTCTGTTTGCAGCTTCTGTAGTGTGAGGGTTTGTTGCTTATCTTCTGGTCCGGAGGATGGACAAACTAAACTGCTGACAGTGCACACTGCTGTAAAGATTTTCGATTATTTATGTATTTTATCTACCTTTGAGGCCGCAGTAGGTTTCCATTCATTTGCATACATCACGAAGATGCACTTGCAGACTCCTAAAGCTTCATTTAATTACATAATCCATCACAGTCCATTAATTACCGTCAAATTTAACACTTTACTGTATCTGTGGGAGAAGAAACTGTAAAGTACTGCGGATGTATGGACGGTTTAAAGAGGCAGTTTAAATACATTTTTATTGACCAGCTTAATTCACATAGTAGACATGAATGAACTCAATCACTTGAGAGATTAAAACTTCATCTAGAAAAGCTTTGAGAATTAGCTAATTCTCATTCTTCAAGCAAAATTGGAAAAGATTCTCTGCTCCAGATTCTTGCTGTGACTCACTGCTTTCCTTTGTGCTTTGTGATTTTAAGATGAATACTTTTGACTTGTGGACTGTTGGTGACACAAAACGAATTGCTTGAAGATGCAACCTTGGGCTTCAGACAAAAACAATTGAGATGTTTTTTCTCTTTTATTGACATTTTACCGGCTTGAGGAAGAATAACCGTCAATAAAATGTCAGTTGCTGATCAGTAAACCCATAATGTATCTGCTGATAATCAGTAAGTCAAGAACATATAACAAAATGAGTTGAAAATGCAAAGTAGAGCCCTGATCTAACAGATCAGAGTTTGATGTGCAAAATGGCTAAAAGCAGTGAGCGTGGTTTGATCTAAATGGGCTTAAACTTGCATAATGACCAGTGTGCACGGTAACAGGTAATGGTTAGCGACAGTAGTGGGCGAAATTTATTAAATATTTCCCACTTTAGCTATTTTCGACCACTTTCGATGGCAACAATGTGGACTTGTCAATGTGAGTCAGTGTGAGTCCCAGAGGCCCCCATCTCAGCCCTCCTCTGTGAGTCAGTGACCCCATTTCACTAAAGGCAGGAAAATTAATAACAAGGAGCCCCTTCCTCATGGGAGCGCCGCAGGACTGAAAGTCACAAGTGTCTGTGCACACATAGTCACACACAGTGCATGCTGCTTTACACACGTGCACACGCTGCACCCGAGGGCCCATACAGGTGTACATATACAGACAGGTGTTTCAGTGACTAGAAAATCTGCAAAGGTGTGCTTGGGTTTTCACTACCAGAAAAGATTTAGGCACAAAAATGACCTGCAAATAGTAGCTTGTAAGGAATGAAGCACGAGTTGTCATAAACGTGAAAGATGAATGAATATGTAAATATTTTAGAGCTAAATGATTTTTTTTTGTTGATCATTGTGCATTGTTTAGCAACTGATTAGTCATTGGGTGTAGAAATTTTAAGAAAATTGTGAAAAATCCCCATCACGGTTTCCGAAAACACCAATGAGATGCTATTATTTTTCTGAGATTTTAAGCACGAGGCAAGGAAAGCAGCAAGTCATCACAGCTGAGAAGATGCAGCTCAACATGATTAATTTATAACCAAAAATAGCTGGTGGATATTTTCTTCATCTCCACTAATTGATTCGTTTCAGCTTTAAAATGTGTTATTGCAAGATTGCAACTTTCACTACAGTTGTTTTTTTTTTATGTGTTGGCACATTGATCATTTCATTCTAAAAACCTAAACCAGTGGGAATTAAATGAATTGAGCTTTCAGATTTCCCACATACTCTTATATTGTCTGTAGAAGTTCTCAAGACTTTAAGTTAATATGTGTTTTTTTTTTTAAATAAAAGTGGTATAAAGGGGTCAAGATCCTAAGCCCCAATCTTCGGCAAACTGATTTTCCAAAAAACAAACAGAATTCTCACATTGAAAACACAGAATGTTTGACAGATTTCCTTAAGAAATGACCTAAATGATTAACTGATTATCAAACTTGACGTTGACTCATTTTTCTGTTGAGTAATTGTGTCAGCATTACATAATTTATACATTCATTAAAGCACCTTCTGTGTCGGGTGTTTTCGCGTTCATACTGCTGTCGAAGGCTGCATTGTTCTGGTTGTGATTTCGAGAATTTCATAACATTTTATGGAATCTTACAACCTCATTAATCCTGCTGAAGTACCTCATAATTCAGCAGTTTTTAGTAACAACCTTGGCTGCATTTCTTTAGTGGCAAGGAGAGGACGTCTGAAGAAGCAAGTTTGTCATATGCTGAGAAGCTGAAATGGATGCATACTGTGCACCGTATAGACGGCTGTGATGCCGCAGTGAAAGGAGCCATGAGCTAAGTGTTTGCTGTAGTTTTGTGCAGTTGGACCACTCAGGCCAAGGTGACTTCACAGCGCTCTCATTCCCTCCCTAACCTGCTCTCTGTCTCTTCATGAAAAAGCACTTTTAAAAGCAGGTTGCCATGGATACTGCAATCTCTCTAACAGATTGCTTCCAATACCAGCGAATATGAACCATGCCATTATTCATCTGTCATTTAATCATCCACCCATCTATTTTTTTTAAATTTTATTTTTACCTTAAACTGAACCACGTCTCTAAAGTGTTTGTGGAATTTTTCCAGAAACTACTGTAAATATGAAGAAACGTATTGCTGTCAGTGTGTTGAATGTTTTCAGCTTTACATCTGAGGAAATGTGTGCGTTGCTCAGCTGAGTATATCATTGTCTGTTAGCAGAGTCTCCAAAAATGAAGAAGTATGAGCTGCAGTTTTGTCTGGTAATAGCCAGGGAGAAGGACCTTTTTTAGCTTTGGGTGTTTTTCTATGTCTTCTAGGTAGAATTATTCTCTTTGTCCGTGTGTCACAATCAGAAAACGCTCCTTAACTTTGCCGCCTTTACACCGTTTGAGTACATGATCCTCGCCACCATCACTGCGAACTGTGTTGTCCTGGCCTTGGAGCAGCACCTCCTGGGGAGGACAAGACCCCCATGGCAAGAGGCTGGTGAGGACTAAAATCTGTTTCCATATCCTCGACACGCACATGGATTTTCGACATGTGGACACATGAGGGGATGGAAAACAAACCAGAATGTGTGGGGGTTGAGGAGTTGTTTTTGTGCTATAATCTGCAGGTTTTGCTGAAGTACAGTGTGGAACACGTCCAATATCAACAGAAAGCAACCTCCTTCTGAGCTGAGAGAGGATAGTTTTAGTCCTGAGGGTTTAGTTATAAGAAAGTTTGAAATCAAATCATGTAAATATGATTGGATCTCTCACAATTGAGCGTGGCTTTATCATGCAATCAAGCTGTAGAGTTCTTTATCTCCACCCACACCTCTCTCGCTCTGATTGCTACATTTGGAGGAGTGGGTAATTAATAAATTAGACTTAAAATAATTATAATATTTTAGTTTTTATGATTTTATTGATGAGTGAGTTAACCAGTCATCTCAGATTATATTATTTCAAGATGAGTCATTGAAAGAGAAGATTTTTGTTGTAAATTATTAAAAAATTGTAGGTTTGGTTCATGTTTCAAGTATATCAAGAGATAAATGAGCAGCTAATGTAGGGAAACAGGATTAGACACTTGGAAGCTGTGTTTTTTTTTACTAGTCAATGAGTTTTTAAGGCTTTACAGCTCAGTGTCTCAGTAAAAACGTCCATGATTAAGTTGTCATGGTATTATGGCAGTATTTTGTTGTTTATCATCTCAGTTTAACTTTCCTGAAGACCCTGCTGACCTATATATTTCGCTATTCTCCCAGGAAAGACAGAGCCATACTTTATTGGGATATTCTGCTTTGAAGCGGGGATCAAGCTGGTGGCGCTTGGTTTTGTTTTCCATAAAGGCTCCTATCTGAGGAACGGCTGGAACGTCATGGACTTCATCGTCGTACTCAGTGGGTGAGTGACATCCGCCGGTCTCCTTGACGACCTGAATTTTCAACAACGTGAGAAATGTTTGTTTTAAACATTGTCAAGTTATTACTTGCTAAACATACTGGTGAAATCTGTTTTTGGGAGGAGCGACAAATCTCACCTCTCAGCTTCACCATGCTACTCAGACAGAGGGCCAATCAAATCTGAGCGAAGCAGTGAGGCTGAGATGTAAATATGATCGTCTCTTCCCAATTTTCTCCTCAGATATGTAAACGTAAGCATTGGACTTTCTCTGGTTGATGTAACAGTCTTATAGTTTTATGTAATGGCCGCCAGTTTTTAATTAATTCAGCTTTTTGTTTTTAAGAAATCGTGTCATTTTGGCATGACAATGGCTCGAAATACTACAGTACCCAACAGCCTCTTCTGATGCTTGCCACGGAAAGAAGTCCAGTCATGGGGTAGCCGAGCCAAGTCTTTGCTTTGCTGTCACCATTGAGAACAAACCATGGCACCGTATCGGCTTTTTTTGGACACATCATTTCGATGCAAATTGATTTAAGCTGCAGATTGTGTTTTGAGGTTTCTAAGAATCATCATCTTTAGCTTTCACACGTTTTCAGTGCCACACATAAATGAATTTTAATCTTGGCGACTGGTGTTTCTTAGCAGAATCCCATTTTGAACCTGTCTACCTCAAAGTACAAAGGCTTCTGTCTTTGATGTTTTTATAAAAGAACACAATATTCGAAGTGTGTAATCTCCTGTACTGATAATTTAACTGGGAGTGTTTCACTGGAAGTACTCCAGCTGTGAGTCACATAGCGTTGTGAGTGGGAAAAATGAATGGGACTTTTTACTTTTTGAGACCGGGGCACAGGAAATCGCTCCGCCTGCTTCACAAATCTATTGCACGTCCTGGAAAAACACATTAAAAGCAAAACATGAGTGGCGAATGAGCACTGCTGGAGCACCAGGTCCACGCTGACTCTGACACTTGTTCGCTGTCGTCGTCGTCAGAAGCAGCTGGTTGTCTCTCTGCAGCACAGAGGAGCTGGAAAGCAGCCGGAAAAACTGTCTTCACCAGGTTGACTAAATGTAGTATCCATGTGGGATGTGCAGGTAGAAATTAGCAATGTTTTTATGTATAAATTCATTGGTTCTGTGAATTTATTAAAAGCCCACAGTAAACACCAGCCTTATCAGTCATTGCAGATCATGTTAAAAAGTTAAAAACATCAACAGGAAGAGATCTGTGCGATTTGAACAGCTGTCTGTGGGGTTTCCACAACAGAGGAGAAGCAGACTTGAAATGCTTTGTGTCCCAGTATGGCTTGATACATTTGATGGATTTATCTCCTTTCTATGTGGCGTGGCCTTCAGGCTTTGGATTGGCAGTATGCGTGTGTCCTTCTTGCAAAGCTGTCCTCCTGCTTTTCTTTGGTGAATGTTTAGTGATCTTACTCATAGCTGCAAAAGCACACATGTGATTAATAACTTTTACAATGGTTCAGTTCCATTAAGTGTCCCAGTATGCCATTTCAATGAGCGAGCATGGACAATAACAGATAGCACAAGAGTAAATGTCTGCTGTAAAAAAGACATGTATTTCGGTGTTGTTTTCATGTTTTTGTTGAAGGTGTACAACCCATTGAACCCCTGAATCTGCCATCTGGTTTTTAAAGCATGTTTTCTTTTTAAAAATTGCCAAAATTTTGCCATTTATCAGAGACTTTTAAAGCAAAAGGAATCATCAGATTTTCTGCCAAACTTTATGGTGACGCTTGAACTACTCATCTGAAATGTTCATCAGGAAACCTAACCAAAGCAAAGTGGAAAATGGTGCAGTTTCTTCAAAATCATTGTATTCTACGTGTCTTGGTTCAAAATTGGAGAAGTACTGTCTTCATGCATGTGCAGGACTTCATATGGGAGTTTAAAAAAATGAGCCCACAGTGAGTAAAAATATGACAGGAGAATCAATATCAAGACATGGTTTGGGGTTCCTCTATATCAGGGGTGTCAAACATGCGGTCTGCGGACCAAAACTGGCCCTCCACAGGGTCCAATCCGGCCCTCAAAGTCTAAAGATTCCAGAAAAGACATTAACTTCGCTTGTGTTCCCGTTTGCAGCAGAGACTGTACTTCTTGCGCAGGCTAAGACGGTATGGTGTGAACAAAAACGTTATGTTTTTATTTTATCAGGCAGTACTGGAGAGCTTAATCCGCTATGGGATGTCAGCCTGGTATGGAAACCTGACTGTAAAGATGAAAAGCAAACTGGCTCGTTTGGTGCACACGGCCATGAAGGTGATGGGGAAAAATGACTACCAATCCTTGCAGTCCATTTATGAGCGAACGGTTCTAAGGCAAGCTCAGAGGATAGTGACTGAACCGTCACATATCCTTCATACAGAATACAAGCTCCTTCCCTCAGGCAGACGGTACAGAGTCCCCAACTGCAGACTCAACCGTTTTAAGAACTCATTTGTTCCCACCTCCATCAAACTCCTAAACAATGCTGCTTAGGCCGAAGATTGTGCAATTATTTTTAATTTTTTATAGCGTATGTTTGTGTCATGTGTGACCTTCGGGACATGTGCAATACTGTTTTTTTTTTTTTATGTGCAATATTGTTTTTATGTGTTTTTTGTGCAATACTGGTAGCACAGCTCTGAGTCCAAGACAAATTTCCCCAAGTGGGACAATAAAGTATATTGAATTGAATTGAATAACTGCAGATTATAAATTTGTGAAACTGCAAATTTAAAATAATTTCTAGACCACAACAAGTTGTTTTGATCATAAAGTACAGTACTATATTGCTCATTGCTCTTTTGTGTCTCTTTTGTGATATTTTGTCTTGTTTTTGTTGGTTTTCTTTTGTCTGACTTTTGTCGTTTTGTGTTTCCTTTTTGTCTCACTTGTGTTTTTGTTGTTTTTTGCCATTATGTGTTTTGCTTTATTTGCTGTTTTGTGTGTCATTTTTTTCTCGTTTTTTGTCTCGCTTGTGTAGTTTGACCATTTTGTCGTTTTGTTTCTTTTTGTCTCGTTTGTGTCATTTCTGTAATTTCAGTGACTTGTGACTTTGTTTTTTTCTCTTTTTGTCGTTTGGTTTGATTTTGTATATTTTTTCTGTTGTTTTGGTCTCTTGTTTTTTGTCTTGTTTATGTCATTTGTATGATTTTTTTTTTGGTCGTTTTTTTGCCCATTTTTTTAAAACTTTTTTTGTTCGTTTTGTGTCATTTTTTTGTCATTTTGTTTCTCTATTATGCTATGACTTTACTGCTGCTGCCCGCTTGAGATCAAACTGGGCTGAGTTTGGCCCACGAACTAAAACGAATTTGGCACCTCTGCTCTCCACGCTCGCGATTGTCTTTATATTAGCGTTAGAACAGCATTAGCACAAAAAGCTTTTTAAAGTAAAGCTAACTGTAGCACTGAAGTGGAGCTGAAACGTCTTTCTGTCAAAGAATATAAAACTAGTAAGTAGTGTAATGCTGTGTTTGCATATGACCATAGTACACTATAGTATTATGTCATATGTTTAAAAAAAATAGTTATGCCTGTGAATGCTTAGAAGGGCCCTAATTGCTCTCTTTTAATTCTGAATTAAGTCAAACTCCATGACGAACTGCAAACTTCACTGAACTGTGTGAGTAGAAAAAAAGTTTTAAATTAATGCTCAGCAACTGATTTTGCAATTATTTCTGACAGAATTCATTTCTCATTAACCGGGCTGTGGCTGGTGAACCAAAACATTCATTTCAGACATTGATTGTCAAGTTATGTTGGTGCATTCGTGCATGTGTCGCAGCTTGTGTCAATATTTTTTATATGCGTGCTTTCTCTGCTTCTAATCTCGACATATTGTGCCTCGTGACTGACATATGGTGAGCAATTGTTGACCCAGTGGAGTGGTCCTGATTGTTGTCGATGCATTTGTTCACCGTGAGCGTATACGTTTACACCCTACACACATCCGCAGGAAAACACAACACAAAAATGCAGGAGAATGCGTGTTTCCATGGCACAGTCGGGCTCTGCAGTCAGCGATAGGTGGGTGGATAAGTGGATTGGCAGTTGTGTCTAAAACCTGCTTTGGTTCGCCCCCAGGACCTCTGTGAATTAAATGTGAATGCAGCGCTGGAGATGTTATGCAAAAGCATAGGAGTGCATGGATAGAGAAGAAAGGAGAGGGAAAACAAGGGGTTAGTAAAAAGCACACGGAAACACAGACCCAGGAAAAACATGAGAGAATTAATTTATTTCCTATAGGACTTGCTTTTGTGAATTAATCGTGCAGGAGTGAACCATTGTTTCTGCTGATGTGCTGCTTATGGCTAAGTGTACAGTATTCAGCATTCAGGGAAGATTGCTGTTGGCATGTTGACATCTCATTTCAATCTGACACCCACACCTTCTTTTTTCCTCAGTATTTCTTATTTCTCTCTCTCTCTCTCTGTCTTTGCCTCTTACATAAAAGCGACATCAGCATCACGTTTACAGACCAGTTAGCGCCGGCCTAAATGCTTAACAGCTGTGTTGTTGACAGATTTCCACCGATCTTACAAGGCTAAAGTGTTCATTCGGTTTTAATAGTCCATTCTGAACACTACTGATGGCTTCAGTGGGAAATTCTCTCATTAGGCATCTGTCAGAGTTTGAAACAAATCACTTTGCTTTCGGTTTCTCATTAAATGGCTTGCAAGCCAAAAGAAGCACACTGACTGATGCAAAGTAACAGGCTTGTTTTTGACGAGCTCATTATTCTGGAGCTTTTGAGGAGCTGCAAGTTCAAACTGATTTTTGTTTTCACTGGAAGACAACAGTGTTAGCAAGACATGGCCGCAGCAACATACAATTATGTTTTTCAAGGATGCATTCAAAGTGCAGGCCTTATTGCTCAACTTTTATTTTTTTGGCTGTTCATGTTATTTTTAAAATGTTGTCTAGTCACGTTTTCTGAGCTGACCCACATGTACAAAGCAACGAGACGTCACACACAGCTCGTTGTCGTATGGAGGTCGTCACAAAGGCCGCTGAACATTTAGTCTCATTTTAGAAATTGATGCCGCCAAGTTTTAACTCAAATGTCTTACACCCCACTGTCGATCCACCAACAGCCTCCGCGCTTCTGTGTTCGTGTTTACCGAGCGATTCCCATCAGCACACAATTATGACATTTCGATGTAGAGTGACATAGAAGTTACATGAATTTCTTGATGTGAAAAATAGCCCAAGATTCCATGTGATTTGTGATGTTGGCACCGTTATGAAACGCAAACAGATCTGAGTCACATATGAATAAAAAACATCTGTGCAGCTTTGGCCTGCAGTCTAAATGTAGCCCAGTACTTAATACGCATTCAGGACAAAACTGCAAGTTAAGACCTCAGCGTACCTGGATCTGAATGCAAAAGAAACAAAGACTGTAGTATTAGATGCAATCATCTCATGTAAATTGTCATCCAAGCTTTAAAAATTTGTGGTTCGCTTTCTCACTAAAGAAACTGCAAATTTCATGTTCCTCCAGTTCTAGTTTCAGCTCAGTGAGGCTGATATGTTGCTTATGTATTATAAAGCTCTGATTTTGCTGTGAAAATGTGTTTCCGTTTTCACGTGTAACTTGGAACCAACAAGATGAGCAGTTTGACATGGAATTAAACCGTTGGATTTTTCAGCTCATCAGGCTCACAAAAGTGAGTGTTACTTGAAAATAGAGATTTGAATGCATAATATCTCTTGAAGGCCAGTGGTGCAAGTTGTGTAACAGTTTTTGTGGAGTTCAGGAGGTTGTTGCTAGCAGATCCAATTACAGTTCTCTATTTTCTGTACACAACAATACAAAAATATACTGGTTGAACTTGAAAAGCTTTGTATTAAAGAGAGCTGAAGCTAACTGAAACTAACAATTATTATATAATATTTAACAATTGTTATCACAGTTTGGTCTGTATAAAAGTGATTTTTTTTTTTCTATTGCTTATTGATTTTCTTAGACATGGAAAATCATCCAACACCAAAAAAAAATCACTTTGGCCAGAAACACCCAACTCTCTCCTTAAAATGGAGCGAAAAAGAAAAAATAATGCACAGAATTTAACCCAAGCTGTGTATTAAAATGTGTTGTTTTCTGAACAACGGTCCAAATTCTGACGATATTCAGTTTACTATAATGGAAGCTAAAAACAGCAGATATTAACATGTGGCATTGTTTTTCCTTTAAACCACAAACAATAATTGTCAGTGTTGCTGCTAGTTAATATTTTGAATGATTGTTGAAGCTCTGATGATATCAAAATGTGCGGTGCTAGCCAAATAAGAGCACAAAGCGGACATATTGTCTTTTTTTATATATTGCTTCTAAAAATTCTTGCACGATGAATTCACACAAAGTGTCTTCAAACAAAATTGGGGTAAAAAGTCTGAATTGATGGACAGAGTTGCCAGAGGAACAGTATGAAAACGTTTTCGAGTTTATACGTCTCATTTTCAGGTCTTGTGTAGCGCTGCTGTGTACATAAAAAAAGATGTATGAAGCTTCTGCCACTCCCGAGGGAGATGCATGAAATGGCAAAAGTTTTACAAAGAACAACAATGTGTGGGAGTGGAGCAACAAGGAGTGATCCATCCAGACCTTTGTAGCCCGTCCCTTCATGTCTGTTTGATGGTTGCTGCTGAAAGCAACATGAGCCGATATTGACATAAAACACCAGAATCTACCACTGAGCTGAACTGTAGGTGCTCGGGTTGCATTGTTTGCAATGCAGGCACGTTTTTAAACTGTCCACCGTGGATGTGACAAAGTTGTACTTTGTACTTCAGGTTCTGTGCTTCCTGTTTTGATGCTTCTACTTTGTGCTATTTCATTCGTCTACATTTAACAGAACTCTTCTTTTTGTCTGCTCTCCAATGACCCCTCAAATAGATCTAATCAAGAGGCTGTTAGATAGATACTTGACCAAACTACCTTAAAATGATAAAATATTGAAAATTTGCTTCACCTTGATCAGCTACTACAATAAAAAACCATCAGTGATAAAGTCACACTACAGTTTATCAGTCACAGGGCTTATTTTTCAGCAGGATGACGACTTCTCTTTTCATGCCTTTAGCAATGATAATTCTGCTTATAATTATTCACTTTCGAGAAAAATCTGCCTTCTTCTCCCACAGCTGTTAAAGAGTAGCAACACCAGACTGAACAGCGAAGTCTTTGTGCCCTCTGTGGTTTCAGTCCAGTCTGACCCACCATCACTAATCGATGCACTAATACACCATTGAGTACGCTTTTACGTCACAGCGCCAAGGTGAGAAGATGAACTACTGGAGGTCAACGAAGACATTATTTTCAGGGCCTATTGAGCTATGTATGAAGCATTTCTGTACTTCGTATAGACTCAACAGGTGAAGTTAAACTCCTCTATTTCGACTAAAATCCCACCACTTACAGTGTAGAATTTACAAAGTCGCAAGTCTACTTTCTACAACTTGCAGATCTTCTGTGTTACCAGTTGCAGCTGGGGCTAGATTTGGTAACTGCCGACCTGATTTCCTGCCACCTATCTGACACATTTTCTAGTAGCACATATGCTGCTTCCCGCTCCCCGCTCACTCTCACAAACACACACACACACACACACACACACACACACTCAAACACACATGCTCCAACTCTCTCTCACTCTGGTGGCACAGCACAAGTAAGTCAGACTTAAAAGAAAACACACATGTGTCATAGAGGCCGGCTGGGAATAAAATTGAGGCCACTGGGCCAGCGCTGGCGGCATTCATTCCGTTTCGTATTAATGAATTGCTAGAAGCAAATCTGCTGGGACACTGAGCTCAATTAAAATCCTTAATCTGAGTGAAGAGTGTGTAGCAAAAAGGACCATAGCTAGAACAACTTAGCCACGATCCAATTTAAATCACCGGGATTCCTAAAATGGTCAATTATATCCTGCGGCAGTCAGATTGTCACAGGTGGACTTGATGCTTTGATTAGCAGTGAAACATCTCCCAGATGACTGAAGTGTGTGAGCGCTTGTTACTCCATTTCTGAGGTCGCAGGTGCAGATTGTTGCTGTTGAACCTGTTGCCCTCCTCTGGTTAGATTAGTTCTAACAACTCCCTGATCAGACCTCATGATATTGATCCCAGCCGGGCCCGCACACGTTCCTCCGAGTGTCTGCGTGTCTGCGTCTCGGCTTCCGATCAAGTTTTATGAAGGATATCAGGTTTCCTGTGATGCTGTCCCTCTTTCAGAGTGTCACACTTTGCTAAAATTGCTGCTCTTTAGACAGGATGAATAATACAACTCGGTGGGAGTTGGGAGTGATTCATTAGCCATCTGGCACAAAGACAGACACACAGAAGTGAGATAAGTCATGCATGCATCGCTGGATTAACCAATTACAGGACAAAAAAAAACTTGTCTTCCTACCCTGTCAACCATCATCTGTGCACCTGTCACCTACAAGTTCCCATCAAACACCATGTGGATAGAGATTTTTATATATTTATTTTTTATTTAAATTTGAAGAAAGACCCAAACAAACTAAAAGTGCTGGGCTTTTTCCCAAAATGTGCCACATGATGCAAACTAATAACAATTTTTATACTAGCTTTTCACACGAGGCGCACAAATTAGAGTCAATCCAAAACCAATAACGCTCAGTGGATGTGGAGGGCTTTTTGTGCCCCAAACTTGCACCAGCTGTTGAGTTCAAATTTTGCCTAATTATAATGCTATTAAATGTTTACTAAATGGAGCTTTACACTGTTCCAAATTCGGTACTGACTACTGAGTGATTCCTGATTTTTACACCCACTAACTGCCCGGTGTAACTGAACTGACCCCATGAACTTAACCTGTTTACAGTGAGCAGTAGACCAGAAGTTCTACATCAATTCTACTAACTCTAAAACACACATATTTATCCATATATGCGTATATTATGAAAAGAAAGTCAATTAACTGGAATATATTGTTTGGTCTGCTGTTATTGGGGTTATTTTTTTGGAAGTTGCATTATAGCTTGTGATTCGTGTTGTCTGCTTTTGTTTGGATGCCACCAAAGATGTTTTCTCACAACTAACTGACACAATAGCTTTAAAGGCTTGTCTTGGAGGTCTACAGCATTTTCTAGCTTTGCCTCGTTGGTATTCCAAAGTTTTGTGTGTGTGTGTTGGTGTAGTTATCTGTGATAAATGTATTACTCTGAATTACCACTCTATTACATTTAAGCACACTGGTTCCTCTTCGTATTTGTTCCTTCTAAACTTTAGGTCAAATTGCAAATGCAAATTGCAGTCAAAAGCGTTTCCAGGCGTGGCAATGACTCCCAAACCTAACTAAGGCGTTGAGAGCAAAGTCGGAGCTCTCAAAGATCTTGTGGCAGTGAGCTGAAAAGGGGCAGCCACATCGGTCTCAACCCTAACTTTGCTGTAAAACCAATAGGTTACCGTCCCGAGTGGCTTTTCTTTGGGAAAATAAATACCCCACCATTTATTCTGTGACTAATTGTGAATAAATGCCTCTTTTTATGTAATCCCAGTTCAACAGAAGACTCCTAATGTTGCCATTAGACGCATGGTTTCTGTTTTTCCAGATTTAATTCAAAGCCATTAATTTGCTGATGCATTATGTTAATGTTGATTCAGCTGCACATTACCATCTGCAGAGCTGTGCTGACATGGTGAGCAACGTGAGGCTGCTGATTACTGTAGTTTTTGGTGGTGTTCTTCGTGTAGGTGGAGGTGTGTGGGAGAGGCTGCATTCTGTGCTTGTAATGAATTCATCCTCTCCAGAGCCAGTTTGGTACAATGCTGTGCAACAGTGCTTCACTTAAAGATCCTATGTGAAGAGATTATCCTCTCCGTATGAGCATGAACTCGCTGCAGGATTGTTGCACACAGTCACGTGTGCGTAGCTATTTCATGCTTTATTATGTCGTGTCTCACTGACAACCTTGCTGAAGTGATGGTATGAGAATGTGTGCGGTCAGATTTTACGTTTCTTCGCGTTTTAATCCTTCATATGTTGACTTTTTGCATATGACGTTGAATTAAAGTGAATGGTGTAAAACAATTCAAGTGATATGGTTCCACAAACTGTATTAACATAATCAAGGTCTGATGTGAAAGTCATGATTTCAAAATTAAGAAAAAGTCAAGTTGAGGTTAACGGGTTTTAAGTTGGTTTTTATTGTGAAGGAGGTCAGTCAGTTGGGATATAAGCCTTTAAGTTGTTGCACAATAGCTGAAAGAGATTTCATTGTTCTCCCTCTTGGAACAGAAAGGATTTTTTTTTTTTTTTGCAGAGGATCTAAAAGGTCTGACTGTTTCATAATGTACGTACGTGTCATGATTCTGCATAAGCTGCTTTATAGATGTAACCAACTAATAATGAAGCCATGCATTACACTTTTTCAGGTCAGGAGTGAAATGCATGGCTTGTATTTTATTTCTGCTCAGAATAAAATACAATATATATATATAATTTCTTTCCTAAGTTATTTGCAATTACTAGCTATTTGTAGTGAATTATAATAGTGCTGAAAATAAGGTTGCACCGATACTACTTATGCACTGGAAAAAGTGCCCCTCTCAAAATAAAAAAATAAAAAATTATTTCAAGGAACTTTTACCTTGAAATAAGTGGGGAAAAAATACTGCCAATAGAGCAAAAATGGCTTGGTAAGATTTCCTGAAATAAGATATGATATTTAGAATATTGAGATCTTAAAATTAGCTGGGAAAATTTATTTTAAGCTCTATTTTACCAGGTGTCTTGTATAATAAGCCAGATATGCTTAAAAAAAGCACTTTTTTGCTCAAAAATTGATTTTTGCTTTCATGTAACCTCCTAATTTGAGATGTGTTAACCCTCCTGCTGTCTTCATTTATGGGCACCAAAAAATATTGTTTCCTTGTCTGAAAAAAAATTAAAAAAAATTCAGCAAAAAAATTCCCCAAATTTCTGAAAATTAGCAAAATCTTCAGGAAGAAAATTTCAATAATTCCTTGAAGGTTTCCCTTAAAAATTTTATTCTTTAAAAAATCCCCCAAATTTAGCAAGAAAATTCTTGTAAATATTTTTGAAAAAATGAGTAAAAATCTTCCAAAAAAATCCTAAAAGTATCTAAAGTGATTCCACATATATGTATATCAGTAAAACTACTAATATTGTCTTTAAGAACATTCACATAGAAATCAATCAAAATCCAGCGAAATTTGCTGGATTTTGATTGATTTCTTTGTGAATGTTCTTAAGAACCATTTTTAACATTTTTTTCCACCAAAAAATGTCCAAAGATTTCCCAAAAATGTTGAAAATGTGGACATCAGAAGTTTCACTGTGAAAATTTTTTTCCCACGTTGTCAAACTTTAAAATGGTTCAATTTGCAGGACGACACAAGGGTTAAACTTATTTTGAGTTTTTATGTAAAATTCAACTCAAAACAAGATAATTTCAAGATTGTTTGACTTAACAAGATATTTAAGATGCGTCTTTAAACAAGTCCCTCCATCTTGCTGAAATGTCACTTGTTAAGTGAATTTATCTTAAATCAAGTGGGATGAGATGTTTTGACTAAAAATAAGACAAACAGACTTCGTAAGATTTTGAATTTTTGCAGTATTATGCCTGACTTACTGGATGTAGACTGTGGGTTCAAGCCTGAGTATTTCATGTGGCATTCTGACCAAGATGGGTAGAAAATTTTCTGAAATAGGAAGAGTTCATTAGCGAGGAGTTCTTTGAAAATGAGAGCGTCACTGATTAGAGGTTTGTGGTTGAAATTTACTAAAGCTTCAGGCTCAGGCAGCTCTGACATGGTGGTTAAACAGCTTGTCATGTGCAGCCATAGTATGTCATAGTATGACAAGTGAACCGCCTCCACCTCCTCTAGCCATCGTTTGTGACATAATTCCAGATATCTGCAATGTAATTTTGCCCATTCAAAATTCTTTTACATTTGTACTAGTCTTAATTCCTTTTAGAAATACCTACAACGTAATTTTGACTACTAACTTAATGTACGATATCTCAAAAGGACAATGCACAGAGTTTCTGCAGGGCAGTAAAAAGCATTAATAGTCATTAAGTTGATTTTGTGAAAATGAAGGCCTTAAATGGCAATAAATATAATTAAATTTGATTTTCAGTGGCATTAAAAATTCTGTCTGCAATTTTCAAGAAAAATATTTGACGATAATAATAGAATAATATATAATTATAGACAGCGATTCGTCAGATATGTGCATCTGCGTAAACATGCCGAAGCATTGCGGTAATTGTTCCATGCAGTCAGGTACAATTGTCAAAAACTGCATGTTTTTAAAGCGTCCAGCAGGCTGGACCAGGTGGAGGAGAACTTGGTAATGGGGAAATGCAAATTCCAGCAAAAATGGCTAGAAAACGAGGAATTCAGAGAATGACTACAACCCGTGGGTGGTCAGAGGTGGGTTCCGGGTTCAGAAATAGTGAAACGTAGGGACAGTTTTCATATACACACGTGGACAAAATTGTTGGTACCCCTCAGTTAAAGAAGGAAAAACCCACAATTCTCACTGAAATCACTTGAAACTCACAAAAGTAACAATAAATAAAAATTTATTGAAAATTAAATAATCAAAATCAGCCATCACTTTTGAATTGTTGATTAACATAATTATTTAAAAAAACAAACTAATGAAACAGGCCTGGACAAAAATGATGGTACCCATAACTTAATATTTTGTTGCACAACCTTTTGAGGCAATCACTGCAATTAAACGATTTCTGTATTAGTCAATGAGCGTTCTGCAGCTGTCAACAGGTATTTTGGCCCACTCCTCATGAGCAAACAGCTCCAGTTGTCTCAGGTTTGATGGGTGTCTTCTCCAAATGGCATGTTTCAGCTCCTTCCACATATGTTCAATGGGATTCAGATCTGGGCTCATAGAAGGCCACTTTAGAATAGTCCAACGCTTTTCTCTCAGCCATTCTTGGGTGTTTTTGGCTGTGTGTTTTGGATCATTGTCCTGTTGGAAGACCCATGACCTGCGACTGAGACCAAGCTTTCTGACACTAGGCAGCACATTTCTCTCCAGAATGCCTTGATAGTCTTCAGATTTCATCGTACCTTGCACACTTTCAAGACACCCTGTGCCAGATGCAGCAAAGCAGCCCCAAAACATTACTGAGCCTCCTCCATGTTTCACCGTAGGGACAGTGTTCTTTTCTTCGTATGCTTGGTTTTTGAGTCTATGAACAGAGTTGATGTGCCTTACCAAAAAGCTCCAGTTTGGTCTCATCTGTCCAAAGGACATTCTTCCAGAAGCTTTGTGGCTTGTCAACATGCATTTTTGCAAATTCCAGTCTCGCTTTTTTATGAGTTTTTTTCAGCAGTGGTGTCCTCCTTGGTCGTCTCCCATGAAGTCCACTTTGGCTCAAACAACGACGAATGGTGCGATCTGACACTGATGTACCTTGGCCTTGGAGTTCACCTTTAATTTCTTTGGAGGTTGCTCTGGGCTCTTTGGATACAATTCCAACGATCCGTCTCTTCAATTTGTCATCAATTTTCCTCTTGCGGCCACGTCCAGGGAGGTTGGCTACTGTCCCGTGGGTCTTGAACTTCTGAATAATATGAGCCACTGTTGTCACAGGAACTTCAAGCTGTTTAGAGATGGTCTTATAGCCTTTACCTTTAAGATGTTTGTCTATAATTTTTTTTCGGATGTCCTGGGACAATTCTCTCCTTCGCTTTCTGTTGTCCATGTTCAGTGTGGTACACACCTTTTCACCAAACAGCAGGGTGACTACTTGTCTCCCTTTAAATAGGCAGACTGACTGATTATGAGTTTGGAAACACCTGTGATGTCAATTAAATGACACACCTGAGTTAATCATGTCACTCTGGTCAAATAGTTTTCAATCTTTTATAGAGGTACCATCATTTTTGTCCAGGCCTGTTTCATTAGTTTGTTTTTTTAAATAATTATGTTAATCAACAATTCAAAAGTAATGGCTGTTTTTGATTATTTAATTTTCAATAAATTTTTATTTATTGTTACTTTTGAGAGTTTCAAGTGATTTCAGTGAGAATTGTGGGTTTTTCCTTCTTTAACTGAGGGGTACCAACAGTTTTGTCCACGTGTGTAAAAATCATCTTTTACCAAAAAACAAAGCCCTGTAATTTGTTGAGTTCACGGTCGTGGCATTAACATTTTTACAGTGTAACATTAAAATGGCATCAAAAAGCACTAAATTTGACTGTCTGATTTCTGCAGAAACCCTGATGTAGATATCTTGAACTTCGGGGAATTAAAGATATTTTGAACTAGAATTATGACTTCCAGTTCCAGCTTTAGATATTTCCAATTTAATTCTCAGTTTTAGTACATCTGTAGATATCTCTGTTGCAACTTTTGAACCAATAATAAAGGTTAATATCACTCATAATCACCAATTCTCCTCAGAAATCCTGTAAAACGTCAGATAATAGTCTTTATCGCTCTGGAAGCGGTCAAGTGGGAGAAAGATCTTGGAAATCCATTAATGTGCTCAATGCAAAGGATATGTAAACTAGGCTGTCATCTGCACAATTATAATTAGAAATATATATATGCTGAATAATGTTGTAGAAATGTCAAGAGAATAAACAAAAAAGGGGGCAGACTTCAACTCTTTGGAGCTCCATATGGACTACTTTCTGATCCCGGACAGGCTAAATGCAAATTGTTTTGTACAGCAACTCAAGTATACTGTATAGATATTTATATATGTATGTTACTGAAAGCTGGGCGCTAAAAAAACGTTGAGTTACATCGATACCGTCCGTTTCAGTTGTTTCTGCTTCTGCAGGAAAAACAATTTCTAAACTAAACAGGAGAAAATGACCTCTGTGTATGTGTAGGGATGATTCACGAGCTACCACAAGCAGACGGAGTATTTGCTTTAATTTTGAGGGAGCCTCCACTGAATTGCTGTGCTCAAAGTACAGCCTTGAAGGAGCTGTGCTACTGCCTGCCTTTGTTCAGCGTGTTTGGTTTGAAGGCTATTTCCACAGACTCCCACTCCTGTGCTCCCTCTCCGTCTCAATGTCTCTCGCTGTGTCATCTCTTTGTCTGACACACTCGCTCAGTCGGTACGTTTACATGCTCGCTAAAACCCAATTACTGCTAATAACTACACTCGGCAATCGTGATTGTTTGGCGTCCTCATTAGTGCCACAAAAAAAGAGAAAGGAAACAGACAGACTTCATTTGTCGTGTTCGTTAATTTAATTTGATTTAAAGTGCCACTACTGCTGGCTGAGTTGTGATTGCTGCGGTGTTTAGTAATCGCCGGGAGAGACGACACTCGTGACGCATGCACAAAATATAGACACGGTGTCAGAGTACGGCATGTACAGTCGTCTGACAGCCTTACTATACACCCATCAGCCGCAGCCTTCAAACCACTGCCAGGTGAGCAGCACAACGCACCAAAGTGTTGACCTGGCCTCCAAGCTGCGTCTTGGATGGTTTGTGATTACGTGCTGTGAATCCTTTAGAGATGACAGTGTTATGGATGTTTATCCCATTTGTGGTGAAATTTTATTCCAACCCAAAACGATTTAAAAAAAAAAAGAGGAAACATTGTGACCCTTAGCGAGAGCATTTAGGGTGATTGGTATTAAGGTATTTTGAATCGACACAACAAGATCAGTTTCCGTTCAGTCAAAAACAGCTGTAATGTTGTATAATGTCCGTTGATGTGTTGATGTTGACGTTCAGATTGTTACCGTATTTTGTTGTATAATCAGTCTGTATATACAATTTTTTTTTAATATATCAGGTGTGAATGCATGTGTGAATATCTCAGTTGGAGTGTGTGTGTGGGCACAGGTTGGTGATTGGTGGATTAACTACAGACTTGCAGATGATTGGCTCCTGACATAAAGAGCCACTTCCTAGTTGCAGGGCAGTCACCTGCCTTTGTCTCCTCCTAAACAGCCATCCTTATATTCACAATGTCTGCCTGTAGCTTTTGTTGAGGTCTTTGTTAGTCTTATCGAGTCCAGTTTTTAAGGGTGGGCTGCTGTCTTTATTCTAGTAAGAGATTTCAGGTGTTTTATAACGGTTTGACGTTATTTCTGGTTAAGACGTTTGTTTTTGTTTGTTGCTTTGGCTGTGGTTCACCCCAAAGCTAAATTCTCTCCTTACGCCTGCAAATACGTTCTAAATATGTTCAGTAGTTATCAAATCTGTTTGTGCCTGCATTGGCATAATATTGCATGACACGCTCACAGTGCCAAAATGCAGGTATTTAGAAGGTATGATGTTTACTATCTTTGTTTAGCTGGTGAGCATTCTACCCCTGAAGTGTTGCTGAGGCTGATGGGTATGTTGTTTTTATTAGTTCAGCCGGTATTTGGTCATAAATTAATGTAGTAGACAATTTTGTATTTTAATTTGTTGAGCACTATGTCATGTGCGATACCCACATGGGCATATTACTGATGCATTCTGGACAATCCACTGGTTTTGGAGGCAGATCTACACTTAGGAGCACAAGTCAAGATGTCTAAGCTGCAACGGTTTGGAGCATTATTCGTTTAAGACCGGCAGCTTCTAAATTAAAAAGCCTAATTGAATTTTGAGTCTAAAAAAATTAAAGACACTGTAACGGTCTCTCCCTAATGTTCATAAAGATGTTTAGTTTGTTTTATTTTTACTTTCTTGGACAGGAAAGTGTTTTCTGAAAAAAGAGCAATGATAATACTGTGCACATGCTGACACATGTGAATTGTACCCATCACTGAAAATCTGATAAACCTGAAAAATACAGAATTTTTTTTTAAAAGACTGGCAACTTTCTTAACTTTGTAGACGATTATCGACAGAATTTCTGGAGTATCTCTGTAACACTTGTATACTAATATTTGCAAATCAGTGTACATTATTTGTGTTTGGCAGCTGTGATACTTGTAGAGAACATCAGTTTTCTCTGAAAGAAGTTGACTTAAATTCGTCCAGCTCCGTAAATTTGACATTTCTGACTCCAACTCCACCGCCTAAAGATTTATTGATTGTTGTTTGCAGACGTCCTGCACAACATCCAGTGCTGTCACTTAAGTTTCAGAAAAGGTTCTGTACATGGTGTTTTGGACAGTCAGCTTTCAGCACTTTGAAAGTGTTTTCAAATTTATCCGCATTAGTGTGAACATGGCCTCACTCATTCACTCACTCACTTGGCCTCTCTCCCTCCCACTGCTTTCAGGAGAGATTCTGCGTGGGTTTACACTTGAGTTTCTGCCATGTGCTTTCTACCCCCTGCTCTTTCTCTCTCTCTCACACACACACATGCACACACACACACACACACACGCCCTCCCCCACACTTCCCAACACTGTCCAAAGATTTTATGAGTTTGTATATTTGTATCTGTGACTGAATATGTGTGTGTGTGTGTGTGTGTGTGTGTGTGTAATAGAGAGATGATCAAACCTGGAAAATAATTGTGATTTCTAGGATAATTTTCACAACTCTGTTTAGGTATCATTTAGCAGTAGATATCAACCCTCTCATCAGTGAAAAACGTGAATTTAAAAACTGTAATTTATGTGAGAATTCTTATTATGTAATTAACACGTGTATATATAATTATATGATAAATTAATGCAGCTCCTTTTGGTAGTTTTGGTGATAACATTAGCACAACTAACCCTAACCTCCAGATGTGATTTTACACAGATTGCTATTCAGTTGCTCCTGCTGCTGTTTTCCACTGTTTGTGTGTGTGGGTGGAGGGACATCGGTGTGTGTGTGTGGGCACATGTGAGTAGAGATGCCTGCCAGGTGTATGTGGCTGTGCATTCGTTGTCTCTCACCAGGCGAGTCTGAGTACATTAAGTGCACATACTGTAGTGCTCGCTGGCCGTACAGTTGTCTGCACGACGACAAATCCATTTATTTGCCTTTTTTCCTTTAAAATGAGTGACTCATTTCCAAAACTGACCTTCAGTTACATCCATTTGGTGCCTTTTATCTATTTTTGAATTCAATTTTTCAGACACCGCTGACAAAAACCATTCATCTCAAGATAGGAAAGGGAGGTTTTGTACCAGATTTAGCTGCTAATGAATGTTTTTATATGTCCCCGTTGCACAGTCCGTATTTTAACCCAGATGTCTTTCTCGTTTTTAGGCCATCACAAATAAGAAAGCTATTAATCTAACAGAAAGTATATACTATATAAATATATGTCAATCTAGCATTCCTAACGGCAATCTTCCAGTTATTATAATGTATATGTAATGTCTCTGTTCACCAGGATCCTGGCCACTGCTGGTGCCCACATGAACATCCCAGTCGACCTGCGGACCCTGAGGGCTGTGCGAGTGCTGAGACCACTTAAACTGGTCTCTGGGATCCCCAGTGAGTCAGTTACTTACCCCTTATTGTAAGGTCAAACTTGATGGGATATATCTGGATCGCAAGGGCTGTTTTTTAAACATATGTGTTAGTAAAAATCAAAATATATTAATTATTATATTATATTAATATTCAATTCAAACCGATGGCATTTTCCATACAAAATTAACCAGCTGGGTTTTTAGCCACTTTTTTTAGGCTTTTTGAGCATTTTATGCTGTTAATTTTCCCATAAATGTACAGTGTTTGCGATAATTTGACTAATTCGATTATCTATGTACGCATCATAGACACTACACAAAACAATGTAAACACACCATGGAATGACGGTACCTTGATTATGGCACAGTCAAAAGCTAGAAAATATAGGGTCATTATTCTCCTAAATGTCTTCTATTACAGTGGCAACACCTTTTATTGCTACAGCTGCAGCCTTTGGGATGATACAAATTCAAATAAAATTAATGTGCTGTTTATTAAGATTTTTGTTTCTTTTATTTCCTTTTTTATTCAAGCTACCAACTAGTCTTGATGCGCAGAAAGATTAGGCTTTTGAAAACAACAGGAAATTGTACAGTTATTAGGAGATAAGAGTAACCTCCGCAACAGAAGATCTCAATGTATTTGTGGAGTTGCAATATTTTGTGTTATTCTGATGTCTTTTTCTTTACTTGAAGGCCTGCAGATTGTGCTGAAGTCCATCATGAAGGCCATGATCCCGCTGCTCCAGATCGGCCTTCTTTTGTTCTTCGCCATCCTCATGTTTGCCATCATCGGTCTGGAGTTCTACAGCGGGAAGCTCCACCACACTTGCCTGCCATCAGATGACATTCTTGGTAAGATCCACACAAACTACAAACAACAAAAAGCTGTAAGTCAGATGAAACTTTAGATTAAGTCCAACTTAGTTTGAGTGTTTTGCAGAAGGCACATGTCTTAAAATGTCTTGGTGTGTTGGTTTTACTGTTGACAATTTCAAGGCCAGAAAAACTTTAGATTGGAACTCTGTGCAGTTCCCAATTACACCTAATTTCCTTCATACATGCCAGGGCAGTGGGTGTGAGCTGCCAACATACAAATCCCTCTCTTCTCCCTTGTTGTCTTGTACTGTTTGTTGGTCAATGCCCAGCCAGCTGACACGCCTCATGAGGGTCAATCTAAATGGGGGCCGGAGAGGGTAAAAAATCGCATGGAGCTGCTCGGCTCATCCTTTCCATTGTTGTAGCTGGGAAAATCAATCATTACAGCTCAATGAGTGTCAGCCACTGAGCTTATTGAACAGCGGAGAACATCTTCACCGGGGTTCTGCACCAGTCAGGGTCTGAGCCTGTTTTACCACCCAAAAATGCAAAGAAAAGTGGAATGAGGATCAAAGGATCAATGAGGAAAGGTCAAAGTAGAAGTGACTATGCAAGGGCAAGATGCAGCATTCTTCACCTTGCTGATATGGGTGTTCATCTGAGAGGATTCGGTGGTAGCCAAAGTAGCTAACAAGAAAAGCACTCAGAGCACCGTACTCCACCAAGGCTGCTCAGTTGACGTATCATTTCCAGCAGATGAAATCTTTATTACACAGTGACCTTGTGCTGAGCATAGGCATGTGTATTGCATATGTATGTTATGCTATAATTACTCTTATAAAGGTCTGTTGATCAGTCCATCACTTTTGGAAAGCCTTTGTTTTGCTAGTGTTAAAATAGCCGTTCCCTCCATGCTTTTATTTTGAAGGCATATTTTAATATCATGAGCCTTTATTTTGTCACTATTCCAGCGGCACAGGAAGTGTTTAACTAAGAAGCAGTTTCATGACATGACGAAGACGCTGCGGAAAAGTCTGAGAATTCACGTAAAGATGCTGTTGCTGTCTACCAAAGGATGTGAATAAACTTAAAAGCATCTGGCTGGAATGAGGACAAGCTCTTACGGTGTTTCCTGAAGAAAGGATTGGGGGACAGAAAGCTGAATTTGTGTTCAAAATAAGACTGACGGCTGAACGTAAATAAAGGCTTTGTGAGCTTCACCATTGTCTGGCTGGGGTTTGCTGCATTGAGTGACCTAAATATGTTGTGGGCGGCAGGAATTGATGGGACTCAGAAACACCCCACAGTTTAATCATTTGTTCCTTGTTTGATTTCCAACTGATAATTCAGTCAATTTGTAGTAGGATCGCAATCCTGTGATCGTCAGCAGGTAACTGACAGTGTTCAAGTCATGGTTACAGTGACGCTGTGCCGCTGTCTCACAATGAGAAATTGTCAACAAAGCCGTGGATCCAGACTTTAAGCCGTATCACTGTAAAAATATAATGAGGTGGTCCTTGTGTCATTTCTGACTTTCCCTGAAAATGTCATCTAAATCTGTTAATCTGTTTTTGAGTAATGTTTCACACACACACACAGACAGACAGACAGACAGACAGACAGACAGACGGATTTACAGATAAATGTATGCCAATTGTCACGTAACTCCGCTGTTCTTGGGGGAGAAAAAATCAGTTTTGACAGCTAGAAATAGTCACGCACACTTCCAAGGTCACTCAACATTCTAGCCTGTCAGTGTAAATATGAGAGGGTCCGCTACAAGATGGCAACCACCCCTCAAAAATACTTTTTCTCGAGACAACCTGCATTCATGGACTGACCATGACAGCTGCATCGTTCAGTGGGATAGTCCAGAGTCAAAACAGCTGGAAGCTCAAGTGATCCTTACAGGGACAGGAGGGCACGTGTCACTTCATGTGATTGTCTTTAGACAGATGTGATGAAGCTTTTGTGATTGGTCAAGCCAGAGGTTGCTTCCCATACTTGGATACCGAGCAGGTCTGACACAGAGCAGGTTGAATGTGGATAACATGGAATCCAAAGTCATCCCCATCAGTCTTAACATTGAGTATGTGGTGAGGTTGATGAACTTACTCTTGGAATGTTTTGTCATCCATCAATCTGATTCTATAAGAATGAATTTTGGTCTTGCTATCTGTGGGGACCTGATGTGCTGAAGAGCATCTGCTATTATATTACCACTAACATAAGAAATATATTTTCTGTCAGGGATTTGTTTTGGGTTATTTATGACTGACTGTGACTGATTCCTCACCGGGTATACAAAATCTGTGATTGTTTCCAAATAGAGGGTGTGGACATCTTTGTTTTAGAAATTGAGGCCTTTAGTAGATTATAGCAGCACAGAGTTCAGGCGTATTATTAGAGTTGTTACTCGCTGGTTTTGCTGCTGATTAATTAGTCAACATCTACTCTGTAATCATAGCTATGCAATAGCATTTACTGTCCTCGCCTAACTTAGAGATGGATAGTGGAAGTAAAACCTGCATAGTTTCACAGTACCCAGAGTGGGAAAAATAAATCTGTCCAACCCATAATTGTCCGATGGGCCTTCAACGTTTAAACTTCCCCTTCAAACTTGTGTCAAGACGTGCAAAATACTCTAATGCTCCACAAAATACTTCACTAGTGTAAAATACAGTAAAAGTGAATACAAATGTATTTTTCATTTTAGAGGTTTCTCTGTTACCCAGTATATTCACAGCATTCAACAAGTGAATGTCAAATACAACCATCTCATGGTAAAGATGTTCATTTGAGGTCATACAAATCAGAATGCATTTTCAGGTAATGAGGACAACAGGATGCATGGAAAGCAATGCAGAGATTATTTAGGTGTAGCACGTAAATGCCTTGAAATTACAGTGTCTTTCATAGCGGTTCAGCAAACTCACTGGAAACAGCTAATGCAGCTCTGTCCACACAGAAATCCTGCTGCTAGCACTGTTAAGGGTCAACAGCTGTCACATTTAAACTATGTAAAACCAAAGTTTAAAAAGACAATGTTTTTTAAACAAGCAAGATATACAGTAACATGTCATCAATGTACTTTACATGTGTTGCAAGCACATTTGTTTGCTTTTTTCTAAAGACAGGCTAACAGTATACAGTCTCCGGGTTAAGCTAAATAACCTTCTAGCAGCTCCACCTTCAAATTCTTTTCTTATAAAGCTTAGTCCGTTTGGCATCTCAGTGACTATTTTCGTCCTAAATATGAGTGTGAATGGGTAGCTGCACATTTGTACTTTAAATCAAAAGTGACCACAATGTGTTCAGAGGTTTTCCCTTTGAACTTCTAGCAGCTTCTGGACTTATTTTTTCTTCTCACGTTTTTCTCATGCAGACTCATTTTACACTTCACCATAGCATTCTACACCTCTATGGAAACAGCCCAACCATAGCTAGAAGTTGAGACAACTCAAAAATGTGCCACATGTATTACCAATGATGTATTTTTTATCAAATTTTAAGAGATGTTGAATAAAATGAGTTGATGAAATATCATGATTTCAAGCTTAGACCATTTTCTCCTATGAAGTTTCCCAACAGAACAGCATGTCAGGCATGATTAGTTCAAGCCCTGTCAGAAAGTTGAAAATCCAACAGGTTGTTGTGTTTGCACAGTTTCTGGCTCTGGTAAATAGTATAATTTTAGTGATTTTTACTTTTTTTTTTTTTTTTATAAACAACATACCTTTGAAACCCTCTGTCAGGTTTTGGGGTTTAGAGTTTCAGCTGCAGTAGACTAATAATGACTATCTGTCAGTGTGTGCATTATGTATGTATTTCAATAAGCAGAACACTAACATTTTTGTTATTTATTTTTGTAGACAATGAGACTGTTGACTCAACAGAGCTGGCATTTGCTTGCGGAGTGAGGAAGTGTCCAGAGAAGTACGACTGCAACGACACCTGGATCGGGCCCAACGACGGCATCACGCAGTTTGACAACATCCTGTTTGCTGTTCTCACCGTCTTCCAGTGTATTACCATGGAGGGATGGACAGCTGTTCTCTATAACGTAAGCTCAAATATTCAGTTACGTATCAACTCCAGAGCATCACAATGACTGCTGTTAGATATTTAATAACACGACTGTTTGGGATTTCAGACCAACGATGCCTTGGGTCCTACATGGAACTGGATGTACTTCATTCCACTCATCATTATCGGCTCATTCTTTGTCTTGAACCTAGTGTTGGGTGTCCTGTCTGGGTGAGTTTTTCCTTTTCATTTATGTAAAATAGCAGGTATTTCCATCTTCACTTTTGTATTATGGATTAAGACAGATGTGTTTGTGTTTATCTTTTCAGAGAATTCGCCAAGGAGAGAGAGAGGGTGGAGAACCGGAGGGCTTTCATGAAGCTGCGTCGCCAGCAGCAGGTGGAACGAGAACTGAATGGCTATCGAGCCTGGATAGACAGGGCAGGTACTGGGCAGCAGAACAACTTTACACCTTTTATTACAGTGAGTTAGCAGCCAGGTTTCAGTGAGCTGTTGGTCGACCGAAGAAGGATACTGACTCAATCTGTGATCTTCTAAATGTGGGAGAGTTTCCCTAATCACTAGTGCTGCCCTAAAATCAACACATAACTAGTTATACATGCATTTTGGATCTGCATGTTTCTCTGCTGTTATAACTCAAGGGTTTGCTCAGACAGCTACATGTGCAAAAGTTATGTGAAAAGAAAAACAAGTTATTTCTACAACTTTCAGATGGTCCAGATAAGTATGTTTTTTGTTCAAAAATAGGAATTGATCTTCCCAGCTTTCCAGTTAATGCCCTATATGCAAATAAGTGACAGCAGAATGCAAAATACAACAATGTGTTAGCTTTGGAAGTGCTGATATTCATGTTTGTGAAATTTAGAGGGAGCCAGACTAGCTGTTTCTCACTGTTTCTAGTTTTTATGCTAAGCTACGCTAACTTTCCTCTGACCATTGGTGTATATTTATCCAACCCGGTCTCACAAGGATTCGTGAAACTGTCACGTAAATTAATCTACGGTTTCGTCATCACACAAATTTGACAGTGATGTCAGTCGTCTCGTCCAACTCTTTCCTAGAGAGTGAATGAGTGCAGTTCTCAAAATTCTTGTGTATTCCATTGATTTTTGCTGTTAATTCCGTAGTACAAAATACAATGCAACCATGCTCTATAAGCTGACACAATGATTTATTAAACATCTGGCCTATTTTTTTGTTTTTGGTTTTCAAAGTATTTGCTCTGCAACAGACACTTTGAGTTTTGGATCTACAGTAGAATAGCTGAGTTGAGTTGTACAAACACACAGTGCTGTAATGGCAATCTACATTGCTAGTCTCCCACGCAAGCAGAGGGTGAGAAAAAGGTGATACTGACTCACTGACTTAAATTTGTGTGCATGTATACATGTGCACGCGCATTTGTGTGTGTTTGTGTGATTTCATGCGTGTGTGTGTGAGAGAGAGAGCTGCTGTGCATATTTATGCGTGCATGGACGTGGGAGAGTGTGGGAAGAGGGGGAGAAAAGAGAGAGAGATGTGGCGAGAATGCAAGAGAGAATAAGAGCTCTGTCTTTAAAGGAGGTCATACTGGCCTCTCAAAGCAGCGTTTGCATCAGTTTGGCCTCAGATCCTGCGAATGTTTGCAGACATCCTAAACAGTACAACCCTGAAATGTATGTTTCCATGTCTGATGGTTGAGCTGTGCTTTGATGAAAACAAATATGTCTGTGTGTAACCTCCAGTTTCACTGTATTACAGAGGAAGTAATGCTTGCAGAGGAGAATAAAAATTCAGGGAGGTCACCGTTGGATGGTAAGTTCACGTCTGAGACTTGCAGTCACACCTATACCTCGTAACACCTTTATCCAATCCAACTACTTGTACCTTAAGCATCATTCTAGTCAATATTTTAGACCATACAAGAAATATTCACCTGCAGGTAGCCATAGCAACAATGCTCATATTAATCTTACATTACTAGTTGACTCACAAAAACACTTGACCGTGGATGTAAGCACAGTCCTGTGCCTTGATATAGAAAATTATAAATATATATAAACTGTGAAGGTTTACTGTCACTGCCTGTGTGTGTATATACTGTATGTGTATTTGCATGTAAGTACACACACTGAATAAACACTGAGCTGGCTGTTCACATAGAAAATCTTTGAAGGTTACTTGGAGGAAACCCAGAAGATAAGGACAGAATTAGACTTTGGTTTTGGCTTCATGTATGTGTTACCAGTAACAGTCTGTGGAATGGACCCAACGTCTGTCTCTGCCATTACCGTTATTAAGCTTATTCAGACCTTACTGAGTCAGTCGGAGTTTTCAGTTCATTTGTTGTTTGGATTTCCACTCTTAATTTATTGAAATCAACTGAGAATCTCGCTAAAGTTTTTGTGGAACATTTTCAGTGTTAAAGAGAGCAAGTAAGAAGACGGGCGCACGACGAGGAGCACCGGGGGATGAGAAGTACACAGACATGTCTACTGCCAGTGAGTGAAGAACATTTCAGTCTGTTCTTTACAGTAGCCTACCTCCTCCTTTCTTTACAGGATTGTCTCAGAGCTCTTCACTAACATACAGCCAACTCTCAAACTGCCTGCCCTCCTGTGTGTAAAACCTTTCTCTTCTCATTTGTTCTTGTGCTTCTTTGTCTTTCAGGCATGTCGAGATCAAGGATGAACTTCCGCAGCGGCCGTCGTGGCCCGGCGGCCTACCTGCGACGTAAAGAGCGCATGTTGCGTATCTCCATCCGCCGCATGGTGAAGACCGACACTTTCTACTTGATGGTGCTCAGTCTGGTTGCTCTCAACACCATCTGTGTGGCCATTGTCCACCACAACCAGCCCAACTGGCTCACCATCTTCCTCTGTGGGTTCCATTTTTCCTGGATTTATTAGATAAAAAAAAAAAAAAAAAAACATCATGTCTTATAAATGCATTGTTTTGAGCAGTATGCTGCTCCGTTCTGCTTTTTGTCTGAATTGCTTCCTTTTTTCCTCATCTCCAGACTATGCAGAGTTTGTTTTCTTGGGGTTGTTTCTGGCTGAGATGTTTTTGAAGATGTATGGCCTGGGTTTCCGGCTATACTTCCATTCATCTTTTAACTGCTTTGACTGTGGGGTGAGATCCTTCATCTCTTATTCTGACATTCTTATTCTCGGAAAAAAAAAAGGATGAAAAGGCATACATCAAACAAAAAAAGTAAAATTTCTGGTGCGCAATGCGTGGTAAGTACCTAAGTAATTGATAAAGGTTGTGTTAATATGATTTCTTATTATTACAACCATTTTATTTGATTTTTAAAATATAAATCTGCAAGAAAACCGTTCTCAGTGAACAAATGCAAGCATTAATACGGCATATTTGTGTCACATTTTGTGCTTGTGCTGTTACCTTTACATATATATATATATATATATATATATATTTATTCTATCTTATAAAGGGAAACTCAAAGAAAAACAAAAAAGGAGAAACAGGAGACACTTGCTACACATTAACACATTAATGAAGATTAGTCCAATTTCTAAAATACAGCAGAGAAGCCTTTAGTAGTGTGCTCTAGCTGTTCAGAGCTAGAAGTGTGCCATTACATCCTCCATTAAACCTGTTTATTACCTGATGATACAACCTTTTTTCTGTCATCAAGAAAGCAATAAAAAAAGGCTGCAGCAGCAGCTTGGTTCGCTGTGATCTCTGTGACCGACAAACTGTTAAGATCAATAGCAGTGCCACACATGCTCAGCTGCCAGTTTGTTAGGTACGCCTACCTAAAACAGGAGTACTTTCAGCTCATGAGCTTCTTTTCATGAAGGTTATAATGTTTTGGTTCGGGCTGTTTTAAAGAAGCGTTGAGAAACCGTGAGATCATTTTGAATGTCATTTCGTCCACCCCAATTATACTAAACTTAATTGCCTCTTTCTTTTCTGTGAAATGACATAACATTGTACCATCATAAATGTTGCTTTAATTTAGGGCTCTTTTAGTTTTAGCGCATGGTTTACATAATAAACTGGCAGCTGAGTGGAAATCCGTGAGGGTCATTAACACTCATACAAAAGCCTACATCTGCTCTCTTCTACTCTAGATAATGAAGGTTTTTTTTTTACATGGAAGCTGATCATATGGAACTTACTGCAATTTTTTTTTGTTTATGTGTCTTACATGTCTTATATGTCTTGCAGGTCATCGTTGGCAGCATCTTTGAGGTGGTTTGGGGCTTCTTCAGGCCTGGAATGTCGTTTGGCATCAGCGTACTGAGGGCGTTGAGACTACTGAGAATTTTTAAGATCACAAAGTAAGACTGTCCAAATTTAAAGCACAACATGTCCGCCTTGGTCATAGAAGTGTTTTTTTATTTACAGATCCCAACTGAAAATGACTCAGAGGATGTATTGTTTATTTTGGCTAGATACTGGGCCTCTCTCAGGAACCTGGTTGTGTCCCTCATGAGCTCCATGAAGTCCATTATCAGCCTGCTTTTCCTCCTCTTCCTCTTCATTGTGGTGTTTGCTCTGCTGGGAATGCAGCTTTTTGGAGGGAGGTAAGTACTGACATCTTCAATCCTCAATTATTATGAAGAAAACTCAATTTCGCCACATATTTCAACTTGCATATCTGATCGTGCCACAGTTCTGCGAACCGAACAGCAGTTTCCTCAATGGCGTCTTTGATGAAGAGGAGAGGAAATGATGCGTCCGGATGAAAATAGCTCCGCGTCCTCCACCTCCTCTCATCCCTCCTCCTATTCTTCCTTGGTCATATCTGACCCTGCTTTCTATCTGCCTTCCCTCTAGGTTCATCTTTGAAGATTACACTCCCACCAACTTTGACACGTTTCCAGCTGCCATCATGACAGTGTTTCAGGTTTGGCTCCCACAGATACCCTCGTTCTGCCTGCTCTCCATGACACATTGCACCCTGGGATATTTCTCACCCCAGGCGCAGATTAAACAACTCTGCTCACTCGCTCTCCACCCCCTGCCTCCGCTATCATCCCACACATCCATGCACACATATGCGCACATGAATATCAGACAAGGGAACAAGTGAACAAGTCCACATCAGATCTGCTACAAACCAACTGCGCTGTGAAAGAGTGTTTTGATCAGCGCACATCCATTCCTGCCATTTGTAGTACTATATTTTGAACCGGTTGGCACAAAGGGGACATATCGACTGCTTAATATACTGTAAGGCCAAGGTAGTCCTGAATATACTGCAATTTATGCTAAATAATCTGTGCGTTTGCCTGCAGATCCTGACTGGCGAGGACTGGAACGAGGTGATGTATAATGGCATTCGCTCGCAGGGAGGCGTACAGTATGGCATGTGGTCATCGATCTACTTCATAGTGCTCACACTGTTTGGAAATTGTATCCTTGTTGACCTCAGAAGTGGTCATAGAGCTCTGATATAACCATGCTGCCTGTGCATAATCACTGGTGGAAATACTCAGATGGAAGCAGCAACACCACGTTTAAAAATGGAAGGGGACAGCTGAATCATCGGACACCTAGCACTGAAAGAGAATACCAGTATCATTTCCAGTGTTTGTTTCTCTATCGTATGTGCAATATCATATTACTTTACTACTTAAGTATCATTACCAGTATTACTTTTTATTTTGTTTTTTGCATGCTGAAAGCAATTAGGTAGTTTCTTGTATTTATTGCATGTTTTTTTAAATTACTTTTCATCTATTACTGTTGTATAAATGTAAGGGGAGTCTATGTTTTCCTCTGCAATGTGAAGGAGTAAAAGTATGTATCAGGAAATATTGAAGTAAATGCCTCAAGTACCTTTAAGTTGTACTTATGCTTGAATCTATTTCGGCATTTCAAATGTTTACAGCAAAGTTCAAATGCACCGTGACACAAAGTTTCAGTGTCATCTTCATTTATAGGCTTAAATACTGTTTGTACGTCCATAAACTTTAATGATTTAACATGTGCTGTCAATCTTAAGCATGATTGAAAGATCATTTATGCCCTCAGCATCACCATGTGAGACAAATTTAACTAAAATCAAGTTTAGTTTACTTGCTTTTTGTCAGCTTTGAACTGTATCTCATGGTCTTCATCAGTGAATGAAACAGAAAAACTACTCTCGGACCCTGAATGAAGACTAGAAACAGATCAGCTTTCTGAACTAAACCTCATCACAGCATCAGTAGGGGTGTGGTCTCTGTGGATGGACAACATATAAATCCACGTTTGAACAGAGACAAGTGACATGGTAACACCCAAGAGGTCTTTCTTTGCTTGCGAGACGCAAAATTAAACGCCCCAAAAAGCAAGCAATGACTATAAATTGATATTATATTAGAGATTATAGATTGTAAATCCTGATCGGTTCCTGCTTTTCGGCGCATTTGTTCTTCACTGCGTTCATGACAGATACACTGCTGAACGTCTTCTTGGCCATCGCTGTGGATAATCTGGCCAACGCACAGGAGCTGACAAAGGTTTGCCCTGTGTTTACCTTCATGTTGCCGATTTACCTTGAAACGATTGCTTTTTGTGGTGTATGTTTAATGTGCACAGTGTACATTGATTGTCTTTGTCAGGATGAAGAAGAGGAAGAGGAGTTCTTTAACCAGAGGTACGCCAGAGGAAGAGATGGCTTAATATCGGAGTAAGTTATTTGTTATTAACTAAGAACATTGCCATGTCCAGATGAGATCTCCAGAGCATTCTCAGCTCTTAAGTGACTCTCTTCAGTGAATGACTGTTTCTCAGATCTGAACTCTTCTTGCGCAAATGCCAAATTTGAAATGGACTGAAAATTCTGTTGTCTTTTTTTTTGCACCAAGTCAGACTTACTTAAGATATGGATGCTGTGAGAAAACTGCTTCTTGTATTCCTTCTGTTTATCGGACAGGAGATGTTTACAAAGCAGCAGGAATAAGCCAATGAGATCATTATTTTCTTCAAGATTATTGACTGTGGACACTCTGAGAAGCAGCTTTAGGCGTAACTAGTAAATGTTTCACACAGTATGTTCCTCAGCTGCATGGTGAATGCAAGTTAGAACGGCATGTTTAATGCACTCATGACAAAACTGAATGTAAATTGAATGTGGCTAATTTGAAAGCATGAGTGATTACAGATCGTTTCAGCAGCATTACTGAAACTCCTTCTGTAACTGTCTTGGCCTGTGATTGGTTATGGGCAGCTTCTTTTGTTAATGAGAAGAGGATGCGTTCCTGCTTCTCTTAGTGACCTGGGGGCTTTCCCTCAAGATTAATAATCCAGTAAATTGGGAGGCGGAAGACAGGAGGTGTTTTTCAAAGGTTGTTGAGAGCAGTGGGAAGTCTGAATGTCTCAGTCTCCTGGGAGGAGGCACACTTTGGAGTTTTTCTGCGTAGTATGACTCTGATCACATTTTCCACTGTGACAGTGGCATTTTTTTAAAGACGACAAAACTATTCCAAATCCCGTATGAATACTCGAGTATCCTGCTGGGACACATTAAGTGTCTCATTCAGAACACTGACCTGGCTCGATTAGGACACCTCAGGCCTTTTTCACAGCAGACAAATTGACTGTAATAGCAGGAAACATGCAGGTGTACTCAGTCACTTTAATGACGGCTGCTGTCCACTCAGGAAGGGTACTCGTGGTGCAGACTCACTCGATCACCATACTGGAACATTTAATGGAACTGAGCCATCATTAACATTTATACTGCTGCAAAAAGGATACATTAACTAAACTAAAACGTAATTATATACAGTACAAACCAAAAGATTATATATAGATAAATGTTATTGTTTCTTGACTGATGAGTCTTTATTTCTACTCGTAGAATAAGAAAATCAACTTGCGGAGTTCAAAAACTTGCTTGGGCTAAGTAATTCTTGCCAGCAAATGTTGCAGGGCTTACTCGTTAAAGAAAAAAAATCTGATTAGAGAAGCCCATTGGTGCATTTAAAACTAGGGTGTAGTTTGAAAATACAACCCAGGAGGCATCTGGTAGTATGAAAGGTACTTGCTTTTCTGCCGCCGGTCCGTAAGTTTGGAATGTTGGATGTTCCCCCTAAAATACAGGCGTTTTTCCTTCTTGTCATTTTTGTCTTTATCTGGCATTTTATAGAGATTTTTTACATAGACAAGAAAAGAGCAACATGATGTGCAACACAGCTTAGTTTTCTAACAGCATAGACTCCTTTAATGTTCTCTGACTCTCTAACTGTGACACTGACTGTATCATTTGTCCGTTACATATTTGAATGTTAGTCTTGTAAGTGTTGCCGCTATCAAGATGCTGATCTGATGCGTATTACAGTGTTTTTCTGGCTCCATCACGTTGTCTTGTTATATGCTTGTTATGTGACGCTGACCAAAATGCCATGTTCAACGACTTCCTGTCAGCTTTGGAATTCATTAGAATCCAGACATTTGAATTAGGAAAGTATTTCATGTTAATTTTCATAAAAGGGGGTTCACCCTCGACTGAAATCTGGATTCTGAATCCTAAAAGTGCTGAATTCAGCCTACAGTTTCTCCTGGACAGATTTTGCTCTGTGTCACAACAGATGTTCTGTATGTTGTAAAACACTAATGTCTTGTTTTCAAATAATCACTCATTGATCACATGGACAACAAAAGAATCTGAATACCAGTGAGTATAACTGTATGCATCTGTCACACAGAATTTCTCTCTTGAGTTTCCCTACTCGATTATTGAGATTTTTTTTTTCTCGATGTTTAACGATGTTTGCACTTTAATCCTGCACCTTCCCTTTTTGTTCTTGTGGGTTTGGTTTTACTCTTTTGCTTTTGATTCGTCCTGACCTCTCAGGTATTTTTTAGTTTTTGGATGTCTTTGTACTTTTGCACACTTTTCCATGGGATTTTTTTTGTTACTTATCAACTAACATTATAAATTCATAGAAAAGGTTTGCCCTTTTCTTGTAACGTTAATTTTATTTGAAGATTTTTTTAATACATAAATGGTATGCTGAATGGATACTAGCCTTGATGTTTCTTGTGTCACCAATTCCTTACCTGTGGGCCTGCTGCTGCTTCATATTGATGTATTGTATGTTGTGGTCCTTAGTGGCAGAAGAAGACCCTACCTGTACAGGAAACGGGCGATCCACAGAGGGCGACCCACCTTCCCAGAAGATCCGGATGGTGCACCAGGCGCCGCAGATGAGCAGCCGCTTAACGGCTCCAGTGCCTTCGCCAACCGCCGCGAGAGGAGAAGGAAAGTTAACATGTCTGTGTGGGAGCAGAGAGCCAACCAGCTCCGGAAGCGTCGTCAGATGGCGAGCAGAGAGGAGCTGTTCAGCAGCCCGACGGAGGACACCATGGAAACTCCCACCATCCCCCACCACAGCACCGCCCTTTCACCAGAGGCCAGCCCGGCTCACCTGCCCGAGTCACCCATGTCGGTGGGGATGCCCCTACCTGAGCCCCCAATGTCCATCTCCATCCCCATCCCTGAGCCTCCGACGGCGGAGCCTCTGGTAAGCCTGGGTGATGAGAAGACGGGAGGCGCAAACCACCGGACTACAGGCGGAGGCAGACACAGGATGGCCCGAAAGTTCAGGTCCAGTCAGGGGCCGGAGGAAGGAGCCCGGCACAGACGACACCGCCACCGTGAGGCCCGCCCTGAGGCCAAGAGTCTGGACTGTACGCAGTCACCGCATGAGGTGCTGCATCCCAGACGGTCGCTCAGCCAGGAGAGGAAGATACTGGACGAGAGGGAGGAGAAGGATGAAAGAGAGGAGAGAGCAGAGGGAGAAGGAGGGTCAGCCCAAGATGATGGTGGAACATGCATCGCCAATCCATATGTAGACGTTGGGGAGGACTGTAGAAGGTAAGACTGTTAAAATGGATTTCTTGAGGGTTTATAAGGTTCAGAGCTGCTAAAAGTCCATTTCATCTGAAACGATGTGGATGTGTCCCTCTAAGAGTGTCTTATATCTTATGATCTCTGTTTGTGCAGTTTTTCTCTGCTTAAGAACAAGTTTACTTTCCCAGATCTCTCAAAACATTACTCGGATGCCCATATAGACACTAAAAAAGTTATTAATCATTCATCAGCCTTTCTACCTGTCCATATATGTTCAAAGGAGATTCCTTACTAAGATGTGTCCTTTTATGTACGAGTAGTTTAACTGAAGCTAATGTAAGTCTGCAGCGGTTGATTTCTCTAAATCAGACTGCTGAAACCTGATTTCAGCTTCAGTTAGCTTCAACTCACGTGAAAGTCAAGTTTTTTTTTAATCCTCATGTTGTCCTGTTGGTCAAAATTGACCCGTTGTAGAGTTTGAAAATGCGGAAAATAAATATATTTTCACAGTGAAACTTCTGATGTCCACATTTTAAATGTTTTTGGAAAATCTTTGAACATTTTTTAGTAAAAAAAAGAAAAGTTAAAATGTTTCTTAAGAACATTCACAAAAAAAAAATCAAACGAAATCCAGCAAATTTCAGTGGATTTTGATTGATTCTTATGTGAATATTCTTAGAAAAAACATCAGAAGTTTTACTGATATATGTGTAATCACTTTAGATATTTTTAGGATTTTTTTGAAGATTTTTATTCATTTTTTGAAAATATTTACAAGAATTTTGCCAAATTTTTGGGGGAATTTTTTTTTAAATAAAAACTTTTAAGGGGAACTTTTAAGGAATTGTTGGAATTTTCATCTTGAAGGTTTTGTAAATTTTCAGAAATTTGGGGGATTTTTTTCAGACAAGGAAACAATATTTTTTGGTGCCCATAAATGAGGACAGCAGGAGGGTTAATGTGTTAATATGTTAAGATTTTTTTTTTTTAACCTACTAGAAGGCATATCATGGGTAAAGTTAGCAGTCAATGCCATGACTGAGCATTTCCACCTTAAAACTGCAGTGTGCTGATGATGGACTCCACACAGATCCAGACTTCAGTGGTTTCATATGTAGCACGCCCAACAAACCAATCCTGTCAACTTGCAGCACGGGACATTCTGTATCATTATCCTTCTTCAGAATCATAGACTAGTAGTCTGTAGCAACACTTGAGCTGCACACTAACAATAACATGCATACAGTGACAATTAGAACACTTGATGTTTATCAGGTTTAATGTTTGGGATTAGCACTAAACACAATATGCAACTTGGCAATTGGAAATGTCATTATTTGCGCAAGTCATAAACTTAATTTTGTAGCTGATGTGTCCTTAGATGAAAATTCAAGGAATGACTGGTCTTTTTACGTTTCACCTCATTGTATACGAAAATCTGTACTAAATTTTGTGACGATCCAACCTATAGCTGTTTAAAAACATTGACATTTTAGATACGAACTTAAAGAGATTAAGTGGCAGGATCATCTTGCAGGAGAAAAATATTCAGTGACATTTTAGATGTAAGTGACCTGTGCAATTACACAGCAAGCTAAGTACATATGCAGTACAGTTCGATATATACAACTTTTGCAGAGTTCATCTTACAGTAAATATACTTTTTGAATATTTTCTTTCTTGTTACAGAGCTGCTGGGTCAAGCGCCGACATTCCCGATCCTCCTCAGTGCGAACAGCTGCTGGACTGTAGCTGGTCAGAGCAGGGTGAGGGCGGTCACTCAGATCAGTACGAGCCGCTGTGCCAAAACATCCCGGTGGAGACGGCTCTGGAGGCCACAGAGTACACCGTGAGCGCCATCGAGTCGGAGAACCGCCCCGTCTCCCTCAAACGTGACAAGTCCAACCTGGAGGGCAGCGTCGCCATCGAAATGTCCGCGCAACCGCTTCTGGAGCTCACGCCAATGACAGGTAGCACTGAAATCCCTTCTCACTGTAGTCCCACTGCCTTACATGCTGCATCATGAAGTGGGATTTATTGTCAGTATCACTGTACCGCTGTGTGGAGGTGTTTCTGACATCTAACAAGAGTAGCCACTGTTGCAGTCTTTTTTGCTTTTGCTGAATCTATTGTGCTGGTGACTCATGTTGTTCTTTCTTTGTCATAGCTGTCCATGCACAGCTCAAACACTTTCTTTTTATTTCTTTGTGGGTTTTAGTGAACAGTAAGGAGTTGGAGGCATATCAGTCTGATCCGAACGATCAAGAGGAGGAAACAGAGGAGGAAGAACCCCACATTCCTCCTAAACCTGTAGCTCCAGACAGCATGTTCATTTTCAAGGCCTCCAACCCGTAAGAATCCATTAAATCGCTCATCATCAGATGCAGCAAAATTATGTTTGGCTGTTTTTTAAAAGTGCTTTCTTTCTTTTTTTTTTTTGCTGTCATCAATCTACAATAAATATCTTCCCCCTCATGGCACCACAGTATCAGGAGGATTTGTCACTATGTGGTCACTCTGCGCTACTTTGAGATGACCATCCTCCTCGTGATTGTGGCGAGCAGCATTGCACTGGCGGCTGAAGACCCCGTGTGCACGAATTCAGATCGAAACAAGGTGAGCTCAAAACACGCCTCTCCTGAAGTGTTTGTGGCTTCGTTCATTAGCGAGAATTTAAAGAATGAAGCAGGTTGGCGACACTCGACAAGAAACCGTTTTATGCTGCAAGTGTCAAGATATTCCAGAGCAGTGAGAGTTTGTAAGATGCATCATCACTCGATGTCTTTAGCTTAAAGCTCTTGAAACCGATCCAAACACCTGCAGTCAGAGTTCTATTATAATGTTGTTCAAATGGCAGTACTGGAAAGCTACACTCTTTTAGGACCACTTAACACTCAGCAGCCTGAATATGCATGAAAATGTGTAAAAATTGATTCCATCAACCAATTCTAAAAGCGGATCATACGTAATTTGGAAGTACAAAGCCCCATGTTTCAAATGATGTGGACTATTTCAAAATACCAACATGGCAACAGCAACAGAACCAGAAGTAGGAGGGTTCCTTACTATGTAGTAAGTTTGTATACTCAGAGAAAATGTTAGTTTCTTGCCTTTTCTTTTATGGTACCTGTTGAGTGCAATGAACAAACTGTTTGCATGCTTTCACTGTTTTTTCAGTAAAACAGGGGTTAGTGTTAGAAGATTAAATTGTTAATAGTGTTGCTGTCATTTGTAGATACAAAACGTGACAGAAGTAGTTGTGTGAAGGATGCAAACAAGAGTTTCAGTGGTAAATTGAAGCTGCATTTGTTTCTCATCGCCACATACGTGCACTGGAAAAAATGGCCCTCTCAAAGCAAGAAAAAAAGCTTGTTTCAAGGAACTTTTACCTTGAAATAAGTGAAAAAATCTGCCAATAGAACAAGTGAAAAATGGATTGGTGAGAGTTCTTGAAATAAGATATATTTAGAATATTGAGATCTTAAAATTAGTTGGGCAAACTTATTTTAAGCTATGTTTTACCAGGAGTGTCAAGTTTAGGTGTCTTAAAATAAGCCAAATATGCTTAAAAAAATTGCAGGTTTTCACTGTAAAGTAGATTTTTGCGACATATAACCTCCTAATCTGAGATGTATTAAACTTATTCTGAGTTTTCTTGTAAAATTCAACTCAAGACAAGATAATTTCAAGATTGTTTGACTTAACAAGATATTTAAGATGCATTGTCTTAAAAGAAGTCCCTCCATCTCGCTGAAATGTCACTTGTTAAGAGATTTATCTTAAATCGAGTGGGATGAAACATTTTGACTACAAACAAGACAAATAGACTTGGTAGTATTTTGAGTTTTTGCAGTATGAAGATCTTTTTGGATCTTTGGTTTCAAAAAGTTATAGACAGCTGTTGAAATATGCTGGCCTCACATTACTGCAGGGTGAGAATGGTGTTACAATAACCGCTGGCTAACAGAAGAAGAACAGCATTATGCTTTCATTGTCAACCTGTTAATTTGCTCTGTTGAATTTGATGTACATCGACCAGTCAAAAATATTTAGATCGCTCACATAAAGAAAGTGATGTTGAGGGGCGCCCGTATAGCTCAACAGGTTAAGCGGCTGAACCACGTATAGGGGCTGGTCCCCGATGTGGCGGCCCGGGTTCAATTCCTTCTTGCGGCCCTTTGCTGCATGTCTTTCCCCCACTCTTCTCCCACGTTTCCTGTCTGTCTCTTCACTGCACCTATCAATAAAAGTCAAAATAAAAAGAAAAGAAAGTGACGTTGATTATCTCATAGCAATAGCACATGTCAAGGTCTGAAATGTATTCGGTGATAAGTGAACAGCCATTTCTTGCACTCAACATGTTTGATGTTGAAGAAGCAGGGCAGGTATGGAGATCTGAAAGACAGGCAGGATGATCATAGTCAGCCAGACTGGAACATCTCCATAACAACTGATGACTTAACGCTTCAAATCATCAGCGTGTACCTGATCCGTCACAGACATTTATCACCAAGGCAGCCGACATTTGTAACAGGCTAAATCAATGATTCAAAATAGACCTAAACTAACTTATTATAGTAAAATACTACTGATGAAGTTTTAGCTCAGTGCGACTCTGTCAGGTTTTGTGATCTCTAGTTGACATAACACTGTGTCAGCAGCAATGTGTCATGACACATTTGGCTTCACGCACATTCACGGTGAGAATTAGCAGCAGCTCTGCCTGGGAAATAGCTGTGCAGTTTGTTTTTCACAACTTTTCACTTTTCTCATTATCATGGAGCGTGTCACGAGCACCCAAATAAGAACCCGTTTGTAAAATCCGCACTGTATTTTGGAATAATATGAGGCACAGACAGAAAAACGGAGACAGGCAAAGTAATAATTAAAATGTTCCACACCAACTACTTACGACTGTCAGTCATTTCTCATATTTGGAAAAGCTAACATTACAACAGACGTCTCTCCCCGTTTGATTGTCTCTTCATTCAAAGTGTCTCTTTTGGTTGCTGGAAGGACTCTGAAGGGACTCACCGATTTTACACATCCAGCTCAGTTTACATATAGTTTGGATCAGCTTATGAAAATGATTACATGGCGTCATCTCTAGACTAAAGTTAGAATATCTTGGTTTCTGCTGCATTGATTTTGACTGTTGTTTTTTAAATCTGTCTCACAAGTCACACAACTTAGTTGAAGTGTCACAATAAATTGCTGGAGTGTCCCTTTAATGTATCTCTGGGCTTGTTCACACAACAAACAGCATGTATTTAGTGTGTCAAATGATGCAAGTGGCCCAGAGTCAGATAGAGAATTAGAATTTCCTGTATGTTTCAGTATTTTTTTTCAGTTAAGTAGTAATGTTGGGGAGCTTAAGATACACTTTGACACTGCTTAAAAATGTAGTGATTTATCCTGAAATGGCTAACAAGTTCATTACCTTTGGATTAATGGGACTAATGTACATTTTATCTCACCTATAGAGCTGTAGTTGTAGTTGTGAATGTGTCACTTTGATGCTAAATGAAAGAGAATTTACCCTCAGAGAAGTCTTGAGTTGTAGATAAAAGTCTTGAAAGAATGTTCGTGTTTTTCCAATTATCCAGGTCCTTCGATATTTTGATTATGTCTTCACTGGAGTGTTCACCTTTGAAATGATCATCAAGGTGAGTGACTGAAGCACATCTATTTTCCACTTTCAAAGAGTTGAATTTGAGGTTTACTCTGGGCAGGGTTTGGTCCCTGTGTCTATTTAATCTGTTGTGTTGACACGGCCATGCCGATGTGTGTTTGTCCTTCAGATGATCGACCAGGGTCTCATTCTACACGATGGCTCTTATTTCCGAGACATGTGGAACATCCTGGACTTCATTGTAGTGGTGGGAGCTCTGATTGCCTTTGCTCTAACGTGAGTCACTATACAGTGCTGCTCGCCGATGACTAACAACTGACTCACTGCTGCAAATAATGTTCTGAGCATACAGTATTGTTATAAACAACTTTCCCTCTGAAACTGCAAGTATGGAGGCCTGTCTGGTCCTGTACAGTGTTTAACTCAGTCTTAACATTCACTGTGGGGCTGCAACCAGAGGAAAAGATGGGTTTTTATGTAATTTACACGAGTAAAGTGTGTCATGACGGATGGTCAAAGCCGCTACAGAATTTTTTTCTGTTGTCTTTCCCAGCATGAGTGTGACGGATAACAAACTGAACCTTCTGTGCATTTCGGTGTACTGTAGAGGACTGTACTGTATGTTAATTTCTCCGTTGTGAATATAACTGTGATCCTTTGAGCTTTGCTCACGTTGTATCTCTCTTTATGCCTCGATTTTTTTCTCTGTTGTTCCTGTGGATTTTATCACTGTTGGGGCTACCAGGAATGTGATGGGGTAAAAATTTCAGTCACACTAAATGTGAACATCTCCCATAAGCTTCTCATATATTTCCTTCAGTTTTATGTGTCTTCAGTTTTTTTTTTCTTTTTTGTTCTTGATTTCTTTTGGGGTTTTTTGTCACATTTTCTACACCAACCTGCAGACTCTGGCAGGTATCAGGGGTAAAATCAGTGTTAATTTGGCTTCACTTCTTAGTAACTTCTACAATCCAGGCAGTTCTTTGTACCATATTTGTTCCCTTGTATTGGTCATTTTTGTGTCAGTATTAATGAAAACAATCCATTATTCTACAACACATTGTTGTATATTGTGCAAGTATCTCAGTCTGTAAGCAAAATTAAACCTTAATACATGCACACACAGCTAAAATTTAAGGTTGATGCAAGGATGAGGACAAATAAAATGAATATCATTTAATTTTATAACCATGATAGAACAAATTTAGTTGCAATAGCAAAGCACTTGATTTGAGGGATTAAAATAGGTACAAACCCCAAGACGACAAACAAATATTGAGTGTGTTATTTTTATGTGCGCACATGTGGTAGACACTCTTCATGTTGTCAAAAATTTTACCCTTGACATCTGTCAGTCTCGAAACAAGTGTCATGTCTCATTGTTTCCTGTCATATGCACTTGTGCTTATGTTTTGATTTTCCTAAGTTTTTCCTTTTTAAATGTGTGTCTGCCACATGTCTTTGCACTGCTGCTTTGTTCTGCTGTGTGTCTTACTGCTGTTCTTCAATGTCAACAGAAACAACAAAGGTCGAGACATCAAGACAATAAAGTCCCTCCGAGTTCTGAGGGTTCTGCGTCCTCTTAAAACCATCAAGAGACTTCCAAAACTTAAGGTATGACGTAAACATCTGCAAACACTAGCCAGTATTTATTTTTTTAGTTTCATTTTACAGGACTGATATATTTGCTTTGTCTCCCTCTTGTCTTTATCGTCTACAGGCAGTTTTTGACTGTGTGGTCACGTCTCTGAAGAACGTCTTCAACATTCTCATTGTCTACCAGCTCTTCATGTTTATCTTTGCTGTCATTGCAGTGCAGCTCTTTAAGGGGAAGTTTTTCTATTGCACTGACAGCTCCATGAATACAGAGAAGGAATGCCAGTAAGTGAATATCTGAGCCGCTCTCACACTTCAGTTGTTTGTTCCTACATTAGTCTTTTTTGTAAAGCTATATAATGTGCACAATAAACCTGAAACTTCTCTGACACACTCTCACTCAAATGCACATGGACTGCCAAGCTACACATTAATGTTTTCCAGTGGGTCACTTAGCTGTGCATAACAACTAAAAACACGGAGTAACAGCTAGTTTGACTGTTCAAAGATGACAAAATAGGCCCGCACTTCCACAAAGTTTACAGATGAATTGCATTATTGTTTCATGTGTCCTGTAAAATATTCATATTGTGCTTTTAGGGAGAATTGTGCTGTTAATTGTTTCTTTGCCTTTGAAGTCTACTTCAGGGAAAGCCCCAAGTGTAAGATCGAAGATGAAACTAAAGATACAAACCAAACTCTGTAAACACCCAATTTAGAGGAGAGAAGGAAACAAAATGACAACTCTTCTTGAACAAACTTTCAAGCAAGGCGTTAGCATCCACAACAACATTTCAGCACAACAAAAATACAGACAAATTCTAGTCCTCACACAAATAACTCCCACTGCAGAGATTCTGGGTGTAAGCAGACAGCAGAAAATGGCCTAAAAGTGCATGTTTTCTGCCTTTACAAACCCTCAGGCCGCTCTCTGACTGGCTGCAGATCCTCAGACTCACTGGCTGATCCTACAAGAGCAATATTTACTTGCAACAAAACTTTCAACACCTTTCTTTTCAGTAAAACCGCTAGTTTAGTCTGTGAATTAAGTAAAACGATCACCGCTGGGCTGTTCTATTCCCCACAGAGGTTACTACATCGACTACAGCAGAGACAAAAAAGAGGTGAAGAGGAGAGAGTGGAGGCGACACGAGTTTCACTACGACAACGTGTGCTGGGCCCTGCTCACACTTTTCACTGTCTCAACTGGCGAAGGATGGCCTCAGTGAGTCTACTTACAAAATAACACACAGCTCATAGGCTTTAAGCTCGTTTTTTTGCTGCACAATATAGTTTCTGATGATCTGCACATATTGTTAATGCCACTTGGACCCAAATTTTCTTTGTCTGTTCAGGGTGCTCCAGCACTCTACCGATGTTACAGAGGAGAACATGGGGCCGAGTCGCGGGAACCGGATGGAGATGTCCGTCTTCTACGTGGTGTACTTCGTGGTCTTCCCGTTCTTCTTCGTCAACATCTTTGTGGCTCTGATCATCATCACCTTCCAGGAGCAGGGTGACAAGATGATTCAGGAGTGCAGTCTGGAGAAGAATGAGGTGTGGAGCAGTGAAACACACAGAAATTATCACTTATTCATGCAACTGAGGATTCATCTTCAGCTTTTTACATCTTTTCTGTCAAATTTCTACCCATCAGAGGGCTTGTATTGACTTTGCCATCAGCGCCAAGCCGATGACCCGCTACATGCCTCAGAACAGACAAACCTTCCAGTACAGACTGTGGCACTTCGTGGCGTCGCCCTCTTTTGAGTACACGGTGCTCGTCATGATCGCCCTCAACACTGTTGTTCTCATGATGAAGGTAACAGCATACACGCCTCCTACATGTGTTCTCTGATGCTGGTGTCTATTAACTACAACTTTAGTACTGGAGTGAACAATTTTCAGTGGATTTCCTGACACCAAGGCAACCTCTGGTTTCATGGTGGTCAGATTTGAAATCAACATGCAGACGCTTGAAAACCGCTTGAGATCCATGATGGTGAAAGTTACATGCTACTTTTCTGGGGGTGTTTTTGAAGTTACATTACTGTGTCCTATAGTGAGAATGAGGACTGTTTTGTTGTAAGAAAATTCCCAGCTGGTGACTGGTAATTGTGAAAATTTCAGAAAGATTTTGGAGAAAGTTCTTCATTTACACAGAGAATAAGATGTATACTACAGAGTTGTCAGCCTATTTACACACCATGATGTTCTGGTACAAATATCACAGGTATATGCAATTACGAATTTAATCTCTGCAAGATTTTTGTGCCACGTTTGAAGACAGTTTTTTTGAATGTTAGAATTAGGTGTTCTCTGGTACAAATCAAGTGTTTTTCTTTGCCAACATGTTCATATGGTATTCTTTATATGCTTTGAATCCGTATTAGGAGTATTAGTAGTAGCTACCAGTAAAAACAGGTTCAGAATTCTGGGAATTTGAACTCGAAGAACTGGACTTTCTTCTTCAAAATAAGTCTCCAATTCAAACATGTATGGCTGAATTAATCAAATGTTACAACTTTCCATTGTTCATTAAGCTCTTTAGGGAACTTGACATTCTGGCTTCCTCTCCCCTGTGAAAGGAATCATGTGAACTTGATGTGTTCATCCTTGATTACTAGTAACCCACCGAGTTCACGCAACTCTTTCCAGAATGCTCGTGTTCATGTATTGTTTATCCGTGAGGTTTCTTTAATGCTTGGCTTTTCACCACATACCAGATATTGTGACTTCAAATCATTCCATACAAACTTACCTGACTGCAATTAACTGACAATAATTCAATTTTAACAAAACTATTGATTATTAGTTTCAGACACGTTTCAAGTCTTTGCATACTGTACTGAAATTATAGCTAAAACTGTGTGAAATATAGTAAAACGTCAACGAAAGCATACAATATTTGTGGAGGTGGCTATTTGTCAAAATGTTCCCAACAGCAGTAATTAAACTGGTTTGTTATTTAAACATCAGATTGATTGTTTAGCCTGTTCTCTGTGTTCCTTCAGTACCACTCGGCCCCAACAGCTTACGATACAGTTCTGAAACACCTAAACACAGCCTTCACTGTCCTCTTCTCCATGGAGTGTATTCTCAAGATCATGGCGTTTGGTTTTGTGGTAAGTATTAATGCAGGCAGAAAAGCTGAAATGGTGGGAAAAAAAAAAAAAAGACTTCGAAGCAGCATTTTTGAATCTACTCATAACAGACTTGTTCATGTTTGACAAAATTAATTTAAAAAAATGTCTTTTTCCTGCAGAACTACTTTCGAGACACTTGGAATATTTTTGATTTTATCACTGTTCTTGGCAGCATCACGGAGATAATTGTGGATTTACAGGTAAGACACTGCCAAGACACCATTCATTTTCACAATGTTGTGACCCTAAAATAAAAAAGCAAGGAAGAATAGGCAGCTTTGAACGCAGCACTCTTTCCCAGTCTCCTCGCGTGTTACGATCCCTGCCTCCAGACACAACTTAAGTCATGTTGTGATGAATTTCGCCATCTGTCTTTTACATCCTGTCGCTCCCGTCTGTCTGCCACTCTCTCCCTCTCTCTGTGTCACCCTCTCTCTAACCACTTGTGCTGTCTGTCCCAGTCGGTGAACACCATCAACATGAGCTTCCTGAAGCTTTTCCGAACAGCCAGGTTGATCAAGCTGCTGAGACAGGGTTACACCATCCGTATTCTGCTGTGGACGTTCGTGCAGTCTTTCAAGGTGTGACATTTTGCGTTCGCCTTTTCTCCTTATCATTTTAGGCAAAATTTGTAATTACAACAGGTTTTTAATCAACTACTTCCACTCTGTCTTCTCTGACAGGCTCTTCCTTATGTCTGCCTTCTAATCGCGATGCTTTTCTTCATTTACGCCATAATTGGAATGCAGGTATCCTTTTACTAATAGTGACAGTAAACTTCATCACAAAGTTCATGTTCATTTCAAGTTCACATAGTTCCCAGCTGAAGTCTGCTTGTAGAAATTATGACTAACATTTTAACATTTTAAAGCAGTGACATGCAGGACATCTGTATGGGAATGGAATGAGTAGCAAAACCACACAAAAGAATCAAAATTTGAGCACATTTTTAAGAAAAGGTACACTACTGTTCAAAGGTTTGGGGTCACTTAGGAATGTCCTTATTTTTAAAAGAAAAGCAATTTTTTTCAATGAAGATAACATTAAATTAATCAGAAATGCTGTCTAGACATTGCTAATGTGGTAAATGACTATTCTAGCTGATAAAGGCCGATTTTTTTTTCTTTGAATATTTCCATAGAGGTACAGAGGAACATTTCCAGCAACCATCACTCCTGTGTTCTAATGCTACATTGTGTTAGCTAACGGTGTTGAAAGACTAATTGATGATTAGAAAAGCCTTGTGCAATAATGTTGGCGCATAAACAAAAATGTTAATTTTCTGTTGTGCTTGTATTATGTGAGATCATTCGAACAATTTATGGATATTTCTCCTATGTTTGTGTAATTGCACTGCAGTACAACAATCCAAAATAATCATTTTACTAAAGCAACCTGTTTTCTGCAGGTGTTTGGTAACATCAAGCTGAATGACGAGAGTCACATCAATCAGCACAACAATTTTAAGAACTTTTTCAGCGCACTGATGCTTCTTTTCAGGTGAGCAAATACCTCCAAAAACAGAGTAAAGCAAGTGCCAAGAATGCTGCTTCTTTTATTCAAGCTGTTTCAGTGCTAACTTTGTCTGAAGGTCATCTCTGTAGGACGTCAGCTGTGTGTTTGTTTATGCCTCCAGGAGTGCTACAGGGGAGTCCTGGCAGGAGATCATGCTCTCCTGTCTGTCTGGGCAGGAGTGTGAACCAGACTCCTCCATCGCCCCCTTCACTCTGTCTCCAGACCACGAGGGCGGCTGTGGGACTGACTTTGCTTACTGCTACTTTGTCTCCTTCATATTCTTCAGCTCATTCCTGGTCAGAGCTAACGACTAACATTCCTCCAGCTCTTCTTTCCATCAGTTTACCTTTTCAGCGGTCAAATCTTTCTTCCTGTCCCTCTTATTAGATGCTGAATCTGTTTGTGGCTGTGATTATGGATAACTTTGAGTACCTGACAAGGGACTCCTCAATCCTGGGTCCCCATCACCTGGACGAGTTTGTCCGAATTTGGGGGGAGTATGATCGGCTGGCATGGTGAGACTTGGATCTGTTCACCTGATCAACAGTAATGTTCTGTCTTTCTCCAGCAGAGGGCAGCCAAAGAGTGTGAGATGCTGTAAAGTTTCTGTACATTGAGCTGACATGCTAAGCTCAAGCTGGTCTTTATCAGGTTCTCAGCAGTGTTTAGATTCACTGCACTAAAGCCTAGCAATTTCTGAAAAAAGTACAGGTGTCTTACTTCTCTCACAATAACCCCTCCATCTCCTGTTTCTGTTGTCTCTATCTTCGTGTCCCCCTCACCTACATTTCCTGTTTTTCCTCTGAAGTGGTCGTATTCACTACACGGCTATGTACGAGATGTTAACACACATGTCACCTCCCTTGGGTTTGGGTAAAAAGTGCCCTGCTAAGATCGCCTATAAGGTACTGAAACGTGAACGCTTTTTTTCTTAACACATAAACACCAGATAAAATGATTATTCAAGAAAAGTCTTATTTATGAATGTATTATGTAGATATACTACAGAGAAAGGCTTTGTGAATTAGGAGTAGTCCATGATGTGGATTTAAGAGAACATACCGACTGACTTTACTTCTGCTATTCAAATTTCAAACATGTATTGAAACCAAATAATTGCAAAGTGTGCCCTAAGGCATTCTGAGAATTTAATGAGTGATGTTTTGGTTGAATTCATTCAGACATTCATGCACATTTGGATGTGTGCCTCCAAAAGACTGGAAAATATCAACAGAACACAGAAAAGAAATAGTGTCTCCTTTTCAATCAATAAATATGTGTTGTTATATGTTTTGAGATATATTTTTAATATCCGGATTTTCCTTTTGTCTTCTTGTTCGTCCGTCTCAGAGGTTGGTGTTGATGAACATGCCGGTGGACGAGGACATGTCTGTCCACTTCACTTCCACTCTAATGTCACTCATCCGGACAGCTTTGGACATCAAAATAGCTCGAGGTCAGTGATACGATTACTCAAATGATCATTTATCTGTGTTTTTGAATATTTTTGTAATTGGTTAATGTAGTAAAAAATGTCCATTGCTGTTTTTTTTAAACAATTGTCCTGTTTTATCAAACCGACAAAACTAGAACAAAAAACATTTAGTCAAAGAAATGAGACAAATATGAATTAAACAACGCAATGGTTCCGCTTTAACGGCATCAGTAACACAAATTCTGTGAAGTGGTTGAATGTGGATGTTTGTTCCAGGTGGTGAGGACCGTATCGGTCTGGATGCTGAGCTGCAGAAAGAGATCAGTATCATTTGGCCTTATCTGCCCCAGAAGACTTTAGACCTACTGGTACCTATCAACAAAGGTCTGGCTCTAACTATGCAGGCGATCCTCACTGTAACGCTGAGAGACGAGCAGTAACAGTTAATGCAGTGTGTCTGTCCTCACAGATACTGACATGACTGTGGGAAAGATCTACGCTTCAATGATGATAATGGACTACTTCAAGCAGAGCAAAGCCAAGAAGCTCAGGCAGCAGCTGGAAGCTCAGGTCAGCTCAGTCCTCTGATACAAACCTTCTGGCCCCTGTTTTCTCATGCTATGTTTTTATTCACCGACATGCTTCTTGCTGGGTTTGGTGGTTCACACTTTTGCCTTGCAGCTAGAAGATCTCCAGTTTGCATCCCCGCCTTTCTTGGATCTTTCTGCGTGGAGTTTGCATGTTCTCCCTGTGCATGTGTGGGTTTTCTCCGGGTTCTTCGGCTTCTTCTCACAGTCCAAAAACATGCTGAGGTTAATTGGTAACTCTAAATTGCCCGTAGGTGTGAATGGGAGTGTGATTGTTTGTCTCTTGTATGTGTAGCCCTGTGATAGACTGGTGACCTGTCCAGGGTGTCCCCTGCCTTCGTCCTAAGTCAGCTGGGATAGACTCCAGCCCCCCATGACCCTATAGAGGATTGAGCGGTGTATAGATGATGGATGGATGTTTCTTACTGTGTTGCATGTATTCAAAGAAAAAAAATATATTCAGAAAGAAAACTGAAAAACATCATTTCATTTTATTTTCTGTGTCCTCCCCACTGTGACACAATATGATGAAGAGAAGGAGGTTTTATCACCTCACCTTCCAGATGTAAAAAGTTAAAGAAAACATAGGGAAAAAAAGAATCCGGTTCCCTCACCATGATGACATATTGGACCCCTTCAAGTCTGCCTGCAGGGCAAACAGAGGAACAGAGGCTGCTACAGACACCTTGTTAAATCTTGTATTAAAGCACCTGGAGGGAAATAACAAATACACACATTTGCTTTTTATTGACTTTTCTTGTGCTTTTAGTTGTATTCAGCCACATGCTCATGCACAAAGACTTTTATCTAATTTTAATACGGATTTTAGCACACAGTGTTCAGGCACAGTGACTTCTTAAACAGATCTGAGGGGCTCCAGGGTAATGGATTCTGTCCAGCAGACTCTCGTCTTCTGTTTTGTTGCCCGTACAAATGAATGTCAGAGCAACGATGTATTGAGATTAATAGTTAAGTATGCCCATGAGTCTTCTGAAGAGTGTGACAGAAGATCTTTGCCGCATTATTAATCAATTTATTCACTGGTGTGACCAACCTTTCCTCCGAATAAATGTGGCTGTGACCAAAGAAGTGTCGGTATATAAAATGGGTATCTAGTAAGTGTTTGGGCACTACCCTACATGAGACGTTTGTGCAAATTATGTAAAAAGGTAAATCAGCGGTTGTTCTTTTCAGGAAGCTGTGAAGCTTTAATGAGGACATGACACTGATATAAATGTTTTTTTCTTCTTTTACTGAGTCTGCTCTTTCTTCTTCTATGATTGCTGGTCTTTAAAAAGTACAGACAAACTGGATATAACTGTCAGTGTTGAATATCGGGTACCAGATACTTTGTTGAGGACAGAGGTTTACAAGACTTTAACCAGATATTTCTTTCTTGCAAATCCTTAAATGTGACCTGGATCATTTGAAAATAAAACTGGCAAGAAGCTGTCTGACCTGTATTTGATCTTTTGTGTGTGTGTGTGTGTGTGTCTCATTTCAGAAGAGCAGTTTGATGTTCAAGCGTCTGGACGCCTCGACCCTCCCCGAAGACATTCTGTCCAACACCCAGCCGCTGCCAATGATGGCCCACAGTGCTGGTTCAGCCCTGTGAGTCTGCTAATGTGGGCGAAGTTGTGCGCTTCTGTGTGTCTGCGTTTGCGTTTGCTTTACTGTTTTTCTCTGTGCCGACTCAGGACCAGAGGAGGCTTCGTGGCTCTGAGCCCCATTTCACCCCAGGAGCTGTTTTTGCAGCCCATGAGCTCAGACACTGATGTTGCTCAGCAGCAGAATCCGGTAAGACAGAAGACCGACGTGATCCCACAACTTTAATAGCACAACTGAGCTGCAGGACAGTGGTTCTCAGACCTTCTTATTTATTAAACAAGACGTTTTGCACCAATTCCGCTGATATAATTGCGTGTGTTAAGAATAATTCAGTATGTTGCACACCTGCAATATAAAGGGAGAAAAACAAAAGCAAATATTTGATCAGATTTGATTGGCAGACATTGATCAGGACATTGTTACCACGCTCCTTCCAACATGAGATAGCAAATGCTTTAAACAGGAGTTCTGGCCCCTTGATGCTTTCGGCTCCTGGGCTTGGTCCCCTTTTGGCTCATTTAGAACTATGTGACTGCAACATTTCTATTGCAATTTTTAAAAAATCATAATTTGTTCATTTCACAACCTCTTTTCTTGTGACCTTTTTAGGATCCAGAGCTCCAGGTTGGGAATCACTGTCTTTGAGCAAAGCTTTTCATTCTCAAGTTTCCTAAAGCACAACTTTTGTTTAAGCTTTTGATACCATAAAGCTGGTATAAATATGTTCTGACTGATGCCTTGCAGAGCACCGCATCGCTGCTCCCTGTGCTCCTGTCCTTTAATGCTGCGGAGGTTAGAATAGCAAATTCAGATTGTCAAACTGTTGATGTTTTGCTGTGTCTCTACTGTCTGGTTTTACTGGTCTACACTGCTTGCCAGTCGAATGATATGGAATTATTCAGAAATACCCATATATTCGTGTTTAGAGGAATGCGTTAGGCCCCTAGACAGATGTTGTCTGGCTCTGTTTCTGTAGTTACTAAGACCTGAACATGCATGATTGAATGCACTTCCAAGCTGAAATATCCGGTCCATCTTTCCCTGTAAACTGTTGTGTTATTGTCTTGTTCCTCTTCTTCACTCTTTTCTCCTGTTTTACTGTTTCTACTCCTCGTTGAAGTCAGTTTTCTTGTCGCTAGCTGTTAATCCGTTGGCTGGAATGGCTTCTGATTGGATGGGGATGGCTATGATAGACTACTCTCAGTGGTGAAATAATGGCTTGTCTGCCTTCCTCTCACCTGAACTGGACCTCGTTGACTCGAGGCAGTCCTGGCAGGGATGAGCCTGATTAGTGCTCTGTGTTTCCTTGCCCTCCTCTCTTGTTTCTGTACTCACCTAGGTGGGCGAGTGCAGTAGGGGGATTGAAGCCCCTCTGGAGCTCCCACTAGGGAGGGGCCTGTGTGTTCGGGCCTCTTCCATGCCCCGTCTGGCTGTAGAGTTGCAGGTACACATATTTTCCTTGACACGGCTTCTGGGATGGATCTGGAGGACTTCAGTGGCTGCATGGGCTCTTACGCCAAAGTGCCTTGTTCGTTACGTGCACGAGATGCTGAGAAGTTCAAATTAGTGCAGCTTTGTTTTGACTTTTGGTACTCTGGGAGCTTGACTAAGGTTTACTAATGAAGTGTTAGAACGGGGTGTGATCCTTGAATGCTGATGCCTCTTTTTGTTATGGATTTCTCTTTCTTCCTTAGAATAGAGCAAAGAATAAACTAAACCCCCAAAGTCTTTCAGGATGCACTGCACTTTTGCAATGACTAAAGCATGAAAAATGTATTTTAATTATCCTCATCCTTCCGCATTATTCTTTCTGAATGAATTGTTTGCATGTACCCTGTGCTGGCATGTTTGTCTGTTTTTATACATGTGTGTTTTCGCAAACAAGCAAGCGGAGGTTACAAGTGGATCTATAAAGCGTTCAGCCTCCACCGTTGGGGATCAGCGCGTAAACGGACTTTGGGAGGAGGAGGAGAAAAGTCCTGAGCGAGTGTATCGTCCTCGTCACAAAAGCTACAAGGCTGCTGGTTAGTACTGCACTGCTATTTTTTGCAGTTTTTTTAGTATAAAAGCATGATGTTTTATTTTGTCCCAGATATCTACATCTGCTGTAATTATGCACCATTTTATTTTTTTGTTCTTTCATTTTGTGTGTGTCCACTTTCTTAAATGTCCTCCAGTGTCTCGGTCGGAGCGCTGGCAGCAGGGTGACGGGGAGCGCGGCCGGTCCAAGGAGCGCTGCCACCTTCTGTCTCCAGACACGTCTCGTTGTAACTCAGAGGAAAGAAGCTTACAGCCCTCAAGATCCTCCAGTGTGGAGAGAGAACACCCCCAAGACAAACAGGCAGGTCACACATGTATGTAGCTCACTGATTCAACTGTGTGCAGTGGAGAGGCAGCAATCTGGAGGTTTAATCGCGCACAAAGACTCCACCTACCGTATGCAAGAGAAGAATTCATGAGAGAAACCACCTGCTGGGTTTATGCTGGAAAAAAAACCCTGTCATGTTAAATGATGACATGTTTAACCAACCCTTTTGTAGAGCAACAGAGCAGGGTCAGAAACTCACAATGACTGAAGCCAAAATGCTATTTTAGGTCCATAAAATCAATCATGGAGTTAAAAATGGGCTCCATTAATTGACTTTTTTATCTGGCTGTTCTCATTTTATGACAGGAAGACAGCCGGTACAGTGTAAACCTGCAGAAAATGTATGAACCATGCTACGAGTGGCATATACAAAGCACTTTTGATGAAAAATCAAACCGCAAACAAGCATTTTGTCTTTTACTTTTGACCAAAAGTAAATGCTCCAGAGAATTTTTTTTTGTCAGTCCAACCTGAAAATGATAAGTTTGAATGTGCTTTCTTCTGTTGAAGAAGCAAAACTTAACAGTTTAAAACTACTACTAAATGCATATATCAAAAATATATATGGTACCAGTTGTCAGGGATACATCTTTTAGTTTCAGAGTTCAGTGGAAACTGCAATTCTATAACAGAGTTTCATAACACCACACACTTTCATACATAATAAATTCAAAAGAACAACGAATAAATACTAAAAACCATACAAACAAAACCAGCTACTGAATGAACCTTGAGGTGAGACTGTGCTGTCATCTTCCAGGTGGTTGTTTATCCCATTTTTTTCTTCACTCTTGTCTCCAGGGAAACAGCTCGGAGAGCCCGGTGCCCTCCACCTCCGAGTCCAGCACACCCAGCGGCCGACGACCTTTGTCACAGACCCCGACCCGCTCTCGCCCTCACATCTCCTACTCCCCGCTCGTGTGTCGCACACAAGCCTCCGTCGGTGAAGACGAGGACGAACAGGGAAGCCCAGAGACCGTCAGGCGGGGCAAGCCCACGTGGGAGACCCAAGAGGGGGGTGCAGGGGAGAGGCGAAGCGAAGCCAGCCGACACCCTTCCCCACCTCGACGCTACCCCTCAGAGCCTTTCCTGGCTTCACAAGAGGACGACCACAGCCCAGACCCCTCTGGTCCCATGGAAACGTTGACCTTCGAGGCGGCTGTGGCCTGCAGCCTGGGACGCTCAAACACCATCAGCTCGGCCCGCCCGCGCTTTCGGACTGGCTGGCAGGTCCCCAACGGACACTTTCGGAAGCGTCTGGCGCAGACAGCCTCAGTCCCAGGCTGTGACCCTCTGAGCGACACAGAGGAGGACGACAGGTGCTAGAACAGGAGGCACAGCGAGGAGGAGGAGGAGGAGGGAGAATCCCAGAGAGGTGTTGGAAGCTGCTACACTGCAGCGTACAGAGTGAAGGTTAATGTGACTCTTTTTGCATCAGTGCTTCAAGGCCGTGAGCCCTCTGGATGTTTGGTTTAAAAACAAAAATGCGCACCTAAAATGACAATGAACTTCCTGAAATTGTAGTTGCCAATTCACACAGAACACTGACAATAAATAAGGTCTATTTCCTGACTTGTACTTGATTAAAGAGAGTAATAATACATCTCAGATAGTCACAGGACAGAGAAAATTAATGAAATGAATGGATCAAATTATGTCATTTGTGTTAATAGGTATTTTCATTTCTGGAGATGTTTCTAAATGATTCAGTGTTGCTCTAAACAGTATTTATCTGTGGGGTGTGTGAATATGTAACTACATTTTCTTATAAATTAGTTGTTTTGTAAATATATTGTGATCATCACACCATTGCCATTTGTTAGAAAAGATCGATACAAACAAGCCATCATGAAGAGGCAATCTGATACTTTACCAGACAATGTGGATACTAATAAGTAACACTCAATAATGCTGGATTTTTTTACAGTATGAATGAATGTGCAGGGGAAAAACTGCCTGATTTTCCCCCTTATTTTTCTTTTTGGTATTGAACTTAATAAGTTGTGAGATATGAACACAGTTATAGAATATCATAGAAAAGATGCTTACTTGTTATTTCACCACGCGTTCATGTGAATCATGCCTCCACCAAACCTCAGAATTTCTTAATTCCTTTAAAAACAGTCTTTTACTTTTTATTTTTCACCAGTCTTAACCCTTTAAATGAGAAATTCCCCAACAATTCTATTTCACGTTTTAGTTTGAGCAAAGTTGGGCATGTAATTTTACCATGAACTGGTATGAAAACACAGTCTTTCTATCTGTTTTCAGTTTTTTTTTTTCTTCCTTGTGAATATTGTATGAACCATCACGGACGATGACTGTAGAGAAACTGCAGACACACCATGACGCATTCTGCTTCAGAAATCAACATTACTCTATTACTTACTAATAATGTACAGAGAAATTATGCTGTTTGTAACATTTAGACAGAGAGAGAGAAAAAAAATAAACAGTATCAGCTGATGAGCTTTAAAGGTAAAGGAATCCTTGGAAATGTTCATTTTAAGGTTTGTGTATTTGTTTTATTTGCCTGAAGATGGCCAATTCTGTGATACTCACTTAACCAAAAACATGGAGATTTGTATCATAAGTTCCTGGAATGCAAATACTTTGTGGGTTTTTATGTGTACAATAGCTGTATATACAAATAAAGGTGTCCTCAAGTTGCCATTATTATTGGATGTCTTTTTATTTTTTTATTTTATTAATAGGTGAGACCTTGAAGCTCTGAGTGCTGTGAACACCTGCAGAAACCAGCCTGAGATTATATGATACTTTCTCTGTGTAAATGTATTGTATGTGTTACTGATGAACACTGAACACATCAGTTATCTGACAGCTGCTGACACGCATTGAAGTGCGCGCACATATTGTCAGAGCTGCTCAGTAATGGATTTTCTCTCCCTTTGTTTTTCTCTCTGACAATCTGAAGCATAGCAGGGCTATTTTACTCTTTGCATATCATGATTGGAGCCTGTAAAGAGAACAGCGAGTGAAATAAAGGATTTTCTAAGCACATAGGTCCTTAACTTTAGTAAAAACGCCAGTATGAACACTGTAAAAATATTGCATGAATTAATTTCTGTATCGCTTAAACACCTGTATCATCAAATCCTGCTTATTTCACAAAAGCTGCATTACTAATACAGATAAATTAGTGTGAGAGTCAGAGCTGTGTTGTAACTATTTTGTCTTAATCCAGTGGTTCTCAACTTTGGAGTTTAATGATTTTAAATGATCACATAATAGGTATGGTGGATGTGGTCATGTGATGATTAATAGAAGAGGAAAGGGGGGAAAAAGTTCTGCTTCATAAATTTGTTTTTATTTTTTGTAATTGCGTTGCTTTTGGGTAATGTTGAATATCTTATCTGGGCATCAAACAGTTAAAAAGTTAATTAGTTTACAATTCTACAATTCCATTTGGCAGACACTGTTATCCAAAGCGACGTACATCTGAGAGTAGATACAACACAAGCAAGGATCTAGTCTGGAGAAAACAATGTGGAGAAATGCCATAAAACAAGTTTAAATGTGATAAGAGGATTGTGGTGCATACAGGCAGTTTGGGGGGGGGGGCTCTTTGGCAGAAAGGTTTATTAGTTGGATGTGCAAGTGTGCAGGACAATTGGCCTTTTTCACAGAAACTGTTTTACATGTCATTGTAGGAAAAGCACAGATTGAGTAAAGTAAATAGAAAATTAATCATGCTAATATATCATTTAGTTTCAGTTTCAGGATCCTGATATTGTGCATTTTGTCTTGCTTTCACACTGTAATGCTTTTAATACAGAGAAAAAGCAACTAGGTATAACTGAATCATAAATATTTTAAAGTAAATAAAATATTCAAAACAAATAACAGTTAGTGTGTATTTTAGATGCACTACATTCAGAAGACATTATTACAGTATGAACAGACAAGTTCAGTATTTGTTTATAGTGTTGAAATTGACATTAAATGTCTGATTAAAACTTTCAAAATCAAGTTCAGATCAAGACAGAATTGGTGACAGTTTTAAAATGTATTTCTCCATATTTTCAAATAACTCAAGTATTTTGGTGAAGTGGGACACACATATAAATAGGTATAGAGAATAATGATTTAAAAAGTAATTATTGTGAGTTAAAATAACGAATTTATGAAATCATGTAGAATAATTCATTAACAAGGTATTGTAAATATGTCTGTGTTATTTTTATCACAGAAAGGGGAGGGACTTTGGCGTTCTGTTGGACTTACGTATAGAAAATCACCCAATCGGCGCGCAGAATTACACCATTACGTCATATCCAACGGACCGATAACATGTCCTCCGGTTGAGGAAAGAGCTAGCAAGGAAGCAAACTGTTCAGTGTTCCTCACGAAGTTCAAAGTAGGAAATGTCTCTTCAATTCAACATCAAGACAGCTCAGTGTTGCAGCTGAAGTAGATATTTTGTAGAAATTGTTAGTCTTACAAAGGAATGAGCGATACTCATCAAGGAAGTCGCCCAGCTGGCTAGCGAAAAAGTAGCTAGCTAGGCTGCTAGCCTTCGTTAGCAAGGGAGTTCTTTGTTTTGCTTTTCAGGTGGAGGTCGGTGTTGTCATGAAGCCAAACTAGTGTGGATACTAACACTAATATTTGACGTCTACGCGGGAGTTTTATGATCATGTCAAGCGCATCTTTGACAATACACAGTTGAACAGTAAATCCGTAGTTTCTCGGATATTAGAAACACAAACTAACATTAGCCACCGAGAGCAACTTTAGCAACAAAGACCTGATTTTTGACGTCGGCTCGGAAAGGACTGGAGACACGAAGATATGGGCAACTGCCTCAAGTCTCCGACATCAGACGACATTTCTCTGCTTCATGAATCCCAGTCAGACAGGGCGAGTTTCGGTGACGGGACAGATCCAGACTTGGAGCCACCTCCGCCGTACCAGGTGACAGGCTGCTAACACTCAACTTCTGGCTTATTATTTCAAGAAAGAAAAGTTTATGGCACACAAATGGACATACGAATGTGAGATTAATGCTTGTTACGTGTCTAAAAGCTAATATACTTTAGTGTCCATAAAAATCTGCTTGTATGACGTGATTTTGGGAATACTTCAGTTTCATGTCTGTGGCCTTCACAGAAGTAATCCTCGACTCCTGTATAATCAACATTACACCTGAATAAACGGAGAGCTTTCAGACCCATTTCTTTAAGTGGCCTGTCAGGAATAGCTGGAACACACAGCTGCTTTTTTTCCCCCAGTTAATCCCTGCAGAGCCCGATCAGTCAGACCACTTTGTGAAGACAGAGTGAGCTGGCACAGGAGATGACTGTATTGTTTCATCTTGGTGTTTCTTTGTCTGTTACCAGGAGCAGGCTCACATGCCCATGTACCATCCCACGCCTAGTCAGGCCCGTCTGGCCACCCAGCTGACAGAGGAGGAGCAGATCCGCATAGCTCAGCGCATTGGCCTCATCCAGCACCTCCCTAAGGGTGTTTATGATGGAGGACAAGACGGCTCAGAGAAAAAGATCAGAGAGTGAGCATTTTTGCTTGTGATATGTTTATGCCTAGCAAGGTTGCATGGGAAACACTAATGTCAATATCACATTTTTAGGTTTTTGATCTTATACATACTGTTTTTCTTATAATATGCTAGAAGACGCATCATGAGCAAAACAAGCAGTAAACACTATGACTGAGCATTCTCGCTGTGAAACTGCCTTGTACTGATGACAGCTTCAAAACCACAGATTCAGACAGCCAGCGTTTCATATGTAACAGACAGTCTTGTCAACTTTCTGGGGAGGACTTTCCTTATCGTCTTCTCATGTAACCATACATGTCTCAAGCATGTATGGTTAAATTACCCCAATGTTACAACTTGCTGTTGTGTGGCACAGACTAGTTTTAGTGTTTGAGCAGGATTTAAGTTGAGCTGGTGTGCTCAAGTTGCAGCAAGTGGCAGAGGGAGAGTGCAGTCTTCGTAGAGCCAAACATTCTGAAGGAGACGACTATGTACAATTTCATTGAAGACCTTTAAAGACACGAAAGGAATTATTGTCATGGAAGAAAAAAATAATATGCGATTGTTCCTGCTGTCATATCTTTAATCTCAGATAGGAATGTGTGATGTAATTGTTCTGAGAAAAAAGTCATTAGTGATAAACACATAATGCCGAGCACAAGCAGGTTGAAGCTGCCACAGAAATATTTTACTGTACCTGAAACAGCTCCTCAATTAATAGAGTAGTTGTCCGACTGGAAATCAATCACTATTTTGCTCAGCTATAAACTCTCTGAATTCATGACATTTGAAACTTTTGTGGCAAATTTTTGACTCTAAAAGTGCCTTGACTTAAAAGCCAAACTCTGGCCTCTTGAACCTTCTCAGAGGTTACAGTTTGTTACAATTTCTATGTGATATATAATCATATTTACAATATATTTGGGTTGTTGTTCAAACAAAACTAATCACAAGATGTCACCTCAGACATTTTGCATGCTGAACAAAAAGTCATTTGATTAATTGATAATTGCATCTAATTGTAAGTTGCAGCCCAAAAAGCAGTAAAATGATTTGTAATCTGGATATAAGTTGTTTTTAACATGAGGGGTGAAATTCTCTACCCTCAGATGTACGTCACTTTTGATAAAAGCATCAGCTAAACGAAATTGTAGAAATACATTTAAAAAAGACACTTAAAAATATATATGCACTTTAAATGCTGTTGTAATCCTTAGTTGACTTGACTTTTGCCTTCTTGTTCTTAATTCACTTAGTTTTTTGCCTTTTTAAATCTTTTTAATTATATTTTGTTATGTTTCTATATTTATATTATTTTTTTAATCTCAGAATCTTCTCAGTGTTTATTTCATGTGTACTGTTACATGAAGAGGGAGTAAGGTGATTTCGGTCCTTGGTATGTCATGTACATATTGAAGAATCGACAATAAAGCTGACTTTGACTAATTTCCAGTGACGTAAGATGAAGAGAAACAGCAAAAACTAACATAAGAGCTGTAATCATCAAATATGTGGCATGTTTACCTAATAAATGTTATATTTTTAACTGATTATCAGAATTGTTGCCCATTAATGCTCTGTCTGCTACATTGATGAATATTTTCAGTTTTCCTGTAAGCATTAAAACCATGAAGAGAGAACTTTAAAGATATTACAGTAATGCATAAATTATTCAATGTTGTCTATCTGCTATACAGTCATGTGTTTTTTAAGCTTTTTGTTTTTATTGTTTTCAGATGCGTGATCTGTATGCTGGACTTTGTTTACGGGGACCCCATCCGGTTCCTGCCGTGTATGCACATCTATCACATGGACTGTATAGACGACTGGCTGATGAGATCCTTCATCTGCCCCTCCTGCATGGAGCCTGTGGATGCTGCCCTGCTCTCCACCTACGAGACCAACTGATTTTCACCCCTTCTCTCCCATGCTTAGATCAAACCCGACCCTTCCAGCCCCGAAACCTAACAGCTGCCCTCTTGTAGAGTGAGAGGAGCTGACGAAAGAAAAAAAAAAACGTGTGTTGGCTGTTGTCTTGCACTTTGAAAATTTCAACCTTCACTCACCTAACGTTGGCCTTTCATGCCCCCAGGTCTGATGCTGAGTAAGCTGGTCTTAAACATTGGTTACACAAGTCCGTACGGAAACTGTTTCCCCACAACTTTGCATGGTTGTGTTTGTGTGCGTTCGTCATGCTGAGTCAGTGTCCAACGTTGCCGCTAACGGCGAGTGCGTGTGGTTTGTGTGTGTGAGAGCTGTTTGGTGACTGTTCATTTCCACTCGAGCTGGTCTCAGTGGCGTTTCTCCTCAGCTGACACCAGTTCACCTTCATTCCCAGCTGATGATGAGTTAAATGGACAATTAGATGAACAAATTATCGACCAACGCCGAGAGGTGTTGTTGGATATGTTTGATTAAATTTGTGGTTTCCTGTGACCACATTAAGCAAAGCCTTCGGAACATATTGATCTCCTAAACATGCTCTCACATTAAAATGGCCAAACACTTTGAAAATACGGGAATACGCGACTGATGTTTACACTGTTGGTGTAGAAGAAACTGAGCCTCCAGCTAGGCAAGATTACAAAAAAATATGCACACACTTTACAGAAATCACCCAAAGTATAAAAGTATGCAGTGTTTTACTTTATGAAGATCAAAACTACACAATATTTGTCTTTGGCCACTGCTTTAAAAATGGTCAGGCATTTAAAAATGTTTTGCGTTGAAGGGAAAAAAAAAGATGTTTGTAACGTGAATGTTTCAACAGACGATGTGTAACGTAGCTGACAGCCAATGTAAAGGGCTCATTCGTGCATGGGCAGGTGGATCAGTCGGTCAGAAATTAGAGACGCTTGCACACACTTTTCATCTGATCCAGAGATTTGCACTTTACTTATAGGACAGTATCTAAAACAATATATTAATATATGTACCTTATAACCTTGCACTATCAAAACTTCATTCCTTTATCTCCTGAGATGCAAAAGCTATATAGCTGGTAAAGATGTTTTCAGAGCTGTCAGTAGTCACTTATCACATTGAAGTAAGCCTGAAGACGCATTTCATGAAATCTGTGGTTTAATAGTGTGAGAATTCGCTTTGTTTTGCGATTTGGATTGTTCTTTGATTTTTGATTCTTGCGTGTGAGTGAAGGGACAGAGGGTTGCTGAATTTTAAAGGAAGAGTTTGACATTTTGGGACATTTGCTTGGTTTCTTTCTTGTTAAGAGTTGGCTGTAGAAAAATTGAAACTTTCATGTCTGTGTAGCTGGTGTACCTTGATGCAGTTGGTTTAGCATAAAGGCTGGTGCTGTGAAAGCAGCTACGCTTGCTCTGTCCAAAGGTCAAAAACCTTACTTGTGTTTTTTGGGAGTTCTCTGCTCTCATCTTTTTTACATTTACAGCCTAACAAATACCATGTAACATGTCCCATTCATCTGCTATACCCACTTTGTTGTGTAGAAAATCTAACGGGGGTAATATTAAATGAGAGGTTAGGGATACCGGGACAAACCATCACTGGACTGATATAAATGTTGCTTATTAAATTTAATAAGTGCTGGTTAGCTAATCTTTGAGCTTTGGACAAAGCCAGGTTTCCAGTCTTGATACCACATTAAGCTAATTGCTTCTCTGGTCCAGATTTTTAATTTGCATTGAGGGATGACGGTTATGTCAGCCTTTATCTCTTGGCAAGAGAGCAACTAATGTTGAAATATTCCTTTAATACATAAAAGGCTCCGTTTGCAGTGAAGCTGTTTTAATTATACATCTACAATACTGCAGTTTCGCTTTCTCCACACCTATCTATACATGACATCATATTTTTGCGTTTTGTTACACTAAAATGAGTGTTTTTATTTTGTTTCCGTTCACCGTAGCAGTAGTTAGAAGCATTGCTTTCCTTTTGAATCGTGGCATTGTTTGGTGATGGTGGTGTTGGTGTCTTTTTTTTTTTAGTTACTTGTGTTTTACTTTAATGTGTTCTGTTACAATTGTGTAAAACCCACTGCGTATTTAGGACATAAAATATATAAATATTACACTGGTTTCAGTCTGACTGCAAGCCTCTGTCCCCGCTGAATTTCAAAGTGTGAGAGACTTTACTTATGGTGTGATGGTCAAAAGTGAGATATTATTGTTCTCCACTGAGCTTTCCTTTGCTGTGTTTTTTTCAATTTGAGTTTATTCTGATCATTAATATTTCCTGTAATCTTGTTTTACTTCTTTCTTTTTGGAAGGCTGAGAAGCCCTCGTGTAAAAAAACGTAAAAAAATAAAGAAGAGAAAAACTATATTTGGGTTTGTTTAATTAAAATACAATCAACCCACACCTCCCAACTTGGAAAACCAGCAAATAAAATGGACCAAATGAATGCAAAGGGGCAGATTTGTGGCTGTGTGATTACCAAAATGGGAGATTACAGAATATACAAATGCAAAATATTCCTTTGAGCCTTTCGTTAGAGCAATCCTGAAATCTGGCAGTGGAGTGGAAAACGTGACTTCATAATCATGGTTCTCCTTTTTGATTGGTGAGCTCAATCCATTGGTGACAGTTAGTGTTTGTTTTCCTCTGCTTGCATCAGCTGTGGAGGAAACATATGAATACAATTCCCTGTTTCAAGTGTTTCTTTTTACATGATGCATAATTACCTGAGATTGGAGTTACAGCGACTAAAACAGAAGGCAAATCCTCTGCTTATATAAACTGAAATGTGGCGTCCGTGGGGTCATGACATGGTACACAAGGGCCACACATCCATCTTAATCCACTGAAAAAGAACAATTGATTGCAACATGCCCTTTCTTTCCTCAGCTTAGGCACTAACACAGTTAATCAGCTTTGCAGTGCTGCAGGATCTGCATGCTTTTGCTTTTTAGATTAGATTTAGACAACTTTGAGCAACACAATAAAGAAGGACATGGAAAGGTCGCTCGTTAAAATGTGACTGTAATGAGATTTTGTGTGGCAACATATTAAATCTCTGCAAATATCTGGAGAATTTAGGCTGAAAAGGGTAATTGACCCAGTTGTTTTTGCTTTCATGTCGGTTTATTGAGAGAAATACTTGCTTGTTTTAATATAATGTTACAAATGTATTGAGATAGAACCTTATCAAAATAAAAAAAAAGACATCCTTTTGTCTCAGTGGGCAGCCCTTGTGCTGGAAGGAATTTGGTGTGGTGTTCAGAAATATTAAAGCTACTCTGTATCTCAAATGAAGGTCAGGATCACTTGTCATGTTCCGCTGCTGCCTAGCAAGTAGCACATGAACATACCATTTAATAGATCAATACAAAACAGAAAAGTGTGTTTTTATTGACACATTTACCTTTGCAACCATGAATTATGCGTGTGCAACCTCAAATCCATTCTCTCATATCGCAGCTCAGAAGGGATCCAACAATGTGCACTAGCCACAAATGAGGACGTAACTATTTTTTTTGTCAACAAAAACAACTTTATTTTTTCTGACCCGATAATATTTCTTGTCTTTACTGTTTTAATACTAAGTGGCAATTGATAACCAAGAAATGGCCGATTATTGTCGATACCCAAAGAGATGCATGATTACGGTTTGTACATCCCATGAAAGGTGACAGGAATGGAACACTCCACCTCTGCTCTGGCGACTTCAGACAGATCCTTGGCGTTGAGGATGAGGAGATATGCAGGTCTCTGGGAACCAGGAGCCGCCACGATGGTAAGCAACACTCCTGTAAGAACAGCAGACGGCAGCCTTGCTTAGAATTCAATTTAACGATTTCGAGTGAATTACAAATAACCTTAACGCAGTTCCCATCACTGTGCTATAATTGCTGTTTTCTTACCGTCATCCTCATCCACCGCCTCAGGAGTCTGAACAAACAGGGGCTCTGAGGGGTAGGAGTCTGGCTCCTGCCATACCCAGGTCTCCTTGGTCTTCACGTTTAACTTGCAGATCTACACACAAGTTAGAAAAAAATCAGCTAACGAGCCTGCTCTCCTCCATCCTCAACTTAAAATCAGGTGTTGAACTCTCTTACCCTGTCTGGAATGAAATGGTTGAGCCCGAGGCCGTAGGCGTAGGTGTAGTTCTTCCCTCCGTACCTCTCGTAGTTAATCTGAGGAAACTCAAAGGCTGCAAAACCCCAACAACAATAAATTACTATCCAATGAAGATCTTTCCAGCATCTAATATAATCCCATGTGTCCTTAGGAGTGTACTGGTACCTTGGCGTGGTCCAGAGAACAGTATCTCAGGCTCCAGCCAGATCATCCCGTCAGCGTGCATCGTGGCTGTAGCTGTGGTGTATGGAAGGCTCACAAGATTCTTCCCCTGCTCCTCCTACATCAAGCAATAACAACAAAGGAGATGGGACTTTTCAAATAAGACATCTGTAGGTTGGGTTTCCTGTACATGTGATGAAGAAGATCATTGGCTCACCTTGTGGATGTCCAAGGGAATGACGTATCTGCGCACCTCCGGTTGGGGCGCCATCATGGCCGCCTTTTTCACCTCGTCCCAGTTGGCTCTCAGGTTCGCCAACCACAGGTAGTTGTAAACAAACTCAAAACTGCAGAGAGAAAGAATAATGAGTAACAAGATCTGCGAATCAAACAAATCTGCAAGGGAAATATGAAAATGTAACTATCCAGTTACCCTTTCCATGCACACAGGTCGACAACAACGAATCCTTGGTCCTCATAGGTGTTGATGTGGTGAAACATGCCAATGGGTGCTCCTTTGAACCTGTGATCGATGTACTCTCCCGGGTCTTTCCTGGCAATGTGGAACAAGGTCTGTGAAAAGCACATCAAAATGGATGAGTTTCAGCAAGGAGAGCGCCTGATAACATGGGTTTAGTACATTTAAGATGGATGTTTGAACACATGAATCTACTCCAAGTTCTTACCCCCTGGCTCTCATTGGACTCGAAGCAGTCCATGTAGTTGGAGCCACGGATGCTCCAGGCGCTCAGGAACTTCAGCAGGTTGATTTTCACTGGAGTCTCCACGAAGACAAAATAGTTCTCTGACATGCCGAAGCTGAGTTTTAAAAAATAAAAAAAAAAGGATAAAAACATAGACTTTAGGCATTAACATTTATGTCAGTCGAACCAAAATTGAGTCTAAAACCACAAACCTGTGCACGTAGGAGGGCTTGAACCTCTCATGGCTGGGGAACTGCACCACCACCTTGGACTTCTCAATGGGATCAGATTTATCTAGGAAAGAAAGGTGGTGATATTTGAGAGATATCACTATTTTTTGTTTCCCTTATGGAGCTTTAAGGCTGTAATAAAATCCTCACTGTCTGACAGCATTAGCCTGCTCCCGCTCCTCTTAAATCTATGTATGTTTACACTGAGAGAACCAGTCAAATGCAAGCTTTTATCCAGTGCTTCTCATATCTCCTTTGATAAGAAATTTATATTTGTGCACTTGAGCCTTCACATTTCGATTCAGACCCCAGACTGTATTTTTAATGAATGTAAGCATTGCAGCTGTAAATATTTTAGATTGAGCATCATTTTCTATCAGCACATTTAGCCTGACATAGTTGGCATCTTTGGAAGACTGCACTAGAATAATTTTTGGACATCAGACCATGCCAGCTTGTTATAAAATTTTAAGTCCAGGTTGCTATTTACCTGCTTATTTTTAGCACAAACTGAGCAGAGTTTAAGGAGAGGCCACTGCTGAACAAGTGTCTCTTGTGTTTACTGTTACATGCAGAGCTGATTGAAACCTTTCTGTGTGGGTGGGATCCGGACAATATTGTAGGCCAGCGTTGCTCCTTTTCCCATGCAGTTTCCGATGTTATACACAGTCCCATCTCTCTCAATATGAGGGTGGGCCGTCACCCCGTTAATATTGATATAGTTGCACATATCCACCTGCGGAGAAAATAAAAGCATTTTACTGAGCGAACAAAAATCCAGAGCTTAAAATCGGTCAAATCAATCTCCCTGCTTGAATTCTGCTAAATGTGTTGATGTACCTTCTTCAGCGTCTCCAGTGTATCAGGGTTTACTTTAGTGATGTAGTTGGTTTCTGTTACAGCATAGAAATCCTCACCAACAGGGTAGACGTTCACCAAGCAGTTGTCTGTGACCTCGACACCTTTGAAGTAAGAGAAAAACCTGCCAACAGAAAGAAGAAAACAAGTGGAGCCTATTCAACAGCGTAACAAATAAAGGAACCCAGAGGAGAATACCGCACATACATTGATTTGTTGCTTTTAAATACACTTTCAGTTTTCATCCTACAGTGAAAAGCATTCAGATGATCGTGAGGAAAGCTGGCACTTATGCAACCAACCTGGAGAAGATGTTTTTGCAGGGATCAGGGTATGCAAATGTACCAAACTCAGTGATCACCACACGCTTCTCTGTGATGGCTCGCACGTAGGCATCTGTTCTGACAAACCTAAATGGAGGAAAAAATGAAAACGAATTTCGCCCCTAAATATTAAACATCCATTTTGATAAAAACTAAATATTTCACTGAAATTCATTGTTCACTACCCTTAAAATCTGCTTGATTCTGTGGAGGTGCTAAGATGATACATTAAACAGCGTCATGTTCGCAGCAGAATTTCATTCAGAACTGTTTAATGCACTTGTACTCTATGTGCAGCTTGATTCGAAAAAGTCACAAAACTTTTACTATGCAACAACAACAGAAATCCAGTGCTCGCACAGTTTCAGGTCTCTGTACGTTTAATGTAATGTGGCATTAATGTAAACCATGCGGTCTGAAAATGTATTTTCCTTGAAGTCTTACTTTCGGAAGTAGGTGACCTGGCCATTCTTGAAGTCAAACTTGTGCATCAGGGCCTGGCCATCAAAGAGGTGATAGAAAGGCTCATCTCCAACCTCGAAGAGTCCAGGTCCCAAACGGAGAAGACTTCCCTTCAGAAATGAAGGAATCCTACCTGCAGAATATACAAGAATCACAGAGAGTGTTTAATGTGTCGGGTTGAACAGATGCATCTTAAAAACAATAAGAAAAGATAATCGAACAAGTCTAGCTACGTGCACATTTCTGAAACAGTTCACTATGTATGTGAATGTCAAAGAACCATTTGCCTTTTGTCTATTTATGTCTGAAACGTGCAAACAAACCTGTGACTGTTGCTGGAAGATTCTCAGCCAGCTCCTCACATGTCTCAAAAATCTTCCTGTAGCCACCAGCTGGGTGTTCAAATCTGTTATGAAAAAGTAAAGATGTCAACATACATTGCAGCTAAGTGAAATTAAAGTTGATTTTCAGCTATTTAAATGCATGTGTCTATTAGTTTAAGTAGATAACAGGTCATGCAGTTCCTGGTACAGCAGTTCAGCACGAGCTTTTAAATCTCACAGGGGCTTAACCTAATACTGACATACTGACTAGTCAAGCCACTGTGTGAAAGTTACAAGATCACCTTAAAGGCGTGTTTATATGAGCTGAATAACATTTTTGCAAAATATGAAAAATATTTCCCCACTTTTTACCGTTATGTCATTACTGAATAAATAGAATACACATCCAGATTCATTAGAAACTCACCGGCTGACCATGGTTCCTCCTCGTTATGGCAACACACAAAGCAAACTCACCGGCCACTTCTGAACTGGAAGCCTCTGAATCTCTCAGTGGCTTTGGGGTATTTATCCGTCTGGTCCACCTCATAGTTGCTACAAATCTCCTGGCCAATCATGTCACACCGCAAACAAAAATCCCATTGTGCCAATATCCTGTGTTTGACCCAATGGCTGCCCCCCTCAAACCGGATTTATTGCAGAGAATATGTATTGCAGAGAACCATGCTTGGCAAAAGTGTTGCAAGAACACGTGTGATTTTTATTTTTTTTTTACAGTTGTGTCAACTGTTCAGATGTTTAAGTCACACTACGTGCGTTATATTTCAGCACTGATGCAACACATAAGACCACAGAAGAACATTACGTTTAGACTAATAGAAAATGATTTAGAATCTGTGGGAGCCACATTAAAGGCACGTACAAACTGACAGCCTTGGTTATATATGTGTCACATTTTTAGACTTTTAAAGGAGCCACTATGAGTGCTAAATTTACCAGAAGGACCTTTAACTTGAAGAAAATATTTCCACTATATTTTTGATTAAATAATGGTTTTCTGACATAATGCACTACTAGAATGAAGCTATTAATAATGTTTACTGCAGACCAACTAACAGTGAGCTGCTCTTATTTGGTGATGTTGTACAATGACTATTACACATGATGCTAATTAGATTAAAGGTGGTCAGTTGCTCTTTGGTCTGACCACAAAATGCCCAACTTGCTTGTCTCGGTGCCACTATAATCCAAGTGTAGGGATTATGCTTGCCATAGTCTCAAAACAAACGGTGCATTGTTTCTGGGAAACAACACTATTAGGAGAGCGAGTTTCGCCAGAAGCTGTTTTGTCACTGTCACGCAGAGTTGTGACGTGGCTGAACCAGTTGACACATGTGGGCTGAATGAATGGGCAAAATTAAACATTGTTGGGATAATCTGTTTATGAAAAAATAGAGCGAGGGTCAGGGATTGAGTGCTACCACCTACAAGCATTTTTTTTATCCTGGGGCTCTCAAACGTATGCCAAGTTAGAGCTTATGAAAGCTTCAGGTCTAGAGGTCCAAACTGCCCATCAGGTTCATCTCCACCAGTATTTAGTAAACTTGATTCATTGTTTAAGATCATGTGATTATGCTGAAAGCTACAAAGAGATAAAATACAAATACAAAGTAAAATACACTCGCAGAGGAGATATAGTCATGACCTAATTTACATTAATATGGCAAGAATTTTCAAGATTATAAACACTGATGAATAAAGTGTTCACATTGTTTACTTTGGCAAATGTGCCAAATATTATATTGTAAATACTCCATCACAAATAATGATGCTGGGCTTGAATTTTGCTTATGCAAAATTAGCAACATGCTCTTATGCATTAACACACAATCATTATTTGAAGCTCATTTTAACTAGTATAGTCTGCTGGGTAGTTTTATTTGAAAAAATCCCATATCATATTTTATAAATTATTATTGTTTTGTGTCTGAGATCTTAATCTGAAAACAAACGATAAACTACAGCAGTCATTTAAATGAGGCAGAGTCAAATAAAATGGAAATACCTGAGAAAAATAAAAGTGGAGTGTACCTAATTAGAGCAGTAAATGTATTGAAGATGCAATATCAACAATACTTAATACCTGCAAACAGATCAAGCCAATTCATGCTTAATCAGGGGTGGGAGAGGAAAGATCCACAGAGGAGAAGCACCGTGGAAGCTGATGATGATAGAAAAGAAATGGCAAAGATACCAATGCTTTATTTCCCCATCAATACTCAAAACAGGGCGACCTCTGCTGGTTATTCGTTGTATATGCAGAGTTTTGTATACAGGCTTTCGCACGCTGATAAACAAGAATATAATTACATTGAGCGAGTATATGAGACAAAAATAATCAAAAAATAACTTGTGATAAATATATATATTCCGGACTGTATATTAAACATAAACATAGTCTGCAACTTTTCTTAACAGTCTAGTCAAGAGCTACACGCATGCGCACTGAATTCGGGAACAACTCAATATGGCGGCGAAGTGTTGCAAGCTGTCGTTGTAGTCGATAGTAAACATTTAGCCAGCTAATTACCGACAAACTAACTGATTTATTAACTAGTAGATAACCGTTAATGTAACTCCAGACTAGTGTTTAGCACCAGTGTCGCGGTTTAAACGGTTATAGTCGGGAAAATGAACTACACGACGAAGGTTGTCCAAGTGACGAATGTGTCGCCGAGCACAACATCGGAGCAGATGAGGACCCTGTTCGGTTTTCTGGGAACCATCGAAGAACTAAAGTTATTTCCTCCAGAGTGAGTTAACTGACTAACTGCTGATGTGCTCTGTGAATTTCATCATAAAAATAATCAGAGATAACCTGTGTGAGTTCTAAACAGGACTATTTTTTGTAGAACTGAAACGCAGGCCCATTGCTAGCCTGGATTGTAGCTAACAGGAACTTTACCTAACGTTCCCAACTGATGTTGCTTTTCATTGACCTACATTTAACTCATACACCACTCACGTTAGCTTTAGTCAGTCTTTGTCTGTACTAATGACGGGTCACTGAAAACAATCAGTTATTGCCTAATATGTCATTATTCTTATTTGGTTGTAATATAACTTGGCTTTTTTTGTACAATAGCGAAATATATACGTTGTTTTCCTACATAACTTTCACCAATAGAGGAAAAGCTGGTAAAGTCAGGATTGAGATCAGCCCGACTGCGAGATTAATCAAAATTATAAGAAACGGTCTGAATTCGGATTGGTCATTTCCCCTGTCTCGTTATTCTGACTGAATAAACAGGTTTGATTGTGCCTCAGACTTATCATGATTTTATAAAGGTGAATAACTCCCGGTTACTTTTATATTTGATACAATGCTGGAAATAATACTAAATTAGTTAGTTTTGTCTATCAGTAGTCCAACACTTTCATACTTAAAATAGAGAATAGAAGCAGAGTCACACACTTTAGAAATCAGATCCTCGGAATAACTTTGATTTTACTAATTTTTGCTCATCAACTTCTCAATTATTGACTACAGTAATCGTTTCAGGTCTAGTTTGACTTGTTTGTCTATAATTTTTCCTACTTACAGAACTTTTTTGTGTTCATGATTTTGACTTATTAACAATAAGGTTAGCTTACATGTAATATGTTGGTAGAGCTTGTTGAATTTATAAACCAGCGAAACCGCATTAATTTGGGCCTTTTGTGGGACCTTATCTATGGGAGACGCCAGTGTTTACAAACAGTGACGTCACGAAGTCACGTGATTACCGCGCTGGTTGGCAAAAGGAACCAGAGGAACAATGGCTTGATGCGAACTATCCTTCCGTGAAATTGTCCGATTATGCTCAATCCTTATCACCTGAGGCCCGACAAATATACGTGAGTAAGCTGAGATATCAGAGAAACAGTAAAACCTTGCCAGATCCCTACAATTTGAAGACTGTGTAGGTTGACGATCCTTCATTGTGGCCGGACATTTCCTTCACCGACATCTTATTTTTACTTGATTGACACCGCTGGGCAGTTCGCCCACCCAAAAATATATAATTATGAATTAAAAATAATATATGTTCTGTTAATCTTCAACAAGATGTCAAAGAAACATCAATACGTTGCTGTATTTTTTGTCTGCAGTGTGGCTTCTATGTAACAGTAACAGACCCACAGCATTTTAATTCTAAAAAAACGATCGCAAGACGCATACAGAAACAATGTGGTTACAAATAGGAGGCTGCTGGCTTAAGGAGATGTTATTGAATATACTTCAATCGACTTAGTATACTTTCATCGCCTAAAAGCGATCGGTAACACATGACAACACTGAACAAACCGAAAGTGTAGAAGATCGCTTCACGCGAAGGATGCGACACTAAATCAATATCTTTTGGTAAATAAGCTCAAAGTTGGACATACTAAACATGCTAAACTGTTGAATAGTTTCCCTGAAGAAAAGTGGGAGCCACAAACACGATCTCTGCTGCTTACTGGGTACAATTTTTCCTGTTGATGGCTGAAGCCACCGCCATCTTCTCTCTCCTGACATCGGTATTCGGTGAAATTCCAAGCCCGATCCCTTCTCAAAACGCTTCGTACAACCAACAACTACACACGATATTACCATTGTGGTAAATACATGTGCAATTTCATTCATGAAAAGCGATAACTTTACGTATTTGTTTCAAACCCGATACCGTTCTCGTAGCAAGCCGTTATGTTACTGCAGTTCTGCAACCAGTAGCAGTCTTGTACCACGTGACCATAGCAAATGACGACACGCTGGCGTTCCCATAGAGAATGTTATGACTGCAGTGGCAGCCATGCTCAAACGGTCTGTGATTTATATCTTTTGTGTGCCAAACCCACTTCACAGTGCAAATGTGGGTGTGATTAGACATTAGTTTGCGAAAACCAAGATTTAAAAAATAAATGTTAGATGATTTTTGTGCAATTTTATGTAATTTCATGCCATATTTTTTACTCCCTCCATAGTGATTCTCCAATGCCAGTGACATCCAGGGTGTGCTTTGTGAAGTTCCAGGAGCCAGAGTCTGTCGGGTGTCTCAACATCTGACTAACACTGTGTTTGTGGACAGAGCTTTGATCGTGGTACCATTTGCTGAAGGTTTGGTCTCTTTTTTCCCATGTATAATCACTCCTTTTGACTGAATGGCATGACTACATGAATCGTGACGAGTAAACGGGATTTTATCTGTCCCATTTGTGAACTGCACAAGTCAACTCACCCTGGTCTGTTTACTTGAGCTTTTTAAGATAACATGAATGCGACTGGTAATGCCATTCCTCCAGAAGTGGTAAAAGCTGACATCTGGTTGTCAGATTTTTGGTATACTGTGTAGTAGAACATGCACATCTGTTTTAGCACCACAATGCAAATTCGCTTCATTATCTGGATTTTACTTCTATAAGAAAATAAATATCAGGGCTTTTCATCTATGCCTAAAACCACAATTTACTTTGAAATTACGAAGTGCAGTATACCAAAATCTGCTTTACACACTAGGATTTGAACATTCCCCAGCTGTGGCGCGGCAGACACATCAAAGTTCAGAAGTGAAAGTAGTTAAAACACTTAACCATATGCATTTTATTTTCTCCCCCCATATTGGACTATCCTCTGTTAAACTTATCTCTGTTATTTGTGTGTGTGTGCGTGTGTGTGATTTTTGTAGTGAAGAAGGCAAAAGCAGCCCCCTCGTTGATGGCTGAAAGTGGTCCTCTGCCTGCCAACAGGGGATTGTAGACATTTGCAAAGGCCAGCAAGCATTCAAGCCCCACCCCTCTCTTTTTGTGTCCTCTGTTCTTTCTCTGCCTTGTCTTTCTCTTTTCCTCTATTTAATTTATCTTTCCTAGGTGGTTTAGTTTAGAATTTAAAGGTCAGATATCAAGGAAAAACCTGAAACGGTGCTTATTCTACACTTTTTTACTATACTTTTGAGTGCCCCTTGGCCATTTATGTTGTGGCTAAAATACTTGTTCTTTCACAGATAAAGCTGAGTGTATTCTTATTTTTTTTAATGCCAGGAAATCCCATGAAGACAAAAGACCACTGTAGTCCAAAAACTTTGAAATGTACATGTGTTCATTACAATGAAAACAGTTGATACAGTCTGAGTCAGTGCCACAGGCACTATCCTGCTGTGGTAAATATTCACTTGTATACCAAATGTGTGTTATTCCAAGGATTTTAAAACGGTTAAATTATATGTCTGTGACCTGAAGATTTCAGTAGTAAAAAAATGCATTGAAGCTGATTTCTAAAAATAGAAACAAAGAGCTACTTTGAAATCGCATCAGTTATTTGGGTCTGCTGACAAAATGCAGTAGTAGACAGCAAGGTATAGTCAGTTGTGCAAAAACTACAATGTCCAGGTAACTTAATCTGCACAGACAAACTGAACATTTACTTAATTCTTTAGTAGGTCATCTTTGGGAAGCTTGAGCTTAGTTTGGGCCTAACGAGCAACAATAATCCGTGATTGGTGGTCTGATACAATCAATGTATTGGCATAAAACTCCATCTGGTCATACATTTTGCTGAGATAGCCACCCGACATGACACGATGTTGGTACAATATTATCTTTAACAGTGGTTTTCTTTTGTTGTTGTGTTTTACAGTTCTTTTTCCTGGCTCAGCCAGTCCTGTATACCAGGCCCTGCTGAAAATACCATCCAACAGTTTTGTCTCCTGCAGAAATTTCTCTCTCCAGTGTGCTCTTGTATTTAAATGTTGTCACTGTTGTGTGTCCGTATCTAGGTCTTGTCTTTTTGTGGAAAAAGTTGTATTGGGAGTGCATTAAGAGTGAGATGGTTATGGAGTGTTTGTTAATTTGCGCCATTTTAAAAACAAAATAAGAGGTATATAACAACTAAAGATGATACATTTTCAATTGGACTGTGCTAGCATAAATTAAACAACCCATCATCCTCTGTCCAGGTTTGTGTAATTGATGCGGTGACAGGTAAGGATACTAAGCTCATGATGTACAGCAAGCACGCTACCTACCCTGAATTTTGTTACCATTTAGCATATGAACCACTTAAAAATGTGTTTTGGTAAGTAGACACTGATAGCTTGTATAGTGTTCTTGCCAAATCCCTAAAATTCTCTCTGTTGTGTGTATCTCGATTTTTCTCTGTGTGCTTTTAGTAGCGAAGCCGCCAACGTGAGTCGCTTGTTTCAGTAAACGTCTAAATGAAAATTGAGGGCACACCCAACTGGAGAAGCAGCTGTGCTTGCTAACGTTTGGTTCATGACTTAAAAAACACATTCAGGTGATATATTCTTGGCAGTGTTCATTGGAGTAGTGTGATTAATTCCAGCAATAGTTAAGTCACTGCAATGATTATGTTGAAGTTAAAGGGAACTCTTCTATAAGGTAACCATTGTGTTGAACCTAATTTGAAGAAATGCAGTGTGAAGACTTTTTTTTTTGGTCCAAAATGTCTTCTCTGTAGTTGATGTGCGTGAAAATGTTCTTCCTTCCTAATGCCCGTTTTGTATTTTCCTGTAGGATCTATTCCAGATGAGGCTAAAGCTTTGTCACTGTTGGCGCCAGCAAATGCTGTTGCAGGAATTCTGCCAGGAGGAGGCCTTCTTCCAACGCCTAATCCCATCCCCAATCCACCTGTAAGACCTCAACTTCACCGTTTAGTGCAGTTTCTCCGATCATTGTGCTTGACAGTCCTAGAATTATAGAAGTGTCATTGTGCTTTTTTCATGTTGTACAACAACTTACACCTAAAAGCGTGTAACAAAATGACATGAGGCAATCCTTCTGGTTCCGATCAGCAAGAATCAAGCTGTAGAGATCCAACGAAATATGATCCAAAGATACGCTTGCTTTGTTTTTGTTCTCAATTTGATCACACCTCAAAGTCCATCTGGTCAGAGCCTCTGATCACATTTGGCTAAACTCTTACAGATACTGTAGCTGTTCAGATTTCAATTTCAAAGTTCATGGCAGTTGATATAAAAGCAAACTCATCTCATGGCCCCTTTTTTGCTCTTCTTTTTTAAAGTGAGATATTAATCAGATGTACATAAGCAGTAATTCTTGGCTAAACAAGGCAAAATGTAGAAATAATTATCACCTGTAAGATGTCAATGGACACGTCAGACTGGTATAACAAAATTATTTTATTATTCTAGCTTGGAGCGAACCCCTTCGGTGGTCCGAACATGGATGCAATGGCAGCATTTGGATTCCCTGGACCCAATATGAATCCCCAGGTGAGAGGTTTTCTTGCATGACAGTGACTTCAGTTGTTTTTTTCCCCAGTGTCTGTGTAGCTGAATATGCAGTGTATTTAATCAAACCATCTTCCTCCAACTGTCTCTTTACAGGCTGCTGACCAGCTGTTAAAGTTCATGACAGATCCAAAGTAAGTATATTCAGAAGGTTTGCAGATTTGATAATTAAGTAGTTATCAGTGTGTTTCTAGTAATGATGAGTCAGTTAATGTATGTCTCTCTGTTTAGACTGAATCCCTTGGCTGCTGGCTTAAACCTGAATCCAGGTCTGAAGGCTGACGCGTCTAACAAAGAGATCGAAGAGGCCATGAAGAGAGTCAGGGAGGCCCAGTCGCTCATTTCTGCTGCTATTGAACCTGGACGTGAGTGCACAAAAGTTCAGAGGACTTTACTGCAAGGATGTTGACTTTGCAGTCTAAAATAATGTCTCATTTGAGTGTCACAGTAAGCACTCATAATGTTTTCCCAGTTTATATTGTATATATTGTTCATTTCTGTGTAAAGTTAAGAATATCTGTTTGTTAAATGTAATACTGTTACTTGAAAACACTAAGTAGAGTCTGGTTTTACCGTCCTGTAGATAAAGAGAGCAAAAAGAAGCGCTCTCGGTCGCGATCTAGGTCCAGAAGAAGGAGGACCAGATCACGCTCAAGACACAGGTAATTACTGCAGTCTTTTATCTGAACAGCTGAGACCGAGAGGCCTCTTCTCTATGCAGACAGTAACATTGAATGTGTTGAATGTCCGGTCGCAGGCGAACCAGGAGCAGATCAAGGCGCAGGTCAAGCTCGAGAAGCAGAAGGCGCTCCAAAAGCCCACGCAGGAGACGCACCCACTCCAGAGACAGAGGCAGGCGATCTCCAAGCAGATCCAGGTGGGATAACTTAGTAAAGGCTTGACCCTGAACCTGCTTATTGAGCGCAAGAGAGGTTGTCTAAGATCTTTTTGTTTCATTTGTCTACAGAGAGAGAAAGAAAGATGATTCTGGAGAAGAAGATCCAAAACACCTCCCAAAAGCTACAGCACAGCCAGGAGGTCACGCAGTGTGAGCCGGTGAGTACAGCCCTGAATAGTCCATTCAGTACCACAAAAAAGACAACTTTCTACTTGTTTAATAGTCAGACTGGCAAAAGGCAGTCAGTCAGGCAATGAGGACGAGAATTGGTTATTATTATATCACTTTTTAGGTAAGATACTTCCCTAATGTTCTCAGTGTTTCATGTTACCTGGATAAGCAGCAATGAAATATCAGCACTGTACCAATCCCACATTTACTTTACACTTTGTATAATGTCTCCCAAGACCCTGCAGTCACATATAAAGTGTTTCTGGCTATACCAGCAAAGAAAAAAATATTTCCAACTGCTGTTAATTAAATTTAGGAATGTAACAGCTGCTAAGGCCGGAGAAACAATGTTCAATACTTTTTAAGACATCTCAAAACAGGTGTCCTGTGTACTCACAAACAAGGCAGAGTAGTAAAGTCTCAACTTTTTGTCTTGGTCTGCCAACAGGAGACGCAGGAGAAGTCGCAGCATTAGCAGATCTCCTAAGAAGTCTCCCAAAAGGAGAAGCTCTCGATCTCCATCTCCTCGAAGGTTGGTGTGTTGATGTGCTTAATATGATCAGGTTACACTGCATGCATATTTTAACTTTCTATGGTAATGATTTGCATTATCATTTACTGTACCTTCTCTATCCTGTGCAGACACAAGAAGGAGAAGAGGAGGGATAAGGAAAGAGACAGGGATCGCAGGAGTGATAAAGAGCGCGGCCGTGATGAACGAGAGCGCTCCCCCAGCAAGAAAAAGAAGAGTAAAGACAAAGAACGGGAGCGTGAAAGGAAATCAGATGGAGAGAAAGGAGACGTTAAGGTTTGTATATTTGGACACATCACTGTTCTGATGTTAAGCAGACTGAGGGAGTTTGTACCTTAAAACGTGACATCCTTTGATCCACAGATCACCAGGGATTACGATGAAGAAGAACAAGGCTACGACAGTGAGAAGGAGAGGGAGGAGAGGAAGGATTCAGATGACTCTGCTCTGTCTCCTCAGTCAGTAGAAGGTAACGGGACAGCGCGGCTCGTGAAGCACGCCAAAGTAAACGGCGCTGACGATCACCACGAAGAGGACATGGACGTCAGCGACTGAGTGGTCTGTCTGACTCTGTCCCACATTATCCCTCTGTTTTGGTTCTGAACATGTTATTACTTTTTCCAAATGGGGTGAATCTAAAATGTGAAGTGTTTGAAATGTATCAGTTTATCTCAAATGTATAATGCAGAATTGTTTGCCCAATGACGTCTCTCCTGGTTTGTCACATTACTTTAAATATTCATATTCTCTTTGCCACCACAGATGTAATCTGACTGGAAGTAGGCTTGCTTTGGTTTACTTGAGCTTATGTTCTATGATTTTGTCTCTTCTTCATGTATTGAATCTTCATTTTTGTTTCGTGTTGTACTGTGATGCTCAGGCCTCTCTCTCTCCAAACAATTACTACATTTACCTTCTTGTTATCTTACAGTGCTGATTGTTTTATCAAGGATTTCTTTTATATAATAAAGCCTATAGGGAGAACTAAGATGTTGGAATTCATATTTCAAATTTTACCTCAGGCAGTGAATGGTTTTGGCTACTGCAGGTGCATCCCTCACACTGATCCAAAAATCATTAATCCAGTATTTCCATGATTAAACTAGAAAAGCACTCAGAGAGTGCAGACCTCCGCCAAGGATAGAGAGGAAAACAGGAAACTCATGCAGTAAAGGATCATGAGCTGGAATTGAACCTGCATCTCTGACACAGTTCTGTTTACGAATCACCTTAACCAGTTGACCTACCTGGACACCTTGCTCTAATTTGTTGGATGACATACTAACCTATGATGTTTTAGTCCTATTTTGGACCACATACTAAAACATACTAAAATATTCAAAGTGATCCAGAATCCAGGATCCTTTCCGGATTGCCGCCAAAATTAAATCAGCTCTTCCTCTTACCATAGTCTACATCCCCTCAAAATTTCATGTGAATCGGCCCAGGCGTTTTTGAGTTATCTTGCTAACAGACAGACAGACACACAAACACCGGGTGTCACATAACCTCTTTGGCAGAGGTAATTAATGGACGGAGTGGACTAGTACATGCAGGGGTTGACAGTTGGCATGGTATGCAGTGGCAGATCTTCCGTGAGGGCATGGGAGGGCAGTGGCGCCCCCTGTGATCTGATTTGCCACCCCGTGTGCCCCCCCAAAACATTTTCGTTTGAAATTTACATCATTGAAATCCGATTTTCGGCGCTCCTGAACACAACTTGGTTGTCCGACTGCACCTGAATGCACCAATGACTTTAGTTGGATCTTTTTATATTTATATTTGCATTTTGTTAAAAAATCTCTAAAAGCAACACTTGCACCAAGTTTGTTTTAGTTTGTCAGTTTTTATCGGTGGTGCAACAACATTTTCCACAGACAGTTTTACTGTCCATTGTCTTGTTTTAATCAGTTTTCTGTTCAGTAATTCAGTCCTTTGGCTGTTTGGACCAACAGACACTGAAGGACTAATAAATAAATGATAATTTACTGATCGGTGCCGGTTTTAATGAACTTTATGTTCAACTTCAGAGTCAGATATAATGTGAGCGGTAAACCCCAGGAGTTGATGGAGTTTATTTGTGTGTGTGTTGACCAGAGAAGAGAGTTAGCATCCAGTGAATATTAGCTTTAATGTGAATTAGCAATGCTAACTGAGCTAGCTGATCAATCCTGATTAGCAGCTAAATGTAGCACCAAGCTAACGATCTTTGTGTTGTTTCCTGTCAGCAGCTGAAGTGTGTTGTGTTCCTGTAATGTGGTTCATCAAGTTCATAAAACTGTGGCTGATTGACATTAATGTAATGTTCAGGAAACTTAAATGTGATTGAAACAGTAACGTTAATGTTCTAGTTGTTAGGAATTAGCTTTAATTTGACACTAAAACAGACTCTGATAGTTTTAAATGACATCAGTTTCATTAATCGTAGTGTCTACAGATACGGACCCGTACGCGCAGCCTGTGGCCTACGGATACGGCACTTTCCATTTGCTTCTTTAATTCTCGCTGCCTGAAATACCCCAGCGCCCCCTATCGAGTGGCCATTTTCACGGCAAACAGGACTTCCATGTCGATATGAACTGGCTTGTGCTCTATATACATATGTCCCTACTGCATTCACTATAGTTACACCCGCTGTCTTTGGCCAGTTATTTAAAAAGCAATAAAGATGAATGAGATCACCGCGGTGTAGAAAGGTTTATAATAGAGTATAAGATGTATTTCAGTAGATCTATGTCATGGTTAAAGTTATATAACAGCTGAATACATACAAACAAAATCACGGCATGAAACAATGGCAATGTATATGTCATATATTCCCTATATCCGTACCTCTAGTACAGATGCTACGGGTATGGGTCCGTACCTCTAGCATCAATCTTCATTAATTTGTTGAAAATTGTCTCATTTGTTGTTGTGCTGTTGCTGCTGATTCATTAAAACCAGATGATCCGTGTTGAAGACACGTTTAGTTCTAGTATCAGAAGTACAAGAAGGAAAATGGAAGTTTAGTTCTGCAAAGCATTCAGGAATAAAATAACTAAATGAGTCTTTATGCCTCCAACTATATTTTACAATAATGAAATAATCACAGATAGCAAAAATATAAATTGCAGAGAAAACCCGAGAGAATAATTTCCTGAAAAGTGTATGAAGGAAAAGCAGCTTTTTATCCTGAAAGATCAGAATCAGCTCCAACATCTGCATCTGACAGCATCAAGTCAACCAGAAAGAAAAGAAAAAAGAAAGTGACTTCTTTATGATCACTTCTGTTCCGCTGCTCACATTCTTCACCTTTTTAGTACACTTTTAAAAGTTCAGCAGACAGGTGCTCTGCTTTAGAGTGTGACGATGTTGTCGGTGATGTGGAGACTGAAGTTTCTGTTTCACCCACAGCGTGCTTTAGGACACCCAGGTCAGACTTGATGTTTGAAATACTGACCGACAGCTCAGATTTAACTGTCTGCAGTTCCGTTTTGATGGATGTTAAATTTTCACTCAAAGCTGCCAGGAGCTGGGTCTTTAAAATAACCGCCATCTCATTACAGAGTGAAAGTAGCAGTTCCTCCTTAAGGTCAGAGATTGCAGCATCTGAGGTCCTCTTCAAAAGAAGAAGTAGTTGATGAAGATGTTCTGGAGCAGGACCAGGAAGACCACGACCAAGCAGCCTTGAGATCTTAGGCAGCGTCTCCCTCAGGTGGGTGTCAACGGTTTTCACGGTCAGGTCTGAGGTAATCCCATCAAAAAACAAAACAGAAAAAAATCTAGATTATAAATCAACATGTAACCAAAGCACTCTGTGTATAACGCCATAGTATAGGATGCAGTTCAGAAAATGTCGAAGTGTAGTATATTTTTCAAGAATAACGTAGTATGGCCTGTAGTTCATAGTAAAGTATGTTGGCAAACAACAACATAGATTATTATGTGGTTAAAAAAGGCAAAATAATAGGATGTTGCCTAAAATTGTCATGTATGATATGTGGTTCAAAAAGCACATACATTACTAGGGGATTTTAAAAAGGTCCAGATCATCAATAATACTTTTCAGTTTTACAGCTTTTGTTTTTTCCATGAAGGACACAGAGAAGAAAAAGAATAACAATTCTTTGTGAAAAGTAAGAAAAGATGGCTTGGTCTTTAAGAAACGACATTTGTGAATGAAGAATTTACCCATGATAATCATAACATTCAGTACATCATCAAAGTGTCTGTCCTTTAGGAGAGTACCAAAAATAATGTCCTTGTTGGAAAAGTCCGGTAAGTTAGGGATTTTGGGGAAAAGCCAGTAATGTATGTTGTCCCAAAAAATTTTAGAGAACATGCATTCAAATAACAAGTGGTCTGTAGACTCCATATTATCTTCACAGAATGTACAGCAATTGTCGTCCAACCTAAAACATTTAGTAAGAAATTCTTTTGAAGGGTAAACACCTGACAGTGTTTTGAAGTGAACTTCCTTTGCTTTTGGAGGGATAGGGAGTTTTAAATACTTTTTCCTGATTTTTCGCTTCTCATCATGTGAATCCTGTTTGTCAAAGTGCCCTTCTACCTAGACAGGTTTTGTTGGAGCTCATGCAACAAACATTTTGGGTAACTGCACTTTAATATGGATGGATGACAATGAATTAGAGTCTGTTTTAATGAGACTGAGTTCAGATGTGTAGCTCTGTCATTAAAAAGTAGTGATGGTGAAATCGAAGCTTCATGAAGCAATGAACCACTTTGACACATCTGCTTCAAGAATGACACATTGCTTCGAAGCATTTGACACAATCAGAAGAGTGACATCTGCTGGTCCTGTGTCAGAACTGCATCTAAGTGGAAAAAACTGAAAAAGCCTCAGGACTGCTTGTCTCACACTGCTTTGTACTTGCAATAAATGTTTTAAAACGTTATATATGTATGTTTGTGTGCATATATGTGTAGTGTGTTTCTATGAATCTATGTGTGTGTATGAGTGAATCTATGCATATGTATCTGTGTATTATTTAATGTATTTAATGCAACTAGATATATCTAAACTAAATTCTAACTAAATGTATACTCTCCCTAACTTCTCTCAAAATGACAAATGGCAAATGCGCTAGCGTGATCTCCTCCTCTCAAAAACCCACAATTTGAGGAGTGACCCCTATGCCTTTTAAGACCTGGACAGATTGAAGTGTCCGACCCCTTCAAAGTTCGCGGGAAGCACCGCGACACGCGATGTGACGTAACGAGGCCTCGCTCTCGATAGTCACGCGATTGTGGGCCTGCTGAAGCAGGGATCGAAACACCGTCTCGGAACACTTTCGCTTAGCTCGGCACTGTGTCCAGCAAACTGGCTCGAGCGTAACATCACTATTAAATAGGAAATTATTTCTCAGAATTCACAGAGAAAAGTCTGAAATGTTTGCTATGTTAGCGTCCCACATGTTCTTTGGCTCAGCTAAAGCTAACTCTCTCCAACTTCTGGATCTCTTGAGTTGCTTGTTGTCTGAGATGTTTGTTCAAAATAAGCCAGGCATGTCATTGGGAAATTACCAAATAAGTGAATCCTTGGAAGCAAGGGAGTGGAGCGACCGAGGTGGGGGGAGGGTTTGGGAGGGGGGCCCATGCAAGAAACTTTTGAAATTTAAAGGCTGAAATGGTGCATTCTGGTGAGCTCTGACACTGAGAATTCTTTAAACATGAAGGCTCAAAAAAATGTCTGTATGGGACCTTCTAGGCACCCCCCCAAAAACAGCACAAAGTCATGTTAATGTGATGAAACCAAATATTTATACTGGATTCAAATTTGAATGAGCCACATGAAGTCATCACTATGTGTGCTTTCCAATCGACCATGGGAGTGAGCCTCTTCTGTTGAGGAACTTGTGGGGCAATGCCACTGGGTTGTTGCAAGTACACACTACTGATCCCGTATGTTTGGTCCTGTTGTCGCATCTCTTCCCTCCGCCGGGTAAAAAAATTGCTGGGTATTTGGTGGTTAGAGCGCTTTTCGTACAATTTCCTGCAATGATTTTTCGTTTTCATGTGGTCTATCAGCGCTTGGCATCCTCTGTCGCTGTATTTTGTGTCATCGTCGCACACCATGCACCTCGCTTTCCCAGCTACATCTAACTTTCGATAATGCTCTCCAATCGTTGTTTCCAACACGTGCTTTTGCCAGTGCACTGTTGACAACTACGTGCGATCCAACCCTATACCCCTTACACTCCACATTTTTTTTCTCATCGAATTTGGGCGATTCACGTTGGGTCTCAAAATTGATACCTCGATACGCGACCAAATAACATGCCTGATAAGCTCATTCTCAAGTCTTATCTGATCTGTCCTTTTATTTGAACTTTCCCTAAACTTAGGAGTTAATGACAGAGCAGCACATCCAGACTCAGTCTCATTTACGTAGAGATTAAACTTCAGCGTCATTCATTGATGTTACAGTGCAGTTTTTCACGTTTGTTGCTCATGCTCCCGACCAAACCTGTCTAGGTGGAAGACGATGTGAAGAGACACTCCAGAGCTCCGCGACTAGGGCTGGGTATTGATTTGAAATTTCCCAAAACGATTCGATTCACGATTTTCGATTCGATCGTGATTCACGATTTTGTATTCGATTCACTTTTGATTGATTTTTTTTCAGTTCAGGATATCACACAGTACACATTGTCTTTCAACATGACATACCAAGTTACAGTGCAAGCTTCTATGAGTTTCTTTCATATCATTTTGTTTTTATCATATTTTTTATGTTGATCCTACTGTATTTATGCCATTGCCAATGCATGTATCTTAATTTTGTATTTCTATATGAATAATTAAATATATTTTACTTTTTTATGTTTAAATAAGTCAGTTTGTGAGACACTCAGTGGTGAAAAATACGCATCCCTTCCAAAAAATGTCTCTGACTGTGGCTTTGACATCATGTTTAAAATGCTAATTACTCATTTCAAATTTAAGGAATGACAGGTAGATTTAGAATAATATGCAAGTAACTTGTTGAGGACTTCTATATTTTCTAAGACTTTTCAATTTGAAATGGTTTCTAAAGTGTGCAGCCATTTTATTTTTACTTTTTTCAAATCAGTAAATCTTTAAATGGGAAAACAATTTGTCGTTTCTTAAAATGCATAAAGTTGCAGAAGTCAGGAGTACAATGAACTTCAGAGACGTTCAAAGTGTTAGAGTGAAGCAGCTGTGTAAGGAAACCCATTAGAATGTTTTATTTGTCCTGAATTACACCTACTTGCAGCTAGTCATGCATCATCCTATTCAATGTAAAAACAGAATAGAAAAGATTTCTTTGAAAACCTAAAGAGGTAGATCACCGTGCAAAACACAGCTTGATTTAAGTTTTTTGAGAATGGGGCAGACAATTGCAGGACTGGATTGCCAGTCCCTTATTTTTAACTTACTCCACTTGTTTACTCCAAAGTACTGCTAGCACTTTTGGGCAGAAGAGCAAGTTGAACTGGAACATTTCTGAAGGAAATTTGAGTGTGCAAATGCATCTTGTGACAGCTGATATGTCCAGCTAATAATCATACATAAGGTGGAATTTACATAAGTACATTTTATTTTGAAAAGCCAGTATATTTCACAAACCCTAGAAGAATCTGTAAGAATAACCCCGAGGAGCAGTAATCTACGGTGGCCGACAGGGGCCAACGATCTGCAACTTTCCAAAACTCCTCAGTTCAGGAAAACAGCGCAAACATTGGTTTGGAAATCATTTCATGTTCTGGAAATCGTTTCTTAGTTTGCAGATCGTTTCTTTGTTTTTGGAGATCGTTTCTTGTTTTGGAATCATTACTTGATTTGCAGATCGTTTTTTGGTTTGGAGATCGTTTTCTCCTTTGCATCGTTCCTCTTTTAGCAGCGCGTTTTGGTTTTTTTTCAGCGCGTTATTCCATTTGCACCACGATCCTCTTTTGTACCTCGTTTAGACCTGTGTTTGAGTTTGTGATTTTGCATCGTTTCTGTACTTGAAGCTGTTTTCCTGAACTGAGGAGTTTTGGAAAGTTGCAGATCGTTGGCCCCTGTCGGCCACCGTAGTAATCACTCTAATCAGTGTTTCAATGCTTTCCACTGGCACACTTAACAATAAAAACATAATTTCAGTTGGTCTCTTGCTTCAACAGTCCTGTTATCAAAATATGTACATTAGTTAAGGTGGACATGAGAACATGGAGGGGTGTAAGGTAAAAAGAGTGATTTATTTGAACAGAAGTCTCAGAAAGTTAAGTGGAGGTTGACGACTGGTTTGGGGGTGGATGGCTGGAGTGATTGAGGTAGAGCTGAAGGCCGAGCGCAGGGAACACTGGAGCTCTGGAGGACTGAGGTAGCAGCGAGGAACATAGTATCTACATAGGAGAACACAAACTGTCAGGAAAATGGTAATCTGAGTCACTAAAAGGAGAATACTCAACTGAATGACTGGAGAAGCAGGAGAGGAACAGTTGTTGTACCAAACGCACAGAACAATCTGGGACCAGAGAAGAGAAAAGTCCAGGTTTTATGGAGGAGCTGCTGATCCGGAATGAGCTGCAGGGAGACGAGCCACGTCTTCAGGATCACACTGAAAGGAAACCAGAGAGAAGAGAAAAACGAGAGACGGACCGAACCAAACCAAACCAAACCCAAAACATGAAACATAACAGGAAATCCTCACCATTTGTCATTTTTTCTGTATTTTTTTCTTTATAGATGTTAAAACATCAGAAAGAATCCTCATTAACATTGATTAAATCAAACATTTGTAAAAGAGCATAGAGACTTCAGGAGGGTCTGACCCTCCCTAACCTCAACCCTTTGGAAATGCTCTATCCTAAGATGACTTACTGTTTAGACAATAATTAGTTTCCATTTCAGAAAATACTTTCCAGATCTCACAAGTTAATACAGTGAATCATAACAAGTCACACAAATATGACTCTCATTGTTTACATGTTCAAAATAGATTAATTGTTGAAAATGTAATGTGTAGAATCACAATAACAATGAAAAAGTAATTTGGATGGAGCATTTCCTGAAGACCCTCCTGAAGTCATCTCCTGCTTTTATACTCCTGTTATCTAAATATGTTTTTCAAAACGTGCCATGAATGGGTGACATTTTAAAGATTTTTCTTCATCACAAAATTTGAAAGGCTTTTTTTGAAACTTTACAGCAAAATGTACAACTGACAGAAAACACTTAACAATAATGTCATCAAACAGAAACTTTTGTAAAAGAGGATAAAGACTTTAGGAGGGTCTGACCCTCCCTAACCTCAACCCTTTGGAAATGCTCCATCCTAATATGACTCTCATTGTTTACATGTTAAAAATAGATTAGTTGTTGAAAATGTAATTTCAAGAATTACAATAATAACAATGAAAACGTGATTTGGATGGAGCATTTCCTGAAGACCCTCCTAAAGTCATCTCCTCCATTTACACTCTTGTTATCTAAATATGTTAGTTAAATTGTGAGAGGCACAGAAAAAAATCATTCTAAAACTATCATTTCTGAGCAACATCTGAAACATTTGTCGTTTTTTTGTTTGTTTTTGTCTGAAGTATTTATACGTTTTTTTCTTTGAAGATTTTGTGACAAAAATTACAATCAACTAAAGAAAAAAGACTTATTATGAACAATAATGTCATCAAACAGAAACATTTGTAAAAGAGGATAAAGACTTTAGGAGGGTCTGACCCTCCCTAACCTCGACCCTTTGGAAATGCTCCATAAAAATATGACTCATTGTTTACATGTTAAAAATCAATCAGATATTGTAAATGTCATTTGAAGAAATACGATACTACCAATGAAAAATTATTTGGATGGAGCATTTCCTGAAGACCCTCCTAAAGTCTATCCTGCTTTTACAATCTCCTCAGATATGTACTTTAATTACTTTGCTGAATAGTCACAGAAAAATATGTTACAATTACTGAGGAACATTTTAAACTTTGCTCTATTTTCTAGGATCTGGATGAATTTTCCTTGAAGTTAATAAAACAGCAGAAGGAAAAGTCATCATTAATAGTGGTGATGTGTAATGATAACATGAGTATCAGAGGATAAAGACTTTAGGAGGGTTTGACCCTCCCTAACCTCAACCCTTTGGAAATGTTCCATTCAAATTTAACAAACAATAATGACTGAAACCTGCTCAAGAAATTCTGGTCATTTTTCTAAAAATATCATAAACCAAGAAGTAAAATAACAAAACAGACATTGTATGTTCAAATTACAGAAGATATTCTCCTCCTGTTTTAAAGTTCATCATATTAACTTTAACAAAGATTTAAACAGATTTGAATGGAACATTTCTGAAGACCCTCTTCAAGCTCTTTCCATCATTTAAAGACATTTTACAAACCCAATTCCAATGAAGTTGGGACATTGTGTTAAATATAAATAAAAACAGAATACAATGATTTGCAAATCATGTTTAACCTATATTTCATTGAATACACTACAAAGATAAGATATTTAATGTTCAAACGGATAAACTTTATTGTTTTTAGCAAATAATCATTAATGTAGAACTTTATGCCTGCAACATGTTCCAAAAAAGCTGGGACAGGTGGCAAAAAAGACTGAGAAAGTTGAGGAATGCTCATCAAACACCTGTTTGGGACATCCCACAGGTGAACAGGCTAATTGGGAACAGGTGGGTGCCATGCTTGGGTATAAAAGGAGCTTCCCTGAATTGCTGTCATTCACAAGCAAAGATGGGGTGAGGTTCACCTCTTTGTGAACAAGTGCAGGAGAAAATAGTCAAACAGTTTAAGGACAATGTTCCTCAACGTACAATTGCAAGGAATTTAGGGATTTCATCATCTGCGGTCCATAATATCATCAAAAGGTTCAGAGAATCTGGAGAAATCCCTGCATGCAAGCGGCAAGGCCGAAAACCAACACTGAATGCCCGTGACCTTCGATCCCTCAGGCGGCACTGCATCAAAAACCGACACTAATGTGTAAAGGACATCAACACAAGGGCTCAGGAACACTTCAGAAAACCACTGCCAGTAAATACAGTTCAGTGCTACATCCGTAAGTGCAACTTAAAACTCTACTATGCAAAGCAAATACCATTTATCAACAACACCCAGAAACGCTGCCGACTTCTCTGGGCCTGAGCTCATCTAAGATGGACTGATGCAAAGTGGAAAAGTGTTCTGTGGTCTGACGAGTCCACATTTCAAATTGTTTTTGGAAATTGTGGACGTCGTGTCCTCCGGGCCAAAGAGGAAAAGAACCATCCAGACTGTTATGGATGCAAAGTTCAAAAGCCAGCATCTGTGATGGTATGGGGGTGTTTTAGTGCCAATGGCATGGGCAACTTACACATCTGTGAAGGTACCATTAATGCTGAAAGGTCCATACAGGTTTTGGAGAAACATATGCTGCTATCTAAGCAACGTCTTTATCATGGGTATAAAAGGAGCTTCCCTGCTTATTTCAGCAAGACAATGCCAAACAATGCCAAACCACATTCTGCACATTACAACAGCTTGGCTTCGTAGTAAAAGACTGCGGGTACTAGACTGGCCTGCCTGCAGTCCAGACCTGTCTCCCATTTAAAATGTGTGGCGTATTATGAAGCGTAAAATACGACAACGGAGACCTTTAGGTTATTTACATAACCCCAGTTCTCTGAGTAATATTCTGTTCGATGTCTCACTATGGGATGGACGCCCTTGCTGCAGACCTCAGAAGCATTAATCTCATTATGCCAATCCTGATTGGCTGGTAAAACGTGTCTGTCCGCCACAGGTAGTCCCACCTACCTTAAATAGCTCATGCGGACGGCACCACGTCATTCAAGATAAGCACCTCTTCTCACTCGCCCAAGCAAGAAGGGTTATCTGGTGAGACATCTCACTCATATTACTCAGAGAACCGGGGTTATGTAAATAACCTAAAGTTCTCTTTCATAATATTCCGTTCGATGTCTCACTGTGGGATATGGTTGCTCCCGTATTGCCAGACAAGCTTATCCATCATCCACCAACCCCCAGGGGAAAAAAATGCTCTGTTCCAACTAGAACAGCAAAACTGCTTGTGCCACGCACGGAGCAGAGACGTCCAGCATATAGAAACAGACAAAAGTGAGAGGCGAGGACCAACTCGCCGCAGCACAGATGTACTGAACAGAAACTCCCCTGAACAAGGCCCAGGATGCAGCCAAGCCCCGAGTCGAGTGTGCTCGCAAACACACAGGTCGTTGCAAACCCTGACTCGTGTAAGCCAAAGCAATCGCCTCCACCACCCAGTGGGACAGACGCTGCTTTGTAACAGGTTTCCCCTTATGAGGGTTAGCCCAGGAGATGAACAGCTGATCGCTCCTCCTAATGCCCCTCGTCCTATCCATGTAAGTGCGCACCGCATGGACTGGACATAACGCATGCGACCGCTGCTCACCTGGTGAGGCAGCAAAAGCCACAAGGTCAATAGGAGAACATGAACCCACCACCTTGGGCACAAAGGCCAGGTTGGGCTTCAAAATCCCTCTCACATCACCCGGGAAGAGCTGAGTGCATGAGGGATGGACCGAAAGCGCATGAATGTCACTAACTCGCTTAGTCGAAGCCAGAGCCAGCAACAACACTGTCTTGAGCGACATGTGTTTCAAGGCTGCTCCCTCCAGTGGCTCAAAGGGAGGACCCTTAAGTCCCTCCAGAACCACAGCCAGATCCCATGGTGGTACCAGCGGTCTGGACACGGGGAGAAGTCTACGCGCTCCCTTCATAAACCGGCAAACCAACGAGTGTTGGCTCGCTGTTTGCTGTTTGATAGCTGCCAAGTCGACCTTCACCGTGGAGAAAGCTTTATGTTTGTCAATGAGGTCCTGCAAGAATGACAATATCACTCCTACTGGACACAGAAAGGGAATGTGGCCATTTCTGTGACACCACCGCTCAAACACTCTCCACTTACAGTCATACAGAGACCTAGTGGAAGAGGCCTGAGCACTTTCAATAGTGGAAATCACCCGCTGTGAAAGACCCGCAGCTGACAGATTTAACCACTCAGGGGCCAGGCCCACAGTGCCAGGCGTTCTGGGTGTGGGTGGAAAACGGCACGCCCTCCTTGTGACAACAGGTCCCTGTGCAGCGGGAGCTGCCAGGGCTGTGCGCACAACAGTTGATACATCTCCGCCAGCCACTGCATTGCAGGCCAAAGCGGAGCTATCAAAATCAGTACGTGGCCACGATTCCTCACCCTGGAGAGAGTGGAGGGTATCAGGGCCAGAGGGGGGAATGCGTAAAGACACTCGTGCGGCCAGGCATGCGCTAGAGCGTCTACCCCGAGCGGAGCATCCATGCTGCGAAGAGAGTAAAACAGTGAGCACTGCACACTGTCTCTCGACGCGAACAGATCCACCGCGGCCCGACCGAACCGAGCCCATATCTGCTCCACAACTTCCGGATGCAGAGCCCACTCCCCGTATACTGGAGCGCCCCTGGACAGCAGGTTTGCACCCGTGTTCAGGACTCACGGGACTTGCGTCGCTCTCAGGGAGAGGAGACGACTGCAGTTCCACAGGATCAGTCTGCATGCCAGCGCATGTAACTGACGGGAGCATAATCCCCCTTGACAGTTGATATACGCCACCGTCTTCGTATTGTCCATCCTCACCAGGACGTGCTGACCCATGAGAGACAGAAGGAAGTGTTTTAGGGAGAGGAATACTGCTGAAAGTTCCAGAAAATTTATGTGAGAGCGTTGGAGGTCCACACTCCAGCGGCCCCTCACAGACCGGCCCTCGTGAATCCCGCCCCAACACGTCAGGCTGGCGTCCATAGTGACCACCTTCCTGGACAGGATGGGACCCATGGGCACCCGTTGGGTCAGAAAGGACGTGGCTCGCCAGTGGCACAACGCTCTGACGCACTCCGGTGTGATCAGCACTCTCCTCGCGCCATGACGCATGGGATCCAGCCCGCATGAGGCCACCCAAAGTTGGAACTCTCTCATGTGGAGCCGGCCCAGACGGACTACGAGAATGGCAGACACCATCAGCCCGAGTAGCCGAAGGCATAATCTGAACTGAACAGATTTGCCTGGCTGAAAAAGTGCAAGACATGCCATGAAAGCTTTCACTCGCTCCGCCGAGAGGCGTGCTATGAAGGTCACAGAGTCCAGGAATAATCCCAGAAAAACTATGTCCTGCATCGGGGACAGCATGCTCTTTTCCACATTTATCACGAAATCTACACTGGATAGGTGTCATATGAGAATACGCGTGTACGCCCTGACCTCCTGCTCCGATTGTGCCAGCAGCAGCCAATCGTCCAAGTATGTGGCCAAGCGGATGCCCTGCCGTCTCAGTGGGGCTATCAGTACCTCCGTGCACCGCACAAACACTCTCCGGCTCAAAGACAGGCCGAAAGGGAGTACGCGGTACTCGTAATAGAACCCCCGGAAAGCAAACCTCAGATACTTTCTGTGAGGAGGATAAATTGGGATGTGGAAATACGCGTCTTTCAGATCGACAGAAGTGAACCAGTCATTCTGTCTCACAAGGCGCAACAGGGATGCATGGGTCACCACCCTGAACTTGTATTTCCGAAGATATTTGTTCAGAGCACGTAAATCCAGGATAGGGCGAATACCGCTCCCCCCCATTTGGGAACCAGAGAATACCTGGAGTAAAACCCGCTCTGACTCTCTGCGGGAGGTACGACACAGATTGCTCCTTTGTTTAACAGTGAGAGGATTTCCTCCTGTAAAACATGAGCAGACTCTCCTGAGCCTCGGAGTGTATTATACCGGCGAATCGTGGAGGAACAGCCGCAAACTGCAGCCTGTACCCCCTCGAAATCGTCTTTAACACCCACAGTGGAGCTGCGAGCGCGCCCATCTCGCCCATCTGGGAGAAAGAGTGGACACATCTTGCAGCCTCTCCACCATGGGCAATTTCTTCCCCACGTAGCGGGACCTGGAGGTCTCAGCCACGACTGCAGGCCAGGGGATGGCCAGCCGGGCCGCCGCGCGTTTGCACACGTCGAACATGTCCGAGCTGGGGAGGGGAGAAGCTGGTGTGCTGCCCTCCTTACCATCCCGAGAAGCGACAGAGGCTGCGGGCTGCGCAGCCTGAGCTGGAGTGATGAAGATGTCGTCCTCCTCATCCTCTGAAATGAGGTAACCTGAGGCACCATCTTCATCGTCCCCATAGTCCGGTAACAGGACGTCTTCCTCCTGCGAGAACTCCGCGGCTAGGTCGAGCTGGGAGCCCCAGCTGGTGCCAGCCTCCGGTGCCGCCGCAGCAACAGGCCCCTCATCCTCTCCGCCTTTGACGGGGATGCCGTCGGAAGGGAGATAGGGGTCCTGTCCAGACAAGCTAGCCTGGCGGGCTAGCCGTCTGCGGAGACTCTTAATCGTGAACACAGCACAGTGCTGACACGAGCTGGGGACGTCGATAGCCAGCCGGGCGTGTTCCAGCCCGAGGCAGGCGGAGCAGACCTGGTGTGGGTCCCTGCTCGATATCTTATTCCCGCAGCGACAGGGACGGGCCCCACCAGAGTCTCCTTGTCCTCTGGTGTGAGGAGCTCCAGCTTCCATTCCTCGCGAGCTGGTGTGCAGGCAGGGAGTCGAGGCAGTTAGCTGGTGTGCTAACTGTGGAGAGTCGAGAGATTAGCTGGTGTGCTAACTCTCGAAAACTCGAAAAGCTGTGGAGGGGCGTCGAGGATAGTGCTGCCCAAGCCGTGGAGAGGCTAGGAAGCACAGAAAATCAATCTGGTGTGACCGACAAGAGCAGAGAATCCAAATTTAGGTAGCGTCTGGCGACAGAAGCTAAATAAGATCCGTCTGCGGACAGTTAAGCTAACTAGCCCTGGACGTGAGATACGCTCCAAGTGAGAAGAGGTGTTTGAATGGCGTGGTGCCGTCCGCATGAGCTATTTAAGGTAGGTGGGACTACCTGTGGCAGACGGACACGTTTTACCAGCCAATCAGGATTGGCGTAATGAGATTAATGCTTCTGAGGTCTGCAGCAGGGGCGTGCATCCCATAGTAAGACATCGAACGGAATATTATGAAAGAGAACCTGTTTAACAGCTGAATCCGCACATCAAGCAAGAATGGGAAAGAATTCCACCTACAAAGGTTCAACAATTAGTGTCCTCAGTTTCCAAACGTTTATTAAATGTTGTTAAAAGGAAAGGCGATGTAACACAGTGGTAAACATGACCCTGTCCCAGCTTTTTTGGAACGCGTTGCAGCCCTAAAATTCTAAGTTAATGATTATTTGCTAAAAACGATAAAGTTTATCAGTTTGAACATTAAATATCTTGTCTTTGTAGTGTATTCACTTAAATATAGGTTGAACATGATTCGCAAATCATTGCATTCTGTTTTTATTTATGTTTAACACAATGTCCCAACTTCATTGGAATTGGGTTTGTAAATTAATGATTTAAAATGACTTTTTGTAGGAAATCTAAACATAAAAGTGTTGGAGTACCTACAATTACTCATGTTAGTCAGACATTCTGGAGGAAAAGTTTTGTTCAAAATATTCCTCAGTGTCTACAAATGTTTACAGAAACTATTTAAACTGAACACTTGTTTGTAATTTTCTGTAGATCACTCAGTAACAGTAACAGGAGTAACAGAGGATGAAGACTTTGGGAGGGTCTGACCCTCCCTAACCTCGACCCTTTGGAAATGCTCCATAAAAATATGACTCTCACTGTTTACGTATTAAAAATAGATTAGTTGTTGAAAATGGAATTTCAAGAATTACAACAATAACAATGAAAAAGTAATTTGGATGGAGCATTTCCTGTAGACCCTCCTAAAGTCATCTTCTGCTTTTATACTCCTGTTATCTAAATATGATAGTGAAATTGTGAGAGAGACACAGAAAAAAATCTTTCTAAAACTATCATTTCTGAGCAACATCTGAAACATGTCATTGTTTTTTTTGTTTGTTTTTGTCTGAAGTATGTTTATACAATTTTTCTTTAAAGATTTTACGCCAAAATTTACAATTAACGAAAGAAAAGACTTATCATGAACAATAATGTCATCAAACAGAAACATTTGTAAAAGAGGATAAAGACTTTAGGAGGGTCTGACCCTCTCTAACCTCGACCCTTTGGAAATGCTCCATCCTAATATGACTCTCATTGTTCACATGTTAAAAATAGATTAGTTGTTGAAAATGTAATTTCAAGTATTACAATAATAACAATGAAAAAGTGATTCGGATGGAGCATTTCCTGAAGACCCTCCTAAAGTCATCTCCTGCTTTTATACTCCTGTTATCTAAATATGTTAGTTAAATTGTGAAAGAGGCACAGAAAAAAATCATTTTAAAACTATCGTTTCTGAGCAACATCTGAAACATTTGTCGTTTTTGTTTGTTTTTGTCTAAAGTATTTATACGTTTTTTCTTTGAAGATTTTGCGACAAAAATTACAATCAACTAAAGAAAAGACTTATTATAAACAATAATGTCATCAAACAGAAACATTTGTAAAAGAGGATAAAGACTTTAGGAGGGTCTGACCCTCCCTAACCTCGACCCTTTGGAAATGCTCCATAAAAATATGACTCATTGTTTACATGTTAAAAACCAATCAGATATTGTAAATGTCATTTGAAGAAATACGATACTAACAATGAAAAATTATTTGGATGGAGCATTTCCTGAAGACCCTCCTAAAGTCATCTCCTGCTTTTATACTCCTGTTATCTAAATATGATAGTGAAATTGTGAGCGAGACACAGAAAAAAATCATTCTAAAACTATCATTTCTGAGCAACATCTGAAACATGTCATTGTTTTTTTTGTTTGTTTTTGTCTGAAGTATGTTTATACAATTTTTCTTTAAAGATTTTACGCCAAAATTTACAATCAACTAAAGAAAAGACTTATTATGAACAATAATGTCATCAAACAGAAACTTTTGTAAAAGAGGATAAAGACTTTAGGAGGGTCTGACCTTCCCTAACCTCGACCCTTTGGAAATGCTCCATCCTAATATGACTCTCATTGTTCACATGTTAAAAATAGATTAGTTGTTGAAAATGTAATTTCAAGAATTACAATAATAACAATGAAAAAGTGATTCAGATGGAGCATTTCCTGAAGACCCTCCTAAAGTCATCTCCTGCTTTTATACTCCTGTTATCTAAATATGTTAGTTAGCTAACATATTTACATACATACATATCTAAATATGTTTGTTAGTCATTTCTGAGCAACATCTGAAACATTTGTCGTTTTTTTTTGTCTAAAGTATTTATACGTTTTTTCTTTGAAGATTTTACACCAAAAATTACAATCAACTAAAGAAAAGACTTATTATGAACAATAATGTCATCAAACAGAAACATTTGTAACAGAGGATAAAGACTTTAGGAGGGTCTGACCCTCCCTAACCTCCACCCTTTGGAAATGCTCCATCCTAATATGACTCTCATTGTTCACATGTTAAAAATAGATTAGTTGTTGAAAATGGAATTTCAAGAATTACAACAATAACAATGAAAAAGTAATTTGGATGGAGCATTTCCTGTAGACCCTCCTAAAGTCATCTTCTGCTTTTATACTCCTGTTATCTAAATATGATAGTGAAATTGTGAGAGAGACACAGAAAAAAATCATTCTAAAACTATCATTTCTGAGCAACATCTGAAACATGTCATTGTTTTTTTTGGTTGTTTTTGTCTGAAGTATGTTTATACAATTTTTCTTTAAAGATTTTACGCCAAAATTTACAATTAACGAAAGAAAAGACTTATCATGAACAATAATGTCATCAAACAGAAACATTTGTAAAAGAGGATAAAGACTTTAGGAGGGTCTGACCCTCTCTAACCTCGACCCTTTGGAAATGCTCCATCCTAATATGACTCTCATTGTTCACATGTTAAAAATAGATTAGTTGTTGAAAATGTAATTTCAAGTATTACAATAATAACAATGAAAAAGTGATTCGGATGGAGCATTTCCTGAAGACCCTCCTAAAGTCATCTCCTGCTTTTATACTCCTGTTATCTAAATATGTTAGTTAAATTGTGAAAGAGGCACAGAAAAAAATCATTTTAAAACTATCGTTTCTGAGCAACATCTGAAACATTTGTCGTTTTTTGTTTGTTTTTGTCTAAAGTATTTATACGTTTTTTCTTTGAAGATTTTGCGACAAAAATTACAATCAACTAAAGAAAAGACTTATTATGAACAATAATGTCATCAAACAGAAACATTTGTAAAAGAGGATAAAGACTTTAGGAGGGTCTGACCCTCCCTAACCTCGACCCTTTGGAAATGCTCCATAAAAATATGACTCATTGTTTACATGTTAAAAACCAATCAGATATTGTAAATGTCATTTGAAGAAATACGATACTAACAATGAAAAATTATTTGGATGGAGCATTTCCTGAAGACCCTCCTAAAGTCATCTCCTGCTTTTATACTCCTGTTATCTAAATATGATAGTGAAATTGTGAGCGAGACACAGAAAAAAATCATTCTAAAACTATTATTTCTGAGCAACATCTGAAACATGTCATTGTTTTTTTTGTTTGTTTTTGTCTGAAGTATGTTTATACAATTTTTCTTTGAAGATTTTACGCCAAAATTTACAATCAACTAAAGAAAAGACTTATTATGAACAATAATGTCATCAAACAGAAACATTTGTAACAGAGGATAAAGACTTTAGGAGGGTCTGACCCTCCCTAACCTCGACCCTTTGGAAATGCTCCATCCTAATATGACTCTCATTGTTTACGTGTTAAAAATAGATTAGTTTTTTAAAATGTAACTTCAAGAATTACAACAACAATGAAAAAGTAATTTGGATGGAGCATTTCCTGAAGACCCTCCTAAAGTCTATCCTGCTTTTACAATCTCCTCAGATATGTACTTTAATTACTTTGCTGAATAGTCACAGAAAAATTTGTTACAATTACTGAGGAACATTTTAAACTTTGCTCTATTTTCTAGGATCTGGATGAATTTTCCTTGAAGTTATTAAAACAACAGAAGGAAAAGTCATCATTAATAGTGATGATGTGTAATGATAACATGAGTATCAGAGGATAAAGACTATAGGAGGGTCTGACCCTCCCTAACCTCGACCCTTTGGAAATGCTCCATAAAAATATGACTCTCATTGTTTACGTGTTAAAAATAGATTAATTACAACAATAACAATGAAAAAGTAATTTGGATGAAGCATTTCCTGAAGACCCTCCTAAAGTCATCTTCTGCTTTTATACTCCTGTTATCTAAATATGATAGTGAAATTGTGAGAGAGACACAGAAAAAAATCATTCTAAAACTATCATTTCTGAGCAACATCTGAAACATGTCATTGTTTTTTTTGTTTGTTTTTGTCTGAAGTATGTTTATACAATTTTTCTTTAAAGATTTTACGCCAAAATTTACAATTAACGAAAGAAAAGACTTATTATGAACAATAATGTCATCAAACAGAAACATTTGTAAAAGAGGATAAAGACTTTAGGAGGGTCTGACCCTCTCTAACCTCGACCCTTTGGAAATGCTCCATCCTAATATGACTCTCATTGTTCACATGTTAAAAATAGATTAGTTGTTGAAAATGTAATTTCAAGTATTACAACAATAACAATGAAAAAGTGATTCGGATGGAGCATTTCCTGTAGACCCTCCTAAAGTCATCTCCTGCTTTTATACTCCTGTTATCTAAATATGTTAGTTAAATTGTGAAAGAGGCACAGAAAAAAATCATTTTAAAACTATCGTTTCTGAGCAACATCTGAAACATTTGTCGTTTTTTGTTTGTATTTGTCTAAAGTATTTATACGTTTTTTCTTTGAAGATTTTGCGACAAAAATTACAATCAACTAAAGAAAAGACTTATTATGAACAATAATGTCATCAAACAGAAACATTTGTAAAAGAGGATAAAGACTTTAGGAGGGTCTGACCCTCCCTAACCTCGACCCTTTGGAAATGCTCCATAAAAATATGACTCATTGTTTACATGTTAAAAACCAATCAGATATTGTAAATGTCATTTGAAGAAATACGATACTAACAATGATAAATTATTTGGATGGAGCATTTCCTGTAGACCCTCCTAAAGTCATCTCCTGCTTTTATACTCCTGTTATCTAAATATGATAGTGAAATTGTGAGCGAGACACAGAAAAAAATCATTCTAAAACTATCACTTCTGAGCAACATCTGAAACATGTCATTGTTTTTTTTGTTTGTTTTTGTCTGAAGTATGTTTATACAATTTTTCTATAAAGATTTTACGCCAAAATTTACAATCAACTAAAGAAAAGACTTATTTTGAACAATAATGTCATCAAACAGAAACTTTTGTAAAAGAGGATAAAGACTTTAGGAGGGTCTGACCCTCCCTAACCTCGACCCTTTGGAAATGCTCCATCCTAATATGACTCTCATTGTTCACATGTTAAAAATAGATTAGTTGTTGAAAATGTAATTTCAAGAATTACAATAATAACAATGAAAAAGTGATTCAGATGGAGCATTTCCTGAAGACCCTCCTAAAGTCATCTCCTGCTTTTATACTCCTGTTATCTAAATATGTTAGTTAGCTAACATATTTACATACATACATATCTAAATATGTTTGTTAGTCATTTCTGAGCAACATCTGAAACATTTGTCGTTTTTTTTGTCTGAAGTATTTATACGTTTTTTCTTTGAAGATTTTACACCAAAAATTACAATCAACTAAAGAAAAGACTTATTATGAACAATAATGTCATCAAACAGAAACATTTGTAACAGAGGATAAAGACTTTAGGAGGGTCTGACCCTCCCTAACCTCGACCCTTTGGAAATGCTCCATCCTAATATGACTCTCATTGTTTACGTGTTAAAAATAGATTAGTTTTTTAAAATGTAACTTCAAGAATTACAACAACAATGAAAAAGTAATTTGGATGGAGCATTTCCTGAAGACCCTCCTAAAGTCTATCCTGCTTTTACAATCTCCTCAGATATGTACTTTAATTACTTTGCTGAATAGTCACAGAAAAATTTGTTACAATTACTGAGGAACATTTTAAACTTTGCTCTATTTTCTAGGATCTGGATGAATTTTCCTTGAAGTTATTAAAACAACAGAAGGAAAAGTCATCATTAATAGTGATGATGTGTAATGATAACATGAGTATCAGAGGATAAAGACTATAGGAGGGTCTGACCCTCCCTAACCTCGACCCTTTGGAAATGCTCCATAAAAATATGACTCTCATTGTTCACGTGTTAAAAATAGATTAATTACAACAATAACAATGAAAAAGTAATTTGGATGAAGCATTTCCTGAAGACCCTCCTAAAGTCATCTCCTGCTTTTATACTCCTGTTATCTAAATATGTTAGTTAAATTGTGAAAGAGGCACAGAAAAAAATCATTTTAAAACTATCGTTTCTGAGCAACATCTGAAACATTTGTCGTTTTTTGTTTGTTTTTGTCTAAAGTATTTATACGTTTTTTCTTTGAAGATTTTGCGACAAAAATTACAATCAACTAAAGAAAAGACTTATTATAAACAATAATGTCATCAAACAGAAACATTTGTAAAAGAGGATAAAGACTTTAGGAGGGTCTGACCCTCCCTAACCTCGACCCTTTGGAAATGCTCCATAAAAATATGACTCATTGTTTACATGTTAAAAACCGATCAGATATTGTAAATGTCATTTGAAGAAATACGATACTAACAATGAAAAATTATTTGGATGGAGCATTTCCTGAAGACCCTCCTAAAGTCATCTCCTGCTTATATACTCCTGTTATCTAAATATGTTCTTTTCTTAAACTGTGAGAGACACACAGAAAAAATCATTTCAAAACTATCATTTCTGAGCAACATCTGAAATATTTGTCATTGTTTTTTTGTTTGTTTTTGTCTGAAGTATATTTAAACAATTTTTCTTTGAAGATTTTACGCCAAAAATTACAATCAACTAAAGAAAAGATTTATTATAAACAATAATGTCATCAAACAGAAACTTTTGTAAAAGAGGATAAAGACTTTAGGAGGGTCTGACCCTCCCTAACCTCGACCCTTTGGAAATGCTCCATAAAAATATGACTCATTGTTTACATGTTAAAAACCGATCAGATATTGTAAATGTCACTTGAAGAAATACGATACTAACAATGAAAAATTATTTGGATGGAGTATTTCCTGTAGACCCTCCTAAAGTCATCTCCTGCCTTTATACTCCTGTTATCTAAATATGTTCATGAGTGAAATTGTGAAAAAGGCACAGAAAAAATAATTTTAAAACTATCATTTCTGAGCAACATCGTAAACATTTGTCATAGTTTTTGTTTTTTTATTTATACGTTTTTTCTTTGAAGATTTTGCGACAAAAATTACAATCAACTAAAGAAAACACTTATTATAAACAATAATGTCATCAAACAGAAACTTTTGTAAAAGAGGATAAAGACTTTAGGAGGGTCTGACCTTCCCTAACCTCAACCCTTTGGAAATGCTCCATCCTAATATGACTCTCATTGTTTACGTCTTAAAAATAGATTAGTTGTTGAAAATGTAATTTCAAGAATTACAACAATAACAATGAAAAAGTAATTTGGATGGAGCATTTCCTGAAGACCCTCCTAAAGTCATCTCCTGCTTTTATACTCCTGTTATCTAAATATGTTCTTTTCTTAAACTGTGAGAGACACACAGAAAAAATCATTTCAAAACTATCATTTCTGAGCAACATCTGAAACATTTCTCATTATTTTTTGTTTGTTTTTGTCTGAAGTATATTAAAACAATTTTTGTTTGAAGATTTTACACCAAAAATTACAATTAACTAAAGAAAACACTTATTATGAACAATAATGTCAAACAGAAACACTTGTAACAGAGGATAAAGACTTTAGGAGGGTCTGACCTTCCCTAACCTCAACCCTTTGGAAATGCTCCATCCTAATATGACTCTCATTGTTTACATGTCAAAAATAGATTAGTTGTTGAAAATGTAATTTCAAGAATTACAATAACAATGAAAAAGTGATTTGGATGGAGCATTTCCTGTAGACCCTCCTAAAGTCATCTCCTGCTTTTATACTCCTGTTATCTAAATATGTTCTTTTCTTAAACTGTGAGAGACACACAGAAAAAATCATTTCAAAACTATCATTTCTGAGCAACATCTGAAATATTTCTCATTATTTTTTTGTTTGTTTTCGTCTGAAGTATATTTAAACAATTTTTCTTTGAAGATTTTACACCAAAAATTACAATCAACTAAAGAAAAGACTTATTATGAACAATAATGTCATCAAACAGAAACTTTTGTAAAAGAGGATAAAGACTTTAGGAGGGTCTGACCCTCCCTAACCTCGACCCTTTGGAAATGCTCCATAAAAATATGACTCATTGTTTACTTGTTAAAAACCGATCAGATATTGTAAATGTCACTTGAAGAAATACGATACTAACAATGAAAAATTATTTGGATGGAGCATTTCCTGAAGACCCTCCTAAAGTCATCTCCTGCTTTTATACTCCTGTTATCTAAATATGTTCTTTTCTTAAACTGCGAGAGACACACAGAAAAAATAATTTCAAAACTATCATTTCTGAACAACATCTGAAATATTTGTCATTGTTTTTTGTTTGTTTTTGTCTGAAGTATATTTAAACAATTTTTCTTTGAAGATTTTACACCAAAAATTACAATCAACTAAAGAAAAGACTTATTATGAACAATAATGTCATCAAACAAAAACTTTTGTAAAAGAGGATAAAGACTTTAGGAGGGTCTGACCCTCCCTAACCTCAACCCTTTGGAAATGCTCCATCCTAATATGACTCTCATTGTTTACGTCTTAAAAATAGATTAGTTGTTGAAAATGGAATTTCAAGAATTACAACAATAACAATGAAAAAGTAATTTGGATGGAGCATTTCCTGTAGACCCTCCTAAAGTCATCTCCTGCCTTTATACTCCTGTTATCTAAATATGTTCATGAGTGAAATTGTGAAAAAGGCACAGAAAAAATAATTTTAAAACTATCATTTCTGAGCAACATCTGAAACATTTGTCGTTTTTTGTTTGTTTTTGTCTAAAGTATTTATACGTTTTTTCTTTGAAGATTTTGCGACAAAAATTACAATCAACTAAAGAAAACACTTATTATAAACAATAATGTCATCAAACAGAAACTTTTGTAAAAGAGGATAAAGACTTTAGGAGGGTCTGACCCTCCCTAACCTCGACCCTTTGGAAATGCTCCATAAAAATATGACTCATTGTTTACATGTTAAAAACCAATCAGATATTGTAAATGTCATTTGAAGAAATACGATACTAACAATGAAAATTATTTGGATGGAGCATTTCCTGAAGACCCTCCTAAAGTCTATCCTGCTTTTACAATCTCCACAGATGTAAAGGGCTTGAAGAGGGTCCACCCTACCCTGTCTCTGCTGCTGCACTGAACCTCAAACATTTGCAGATTTTTTTTGCACAAGTTTTGCAAGAACGTTTTACAAATAAATGGCTCATAAACAGGGGAAATGACTGTTTGCATCAAACAGATATTTTAGTGAACAACTTCAAATTTTCTAGAGCTGTGCTGGGTCCGGAAACTAAAAACACAACCATTCCTACATGTGCTACAGGTGTAGCCACACACATGGAACAAGCAATCAATCCATCATGTGTTAGATGTTCAGTGGAGCAGCAGAAGAACCCTGACCCTTTTGAAATGTTCCATGCAAACATAACAGTAATGATACAAAGTGGTCTATGAATTCCTTTTTTTAAATTTAATTTCTCATCACATCTTAAACGGAGATGGAAACAGTAAAATTAATATTAGAAATGAGGATTATGGAAGAATTTCTCCTTCTGTGTTTCAGTCAATATAATCAAACTAAACACAGCTTTAAATGGATTTGAATGGAACATTTCTGAAGACCCTCTTCAAGCTCTTTCCATCTGTTTTCAAACTTTCAAGCTGTTTGTTTTAAAAGGAGGAAAAGAAAGAGCTGCACAGAAAGATTTAGAAATCCTTAACTTACAGAGTCCTAACCTTACCACTACTGTTTCTACAAGGTAAAGTTTATTTTTGGTCTTTTTTTGTTTTTTGTTTTTTTGAAAGGAGGAAAAGAAAGAGCTGTGCAGAAAGATTCAGAAATCTTTAACTTACAGAGTCCTAACCTTACCACTACTGTTTCTACAAGGTAGAGTTTTTTTTGGTCTTTTTTTTTTTTTTTGAAAGAAGGAAAAGAAAGAGTTGTGCAGAAAGATTCAGAAATCCTTAACTTACAGAGTCCTAACCTTAACATTACAGTTTCTACAGTGTAAATATTTTTTTGGTCTTTTTTGTTTTTTCAAAGGAGGAAAAGAAAGAGCTATCCTTAACATGAAAGATTCTAAACTTATCACTAAAAATTCTAAATGCAATTTCTAATAAAGAGGGGAAGAAAGTGCTATAAACTAAGAGTAGACGGTGTGTGGCGATGGAATATGCCACTAAGTGCACTATGCCCGACCAGCTAGACACTGAAAGGAAGGCTACATCTCAGGACTAAAAGGAGAAGCCCAAAGCGTCCAAACCAATGACAATACCTCAGCAGCCTCGGCGGGTGAAAATTGAGACGGGATGTGCACGATGGGCAGGCCTCCTGTCTCCTCGACCCGAACACCTCCGTGGCTGAACAGACTGATTGGCTCCTGTGGAGAGATGAGCAGAGAGGTCAAATGAAGAAACAGGTTCAGCTGCTTCACACTGAAAAATGTGTCATTTGTATGGAGAGAGGTCGTGGTGTCACTTTTCCAGCAGAAACATCTTGACTCATATTTTCTTGAGGCAATAAAAACATCCACGGAGCTTGTTGTTAACTGCTGTACTTTAACTTATTTCCCGCATTTTAAAAATCTTCACAGAAATTAGTTCACTGTGCAGAAACATTTTCAGAAGAGTGTTCAGTGTGGAATACTGACCACCAGCGGGCTGTCATCCTGCACACCAGGGGGGGGTGGCTCAGGTCCGGAGATCGTCCCTGGCTGGCCTGGAGGTTCCTGTGAGGGACAGTTTGTTGTCAGGGATTTTTTCCTTAATGAGCACAAGTGTTACTAAGTTGAAAAATAAGCGAAAACCTTTAGGATCCCACTGAAAATGTATCAAGACAATGTGCGATCAAAATCTATTTAAATACAAACGCTACACTATTTTGTTGAATTATTTTTGCTTCAGACTGGTGGATGAAGATAAAACAATACAGAGAACAAATAAGATGACATTATTTTACTATAGGCCAACTTGTAAACTGTTTGTAAATTCATCATTTTACTTGGAGAAGAACATATTTAGGTGACACTTTTCTCGGTCTGTGGCTGCTGTGTTAAAGACACAGAAAGACTCACCGGCTCTTTAAGTATCAAAATAACCCTGCTGTCATTTCACCGATTCTAACAAAACATTACTCCATAGATGCTGCTTTCAAACACATATCATGAATCTGAAATCATTAAGAGGAGGACCTCCATTGTGGGAAACAACAGACGCTGTATTTGGGAGGAGTGTGGTCAGAAAACCTGCATCAATACAGACTGAGTGCTGGAGGGCTTTATAATCTACTCCCACTTCAGGTTGGTTATTTTAAAAGACACTCTTTCGGTTCCTTCATCCAAACTGGCAAACGGAGGCAGAGTGTGTACAAGATGGAAAGGTTTTGAGCTGAATTCTTGGGGCAGTTTTGGGGGGAACACTGGTTCGGATCAGTGAACATAACATCGTAACTGAGGCAGCTTGGTCTGAATTTTGTAGCACTTCTTATTTACACATGTGCTCCTAAATACATTTTACATTTCACACACGTTTACGATGACTTGCAAACGTCACTGACACCATCGAGTCGTGACTGTAACACACTGTACTCTCAAAAAGCCTAATTGCACTCTTCAAATAGTCCTTTCCTGTATTTTTAAAAATGACTATAGACTAACTTGACAAAATTCACTTCTCTCAAAGTAGACATTTCAGTGTGCTACTGACCTCCCTCGGGGTGGAGGTTTGCTGGGACGTCCTCGCTCGCACAGCAGAGTTGGAGCTCCTCTCCTCCTGGAAATCAGAGTCTGAGTCAGTATCCACATCTCCCTCTACACCAGAATCCGAATAATATTCTGAATCTGATTCAGAGGTGTACGGTGGGGGGATGACACTTATCTGAGGCTGTGGAGGGTAATGCAGTGAGCCAGAGGTGGACGGCTGGGGGCTGGTGCTCCTTTCTGGCTGGGCAGCGTGTACCTGTGACAGATAACTTGTGGTCAAACACTGTTGTCTAAAAATGCTGACTGACTGGTGATTTCATTTGGTCATTTGTTTTATTTATTACAGTCACAGTCAGCTATCCTCACAGCAGGCAGCTGTCTGTGAAAACACATTTCAGCAGAGTGTTTAGGACGACTGACCTCCGGCCGGGATGGTTCCTCGCCTCCACGCTGAGAGCCAGAGGTGGTGCAGGGCCGCTTGGCTGGAGGCTCCTGGTGGGCTGCTGGGCTGCTGTCCCGCTTTCGCTGGTTAGAGAGTGGAGAGAGGAAGAAAGGGAGAAATTGGAGGAAATTTGTCATTTCATTTCAAGCACGAAAAGGTTTGTTTGTCGAAAAAAATGTATACATTAGATGTATTAGACTAAAATGAAAAAGATATTCCACAAATCTGTTACATTACTAAATCCAATCCAAATATAATAGCAATGCATTCCATGCTTTACTATTTAAACCTATTTAATAGTCAGCAAAAACTTGTGCATTTTTCTTGAAATAATTAAGAATTCCATCCATCTGTGCATAATCTATAAACCACTCAATCCTCTGTTGGATCGTGGGGGGCTGGAGCCTATCTCAGCTGAATCAGGGCGAGGGTTCGCCCTGGACAGGTCAGCAGTCAGAGCTACAGAGGGAGACAGTTGATCAGAAAAATATGTTAATTTTCAAAACAACAACCTTCAGTACCATTAAAACAACCCTGAAACACAACAACATTCAAATTACATCATTAAACAACCCATATCTGGGGAGCAAATGCTCAGATCAAACCATGACAGCAGGTGGTGCTTCACAGAAGGATTTCTGTGGCATTTAAAACATTTTCTGTTTCAACAAGTTCATATTGCATATTTTGGATTTCACACTTTTTACAACTCTGTTATTAAACATGATGTAGGAAAAAAAAGCATGACTGTGATTATAGATCATTTTCTGTTAGGGTGTTGAGTTAAAAGGGTAAATCTGTTAGAAACTGATTACCCAGTTCAAATACATATACAACTACTTTTGTCTGAGTAAAACGGTGAGAAAGATGTCTTCTCTTTTGCAGCTGCCCTTAGGCGATGTCTCTGCATTGTTTGATCTGCCGTGTGCCCTAAATTTGAACCAGTCCATTATTTTTAGCTCTTCAAAAAGCTTTACGTCACCAATTCAAATAATAAAATGCAATTCTTCACTTGTCAGAAAGTGACTGTAGTCCTACATTCTGAGTGAACTGCGATGAATGTTGCAAAATAACTTAAAACTTAAAAAAACAATATTAAGGACTATATTATAAAAATTGAGTTCAACAGACACAAAAAAGCAGCTAGTAGAAGCAACAATTTGAAATGTGATTACAATACATTACACAATACCTTAAAAATTTTGAAAAATAACATTGAGTACAATATCTTATATATGAAAAATAACGGGAAAAAAACATAATAAAAGGAACAAGTCAACATGGGATTAATGCAACAAACAACTTTCAGAAAAGCTGTAAAAATAACATTATTGAGGACTATACCTTAACTATTAAAGACAACAGAATTTAAAAAAAAAACATAGCAAAATGGACAATTTGACATGTGATTAATGGTCCAAAATAATTTAAAAAAATACAAGATCAAAACAGTATTGTTATTGAGGACTACATTTTAAAGATTAAAGTTAACAGATGAAAAAAAACAGCTAGTAAAAGCAGCAATTTTAAATATAATTGAGGCAACAAAAAACATTTAATTTAAAAAAAATAAAAATAAAAAATTAAAGTCAATAGAATAAAAAATCAGACAGCAAAAGAGACAAATTTGGCATGTGATTACTGCCACAAAATAGCTTAAACACTTAAAATATAACATTGAGGACTGTATTTTAAAGATTAAAGTCAACAGAATAAAAACAGAGATAGCAAAAGAGACAATTTGAAATGTGATTAATGCTACTACATATCTTTAAAAAAAAATAAAAAATAACATTATTGAGGACTGTATCTAAATTATTAAAGAAAACTGAATGAAAAAAATAATAATTATATAATAATAATTACACCTAAATGTGCATTTTGGACTCAGGAGGCTAATTTTATATTTTATATTTTAGCTAGCTAACACTAACAAGTTGGCCTTCAAGCATTACAGTCTATGCTAACGAGCAGATAGAATACAAACAAGTTGAAATCTTAAACAGAACAAAATAAATGAAATACATTTAAATGTTATCAGTGATTAATATTCTTACCTTGTCCATGTCTTGGCAGTACAAAGAAATCACGTAGTCCTGTAGGTTGCTCTGGCTTTCCTTATTTGTTGATCAATTGGCTGAATGCTAACCTGCTCTCTCTCTGAGTTCAGTGGCAAAATGGCTAACGATGCTCAAGTCACCAAATTAAAACATAGAATCCATAGCAATGTTGTTTACCTTTGAACAAAAATCATTTTACCCACTCCATAGTAACAATAGACCTTTTTCCGAAACGTCATCATCGAACGTCACCGCCGGTAACCGCCCCTAGCAACGCGATTCCGCCATTTTAAGAGGGGTATGGTATTGCCTTGACGACCAGTACTTTCCCACCCGATTTTAACAACCAAAAGCAGATATGCCCAAAACCTGCGCTGTTTTTGGCTGTAGTTCTCACTCATGGAGCAACAATAACATTTCCTTTTACAGAATTCCGACTGGAAAGGGCCAGAAAAGGACTTTATGGCTTAAAACATTGAGGCGGATTAACAATGATGGAACCACATGGAGCCCACAGTCAAAATGGTCCTATGTTTGCAGTCAGCATTTCGTCAATAGTATGTTGTGTTTCATGAAATTATTACCCCTTAACTGATTTTCTGAAATTATTAATTAATAAGTTTAACCCGTTGCGCTTCAGTTGCGCTTCAGTGTCCCGCCCACGGTACACTTTGAGATCTGCATAAGCAATTTGCTAAATGTCTGAAACTGCAAACGCGATTATACAAACACTATACGCCGATGGAAAGCTTAGATTCTCATGAATCCGCCGGTATAAACCACTTTCAGATGTGATTACCACAGCGGGTAATATAAACACATTTGTCCGACAAACAAAGAATATGCATCCATCCGTTGTCACGGCTTCAACGTACAAAGCGCGACTCACATTTCCGGGTTCATTATTACACACAGATGAAAAAAGCCACAAAAAGTCAGGGGTCTTTCTACTCACACTGCTATTTTTAAACACTCCTAAACTCAATACTGAACAAACAAGTCTCCCTTCTCTCCTCCCTTTCGTTCTGCTAACTACTACGCTGTAATCAGCAGCATTGTCCTCATTATTGTTAGCACCTCATACCCTTGGGCCTAGGGTGGGTAGAGCTCATTTACAGGTATCTGACTCTTAGTTTTGATAATGCACATCTAACTAATATACATACACTACTTCCACTTGAAATTAAAAGGTGTAATGGCTCACCCCGTTAGCTTAACATTAGCTTAGCATAGCGGAGCTGGTGTAGCCGTATCTTACAAGGCATTTATCATTCTGACATTGACCTGTATGCACAAAAACATATAAATATAAGCATACCTCAAAGAAAACGTATGAGTCCAGGCTTTTATAAGTCTTCATCTTCTCCATTGTGTGGATGCCTGGGCTGTTGATAAGGTACTCGTAAATGGAGTGCCATTGAAGATCTGGCCACGTAGTAGGGTCGTTTTCCCATGAAAACAGAGGAATTTGGTACGGACATGACTGCAAACCAACCAGTTCTAATTTTTCTTGAAAACTGCGCGGTTTCGGCGGTCAAATCGCGGTTGCTAATGACTTTGTTGCCCCCTCTTTTAATGGCGGCGTGCGTTGCTAAGGAAGGTATGGTCACGTGTCCCAGACTCTGACGTCATTGCGAAAAGGTCTGAAACAACGTGTATTGTTTTAGAATAGAATAGAATGGAATAGAATAGAATAGAATGCTTTACTTGTCTTTATACACATATAACGTAGCCTGTAACGGAGTTATTGACAACTCTTGTGGTGTATACTGCACCGATTAAAAAAAACCAATAAATAATAATATTTTTTTGCAAAAACCATATGCGATTTTTTTCGCCTGTATTTTTATTATATATTATACATATTATATATTTTCGGAAAGGTCTCGACAAGCCCGACGCATCTGTGAGGTGTTTGTGTGTGTTTGAGAGTGTGAATGTCCGTGGTAGACGAGTCATTTTTGTGTGCGATTTTGTGTTTGTGCATGTCGGTGTATGTGTGTGTGTGTGGACATGTCGGCCCTCGTACGTGATCGAGCGCTGCGCGCTCGACTTGTCATTTTTGTGTGTTTGAGTGTGTGAATGTCCGTGGTCGAGCGCTGCGCGCTCAACTAGTCGTTGTGTAGGTTACCAGGGGCTCGGGCCTAATAATCCTATATTTCCACAGAGCACTTATGCTTATTGCCCTGAAACATCAACAACGGCCCAATAAACCCAAACATATTACAGTGATAGATTACCCAGTATAGCAAAATGTGTGTTGGTTCAGAGATTTGCCCACCGATCACTAGAAGCCTCATAGAAGAGAGTCTTTTTATTATACTTGCACAAAGTCAGGTGAAACATGATGCTGGTGCTTTATTTAAAGGGATGTGAAGTAGGTATGGTTGCAGTACATATTAGCTGAAGCCAGATACAACTCAGTGATCATATTTTTTTCCCTATCTGGACAGTCAAGATATCCAGCAATATCAACTTCACAGCTTTGTTTCCTCTCCTTGGATTTATTTATGTATATTTATATTTAAAAAATGAAAATTATAGGCAGACTACCATCATGGAGAGAAATTCAAAAAAGCACTAAAAGGTGTTTCAAAGTGTTAGTGTTATAATTTTCAGTTTTTCCTCGATCTAAATACCAGTGAGTCTGCGGGTAATATAAGAAACGCTCAGAGAATATAGCTTAAAGATGCATGTGATCCAGGAGGCCAACACAGCCATAGCATGCCTTAAATATACATAGTATCAGTGCAGTATTAAACTAAGAACAGTTTACCTGATATCCCATCTGGGTTCTCCCACAACAAACGTACATAGAACAATCCTCGATAATAGTACAATTATTCACTCACACTGAGTACAGAGTTCATACTATCACGACAAACATGGAGACAGCCGAGAGGTAACATGAGCTAACCTGAAAATACAGGAGACTGCGTCCTGCACAGGGGAAAAGGCTTGGATATTGAACTGTTAAGAATGTGTTTTTATGCTAAATCTTGTCCCAGCTGGTTAAAAACATTCTTAAGTACTGGAAATGTATTGCTACACAGTGTTACTCCTTTGAGTTTATATATATATTTATATATATATATAGTACATAATATAGAAATGAATATTAAGCTCAGTTTGAGGATATAGCTATATTGGTGATTCTTTTCGTTGTGAAATACAGATGAGACGTGAATTATTTACAGATGACTGTGCCAGTGCAGTTTCAAGAATAAGAATTCAGTTATCAGTCCTTTGAGATGACGAGACAGTAGATATCAAAATAGTGGCGATGAAGAGTCCGGGCTTTGTCGTTTGACAGCTTTCACAGTAGAGAACAGCGGCACAGAGCGGCGGGTTTAACTGCTCAGATGGTGTACAGCGAGTACAATGAAAGCTATCACTCATTTCACAAGAACGACTGCCGATACGCATCTATATGCGAGATGGTGCTCTGTAGCATCTGTTTGCATTGATTTGCTTTGGATCCATCAGCGAAATGAACGGTGGCCGATCAATAAGACCAGCGCCCCTCTACCCCACCCCTCTTTTTTTCCTTTTTTAACGGCTAATATACACACAGAATAAAACAACACAGGATTCCTCTTTTCTGCTCCTGCTCTACCCAACTCGCTTGTCATTTCCCGTTTGTGTCAGATGTGTTTACAGGTCAGAGGTCCGGGAAGCGACTGGGATCTTCTTTGTATTCAGCAGGGATGAAGAAAATAGAATCTTCAAATTCGTCGTAGCGGAATTCCTGAAAGGTGACAGTAGCTGTGATGGTGGGGAAGACGGGGATGTCTGCGAGGCACAAAACAAAAGAAAGTATGTTATTTTGTGATCGCCCTCTTGAAGCTCACTGAGTCACAGAAACACAGTGGCAGGTCGATTCACACATACCGAGTTTGACTGGAAACCCAGGTGGAAGTTTCATCTGTACAAACTCTCTGAGTTTGTTGAAGTGCTTGAACGGGGCGATGACTTCCAACACGTTTAGTAACCTGGAGGCAGAGGAAAGTAAGAAAGCAGTTTCCTTTCAGTCTGTTCTTTGCCAAATGTTCCTGTCAGGTAGAGGCAAACTACAAAATCTAAAACAGAACAAATTGGAGATGAGACTTTGAAAGGAGATTAACTGAAATTTGAGATCTTGAATGAATAAGGGGTCCTCATACAAACTCCAGCCCCTCTCTCTCTCTCCCCTTGCTCCTGAACAGAACTATAAACATGCAGTAAAAACACGTGGCATAAACATTGACAGTTTCTGATGATCTAAATTGAGTATTCGGAGGCTGTGTGACCACATCGAGCTCTTTTCGAAGCATCAACATCACCATATGTACAGTATAATTTAAGGAAAACGTTGAGATCCCTGTATGCACAGCTACACTCAGGAACATTAGCATCAGCTTTAGAGACTGGGAGGTTTAGTGCTACTCCAGCGGAGGACAGACTGTTTGCTGTGTAATTTAGAATGAGGTTCATTTTATGTTTTACTGCCCTGTATACGAGGATATCATGGAGGTGCTTTTCAGTAAGATGTCCTCTGTTTATTTTGACTTCTTTTGGTTGGATGACCATGAAAAACTTGAGTTATGTTTAGAAGAGGAACCTGTTTCATGGCAGATTTTCTTTGCCAGACCTGGCATAAAAGGCAACATATTTTGTTTGAGAGCGGAGCAGCAGAATACTGTGTGTTTTGGATGTACTGCTGCAATGCTAGTATATGGTATCTATGAGGGTTGGGCACGCTTGTGTGAATTACATGAAAATAAAGAAATCAATCAATCTTTTTTTCAATCGTCTCTAATGATGAGAGAGCGTATGCATCCTCCTCGAGAAAGTGCTGCACCCAGTGTCGATTTTCTGACCACTTCACCGGTTTTGTGCGGCCATTCAGAGCTTCGGGCTGAAAATCTCTGAACTTTTCAAAAAGGCACTAGTGTCATTAATATGGCTCTTTTTCAAGCACACAAACTATAGAGAGGGTAACTCATCGTCATCATCCTGGGAACCAAAAACTATGATCACGGTTATCAATAAATGGCTGTCAGAGTGGTGATATTGTTGTCACAGAAATACAACCCACACAGAGTAACAGAAATAACCGTCCTGGTGGAACACGGGCAGACATCTACGGTGTATTGTACATATATAGTATAGTACGGGTGTATTATACATTTATAGTACAGTACAGGTGTATTGTACATTTATAGTACAGCACAGAGGTATTCAACTAAAACCCAAAGCCATGGGGACCCCACATGTGTTTAGCTGGTAATGCAGAAATCTAATAAATATGTTTATATGTTTGGTCCGTTTAAACTGCTGGTACCGCAGCTAATAGAACACAAATAAGAAAACTGATCAGTTTATAACAAAGAATATTCAATCAGTAACATTAGTTTCACTTTGATTTGGCCACAAACTGAAGTTATTTGCTTCATTCTGAGACAGTGTCAGGCTTACATATAGTTCAATACAATATCATGTTTGAATATATGAAGTTTGACAGTTTTATTGTTCAGTCGTCTGTCATCAACAATCAGCTGCATTATTCGGTAAAATAAACACATTTCGCACGATTAACAGTTCTCCACCAGCATTCCCATCTTACAAAATTTCCAGTCACAGTATTTTTACTGTGATGGACTTGTATGTTCCTCCTTGTTCTCCATTAAAACAACCTGTTGACTGAAGCAGCTGAACTCCATCGGTTCATTTTGTGCAGAAAACGAATCAAGTGATGCATTAAATGCTCCTGTTTGTGAGAATGAGTTTGAAGCAGAAAGTCTGAGCTAAAGAAAGCGGAAAACCACCTCCATACCTGTTAACTCTGACGGAAGTTTTAGTTTTTGTTGAGCCGATTTACACAAAGAAAGTCTGACTATGTCGAACTGCCTTTGTAGTTCAGTCCTCTGATCTGCTAAATGCCGAAGAAGGTGCACCAGTTAAAACAGAAGCGTCCCATCAAATGTAAAATCCCTTTTAGTTTATTGATTATAGGCCCGGGTCTGTATAGGATGAAGTCTGGGTCCAGACTCAGATCACGGTCCACCAGTTAGTGACCTGGGGTCTAATATGTAGTGGATTCAATGAAGCCTCGGGTCAGAGAATTTTGCCTTGAGGAATTTTAGTAATCAAATTACTCTAATAGCTCAAGGAATCATTTCAGCCCTAATGGACACATAAGGTTCAGATTTAGTTGTAACTCAACAGTCCAGTGCTAAATGAACAATGGGATTCACTTTTTGTAATAATTCCAGCTCATACTGGCTTATTTCTATTTTGATTTCAATGTTAAAAGTATGGTCTTTTTTCTACCAAAGCTTTCCTTAATTTCATCTGTTCCTGTTTTCTGGGACGGTTTCCCTCCTAAGCTGCACTGGGAAGATACTATTAAAAGGCATATGACTTTGGAAAATACTTTGTCTGAGTGAGACTGATGAAGCCTCCTGCCAGCTTCAAATAGACTATTGAATTCCTTTTAATACAGGCCCATGATTGTGGATTTTGTGGCCAGTATGAAAAGAACAATATATTTATGGTGAGCTGTTTTTGTATTTTCAGTGAATTAGCATTTATTAAAAGCCCTCCTACCTTAATACTGACCTTCTATATTACTTTTCTATGTGAGCAGTGGAGTCAATATCACACTGGATTCAAATTGCTGTCAAAAATGCAGGGAATTCAGAGGAAATAATACATACTTTTAATACAGCATTACAATGTTTGATTTGATCTTATCTCTCAGAAGGATTGTTTTGGTTACACTGGAAACAGATACATCTCCAGGTTGGGAACCAAAGGAACAAATGAATTATTGATATCTTGAGATCTCAGATTGAACAGAGGTTTTCAATTCTAGTCTTCAGGGTCCAGACAAACAGTGGTTTCCCATTACACTGTCAGTACACTTACTGTAACTCTACATCTCACTTGCCAAAAAAAAAAAAAAAAAGTCTCGACATAAAAGGGGAGGAGAGTGAAAATCATCAGGACCAAGACCGAGACTTGAGATGACGTAAGCCGCTATTAAATAAAATAATTTCTGCTCTCTTTTTGGTGATTATGGCATATATGGCATTATAAAGGCAGCCACTACAACATATTTGTAACATTACAAAACACAAAATGTGAAGGAGAAAAATTACATTAAAAAGCCATTAGCCACATAAAGGGTGGGGTTTTATTGCTGGGACCATTAAGGTTCATTCAGCAGTGGAGATAAAGCAATTTACTTGCTTTACTATGTCCCAGTAATATTCTACTACACTGTCTGTAATCCATTATAGACAAAAACCAAAGCATATCCCACATGAATTCTACCTCTACAACTACTCAGTGTACTGAAAAACTGCCCTTTTCTCAAAGCTTATCAGTTCTCTGTGAACTCTTTTATATGTGATCATGAGTCAGGAAAACTGCAAATAGATTCAAAACTTAGATTAAAAAAGCAATTTGTTTGTTTCTTTTCTGTATATTACAACCAGAAAAATATACAGAAATATTTCTTTATTCCAAAATTATCTGCTCCCAGCTTTGAAAATACAAGAAATTGATGATTTAGTTTGGTATTTCTAAGGTGTGAAAAAATGTGTTTGGGATTTGGATGTTGTTATCTCTGGCTTAAGGGGCAATTTTTACTATTATTTGACATGAAATAGTGATATATAAAATCAATAAAGAGAATAATCTTTTCTATGATACAATATGTAGTAGGTAAAGCTCCGCTCCAAGAAAAATCCAAAAAAAGAGACGATATCAGATCTTTCTTTTACTATGAAATGATCTGAGTTAGTCGTCCCTGCAGAGGAAAGTAACTGAATTCTTAATTCATATGCAAGTTAGAATATTCCCCTGAATGTCCCCCTCTGATCAAGTCTGATTAGAAGTCATTACAGCTTAAAGCAGTGTTGTGATTTACACTTTATCCATTTACATTCAGGTCAATCAGATTTCAGCACCAAGAAGTCTTTTGCAAAGCTTCAAATAAACAGAATGTAACTAAAATGTTCTGTGCAGAATTTACACGCTCATAGCCATTAATAACCAAATTAATTTAAAACCGTTTTATGGCGCTTATCCAGGTTGTTTGGACCCTTGTTTGTGTTGTATCTACTCTCAGATGTGGACTGTTTTGGATAAAAGCACCTGCTAAATTAAACTGTAAAATTGTAGAAAAAACATCCTTTATTATCAATGTTTTATGTTTTTGTAAAAATAAATATCATCGGTAGATTTTTTTTTTTAAACTCTGAAATATTTATATACAAGTTACACAATGTGAATCTTTAAAGCTTTGTATTTGCTGAGCTCTAATATCCAAGTTTATATTTATTCCCTTGGTTTAAACCATTAAGCCAAAAGGTTGCAGGTGCCTCAGTAAGGCAGAACTACAAGTGAACGAGAATCAAGTAGGATTTATTCTCCAAACAACCCAAGCACAGTCAACAATGTGGTCTAGCTAAGTCAAAAAAATTATGCAAAACACAAAAAAATTTTTTGTCACATTGTGGAGCAGTTGGTTATTAAATCTTCTGATCAGCGATTCCCCTGCTCTACCAGGTAAGCCCCTCTGTCTACCTCGCCCAATTATCTGATCTGAATTATTTCATCTCTACAGTACCCTTTTCTAACATCTCATGAGTATCCTAGTGTATTCACCCAGGATCAATCTGCACAGAAAGCTTTGTAAATAGATCTAAGGATGAAGGGGTGTACTTACGACTCGATGCCTAGAGGGAAATCCTGGCTCATAGCTACAGTAGCTTTGAAGTTCTTCTTGCTTTCCTTACACACAAGCTCTCTGCCGAGATGAGGAGGCCTGAGGGCGCGAAGAGACAAAGACAAAAACACGAAGACGCATTTCACTCTCAGAACGTAGACAGATTCTCTTGGAGTTGCCCTCAATAAATTGCTAATTATGGCGAGAACTGATGAAATCGTAGAAAACACGAGGCGCTTACTTTCCGTGCTCTGCAGTTATGTACTCTTCCCAAGAAATTGTGTTGGGGGCTGGAGCTGTGAGGGACTGTCTTCTCACAGGCTGGGGACAGGAAAATACCTGTCAGTCATCCAGTTTTCAAATAGCGCTACTTTTTACCGCTGGTGGATGAAGCCAGCACACTGGATTCTCTCTTTCTCACCTCAAAGTTCTGCTCACTGATGCTGCCTCCTTTACTCAAACTCTCCATGATGGCTTTGTTCCTCAAGATGTCTTCTTCACTCAGGTGCTCTCGCCTTTTCCTCGACTCGAGCACGAGACCGTTCACTGCATAGAAATCAGCCAGGAAGTTCCCAACCCTCTCCTGTACAGAAAACAAACAGATGTTGGTATTTCAGCGTGCTCAGCAGGGATTTTTTTTCCAGACATTCTGCAGACCATCTAAAATGTGCCAAGAAGAAGCCTGAGGGTGGGACTGTACAGTACTAGGGGCTAAACATTTTCTAATTCTTCAAGCATCAATATTCAAGTCAAATCAGAGGAAAGCAAAACTTGTTATTCTGCAACAATTAAAGTAAAACATCTAGAATACTTGGAATGTGCTGCACAGGCTGCATGGAGAGACAAAATAGGGCTCAGGATCAGTCTCAGGGCTTACATGATAAATATACACAAAATGACATCTTTCCCCTCTCTAATACTTGATTGTGCTTTTGCTTCTCCGCGATTAAACAAACAACAACAAATCAGTCTGTAAGTTAACAATAACCCCAGTCTTTTCTGCAGCTGTTCTCAAATGTTGAGACATGTGGAAGACCACAGGGAAACTATCAAGTGGTGCTAATTGAAATAAATATGATTTATCTGGGGAAAATAAACCAACAGCAGTCGTCTGATGCCATCGTGCCGATCACAATCCTTCATTTTGAGTCAGTGAAATTCTCTCTGGCACATTTTTTTGGCTTCTAAAGAAGGATGTGACAGAAAAAGCTCATAAAGAACACTGTTTAAGTGAAAGCAGCCCCACTTTACTGAGTTGCAAACAGACAGGAGTCCATTTTAAGGGGATAAGGATGAGAACCACAGCTCTAAACAACCAGCTGACTAATTTACTTTAATTGTTGGAGACATGTGGCTGCTTAGATGAACATGATGTGAGTGAGGACAGATTGTGATTAATAAACAATCTGAAACATCTTTGAATTACTAATCAAAGCCCTGTGAACTTGAAATGCTGACTTCTAAAAGAAATTTTTATGTGATGTTTAGATTACTCTGCCAACAAACGCAGTGGAGTTATGCGACAACTGGTGTACGTTTGTCCGTCTGTCTTTCTGTCTGTGCACGACATTACTCAAAAATGGACAAACGGATTTGGATGAAATTTCAAGGGAAGGTCAGAAATGACACAAGGACCAAGTGAGTAGATTTCAGCAGTGATGTGGCTTATAGTCTGGATCCACAGATTTGTTAAAGATTCCTGTATCACTGCTAGATAGCAGCACGACGTCACTGTAACTATGACTACAAGTGAACACTACGTCAACTGCCTGCTGATGACCACATGATTGCGATTCTACTAAAAATTGACTGCTGCGACTTATCAGGACGTATCTGTCGGAAATGATACAAGGAAGAATTGACTAAATTGTGGGGCTGTTTCCGAGTCCCATCAATTCCCGAAACCCACTACATATTTCGGTCATGTGATTAGGTGTCTGCAAATAATGTACACATGCATAACACACAGCTGTGCTCAGAACAAGGTCATTGTGTTTGTGGGTACATCTATATTAAATGACCACATTCTATAGTGCCGTGATTTCTGTCATATTTTTTTTTTAAGATTTCAGCCGTCAGAAATGATACAACCACTAAGCAGCCTTAGCGGAGTACTGCACTCTGAGGGCTTTTCTTGTTCCCACTTTGTTAACGACTTTTTATTGTTTGACTATTTTGCTATTATATTCTGCACTGTGACCATGTTTTTCTTCATTAGTTATTTTGGTGCAATTTCTTGTGAAAAAGGTTGATTAAATACAACCTTTTTTCCACAGATATTTTGGTATCTCACCCCAGAGAAACAACAAGTGAAATTGATACCTGAAAAACATGGATGCATTCTATTTAGTTCTACCAATGGTGCGGCTCTGTTGTTGCACTTGTTGGCTCACTAATGCAGCCCAGTCAAAATAAGTCAAAGCAATAACCCGATTTGTTAAAGTGGTGTTTCTTATTTGAATTCAAAAGACTACGTACGAGCCTGTACATACCGTGTTTTACTTTCTTTACTCTCCCTGTTAGCTTTGTTCAACCTGTCAGTGCAGGATGATACCTTTTTATTATGATTAGGAGGAAACCAAAGCTTCAAGTTCTGCTTTAAACCCTGAAAACTTTAGAAAGTTCTTCACCATGAAGTAGTCAAGTTACATTTACTTGTTATGGGCAGCATAATGCCACAGCCTTACTGTTTTATCCTCTCTGAAGAGCCAGCCAATCTGACTACGAGAGAAAGTGATGGACTTTGTGGACAGAGTGGCAGAGTAGACGTCGCTGCTCATCAGAATATCCACCTCTTCTTCAGTCTCCATCTCTGACTCCTTGGGCCAAAATAATGGCAGTTAGTTCTCGACATTTATATTAAAACCGCTGATGACACAATGTGAAACAGAAGCCTGGTCGTACCACTCACTTACCTCGTGGTGTATTCTTTGGTACACTTTCGCTTCGTTGTCCAGAACAACAAAGGACTGGGAAGGCGCAGCATCGCCGTTGAAAATGAAGCTAAGATCTCCGCGTTGACATTTCATATCAGTGAAGTCAATGAGAGTGGTGTCGAGTCTAAATCAAGAGAGAGGATAGAGCACGTGTAAAGACTGTTGCGTCCTACTTTTTAGATCTAAAAGAAGTTCTTGACCTAAATATCAACCACTTGCTGCATTAAACACTCAGTGAATTAGATTTTCTCACAGGCACAGCAACAGCCTCAATCTAGTATTTAACATCTTACCTGATATTGATGCCCTGTTTGTAGATTTTACAGGCATCCGATGGCAGCATCCGGGACAGCAAAGGCACTACAACAAAGAGGAGTCGAATGAATTAAATTTCAGGTGATGAACAAATACTTCCAACTTTGTGTTTTGCAACAACAGAAGGAAAAGACAGATTTATCTGAAATAAGTTTTTAGAAAAAGTAACACATCACCCATCCAGCAATTTTGAAGCAGTTGAAATGAAAGCTGGTGTTACAAACTATCATATGCTGTGATAGTGTTTCAAAATATGGAGTATACACAACCTTTATGTTTGTGTGAAAATGAAAACTCACCCCAGCTCTGAAAATCCCAATGCAGCTCCAGATAGAAGTCACCAAGCTGCACAAAAACATACAACATGTGTGACTAAATGATTTAACTTATACATCATAATTTTGGAGGTCTGAAAAAGTATAGCACAGCAAGGATTTAAAATTATCCATATCAGCAGTTAATATGCATCCTCAAGGACAGGCAGTAGTCTCTTATGCAAATCTCTGCCTGCAGACATTTTCAAAATAAAATGGACTGCATATTAAATGATGCAGAATGACAGCACTGGCGAACTTGAATTTGGTGTGGCAGTAAAGTCTGTGTCAGTGAAACCAGCTGTGGTGCTCACCTCTCTGAGAGCTTTCAGTAATTTTGGCCTCTTATCTTCCACACTCTCTCTTGACTGCTGCTTTAACTTCCGCAGTATTGCTGTGACTGAGGAAAGAGAACAGGAATGAATCATAAGACTCGGCAGCACACGTTAGCACGGGGAAGATGCTGAGTATATTCACTGTTTTAGGGTATGTGGTCCAATTCTTTTTTTTGCAACTCTTTGCACTCTAGAGCAGTGGTTCTCAACCCTGTTCCTCAGGACCCACTGTCCTGCATGTTTTAGATGCTTCCCTGCTCCAACACACCTGACTCAAATGATCAGCTCGTCATCAGGCTTCTGCAGAGGCTTGATAACGAGCTGATCATTTGAGTCAGGTGTGTTGGAGCAGGGAAGCATCTAAAACATGCAGGACAGTGGGTCCTGAGGAACGGGGTTGAGAACCACTGCTCTAGAGGAACCTTAGAAAGTGTAATAGTTCATTTTAGCTTCTCAGAGATGCAAACGTATCTGCATACTTGTATGAAGGAAAGTGACAAGAACTTGCAAGGCTGAAATGTCAAGATATATCCGAGATGATTTAAAAAGGTGAGGACTGAAAAGTTAATTTTTTAACTGTGAAATGTCTTCTTCTCTATGTGGAGATCTATACAGTCTATTTCAATTTAACCTAACAATTCAGACACTAAATGTTACTTTGTGTGTATAAAGTATTGCATTTCTTACCACCAAAAAAAATCAATAAATAAAAAAATTATCTTACTTATATGTTTATCACTGCTATCAGAGTTAAAGGTGAAATAGAGCTAACATCTCTATGACAACGTTAGCTACTGACCATTACAGGCATCATAAAAAAAGTCTGAAAGGCAGCTGTGTTGGAATATATTAGATTGTACAGATTTGCTTTAAAAAGCAGACTGACTGTATCTCATTATCATATATTTGAAACTCAGAAATATCAATATTGGCAACAGCTCAGTCTTTGTTGGCCACTCTCTCTTTCCAGCATCTCTGAATGACCTATTTGTGCTGAGGGAGAGATGAGTGCTAAAGTATGCATATATTTCACAGCCAGTCCAGTGAATCGTGGCACACAGCGCAGAGCACATTTATGCTCACATTTTCATAGTGTTATGTATCAAACACAAGGAATAATCCCTTCTCTGCTTCAGCTTAATTTAGAAGAAACATATTTCATAACGCTGCACATGCAACAGCAGCAGTGACAGGATCAGCTGAGCTCATGGAGTGCATGTCTCTCTCTCTCTCACGAACTGACCACAGACCCATTAATGATGTCAGTAAATCAGTATAGCTCATATGTACCCTGGTTTTCTCAGCAAGGGAAAAAATTGGACTGTGACTGAGCAGAAGTGCTGACCAGGCCCTCGATGCACTCGGGCAGTTCGTCATTGCACACGCAGACAACGAAAGAGAGAACTGCTAACGCAATGTGCACATGTGTAAAAGTGACGACCGTTGACAAGACTGCAGTGTTTGGTGGAAAGCTTTAACACACACACACACACACACACACACACACACACACACACACACACACACACACACACACACACACACACACACACACACACACACACACACACACACACACACACACACACACACACACACACACACACACACACACACACACACACACGGCATTAAGGAAACCTTGTTCGCCATTTGTCGTTCCCGCATCTGTGTGCTGCGTGTAATTTAACCAAAGACCTAAATCTAAATACCATACTGTGGCACTGGAATATGACTTTCTTTGCATGTCCTTGCTGATGGTGTGAACGTACCCAGCCCCCTCTCTGCCCCCCTGCCGCCTATTCACCCTTGTGAGTGATATGACCTTCTCAAAGCAAAGCTCCTGGTCCCAGTCCCAAGCCAGCCTGCCACAGCGGGCACAAAGAGCCGAGACGCATACTAAAAAGGCTGAGGGTCGCTTCTCAAACTACCGGGGCTCACAATCTCCATCGCAGGCTGTGCAAGAAAAGGATGCTGATAATTCACAGCCATATTATCTATTCTGCCAAAAGCAACAACTAGAAACTGTCAGCTCAGCACAGTTAAAAAAAACAAACCCTGATATCAATTATTTAGTATTCCCTCCCTTTACTACACACTTTATCTTTCCTTTATCTTCAGTGAACTATGCTACATTAACACCAACCCTCAAACAAGGACAGAGCAGTGAAATCATGCCAAAAGCATTAGCTGGCACCTTTCACATGTCATCTGAATCATTTCAGTGGATGGAAAATCTAAAAGCAGTGGCGTCATTAAGCAGGCCAGTGACCAGGCTGTAAGCTCAGAGCTTCCTAACACTAAGCCATCACTCAGGCTGCATTCCAGCCCATCTGGATGACAAGTGCTCAGAGAAAATCCCCCACCTTTAGCCTTTTAGCTGGACTGACCAGATAGCAGTCTTTAAACAATGAAATGATTTGTTAAAAGTCCTTCTGGCTCCGTTTTCCCATAACCTCCAACACTACTTAAATCCTTTGCCTTTCACCACACATCGTGATAACCATAGACAGTATTTTGAACATCATTCGTAATAATATTAAAAAGTGTCAGCAATATCTGCATTTTAACAATAACATGTAATTTGTGCTGTATTCCAGTTTATGACTTAAAAACTATGAGCTGCTCTAGTTTCTATGTGGTGCTGAGATGTTCTCTGCACCGTGACCGGAGATCATCTGTGATCAACATAACTAGTTCAGGCTCCCAAAAGTCAGCAGAAAATATGTGGCAAAAAAAATCCACCCAAAACCTGTCCACAGGTATCAGGGAACACTTTATACTGTTCAGTCCCAGGAAATGCTTCCGCAAAGCACTGAATTTAAACAGATGTAAATTAACAGATATATTTAAACAGAAAAAATAAATATAATTTCATTTTTAGTAAGAAAAAATATTTTACCATTCAGATGGTAACCCAAAAAGTAAAGAATTCAGCCAATTCCAATCCTTCCTGAACACACTGAAACCATCAAGTTGACATTTAGCAATACCACTACAGTATGAGCATTCAAATTGACTTCCATTCCAGTTGTCACAATGACTGACTAACCCACAAATAGTGACTAAAGCCATCATAAATCTATAAAGCCATCACACAGGCAGCGCTCAGCCTAAATGTCAAAACGTTGACGGTGCATGATTGCAGGTGTGTCACTGAGATTGCCATAAACACCTCTGAATATGAAAAACTGAGGACAACACACTGCTATTCTGAACATTGTTGACTTCACTTACTCATTTGCCTGTCACCGTAGCTGATGGCTTCTGCTAGAGGACTCCATCCCTGTGCATTTTTTATCTTTACAGGTGCATTATGGGCCAGTAGAAGGAGAGCACACTCTGAAAAAAGAAACAGCACAAGTCTTCAGAGACAAATATGACCGTGAGTACATTAGTGGATATTTTTTGTCCTGTCACCACTTTTCAGTTTGTTGACGTTTGGAGTAGCTATTACAAGTATAGAACATATATTGCCATTTTAATATTAACTTAGGAACACCATCCAGAAAAAGATTTTGATGTTTTAACAGACTACTAAACTTCATCTATAGATAAACTTAGCACTGAAATGCTGTGCACTGTGTAGATGCTCAATCATCGAGGTCATTCTAATCCTTGGCACTTCAGTAAAAAGCCACTGGACTTTTCTTTTAGATTCTTGAAGACGTATCATCTCTCACCCAGCAGGCTGGATGAACTAAGGATTGAGGAAGCCTCTTGGCTGATAGGTGAAACATTTTCAAGAACCTAAAAGAGAAGTCCATCTGCTTTTTACTGAACTATGAATGTGCTGAGAATTTATTACGGACAATAAATTAATTTAATTAATTTTTCTACACAATTAGAATGTATAAATGCCTTTGTGCTCATAAATTGCTGTATGTAAGTCTATGCATGATTTGTCACAGCCTTATTACTATGTTACATCAAGATTATGTTATTATTATCGCTGTAGAGGTCAGATATGACATGATAAGAGCAGCAGGACTATAGAGGTTATTGCAAAATGGGAAGGACAGTGAGTAGTGCTTTCAAAAGGGCCTTTAATGGGGATACAAATAAAACTACATGATGACAGATGCAAAGCCATGAAG